>NC_081417.1:3622500-4830000 GCF_949786415.1 Peromyscus eremicus | reverse complement strand
AATCCAAAATTATCTTTTTTGACCTCAAAACATTTTCTTAGATAAATAGTTTAAGCTTTTATGTTTGTCAGTCTTATAGACTTTACATCTCTTATGTAAATTTCTTTTCTGAATTTGATGACAAGGAAAACTATAACTATAATTATCTCATCCTCAACTCCATCAGAGATCTGAGAAAGATGTAACATTATCTGAGTAAACAGGAAGTGCAGAACAAGTAACTTCCAAAATTATAGTAATAACAGAAGCAGCTGGCTGCTGCCTGGATAGTCACCCAGGATTCCTCTGCAATGTTGGGGCCTCCATCTTTGGCCAAGAGGCCCAGAATAACTGACAGACTTTTCTGTAAAGCTGAAATTCTGAAAGACTGTCCCATCTTGTCTTGGCAAAGTTCAGCATCTTTTTCCTGTGTGTCCTGCTTGTCCAGTTTGTACAGCATACTGTCAGCAGTGGAGGTAAGGGCAGTTTCTTGCCCAAATGGCTAGCTTTGCCACAGTAAAAGTAAACTCCATATGGAGATTCTTCAATGCCCATCATCTTTTTATGAAGTAGATTGGTACTTCTAGGAGCAGATGTGTCGCACTGTCATGAAAATTCTTAGGTTATTAAAAATCTTAATTGCCATATTCTGTAGGTCTCTGGAGCATTTGAAGATCATATATCTAAAATATATTCATTTAACCTTGAAAACATATCTAACATGACCACAAGTTTGATTATTATAGATGACTAACTACTAACTTGTATTTCTTAATTATACATTACATTTTTTAAATGAGTTGCATAGGTACAATACTTTAAATAAGAGTAGAAACATATATCTAGTATAACAAAAATAACCTTAAATTTGTATCAATATAAAAAGATCCATACCATTGTAAAATATTTGAGATGAATAGTTGTCTTTTTATCCTATATTCCTATATCCCCACTAAATGGTGACAAACATCCATAACCCAACAAATGACTAAAAACCACCCACCCTACTTTTTGGGAATGTGGGCATTGTATTCTCTATACTACTTCTTATTGTCTGTGAGTGATGGCACACACATCCCAGGGGATCCTGAGAAAATTGAAATAATGGTCAAGTTCTAAGAAAACTAGCTATAACATTTGTTGTCCAGTCTCTTTTTTTCCCCCTGTAATGGGAAAGTACAAGGCTTATCTGAAGTCCTGGCTAGAATAGTCTGTGAGGCTGGACCATGTCAGCCACAGCAACCTTGGAGCTATTCTGGATGCAGAACTCTGAGGAAACTGTAACAGAGGCATGCTGAGAGGCTGGATCTCCTGGGCCACCCATTTTCATTGTTGTCTGGTTCCCTTGCTCTGAAAACACACAAAATTTCAAAAGTAACAGATATATATATCTGCATTAACACAAGTATGGACTATGTTTTGTACACAGGCCAGTCAAAGGTGATTTTTTTGTTTTATGTTGTAGCAAGTAATAGACATCTGCCAGTGTTATAAATTTGTTTGGAGTGCATAACAAAACCTCTATCCATGCCATACGAAAGGATGGCATGTAATAATAAGTCATGAAGACTCTGTGACCCACAAGATTTTTCTTGTCTCATCCAGTTTTAGAGCAGTTCCCATGTCAAGGAATCAGCATATAAGCCACTTGTAGTTTTTCTTGGTTTCTTTATGTCTATAGCCAAGATTCTCATTGGGTCTCCACCAATCAAATCTGGTTTCTATCAATTTTGAAGGAATCCATAGCCTTTAATTTCCTATGGGGGAAAAAGTATAACCTCTCCCCCAACACAATACATTTTCTGAATTCCATTTTAAAGTTAAGGCATTCCTAAAGTATCTAGGCTGGTTTAATTCAGCAGTTTCTTTTACAATCTCATGTCTCTTAGCAGCTTTCATTCCCTTATCTGCATTCAAAAAATTCAGTCAAAAAAACACCATACAGGACCCGGACTCCCTGCATAATTCCCATCTTTATGTGGCTTATTTTTTATGTTATGCTATTCTTTCTTTAAAGACTTTATTATTTTTAAACTATTTTTTGCTATGATTGCCCTATTTAAAGTTTTTTTTTTTTTGTGTGTGTGTGTGTGTCTTTACCTGCTTTACTGTGTACCTATAGTGTTCTATGACTGTGTGAGCCAAGCCTTAAACAACTAAGCAGCAGCTAGGGCTTCCACGATGTTGGAAGCCCGCCTCAGGTCTGTTATAGCTGAGCCTTAAGCCCACAGGCCTGGCCAAGAGCTGCATTTAACTGTCCCAGCCCTAGGAAGTTGGTGCACACCCTGTGGAAGACATTTTTACTGAGCTTGCTCTTTCTTCTTTGCATGCACACTGTTCAGATGCTTTGGTCCACAACAGTGCCTCTTAAAGGAGCCAAGGAAACTTATCCATTTACCTCCCCCCCCAGCTTTTTCAGGTCCTATGTGGAAATTAGAGACCCATGTTGGGTACCATTTCTAGTTGGGATTTTCTTTGGGCCACCGACCAGCTCCCAAATAAAAACACAGAGACATATTATTAATTATGAATGCTCGGCCTTAGCTTAGACTTAGCCTACTAGCTCTTTTATTTAAGGCAAATTGCTAAATGGTCTTATTAATAAAAAACCCAGAGCCAGATATTGGGGTGAAAGCTATGAGATCAGAGGAACAGAACAAGACACAGCCACAAGTTCTTACTTTAGGAAATCCTCAGCCCAAGAGAGAGGCACTTCCTGTATACTCACACCTATATCCTTTCTGTGCCCTACCATCTTACTTCCTCTCTCCTCCCAGCTACATCACTTCCTTTTTTTGCCCAGCTCTGCCACTTCCTGTCTATCTGTACAGACATCCAGACCTCTATGGTGAACTAGCACTGGGATTTAAGGTGTGTGCCACCATGTCTGGCTCTGTTCCCATTGTGGCCTTGAACTCACAGAGATCTGGATGAATCTCTGTCTCTTGAATGCTAGGATTAAAGGTGTGTTCTACCACTGCCTGACTTCTATCTTTAATATAGTGGCTGGCTTTTTTTCTCTGATCTCCATGCAAGCTTTATTTATTACAGCACAAATAAAATATCACCACACTTTTACCTTAATTTAATCTGTTTCTATTCAACTATGTTACACCTTGTAGGCTTTTTACCTTTCTTTCATTTTGTATGTCCTACATTCCTGCTTCCTCTGTGTCTGACTGGCAAGTCCCTGGCATCTCCCTGTTGTCCCTTTTCTTTCTCCCTTTTCAAGCCTAAATTTCTTCTCCTACTTATTCTTCCTGCCTGAAGTTCTGCCTATAGACATGCTTATGGGGTGTTTTCTCAAAAGCTGCCACTTTTCTTTTAAGTATAGTGATGCTCTACAAGGAATAACTGAGTCCAGTTCACTGAACTGTTCAATCACATAGAGAATCATGTGATGTGAGAATGGGGTATAGCACAAATGAGTTTCCAACTTAGTCACACTGAACATTGAAAAGACATGCAATCTGAGGTCATCATAAAACAAATTATTTCATTGCTTCTTCAGTGTATCAAAGTGGTTAAATGAAACTGGCTCAGTATTCACCTGTGAGCACTCATGACCCTTGTGACTGTTATTGAAGTTTGGTACTCATCTCCTTTTACTACATGCTAGAAGTTTTACCCCATGTCTTATTTCTATTGCTGTAATAAATCACCATGCCAAAAGCAACTTGGGGAGGAATGTGTTCATTTTAACTTAAACTCTCAGGTCATACTCCATCATGAAGGGAAGTCAAGGCAGGAAGTCAAGGAAGGAACCTGGAAGCAGAAGTTGAAGCAGAAGCCACAAAGGCACTCTGTTTACTGGCTTGTTCTCCATGGCCTGCTCAGCCTGCTTTCTTATACACCCTAGAACCACCTTCCCAGGGGCGGCACCATCCACAATGGGGCTGGGCCCTCCCACATCTATCACTAATTCAAAAAATTCCCCATAGGCTTTCCTATAGGCCGATATTATGGAAGCATTTTCTCAGTTGTGGTTACCTCTTCTCAGATAACTCTAGGTTGAGCCAAGTTGACAAGAAAACCATTCAGGAAACAATTCCACCCCATAAGGGCAAATGTCAACATGATGTGAAGACAAATAGTGTCTTAGTATTGCATGAAAGTAGTTTTGGGGTTGGTGATATTTTATTTGTATTAAAATGTTATTTGTATGTTAATAAATAAAGTTGCCCGGGGGTCAGAGCTATTAGCAAGCCATAAGAAAGCAGGGCAGTGGTGACGTATGCTTGTAATCCCAGCACTTGGTAGGCAGAGCTAGATAAGTCTCTGTGTGTTCAGGGATACAGTCAGTATTGGATACACATGCCTTTAATCTCAATACTGATCATGGAAAACCTGGAGGTCTATACAGACAGGCCGTGATGAGGCGGTCATGTGGTTGGGTTACAACCAATGAGAAGGCAGAACAGAAATTCTATATAAGGACTTTAACACAGAAAGTAGCTCTGGTTCAGAGAGGTAGGACCACCGCAGGAGTAAGGGTAAGGTTTTAGCTCTTAGCTCTGACCTCTTGGCTTTCTTCTTTGCATTGGTTCTGTGTTTCTTATTTGAAAAGACGGTTGGTTATATCTACATGGGGTGGTAGACCAGAGTCATTGTTTAAACAAGGAAATGGATTTCTGGAATGTGGAGTATGTTTATGCTCAACTCCCCAACTAATGTCAACTTGTTTTTCAAAATATGTATTCCAATCTATACATTAATTAGTCATGAGTGGATTTTCTCTCTCTCTTTGGTATACATGTTAGTTTTGCAAATGTGAATTGCTCTTCACCTTTAGTTTTTTAAATAGCTCACTGAAGCTGAATCTCAGTTTTTGCCTAGGGTGGCCTGGCCAATGAGTTTCAGGGACACCTCTGTGTCTAAGCCCCCCAGCAGTAGGGTTACAGAAATGCATTGCCAACTTCTGTGATCTGAACTCAGGTTCTCATTTTCACACAGCAGGCTCTCTATTGACTAAGTCATTTCCTCAGCACTGAACATTGGCTTCTGTAAATCCACCTTAAGCTTGGAATAGGTACACATATCTCTTAAATCTCTGATGTTCATATGAATATTCTGCATAATAGATTCACTATTTAATTGATAAAAATTTAAAACTTTATTGAAATCCATGATAAAAGTCCTCAGTAAATGGAGAAATAATGTTAATTGCCTAATTTTGCAGTTAAATAGGAATGATCTCACAAAACATCAGAACTTCATATGTAGACCTTCATGTTTAATCTCTGGCAATTCCATGAGGTAATTAATCCTTGAAGGTTAGTGAATCATATGGTCAGTAGTGACAGTAAGCAACATTCCATACCACCCCATGAGTTATACTTAATCAATCTGCCACATGGAGGTTTAGGAAGAAGGGATAGGAGGATCAGAAGACATATTTGTTTTTCCCAAAAGACTCATTACCAGTTTTTGAAGGAATATGGGCTGATATATATATATATATATATATATATATCTTTTAAATTATTATAATTCTCCTGACATATTTAAGGCCAACAGTTTTTTCTCCCTAGATATACTTCATAAAGACTGATTATTCTTCTCAAGCAAGTGGCAATTTCAAATTGATTCCATCTGTGTTCTTAGTAACTTAGAATTGGACTTGTTCTGTTTTGTGTTGGCTGTTGGGTGTTGTTGGTAGCATGTTGTGATCACTAGGCAGGGTGGCTTAGAAAAGCACAGACCCATTTAAAAAATTCTAGGCAAGTGGCTTTTTTAGTCAATTAAAATCACAATGAGAATCAACAGAGAAGAGAAGGGCAAACCAACATAGGTAGGATGAATGGGATGGAAGAGCCATTTATCAATCCTTAGGTACTCAATGTTCACACCATCTGAGACCAAATGGGCATCACCACTGGGTGACTAAATGAAGTCTTCAAGAATATCAAGTACTTCTTTATGATTTGTAAATCTCATGTCTTTGGTATCTCTCATATATTCGTTTAGAAAGATTTATTTATTTGTTATATTTTTTGTTGTATGAGTGTTTTGCTTTTGTATATGTAAGGGCACCATATACATGCCTGGTACCTGCAGAGGCCAGAAAAGGGTATCAGATTTTCTGTAATTGGAATTATGGATCGTTGTGAGCTGCTATGTGGGTACTAGAACTCTGAAAGAGCATCAAGTGCTCCTAACCACAGAGCCATCTTCCCAATCCCTCTCATATATTTATAGTCTGAATGTTTAGAACACAAGTGCCTCATGAATACTCCTATATTTTAAAGGTTCTTCTATTGATTGTTATGAATTCTGTTTATTTTCAATAGCAGTTTTGCCTTATCTATTTAAAATGCTTCAAAATGTCCTGTCAGTGTTTGATAAACTAAAAACTATTTACCTGATTGAATTGAATACTCTTTAAGCAAAAGTATTTCATAGTTTGGAAAATGGCAATTAAAAAACATTATTTCTGTTTATTTTATTGAAAAGCAGTTTACCATTGTAATCCAGATACTCATTAGGTCAGCTAAGAGTTGAATATTTATAGAATCTACATAATTATCCTAAATATTTTTTCATTTGTTTTTTTGAGACAGAGTTTCTTTATATAGCCATGGCTGTCCCAGAACCCTCTCTGTAGACTAAGGCAGCATATAGGCAGAAGAACTTATTTGATCTCATGCCAAAGGATGGATAGTTCATCATGGTTAAGAGGTGTGACAGCAGGCAACCATGATGGCCTGAGAAGGAAGCCCAGAGATCACATCTTCAAATGCAAACGCAAAACAGAAAGAGTGAACTGGAAGTGGGACAAAGCTTTAAACATTCAAATAAGCCTGCAGTGATGTACTGGCTCCATCAAGGTTGCATGCTCCACATTCTCTCCAAAAATCACCAGCTGGGGACCAAGTGTTCAAAAGGCTGAGCCTCTGGGTGACATTTCTCACTCAAGTTACCACAGATAGTGAGTTCTCTTTGTACGGTTGAAATCTCTATGTCCTCAAGTATTCTAAATCCATACATTTTTGTTGTTCTTCTTCTGTTTAATTTTTCCAAAGCAGATTTATTCTATATAGATAATATGTAAGTGTCTCCTTTAATGGTGGTTAATTATGTATATGACTGAACTAATCCCCACCCCACTTAGATTGTCTTCCACATGCTTACAAGGAAAATCAGAAACAAAAAAGCTATAGCTTGAATGTGAACTGTTGCCTGCAGGCTCATGTATTAGAAGAACAGTTGGTTCCTAATTGGTGGAGTTGTTTGGGAAGTTGTAAAACTGTGTAGACATGAGGTTTACCCAGCAGAAGGAGAGTTATAGGTATGAGACTAGAAGGTTATAGTTGATCCAGTTCTGGCTAGAGTTCTTTGCTTCTTGAGGGGTATGCCATCCTGTAAGCTATCACATAAAATGACTATGTCTCCTATTCAATCATGACTATTTCAACTGAATCAAGATGAAACTTAATTTCTTCTCTCTTAAGTTTCTTCATGTCAGGTTCCTAATCACAGTGAGAAGAAATACAAACTATGTTTATATTTGGACATCAGGCTTTCTGCTGTTGTTTTGTTTTGGGGTGAAATCCAGGATCTTGCAAACACTAGCCAAGGGTTTTCTGTTGACCTATATTTCTAGCTTAATTTAGAACTTCTTTTCTATTGTGTGAAGTTGCCTTTTGTTCTTCATAGGAATTATATTGAGAAGGACAAAGAGAAAAATAAAATCTAACAAGTGATGAGTAAATTTGGAAATTTGTAACCAAAGCAAGAGGGTGCTCTGTAATGGACCACCCACCACCTTTATAATCCAGGTTACTCTTGAGTAAGTAGAAGTGAGAAATATTAGCCATAAAGAAATACCCAGACAGCAAGAGTAAAGACAGAAATACAGAATAGCCTTAGAAGGGCCTGGATCCTAATCCATCAGCCCAGAACTTTATTCCAAAGGGCTTTTTATGACAATGCCAATGGGAGGAGCAAAGACCTCCCCTCTGCAAGATACAGCCAAGTGTAGACCCCTCTAAAGACAGGTACTCAGGCCCATGGTCCAATCATCTTCTTTATGTAGACCTGCTGGGTAAAGCCACTAAGAAACCCAAATGGGCTCCAACAGGTCCCCCATTCTTAATATTAAAAAAAAAACACACAAAAAAAACTCCCCATTAAGAGTTCACAGCAATCTCCATAGCTGTCCCAGTGAAGGAGTAGAACATGATATAGATGGAATGTCCCTTTTGGAATTGGTCTAAGATGACTACGGCAGTCTTAGCTGCATCAAGCCCTTTTTAAATCAAAAAAGTCCTGATGCAACCACATCAAACAAATCAATAAACTCCTGATGCAACTGCATCACATTTAAAGACTCCCTTAGCTTCATCATTAACATTAACAGATTAACATAATTCTAACATAAATATTGCTACTCATAATTAAAATTCTCTCAAACTTACATCCAAAAACAATACTCTCAATATAACCAATAACACTTTAAAAACCTTAGCAAAAATCCAAAAGCAACTTAACAAAACTCTTTACACTCTAAAGCAATCTCTTAATATAACCTATAATATAATATAATCTCTTAATATAATAATTTTAGTTCAAACAAGCATCTTTGCAACTTTCATTTTCACGGACAGAGGTACTTTCAACTACAATCAGCATTTTATGGTAGTTTTTCCATCAGGAAGAAAGCTATTAGCTCCACAAGAGCTGGTTGGTGCAAAGTCCTCTTGAAAGAAACTTTCTTTTAGACAGCAAACAGAAACTGCAAAATTTTGCTACTAGCTCAGTTCTTTTTTTTATTATTAAGAAATTTTCTATTCATTTTACACATCAACCACAGATCCCCCCCTCCTCTTTCTTTCCACCCCACAAGGCTTCCCCAACAACCCACCCCCCATTCCTACTTCCTCCAAGTCAAGGTCTTCCATGCAGAGTTAGCAGAGCCTAGTAGAGTTGAAGCAGGTCTAAGCCCCTCCTCCTGCACCAAGGCTGCACAAGGGGTCACACCTTAGGCACTAGGCTCCAAAATGCCTGCTTATGCACCAGGGATGGATCCTGGTCCCCCTGCCTGGGGACCCCCAAACAGTTCAAACTAAACAACTATCTCACATACCCAAAGGGCCTAGTCCAGTCCTATGGGGGCTCCACAGATATTGATACACAGTTCATGGGTTTCCACTAGATGGCTATCTGTCTCTGTACATTTTCACATCATGATCTTGATGTCCCTTGCTTATAGAATCCCTCCTCTCTCTCATCTATTGGACTCCCGGAGCTCACCTTGGCACCCGGCTATGAATCTCTGCATCTGCTTCCATCAGTAACTGGATGAAGGCTCTATGATGACAGTTGGGGCATTCACTAATCTGGTTACTGGAGTAGACCAGTTCAGGCACCCTCTCAGCTATTGCTAGTAGTCTAAGGTGAGGTCATCCTTGTGGATTCCTGGGAATTTCCCTAGCACCCTATTTCTCCCTATTCCCATGATGTCTTTATGTATCATGGTATCTATTTTCTTGCTGTCCCACTCTGTCCCTGTTCCAGCTTGAATCTCCCATTTCCTTATGTTCTCATCTCCCATTCCTAGCCCTCCATTATCACCCCTCACTCCCAGTTTGCTCATATAGATCTTATCTATTTCTCCTTCACTGGGCTATCTATTTGTCACTGTTAGGGTCATCCTTGTTAGCTATTTTCTCTGGAGCTCTGGGTTGTAGTGTGGTTATCCTTTGCTTTATATCTAGTATCCACTTATGAGTGACTACATACCATGTTTGTCCTTCTGAGTCTGGATTACCTCACTCAGCATGATATTTTCTAGTTCTATACATTTGCCTGCAAATTTCATGATATCATTGTTTTTTACTGCTCAGTAGTACTCCATTATGTATATGTGCCACATTTTCTTTATCCATTTTTTGGTTGAGGGGCATCTAGGTTGTTTCCAGGTTCTGGCTATTATGAATAATGCTGCTATAAACATAGTTGAGCATATATCCTTGTGATGTGATTGAGCATTCCTTGGGTATATGCCCAAGAGTGGTATAACTGGGTCTTGAGGTAGATTGATTTCCAATTTTCTGAGAAACTGGCATACTGATTTCCAAAGCTGCTGTACAAGTTTGCATTCCCACCAAGAGTGGAGGAGTGTTGCTCTTGATCCATATCCTCTCCAACATAGGCTGTCTTCAGTGTTTTTGATCAAGGCCATTCTGACAGGTGTAAGATGATATCTCAGAGTCATTTTGATTTGCATTTCCCTGATGACTAAAGATGTTGAACAATTCCTTAAATGTCTTTCAGCCATTTGAGATTCTTCTGTTGAAAATTCTGTTTAGCTCTGTAGACTATTTTTTTAATTGGACTGTTAGTTATTTTTATGTCTAGTTTCTTGAGTTCTATATATTCTGGAGATCAGCCCTCTGTCAGATGGGGTTGGTAAAGATATTTTCCCGTTTTATGGGCTGTCATTTTTGTCTTATTGACCATATCATTTGTTTTACAAAAGTTTCTCAGTTTCAGGAGGTCCCATTTATTAATTGTTGCTCTCAGTGTCTGTGCTACTAATATTATATTTGGGAAGTGGTCTCATGTGCCAATGCATTCCAGACTACTTCCTACTTTCTCTTCTATCAAGTTCATTGTAACTGGCTTTATGTTGAGGTCTTTGATCCACTTAGACCTGAGTTTGTGCATGGTGACAGATATGGATCTATTTGCATTCTTCTACCAGCTATGCCAGCACCATTTGTTGAAGATGCTTTCTTTTTTCCATGGCACAGTTTTGGCTTCTTTATCAAAAATCAGGTGTTCATAGTGTGCAGATTAATGTCAGGGTCTTCAATTAATTTCCATTGGTCCACATGTCAGTTTTTATGCCAGTACCAGGCTGTTTTTATTACTACAGCTCTATAGTATAGCTTGAGGTCAGGGATCATGATGCCTTTAGAATGCTGTTTATTATACAGGATTCTTTTAGCTATCCTGGGTTTTTTGTTTTTCTATATGAAGTTGAGTATTGTTCTTTCCAGGGCTATGAAGAATTGTGTTGGAATTTTGATGGGGATTGCATTGAATCTGTAGATTGCTTTTGGTAAAATTGCCATTTTTACTATGTTAATCCTACCTATCCATGAGCATGGGAGATCTTTCCATATTCTGATATCTTCTTTGATTTCTTTCTTCAGAGACTTAAAGTTCTTAACATTCAGGTCTTTCACTTGCTTAGTTAAAGTTACCCCAAGGTATGTTATTTGTGGCTATTGTGAAGGGTGATGTTTCTGTGATTTCTTTCTCAGCCTATTTATCATTTGTATATAAGAGGGCTACTGATTTTTTTTGAGTTAGTTTTGTATCCTGCCACATTACTAAAGGAGTTTATTAGCTGTAAGAGTTCCCTATTAGAATGTTTGGGTCACTTATGTACACAAACATATCATTTGCAAATAGTGGAAATTTGACTTCTTCCTTTCCAATTTATATCCCCTTGACCTCCTTTTGTTGTCTTATTGCTCTAGCTAGAACTTCAAGTTCTATATTGAATAAATATGGGGAGAGTGGACAGCCTTGTCTTGTTCCTGATTTTAGTGGAATTGCTTTGAGTTTCTCTTCATTTAATTTGATCTTGGCTATCTGTCAATTTCCTTTTTTTATGTTTAGGTATATTCCTTATATTCCTGATCTCTCTAGAACCTTTATCATGGAGGGCTGTTGGTTTTTGTCAAAGGCTTTTTCAGCATCTAGTGAAATGATCATGTATTTTTTCCTTCAGTTTGTTTATATAGTGTATTATATTCACAGATTTTCATATGTTGAACCATATGCCTAGGATGAAGCCTAGTTGGTCATCATGGATTATTTTTTTGATGCGTTCTTGGATTCAGTTTGCCAATATTTTATTATTTTTGCATCAATGTTCATGAAGGAGATTGGTCTGCAATTCTCTTTTTCATGTTTCATCTTTGTGTAGTTTGGGTAATAGGGTAATGGTAGCCTCATAAAAAGAGTTTGGTAATTTTCCTTCTGCTTCTATTGTGTGGGACAATTTGAAGAGTATTGGTATTATCTCTTCTTTGAAAATCTGGTAGAATTCTGTGCTGAAACTATCTGGTCCTGGGCTTTTTTTACTTGGGAGACTTTTAATGACTATTTCCTTAGTGGTTATTGGTCTAATTAAATAGTTTATCTGGTCTTGATTTAACTTAGGCATGTGATACCTATCCAGAAAATTGTCCCTTTCTTTCAGATTTTCCAATTTTCTGGAGTACAGGATTTTGAAGTATGACCTGATGATTTCCTCATTGTCCATTTTTATGTTTCCCTTTTCATTTCTGATTTTGTTAATTTGGATGCCCTCTCTCTGCCTTTTATTTAGTTTGGATGAAGGTTTGTCTATTTTGTTGATTTTCTTAAAGAACCAACTCTTTGTTTCATTGATTCTTTGTATTGTTCTCCTTGTTTCTATTTTATTGATTTCAGCCCTCAATTTGATTATTTCCTGGCATCTGTTTCTCCTGGGTGAGTTTGCTTCTTCTTGTTCTAGAGCTTTCAGTTGTGCTGTTAAGTCACTAGTGTGAGATTTCTCCAACTTCTTTATGTGGGCATTTATTGCTTTGAATTTTCCTCTTAGCACTGCTTTCATAGTGTTCCATAAATTTGGGTATGTTGTACATTTGTTTTCATTGAATTCTAGGAAATACTTAATTTCCTCCTTTATTTCTTCCTTGACCCATTGGTGATTTAACTGGGCATAATTCAGTTTCCATGAGATTGTAGGCTTTCTGTAAGTTTTGTTGTTGTTGAAATCTAACTTTAAACTATGGTGGCCTAACAAGATACAGGAAGTTATTCCAATTTTTTTGTATCTGTTGAGATTGATTTGTGACCAAGCATGTGGTTGATTTTAGAGAAGGTTCTATGGGGTGCTGAGAGGGTTCTTTTGTGTTAGGGTGGAGTATTCTGTAGATATCTATTAAGTCCATTTGAGTCATAATGTCCGTTATTTTCCTTATTTCTCTGTTAAATTTCTGTATGGCAGACATGTCCATTGGTGAGAGTGGGGTGTTGAAGTCTCCTACTACTAGAGTATGGGATTTGATGTGTGACTTAATCTTTAGTAATGATTCTTTTACAAATGTGGGTGCCCTTGTATTTCGGGCATAAATGTTCAGAATTGAGAGTTCATCTTGGTAGATTTTCCATGTGATAAATATATAATATCCTTCCTGATTCTTTTGATTAATTTTAGTTTGAAACCTAATCTATTAGATATTAGGCTATGTAGCTAGAAGTTTCTCTAGTCCTGCCTGGGCACTGCAGTCCTGTGGCCTGCTTATAAAATAATCACACAGAAGGTTATATTAATTAAAACTGCTCAGCCATTAGCTCAGGCCTACCACTGACTAGCTCTTACATTTAAACTAACACATAATTCTTATTTATGTTCAGTCATGTGGCTTGGTACCTTTTCTCAGTTCTACCTTCACATCTTGCTTCTTCTATGTCTGGCTGGTGACTCCTGACTCAGCCTTCCTGTTCCCAGAATTCTCCTCTCTGCTTATCCCACCTATACTATACTTCCTGCCTGGCTACTGGCCAATCAGCACTTTATTTATCAACCAACCAGAGCAACACATTCACACCATACAGAACATCCCAGAGCAAGGATAGTTACACCAGCTTGCTTATAAGTCCATTTGATTGGAAAGTATTTTCCCAGACTTTTACTCTGAGATAGTGTCTGTCTTTGAAGTTGAGGTGTGTTTCTTGTATGCAGCAGAAGGTTGGATCCTGTTTTTGTATCCATTCTGTTAGCCCGTGTATTTTTATAGGTGAATTGAGACCATTGATATTAATGGATATTAATTACCAGTAATTGTTAATTCCTGCTATTTTTTGTTGGTAGTGTTGTGTGTTTCTCTTCTTTGGTATTTGTTGGTGTGGGATTATCTATTGCCTGTGTTTTCATGGTTGTTTCTAACTTCCTTGGGTTGGATTTTTCTTTCTAGTGCTTTCTATAGGGCTAGATTTGTGGATAGATATTGTTTAAATCTGTTTTTATCATGGAAAAATTTGTTTACTCCATCTATAGCAATTGAGAATTTCTCTGGGTATAATAGTTTGGGTTGGCATCCATGGTCTCTTAGTGTCTGCATAATGTCTGTCTAGGACCTTCTGCCCTTTAGAGTCTCTATTGAAAAGTCAGGTGTTGTTCTTATGGGTTTGTCTTTATATGTTACTTGACCTTTTTCCTTTGCTGCTCTTAATATTTTTTTCTTTATTCTGTATGTTTAGTTGTTTATTATGTGGCAAGAGGACTTTTTTTTTTTTGATCCAGTGTATTAGGTGTTCTGTAAGCTTCTTTTATCTTTATAGGCATTTCCTTCTTTAGGTTGGGAAAGTTTTCTTCTATGATTTTGTTGAATATATTTTCTGTGCCTTTGAGTTGGTATCCTTCTCCTTCTTCTATCCCTGTTGTTCTTAGGTTTGGTCTTTCATGGTGTCCCAAATTTCCTGGATGTTTTGTGTTATGAGTTTATTGGCTTTAGTGATTTCTTTGACTGACGAATCTATTTCCTCTATCATGTCTTCAATGTCAGAGATATTCTCTTCCATCTCTTGCATTTTGTTGTTTATGCTTACATCTGTAGTTCCTGTTCATTTACTCAGATTTTCCATTTCCAGCCTTCCCTCAGTTTGTGTCTTCTTTATTTTCTCAATTTCAGTTTTCAAATATTGAACTGTTTTCTTCACCTGTTTAATTGCTTTTTCTTGGCTTTCTTTAAGGGATTTATTGATTTCTTTCAATTTTTTTGTCTTTTCCTTGATTTCTTTAAGGGAATTTTTCATTTCCTCTTTAAAGTTTTCTATCATCTTCTTAAAGCTATTTTTAAGGTCGATTTCTTCTGTTTCTTCTGCCTTGGGGTGGAGTTCTGCACTAGGTTCTGATGGAGCCTTATTGGTCTTTATGTTGTTGACTGTATTTTTGCACTGGCATCTACTCATCTCTTTCTCCACTCAGTGCAAATGGTGCCTGTGTCTGAGGAAGTCTCTCTTGGTCTGATGATACTGGTCCAGTGGGAGCTCTTGGTCTAATTGGTGCTGATGGACTCTTGTGTCTCAGGGAGCAGCTGCAGTCTGGGAGGGTGGATGAGTTTGAGAGGGTGGATGAGTTTGAGAGGGGTGGGGCTTATGAGTTACAGGATCTGGTGGGGGATGGTGATAGTCCAACCTTTTTGCTGACCTGTCTACTGACTTGATTTTTTGTTTTGTTTTGTTTTGTTTTTCGAGACAGGGTTTCTCTGTGTAGCTTTGCGCCTTTCCTGGAACTTACTTGGTAGCCCAGGCTGGCCTGGAACTCACAGAGATCCGCCTGCCTCTGCCTCCCGAGTGCTGGGATTAAAGGCGTGCGCCACCACCGCCCGGCTTGTCTACTGACTTGAAACTGGGACTGCAATGGGTGGTGGTGTAGGGGCACAGGGTTGAGCCCCTGGGCCCAAAGCCTAGAGGCTGGGTTGTTCGGCTATGAGGACAAAGACTCACCTCCTAGTCCAGTCGGCGCTGGCAGGCTCTATCTCAAGAAGCTGTTGCAGTCTTGGAGGGTGGGTTGGGTTTCTCGCTCAGTTCTACAGCTTTTATAGTCCTGGTCTGTCTGTGCCTCCTGTAACTGGGCTGTTCTCAAGACCTTTGTGTCATGAGGCTATAAAGCTTTCAATCACCTCAAAGCCACACAGGCTCAAGGCTCCTTCAGCTGCTATGAGCCATTGATTTCTTACAGCAACCCTGGCTCTGAGAGGAAATCCAGCTGCTACTATGGCTTCCTTGGGTTCCATTACCTGCTTCCAGCACTCTGGGTTCCGGAAACCTCTGGATGCTTTCCTGTTGAATGGCTGTAGCCCCAGGGCCAACTCCATGGTTCCAGCCACACCTTGCTGCTGGGAGCTGTGGCTGCATCTCAGCAGGTCCTGCAGAGCTCTGATCTGGCTGTTCAGCCTGCAGCATGGTTCTCACCTCCACAGCTACTTGGGCTCCAGCTCTCCAGCTGTCCTCTCTGCTCTTGGCCTCTCCCATGCAGCCTCTGCCGAATTATCTGCTCTGCTCTCCCCATTTCCTGTGGTGTCTCGGGCTCCGGCTGCCAGGGACTGCCGCTCCAAGAGAAAGCCCTGCACTGGCAACTGCTTCACTCCAAACCGCTGCCTGTCATCTGTGACTTGCTGACTGTGTTCCCTGGCCATGGCTCTAGCATGCAAAACCTCGCTGCTAGTGCTGGCTCTGCTTTCACTGGCTCTTGGCATCTCCACTCTGCTCCTCACCATGGCTTCCTATTGTCAGAAAGCTTGAGAACCCATGACGCTCCACGGGTCTTGGCTGCCCAACACCTGGCTGCTGCTGCAAGCTTGTGTTGGTTCTGGACTCCGTTGTTATTGGCTTCTGAAGCCGCTCAGACTTGCCGTCTGCTAGGGACACTACCTTCTGTGTCCCAGTTTGGGGAAACCTAATCTACCACTTTTTTATTAAACCTTCACCATATATTCCCTCCATTAAATCTTCACCGTATCCCTAGACCTAAAGCTTATTCTACCTTAATATCTCAAACCAAACTTATGACTTACTTTACTAAAAAAAGAGAGAAACATCGAGAAACAGGCAAAATCAAACATTTGCTGTAGCACTTGAGCATACTTTCAGCCCCTTTCATTCCTGAGAAGAGAATAGATTAACCCTGCCTACACAACATAATCAGACATGCTGTAATTTCCCTTGGGGCCCTCTACCCTACCAATTCCCTGGCATCCCTGTTCTGTGGCACCATCTATGGCAGACCAGATGCCACTTTTATGACCCAGGGTACTCTTAAGTAGGGAGAAGTAAGACATATTAGCTAGAAAAAGATACCTAGATGACAAGAGGAAAGACAGAAACAGGATAGCCTTGAGAAGGCTGGATTCTAATCCATCAGCCCAGAACTTTATTCCAAAGGGCTTTTTATGACAATGTCAAGGGAAGGAACAAAAACCTCCCCCTTGCGAGATACAGCCAAGTGTAGACACTTCCAAGCACCTGGTACTCAGGCCTGTGGTCCAGTCATCCTCTTTATGCAGACCTGCTGGGTAAAGCCACTAGGAAACCCAGATGGGCTCCAACAGTGCTCCTAAGGTATACTAAGGTATACAAAGCTTAAAAAATGCTTGATCATGGGTGCTGGAGAGATGACTCAGCACTTAAGAGCACATACTGCTCTTGCTGAGGAACTGAGTTCTGTTCCCAGCATCCACACAGGGTGGCTTGTGACCCCCTGAAACTTCAGCTTTAGGAGATCTGATGCCCTCTTCTGGACGTTGTGAGCACCTGCACTTTTATGTATGTTCCTAATTATTTTATGATCATAATTTTTGAGTACAATTAAATGTTCGCAAACATTTTGCATTCTAAGAAGTGCTACTGTAATAGTTAAGAGGTTTTAAAATGGCCACAGTGAATCCTGCTATGATTTTATAAATTACAAAGCATTATTTGGTTTTATTTTATAATTTCCTTTAAAAACTTTGTAACTGTTGTTGGTTGACATTGTATAGAGTATAACTCTAATGCTATTCTAAGAAATTAAAAATGAGCTCTAGGTAAATACACGCTAAATGCCTCTCTTAAAACTTCCCATTGCTTAAATTTGGCCAAAAAGGTTTTTTTTTTTTTTTTTTTTTTTTTTTTTTTTTTTTTTTTTTTTAGGGGGAGGAGGAGCTTTGACTTTCTGATTGTTAGATTGGACAAACCAAGAAAAAATACCATCCTAACAAATCAAGAGAAGTGAAACCAACCATAGGGCAGTTAGTCAGTGTTGTCTTCAAAGAGTCATACAGAGACAAAGCAGGGGACTCTAAGAACTAAGGCACAAAGGACAGGGTGGCACATAATCCATATTTCCAGAGCATCATGAGTTCAAGGTCAACCTGGACTGTTCTGGAGCATTCACCAGAGAAGACTGTTTGGACATGGGTTTAAGCCAATAGAAAGTCTTTATTAGCAAGCTGGGGACTACATTGGGTGTTTAGGATCACAGTGCAGCCTTGAGTCTTTTTACATTGAGCTTTTAAGCACAAAAACCATGTCCTAGATTGACATACTTCAGTCAATAAGAACAAATTGGCCAGAAGAGGAACTACAGAAGCTAAAAAGCAAGGTTAGTACGTTTAGATACTTTCCCAGAACTATAGACTTTGATGGATCAGGCTTTTGTTTTAGTTTGGACAGGTGGTGCTAAGTGCTGAGTTTTACAGCCTGAATGGATTTTCCATCATGGTCAGCTGTGGTCAGGTCTTGGGGTCCTATTATAGGACTACATAGAGAGAACAACAGAAAATGGAGCCACTTATGCCTGCCTTTGATAAGTAATTAAAGCCAGGAAACCATGAAGAAAAAATTATTTCTTATCCATATTTACCTGATACCAGTGACACAAAACTACAGATCTCTTCAGACAGAGGATACACAAGAAGGGAGATGGTAACCGTAGTAGTTACATTTCTGTTGCTATGTTAAAACACCATGACCAGGGGATCATATATAAGGAAGAATTTATTTGGCATTATGGTTCCAGAGGGAGAAGAGTCCATCATGGTGGGGAGACATGGCAGCAGGCAGTAGAAATAGTGACTTGAGCAGGAAGTTGAGAATTCACACCCCGAGCCTCTAGGATGAAGCAGAGAGAGTGAACTGGATGTAGCATGAGGATTTTAATCTCAAAGTCCTTTCCTAGTGACATACTTCTTCCAGCAAAGCCATACCTTCTAAACCTCTCCTCAATGTGCCAAAGTACAGCCAACGAGGAACCTAGTGTTCAGATGTTCAAGCCTATGGAGGGACATGTCTTATTCAAACCACTGCATACAGTGTTAACAAGAGTTGTTAAAGAATTGTCTCAAGAGAATTAAAATTTCCCCAGGACATCTCCTGATGGGAACAATAACTTATAGCCATGGGGTAGGAAAGGACTTCTCTCCAAGAAAGAGACTCAGAGCTCTGAAAAAGTATGACATAACCAACAATACAAACCTTCAGGCAAGGTTTATTTGTCAGAACACAAACAAAATATCACAACAAAGCAAAAAATATTTTCCTGAATTTGTTTCATTTTTTTTTTTTTTTTGTTCTATAAAGATGCAACGTTGATGTAGGAAAGGAGGAGAGAACTTTTCCTCCCCAGTTCTGAGTCAAACTGTAAATAAAGCTATTTCCTTCACACCCCCGTCCCTGGGTTTTCTTTTTGTGGCAGCATATGTACAGATGTCAGATTCTGGACTCTGGTTACATTCGGAGGGGTGGTGGAATGCAGAGAGCCAAGACATAGACCGTGGTAGGCCAGCTCTTTAGATGTTTCTTTTGTTTTTATGCCTTTTTGTTTTAGATGCCTTTTGTTTTTTAGATGCCATGATTCAATAATATACAATAATTTCTAATCAGGGGAGGTGAGAGGAGGTATACTTATGCTCATTAAAGAAATCATAGGTTTAAAAATTTTGCAACATGTCCTCAAGGATGCCCTGGTGAGAAATGCCAAGCTTCTATGGTTTTTGGTTTTTCTAAGAGTTAAAAGAATCATGTCAAAATCATGTTGACTCTACTATGGAAGCAGTTTGTATATAGCAACAGTGACCGGTGGCTTATAAAAACCACTAGACACTCCGTGGAGCGGTTTTATCTGGTGTCACCTTTTGCTCCTGTTCCTATTTTTAACTGCCATACTGGGGAAGTGGGATATTAGGGAAGAGGATTTGGTGACCTTAGAGTTTTGAATCAGAGGCATGTTTGACCCAGGAATTGGACATAGGACATAGGACCATGGTTACCTTAAAAAGGACCAGGAACTCAAGTGACAGAGAGATGAAGGCTTCGGCAGGGAATGAACAGAGAAAACGGTAGCTTTCTAATTAATAGCTTTGTATGTCTTCATTTGAAAGACCCTCTGAAGCCCAATTCTAATTAGTCTTAATAATAAAAACCCGGAGTCAAGTATCGGGGTAAAAGCTGAAAGATCAGAGAAGCAAAGGAGTAGCCACAGTCACCTCTTGCCTCTCCAACTTCTCAGACCAAAAAGGGCCAAGCTCTTACCTCTGCCCTGCCTCATCACTTCCTCTCTCCCCCCAGCCATATCACTTCCTGTTTCCTGTCTGTACAGATTTCCAGACCTCTGTAGTTTAACTGGAAGCTAACTCCACCCTCTGATCTTCAGGCAAGGTTTATTTGTGAGAACACATACAAAATGTCACAACAAAGCAAAGATCACTCCATTTCAAAAAGCCACATACACTTTCCAGATGGCTGGCTGCATAGCAGCAGTGTGGTGGATTCTTGTCTACTTACTCTAGTGTCTATGTTCCCTCTGAAAATGCAGTTTCTCCTGATCATTTATCATTTTCTTTCATGCTTTAGAAACTGCTGTGCTTCTTGCTTTCAAAGGACATTGGGTGAAGTACCCATTATTTAAATCTTCCTCTTCAAGTCAAAGGCCCTGTGTCTTGGGTGTTCTGAGTTAACATAAAATGTCAGTAACTTTCTCATTTGCACACAGTGTCTTGGCATCATAATAAAACAATGGAGAGTGACATAATTCTTTTAAGTTATAGAGTATATATTTCATAGATTTTGTCATTAATGCTAAATGAAAATGAGGGCTAAATAGAGATTTTAGCTGTAATCCCATTGCAGAGGTCCCTAGGGAATCTATATTGTATCTTAATGAAGCAATAATTTAGGGGAATTCTGTTACTGCAATGATTGGGGCAT
This sequence comes from Peromyscus eremicus, assembly GCF_949786415.1. Lineage (NCBI taxonomy): Eukaryota > Metazoa > Chordata > Mammalia > Rodentia > Cricetidae > Peromyscus > Peromyscus eremicus. The sequence goes on along the minus strand of NC_081417.1, from coordinate 4,809,270 downwards.
GGTATTATTGCTTTAGAGAAATTTAGTTCTGGAAGTCTCATTCCTCTTTCATATATCTAGAAGTATGCTTAGGTTTATCACTTTACTTTCAAGAGTCAGTTATTAACTTTTAATAATTGCCATCATTGGCTCTTCTTCTAGAAATTTGTCCTTTATATGTTCCTGAGTGTTGACTCTTGAATTTTAACACCCTTCTGAATCACCTTCCCTTCACTTTCTAAAATACCATTGAGTATTTGCACGATTTGATTGTGGCAAGTGGATCTCCATCCCAAACATAATATGATGATCCTGGTTAGTATTTTTCTTAGTTCTTGCTTACATATACAGGGAGAGGTGAGAAGAGGAGGGGAGGGGAGAGAAGGGGAGGAACTATTTAGATGTCATCGGGAGTTAACAGGTGTGGAAAATTCAGGTAAGAGGTGAGTTTGCAACCTTGAGTGTGAAAGAAGGGAGTCAGGCAGATTTTCTGAATTGTGTTGTGTAGGTAAAATTCCTACTCATTCAGGAGATCTTTTGTTTATACAGTTTGTTTATTCAGTTGTCTGGAGGAGGCCTAACCACATTATGGAAGGTAACCTATTTTCTGACTTAATCACATCTGAGGGCCTCAGAGGCATGCTAACTTAATCATGTTGATGTATAACATCAACCATAACAGTTGCCTAAATTTACTCTATCAGAAGCACCCAGAGCAGCCTTTGCAGTTGGTATCCCTGAGAAGAGTCTGCAGGGGCTTCAGCCTCTTCTTTACAGTGTGAGACCAGCAGTAGGAACAGTGTTTTCATTGTACAGTTTCTAGTAATGGATTCTCAACCCAGGCACGGAGACAGAAGCTGAAAGCCAGTGGCCCTGGGGAGGTCTCCATAGGGCAGCTTGTAGTACAATTCAGGAGGTCATAAGAGAGTAAATGAGAAAATGTGCATGAGATACCAAACTTGCTTCCATGGGTGTCTGGTATGTTGCCCAAAGGAAGTTTTTCCATGTGGACTCTACAGAAACAGCACTGTGAGTCGATGGAAGTGTTCCATGAGTCATACTGGAGTGTATGATGTCACAGGGCAGACAGACCAGGCCACTGGGAACAGTTTAATATTGGAATATGTAGACAGGAGACCAGTTGTAAACTGGTGAGAACTACATGCCTCCACTCTGCTTGGTTCCGGAGGTACCTACCATCTCTTGTCCTATATGCAGAATCTGTATCCACATCATCAGTGTGCAAGATCTGCATGCAAATCTGGATCTTGGGCAAAGCAGATGGAATCCCTGGCTAAATATCTAGAGAGAAAGAGAACTCTCTTAAAAGATATTAATTGATGTTTCCAGTGCCTTTAAAGTACACAAAATAAAGCCATCTTCCTGTAGATACATTTTTTCTTTTTTTTACTCTGGTAACTTCAGTTACTTATTATCAAACTATGTAGCTTTGATTGCCAACAATGAGCCTACTCATCTTTTGTGGGTTTATCAGCATTCTTAAGGTCAATCCTTTCTTCAGATGTCACTGATAAGACAAGAGGGACAGCAACAGAATGACCTCTGTGCTCTGGGTAGCTTGGTGACTTTTATATTTGCATGTAACTTGGCAGCACATTTTGCTTGTTCTTATTCCCAACTTCTGTGGCCAACTTAATGTTCCCACTTGTGGAGTAAACCAAGGAAAATGCTGTCTGTCTAAACCCACAACCAGGCCACCATAAAGTTCTGGGATATCACATTGTCATCACAATAAAAGTCATCGTTTTGTATAATTAATGATGGTAGTAAAAACATTTGTTATGTTCTAGATATTTTTCCAAGTATTTTGTGGCATCTCACCTTCCAAGGAGTCTGGGACCTTCTGGAATTGGTGCCGTGTGAATGGACACAGTGCATTTTAGGAGGCATTAACAGCATCTCTGCTTGTGAATGGGTTCTCAGAAGGGGTTTAGGCACCCACACTAGGTAGCAGTGTCCAGGTTCCTGAGCAGGAGTTAGACTGGGCATTCATTTCTGTGCATCTCCAGGATGACACCGTTTCTAGGGGAATATGAGTTCCACCATTGCAGGTAGAAGAATGCTTCCTAATCTTCAAAGAAGCTTAAATAGCAAAGGATGGCATTTAGAAGGCTAACTATAATACAGATCACCAACTGTAGGGACTAAGAAGCAGTCAATCCAGGATATTAGGCTTCATGGAGTATACACGGTGCTCATGGTTGTGATTTATTACAGTAAAGAGACCAAATAAACTCAACAAAGGAGAAACATGCATGGAGCAAACTGAGACAAACTTCAGAATTATTGGTGAAATAATTAAGGCCACTCCACGTAGTTAAAAGGAGATTTATTTAATGGCATAACTTACAAATTAAGGGATAGGTAGGTCGCGGTGTCTGGGGAAGGTGTATCGCAGTCCAGTGGTGTTCTCTGGAGCTCTGCTTGGCCCACCTCCACCGTCCAGGGTCCCAGACCAGAGCGATAGCGCTGGCCCATCCAGATCTCGGGTCTCCAGGTGCCTCCCTTGGCCCCGCCTTGTAGGCGTGACAGTTGCCAGAAGTCTCAATGGGGGTTGGAACTTTCCAGATCAAAGCTGGAATGGCTACCCACTACACAGAATCTTCTTCGTGTGGAACCACACAGGACACACTGTGCCCCAGCACCGTGTGGCACTATCTGCTGGCAAAATTCCTTAGCAGCTCAGTGCCTGGGTTTTACTGGCTGTGGAAGTGTAACCCCAGGCTCCCAGGGCAGCTGTTCTTTCATGTGAGTCAGGTTTCCTGAATGGCACTCTGCAGTTCTCTCTTTGCATTTAAGGAGGTTGGAACAGTCTGATATCCAAATGTCAGGCACCAAACGAGGTCAAACCTATATCAAGACCTGGACAGTAGTGATTCTTGCTGTTAAATCTTTCTAGCACACAGGCTTGCCTGCATTATTATTATGTTTCTGAAGCTTTGGTATCTAGGGCCTTGCTGATCCTCAGGGAACTGTCTCTCTATGATTACCTAATTCCTAGAGATAGGAAAGGACTCTTCTCTAAGTTCACCTTTCAGATACAGCCAATCAGTCTCACACCCACACCCTAATCACTTAATTGCTGCGTTCTTAAACTCTAGGTCACTAGTGTGTGGCTGTCAATATGCAGGTCAGCAATCACCCTTTCCCATGCTGCTGCCCATCATTTTTTCAGTGCTGGACTCAGGATCCTGTAGGGAAACACCGATATGCATGGACATCCACAGCTGCTGTTTCAGTCTTGAAAGTCAGGCCTGCTCTGAGTAGTAAAGGGTGTTGAGCAGATTCTTGTGTATTGTCATGGCTGGGCTAGGTGTTACTATCCCCTTAGTGATAAGGGGAGTCCACTGACCATAAGAGAGCTTCCTTGAGATGACTGAAGTCATAAACCTTCTCAAGAGAAGATATCGATCCATCTTTCTGTAGTGCAAGCAGAGGGATCTGCAGTCTAGCCCCTCCCTGGCTATGTCAATCATGTTTCTCCTCTTGATCTTTAAGTAACAGCTTAGCTCTTCCATAGCAACTGTCTGCTGATCCTTTGGTCTCACTATATTTGAACAATAATAACACTTACCTTTACAAACTTAATATATATTATATGCATTAATATACTTAAAACTAAAGCAAAAATCTTTTAACTGTTTACCACCCTGACCAGCGTATTGATGAAGTTCAAAGCTAGCACACCCTTAGAGAACCACTTAAGACAAAGTGTGTAAAGAGCCAAGCTGGAGATGGGTGCTTTTAGCTCTGCTTTGGAGAGCAGATGGGAGAACCTTTCTGTGAGGCTTGTGGTTGGAGGTCAGTTAGAACAGTTAGGGATAGAAATCTGAGCTCAGCTTCTAGTTGTGTTGCTTCAGTTTCTTTACCCGTAATTGTGTATTTTTCTTCCTCATCTAGGTGATGGAAAAGTTAAATAAAAGGAACATTTGACACAAGATTCATAGAAGGCCTTTAGTTGATGCTCATTCTGTCATTTCTCAGAATGACAGGGCCAGTGGCATGTTTGAACACTGTAAATTATGAAACTATGAAAAGTTAATTAGTATATGGGCATGACGGTCTACTTCTTTCATTCCAGTGCTCAGGAGGCAGAGACAGATGAATCTCAGAGTTTAAGGCCACCCTGGTCTACAGAGCAAGTTCCAAGACAGCCATGGTTGCACAGAGAAACTTTGACTCAAAATACACGCACACACACACACACACAGAAGTTCACTAGTAGACTACATTCATTATAAATAAAAGTTGCATTTTCTAATCTATGTATGCATATGTAACTGGACAATTTTGTAAAAATAGTTACCATTGTGGCACCCAGCTCAGACATATCATCAAATTATCAGAGCATTTATTAGCTAAAGTTACCACATCCCACATATATAGTCACATTTTTTTATGAAAGAAAAATTTATCTGACAGTAGTCAGTAAACTAAGTATATTCAAGGTTGGGGCAACTGGAGCAACTGGTTGTAGCTTGAGTTTTCCTGCCTGGCCCACGGTCAGGGCAAATCTCTCTCACCTGCCAGTCCCACAGCCACTCAGACCTGACCAAGTAAACACAGAGACTTATATTGCTTACAAACTGTATGGCCATGGCAGGCTTCTTGCTAACTGTTCTTATAGCTTAAATTAATCCATTTCTATTAATCTATACCTTGCCACATGGCTCGTGGCTTACCGGCATCTTCACATGCTGTTTGTCATCATGGCAGCTGGCAGTGTCTCTCTGACTCAGCCTTCCACTTCCCAGCTTTATTCTCCTCCTTGTCCCGCCTACACTTCCTGCCTAGCCAATGGCCAATCAGTGTTTTATTTATTGACTAATTAGCAACACATTTGCCATACAGAACATCTCACAGCAACTGGTGAAGACTTATTGTTTTTCTATATCCTATATTAAAGAGTTAGAGAGTAAAATGGGAAAAGGACTATTGATCGCAGTAGTACAGAGTATGGAGACTTGTGGCATAGATACAGCAGAAGAGTTGGGAGAAATCTAGCAGGATAGTAAGTGTATGTGTTAGGGGATATCAGGCTTTTTCTTTAGGCTGCCAACTCACAAATAATGATGCAGAGACATTAATTATGAAAGCTTGGCCTTAGCTTAAGCTTGTTCCTAACTAGTTCTTATAATTTAAATTAACCCATATTTTAAAATCTATGTTCTTTTACATGGCTTGGTTACCTTTCTCTGTATTGCCTATCCTGCTTCCTCTATATCTGGCTGGTATCTCTGCCTTTCTTCTTCCATGAGATCTCTCTGTCCCAGGAAGTCCCACCTAATCTCTTCCTGCCTAGCTATTGGCTAGTCATCTCTTTACTTAATCAATCACAGTGACACATCTTCACAGAGTGTAAAGGAATATGCTGTAACATTTCCCCCTTTTTGATTAAATAGAAAGGAAGGATTTTTAACTCTATCATAATAAAACTACAAAGAACAAGAACAATTATCAGGTAAGAATTACATTCACAATATCCAGCCCATTTGTATTTGGCAAGTTCAGAGAAAATACTCCATGATCTATCCTCTCTTGATGAGTCAAGTTTTGTACCTAATTTACTTCCTATCATGACTAAGGGAAACTGTAAGTATAACTATCTAGTCTTCAACCCCATCAAAGACCCAAGAAGGATATAATATTGCCTCAGAGTACAGGAAGGGCAGAGCAAGCAATTTCCAAAACTAAAAAATGACAGAGACATCTCATTGCCTAGATAGTCACCCCAGGTTCCTTTGTAAAGTTAGGGCATTCATCTTCAGCCAACAGGTCTAGAGTTTCTGACAGACTTTTTTGTGAAGCAGGAATTTTTGAAGGATTGTCATACCTTGTCTTGGCAAAGTCTGGCAGTCACTTTCTTTTGCATCCTGCTTGTCCCATTTGGACCTGACCCTGATCGGCCGGAGCATAGGTCGTTTCCCAGCTACAGGAATGATAGCCGAGGCATGCTGTCCAGCTCCCTCCCACCTCTCCTAAGCCCAGCCTGTAGTACAGAGGGTGCCAGAGGCCAAGCATTCAGTCTGCACCTCCCCAACTAACAAAGGCAGTGGATGTGGGTGTCTTGCCTTTACCCATCAGGTGGCAGTTAAGGAGTGCTGTCCTGCTTCCCATTTTGAGATAAGCCTGCCTCTCAGGCAGCACCAAATGCATGCTGTCCTGCCCTTTCTCCCCCCCCCCCCGCCCCTCCCCCCACCTCCGAGATAAGCCCACCTGCTCCCCACCCCCCACCCCCGCCCCGCTGGCCCCTGCTGCACTGGCAGCACCAGAGAAAGTGGGTCACCTAAACCCCATGCACTTTCTCCTGTCCGCCCAGTCACAGGTGTGGAGAGAAGGAGAAGGTGGGCTGCCTGAAATCTGAGCACTCTCTCATGCTGCCTGGTCTAGGAGCAGGAGGGAAGGTGGGTCCCTCCCACCCAGTGGCTGCAGGAAAGGGCGGGGCTCTCGGACCCCGGACTTGTGCAGCCTTTCACTCCTGTGCTTCAGAGCAAATGGGCCTTCAGCGTTAAGCAGCTGTGGTTGTGATCAGGAGAGAGCTGCAGCTTCTAACTCCCGCTGATAGCTATCTCAAGTACTCCCAGGAGAATGTGTCTAGTCCTCTTTCTTTAACTAACAATGGGTAATTTCCCTGCTACTGGAAAGAACCTCAGATATTATCACTTAAAGCTCTTTTACAGACCAGGGATATTCACAACAAGCATGCAAACCTGGCTAGTTTTGGGGCTGAAGCCACTGCCATAGCACTCTGGACATCTCCTGACAATATCTGGGATCCTTCCCTTTGGATGTGTGTTTTATTCCTAGCCAGAAAAAGAGAGGTTCAGGAAGGGAAATCTCTACATGCATCATTCATACCTATTCTATTAGGCATTATAGCTTGTATAAAATCAGGCACCATGGATGATGTTCTTAAAGAACACTGTAAATTACAAAAAATGGATACCTTCTGGCTTGATTTCCCACCTCCATATGGAGAGCCAGATTTGGAGGATGAGGTCAACCCATCAAAGAAACCTCCTAAACAATCCCTTCCCACCTCACCTCCCAAAGAGGGAACTCTATTCTTGAGCAGAACTTCCCTCATCCTCATGCCCTGAAGAGCATCACTGTGATTCCCTTAAGGCAAAACCAACCTCAGTAACTAAAGCCTGTCCCGCCCCGGTACCTGAGCTCCTTATGCAAGCTCCAACAATAAAGTATCACTTTACTAATCCTTTTGCCTTTCTAGTTAATGTAGGCCCTAATGCGGCCACCCAGCTCTGGGTGCCCACTCCTCTTATGGATCTGTCTTTGATTCATAAAGCTGCTAATGAATCAGGTCCTGATTTGCCATATTTTTTTTTAAATTAAGAAAATTTTTTCATTCATTTTACATACATATCAAAGATCCCCCTATTCCCTCCTCCCATCCCTAGCTCCCCCTCCCACCTTCACTCCCCCCAAAGAAGGCAAGGCCTCTCATGAGGGGGCACATCCAGTAGAGGCAAGTCAAATCCCTTCTCCCTGCCTCAAGGCTGCACGAGGTGTCCCATCCTAGGTAGTGAGCTGCAAAAAGCCCACTCATGCACCAGGGATGGATTCTGATCCTAATGTCAGTGGGTGCCCCAAGCAGATCAAACTACACAATTGTCTCACTATGCAGAGGGCCTAGTCCAGTCCCATGCAGGCTCCACAGCCATTGATTTAACTTCCATGAGTTCTCACTAGTTTGGTCTGATGTCTCTGCAGGTTTCCCCATCATGATCCTGATGCACTTGCTCATAGAATCCCTCTTCTCTCTCTTTGACTGGACTCCTGGAGCTCTGCCTGGTATTTGGTTGTGGATCTCTGCATCTGCTTCCATCAGTCATTGGAGAAGAGTTCTGTGATGACAGTTAGGGTATTGACCGATCTGATCACTGGGGCAAGCCAGTTCAGTTCAGTCTCCCTCTCCACTATTTCTAGTAGCCCAGGCGGGGGTCATCCTTGGGGATTCCTGGCAACTTCCCTAGCACTGGGTTTCTCTCTATCCCCATGATGTCTTCCTCTATCACGGTATCTCTTTCATTGCTTTTCCCCTCCATCCCTGTTCCAGCTCAAGCATCCCACTCCCTTATATTCTCATTCCCCATCCCCTACCCTCCACTGCCCACTCCTCATCCCCAGTTTACTCATGGAGATCTCATCTATTTTCCCTTCCCAGGGTGGTCCATGAATCCTTCTTAGTGTCTTCCTTGTTAGCTAGCTTCTCTGGAATTGTGGGTTGTTGTCTGGTTATCCTTTGTTTTACATCTAGTATCCACTTACGAGTGACTACATACCATGTTTGTCCTTCTGAGTCTGGGTTACCTCACTCAGGATGATATTTTCTAGTTCCATCCATTTGCCTGCAAATTTCATGATATCATTGTTTTTCTCTGCTGAGTAGTACTCCATTGTGAATATGTACCACATTTTCTTTATACATTCTTCAGTTAAGGGGCATCTAGGTTGTTTCCAGATTCTGGCTATTACGAATAATGCTGCTACAAATATAGTTGAGCATGTGTCCCTGTGATATGATTGAGCATTCCATGGGTATATGCCCAAGAGTGGTATAGCTGGGTCTTGAGGAAGATTGATTCCCAATTTTCCGAGAAATTGCCATACTGATTTCCAAAGTGGCTGTATAAGTTTGCACTCCCACCAATGGAGGAGGAGTGTTCCTCATGCTCCACATCTCTCCAACATAAGCTGTCTGCAGTGCTTTTGATCTTAGCCATTTTGACTCGCCATATTTTGAACAGGTACTGAGACAGTGGACAATGCATTTACAAGCCTATTATGATTGGTCCTATTGGACCCCACTGTTTTTCTTTTTTTTTTTTTTTTTGGTTTTTCGAGACAGGGTTTCTCTGTGTAGCTTTGCGCCTCTCCTGGAACTCACTTGGTAGCCCAGGCTGGCCTCGAACTCACAGAGATCCGCCTGGCTCTGCCTCCCGAGTGCTGGGATTAAAGGCGTGCACCACCACTGCCTGGCTATCCCCCAACCGTTTTTCTTAATTGGCATACAGCTTATTAAGAACAAGCTGAAACACAGGCACATCTAAGTATTCAATATAATATTGCTATATCCCTAGACATGCTGACTGGCAGGGGCCAATATGTTAGTTCCATGACCCAAGCCCAAATGGCCTGCATGCCTGTTTTCAGCACATCTTTGAACTTGCATTTAAAGCACTGAAATCCTGCACTCCTCAGGATCCGACTGCATACTTTCACAATCTGATACAGCAACCAGGGGAAATGTTTACTGACTTCTTAGCCTGAGTTGGGCCAGGATCAACCCATTTCTCCACTGCCTCGTTGACTCGGGTCATTCCTCCCTAACAGCCTCCCTGGTCAGTCCTCCCCTTACAGTCTCCCTGGTCAGTCCTCCCCTTACAGCCTCCCTGGTCAGTCCTCCCCTTACAGTCTCCCTGGTCAGTGCTCCCCTTACAGCCTCCCTGGTCAGTCCTCCCTTTACAGTCTCCCTGGTCAATCATTCCCTCATAAGGTATTCCTAAGTGAAGGAGGATGTGTCTTCTAAGCCCTCCGAGGATCAGGCCAGGAAGCAGGCTCTCTGGTTTTGTGATTCCTTCCTCAATGCTCTGCTAAGGCTGTCCTGAATTCTTCATCCTAATCACTCTAGGCCATTGTGAGGCCCAGGAAAGGAGGAGTTATCCTGTCAGCCACCTGGGAGCAGCTCCAGTCATCCTTGCTGTAATATGAAATTCTAAACCCACAGGGAATGTACCCATGTGTTCAGTCTCATCTCCTCCCTACCACACCCAAGTTTGTCTAATGAGACTGAGCACATTCTGGGGAAGTTTCTATTTTCTGTGCTGAGACTTGCCACTCATTATTTAGGAGGCAGTTAGGGAATCAGAGACCTTTTACAGCTGCTTTGTGTGATCTAGAACAGACTGTTCAGCAAGGGGGAAGGGCAGCCTTAGCTCATCTGGAGGCCTCTGGGGCTTCAGTTTCACAGTCCCCAGAAACATTTCTCAGTCTTCTGAGGTTTGAATGTCCCTATCAGAACACATGCTGAAATCTGAGCCCCCTCCCTTGTGAGGTATTAAGATTGTGACCAGATGAGGCCTTTAAAAGGTAGGATTAAGCCCTGTTCTTGTGGATGGATGAATCTGTTCACAGACCCACGGGTTAATGGGTTAAAAGGCCACTATGTTCTCTCAAGGGTAAGCTGTTAAAAACACTAGTTTGGCTCCATCTTGGATGTGCCCCTCTTACCATAGAAAATCCCTTGTAGCACTTGGACCCTAAAGAGTCTCTACTAGCAAGAAAGATTTTACTAGATGTGGCAGTTTAACCTCTCAGGCTCTAAGAAATTTTCAGACTGTAGAATTCACTGAATAGCAACATAATGCAGACTAAGACACCATATTAGGACTGAAAATGTCACATTAAAGAAGTAGAGTCCAACTTTAAGCTTGGAGGCCTGCAGACAGTGTTGCTTCCCCTTGCATTTCCTCAAGCCAGACTTTTAGTCTGAGCCACTGCAGAAACAGGTGCAAAGCCTTTTTAAATAATGTCTCGGATCTGCTAGTGTCTGAGTGCACTGACTGTTAATTTCTCCTGGGATTGTCATGTCTGACTGCAAACCTTACAGATCTTCTCTCACAGTTTTTGTATAGCAAGAACTGCTGCAATCATGTGGCTCATGGGAAAAGGAAGTGGTATGTTCCAGAGACCATGAAGCTTGTTATTTGGGGGTTTTCTGAGAGCTACTGAGGATGGGCCAAGTATCGGTTAAGCCAGAGAAAAGATCATCAGGACCAGTGGACTGTGGAGAGTTCCGTTTAGGATTCTCAGGGCTGGCAGCCTTGGCTTGGTGCAGAGAGTACTCAGAAAGCTTGGGCAGCATTCTGAGATGAATGTGCTGGGAACAACTGACTCAGAGGAGCATTCCTTCCCCTCTGGCTCCTGCACCACCCTTTAGGGAAGCATCAGTAGTCCCAGGGAATAGAACATATGGTAGGCCCTTTCTTCCCCAGGCTGAACAAGGCCTGCGTTTGGACTTTCTTCCTAAGTTTTGCTCCTGTTCTCTCCATCATGTTCAGAATGATGCAAGCTGGCCAGGTGGGCCTTTGTGAAGAAGTGTGCTAAGGGAAATCTGGATCAGATGTCCAGACTCCAGAAAGACAGATGACAAGATCACAGCCACCAACTTTCCAGGCCTGAGTGGTGGGGGACACAGATGGCTCCCCTGAGACACCCCATGGTTTGGAGGGCCACAACCAACCAGGAGCCCACCCGGTGATTTTGGCGCTGGATGGGTGGTCACCATCATACCAAGCCCATGATTTCTAGATCCAGGCACATGAGAGATGAAAAGCAACATCTTTGCACCATGCTTTGTGGTTGTGGTAGGCAGGACTCAAACAAACTCCACCCATGACTCAACCAAGAGCCCACCAGTTGTCAGGGGACCATTATAGTGAGTACAGGGTGGAAAAATGGAAGAGAGAGGCAGAACAGTTCATGGGCTGGGGAGAGAGGCAGATCTGAAGATGTGAGGGTGGTGAGGAACAGATGTGAATGGCCTGCTTGCCACCCAGGTTGAGGGTGATCTCCAGGCATGGACTATTGCTGGGGTCCAGGTCTTGGTCTAAGTCCTTGAAGCAGCAGAGGGGCCTTTGTTGATGTCTGTGGCTCCTGTTGCCATTGAGGGTCATGCTTTTAAAGGCCTGTGGTCTGGGCCACCACCTGGGGCCACGATGGTGTCTGAGGGTCATTGTGCTGCAGTGGCCATGCCTGTCAGGTAGCCTGTGCTGCCACCTGGAGCCATGGTGATGTCTGGGCCCTGGCCTGCTGCTGAGAACCATGTCTGGGTCTGTGGTCCTACTACAGTTGGGTCTGTGTTGATGTCTGGTGGCCCATGTTGCCACCAGAGGCCATGAGGATTCCCAGAGTCTATGCCAGAGCCTGTGACCATGTTAGTGTCCAAGGGATGTGCCACTGTTGGGGCAATGTGCGTTTTGGTTGCCAGCTCTGTCAAATGGGGCCATAGTATTATCTATGACAGGGCTGCTCCTGAGAGCCATGTCTGGGTCCGTGGCCCTACCACAGCCATGGTCTATGTTGATATCCATAGCTCCTGATACAAATGAAGGCCATGCAAGTGCCAGGGGTCAGGGCCTCTACCTGGGGCCATGTTGATTTCCGAGGTCTGTGCTGCTGCCCGGGTCATGGTGATCCAGGTGGCTTGCACAGGCACCTGGGACCATGGTGACATCTGAGGATAGGCTGCTGTCTAGGACCACATCTGAGTCTGTGATCCTATATGGGGTCTGTATTTATGTCTGTGGTGGCCCATGTTGCCACCAGAGACCACATGGATGCCCAGGGTCTGAGATGCAACCTGTAGCAGGTGGGCATCCAAGGACTATGCTGCAGTCAGGGCCATGCTGATCAGAGTTGCCTATGCTCTCACCTGGGTCTGTGGTGTCATTTGGGCAAAGGCTGCTGCTGAGGGCCATGTCTGGGTCACTACAGTAGTCAGGATATGAGCTGGTGGGTGCCCATGGCTCCTGTTACCATCAAGAGTAGAGCAGGTGATAGGGTCTGTCTGGTCAACCACTGGAGACCACCTTAGTGTCTGATGGTCATGCTGCTGCCAGAGCCAGACTGATCTGGGTAGCCTATGTTGTCATCAGGGCCATGGTCATGTCTGGGCCTGAGCTGCTGTGAGGGCCATATCTGGGTCTGTGGTCCTGTTGCAGTTGGAGTCTGTGGAACTCCAGTTGCACAGGGGTCATAGGAGCCACACGTGTGGAAATCTAAGGGCTGTGCTGAGCCAGCCCAGCCTTTCACTGGCCCTGCCCCTTGCTGGATACTGCAGCAGGAGAGCTGGCCCCTGCACTCAGGAAAGATGGCCCTGCCCCTCACCATGGGTATGCAACTTACTTGGGCAGCACACTAGAGCTGACCCTGTTGCCCAGGATGCAAGTAAGCTGGCCCTGAGGGCATGAGAGTGGCAGGAATAACCCCACCCCAACCTGCCATGTGGTGGCTTGGGTGAAGGAAAGAAGTCTCCCCTCCCCACCCATTGCTACCTGTGGCAGATGAGAGAGTTGGTCCTGGGTAAGAGAACTAGCCCTGCCTGTTGTGAGCTATAGCACACAGGAGAGCGGGCCCTGCACCCCACATGGACAACACACTAGAGCTGACTCTGTTATCAGGGGTGCAGGTGAGCCAGCCCTGAGGACATGAAAGCAGGAAAGCTGACCCTGCCCCTCCTTGTATACCACCTACAGCAACTGGGAGAGAGGGCCCTGCACCTTACCTGGGCAAACAGTAGAGCTGGTCCTGGTGGTGTGAGTGTGAGTGAGCCTGATCTGAGGACCTAAGAACAAGAGAACTGGCTCTGCTCTTTGCTGCAGGCTGCATTGGGTGAGCTAGCCAAGGCAGTATGGGAGAGATCATCCAGGTAGTGATGATGAGGGAAAGCTGGTAGGCTCACCAACTCAGCTACCACCCAGACCCAGAACTGGGTCTGTGGAGTTAGGTCACCCTAACATCCACCACATCTGTGAACTGTTGGAGCATGTGAAGGGGATGAATCTACAGATTAAAAATTGCAGGATCTCCATGACACAGGACAACAGCAGGATATCCAAGAGGAGTCCCAGTGAGGACCCAGTGTTGAGAGTGTAGCAGAGGCCAGAGGTCTCGAACCAGACCAATGACTCACAGCAATGAACACTTACAAGTAAAGATATATGGACTAAAGGGTGAACTGTGTGACTCAGCGGGCCACACTATAGCTTCCAAGATGAGATCCTTCTCCTTTTTCTTTTTCTTCTTGTTTGAGTTTTGGTTTTTCTTTTTAAAGTTTGTTTTGTTTTTAGGGGGAGGTTCATGGGTAGAGGATGGAACTTAGGGGATGGGGAGATAAGTGAGGTCAGGATACATAATGTGAAATCCACAGAGAATCAATAAAAGTTTAAAAAAAATCACAGCTATGGCCCACTGCTCTTGGCCAGGGTAATCCTACCACGCCAGTGTGTTTGTGGTTTATGCTTCCTGCTGTGCGGCCCCTTGGCTGCCTTATTCTTTAAATCTCTTGGGTAGTGGTGATGTATGTGGGCAATTCTTTTGTTGTCAACATCTGCTTCAATTGGTTTATTCATTTCTCTCACAGGTCTCATGACAAAAGTACCTGAACAGAGAAGGAAATGTCCATAAGCCAAATAAGAAGAAGCTTGGAGAGAGATCTACAGATAAGTTTCTCATGTGACCAAGGATAAAGGACCCTTTATGGAAGACTATAACATTTTCTTGCAGGGGGTTGATTTAATCCCTGGAATTCTCACATGGACTGGAAAGAGGTCTGACCAAGAGTGTTTGTGGGTAGGAATTTCATCTGGGAGATACATTACAGTGAGCCACTAATGAGTCTAGGGTCAAATAGTAGGTCCACATGCCCTCCTGTACAGCTGAAGCTAGTTTTTCCTGGTTCTATCCTGGGTCTGTTTTATAGCAACAGTCCATGCTAAGACATCTCCATGGTAGCTAAACACCTTGTTGGAAAGAGAACACTGATTAGAAAACAAATAAAAAATGTGTTTGCATGGTATGTACTCACTTATAAGTGGATATTAGCTGTAGAGTAAAAGAAAATCATGCTACAATCCACAGACCCAGAGAGGCTAAGTAACATGGAGGGCTTAAGGGGGGATGCAAGGATCTCCCTGGGTAGGGGAAATAGAATAGATTTTGTGGGTGGACTAGGGACAGGTGGGGTTAGTTTAGGAACAGGAGAGATCATGATGCGGGGAGGGAGAAAATACTGGGAGAGACTGTAATTGGGGGGCATTTTGGGGTCAAGGTGGAAACGTAGTGCAGTGGAAACTCCATGGAATCTACAAGAGTAACCCTAGCAAAGACTCCAATTGATGGAGGACATAGAGCCTGAACCAGCCATCTTCTGTGACCAGACAAGGCCTCAAATGGAGGGAATGGGACACCAATCCAGCCACAAAACTTTCAGCGTACAGCTTGTCCTGCCTGCAGAGTGTTCTGGGACCAGAGCTTAGCAGACTTGTCATCAAAGAGACCAGAGAGACTTCATCCAGCAACTGATGAGAGCAGAAGCAAAGTCTCACAGACAAACATTAGGTCCTGCTGTAGCTAGTGTTTTCCTGCCTGGCCCACAGTCAGGACAAATCTCTTTCACCCTCCAGTCCAGCAGCTGCTCAGACCCAACCAAGTAATCACAGAGACTTATATTGCTTACAAACTGTATGGCCGTGGCAGGCTTCTTGCTAACTGTTCTTATAGCTTAAATTAATCCATTTCCATAAATCTATACCTTGCCACGTGGCTCATGGCTTACCGGCATCTTCACATGCTGCTTGTCCTGGTGGTGGCTGGCAGTGACTCCTTCCGCCTTCCTGTTCTTTCTTTTCTCCTCTCTGTTAGTCCCGCCTATACATACCATCGCATCAAAGCTGAATGAGGCAATCCAGTAGGAGGAAAAGGCTCCCACAAGCAGGCAAAAGAGTCAGCAACAGCTCCTGCACTATTAGGAATCCCACAAGAACACCAAGCTACTTGACCATAACATATATGCAGAGAACCTAGGTCAGACCTAGGCTCCTCTGATCTCTGTGAGGTCCCATGAATTCAGAGAATTTTGTGGGCCATGTTCTTGTGATGTCCCTGTCTCCCCTGGTTCCTCAGATCCTTCCTCCCCTTCCTCTGCAGGATGCTGTGGGACGGTTTGTATGTCAAATTGCTCTGATTGGTCAATAAATAAAACACTGAGTGGCCAGTGCCTCATTCAGCTTTGATGCGATGGTATGTGCCTGGTTTTATTGTAGCTTGTTATGCTGTGTTTATGATTTGTTGGTGTTCCCAAGAGGCCTGCTATTTTCTGAGGGGAGATGGAGGTGAGGGTAGGGAGGCAGAGATGGAGGGTGGGGGAGGGTGGGGTGTCGGGGGTGGGGAGGGAAGGTAGAGGGGAGAGACTGTGAGAGGGGTGGGAGAAGGAAAAGCTTTGAACAGGATGTAATCTATGAGAGAAGAATAAAAAAAAAGAAAACAATGTGTTTGCTTGTTTGCCTGGTGTCCCTGCAGAGATGAGTAGAATCCCTGACATTGGGGTTGCCCCAGCTTCTCTGCTGTGGGCTACCTGAACTTTGAGGGGTGTTGGAACTGGCCATCCCACCAAACTTGGGGCAGGATAGTGGGAGAATAAATGTGTCTGATGGGGCCCTTTGATCCAGCTCTGAGGTTCACAGAGGGGTGGATATCTACTCCCCACCCTGGGACAAGGCTGTCTGGAGCACTGGAGGGCTTAGATCTGTATCACAAGGCCTTGAGGGGTAAAGTAGGATCTGAATAATAGCCAGGTTGTAGGAGCAGAGATCAGGGCTAAGGCATCTGCCTGACTTGAGTGGGTTCATTGAGGCCTTCTCCTAGAACTATATCTCAGAGTGAGTTTCAATGTACAGTGGCATAGACGGGGGCCTCATACAGGCCTGGAGCTCACACTGTACTGGGAAGCTGTAGTTTCTCGATAGCTGTGCTGAGTGTATCTGCCTGTGTATTGTGCAGCAAGCTTTGTTCATGCTGTTTTCTGAGGACGGAGGCCACTGTGGACTATGAATTGCTGTGCGTGTGTGTGTGTGTGTGTGTGTGTGTGTGTGTGTGTGTGTGTGTGTGGTGTACATGTGTATATGCAATATTTAATATGTGGTGTTCTGTGTTTTTAGTATACTGTGCATTGTGTATATGCTGTGTATGTTGAGTTTGGGTGTGTTAAATACAATCTTTTTTTCTTGTCTTCTCCAAGGAAAGAATTCAGTTGAGAGACACAGTTTAAACAAAGGTTATTTAGCAAAGCAAGAACTTCAAAGAGAAATTGGAGTGGGCTGTCTCATCAGGGGATAGTGGCACAGTGGGTTCTGGGTAGTGGATTTTAAAAGAGTTTTTTAGAGAATTTATGAGGCAGGTGGCATATTCATTGTAATAAGTGACTCTTTTTCCTTTCTTAAATAATGATGGGCCAGACCTCCCTTTAGTGCATTTCTTCCCATGGTCCTTTAAAAAGAGCACAGGGGTGTAAAGAAAGCCACAGTGTTTATGATTTGATAATGAAGTTGAGGATATAGAACATTACTGAACAACTATGGGGAAAGGCCCTGGTGTATTAGGTTTTGATAGAGTAGAAACAACCTGCCTGTAGCCACAGGATGTTTCACCATGAAGAAATACTGTCTGCTCTTCCAGAGAAGCCGGGTTTGAGTTCCAGCACTCATACAACAGCTCACAATCTTCTGTTACTCCTTTTTCAGGGGGATCTGATGTTTTCTTCTGGATTCCATGGGCAGCAGGCAGGCACATAGTGCGCAGATGTGCATGCAGGCAAAACACCAAAATATATACAAAAAATAATAAAAGGAAAGATAAAAGTAAATCAAGGTTCTACACTGAGGGCTAGGCCAGGGTTTCAGACTGCGTATACAAGAAGCAGGACTTGAGTTGCCTGCCCCTTCTGCTTGCTTCACAGCTCATCTCCACCCTGATAGTGTAATCTGTAGTATGTTATGCATTGTGTATGTATATGTTTGTTGTGTGTAGGCCATATTGTATGTGTATACATTGGATGTATATTTGGTATGTATTGAATCTGAATGTATCAGTGTTCCATATATGTAATATGCTGTGTCTGTGGTATGGTTAACAAAGACATGCCTGTTTCCCCTAACTTCTCTGCTTGTGAGGCAAAAAGTAAAATCAAGCTATATTTATCCTCTGTACTTGTAAATATGCTGAGTCTGAAAAAATTTTAAATGTGTTTTAAATTCTAACAACAACCAGAGCTTGCCACAAAAACTGGTCTCTCATAGCTTTCTTAACTCTCTGTTTCCTTTTAGTAAGGAGCAGAGACCCAGGGCCTGGAATACTTAGGGTTGAATTGTGGCTCCGAGATTTCTTAGCTATTCCTTTTCTTACAGTCTGAGTACTCTCTGGGCCTCAATGTACTCCTCTACAAAATGGGCATTCTCATCACATGTACTTTACTGAGTTTTTGTAGGGATTAAATGAAGGCTCTGTGCTTAAGTTGGAAACAGGCTGGTTGTTCCACATCTGGACCCTTGTATGTGGTCATGTGCTTTCTGGCTCATGTTTTCCTTTCATAACCCTTTTTACATCTCCACTCCTTCTCTGTATGTCTTGGGTGCTACTCCTAGTCACAGCAGCTTCTTTACCCTCTGCGTCTCACTCATTAAGCTTCCTTCTTTGGGCTGCCTTTGCCTTCTTGACAACAAATTGGTATTTACTGAGTGTGTCCAACACATGCTGGATATGCTCTCCTAAGAGAGCTTGTCATTTTAGGGAATGATAAGCTATTAAACAGTGACACATGACCAGACTTTCTGAGTTCTGTGTGTTTGCAGGGATATAGGGAGAGGAGATTTAATGGAAGTAGAAGTTGTTAGACAAATTACTAAATGGTCTTATTAATAAAAAAAACCCAGAGCTGATATTGGGGTAAAAACCTGAGAGATCAGAGGAATAGGAAAAGACACAGCCAACCTCATCTTATCAGCCCTCAGTCTCCAAAGAGACCTACTTCGTGTACACCCATGCCTATATGCCTTTCTGTTCTGCATCTCACTTTCTCTCTCCGCCCAGCTACATCACTTTCTGTCTGTCTCTATAGACCTCCAGACCTCTATGGTTAACTGGTGTTGGAATATAAGGCATGTGCCACCACACCTGGCTCTGTTTCCAGTGTGGCCTTGAACTCACAGCGATCCCGATGGATCTCTGCCTTCCGAATGCTAGGATTAAAGGCATGTGCTACCATTGCCTGACTTCTATATTTAGTATAGTGACTGGTTTTTTTCTCTGATCCTCATATAAGCTTTATTGGGGTGCATAAAGAAAATATCATCACAAGAAGTTAACATACACCTGGAAGAGGTCAGGAAGTCAGGTGGCACTTTCTTTGGAACTGGAAGGGTGAATATAATTTGGCCAAGAAAAGAAAGAGGAATGTTCCCAAAAATAACAGTTGGGCGAACTTCCCATAACAAGGTATGGAGAATGGCCCAGTTTCTGGGCAGGGTCCCAGGTTCTTGCCTAGTGTACAAGCTCAAATGGGGGCTCAGCTTATGGAAGGAACCAAGACCCACTGGGGTTCACCTTGTGGCCCAGTAACTTATTTTCATGAAAGATATGCATGTAGCCAGGTGTTATGGTATTCACCTGCAGCCTGGGGGACTGAAGTTGTGAGTTTAAGGCTAGTGTAAGCTAAATAGTGATATCTTGTCAAAAAAGGGACCTTAATCAAAAGGACATATATTAAGTAACTACTACTTTCTGATAAACCATTGAGTAGCAAGTGAAGAAAACACAAACTCTAAGGAAAGCGTACCACCAGCCCATCCTATTTGTGATGTTTGGCTCATGTTATTCATCAGTGTGCAATGCCATCTGCCCCTCAAACCTATGTTTCTAAAGCTGAGACTTTTCTATCCTTTCCTTTTCACCATGAGCTTCCCTAAAATTATTCAGCTTGGGAGGGAAGAGGTGGAGACTTTGACCCTGTGTACTATCATACAACCCTGGAAACTGAATGTCCCAAATGAGCTACCAATACCAATTATTTTGGCTCCTGGAATTTGAGGGTAGCATCTTGATAATTAGGATTTCTTTTGATAATTCATTTGTAATTCACTCATGTCATCAGATCTTTTTTCTTCCAATAACTTCACTTTTATTTTGATTCTTATAAAATAACTTTTTGGTGTATTACCTTTTTTTCTACACTTTAAAGATACAACCAAAGAAAATAGATTTTTCTGCTATTTTTATTATGTGTATTTGTGTGTGTGTGTGTGTGTGTGTGTGTGTGTGTGTGTGTGTCAGACAGAGGGGAGAGAGAGAGAGAGAGAGAGAGAGAGAGAGAGAGAGAGAGAGAGAGGGAGAGAGAGAGATTTTATAATGATGAGCAAGGGAACTAATTTCCATCAAATGACACAGATTCTAGAGGACTTTGGTGCTGGCCAGCAGAGCTAGGGCTGGGGCAAGGTCTGTTTGTGGTCTAGGTGTGAACAGTGGTGCCTACAGCTCAGCTTCCCTAATGTAACCCACTTGGTGTGCCAAGGTTTTGAGACCACAATAATAGTTTCAAATCCACTGTAAGAGTTTTGAACAACTGCAATCGACAAAGGCATGCAGCCTCATCCTGTCCGTGTTCTCTCAGTTCCCAATGGCCACCCCTTTTGCTTTTTGTTCTCTTAGATGTCGCCAGTCCGGCCTTGAACTTACGGTCCTCACAAGTGATGGGATCGAGGTGTGAGTCATCCTGCCCAGTTCATCAGCCGCAGCAGCCTTTTAACAGGGGGTAGAGTACCCCAATCATCT
Organism: Peromyscus eremicus; assembly: GCF_949786415.1. Taxonomy (NCBI): domain Eukaryota; kingdom Metazoa; phylum Chordata; class Mammalia; order Rodentia; family Cricetidae; genus Peromyscus; species Peromyscus eremicus. The sequence goes on along the minus strand of NC_081417.1, from coordinate 4,788,867 downwards.
GGGTTGCTGCAGCCGGTCTTCTGCTTGCTTCTTTCCAAGACACTTGTCCCTCCTTGGGGGCTACTTTCTAAGTCTTCCCGTTTTGCCCACTTTTGATTTCTTTAGCCAGGGCACATTCCTTACCTTGGGTGACTAGGAGTAGAAAACCACTGTTGGCTGTGTTCCCCAAGCGTGCTGAGTATTCAGGGTAAGGTGCCATGACGTACTTGATGCCCTCACTTATCCAGAGGTGAAGGGCTGAGAGGGGAGTAGTGTAAAAGACAGTGTTTTCAGGAATGTGTAGTCAGACAGCAGGACCTGGAATGAAAAAGACAAACCAGACCCTGTCTTCTGTCTTCTGGGATCTGTTCTGATCCCGCTTTCTGAGGGTTTGGCTGACCTTGGCAGGTATTGTGTGGCCAGAATCTCTGCCAAGTTCTCTCTTTGTCCCAGATTTTAGCTGGGGGCTGGAGCTGAATTAAACCTAAATGAACTGCCTCGTCAGTGTGTGTGTGTGTGTGTGTGTGTGTGTGTGTGTGTGTGTGTGTGTAGAGTTGAGTTCTGGTGATATTTTCTAATGACTCTGTGATCTTGGACACATCTCTGCCCATCTGGACTGCTTCCTTACCAACAGAAGGTAACATCTGAATGGATGCTGTTTGTATCCCTCCCCACTGTAAAATGCTCAGATTATCTGTTCGTTCTTGTTGCTGCAGCACCCATGTTCTGTGGCTCTCTGAGGACTCCATGGGGGTTGAGGTCCTTGTGGCAACCTCAGTTGGGTGCTAGTTTAATCATCAAATGGCTTGGAGGAGATGGGGAGAGAAAAATCCTTCTCCACAGACCCGCTTCTTCCCAGCATCCCACATCAGAGAGCAATGATGTGCCTGTGATGGTAAGGTTTAATTTTTCTCTAAATCAATTGTTGGCATGTTCACAAGACACCTATTATATGAAACATTTCCCCTGAAAAGCCCTCCAAACTAGAGCTTTAGTTTTCTAAAGCAGACTTGAGGATAGAAGGCATGGTGGCCAAGGCCAGGGACCAAGAAGCTGCATTGTGATGGAAAGATGTCCCCACACAGCAAGAAAAGTCACCTGTCTCTAGCAGCTGAGAAAAACTTTCCTGAAACAACAGCTTGTGAAAGCAGAAGTCTTGAAGTAGATGATGTGTGTCACAAGACAAGCACCCTTGCCTTCTCATAAGTTCCCAAGTTCTTTCAATGTAGTTTCACTCTTGAGTGAAAACAGCTAGAATATAAGACTCACAACGCAGACAGCACGAATTCCCCTGATGGCACAGCACTGCCTGTGGCCCCTATGCCTTCCCACCTTCCCCCACAGCATACACAATGCACAGTTGTCACGTTGTGCAGGTAACTAGACAGCTTTCTCCTTCAAGGTATCCCACTCTACACAGATGCAAAGAAAATACAAAACAGCTACAAAAAGAGCAACATGGACAGAAAAATTAACCCTACGTCCTGTGTTGGCCAAGCAAAATGTCACAAATATTTTACTCTATTTATTTTCATTATACATATGTATGTGATGTTTCATATGGTTTTCTTCCAAACTGAGAACTTGTGGCAATGCAATATTATGAAAATATGTCTTATATTCTAAGAGCCTGGAACTTTTGCTGGACCTCACAAACAGAGTTACCCATACACCTTGAGGTCATTTCAGACGTTAGACTGCCATCCTGCTGCTCCTCAGCCCATTTGCTTAACCTTCTTTAAAGAGAGCAGTGTGGATGAGTGGGAGGTGAGGAGAATCTGGGAAGAATTGGGGAGGGGAAACCATGATCAGAATGTAGTGTATGAAAAAACTTATTTTCAATAATATATATTAAAAAAAGAGAGAACAGTGCAACAACCAACCTTACTTGCCTTGGATTTCCCATGTAACCAACTTTTACAATTTAAGCTAAAGCATATCTGTGATCTTAAGTTATGTACTCTTCCATGCCCCAACTCAGATAATGTATGTGTATCATTTGCTGAAAGCAACGAATACAGAGATTAAAAGTAGCTTTCTAAAATCTACCAGGAAAGTTGAAAGCATCCATTTATGGAAATTGACTGATAAACAATGTTTGTAGTACTGTTTGTTATCTGGGTTAACTGGAGCCCTCAATTTAATCCTTTGTAAAACTCTGTTAAAGATGTCTGGAAAGTGCTCCATTCCTTCCTTTCTTTGTGCTGTTCAATAAAGACACAGAGAAGCTCGCATGCGTGCACACACACACACACACACACACACACACACACACACAGTCAGACATACATAGAATACACAGAAGATACAGTGACACACAGGGACAGACTCAGACACATGGACACACAGATTCACAAACACAGCTTTCTTCAGGTAGACACAGATTCATACTCATGCAAAAGACAGAGAATGAAAAACACAGGGGAAATGAAGGAAAACATTAAGTCTGGACTCACTCTTTGCTAAATAACTCCAAGGGGTGGTGCTTTTATTTCTTTCCTTAATGTGACACCAGTGCATTATTGGTGACCCAGAGTTGATCACTAATATATATAATTCATGCAAAAATTTTGTTTTGATTGCTCTTAATTAACATTTTCTTCTAACTGGCTGATAAAGGAATTAAAATACAATATAAGTAGTTTTATCATATTTCATAAATTGTATTCCTTGATCTAAAATAATCTTAAGTACCAAAGTTAATTGTTTTAAAGAATTATCTCTGACTTTCTTAGCCATTGTCTACCTCCCATTAATGGGTTACTGAGAGTCAATTTGAAGTCATTATTTGTATTTAAAAGTTAAATTTTCTGGCCAGGCAGTAGTGGTTCCTGCTGTTAAACCTAGCACACAGGAAGCAGAGGCAGGTGACTTTCTGAGAGTTCCAGCCTAGCCTGGTCTACATAGTGAATTCTAGGACAGCCAGGGCTACACAGAGAAACCCTGTCTCGAAAAAAAAAAAGTTAAAATTTTCTTACTTACTTTTCTATGAATTAAGCTAAACTATGTGGCTGTGCAATGGATGAGGATCTCTGAGCATTTAAAACAGGCTTACAGTGATCCACTGTGATTCCTAAAATGTGCCAAAAGTTAGGCAGTTTTATTCTCTGAAAATACATGTTTGGAGTTTGAGAACTTGTGAGTTTGAAATGACTTGTGTTGAGCAGGATTTTAATCTTAAACCTTGAGAGAGGATGACAATGATGAGCTGCAACATGTAGTGGGGAGTGGCTACCCATGTCCTGCGACCCATGACTGCATGGGAAATTTGTGGGCACGGTGACTTGGAAACTGAATGCTTTTCCTTGTTGTTGTTCCAGAGTTACCTACGTATGGATGTTTGGGTCTACATTTCAGTATCTTGTCTTCTAAACTTACTTTACCCATTTGTAAACCATCTTCTGTGGTTCCTCAAGGACAATCTCTTCGTTTACTCTTGGAGGGAATGACATGATAAAGCACCCCCCTCCCCCCGCCTCTCTGAAGGCTGTGGCATTAGAGGACACCATCCTTTACAGCAGGCTTAAGGGAGCTCATGTGGCTGAAGGCAGAGCAAAGTCAGGCCCACTCCAAGAGCTGCCTTTCTGCCACCTGCCTGGAAAGTGCTGTGGCCATACACATCACCGTGCTCCCTCTGGAATTAGCTTTCCCTTCTAGGTGAATCTTTTAAAGTAGATGCTGCCAGCCTCTTCTTTGAGGCTGATTACTCCTGTTTCTAGTTGCAGCTTCTGTCAAATGGAAGGCAGGGATGTGGGCTGTGACCTTTCGAGAATTTCTTCTAGTTTCCAAAGAAAATTCCACATGTGGTTTTCTGCAAACCCCTAGAATCTGTGAAGCCAGCAGCATTATAGAAATCCTTGGCATGGAAATTTTTCGAGTTAAAAAAAAATGTCCCCTATGAGGAAGTACTTCTTTTTGTAACTAAATAGTTTTAAATGATTACATCTATTAATTTGGGAGGAGAGGGTAAATCCAGATTAAAGATCCAAAATAGTGTTTAAGTTCTCTTGAGTAAGCTAACAGATAAAAAAATTCAGGCATATAAAGTGTTAGTGACATTGCACACTTAAAGAAGAATGTGAAGAAGGTGACTGGAAGGTGCCCTTGATCACTGTCCCATGCATGGTGTTGGAGACAGAATGACAAGGCTGTTAGAAATCTTAGCATGGCCATTGGGCCTTGTTACTTTTTCTGTAGTTCCCATACGCACAGGCAATGCAGCATTAGGAAAGGGTGGAACCTAGGAGTATGTATTTTTGTTTTTCATTGTTTTTGTTTTTGAGTTTTAGACCCAGGGCCTCATGCACACTAAACACATACTCGATAACACTAAGCTGTACCCCAAACCAAGATTCTATCTCTAAACAAACATTTTAGATGACTTCACAACAGACTTTCTGAAGGTCACTTTCTGGGAAATTCCCAGCACCAGGGAGCATCGAGACACATACCTTGAAATTCAGCAGCAGTTAGTGTTTCCAGATTGTCTAGAACAGCTTTATAAACTGAAGATTTCCTTTTAGTTTTGGTATGTGCATTCCTCTCTGTATAGGTATATGCACATGAGTGCAAGTGCCCGTGGGGACCGGAAGTGAATAAGATACCTGCACCTCAAGTTGTAGACAGCAACAAGTCACCCAGTCTGTGCTGGGGACCAAACTTGGGTCTTCTGCAAAAGCAGTACATGCTTTTTTTTTTTTTTTTTGCTTTAAATCTTATTATTTTTATGTGTTTTGCCTGCATGAATGTCTAAATACCATGTGCCTATAGAGGCCAGAAGAGGTGAGTGCTGGGAATCAAACCCAGGTCCTCTGGAAGAGCAGCCAGTGTTCTCAACCAGTGAGCCATCTCTCCAGCCCTGAGCAACTTTTATTTTAGTATTTACATTTAAAACATGTTTTAACCAAATCCTTAACTAAGTGATCTATCAAAGTTTCTCCTTCTCAGATCTGAGCTAATGAAGAGAGCAGATCTGAAGGGAACTGGTGACTGGACTCAATGGTTCTCCCATCTTCCCCCACTTCCTTCAGGCTCTTTTTCTTACTTCCCCTCCGCTGTTCTGCTTTCAGTCATTCCTACCACACCCTTGCATCTCTTTTCTTTTTCTATTTTTTTTCTGAGTGATAGCTAATGGCAGATGTTAACCAGACTTTACAGTTCCTTTCACAACTATTTAGATAACACTCATATCATTATCCCCAGTCTGTAGAAAAAATAAAGACAGAGGTTCCTAAGGTGAGGGTGATGTTAAGCAGGAGAGTCAGAATTATCAGGCAAGTCTAGGTCCACAAACCTCATCACACACTGGTGAGTATAAAGTGAAGTGAGGCACATGCTTCCTCAGTTGCAGAGGCCCAGAGCTCCGGATCAAGGCTCTGACACCTGGTGAAGGTCTTCCTGCTGTGTCATAGCAGAGGTAGACATCTTAGGAGTGAGGCAGCTTCAGGAGGAGACAGAGCTCCTACAGCTTCTTTTGTAAGCATCATCATCAATCCATTCATGGAAGGTGGCCCTTAAACAACTCTAGACCCTGTTTTCTAACACCAGGACATTGGGGATTAAGACTCTGACACAGGCGTCTCAGGAGATGCATTAAAATGACCAGCACCCTGTGGCCTTTCTCACGTAAGTAAACTCATATTAATCTCTTAGGAGGGAATCATTGATTCCAGTTCTGGGAAGCATCTGATGGGATCAAATCCAAAGCTGTTACTTTGTGCAGACTGGCAAAAAACCTCTCCCTAATTCACTCATTTTAATTGCTAGTCTTAAAATTGAAGTTCAGATTTCTTAATCTCAACCTAAATTCTCTTCACATTATTGCTTTGTTGCCTCACAAACACTTAAGAATTTTAAGTTAGGAAACATGAAGATGAGAATAGTAAGACAACATTTCGGATAGTAGATTGCTTTTATTTCAAAGATTATAAACCTCCTGAGAAGGGGCACAACTGCTCTGAGGTAAGACAATTGAAGGCATCTTAACCACGATGGACTGTATTAGTTAGGATGGTGTGTCGTTTGCATCTGTGAGATATTTCATGTCTTTGTCACTTAGTTTCCCTCTTTTGCACATGTCTTGTTGTAGGTCATATAAATATAAATTTCTATTGATCTTGAATTATTGAAACTTACTATCTGTGCTTGTGAATTGCAATTTGATACATTTTTAAAATTTAACTTTTTTGTGGTGCCATGCCCAAGGCCCCATGCAAGCTTGCCAAGTACTCTACCACTCATTTATGTCCCCAGCCCCAAACACTAACACTGCTTCTGTGGTTCTCCCCTCCCCAGAGAGAGAGAGAGAGATGGGGAGAGGCACTACACAGTGAGTCTATGTCTCAAAAAACAAATAGACAAACAAGCAAAAAGGAAGACAAGGGTATCACAGTAACTACTCAACAGCGTCATTGTGAGAGCTAACTGAATAAATACATTCCCAATTATAAATTAAGCAGTACAGTGTATGGCACATAACAAAAGTTAAAAAATGAAAGCTTACTATTAATTTTACTGACGAGTATCAGGGGCTGATGTGAGCAGCTGGCCACTAAGAGTGACAACAGACTGAACAACCATCCCAATAGCAAGAGACCAGGGGAGAGAGACTGAAGAAGAGTTGATGGAATCCTTGTCTCTGTGAAAGTAGGTGCTTATTTAAGCTCGTTTTGGTTGTATCAGCTCGTGTGAACAAAACGGGGAATTGACTACAAGGACAGAGAGGGTTTATGCTACCAGGGGGTCCTAACAGGCCTCAGCAAAGATGAGGCAGGCAGCCAAAGGCTATTGGGTTTTATGCTGCGTTATTTGTCAGTTTTGGTTTCAAGATTCTCACTCTTGAGAATGACCTTTGCTGCTGCTCAGGTCCACAACAGTGACCAGGTCTATGTTACTGCCCTACTGTGAGACAGGCTTTCTCCCATTCTTATTCTCAGTCACTTATTGTTGCTGGCCCAGGAGGTGGGAGTCACACAGCATCAACATGAGTGCCTAGTACCTCCCAGATTTTCTGAGGGGCCTCTAGTGGGCACTGTTTATGGTCTACATGACCTCCTGAGCCAGAATTCCTGCCTGCTTATTTATAAATCACTTTGCCACAACAACTTGAGTATATGAGTATATGCACTTCTGGAGGTAACACCACTTGATAAATGGAAGAAAAACTTCACAAACTTTTCTTTTCATCACTTTCCTCAAGGAAGTTTCCCAGCTATAGAAGTGGCCTCATCTGTGATATTCGATTCCTAAGCGTGTGTCTACACCTGTGACCTAAGACACACCCAACTGAGACATTCACTTGTCTACTCATCTTGCTGTGTCTTAGATTAGCAATGTCCTCTCCATCCAACTGATATTACAGCTTTCTCACCTTATTGTCAGTAGGGAACTTCAATTGCTAAGTGAATGAGGTTTCTAGTAGAATGGCTCCATAATTTATGATCACTATGGCAACATCGGGGGTATTTTTTTCTGGCTGGTTGCTGCTTCCACAAACAGATAAAATTGTCTATAGTTCCCTTTCTACCTTTTTGGGGGGGAATATACATTAATAGGGAAATGTAAGAAAAAAAAATTATGTCTTTGTTGCCTCTGCTTTAATGGGGATCATGTGATTTAGACAGGTGGTCCCGTTTCTTATTAAATCCTGACAACATCTGCATTCCTTTCCCATAGCATAAATCTCTTACTAAATGTGCTAGGAATATATGGGCTACAACTGTATCAAAGCTTTAATGAGTGTTTCATTTCCAAGACTAAAGAAGAAAATTTTAAAACATTTAAATGCCACCAATAGACTTTATATTAAGAAGACTTGTTTGTTTGATAAACTTGAATCTGCAACAATGTAGCAGTTGTGTGATTCTGGTGTTGGTGTCTTGCTGTTGTTCTTTTGGCTTGCTTTGATTATCCTGGCAATGACTAGCTTGTGGATGGTGTAAGTTGGTGTGTGACAGGTACACTGATGATTATTACCTGCTCCTGCCGGTACCTGCCAGTATTTTGCTTCTCTGCTTCTCTCCTCTAGTTCCTGCCCGGTGGTTATTGTGGAGTCAGCTTTGGGGAAAAGCAGAGAGGAGATCTGGGGTTCAAGCAGAGAACTAGAAACAGTATAAAGCCAGAAGAAAAGCACTGGGTTTCCTTCAGCTTGGTGACTACATCTTCTCCAGATTTCTCTTGCTGTAAGGGTCTCTGGAAATTTCCCTTGCACCTCACATGATGGCATGAAAGCTAGAGCACAGGAGGTGGTGTGCACCGTCAGTGGTTCTGGGGACACAATTCCATGGCTTCTGGCTCCGTTCTGAGTCTGGAAGGTTGCTTTGCTCTGTTTTTTTGTCTTTTGTTCTGATTTGTGCTGTCTGACTGGATTTTATGTTCCCTTCAGGGTCATTTCAAATCCTTTCTGGAGCAAGGCAAGGAACACCTCCCAAGTCTATGGGATCACATTGTCTTAGTTAACTACCTGGCTTGTCTGTGCTTAAACACAGGCTCATTTCTAATACCCCAAGGCCAGTTTTATTTATGTGGCCAAATGTTACTGCTGCCTTGAATATTTATATCCCCAAAAGAGGGATTCATGGTTTTGTAAATGTTCTTCACAATTTGTCTTACAGGAACAAAAGCTTGTTTCATCAAGATTATTTCTTTCTGAAATTATACAGTCCTTAAAAAAAATCTTGTTTTTAAAAATGTATTTTCTGCTGGGCGGTGGTGGCACACACCTTTAATCCCAGCACTCGGGAGGCAGAGCCAGGCGGATCTCTGTGAGTTTAAGGCCAGCCTGATCTTCAAAGTGAGTTCCAGGAAAGGCGCAAAGCTACACAGAGAAACCCTGTCTTGAAAAACAAACAAACAAACAAACAAACATGTATTTTTTTTTCAGTTTCATCTATTTGGGCAGAAAGTTCGCTATTCCCTGTAGTGCATGCTATAATACTAGTATCTGGGAAACAGAGAAGTTTAGGTGTTCCAGGTCACCCTTTGTGACTTAATCAGTTTTGAGGCCAGCCTAGGCTACCTGAAATTCTGTCTCCAAAAAAAGGAATTTATTTGTAAAAATATACAAAGCCAATAAATATGGCACACTTTTAGTTTGAATGTATTTAAAGGGCCTAACAGCTCTTCTTTTCTGTGAGATAGTTTTACAGCACAAATTTCAAATAATGGACTTTGGGGTCTGCTGTGACCTAGTGGGCATTAACACTTGGCTACTATGGGAAAGTCTTGAACACTTAGCTGGGGATAACATTTTCTTGATAAACAAGTGAACTGGGAAATTAGCTTTTTATCAGGGAGAAGCTCAATTTTCCCCCATGGCTAACTGGGGTCTAAGGTATCACTTGGGCTCCATGTCCATGGGATGGAAAAGTCTGAGATTGTCCTAGATGGCTGAAAACTATGCAACCAGAACTAACTCATCATGATAAATCCCTTTCAAATGAAAATTCTCACTTAAAATTTTAATTTTTGAGAAAGGATCTCACTATGTAACTCTGGGTGTCCTGGAACTTGCTATTTACACAAGACTGGCCTTGAATTCACAGAGATCTGCCTGCCTCTCCCTCCCAAGTGTCAGCAGTAAAGGTGTGTGCTGACATGCCTGGCCTAGATGAAATATTTTTTGTAAGATTAAGTGAAAGACTCTTTGATGGACAATAGATCAGTCTCTTAAATAAAGACAAGGTTATGCTGAATGTAAGATTCAAGGTCCTTTATTTGGGGAAAAGGTCTGTGTTAGAAGGAATTTTCCTAATAGAACGGCAAAGGTTTATATACCATATTGCATATTATTTTTTCCACCACTTATTTACTTCTTTTCTGTGGAGTGAAGCTGCACCCATTATGTGAGGGAACTTCTGTGGTATATCTGAAATAGAGCTTTGCAAATCTTCAGCTCTTGATGTGAATATTCCAGAGGAAGCTGAAGTATAGAGAAAATGCCTTCGGTAGAAACATGAAGGAGTTGTCTTTTCTGGACTTGAGTGATTCTTTTAGGGTCAGGAGAGGTAGAAGAGGATGTGAGCTACATGCTCTGTGTGTCCTGGGCAGCAGAGTCCAGGTTGGTGCCTAAGGAGGACTGGCAAGGCACCACCATACACACAGCTGCAGAGGTAGTGTTCACCTAAGGGACACTTAGGACAGTGGGCGTTCCTTAATTCACAAGCCTAATGTGATCGAGGGGCCCTGCAATGGGCTGGTCCCTTTCTCCCAGGACTCGTGATATGTGCCTAAAGGAGGCTGGACTAGAGCTTTCCACATAGCAGGTTTGGTAGAAAAATGGCTCAAAATAGCCTGGGTGCTGTTGTTGGAAAACAAGTTTGTGTAGAGTTTGCCAACTTTAGCTCACAGACTAAGACTCACACTCAGTAGGTTGAAGATCACACATCCAAGAATATTTGGGCACAAATTGGTCTTGATCATTTTTTTTTCCCATTAAAGAAAGGCTTTTATTACGGGTAAGGAAATATATGCAGTAAGGCACACAGAACACAAGCCCACTGCAAAGCAGAGGGAGATTTGGGAAGTCAAAGACCAGCCTCTCTTTAAGGGGTAGGGATTTCTAAAGTCCTTATGCTCTGGATCTTTGCCACCTGCTAAGGTTTATCATGGTCACTTAGATCCACCCTCCTCTGAGACACTCTGCCTACTGCCCCTTCTGCATTGCTTCTTCACCAGCTTGGAAGCCATTAGAGCAGCCTATCTCAAAACCCCCAACAGAAGTGTGTGTGTGTGTGTGTTTCTTTAAAGGACACAAAGAAAATCCTTCCTCTCTTACGGTGCTTTGTCAGATCACAATGACAAGAATACATGTGTGTCCACCCCAGGTAAGGCACTTGCAACAGGCCAAAAGAACAGCTCTGCTTGAGTCCAGCTTGTTGAACCAGTGCGTATATTTGGCTTGCTTCCAAGAGCATGGGTGACTCAAAGTGGCTGTGGCACCAGGGCTACAGTCCACCACGTTGTGGGTAAAGACTCAAAAAGCCACATCCCTGAGCTCTCTGTGCATCTAGCACAGAGCTCCACCAAAGACAGCTTCTCCACTTGGAAATTACATATTTTTATTTCATTTTACTACTATTTTTTAACAAAGTTTCATGCAGAACAGGCTGGTCATGGACTCTACATGTAGTTGAAGGTGACTTTGAACCAAGGATGACCTTGAACTTCTGATCTTCCTGTTTCTGTTTGAGTGCTGGGATTATAAAACATGTACCCGTACCTCCTTCCTTATAAGTCTGTACCCTGGACCTCATGTGTCTCATTTACTTCTTAAGTCTTAAGATATTCTCTCTTCTTTCCAGGAGAAAGCACTTCACTTCAGAACTTTCTATACAACAATAGATAGTGGCATTGTATATTGTGATTTTTATTGCAGCATTCTCTTAAATCACTACCTGCCTTTAATACTTCATTAAATGGTACAAAGGGGTCACATTCTATCATTCTGTTTCATTGTATAGCTCAGGCTGGCCTGGAAATCACTATATAGCATGGGATAACCTTGAACTTGTGGCCTCAGCCTCCCAAGTATAGGTTTACAGGCATAATCAGCCACACCTGGCTTACCATGTATATTTTCATTTATCATACACATGGGTAAATGAATATATTTATATTTGTAAAGTATATTATCATCCTTCATTTCCATAAAGAGCCTTGGTTTCTCAGTATGGGAAGAAGTGTTTGTAAAGAGTATGATTTCAGAGGTGATTGTTGCTACTGCTCTACTAAAAAGAAATCCTTGCTTTACCACTGCTGGCTGCTGTTTTGCTAAATGGACATGATGTGCCTGTCAAATTGCCTTCTGAATAATGATGTTTATGAATATGGGTCAGTGCTGCTCTCAGCTTTGGTCAGAGAAACTTGATTTTGCAGTGAGCAGCAGTATCCAGAAAGTGCTGAGACTAAATGACTGTTGAATGCTGAGCCGTAAATGAGACATTTCTATGTCCCCTCTCTCATCCAAGGCTCGGAAACATGTTGGATGAAGGGGAGAAATGCTGTGGGATGACTTTCTGTATGCTGTTAATATGTGTGACTCCCATTGGATAATGAATAAAGCTGTTTTGGCCTATGGCAAGAAAGCTTACGGTCAGACAGGAAATCAAAGCAGAGATACAGAGAGAAGAAGGGTGGAGTCAGGAGAGATGCCAGCTGCTGCCAAAGGAGCAACAAGATGCCAGCAGAGCAGTAATGCCACGGCCACAGCATATAGATTAATAGGAATGGGTTAATTTAAGATGAAAGAGCTAGCTAGCAAGAAGCTTAAGCTATAGGCCATACATTTTGTGATTATTTTTTAAGAGGCTGCGGTCCCGACCGCAGGGCCAGGCAGGACCAGAGAAAACTTCTGGCTATAGAGAAAGAATATAGGAGCTGAGAAAAGAGTAGACTCTAGTGGAACACCATGTTCTGGAGATAATAGTGCCACTGGACTTGATCTTAAAGAGGCTGTGATTACCTGCACTAGATCAGTCATGGAGGCGGGGTACTTACTGTAGGGTAAAGAGCCTGCCAGGATATCTCTCCCTTAAGAGCTGTAACACTCATGATGACCCATTTCTCCTTGAGGATTTGTAGGTAGTTATGGTAGCTATGGGGAGGCCTTCTGGAGTCCCTACCCTTCCTGGCAGATGCTTACAGTTAATAGTTGTTTGGGAGAGGGAGAGGCATTTTCTTGAATGGTGTCACTATTCTTTTTTTTGTTTTTTGTTTTTTTTTTTGTTTTGTTTTGTTTTGTTTTGTTTTTTTTTTTTTTGTTTTTTGACACAGGGTTTCTCTGTGTAGCTTTGCGCCTTTTCCTGGATCTTGCTCTGTAGACCAGGCTGGCCTCGAACTCACAAAGATCCACATGCCTCTGCCTCCCGAGTGCTGGGATTAAAGGCGTGCACCACCACCGCCCGGCTGGTGTCACTATTCTTGTAAATAACCCATCAGCCAACCTTCTGTATACAACCTCATTACATTTCATAGGACATCAAAAACAAACAAACAAACAAACAAACAAACAAACAAACAAACAACAAAGCAAAACCCCAAACAACAAAAGGCACAAAAGCAAAAGCAGACTAATTGGAAAGAAGATCAGTGGGAGAGGGACAAGAGAGGATAGATATGATCAAAATAAGGAAATACCATCATGAAACCTGTTATTACATATAATTAATATGTGATAAAGAAAATACTTTAAAAATTATTGCTTTCAATTCCCATCTCTTACTGCATTCTATTCTTGGCTTCTTTTCGTTATCTTTTCTTTTTTTTCCAGTTTAAGAAATTGATAGTTCCTCATATGAGGGATTCACTTGAAACCTGAATCTGAGTGTCACCCAGAGTTGGAGGAAGTTCCACCGAGGCCATGCTCCTATTATTGGGCACTGCCCTGTAGCTGCGTTGGAAGGATCATTCAGGTAGGGAGAATGGCCTCTTGTGGCTGTGGGGTCGGGCCGGAGCTCAGATCTCCACTGGATCCTTTTTGGTATCTTCTTTGTGAGTGGATGGGGCAGCTTATTGCTCCCAACATTTCTCCACTGATGCCACAGGTGTGGTCATTACTACTGAGCGAGGTGATAGTGCTGACTCTCACTGAGCCTCCATGGACACTGATTGTACTGCCTGATTGTGGGCTGCCTGCATAGTTCCACTGGCAGTGGCTTAGGGAGGCATGCAGGGATGGAAGCCACACTTCTTAGCCTGCTTGTCTCTAGTGATACCTGACAAGGGAGTGGAGAGCATGCTCCCTCACAGCCTGGCTTGGGTCTAAGTCTCTCCTTGGCCTTTGCTGTGTGGGCAGGCATGGCTGGAGCTGTTTTCTGTAGTGTTTTCATGAAATAAAATTGTTAGTAACATGTTTTTTCTTTAAATGTTTCCTCTTTTCTGTATGTCCTTTCCCTAGTCTGAGAGAGCAGATGTTTCGTGAGGACATCCTTTGGTAGACCACTGACATTTCTGGGTTGCTGTCTTCTTTGGTATTTAGCTTGGATATGTGAGGTAAAAGCACAATATGTTCTCTGTCACTGTCATCCCTCAAGTCTTCAGGCCTCTTGCCTGTCTACCTTCTTTCAGGCTTCAGTTCTCTGTCTGTGAGTAGTCTGCTGGCATTTTAGCTTGGTTAGCAGGAGGAATGAGGACAAGTATGTCTTTTTCTTTTGGGGAAGCATTTATTTATTTTTGATTGATAGTTATCTTTATCACGTATATGTTTATTATATTTCTAATGTCAAATGCAAAGCAAATATTCCTATTATGCATGCACTACATGTATAAAGTAAAATGCCTAGAATGAAAAGAGAGCATTTACTTCTTGTTACCACCTCCTTTTATTCCTGCCAGTGAAGACCATCTATACAGCCAGAACTTTCCTTGTGAGAGAGATTAGGTTCACAAGTGAGAAGGGACTTATTTTTTGTTTATTTTCAAAAATTAAGCGATGTTTGGAAAGGGGTGGCACGATCTTGTCACATCAGGAGGCCCTGTTCTTACAGCAGACTGAGTGGGTGATGTGTCCTGAGGTTTAAATGTGATATGAGGCCACCATGTTATCTCCTTTATTGCTTGTCATAGCTGAACAGTAAGCTTCTATTATTCATGTTTAACAAAGGATGGCCAAAATACTTGTTAGTCTAGATTCTTTCACCAAAAGGAAGGATTTGGGTTGGTCGGGAATGTGTGCTGGTACTGATCTCATCGGTTTTGAAGTTTCTCTTTGTTGGAGGGGAGGAAGAGAAGACAAAGTGGTGACAGAACTGATGGTGGAGACCAAAGACCTGCCGTGACTCTCAGACATTGCCTCACTCTTTGTACTTAGCTCTGTTGTTTTTGAAGGCTAGGTTTTATTACTTACAAAATTGGGCCAATACTCATCACATCTATATTCCAAGTTTGTTCTCAGAATTTCCATATTGTCTTACATCTTTATTTTGAAAACTTTTATTCATCATGGATTCAGTCAGGCAGTATTTGGCACTTAATACTTGCTGACTGCAGTATTGTGAGCTGTGGAGGGTACAGGGATGAAGCAGAGCAGAGTCCCACATAAGGCACCCTTGGTACAGCAATGCCTAGAAAGCATGAGCTGCAGTTATGACACAAGTCAGTAGTTCAAATCCTGGTTCTTTCACTTCTATATTTGAACTTGAGCAAGTTCCCTAAACTGTTTAAACTGCTTTAAATTTTCTACCCATAAAATATAGACAATGCTTAATCTTACACATAGTATTGTGTGTCTCTCAAGTGAAATCATGAATATGAAGTCTAGCCAACAATAACCCCACAGAGAACATATGATATACAAACTACCAGGATGTGTGTTCAGGAAACATGAATATGTATGAAAATTTCTGTCATAATTTCATGGTGACAAATTAGAAATAAGAATCAGTGCTAGCGCTGCTGCCAAGTTAGGATCCCTAGTAAGAACAAATGCACTAGAAGCTCCCAACTAAACAGCTCAGGAAACTAAGCCTCATGAGACTTACCCAAAATGATTAAGTTTCAAGCTCATCCAAAATTCAGTTTAGTGATTCTGTAATACTCTGACTTTATGGAACAGATTCGTAACTCATTAAACACAACACAGTCTGTAAATGTCCTCCTAAGAAGCAGGCCTCTGTACCATACTTAATTAAGTTCATTACTTGATATAGTTGAGAGGAAAAACACAATCTTTTCTCACATAATTAACAGTTCTTCATTAAATGTACAATGAATTCTTGATACTAATACAGGAACATATAGGGAATAAAAATAGTCCATTTCCTGTCCTGGAGCCCAGCATTATGAAAAAATAGTCAATATGCCTAGAAAACTTCTTAATCATTCAAAGAAAGTTCACTCTTCCAGACACAATACTATGAATTCGGTCCCGTGAATTCCAGAGCCCAGGAGACCTTTTGATTTATGTCATCCAGCAGCTGACTTAGAAATTAGTTACTGAAATAATACCCATCTGCCACAGAAGC
Source organism: Peromyscus eremicus (assembly GCF_949786415.1). NCBI lineage: Eukaryota > Metazoa > Chordata > Mammalia > Rodentia > Cricetidae > Peromyscus > Peromyscus eremicus. The sequence continues at coordinate 4,772,929 of NC_081417.1, read as the reverse complement.
AGAACAACTCAGCAGGCTTTTCTCCAAAAGCAAGTCTCACTAACTACATTCTCCCCACATGCACACACATGCTCTCTCTCTTCTTTCTGTCTCTCTGTCTCAGTCTGTCTCTGTCTCTGTCTCTGTCTCTGTCTCTCTCTCTCTCTCTCTCTCTCACACACACACACACACACACACACACACACACACACACACACACACTTGCTGAAAAACTGAGGCAATTCTGTCACTGTATCCTATTCAAACCCTGAAGCATAGGAGGAGCCTCACACAGACAACCCTGTCAAGCTTAATGGGTCACAAGACCAAACAAAAAGAGAAAGAAACCTGCAGGAAGTGGCTTCAGGGGTGTGAGGAAGACAGCAGAATATAGGTTGGGGAATGAGAGTAACCAGAGTACATTATGAATTTAATAAAATTTATTCAAGAAAACATTTAATAAAAATAACGATTAAAAATAAAAGAATTCTCCCACTGCTAGCAGTGGAAGCAAGGGCTGTCCTTAATGCTTTGGTTGGCTTATGGGAACCTATTCCTCGTACTGAATTGCCTTGTGCAGCTTTAATATAAAGGAGGAGCTTAGTCTTACCTCTATTTCATATGTCATATTTTGTTGATACCCACAGGAGGCCTGTTTTTTTTTTAGCAGAAACAGAGGAGGAATGGACTAGGGGGACAGATGGGAGGTGGGGGGATGGGAGGAGAGGAGGGAGGAAAAACTATGGTCAGGATGTAAAATAAGTAAATAAATTTAATTAATAAAAAGAATTCTAAGACATCAATCATAAATTAAATTGCTACATATAGAACTGGATACTTATGAAATGTGCCTTCATTCATCTATTTTTTTGCAAACAGTCTGTAATGTACCAGGCCTCTGTTAGATCCAGGGGAACCAAAACCTAGTAGTCAGCTCTTCTGCTTGACTCAGCCTGGTAGGTGAAGGAGCTATGTGAGCCACTAACTGTAACATGTGACAGGTTATCAGGACACTTCAGAATTGATAGGAAAGAGGGAATGATGAGCTCAGGTGTGTAGCTAGAGTTTTCCTGCCTGGACCAGGGTCAGGGCAAATCTCTCTCACCTGCCAGTCCCACAGCCGCTCAGACCCAACCAAGTAAACACAGAGACTTATATTGGTTACAAACTGTATGGCCATGGCAGGCTTCTTGCTAACTGTTCTTACAGCTTAAATTAATCCCTTTCTATAAATCTATACCTTGCCAAGTAGCTCGTGGCTTACCAGCATCTTCACATGCTGTTTCTCATCGTGGCGGCTGGCAGTGTCTCTCTGACTCAGCCTTCCACTTTCCAGCTTTATTCTCCTCCTTGTCCCGCCTACACTTCCTGCCTAGCCAATGGCCAATCAGTGTTTTATTTATTGACTAATTAGCAACACATTTGCCATACAGAACATCCCACAGCACTTCCCCCCCTTTTTTTTTTCAAAAAGGAAGGTTTTAACCTTAACAAAGTAAAATTACATATAATTTGGGAATTTGGGCGTAGCTTCTCTTACTACTTCCTGCTGGAGGGGGGCGCTGTATCTTATGGGGACACAAAGAAAATTTTAGGATCATGGAGTAGTCCGTGAGGCTGTATCGTCTGAGCCAGTCGCCTTGAAACGGTTCTGGATGTTGGATCATCTGGGCCATGGTGTCATCGGAGACCTTTCAGGGGGTCTTGGCTGGTCAAACCTGATGTATCTTAATCTGGAACAAATCCATAGCCTCTGGCTTTCTGTGGGAACAAAAGAGACTCTTTTCCAAAGCAACATATCCTTATATCCAAATTTTGAAGTTAAGGTATCTTTAAAGTATACATATTGGTTTAACTCAGCTTCCTTTGCAATCAAATATCTCTCTGCAGTTAAGAATCCCAAAGACAACACAATCCATACTCTCTGTGTAATATTCATCTTTACGTGGCTTATTTTTTATATTAATTTTACTGTCTCTTTAAAGACTATTTTTTTAAAACTATGTATTTGTTTCTATAACTGTATATATCACCCTTTTTGTCTCTTTCAAGCCTACGTATATTTTACACACATTGTAAACTATTACATCTGAATCTGTCTTATTGTGAATCTCTTGCTTTAAACTGCAGCAGCTGTGGCTGCTGGCTCCGCCCACCTCAGCTTCCCAACATGGCTGTTTACCGCCAGCTCTGGGAGCTATCCTGGGTCTATGCTTTTATCCAAGCAGCGTGTAGCCCAAAAACCTCTTTTTTTGTTTTGTACCTGCAAAGGCTAAATCCACCATGCAGCTTAATGTGCCACTTGCAGAGGCCTCATTCCCGCCATATGGCAGGTCGAGCGCACACGATAGGAACCCACAAGTAGCTCAAACCTGCAGCTGCCGCTCATTTGAGAGAGACAATTAGGAACTGTTTTTAGCTCCGTTTTAGAATCTTTTTTCTCAGTTTTTAGGTGGAAACTCTTGCCACCACGTTGGATGCCATTTGTAGCTAGAGTTTTCCTGCCTGGCCCACAGTCAGGACAAATCTCTATCACCTGCCAGTCCCACAGCCTCAGACCTGACCAAGTAAACACAGAGACTTATATTGGTTACAAACTGTATGGCCGTGGCAGGCTTCTTGCTAACTGTTCTTACAGCTTAAATTAATCCATTTCTATTAATCTATACCTTGCCACATGGCTCGTGGCTTACCGGCATCTTCACATGCTGTTTCTCATTGTGGAAGCTGGCAGTGTCTCTCTCACTCAGCCTTCCACTTCCCAGCTTTATTCTCCTCCTTGTCCCGCCTACACTTCCTGCCTAGCCAATGGCCAATCAGTGTTTTATTTATCGACTAATTAGCAACACATTTGCCATACAGAACATCCCACAGCACAGGTGGTTCGAATTATGGCAGATTTTACAGATTTGCTTGAATATGACATGATGGCTTTTTAAAGCTTTATATATTATAATAACATTTTTATACTTATAATATTTTTATGTACCTTACAATAAAATATCTTAACTATATCAACTTATTAAAAAAAATGGTTTCTCTTGGTTCACAGTTTCTGAGTTTTAGTCCAGAGTTACTTGACCCTCTGCTTTTCAGCCTGTGGTGAGGCAGGACATTATGGCTGACCACGTAGTGAAAAAGACTGCTTACCTAATGGTGCTCAGGAAGCAAAGAAAGCAGGCTAGGGTACCAATATACCCTTCAAAGTCTCCTTTGTGCAAGCTACTCCCAGTGAGAAAGTCCACCTTCTGTGGCCTGCACAGCAACATGCAGCAGCTCCTTCTCTAGCACTGTGTCTACCTGCACGCCACCATGCTCCCTGCCATGGTGAAAATGGACTGAACCTCTAAAACTGTAAACTGCCACCTCAATTAAATGTTTTCCTTATAGAAGTTGCTGAGGTCATGGTGTCTCTTCACAGCAATAGAAACCTTGACTAAGACACCTGCTTACTCTTATGAACAATTTCTTTTAAATTTTATTTCATTAGATTTATTTGTAATTGAATGCTCTTGATTTTATTGATCTTGAAATTCCCAGTTAGTCTTTTCTTTCAGATTATGATATTACACTCCTTCTAATTTTTCCTCCCTAAAACCCCTCCCGTATACCTCTCCATTCTCTCCTTCTAATGCATGTACTCCCTTTTCATTATTATTGTATGCATATTTGTATATGTATACACTTATGTACTCCTAAATATAACCAGTTAAATCCATATAATGCTACCTTTATATATATTTTCAGTGTTGACCATTTGACACCGGACAACCAATTGGTATGCCCTTCTTTAAAGGAGAAAGGATTTATTTTGGCTCAGTTTCAGAAAGGTCAACCTATAGTCACTTGGCCAGAACATAATGGTGATAGAAGCATGTGGTGGAGAAGAGCTATTTGCTTCCGTCTACCAGGAAGCATAATATGAGACAGGAAGTGACTAGGAATAATACATGCTCAAGAAAACAAATCTATAGCAACCTGCTTCCACCACTGAAGCCCCATCTCCTAAAGTTTGCATAACTTCTCAATATAACCCCACTCTCTGGGGACCAAGCATCAAAGCATGAATGTGTTTGGGCATTATATACCAATTAACAACACCTTCTTGTGAAAATCTTCAGTGTTCAAACTCATAAGTGACATTGAATACCTTCCTGTCATTGAGAAGCATAAGAATAATATCAATCTACATATTTTTCACTTATTTAAAATTCTTTAGTTCTTTGAATATTAACTGACTACAGTTGGCTGCAAAGAGAAGGAGGCATATTCCTAATAACATGTAATAGAAAAAAGCCGCCATTGATAATGCTCATAGTGTCTGCCATGCATTAACTGTCACTGCAGCACCAGGGCATACCTTGCAGGTTGGTGTTGTAACATGCAGGGTCCAACCTTCCTGTCCTATGAAACAAAATTTCCTGGTCAGTTTGAGATGGATTTTTTTGTCTTGCATCCAAAGTGAGTGATGTCTTCAGAGTGTAGCAATAGAGTCTAACCATGTACTTATGGTGGGTAATCAAGAGAAATGGAAATAGCCTGTGTTGTTTTGGAGACCTCTGGGCCCCCCTGACAAATAACTTGTAGAGAGGTATCTTTGGTCTTATGCTGGGATTTTCATTTAATAAGCCATTTTTTTCTGGGAGTAGTGCTGTCCACTCATGCAGGACACCTCCATTTGAACTATTTTTTAAAGTAGTTACATTTTGAAATTAATTTACTAACTAGTGGATTTCCATACATCCTTAAGTCTGGTTAATCCACCCATTACTGCCTTATCTCCTTAGTCTCTCCATTCCTGCTTAATCTTCTAGCTTCCAGTATTTCTCCCCTTCTTTCATATCACATGTATTCTTACCACCCTCCAATTGTATTTAAATTGGCTAGTGAGACAGTAGGCTTCCATATGATTTTTTCATAACCTTTCTTTTGGGTTAACCCTCATCCCCACCTCTGATTTCCCCGTACTCCTGTGCCACTCCCCTAATTAAATTTCATATTATTATCATTTATTTATTTTAAGAATACATTTTAATTAAAATATAATCACATTACTTCACTCCTCCTTTTCTTACCTCGAGCCTCTCCCATGTTCCTTCACCCAAATACATCCTATGCCTTTCCCCACTCTCAAATTGTTAGCCCCTCTTTGATTATTATTGTTTTACACACACACACACACACACACACACACACACACACACACACACGTATACATACATATACATACACACACACACACACACACACACATATATATATATATATATACACACACAAATACATGAATACTGCTGAGTGTATTTTTTGTTGTTTATGTGTATATGGTTTCAGGACAGACCACTTTGTATTGGATAACCAATCAGGGAGCTCATACCTGGGACAGGTTAATACTTCCTTTCTCAGTCATCATTAATTGGCTGTAGTTCTTTGTGTAGGTGTGGAACCCCATGAAATTTCCCCCTTTCCATTTTAGTGTGTCTAATAATACTATTCAGGTCTTGTTTATGCAACTATTCCTTCCTTCCTTCCTTCCTTTTTCTTCCTTCCTTCTTTCTTTCCTTTCTTCCTTCCTTCCTTCCTTTCTTTCTTTCTCTCTCTCTCTTTCTTTTTTTAATCTTTCTTTTTCTTTCTTGTCTGTTTTTGAGACAGTTTGTGTGTGTGTGTGTGTGTGTGTGTGTGTGTGTGTGTGTCTCCCCAACTGTCCTGTAACTCACGTTGTAGACCAAGTTGGCCTCAAACTCAGAAATCTGCCTCCCAAGTGCTGGGATTAAAGGTATATGTCACCACCACCTGGCTATGCAACTATTTCTTTCTATTTTTGTAATTTTTCTTTAAATTTTTTATTTATTCCTCTCATATATTGCATCCTAATCACAGTTTCCCCTTTCTCCTCCTCTCCCAGTTCCTCCCCCCATGTTCCCCATACCCCCAATCCACCTCTCCTCTGTCTATTCAGAAAATGGCAGGTCTCCAAGGTATATCAGCCAAACAAGTTACAATAAGACTAGGCACTTTCCCTCATATTAAGGCTGGACAAAGCAACTCAGTAAGAGGAAAGGGGTCTCAAAAAGCAGGCAAAAGTGTCAGGGACAGGCCCATTGTTAGGTGTCCCACAAGAAAAGCTACACAACCATAACATATATGCAGAGGGCCTAGGTCAGACCCATGCAGGCTAGATAGAAACCTAGTGCCTTAAGGAATCATATTATATTTACCTAAACTTAAACACAATGCATATAAGTGTATGTGTGTATGCATATAAGGTAGCTGTGGTAGTTTGAATGTGATTGACCTCCATAATCTCATAGGGAGTGGCACCTGAACCTCTGAAACTAGAAGCAAGCCACCCTCAGCTAAATGTTTTCTTTATAAGAGTTACCCTGGTCATGGTGTTTTTTCACAGCAATAAAATCCCTAACTAAGACAGAAATTGGTACCAAGGACTGGGTATTGGTGTGATAGGCCTGACCATGTTTTTGTGTGGAGGAGTTTGGACTTTGATACTTTGGGTTTGGAAAGCAGTGGAATGCTTTAAGCACCGCTTAATGGGCCATACTAGTAGAAGCATGGAAGACAGTGGTGCTAAGAGTGATTTGAACTGTCTGGGGCTCACTCAAGAAGTTTCAGAGAAGAATTTTAGCATGTTGCCTAGAGACTGTTCTTGTAATATTTTGGTAAAGAGAGTGCCTGCCTTTTGCTTTTGTCCAGAGAGTCTGCCTAAGGCTAAAGTGAAGAGTTTTGGATTAATTCTATTGGCAGAAGAAATCTCTGAACAGCCTAGTATAGACTCTGTCATATGGATATTAGTAACTCTAATGAAGATTTATAATTAAAATGAGCAAGCTGAGCAGGGTAAATCACAGAAAGTAAATTTTGAGCAGAAAAAGAGTACCAGGAAGTAGATGGAACTAAATCCTGTGTTCAAGGAAATAAACAGATTAAGAAGTGGAACAAAGGGAGTGATAAACTCAGACCAAGATCCCACCCAGCTAAATTTCCAACTTGTGGAAAGAAACTAAAAATCTGAGTGTGGTGGGGCACATCTTTAATCGCAGCACTGGGAAGGCAGAAGCTGGTGGATCTCTGATTTTGAAGCCAGCCTAGTCTACAGATCCAGTTTCAGGACAGCCAAGCTTTGGCAGTGAAAGACAGGAAGCTGCTGAAGATGTAACTGAAAGAGGGGGCCACATTCCAGCCCCAGAAAACAGCAGAATTTGGCAGCTTTGGACATGTTTTTCTGGGTTTAGAGTTAAGGATTAGAAGGAAGGAGTTATGGGACAATGCCACTGAGGCCAGGCATGTGAACAATGTTCCTGAATGGGGGCCTAGTAGAGAGGCCATTGTGTGAAGCTATGAAGTTGAAGCCTGGATTGCCTTGGAGAACCCAGAGAAGTGGGATACCTGCCAAAGGAAGCTGCTAACAGGGAGTGGAACCAGTCCAAGAGAAAGAAATGGGTTGGTGTCAACAAAGCTGAAAGGAGTTGGAGATCTGAAGAGTGTTTTGACATCAGAAGTGGAGATGCAGAATTTGGAGTTTGCCCAGCTGGTTTTTGCTCTTGCTTTGGTCTGGTATTTCCTCACTATGCTTCCTTCCCTATGTTTTGGAATGGCAATGTTATCCTGTGCCATTATATGTTGGAAGTTTGTGGTCTGCTTTTTTACTTTGTTTTTCACAGGTGATTACAGTTAAGAGATTACATGAATCTCAGAAGAGACTTTGAACTTTGGACTTTAAAACATTATTGAGACTTTGATAGACTATGGGTACTTTTGAAGTTGGAATAAATGCATATTTCACTGTGATAGTGTTGCAAGCTTCTGGGGGCCAGGGAGTGGAATGTGATACTTTGAATGTAATTAGCCCCCATAATCTCATAGAGAGTTGCATTATTAGGAGGTGTGGCTTTGTTGGTACAGTAGGTATGGCTTTGTTGGAGGAAGTATGTCACTGTGGGGACAGGATTCGAGGTTTCAGTTGATTTCTTGTTGCCTGAAAGATGTAGGACTCTCAGCTCCAGCATGTCTGAATGTATACCATTATAATGATAATGGACTGAACCTTTGAAACTGTAATCAAGCCACCCTCAGTTAAATGTTTTCTTTATAAGAGTTGTCATGGTCATGGTGTCTCCTCACAGTGTAAAAACCTAACTAAGACAGTAGCTTAAACAAAGTTATGCCACTGGGCATACAACACTCTCCATAAGAACCAGACTGATGAAAGCCCTAGTACCAGGCACAAGAAACCTCCTTTTGTATGTTTTTTTTTTTTTTTTCAGGGAACTCCAAATGACTCCCAAAGCAGTATAGGCTATTGATGTCACTCTTGCTTGGTTCTCAGAGGTTGAAGCTAAGCCTGTAGTGCTCATGACACAGAATGCTTAGACCACAAGACTCATTATTCTAGCTGGATCTAACATGTAGTCTATTCTTAAAGTACTAATTGATCCAGATCCAGTTGAATTTGTAAAAATGGAATCCCAAACATTCTCAATGGCATATCTGAGTATAATGATGGAAAAATAGGGGTGCCTATGTGGTAGCTCAGTCACAAGGCAATTGCCTCACAAAGCTGAGGAATTGGATTCAGAACCCACACAGAAAGAGCTGGCACAGTGGCATGAGTCCATAATCCCAGTTATGGCAACCTAAGATGTAGAGATAGGGGAGCTTTGGACGTTCACGGGCCAGCTAGTCTATCCTACATGGTAAAACTCCAGGTAAATGAGAAACCCGGTCTCAAACAAAAACTTCAGGGCTTTTGAAGACTGACTGACACCTGGAGTTGTCCTTGGACCTCTATGAATTCACCATGCACATGAGAAGCCTCATAAATAAGTGCACACACACACACACACACACACACACACACACACGCACAAACCAAAACCAAAATAAAAAATAAAAGAGCTGGGAAAAGCCACTTTAATTTGGGTGAACAGAGAGAGTATCTCTGAGAAGTTGACATCAGAGCTAAAGAAACAGAATTAGGGAAATAAATTTTATTTCAGGCAGATGAAAATCACATGATAAGTAAAAGTTATATAATGGGAAAACAGTTATTCTAGTGAAGAACAGGACAATACTATTTATACAAAGAGAAGGGGTGGGTAAGAAGCCTTGAAGACAAGATTTTTCAGTGTGTTACAAGACAAACAAAGAATATTGAATTTTATTCTGAGTGGGCAGAGAACTTCTGGAGAGTTCTGTGCTTTTGTTTTGTTAACTCTCATTGAGGTGTAATTGCATGCAATAAACTGTACATATTTAAAGAGTATAGTTTGATGTGATTTGACATGTTGACACATACTACACCACCCACATTCAGGGCAGGAAACATTTCTCCCACCTTTTTGTAACACCCATCCCACACCCTTCTCTTCCATCCAGATACTCTCTGTTCACAAGCAGCCACTATCTTCTTAGTCATTGTAGTTTGTGATATTTAGATTTTTTAAAAAATCAATTGTGATCACATAAAATATATTCTCTTTTTGTATGTAGCTCCTTCCTATGGGAAAAACTACTTTGAGATTTATTCATGTTGTGTGTATGTGAATAGTTAATTCTCTATTTTTGGTTGAGTAGTATGCTATTATCTTAGTTAGAGTTTCTGTTGTTGTAATGAAACACCATGACCAAAAGGCAAGTTGGGGAGGAAAGGGATTATTTGGCTTACACTTCAGCATTGCTGTTCATCACTGAAGGAAGTCATGACAGGAGCTCAAACAGGGCAAGATCCTGGAGGTAGGAGCTGATGCAGAGGCCATGGAGGGGAGCTGCTTACTGGCTTCCTTCCCCTGGCTTGCTCAGCCTACCTTCTTATAGAACCCAAGACCAGCAGTCCAGGGATGATATCACCCACCATGGGCTGGGCCCTCCCCCATTGATTACTAATTGAGAAAATGCCTTGTTTTAGTTTGGATTTCTATTGCTGTGAGGAGACACCATGATCATAAAGGTGTAAAAGCAGGGAGGACCTGGTAAAGTCCTCCTGGTAAAGTATATGATCAAAATACATTGTATGAAAAAATTTTAAGATAAAAATGTGATTACTTCAAAAAAGAAGAGAGAAGACTTCAATGGATTTCACTGACAATATGTAAAAATTAACTCAAAATGAACACAGACCAAACATGAACCTTCAAACCATTAGACACACAAAAGGTAACATAGAAGAAACCCATGACCTTGGAGTAAACAAAGCTGTTTTTCCACTTGACACCAACAAACAGTCCATCAAAGAGACAGACAGCACCAGAATTCAAAGCACCTGCTCTTTCAAAACTATTATTGAGTGCCTGAAAAGATACTTCAGATCTGGTGTGATGGTGCATGCCTTTAATCCCAGCATTCCAGAGGCAGAGGCATTTGGAGCCATATAGCCAGTTCCAGGACAGCAAGATTTTTTTTTAAAAAGAAAGGAAGGAAGGAAGACAGACAGAAAGGAAAAAGAAAAGACACTCCAATAATGGGAAGAAAATATCTTCAAATATGTATTATTTTTAGACATATTTAGATGTATGATGGAGCTTCAAGATGCAGTAATTAGTGAAAAATTTGAGCAGGCCTAAGAATCTCTCCAGATAAAGCATACACATGACTAAGAAATACATAGAGAGCTGAAAAGATGTTTCATCCATTAAAGGCTAGGTTCATAACCAAAAATATAAGAAATACATTGAAAGATACTGAGCACCATTTGCTTTCAAGGAAATGCAAGTAAAATCATAATGAGATACAACTCATGAGGACCTTAGGTATTGAAAAGGAACCAATAGCCTTGGCAATACCCTGTGATGTTTGGGAGAGGTCTACATTCAACAAGATATAATCCATTCCTAGCACTGAAGGTTTTAGTTGGTAGTATAATATATCTAGTTGGGGGCATGCATTCTCTCACCCAGTATATGGTGACTCCATTTAAATTCATTTCATATGTGTGTATATTTTAGAACTTCTCTGGTTTCCATATGGCTTTTCAGAAGGCCTTGACTGTTAGTTGTTCCTTCACCTTTCCCCTCCTTTATTCCACCCTTCCTCCTTCTCATCATATAATACTCATATTCTAGTTTCCCTTTTATCTTTTCAAAACACTATATTCTATTTTCCCTTCATTGTAATATCCCATTCTCCCCAGGTCCCTTACTAGGTACATAACTTCTGTAGTTATTTGGAACGAAGAACACATATCAAAAGTTTAAATGCTAACATCTACATATAGAAGAAAACAAAATATTAGTCTTTTGGAGTCTGGATTATCTTACCTATGGTGACTGTTTCTAGCTCCATCTATTTGCCTTCAAATTTCATCATTTCATTTTTCTTAATAGCTGAATGATGTTCCATTGTGTACATGTATCACGTTTGTATGATTCATCCAATTGTTGATGGGCTTCTTGGCTATTTCCACTTTCTGGCTTCTATGAATAGAGCAACAATGAATAAGGATGAGCAAAAATATCTGTAGTAAGATACAAAGTCCTTTGGGTATGAGTCCAAGAGTGATATGGTTATGGTAGGGTCCTGGAGAAGTCCACAAAAGACCACCATCCATATATGCAATCAACAAGAGCATTTATTATTCTAGCATGCTGGGGCCTGATGTCCCATACAAATGCAAGATGGCAAATATCCTGAGAGAGATGTTTGAACTCCTTTTAAGCATAGCCAAGGGGAGGTCCTAAGACAGTTAGGTCACTTTAGATATTATTGGCTTAAGCAAGTGGCAATCATATCAGTACTTTCTAACTGGCCAGGGCTAGTTAGAGGCTGGCCAGGGTACAGTTTTTCATTTTGGTGCAGGCTGGACAAGTCCCAAGCTTTATCCTTGAGCTTCTGTAGAGGCTGGCTGGCCTAGCACATGCTGACTGTGGGAGCTGGCTCAGTGGCCCAGGCTTGGTGCATCCTATCTCCCTTGTCCCTGTTGTCAGGGGCACCAGTGATTAATTACCCTTTGTTTTTGGCTCTTCCTCAGAAACTTCCTGCTCGATTTCATAAAGCAGGGACTGAGGCCTAGTTCCTTGAGAGAAGACTGAGAAGCCTGTTGTAGCATCTGCTCCATCCTCTCAGTTGGATCTCATGGTAGAAATATTTCAGCTATTTAGAAACCTTCATACTGATTTCCCTAGTGGCTGTACCGGTTTGCACTCCCTCCAGAAATGAAGAAGTGTTCCTCTTTCCATGCAACATCAATATATGCTGTCATTTGTTTTACTGATCTTGACCATTTAGATTGGGGTAAGATGAAATCTCAAAGTAGTTTTAGTGATTTCCTTATGGATAAGGATGTTGGACATTTGTTAAAGCACTTCTCAGCCATTTGTACTATATCTTATGAGGATTCTGTTTCAGTTCTACACCCCATTTAAAAATTTGTTATTTGTTTTCTTGATGTTTATTAATTAATTAATTAATTAATTAATTCTAGATACTGACCTTCTATCACAGTGGTTCTCAATCTTCCTAATGCTGTGACTCTTTAATACACCAACTATAAAATTATTTTTGTTGCTACTTCATAACTGTAATTTTGCTACTGTTATAAATCTGTGTTTTCTGATGGTCTTAGGTGATTTCTGTAAAAGGGTCATTTGCCCCCCAAAGGGGTTGAGAACCACTGCTTTCTCGGATGTATAATTGGTAAAGGATTTTTCCCCATTCTGTGGGCTACTGCTTTGCTTGTCTTTTGTCATACTGAAGGACGACAAAAGACATGGAAGTATGGTGTCTTTTGTTGGACCAAAGCTCTTTTAGATTCCAGAGGTCCCATTTATTAATTGTTGATTTTAATGACTGTGCGATCAGTGTCCTGTTCAGAAAATTTTCTCTGTACCATTGAGTTTAAGCATATTCCTTACTCTTTCTTTTTTCAGATTCAGGATATCTGGTCCTATGTTGATTGCCTTGATCCATTTAGAGATGAGTTTTGTGCAGGGGATAGGTATGGATATATTTTAATTATTTTCAGAGAGCTATCCAGTTTGACCAGCATCATTTATTGAAGATGCTGTTTTTACTCCCCTGTGTATATTTGGCTCTCCCTTTACCTGCTCACTCTCACTATTGCTTGCAAATCACTGTCACTAGAACCTACTTCTTCAGGATTCTGTCATATGCTGAAGACCAGTTGAGACATCTAGTCTCATCTGCTGAACGACTGCTCCATTCTTCGACATTGCACTGGTAGACAACCACTGTTGGATTAGCTGGACCACAGCCTGTAGGCAATTCTAATAAATCCTCTTTATGTATTTATGTCTATTCATCTCTCTGTTTGTATTGACTCTATAAATTCTGTTCCTCTAGAACAGTGGTTCTCAATCTTCATGATCCCTTTGAGGAGGTCAAAAACCTATTTCAGGGGAGTTTCCTAAGACCATTAGAGAACATAGATATTTACATAATAATTCATAACAGTAGTTATAAAGTAGCAACGGAAATAATTTTATTATTGGGGTCACTACAACATGAGAAACTGTATTAAAGCATTGCAGATTTAGGAAGGTTGAGAACCACTGCTCTAGATAACCCTGACTAATACAGTATGCTTCTTGTTTGTATATAGGAAAGCTATTGAGTTTTATGTGTTAATTTTGCATTTCACTACTTTCCTGAAAGTGTTGAAGTTTCCTGGTGGAGTCTTTAGTCTTTTGTGTATAAAATCATATCATCCGCAAATGAAGTTACTTTGACTTCTTTTTCTGTTTGTATCCCCTTGATCTCCTTTAGTTGTCTTATTGATCAGGCTAACACTTCAAGTACTATATTGAATATGTGTGAAAAGAGTGAATGTCCTTGTCTTGTTCCTAATTTTAATGAAGATGCTTTGAGTTCCTTTCTGTATAAGATGATGTGGGATTGCTATAAACTGCCTTTATTATGTTGTGTTATATCCCTTGTTTAACTATTCTCTCTAGGATTTTTATCATAAAGGGGTGTTGAGCCAGGTGGTGGTGGTGCACGCCTTTAATCCCAGCACTTGGGAGGCAGAGCCAGGCAGATCTCTGTGAGTTCGAGGCCAGCCTGGGCTACCAAGTGAGTTCCAGGAAAGGTGCAAAGCTACACAGAGAAACCCTGTCTCGAAAAACCAAAAAATAAATAAATAAATAAATAAATAAATAAATAAATAAATGGGTGTTTAATTTTATCAAAGCTCTTTCTACAATTAATGAGATGATCATGTACTTTTTTCTTTCATTGTGGTAGCATATGTTGATGATTTATGTATGTTGAATCATCTCTGCATCTCTAGCATGAAGTCAATTTGATCATGATGGATAATCTTTTTGGTGTGTTTTTGGATTTGGTTTGAAAGTATTTCCTTGAGAATTTTGGCATCTATATTCATAAGGAATATTGATCTATAATTTTATTTTTTCTTGGATTTATTTTTCATACTATTGGTTGCCCTTGTATTTGGTGCATACATATTTAGAATCATCTGATTTTTTGGATTGTTCCTTTAATGAGTAGTAGTGTCATTCTTCACCTCTTCTGATTAGTTTTTGTTTGAAGTCCATTTTGTCAGATATTATAATAGCTATACCAGCTTGCTTTTCAGTCCATTTGCTTAGAATGCCTTTTTCTGTCCTTTTCCCCTTAAGGTGACATCTGTTCTTGATGGTTAAGTATGTTTCTTGGATGCAGAAGAAAGGTGAATCCTGTTTTTTAATCCAATCTGTTAGTCTCTGTCCTTTTATTAGGAAATCGAGACTATTAATATTGAGAGTTATTAATGAACAGAGTTTATCGATTTTGATTACTGTAATTTTGTGATTGTAATGTGGGTTTTTTCCCCTCTTTTGATTAACTGTTTATGGATTACTGATTCCTGTGTCCTTTTGGGTGTAGTTATCCTTCTCTTCAGAGTAAAGTTGTTCTTTTAGTGCTTTCTATATAGCTGGATTGGTGGGTAGAAATTGCTTAAATTTGTTGTCATGAGATGTTTTTCTTTCTCTATCAATTGTGACTGGTAGTGTTGCTGAGTATAGTAATCTGGGATAGCATCTGTGGTCTCAGAGAGCATTTAGAATACTGTACAGGCCCTTCTGTCTATTCTCACTGGCCTGAGGAGACTGACATCATCCAAAGCCTTTGACTGTAAGGGAATGGTTTTTCTAACTCTCTGGGCTTACACCTTCACAACTAACTAATCTAGATTGTATTAATTCAAAGTAAGAAATGAAGTTGAAAAAAAAAAAAGAATCCAGTGAAATGCTTGTCCTCAAAGGATATTTGTTCAGAGAAGGTGTATTCGAAAACTTGATAAATTCTGATAGATGAGGTGATGAGGAAAGACAATACCCAGCAAACGAAGCATACAAGAAAAGTTCCGCTAATCCCTCAGGATTCTGATGCAAAATTTCAGGGATAGTCACATTTGTGCTGTTGAAAACATCAGCTGAGTCCCACCGCACTCTTCTGCCACTTCAAGTCACCTGCTTGTAATGTTGGATTATTTGGTAATTATCTGATTCTGAGGACCTTTTTCTCAGACCTCTAAAACCTCCATCTTAAGCTGAAGTGAGAATATAAGCATAAGTGGCGGGTGCTCTGCAGACTGTCCTGGGCACATGAAGACAGCTGTCAGCTAGGGGCCGGGTGAAGTGACAGGCCTTTGGACCCTTTTCTGTGGTCCCAGCTACAAAAGCTTGGCCTTTGTCCTGGGGTATGGCTTGAACATTTTTCCCTTGGGCTCTGAGTATGACATATGCAGGTCAAGTGAACTGTGGATACTCTAGGATACTTCAGTCAATATGCCAATGGAGGTGTGGAAGGTGGGCAGCCAAGGGGAAGGAAGAGGCCAAAGCATAATTACAGAGCAATGCTTTTTATTCTATTTTTGTTCTAAGACAGTGAATACATGAATATTCAACTATTAAAGGAAACAATTTGCTTACAGTACACCAAGGATATGCCTTAAGCAAGAAAAGCATACAACATCATAAACGAATGACAGTGCTTCCTTAATTTATGACTGCAGGTATGTTTGTTTATTTGAGCATAAAAAAGGCATGGCAGGTTTCCTGCCTGACTGAACTGTCACTAGCTTTAGAACATCAAGTATGTGTGTGTGTGTGTGTGTGTGTGTGTGTGTGAGAGAGAGAGAGAGAGAGACAGAGACAGAGACAGAGAGAGACAGAGAGAGAGAGAATAGCCTCTAGGGTGAATATGCTCATCAGAAAATGTATGCAGCTAGGCGTGGGGGTACATGCTTTAATCCTAGCACTCAGAAGACATAGTGACATTCTGTGAGTTAGAGGCCAGCCTGGTCTACATGAAGTTCCAAGACAGATAGGGCTATACAGAGAATCATGTTCTCAAAAATATTTTGGACAGAAATGTAAAAAAGGAAGAAAACTAATTTACTGCTCACATGATGTGAAAAACTTAGAAGTGGAAGCGCCCCCATATTTGCAGTGTTGTTGCCTCTCGGTTTTTGTTTTCCTTTTTGTTCTTTTCCTGTAGACACCATGTTTTCTGACAAAACATCTCCTGCGGAGACAAAACCCGCACATCTACGCACCCCAGATAGGAAGACCAAAGTACAGATATCATCAAACTCCAGCTTGGTGAGCTAATGAATTTTATTGGGGTTACTTACAGGAATATGGGTGAGGGGTTACCTAAAGGAGCAGAAATGACTCAGACAGCTGCATCACCAAAGCCCAGCTCAGTGTGGGTGTCAGTTCAGCACACTGCATACCCTGCAGGCAGCTCAGCATACTGGAGAGTGGTATTTCCATGTGTCTCAGTTGGTTTAAACTTTCCCCAGGCAGCTGGTCTGGCCTGAGAGTCTTCCCTGCAGATTGGCTTGTCCATGTCTTCTTTCCTGCTGGCCTTCACTTTCTTTGAGAAGTCTCAGCTTTTATTGTTTACTCTGGCAGGGAGGGGCCTAATAAATCTAGTCAGTTTCAGGGACTTCCTGAATCTATTTTGAGTTGTTTACCTTCATGCTTAAAGAGCTTCCTGTAGGATAGACTGTTTCAATCTGAAGGAAACTGTTGCACAGAGCTAGTTTCATTATTAAAATATTACTATATATAAAAATTTTATTCTGCTTGTCTGACTTACCTTTGTATTGGGCATGGAATTTCGTGTTTCCATATTCTGTATAATTAACTATTAACATATTGGTAATTTAATCATATATTTTATACTATGCATTTATTATATATTATATGATAGCATCTTAGTGAGTCTGTATAACAATTTACTTGACTGTTATTTAATTGCTAGAGATTTACACACTCATATTTTCCTGAATAAAATATTAGAACAATAGACTTTTATATACTCCTTTTCCATTTTCATTTTAATTTTGTCATTATCGTAACTTTTTTTTTGAGATAGGGTCTCATGAAGTCCAGATTGGACTCAAACTCACCATATAGACAAGGCTGGGTTTGTCATTCAGGATTCTGCTTCTACTTTACAAGTACTTGGATTACAGGCATGCATTACTGCACTTGGATTTTATCTTTCCCATTTTTATGTCAAACAACTCAGCATGCTCTTGCTTACTCTGACCCAGACATTTACCCTGTGCCACCTGGCCCTCTATGCTGGCCTTCCAGTCCCAAGAGAGAGTTATGTCAGCAAGCTTGGATTCAGTGAGTCTGACTCTGTCCCTTTGCCTCACACTGTCACCCTACCCAAGGCCCAAGTACAACTGAGAATTGTATCTACTCACCCTCTTGATAAATGTGATCCAGGAGCCTCACCTAGAGCTGTCGCCACCAACCCTCCCCATAACCCCTCTTGGCACAGGACTAAGCAGGAACCATATCTTCCACCCCTCTTGACCCAGAGCCCTTACCTTTCCCTGCTTCCCATGCTGCCCTTCTAGGCCCAGCTGGAATTCCTATCTCTTACTGAACCTGACCCCCTCCAGGCCAGGTCCTGCCAGGACCCACACTTTCATTCCTTTCAGAGAGGCTGCCTGGCACCTTGTCAAATGTTGCTTTTCTAGGCCTAGATCTAGCTGGGAGCCCCACCAGCAAATTTCTTGGACTTCACCTAAACAATTTCATATCACATAAGACAACATGCATCACCGAGGTTACCATAGAATTACAATCACTCCAGTTTCTCCAATCAATAATCAACATTGCCTATCTGAAGGACTGACCTGATTACTCCTCCTACTTGACATGAAATCAACCAAGATTTGGCAATAGCAATAACCCAACCAGACTTATACTCAATATAGGTAGGCTAGAATCTCATATCAGACTCAGAACCAATGAAATAAATCTGCATGTTTAGTCATATTGCCAAAACAAACAACATGGAATACCAAGACCACATGTGTTCTGTCCACCCAAGACCATCAGGCTTATAGAAATCTTCTCCAATAGGAATTACCTAGATGAATCTTAGGACACAGAATTAAAAGGACAACTATAAATACAATCAAATAATTCAAGGAATTCAAAGAAGATACAAGTGAATATGTAAAAGAAAACAAACTTCTGAATGGAAATTATAAGGAAAATATTGGATTTGAAAACTAAGTTCAATAAGAGAGATACTGCAGAAAACTCAAGTTGAAATGAAGATGGAATTGAAAAATCCAATAACATAATTAAAAGCTCAGGGAAAGCCTTACAAGCAAAATGGATTGAAGGGAATATAGAATATCAGGACTTCAGGATAACATAGAGAAATAGGACCTGTCTGTGATAGAAAATGATAAATTAAAATAAAATATATGTGGGAATTCTGGGGTGCCATGGAACGATCAATCTATGAATTATAGACACAGAGAAGGAAAATAATCCAGGTCAACAATATAGACTAGATCTTAACCAGGATCATAGAAAGAACTTTTCTTCAAATAAGAAAAGTCAAGAAGAACACAGAAGTAGACAGGACCAGAAAGTAAACTCCTCATAATATATTGTAGTTAAAACACTAAATATACACAACAAGGAAAGAGTATTGAAATTTTCAAGAGAAAAGTTGTTAATCACATTATAAGGGCAAACTTGTCAGAATAACAGCCCAAGTTCCAAAAGATCATGGGTGCCAACCTAGAAAAACTATTTTCAATAGTTGAGAAAGCTTCCCTTTCTCAGTAGGGCTTCCTCTTCTCTGTCTGATCCTGTTTGGAGAGTGTCTCTAAGCTCAGATGTCTGACCATATTTTGAGGATGACTCTGCACAGAGCTCTCTGCAATTGGCATATGACTCAGCACTGAGGCCAGCTCTTCCCCCACTCCTGTATGATAATTAGGTGCTGTGTCATGACCAATCAGCCCTTCCTGCCTATAACCCTAAGAACCCTTATATACCTTACCCCTTGGAACAATAAAATGAGCTGTCTCTTTGAAGCTGACTCCCAGAAGTTCTTTCTGTCATGCTCAGGGCTGACCAAGCCCTGCTTATCTTTGCCCTCATGCCCTTTTTCTTTGTCCTTTTCTACTCTCTTTGACCTCATGAGGCAAGGACTCCTGAGGAAAGGGAGACCCACCCTAAGCAAGAAAATGACAACAATCAACATACAACTTTCTTCTTTTTAAAATTTATTCTTAAGCAGTTTCATACGAGTGTTGTATTTACATCATTTCTATCCTCTCTTCCCTCCCTTCATCTCATACCATGTCCCCCACTCCTTCTCAAATATAGCCTCTTATTGTTTGATTTTTATTATTACAGAAGTGCACACACAAAATTTTGTAAATATAACCTGTTGTGTTCATTTCATATTGCTCACATACATTTAGGCTGGCATCTTGGGATTAGATATCAGGATGCTCACCCCCTGAGAAGACTGATTGATTCTTTTTCTCTAAATAGTCATTAGTTACCACCCACACCAGCATGTCACTTGGTGTTTTTCCTGTTTAAAACCATATTGTCAAGACTTCGTGGGTATATCTTCCCTATCAGATACAGAAGACACAACCTTGCAGCAGATGTTCTTGTAGCATGAATCCTAAATGGTCTTATTAATAAAAACAAATCTGGGGCCAGATATTGGGGTGAATGCTGGAAGATCAGAGAAGCAGAACAAGCCACAGCCACCTCACCTTGTCAATTCCTTAGATGATCCTGTTTCCTCAGACTGGAAACCTCTGAGTCCTCATCCAAATGGATCTCAGCTGAACTGCTGCTCAAAAGCCTACAAGCTTAACCAGCTCTAGTTCCTGGTCCTCACACCTTATATACCTTTTTGCTTTCTGCCATCAGTTCCTGGGATTAAAGGCGTGAGCCACCATGCCTGGCTGTTTTCAGTGTGGCCTTGAACTCACAGAGATCCAGATGGATCTCTGCCTCCCAAGTGATAAGATTAAAGGTGTGAGTGCCAACATTTTCTGGCCTCTGTATCTAGTGGCTGTTCTGTTCTCTGACCCCAGATAAGTTTATTAGAGTGCACAATATTTTGGGGAATACAATATCACCACATTTTCCCTTTTTTGTCTAAAATTTAAAAAAAGCTTATAACTAATACAAGAAAAACTATGTCCAATAAATATATACAATATATACAGTCAAGAATTACATTAGCAATGTCTAGTCCATTAACATTTGACAGGTTCAGAAGAAAAACTTCATTAATATATAACAATGTCCAGTCCAGTAACATATGATAAACTCAGACAAAAAAATTTCATTACTTATCCTATGTAAAACAAGTAGTTCCTTTTAAAAAGCAGATTCAATAATCTCCCTTTTTTAATCATATCCATATTCTCTCTTTTTTCTTTTCATAATAGATTCAATAATCTACCTTTTGTCATTTTTATATCTTCCTCTTTTTCTTTTTAGAGTAGATTCAATGCTCTACCCATTTATCCTATTATTTCTTTACCTTTTTTCTCAGAGTAAATTCAATGATCTACTTCATATCTATATTCTCTTTTTTCCTTTTTAAACAAAAACTCTGAATCTAATCTCCTGTTCAGCTTTTTTCCTGACCATTAACAATTAACAACTTGTAACCAACCATCGTGAACAATAACAATATCCATAACTCATTAAACAACCAAAACCTCCCATCTCACCTCTTGGGAATGTGGGCGTCATTTTCTTAAAATTACTTCCTGCTTTCTGGGGGTGAAGGCATCTTTAGGGAATCCTGAAAAAAAAATTTGGGTTAATTGTCAAGTCCTGTATCATTTGTCCAGTCACTGCATAATGAGAAAGTGCAGGGCTTGTTTTAAGTCCTTGTTCAAGTAGTCTGTCAGGCTGGATCATCCCAGCTAGCCATCTTGAAATTGTCCTAAACAGTTTGTAGTCCAAAGTCGATCTTTCCTTGGTGTTAATCAGCTTAATGGCTTTACCATAGTCCATGTGGAATCATCTTTGTGGGGTCCCATCATCCTTTTGAAGATTTCAAAGTTGCTATTAGGCATGGTCATGGTTCCCTGAAGACTTTTTTCTTTGTGTGTGTATGTCTCCTCTGTGGTTTGGAGTAATCACAGTCTGATAAATGACTGTCTCTCGGAACCATGAATGTTCTTCCTTAGAAGAGAATATCTTCACAGCGATTTCTCCCCACCATTTGTCTTGCCAAACTTTTCCAAACTGACCTTTGCCGATGCTTTCTTGTAACACGATGGTCCTGGTAATTCTTCTCTGAACAAGCAGCAGTAAACCCTTTGTCCCAGGTAGCAGCATCACCTCAGTCACCAACATGATGAGGAAGAGCCAGCAACACGGAGCAGCAGCTGCTGCCTCCATGGTCCCACCGACACCTTTTGTGGCTGGGCCCTGGCCGCAGCTTCTCCTTAGCAAGCCTGCTAGGCTGGCCTTAAACTCGGGATCTGTTTAAATCCAACCCTGAGCATTAGGCATAGAGGTTGTGTTGTAGATGTATTAATTGGTGGTGATGCCTCATAGTTATTTGCTCTCTTCATTTTGACCAGCTGAGACTTTCTCTAATGGTATCTGTTTGTTGCAAAAGGAAAATGCCTCTGCCTCCTTCAGTAAATCCAACCAGTGTGCCACCACAACTGGCAACATGTAGCTCAGGTCTGAGCTGGGGACTGCAAGGCCATAGGCAATTAACTTTTTCTCAAATTCATAACATGAATGTTGGGCACCAGATGTAGCATGAATCCTAAATGGTCTTATTAATAAAAACAAACCTGGGGCCAGATATTGGGGTGAATGCTGGAAGATCAGAGAAGCAGAACAAGCCACAGCCACCTCACCTTGTCAATTCCTTAGATGATCCTGTTTCCTTAGACTGGAAACCTCTGAGTCCTCATCCAAATGGATCTCAGCTGAACTGCTGCTCAAAAGCCTACAAGCTTAACCAGCTCTAGTTCCTGGTCCTCACACCTTATATACCTTTTTGCTTTCTGCCATCAGTTCCTGGGATTAAAGGCATGAGTCACCATTCCTGGCTGTTTCCAGTGTGGTCTTGAGCTCACAGAGATCCCAAGTGATAGGATTAAAGGTATGTGTGTGCCACCATTTTCTGGCCACTGTATCTAGTGGCTGTTCTGTTCTCTGACCCCAGATAAGTTTATTAGAGTGCACAATATTTTGGGGAACACAATATCACCACATGTTCTGGTCCTCTTGCTCTTAGAATCTTTTTGGCTCCTCTTCTGTGATGTTCCCTGAGCATTAGGCATAGAGGTTGTGTTGTAGATGTATTAACTGGTGGTGATGCCTCATAGTTATTTGCTCTCTTCATTTTGACCAGCTGAGACTTTCTCTAATGGTATCTGTTTGTTGCAAAAGGAAAATGGATGGAACTAGAATAAACTAAGCAACTCAGACCCAGACACAAATACATGTTATTTTTTATTTGTGGATCCTAGCTCCAAATCTTTAGATGGAGAAACAGCAGAAGCCAGGGAGGTAAAAAGTGACCATGGGGAAAGAGAGATGAAGCTCTAAGTAAGAATAGTAGGGTACAGGTGCTATAAAAGGGAAATGGGAAAAGTGGGGGGAGGGGAAACAGGAAACACAGAGGGCAAAGGAGGAGGGATAAATAACACTAGAGATGTTTGAAAAGGCCACAGGGAATAACACTATTTTATTCTTACTTAAAATTACATGTAGACGTGTATATGAAGTTACACCACTTGGGTTGATAATGTTCACTCTAAGAGCCATAGGCTATACAACAAAAACTCCAGTTCCAGGTGTGGGAAACATCCTTTTGAGTGTTGGTCAGTAGATTAAAAGAAACTCTCCAAACAATATAGGCTCTTACCATTGCTCTTGCTTGCCTCCCAGAGACTGGAGGTAAGGCCTTACTGCTGATGATACCACATACTTCAGACAGATGACTTTGAGAAGTCAAGATGAGACTCACCTAGAAGCCTCTTCCCTAAGAACTAGCTCTCATAGGAGCTATGCAAAATGATAAGGGAGAAAAGCAATTGATAAACCTACCCAGCTGTAATACCTATGAACAAAAACAATCATCAGAACAGAAAGATATCCTTAAAGGTACAATAATGGCACTTATCTCTTAGAGTGACCAATAATTGTCTAATTGCACTTATGGACTGCTCAATAAGAGAGGATTCTGTAGATGTAACCAACTGTCTTATTAATTAAATAAGAAACACAGAACCAATGCAAAGAAGAAAGCCAAGAAGTCAGAGCTAAGAGCTAAAACCTTACCCTTCCTCCTGCAGTGGTCCTACCTCTCCGAATCAGAGCTACTTCCTGTGTTAAAGTCTTTATATAGTGTTTCTGTTCTGCCTTCTCATTGGTTGTAAACCCAACCACATGACTGCCTCATCACGGCCTGTCTATATAGACCTCCAGGTTTTCTATGATTGGTATTGAGATTAAAGGCATGTGTATCCAATACTGGCTGTATCCCTGAATACACAGAGACTTACCTAGTTCTGCCTACCAAGTGCTGGGATCACAAGCATACACCACCACTGCCCTGCTTTCCTATGGCTTGCTAATAGCTCTGACCCCCGGGCAACTTTATT
Organism: Peromyscus eremicus; assembly: GCF_949786415.1. Classification (NCBI taxonomy): domain Eukaryota; kingdom Metazoa; phylum Chordata; class Mammalia; order Rodentia; family Cricetidae; genus Peromyscus; species Peromyscus eremicus. The sequence goes on along the minus strand of NC_081417.1, from coordinate 4,749,030 downwards.
TATTTATTAACATACAAATAACATTTTAATACAAATAAAATATCACCATAGGTTTCAAGCTTGGTAGCATGAACTTATTCAACTACCTATGGCTAGTCAGGCCATGGTCCCTAGGGGAGAATCTCTTATTGCCACTTCCTCAAACCAGTATAATTTCTAACTGCATTCTAAATACTTATCCTTATAGTTACATATAAATGTATCTCTCATCTCTCATCAAAGAAGCTTTCATATTCAGCAAAACACACCTTAAAAAAATTCTGCTGTCATGCACTACATTCTGATTCCAGCCTTCTCTACCTCCACTCCTCACAGTTGCTCCTCCCCACATACTCTCTCTGCCAGATACACTGCTCCTCTGTTTCCCTTCAGAAAAGAGCAGGCCTCCCAGGGATATCAACTGAGCATGACACAACAAGATGTACCACGACTAGGCACAAACCCTCATAATAAGGCTTGACAAGTCAACTCAGTAGGAGGAAAAGGGTCCCAAGAGCAGGCAAAAGAGTCAGAGACAAACCCCACGCCTACTGTTAGGAGTCCCACAAAAACCACAAGCTAAACAACTACAACATATATGCAGTGGTCCTAGTGCAGACCCATGCAGCTTCTACAGTTGTTGCATCAGTCTCTGTGAGCCCCTATGAGTCCTGCTTAGTTGATCCTGTTGGCCATGTTCTTATGGTGTCCTTGACCTCTATGGCTCCTACAATCCTTCCTCCTCATCTTCTGTGGGGTTCCCCTGAGCTGTGGCAATGGGTCTCTGCATTCCATCAGCTGCCAGAGGAAGTCTCTCTGCTGACAACTGGGCTAGGCACTGACCTATGAATATAGCAGAATATTATTAGGGATCATTTCATTGACTATTTTTTGCCAGTTGTGTTTGGTTCTACCCTAGGCCTCTGTCTGGTCCATTCAGCTTCTGGTCCTGGCCATCCAGGCAGTGTCAGGCACACCTTTTAATAATAACTTTAAATATTAATTGCCTCAACTCCCAAGTCAAAATAAACAGGTCAGTTGAATGGATTAGGAAATAAGATCCATCATTTTTCTATTTACAAGATATTTCATCTTTAAGAATAGCCATCACTCTAGAGTGAAAGGTTAGAAAAAATACTCCAAGCAAATGGGACCAGAAAATAAGCAGGGGTTCCTATCATAATATCTGACAAAATTAAGTTTAAAGCAAAGTTAATCAGAACAGAGAGTGAAGGGTGCTTTATTTTGATAAAATGAATAATTAATCAAGAAGACATTATAATCCTAAACATATATGCACCAAATGCTGGTACATCCAATTTCATAAAAACGATTCTACTGGACTTTAAGTCACAAATTAACCACAGTTTAGTAATAGTGGTGATTTCAATACCCCCTTTCTCCAAGTGGACAGGTCTTATTGACAAACACAAAGAGAAATATCAGAATTAATTGACCTCCTGCATTAAACAGACCTACTAGATATCTATAGTATATTTCTCAAAAACACCAAAGAATACACAGTATGCTCAGAAACTCATGGATTTCTCTAAATGTATTTTATTTAGTTTCTATAAAATGTGTAATATACTAGGACTTAAAACAAATCTCAACAAACACAAACAAACAGAAATAACTTCTCATATCCTATTTGATCATGATAAAATAAAACTCAAAATCAAAATCAAAATAATTTCTAGAAGGACTAAATGTTTTAAAGAAGAAATCAAGAAGGAAGTAAAAAGAAATTCCTTGAAATAATGAAAAACAAAACCCACAACATACCAAAACCTATGAGATACATTAAAATTAGCTTTTAATAGCAAATTTTATAGCTCTAAGTAAGTATCTACATTAAAAAGAACATATAGCTTAGTAATGTACTTCAAGAATTTGGAAGAATAAGAAAAAGCAAAACAAAATCTATTAGATAGAGAGAAATAACAAAAACCAAGGAAGAAATTAATGGAGCTAATAACAACAACAACAACATAATACAAAGATTCAGTGAATATAAGAACTATCTTTTTTAAAATAAGCAAGATTGACAGAGCCCTAGCTAAATTAACTAAAATAAAGAAATAGGAGATCAAAAATAAAAGAATTAAATATTTACAGAGAAATATTACACCACATTTAGAAACTTATGAGGGAATACTTAAAATCCTAAACTGGAAAATTTAAAAGAAATAGAAAAATTCTAGACACATATAAACCACTCAAATCAAACCAAGAGGAGATCAACAATTTAAACAGACCCACAACAAACAAAGAGATTGAAATAATAGTAAAATGTCTTTCAACAACAACAACAGCATCAGCTCAGGTTTCCTAGTGGCTTTATCCAGAAGGTCTGCATAGAGAGAATGATTGGACCACTAGCCTGAGTGCAGGTGTCTGAGATGGCCTGCACTTGGCTGTGCTGCAGGGAGGTCTTTTGCTCCATCCCTTGGCATTTCTATGAATACCCTAGGGCAGAGACAGTGGAGGCCTGATGGAGTAGGTTCCAGCCCCTCTCAAGGCTATCCTGTATTTTCTGTTTCTCTCCACTCTAAATCCTTCTATCTAATATTTCCTGCTGCTCCTACTCAAGCACACTCTGGGGAAATGTGGGAGTGGTGGGTAGCCCCCCCACAGTCCAGATAGATTCAAAGCAGATTTGACCATGTTTTCAAAGAACTATAAGCAATATTGGAGGAAGCATGCACCAACACAATAAGACTGACAAAACCATAGCTAATATCATCCTCAATTGACAAAAAACCTCTAAGCAATCTGATTAAAATTAGGAAAAAGACAGATATGTCCATTCTCTCCACTCCCTTTCAAGTGCTTGAGGTCCTAAGTAGAGCAATAAGATAAGAGAAGGAAATTAAAATGATATAAGTAGACAAATAGGAAAACAAGTAAAGTTATCCCTATTTTCAGATGGCATAACATTATACATAAGAGATCTCAAAATTTCCACCAGAAACATTTTAGAAATAATCAACACTTTCACCAAAATGATAATATACAAAATTAACTTAAAATGTCAGAAATCATTTTATACACCAATAACAAACACGCTGAGAAAGAGATCATGGAAACGCTCATCCACTATAGCTTCAACTGCCTGGCCCCCAAACCTAGGAGGTAAAAGACCTCTATAATGAAAAAATTAAATATTTGAAGAAAGATACCAAGGATGTTACTAGAAAATAGAATCACCTCCTGTGCTCATGGCATTGGCAGAATTAACGCTTTTTTCAAAATGACCATCTGGCACCCAATGTGTTGGCAAGAGTTTCCACCTAAAACCTGAGAAAAGATTCTAAAATGGAGCTAAAAACAGCTTCCTAATTGTCTCTCTCAAATGAGTGGCAACTGCAGGTTTGAGCTACTGGTGGGTTCCTAGCGTGCACGCTCGACCTGCAGTACGGCGAGAATGAGGCCTCTGCAAGTGGCACATTAAGCTATGTGGTGGATTTAGCCTTTGCTATTACAAAACAAAAAAAGAGGTTTCTAGGCTACATGCTGCTTGGATAGAAGCATAGACCCACGAAAGCTCCCAGAGCTGGCAGTAAAGTACCACTGCCATGTTGGGAAGCTGAGGTGGGCGGAGCCAGCAGCCACAGCTGCTGCAGTTTAAAGCAATAGATTCACAATAAGACAGATTCAGATGTAATAGTTTACAATGTGTGTAAAATATACGTAGGCTTGAAAGAGACAAAAAAAGGTGATATATACAGTTATATAAACAAATACATAGTTTTAAAAAATAAAGTCTTTAAAGAGACAGTAAAATTAATATAAAAAATAAGCCATGTAAAGATGAATATTACACAGAGAATCTGGATTGTGTTGTCTTTGGGATTTTTAACTGAAGAAAAATATTTGATCGTAAAAGATGTTGAGTTAAACCAATATGTATATTTTAAAGATACCTTGACTTCAAAATTTGGATGTAAGGATGTGTTGCTTTGGAAAGGAGACTGCTTTTGTTCCCACAGAAAGCCAAAGGCTATGGATTTGTTCAAGATTAAGATACATCAGGTTTGACCAGCCAAGACCCCCTGAAAGGTCTCCGATGACACCATGGCCCAGATGATCCAACATCCAGAATGGTTTCAAGGCAACTGGCTCAGACAATACAGCCTTATGGACTACTCCATGATCCTAAAATTTTCTTTGTGTCCCCATAAGTTACAGCGCCCCCCTCCAGCAGGAAGTAGTAAAAGAAGCTATGCCCAAATTCCCAAATTATATGTAATTTTACTTTGTTAAGGTTAAAACCTTCCTTTTTCCAAAAATAGAAAAGGGGAAGTGCTGTGGGATGGTCTGTATGTCAAGTGTGTTGCTAATTAGTCACTAAATAAATCACTGATTGGCCAGTGGCCAGGCAGGAAGTATAGGTGGGACAAGGAAGAGAATAAAGCTGGGAAGTGGAAGGCTGAGTCAGAGACACTGCCAGCCGCCATGATGACTAACAGCATGTAAAGATGTCGGTAAGCCACGAGCCAAGTGGCAAGGTACAGATTAATAAAAATGGATTAATTTAAGCTGTAAGAACAGTTAGCAAGAAACCTGGTACGGCCATACAGTTTGTAAGCAATATAAGTCTATGTGTTTACTTGGTTGGGTCTGAGCGGCTGTGGGACTGGCAGGTGAGAGAGATTTGTCCTGACCGTGGGCCAGGCAGGAAAACTCTAGCTACAACCATCCTTCCAAAACAATCTACAGATCCAATGCAATTTCAATTAAAATCTCCATTACAGTCTTCACAGAACTAGGGAAAAAAAGCTATAGAAAAAATATCCTAAATTACATATGGAAATACAAAAGACCCAGGATAGCTGCAGCAATGTTGATAAAACAGAAAAATGCTAGAGATTTCAAATCAGACTTCAAGTTATATTACAAATCAATAGTAATAAAAACAAAGTGCACAAACACACATGCACATGCTCATGAACATATGTACACATGCACAAACAGATAAACAGAACAGAATAGAAGACCCAGTATTGGTGAAATTATTAAGGCCACTCCACGTAGTTAAAAGGAGATTTATTTAATGGTGTCACTTACAAATTAAGGGATAGGTAGGTTGTGGAGTCTGGGGAAGGTGTATCTCAGTCCAGCAGCATTCTCTGGAGCTCTGCTTGGCCCATCTCCATCGTCCAGGGTCCCGGACCTGAGCGAGAGCTCAGGCCCATCCAGATCTCGGGTCTCCAGGTGCCTCCCTTGGCCCCGCCTTGTAGGCATGACAGTTGCCAAAGTCTCAATGGGGGTTGGAACTTCCAGATTGAAGCTGGAATGGCTACCCACTACATCTCCCCCTTTTTGTCTAAATAAGAAAGTTCTAACCTAATACAAGACTATATACAAAGGAATGGTTGTCAAATATTGTCCAGGAATAATGAGGGATAATGACCTAGATAAGATGGAACTACAACCAATGTAAACAATATCAAGCAAGAAACACATACTAAAATCCAGAGAAGTATAGAGCATAGGTAAATGGCATGTTACAAAGATCATTCCAAAAGGTGTCCTATCCTAAAGAACCTGAATCTAATACTTAATATGTTCTATCTACTAAGTTGTAACTATAACTGCTAGTCTTCAATCCCATCAAAGACCTGAGAAGGAATATAATGGTACCTGAGAAATGGTAGATGGATGCAAGCAACTTTTGGGAATCTTGCAAGAGTAGACCGAGACAGCTGGCAGCCTGGACAGTCACCTAATGTTTCTCAGCATTGTTGGTGGATTCAAATTGGCTACAGGCCTAGAGTATCTGACAGACCATTTTCAGAAGCAGGAATTCTGAAAGACCATCTTACCCTGTCTTGGCAGAGTACAGCGGTCGCTTTCCTTGTGTCCTGCTTGTCCAAAAAGGACAGCATTGTATTTGTACTGTCAGCTGTCGAGGCAAGGGCAGTTCTTTGCCCAGTAGGCCATTCTGTGCCAAGAAGACAAACTTCCAAATGGAAATGTCTTAAAAGCCCAAGATTCTCTTGGGATCAAATTGGTGCAGCCAGGAGCAATTGTGTCTCACGTCAACAGAATTCTAAGTTATTTAAATGCCATATTCTCTAGGTCTATGAAGTGTTTGAAGATTACCTGTCCATCTGACCTATGTATCTGTAAATCTGGATAACCTAACTAACATAGCTATAGAGATGACAAGCATAGGTGACTATAAATCTATAAGTCTTATCTACCGAAATAACCTAAGGACTAAGGCTTCATGTAAACAAGGTAAACAGTCTATAAGCAAATGTATGGTAAAGAACGATGACTTCAAAATTGTGACAATATACAAGATATTTATAACAGAGGTAGGAATATATAGTGCGACATGCAATATGGCAATAATCTTAAATATGTATCAATATACCGAATATTCTAAACAGAAGTAGAACATACATAAAGTATGACAGATATAAATTTACATTTGTATCAATATACAAATATTTCAAATAAGAGTAGAAATATATGTACGTTATTAACAAATATAGTTCTGTATTTGTATCAATATACAAATTATCTTAAACAGGAATATAAAAATAGTTTACATTTGTATCAACATATAAGAATTCAAAGCAGTGCAAATTACAGTACAAATTATCTAAGGCTGTTATTTTGCTAAATTTGTTTACTAGTATATACAATAATCTACCATAATATCTTATACCTATCCATTCCATTTCTTCTTTTCCCTTCTCTCTCTCTCTCTCTCTCTCTCTCTCTCTCTCTCTCTCTCTCTCTCTCTCTCTTTTTAGAATACTGAGGCGTAACTTACAAATTAAGGGATAAGTAGGTCGTGGGGTCTGGGGAAGGTGTATCTCAGTCCAGCGGTGTTCTCTGGAGCTCTGCTTGGCCCACCTCCACTGTCCAGGGTCCCAGAACTGAGCGAGAGCGCTGGCCCATCCAGATCGCAGGTCTCCAGGCGCCTCCCTTGGCCCTGCCTTGTAGGCATGACAGTTGCTGAAGTCTCAATGGGGGTTGGAACTTCCAGATCAAAGCTGGAATGGCTACCCACTACAACCCAGTCCATGTAAGTACAGCTTCCTGATATTTGATTAAGATGCCAAACACAGTAGAGGAAAGACAGTATTTTCACAAATGATGCTGTTAAAACTGGACCTCCACACACAGAAGAATATGATTGGATACATATCTATCACCCTGCACAAAAATCAACTCCATCCTGTCCCAGACCTCCCACCCGGACAAGTGTGAGTGCCTGGGCTCAGCCTAGAGCCCATCCCTGGGCACCAGCCATTCCAGGGAAGACCTGCCCAACTTGGCCCCAGATACTGGCCATTGGGCAGGATCCCCTCCAACTCCACTGGGAAGGATCCCCTTCACCAAAACCCCCGGCAGACCCTGCAATGTCCATGCCCTGCCCCCACACCCATCAGCCTGAGATCCCAGCCACTTCCTGAGACTTAGAGACCAGCCCCCAGCTCCCATCCTGCCCCAGACCTCCCATCTGGATAAGAGCTCCCATCCCGCCCCCCAGCTCCCATCTGGACAAGAGAGAGAGGCTTCCTGAATCTGTCAGCTCTGTCTGGACCAAGTGCGCTGATAAGACCAAGAACAAATGCACAAGGAGATGGGCAGACATCAAGGCAGAAGTACATACAACAAAATGAAGAGCAATACAGCATCACCAGAACCTAGCCCTCCTCCAACATCTAGACCTGAACATCAGCCTTATGAATAACATCATGAAGAAAGTAGAGGCTTATATAGAAGGAATCACAAATGAAATTGAGGAAAAGACAAACAAAAAATGGGAAGAACTCTATAAAAAACTAGAGGAAAAGACAAATAAAGCAGAAGAAAACAATAAAGCCTTGGAAGAAAACAATAAAGCCCTGAAAGAAAATCACGAAAAAGCAATGAAACAGATGAAGGAAACAGTCCAAGACCTGAAAAGGGAAATAGAAAAAATGAAGAAGACACAAACAGAGGGAATGCTGGAAATAGAAAATCTGAGTAAATGAACGGGAACTTCAGATGCAAGTATAACCAACAGAATGCAAGAGATGGAAGAGATCATCTCTGGCGTTGAAGATACAGTAGAAGAAATAGGTTCATCAGTCAAAGAAAACACCAAAGTCAACTAAGTCATGACCCAAAATGTCCAAAAAATTTGGAACACCATGAAAAGACCAAACTTATGAATAATAGGGATAGAGGAAGGAGAAGAATATCAACTCAAAGGTACAGAAAATATATTCAACAAGATCATAGAAGAAAACTTTCCCAACTTAAAGAAGGAAATGCCTATGAAGATACAAGAAGCCTATAGAACACCAAACAGACTAGACCCCCCAAAAAAGTCCCCTTGCCACATAATAATTCAATAACTAAACATACAGAATAAAGAAAGGATATTAAGAGCAGCAAAGGAAAAAGGCCAAGTGACTTATAAAGGCAAAACCATCAGAATAACACCCAATTTCTCAATAGAGACTTTGAAAGCTAGAAGGACCTGGACAGATGTAATGCAGACACTAAGAGACAATGGATGCCAGGCTAGACTAATATACCCAGCAAAACTTTCAATCATCATAGACGGAGTGAACAAGACATTCCAAGACAAAGCCACATTTAAACAATACTTATCCACAAACCCAGCCCTACAGAAAGCACTAGAAGTAAAATTCCAACCTAAGGAAGTCAGATACACCCTCGAAAACACAGGCAATAGATAAAACCACAGCAGTAAACCCCAAAGAAGAGAAGTACACACACACTACCACCAAAAAATAACAGGAATGAACAATCACTGGTCATTAATATCCCTTAATATCAATGGACTTAATTCACCTATAAAAAGACACAGGCTTACAGAATGGATACAAAAGCAGGACCCATCTTCTGCTGCATACAAGAAACACACCTCAAATTCAAAGATAGACACTACCTAAGAATAAAAGGCTGGGAAAAGACTTTCCAATCAAACGGTCTTAAGAAACAAGCCAGTGCAGCCCTCCTAATATCCAGCAAAATAGACTTAAAAATAAAATCAATCAAAAGAGATCAAGAAGGGCATTACATACTCATCACAGGAAAGATCCACCAAGATGAAGTTTCAATTCTGAACATTTATGCCCCAAACACAAGGGCACCCACATATGTAAAAGAAACATTACTAAAGCTTAAACCACATATAAAACCCCACACATTGATAGTGGGAGACTTCAACACCCCACTTTTACCACTGGACAGATCTCCCAAATTGAAACTTAACAGAGAAATAAAGGACTTATCTGATGTTATGACTCAAATGGACTTAATTGATATATACAGAACATTCCATCCTAACAAAAAAGAATATACCTTCTTCTCAGCACCCCATGGAACCTTCTCTAAAATCAACCACATACTTGGCCACAAAGCAAATCTCAACAGTTATAAAACAATTGGAATAATCTCCTGCGTTCTGTCAAACCACCATGGTTTAAAGTTAGATTTCAACAACAACAAAAACTACAGAAAGCCTAAAATCTCATGGAAACTGAATAATGCTCAACTGAATCACCAATGGGTTAAGGAAGAAATAAAGAAAGAAATTAAAGACTTTCTAGAGATCAATGAAAATGAAGACACCACGTACCCAAACTTATGGGACATTATGAAAGCAGTGCTAAGAGGGAAATTCATAGCACCAAATGCCCACATAAAGAAGTTGGAGAAATCTCACACTAGTGACTTAATAGCACACCTGAAAGCTCTAGAACAAGAAGAAGCAAAGTCTCCCAGGAAGAATAGATGCCAGGAAATTATCAAAGTGAGAGCTGAAATCAATAAAATAGAAACAAAGAGAACAATACAAAAAAATTAATGAAACAAAGAGTTGGTTCTTTGAGAAAATCAACAAGATAGACAAGCCCTTATCCAAACTAACCAAAAGACACACAGAGAGAGAGCATCCATATTAACAAAATCAGAAATGAAAAGGGGGACATAACAACAGACATTGAGGAAATCCAGAGAATCATTGGGTCATATTTCAAAAACCTCTACTCCACAAAACTGGAAAATCTAAAAGAAATGGATAATTTTCTGGATAGGTACCACATACTTAAGTTAAATCAAGACCAGATAAACTATTTAAATAGTCCAATAACCCCTCAGGAAATAGAAACAATCATTAAAAGTCTCCCAAGTAAAAAAAGCCCAGGACCAGATGGTTTCAGCACAGAATTCTACCAGATCGTCAAAGAAGAGTTAATACCAATACTTTCTAAATTTTTCCACACAATAGAAACAGAAGGAACATTATCAAACTCCTTCTATGAGGCTACAATTACCCTGATTCCTAAACCAAACAAAGATATAACAAAGAAAGAGAAATACAGACTGATCTCCCTCATGAACATTGATGCAAAAATACTCAATAAAATACTGGCAAACAGACTCCAAGAACACATCAAAACAATTATCCACCATGATCAAGTAGGCTTCATCCCAGGGATGCAAGGGTGGTTCAACATATGAAAGTCCGTCAATGTAATACACCATATAAACAAACTCAAAGAAAAAAACCACATGATCATCTCACTAGATGCAGAAAAGGCATTTGACAAAATCCAACACCCCTTCATGATAAAGGTCTTGGAGCGATCAGGAATACAGGGAACATACCTAAACATAATAAAGGCAATTTACAGCAAGCCAACATCCAACATCAAATTAAATGGAAAGAAACTCAAAGCAATTCCACTAATATCAGGAACGAGACAAGGCTGTCTGCTCTCCCCATACTTATTCAATATAGTAGTTCTAGCCAGAGCAATAAGACAACATAAGGAAATTAAGGGGATACAAATTGGAAAGGAAGAAGTCAAGCTTCCCCTATTTGCAGATGACATGATAGTATACTTGAGTGACCCCAAAGATTCAACCAAGGAACTGATACAGCTTATAAACACCTTCAGCAACATAGCAGGATACAAGATCAACTCAAAAAATCAGTAGCCCTCCTATACACAATTGCCAAACAGGCTGAGAAGGATATCAGAGATACATCATCCTTTACAATAGCCACAAATGATATAAAATAACTTGGGGTAACACTAACCAAGCAATTGAAGGACCTATATGACAAGAACTTTAAGTCCCTGAAAAAAGAAATTGAAGAAGATGTCAGAAATGGAAAGATCTCCCATCCTCATGGATAGGCAGAATTAACATAGTAAAAATGGCAATCTTACCAAAAACAATCTACAGATTCAATGCAATCCCCATTAAAATACCAACACAATTCTTCACAGACCTGGAAAGAATAATACTCAACTTCATATGGAAAAACAAAAAACCCAGGATAGCCAAAAGAATCCTGTACAATAACACACCCTCTGGAGGCATCACGATCCCTGACCTCAAGCTCTACTACAGAGCTACAGTAATAAAAACAGCTTGGTACTGGCATAAAAGCCGACATGTGGACCAATGGAATCGAATTGAAGACCCTGACTTTAATCTGCACACCTATGAACATAATTTTTCACAAAGAAGCCAAAACTGTACGATGGAAAAAAGAAAGCATCTTCAACAAATGGTGCTGGCATAACTGGATATCAACATGTAAAAGGCTGTAAATAGATCCATATCTTTCACCATGCACAAAACTTAAGTCCAAGTGGATCAAAGACCTCAACATAAATCCAGCTACTGTGAACCTGCTAGAAGAGAAAGTAGAAAGTAGTCTTGAACACATTCACATTGGAGATCACTTCCTAATGATCATGCCTGGACATGAGTGGGGTTAATGAAGGGCAAGGGTCGAGGGAAAGAGAGCTTGGGGGAGCGGGAGATCCCAGCTGGATCAAGAACAGAGAGGGAGAACAAGGAATAGGAGACCATGATAAATGAAGACCACGTGAGAATAAGAAGAAGCAAAGTGCTAGGGAGGCCCACAGAAATCCACAAAGATGTCCCCACAATAGACTGCTGGCAATGGTCGAGAGACAGCCCGATCTGACCTACTCTGGTGATAGGATGGTCAAACACCCTAATTGTCGTGCTAGAAACCCCATCCAATGATTGAGGGAACTGGATGCAGAGATCCACGGTCAGGCCCCGGGTGGAGCTCCAGGAGTCCAATTGGTGAGAAAGAGGAGGGTTTGTATGAGCGAGAACTGTTGAGACCAAGGTTGGATAAAGCACAGGGACAAAGAGCCAAACCAGTGGAAACACATGAACTATGAACCAGTAGCTGAGGAGCCCCCAACTGGATCAGGCCCTCTGGATAAGTGAGACAGTTGATTGGCTAGATCTGTTTGGGAGGCATCCAGGCAGTGGGACCGGGACCTGTCCTCAGTACACGTGCTGGCTGTTTGAAACCTGGGGCTTATACAGGGACACTTGGCTCAGCCTGGGAGGAGGGGACTGGACCTGCCTAGACTGAATCTACCAGGTTGAACTCAATCCTCAGGGGAATCTTTGTCCTGGAGGAGATGGGAATGGGGGGTGGGCTGGAGGGAAGGCAGGGGGGGTGCGGGAGGGGAGAGAACAAGAGAATCCGTGGCTGATATATTAAATTAAATTATAAAATAAAATAAAATAAAATAAATTGTATACATTAGGAAATAAAAAAAAAACAACTCCAATAGATCAAAGACCTCAATGCAAAAAAGGCAATTCCAAGACTTCTAGAAGAAAGCACAAGGACTATCCCACAAGACATAGGAGCAGGAAGGACTTTCTGAATGAGACCCCATTTGCCCTGGATTTAGTTCTAACAATTAAGAAATAGGACCTTGTAAAACTAAAAGCTCTGTCCAGCAAAGAAAACACTCTGTTGAATGAAGAAGAAGTTTACAGAGTTGGAGAAAATCGTTGTCAGATAAATATCTGATATAAGATAATACCAGAATATCTTGAAAAAAATAGAGTCAAGAAAACTACCCAGTTAAAAATGAATTATGGATATGAACAGAGAGTTCTCAAAAGAAGAAATAAAGATGGCTAGCAAATAGATAAAAATGCTCATCATCTTCAGCAATTAGAGAAATACAAATGGAAACAACTCTGGGATTTCATTTCACCCCAGACAGAATGGTTAAGCTCAAGAAAACAATTACAGCAAAATGCTAATGAGAACAAATGCTGGGAAAAGAGAACCTTCTTTCATTGTTTCTGGGATTGAAAACTGGTGTAGCTACACTGGAAATCAGTGTGGAGAATTCTCAACATGCTAAAAATAGAGTGCCATATGACCGAGCTACACCACTCCCTGCCATCGACCTGCAGGACTTAGTACTTGCTTGACCATGTTGATAGCTGCATTATTAATAATCAGGAAGTGGAAGCAGCCTACACATTCATCAATAGAGTGGATAATAAAAACGTTGTACATATACACAGTGAAATTCAATTTAGCTGTAAAGAAAAATGAAATAATGAAATTCACATGTAAATAGATGGAGCTAGAAAATATTATAGTGTGTAAAGTAACCCAGGCCAAGAAAAACAAATGGTACATGTTCTCTCTTATTTGTGGCTCCTAGCAGGTTTGAGTGTGTGTTGTGGAGTAACAGTGGAAGCCAGGAAAGTATAAAGGGATAATTGGGGAGTTAGGGGGTGGAGTTCTAGATAAAAAAGGGGGTAGGTGCTGTGAAGGGGAAAGTGCACAAATGGGGTGACTTTACTGGGGAGGAGTGGGAGGATAATACAGAGAGAGGGAGGGACAGAGAGGAAGGATAAAATAACACTGAGAATTTTTGGAAAAGCCATAGGGAAACCTATTATTTTATAAGCTTACTTAAAGTCACATATATAATATTATATTGTCATTGTGCACACACATATATATGTATACATTTATACAGATACCACAATACACATGTACACACACACACACACACACACACACACACACACACACATTTTTGATGCAGATACCCTACATGGTGGAAAAATGCTTTCTCTAGGAGCCATACGCTATTTAAAAATCCCAATGCTCAGTAGGAATACCTCCCTTTAAATTGTTGTTCAGTGGATCCAAGAGATCTCCTCAGTGATATAGGTATTGCTATATTGATATCGCTTCTTGTTGCCTTCCAGAAACTGAAGGCATCTCATACTTGTGACTCAGGACTTGGAGAAAATTAACTGGTACTGACCTGGAAGCATCTTAACTATCTCTCATAGTGTTGAAAGGGGCTATGGATTTTTCTAAGGGGAAAAATTATCAATAGTCCTACACAGCTGTAAATCCCGAGAACCACAACCCAAAGTATATCGCCAATGGTACAACAGTGGCACCTGTATCTTGTGGGCAATGAACAGGTGTCTAATTGGGCCTTACACCTGTTTAATTGGAGGGAACTCATGCCTGGTACTGCAAACTCACCCAAGAAACCATGGCTGGAGAGTTTCATAGGCCTTAGAGGAGCACCTACTACTTTCGTATTATCCAAGTAGTATAGTTTTCAACTGCTTTTTAAGTACTCATCCTTGTAGCTTTAGATAAATGCAGCTTTTGTTCAATAGACAGAGACTATTAGATTCACAACTGGTCAACATGCAGAAAATAAGTGTTGGTGGGGTACCAAGCTTCAAATACAACATCTGTAACACAACTCCTACACCCAAAACTCAGTGAATATTGCAGGAGTTGTGGGGCAGTGGAGCCTGAGAATCAGGATGACTACTGGTGATGACTTCTTCTGGATAGAACTGGGAATGTTACCCCATGAACTCTCAGCAATATGGCTGCCTGCATGAGACCTTAAGAGACCACAGCAATTGAGCTGCTAACATGATGTGGGGAAATTTCACAGTGCTCTACTCCTAGATGAAGAGCTGTAGGTAGTCAATGGCTGTGGACAGAGGGAGAATCAGTTTCTTTTTTTTTTTTTCAGGGAGGAGAGTCCAATCCTAAGGGATCAGCCCTAAATGCAGATAAGGGAAACACTAACTGTACTCAATAGGTTCTCTCTCTCTCTCTCTCTCTCTCTCTCTCTCTCTCTCTCTCTCTCTCTCTCTCTCTTCTCTCTCTCTCTTCTCTCACTCTCTCTCTCTTCTCTCTCTCTTCTCTCACTCTCTCTCTCTTCTCTCTCTCTTCTCTCTCTCTCTCTCTCTCTCTCTCTTCCTCCCTCCCTCTTTCCCTTCCTCCCTCCCTTCCTCCTTCCTCCCCTCTTTCTCTGTGTATGAGTGACAAAAATAAATGTAGAAGAGATCTTGAATTTGAGAGGGAGTGATTGAAGGGACTTGGAGGGAGTTGAGAGAGGAACGAGAAGATGCAAATATGTTGTGTTCATGTATGAAATACTCAAACTATATTTTTTCTCAATGATCTTCAACTTGGCTTTAACATAAACAAGAAATAAATAGTGTGATGGAAAAAACAGATTTAGAAAATAAAATCAAACAATTTGTTGAATTCAGCCTCCAGGTTTGGAATTTCAGGAAAGGCAACGCTCATTCTTGTGCCACCAAAGATCCTCCTAGTGATTCCTCCTCCTGTTCACATTTCCCAGAGCACTAGCTGAGCACACCTGAAAGGGAGGTGTGTAGCAGAATCATCACAATTTATAAGTACATAGAGTTGGTGGATCTAGTTCCTTGACATTCTCGAATTTAAAGAAAAACACCTGCAAAGTGTAACTGACTCCATGCTGTTCAGGTAGGATAGAAGGACCATTGATTTTGCTTTTTCATGATGAATTAGCCCTTGAAACTCTGACCACTAAAGTTGTGGCTACAGAGTTTGTAGTTTGGTTGAGTTACAGAGAAACTGTCCTCCCTTGTACATAACTTTTGGTGTAGACAAAACTGTAACAAAGATTTGCATAGAAATGTTTCAACAGTCTTACTTTTCTGTCATGTAACACCCAAGGGCTTGCCAGGCAGCTCAGAGCAAATAATGTGTATTGCTCCACGAGGCTGTCTTGAGACCCAGGCTTTCTGTTCTCCACAGTTAGATGTAATTTGTGGTTTAAACAATCTTACTCAGCGGGGTGCCATTTTCAGACTCATGAAAGTGTGAAAGAGATGATAATGGAAACAGCTTCCCGTAGGGAGATGGGAGCTTCACATGACACTGAACTATTAGCGGTGTGGTAGTGCCACAACCATTCCGATGATCTAGGAAGGCTGGAAAATGTGGCTTCTTCCTCAATGGTCATGAACCCAGACATAGAAATTCAGCATGGAGAAGCAGTTACCAGGCTGTGTTAGGCTGTACTATGTTTCCAGAGCTTGGTTTGAAAGAACATTTGAATATTGTATATATACAGTGTAGCAAACAAAGGAATGAGAAATGGTGAGGAGCCTTAGTGGCCTTGCTATAAAATCTGGATTCTCTTTTCCTAACTCCTAAGAAATTGGACAAAATGGCTCTGGATGACATTACTAAAAATTGCTTAAAAGTCTTTAAGGAATTTGTGGTTAAGATCTGGAAAAATTATGGAACTGGTGAGCCATTTGCTTCACAGAGTTTTTTTCAGTTTGTGAATGTGGCTCTAAGTGATACAGGAGTTTACCTGTCTCATTGTTTACCTATTACATAGTATGTTGTTTGTCTTCTGTGTTTTGAATATGATCTGGGAAACTTCATGTGTTAGATATAAAATCTTCAAATTCATATGCTGTCGTGGAGATAGGGCCTTTGGGAGGCAATTAGAGTTAAATGATTTTCCAAGAGTCAAGCCTCTTGTGATTTTACTGGCTGTGGTGGTTTGAATGAGAATGGCCCCCATAGTGTCATAGGTAGTAGGAATTTTAAAAGGTTTTATTAATAAAATCAAACCTGAGGCCAGTTATTGGGGTGAATGCTGGAAGATCAGAGAAGCAGAACAAGCCACAGCTACCTCACCTTGCCAATTTCTCAGCTGATCTTGTTTCCTCAAACTGAAAGCCTCTGTGTCCTCATATCTGATTGGCTTTCAGCTGAACTGTGCTGCTAAAAACCTAAAAGCTTAACCAGCCAAATGCTTCTAGTTTCTGGTCCTCACGCTTTATATACCTTTCTGTTTTCTACCACCACTCCCTGGGATTAAAGCCTCGCTTTCTGGGATTAAAGGCGTGAGTCACCATGCTTGGCTGTATCCTTGAACAGATGGATTTCTGTCTCTGGAATGCTAGGATTAAAGGTGTGAGTGCCACCATTTTTTAGCCTTTGTATCTAGTGGCTGTTCTGTCTCTGACCCCAGATAAGTTTATTAGGATGCACAATATTTTGGGGAACACAATACCACCACAGTCACATGTTTGAAAACTTGGCCCCCATGGGTAGAACTGTATGGGAAGGATTGGGAAGCATGGCTTTATTGGAAGAGATGTGCCACTGTAGGCTGACTTTGGGATTTCAAAAGACCACATTAACAGTGTCTCTATCTCTGCATCATGGTTATGTGTCAAGATGTGAATTCTTATTGGATCCTTAGTTCCACAATCATGGACTCTAAGAAGCTGAAACCATAGCCCAATTAAAGTCTTTCTTTTATAAGTTGTCTTGATCATGGTGTTTTATCACAGCAATAGAAAATTAACTGAGACATTCCTTCCTTCTTACAGTATGATGTCCTCTGCCACGTTATATCAAAAGATGGCTCTTAACAGATAAACCTTGATGCCAGATAGCAGTACCTCCCAGGCCCTCAAAGCATAAGAAATAAAATTCTTTCCCTTTTTGTGGTGCTGTGGGCTGAACCTAAGGCCTCAAACATGCTAGAAAAATGACCCTGGTCATTTTGTCACAGGATGTTTTGTTTTGGAGACAGGGTCTTACTTTGTAGTCCTGACTGGCCTGCAACTCATAGAAACTTTTTTGTCTAAGCCTCCCAAGTGCTAGGATTACAGTTGTGAGCCACCATAACCACGTCTTTTAGAAATAAATCATCTAATCCATGTTACTCTATTACAGAAACAGAAAACAGAGTAGGACAGAACCATATTGTTTATGACTACATGCAGATTGTTCCACCCCCCTGATAGTTTCTAGAGGGCAACACACATAGCTTTGTCCAAAGTAGCTGGTTAATGCATTTTTTTTTTTTTTTTTTGGTTTTTCGAGACAGGGTTTCTCTGTGCAGCTTTGCACCTTTCCTGGAACTCACTTGGTAGCCCAGGCTGGTCTCGAACTCACAGAGATCCGCCTGGCTCTGCCTCCCGAGTGCTGGGATTAAAGGCGTGCGCCACCACCGCCCATATTTTTAAAGTGGGTAAAGATATAAAAAATATTGTTTATTATAAAACATGAGCTGGAGAGGCGGGATGACTCAAGAAGTCAAAGGTACTTGCTGCCAACCCTGAGAACCTGAATTTGACTCCCAGAACACATGCGGTAGATAGAGAGAACCTGCTCCCACAGTTGTCATCTGGCTTCCACACAGTTGGCAAACATGTGCTGCTACCTCTCCACACAGAATTAAAAAAATAGTAAGTACGTAGTAAATAAACATAAAACCTGAGAATACCAAAGTGTCATGACTGACTACTAAAGAGTTAGGGGCTAGAACACATTCAGATAAAAAAGTAGAAGGATAAACACTACAGTGTCAGCAAAACAGAGAGAGGAAATGGAAGGGGAGTGGTCAGTAGCAAGGATCAATAGCAACTGATCAGTAGAGCCTACTCCCTTACTGACCACCTTGGGTTTTCTAACCCTTTAGCTTACTCTGGGGCAGTATATATAGTCCAGATCATCTGTGTTAAGTGAGAACCATTGATTAGGTGATACTTTAAGAGCCAAATGTTTCTGGAAGACTTGATGATTATATTTTTATGTGGAAATTAGTTTGTGATTTGAGTATAATCTATCCTCCATAGGCTCTTCTGTTCCCAGCTGGTGGTGCTATTCTTGATGGTTTGAGTCAAGTTTAAGGGACAAGATCACTAGGACCCTTGAAGCTTGTCCCTCTCCCTGGTACCATCCTTCCCCTTTGCTTCCTGTCTCTAGCATGGGGGGTCAAGCAACTATGGACTGGACCCTCCCAGACTGCAAACTAAAATAAGTCCTTCCTCACTGAATTAGTCTATCTCAGTATCCTGTCAGCAAAGATAAAACTTATGTAGCTACAAAGTGGCAAATCATGAGAGGTAATTTGAGGGTGAAATGGTACATCCTGCATGAAGGAAACATATAGAGCCAAAGATTTAACTTTGCAGTCTGTCAATGAAGTCAATTACCAATGATTCTTATATGCTAGTTTTTGCATGTATCTCATAAATACACGATGGCTGTATAAAATCATTTTACTGATAAGAATATGGACTCAGAAAGTATAGATGTTGTTCAAAGTCAAAGAGTGTGAAATATTCAAACCAAAGTTGTTCTCAAGGTAGCTGTGTTGTCAACAGTTTTAGGGGGGTGAGACATACTTTAATTTTAAATATCATCTCTGACTCTGAAGGGTAACAGTGATATTTAATTTTTGAGTGATTTAATTGTTTCTCTCTATAAATATTACTTAGCAAGACTACAGGGCTCATATCACTAGACAATAGGGAATTTGTTATCTATCTTTTAGAGGCTTGAATAATCTCAAGGTGCTAGGCTGATATTTAGCTAGTTGTTTTTCTGATGTATTAAATTGCTATTGATTCTAAAGAGTGAATGGCTTATTTCCTACAGACTAGTTAGAGTGCACATAATATCTGTGATAACAATTACAATGAGAGGTATGTTCATCCTGGAGTGGAGTCTGTTGTGAGTGTAACAGAGGCTGCTAGAAGGTTGAAGTGCAAGAGTGAGGTGAACATGGAGTTTTCACGGAAACCCAGCCCTCAATTGAACAGCAGAGGTAACTGAGTTATTTAATGGGTATTTTAATTTCTATAACTTGATAAATTATATTTTGAACTAATAATGCACACAGACTTGATTTGCTGAGTTACCAGCAAGATCATGTCCACTACTGCTAATGCTGATAATTATGATTACTTCAGCTAACAAATTTAAACAAACATAAAACAAAAGGCTTCTGGTAGCAAATAACAGTTTGTAATTGTATTATTTAAGTCTCATCTTTTAAAACTTGTCTTTTAATTTATTTGACTGGGAGCATTTAGAAACATCTCTTCATCTCTTTATCTGTGCAGCCATCCACCCATGTATCCACCCATCCACTTATGTCCACCCATGTGTCCACCCATCTACCCATTGACCCATCCATACATCCACATATCCATCCATCCAACCATTCCTTCCTTCCATCCATCCATCCATCCCTCCATCTACCCACTTTCCAATTCATCCATCCATCCATCCATCCATCCATCCACCCACCTTTCCATCCATCCATCCATCCATCCATCCATCCATCCATCCATCCATCCATCATCCATCATCCATCTACTTCATCCATTCTAGTACCTATCAATTCACCCACTCATGTATCCATACATACGCACACACACATCCATCCATCCATCTAATGATCCATCTGTCCTTTAATTCCTGCAATGACATGAATTAAACACTGTCTATACTCAAGACTTCATGCAAGGTAAGTCACCATAGGGTTTATAAAAATGAACTATATACTATAAATCTTGTTATCAAGGTTGTAATCTAGCAATAAAATAAACAGATATATACTCTCTACTTATAAAAATACTGTCAATATCTGTAAATATAAATATAATGAAATTATTGGAAAAAAGATAATTATTTTTGAAAGAAACTTACATTTTTTCCCTGGATGTTACTTAGTAAGCAACTAAAGCATTTTCAAACAAAATTCACCAAATTTCCCCCTTTATGGTACAACTTGCTCACATTTATATGGTCAATAGTTTCATCTGCCACACACTTGAACTAGAAACAAGAAATAATGAAGTTATTCTAGGTTCAAATCTCTAATATGCTCAAATTAATCACAATGTGTCAGATACTTTCCTTCCTAAATATTTCTTGGATTTCTTCTGACTCTCTATACTTGTTTCCATTCAATTACTAACAATTCACTTGTTGGTTTCCCTGCCTCTTTTCTTGTGCTCTAAACCCTTCATATCCACACACTGCCAAAGGGACATATCCAAATAAAACCCCCCTTTCAATGAAAAAGTTTATTGGCCACTTGGACAAGTAGACTGAAGGCCTACAACACCAAGGCTCACTCATGATCAAGGCTGAAAGCTGCCTCAATGGATGCTCACTATATCTCTTCTTTTAATTTCCTTCTTTTTCTTTTTCACTTTCACTGACATACTCCTCAAGTGTTTCAGGATTTAGAATCTTTAGGTACTGTCTCATGATAGATAGCAAGTTCAGTGACTTCTGGAAGGGCCTTGATCACTGCTTTGGTGATCAGATTGTCTGTCTTGATGGCACTATTGATGTAGTCCTTCTTAGGCATTCATGCAGTGACTTGGCAACCCCAGATAATGGCATTGGCCTTGTAGGTATGGTATGTGTCTGAGGGGTCATTATGATAGAGTCTGGGGATGGCATCAAAGTCAAAACTCACAATTAGGGCAGAGATGCCAAATGGCATTCACCCATTGCTCTATGTGTAGCTCTGCTTCAGACTGGCAAAGTAGCAGGTGATGTATTCCACAGAAACTGGGTCCTCCATGGTCAGCTGGTGTCTCTGGCACTCTACCCAGGCTCTGTTGACTATTCTTACATCAGCAGTGTGGCATGCAAAGGTCATGCAGACATTATCATCCAAAGTACAGACCTTCTGCACTGTTCTTTCATCTTTAGCTTGGTCGCTGATTTTTTTTCATACCAAGAACAACAATGCCCCATCCTTGAACACTAATCATAGTGGAGCCCTTCTTGATTACCTCTGCACATATTCCACTTGGAAGAAGTAGCCATAGGACCAGGAGACATGCCCTCAAACTTTTCTCTCGGCCTTATCTTCTCACTCAAGAGTTATGGTTTTGGATTTTCTGGAGTTAATTACAGTTTTTCCTCATACATATTTGGTTTCTAAATTCTATACCTTTCACATTTTTTTGAAAAATCATTCTATCATAACATTGGCTGTAATTCTTGTACTTACTCCAAGTTGTAACCCAAGACTCACCTTCTATTGAGAGTCTTCATTTGGCTCTGGTTCCATTTTCCTGTGACTTCAGCACTCTGGAGAGTAAGGCATGAAGACTGTTAATATGAAGTCAGCCTAGGCTACTAAGACTGTATATGCCCACATATAAAATTTCCTTAACTAACTGTACAAAACCAAGGGAGTAAAACTCTGTGCTTACATTTTATGCCCATCACCCTAAAAGATGTGCAGATCACTCCCCTGGACTTTTCTGGGAAAACAAGTGAAAAAAGAACTGTCATTCAATCCCTGTCACTTTGTACCAATGGACCTAAGTATACTTAAGTCTCCTACCTTCAGAAGTCACACAATGAAGGGAATAATACCCAAAGCCACTAACTTCAAAATCTGATGGAAGAAAGGAGAAAGGTCCCCAAATAAGAGGTTTGGAGTACAGTGGCTTCAGCCCCATCAGGGACATGATGCCATGAGCATTCTCATCACATATGCTGAGTACCTGAGACTTTTGGCACTGAGGATGAAAGGTGTGCCACATAAGCATGGACGATGGAACCTGTCTAGGATGGAGTCTTAGGATAATGGTATTGAAACTTCTATCTCTAGTTACCTCATCTAGCTTCTCAGATAATTTCCTCATCTGGAAAACAAAGATGAAAATAGCCTTGCAAATGGATGGTGTGAAGAGAAACACAGGCTAGTTTATCTAAAATAATTAAAACTGGTTGGATGTGCTATACCTTGGGCTTGTCTCTGCCCAAATCACTGGATGAAAGTGGACTATGTCATCCTTGTCTTTCCTCCACCTGGTTGATTGCCAACGAATGTACTGAAGAAATATCCTCAGGACCTTCCTGACTTGGGAGAGTGACTTAGACCATGGCTATCCTGGGAGGAGTGAGTATTGGCCCAGTGGTCCCCAGGCCTTGCCAGGTCTCACTTATACTGTCAGGGGAGAGGAAAGAGCTTAAAGCTAATGATTTGCAGGCTTATGATTATTATGCTGAGGGGAACCCAAGAGAACCCTCTTGTGCTTTATGTTCACATGCTGGAGCATGTCTGTGATCCCCATGAGACACCCAGCGTGGCCAATAGGGAAGAAGTAGACCAGGAAAGGAGGGGGGATAGTGTGTCTGGAAACATTGGGACCTGGGAGCAGTTCCACCTTGGCAATATATACTCTAAGGAACTATGAGAAGGAGAAATTAATAAGGTAGAGATCTAAAGAAAAGTCAATAACTCTGTGGTGAATATCATAGAACTGCAAATCAGAACAAAACCCAAACATCATTACAATGATAAGATCTATACTGAGAAGAGCAGACAGAATAAGCATGGGTGAATGAAGAGAAAATGGTCTGAGGTATCACAGTGAACTCAGACATTCCTTAGGGGTGAACTCATTTACAAGCAAAGATACTTTTTATAGAAGACAGTCTTCTATAATCCAAGTCAAGTAGTGTTCTGGAAGAACATGGTGCAAATAAGACAGAAAAAAAAAACATAAAATGAAATTAAAAATTTCCAGATGAAGTACCATGTATGAGGTTGGCAGAGGATACCAAGCTTAAATTAAAACAGAAAAAAAAGATTTCTGACTCAGAGGTCTGTCTTCATGATCATTTTTTGACTCTGCTGAAAACATGTGCCTTCCTCAAGCATTGAGAATCCACACGGGAGCTGGTGGTGGTTCCTCTGCAGCTATGTTTAAGACCTAATACAAAAGGCCAGTTCCCATGGTTTTCCATGGCAATGATATTATGACCAAACTTATACTCATCAAAACTGTCATTCCATGCTGGCACTTGGGGTCAAATTTTGAGTCTGGGGGACAGCAAGCAGAATGGCACTACACATTTGAGTTGCAACTTGGCAGAAAGCTGGT
Organism: Peromyscus eremicus; assembly: GCF_949786415.1. Classification (NCBI taxonomy): domain Eukaryota; kingdom Metazoa; phylum Chordata; class Mammalia; order Rodentia; family Cricetidae; genus Peromyscus; species Peromyscus eremicus. The sequence goes on along the minus strand of NC_081417.1, from coordinate 4,725,195 downwards.
CTCATTTGTACCTTTGCTCCAGGGACATGTGCTAGACACTCTCATTTCCTATGCCTTGGACACTTACAGTTCCTTCCCACCTGGGGCCTTGCACTCTTTCATGACTTCTCAGACAGACTGATGCTGCCATCTGCTGCTCCACCCTAACCCCCCTTTGGAATAATCAATTCATTTCAGAGAAGGTCGGGGCCTTCCTTTCTGTATATATGATGCTTATATGAATGCCAGACACATTTTAGTTGCTCCATGGCTCTTAGTTGAAGAAGACAGGGTAAGGAGTGAGTGAGAGAGGAAAGGACAGAAGGAAATGAGAGAGAATGGAGATTCATGAGTAGGTGGTGTGATGAATGGAGTCAGTCTTGGCTGCTAGTGTGTTGATCAGAAAGAAAAGAGACATAATGCAAGCTGAAAGTCAGATTCAAGTTCCTCCAGAAGGCACTGAATCAATTCAGGCTATGACTTTAAAGACATTTTCTGATCATTTTAGACTATGACAAGCTACAAGGCCCTCTCCACAGCTCTTTAAGTACTCACTCTTCTGGGGATTTGCAAAACCAACTCTTCTAAGTAGCAGCAGCAGCAGCAGCAGCAGCAAGCCACCAGGGGCCTGTTAGCTTTCTGAATGCCCTGGGGGCTGATACAATCAATCTCAGGCTAAACTATGACTTCAAGATTTTAATACTTAAACTATAGATTTTCTCATAAGGGTTTCCTTGCTAGTTAATATGTTTTTTAAAAAATAAATGTTTTCTGTTTTTTAGTTATTTCCTTAGAAATTTTCAGTTTCCATTATTTGTGGAAGTTGTATACTGCAAGATCACTGTAAGCATTGAATTAGTGAGTGCAGAAGCACTGCTCCAAGGAAAAATGCAGCTTAAGGTTCTGGTAAGCATCTTGTTCAGGAACTTTGTCAACTTATCACACATAAGCTTGCTTTATATGCATTTTTACATAAAGACATTGTATTTAATACAGATTATCAGTTCTCTATCCTGTGCACATGACTGGACACACTAAATAAATATTGTGAATATTGGTTTTGGAGTGGAAAGTACATTTTAGAAAGTAGGTGAATTAACAGGTCTTAAAGCAGTGAAAAATGAAGAGTTCTAATTTTGTAAGATGTGATTCTGTACTGATACATGAATTTAAGTGTGGGTGTGTAGTAGAGCTCAGAACTGTGTCATTCTCGCTACGATTCAGATCCCGTCAAAGCTCTTAAGCATCTTCAGCTCATGGAGAATATGTATTTGATTTATTATTTAAGAAATGTTTATATTGAGCTCTTCATCTTTTCTAGCATTCTGGAGGCTTATCAAAGCATAAAACTTTTGTAATAATGTAATTGTTTCATAAATTGTAGATTTAAAAAACCATGTTCATGATCATATCTTATTTGATTCTTGAGTCTCAAATGTGATAAAGGAGGGAATCCAGACTAGAAAAATGGATACAAAATCAAAATAAAGACCTGGGTTGAGAGTATAGCATGAAGCCAAGATTAGAAGCCAGACTTTATTTTACCATCCCTATCATGTGGCTTCACATCTTCACAAGCGAACAACCATGGATTAGGTGGCTCAGGCACTAACAGCTAAGAAGACATGGCAGATGACTGTAGGAGGCACTGAAGATCTGAAGGTGATCGATAAGCAAAAACGAAGACATGGCCTCTGGTCAAACAGGTCATCATGCAAAGTGCTAGGAACAGTCTCTGCAGCCAAATATCCTGATGTCCAAATCAACTGTGTGGATTAATAGTTGTCTTTCAGTTTCCCTGTACATTCACTTATTTATCCAGGAAATGGGGTGACAATAATAATAGAACCACTAGGTCATTGAAATATCGAAATTAATTACATATATGAAATGCTGTGTAAATGCTCTTCTGAGGAAATCTGCAGGCACTCAGTAGTGCCACCACAAATGATGTCCCATGTATGCTACCAGTGGCAGGGCCAGAAGGACAGGGCTACTTGAGCTCTGTGTGTCCCAAATGATGCTACCACAAGCCCTGCAAGCTGGATGTGGAGGGATAGACCTTAGCGTTTGTCTTGCTGGGTTTTACTCCTGCTTTAGTCCTGTTTTCATTGCTGTCCCCTTGTCTCTCCTTTGTGCCCGTCTTAGCTTTTTTTTTTTTTTTTTCTATTGCTGGGAGACACCATGACTTAATTAGGATTATTATTGCTGTGATGAAACACCATGACCAAAAGCAACTTGCAAAGGAGAAGGTTTGTTTCACTCATGGTCCATATAACTGTCCATCATCAAAATCAGTGAGGGCAGGAACCTGGAGGCAGGAGCTGACGCAGAGGCCAGGGAGGCTTGCTGCTTACTCGCTTGCTAATCACAGCTTGCTCATCATGCTTTCTTATTGGACCCAGGACTGCCAGATGGTTCTTCCCCTATCAATCACTGGTTAAGAAAATGCCCTACAGCTGGTTCTCATGGAGGCATTTTCTCAGTTGAGGTTCCCTCCTTTTAGATAGCAGCAGACAGGCAAGCGTGGTGCGGTAGCACTAGCTCAGAGCTTACATCTGATTCACAAGTATGAGGTAGAGAGATAGACAGATAGATGGATAGATAGATAGATAGATAAATAGATAGATAATGGAAGTAGCTTGTGCTTTTTAAACCTCAAAGCCCACCCCCAGAAACGTATCTCCTTTAACAAAGCCACATTTTTAACTCTTCTAAACAGTTGCACCAACTGGGGACCAAGTATTCAAACCTGAGACTGTGAGGGAGCATACTTATTCAAGCCACACATCTCATTTCTCGGCTCCCACAAAACCATATCATAATGCAAAACACGTTTAATTCAACTTCAGAAGTTCCCATAGTCTTTTACAATTTCAGCAGTTTAAAACTCTAGAGTCTATTCTGAGACTTCATGCAATCTTTTAATTGTAACTGTCTCACCCTGGCTCTACCCTAAACTTCTCCAGCCCATGGGCTTCCCTTCCCCTTGCTTCCAGTTCCTATAGAACCCTTCCATTTCAGCCACACTCTCTGCCAATCTTTCTTGGCCTCCTTTGGCCCCTGCTCTCTTCCTCTCTTGCTCAGTTCTTTTTGCTTCTTTTCCCCACTCTCTCCTCCCATGGCCCAGTTCAGTCTGCTGGTCATGTCTTATCTCCTACTTCCTCTCCCTGCTCTGAACTTTTCCAGATGCCTCTGGCTGTTATCTCCTCATATCTACAATAAAAACCTTCTCCTCAACCATGCCTGGCAGTGGTCATGTCCTCATTTTTTACTTCTGGTGCCAAAACCTCCACTTTATACAGCAAACATCTCTAAAATTAAAAAGCAAACTAAATATGTCCAATGTACAGTGGTACAGAATATACATTCCCATTCCAAAAGGGATGAAAGGGGACACGGTGAGGAAATATGGACTAAAGCAAGATTGAAATTCACCAGGGTAAACTCCCAATTCTGTAGCTAAGTATATGTCTGATGTCAAAGGGTTAGATGGCTCCGCTCTCCCAACTTTGCTGACTATAACACACTCTTGGGGAAGTTCCACTACCCATCTGCAGCTCTCCTTGGTAGATATCCCATGGCTCTGCCTGAGTTCAGAGCAAAAGTGATTCGGTGTCTTCTGGGGGAACTTGAATCTGGCTTTCAGCTGCATTATCTACCTCTTTTCTTTCTAATCAGCACACTAGCAGCCAAGACTGTTTGAATCCATTCATACACCACCTACTCATAAATCTCCATTCTCTCTCATTTCCTTCTGTTCTTTCCTTTCTCACTCACTCCTTACCCTGTCCTGTCTTCTTCAACTAAGAACCATGGAGCAACTAAAATGTGTCTGGCATTCATATAAGCATCATATATACAGAAAGGAAGGCCCCTGACCTTTTCTGAAATGAATTGATTATTGCAATAGGTGGTGAGGGTGGAGCAGCTGATGGCAGGAGTAGTGGGAAGGGGTCTTTCCCTTTATTCTGTTTCTCATCAGGCCTCTTCTTGTCCTAGCACAAACCATAGCTCCAACATTAAATTTCTCGGTGCTCTTTTTTTTTTCTCCTCAAACTGTACATTTTGAATTTCTTTTTGTCCTGCTTGTTCCTCTTCATTTTAGATCTGTGTAAGAGTGACTGTTAATAATGATACAATAGAGCCAATAAGTCTTGAACTTTCCTTTGCCAATGAAATTAGTTCCAAACTCTTAAGTTTATTGCTCAAGCAGATTTTTAGAATAAAGGCAAAAAGCAGTCACAATCTTTGCCCAAATATCACAAGATTGGTCTCTGGCCCAGTTTCTAATATTGTTCCCCTCTGAAACCTCTTGAGCTGGGCCTCCATAGTTTACGTTAATCTCAGCACGACTGTCTTCCAAGCTCCTACTAGGATGGTCGAATAATCACTGCTACCGTGTTCAACTGCTTTCCTAGTCAAAGGTCTTAAAATTCTCCACATTCCTCCAAAAACAGTATGGCCAGGCCTGCCATGGTAATACTCCATGCTTGGTACCAACTTCTGCCTTAGTTACTTTTCTATTGTTATAAAGAGAAACCATGACCAAGGCAACTTAGGGAAGAAAGCATTTAATGGAGGCTTACAGTTTCAGTGGGTGAGTCCATGAGCATTATGGCAGGGAGCAGGGTGGCAGGCAGGCAAACATGACATTGGAGCAGCAGCTGAGAGCTCACATCTGATTTAGAAGCATAAGGCAGAAAGAAAGCTAGCTGGGAACGAAATGAACATATTAAACCTCAAGGCCCCCCCCCCCCCCTTCTCTTCCAACAAGGTCATGCCTCCTAATCCTTCTCAAACAATTCTACCAACTAGGGACCAAATATTCAAACACATGGGGCCCCGGAGGCTGTTCTTATTCAAACCACAGCAATTCCATTGTGTATTGGAAGTGTTTCACTTGTCAGCTTTATAGTAGTTCATGGCGAGAGTTTATCTTGAGTTTCAGAAGATACTATGGGTTTTTGAACAACGTGGAGAATGTAAGACTATGAGTACTTTTAAAGTTTGCTGAATACATTTTGCATTGTAAAATGGCTATTTGCTTGTAGAAGTCAGAACTAGAATGTTATTGTTTGGATGTGAAATACCCTTTACAGACTCATGTGAATGGATACTTGGCTCCCAGCTCTTGACATCCTTTTGGGATATGGAGCCTTGCTGAAGGAAGTGGGCTTCTGAGAGGTGGGTTATGCAGGTTGTACCAGCTGATTTCAGACACAAGAATGTAATTCCAGTGTTTGGAAGGTGGCAGCAGCAGAATTAACAGTTCAAAGTCTTTCGTGGTTATGTTGTGAGTTTAAGACCAGACTGGGATACATGAAAACAAAAATCAAAAACATTTCAAAACAAAACAATTTTCAAAACAAAACAACAAAAAACAAACAAAAAAGGAAAGTGGAAGATAAGAAGGTAAGACAAAAATGAAGGAATAAGGTGAAGGAAATTAAATGGAGGTCTCATTGACTGGAGAATATGGAGGTTCACTGATCATTATTTACAGGGACACAAAATAAGATTTTCCTTTTTTTTTTTCTATTGGAACTCACCTTAATGGTTAAATTTACAAGAAAAAATAGTCAGAGAATATAAATAAATAAGACAGTGGGAGCACAAGCCAGTAAGCCTTTCCTAGGGGGTAATTAGTTGTGTATTTTGAAATTCTGTTTCTACTAAAGTAACAGATAAATTACTGGGAAAATGTTATGACCTGATATACAATATATCTACTAGGTTCACAGAGACAAAGAGGACATGTTATAAAGCAGATCATGGAAGAGCAACTAAACACTTTACAACTTATTGATATAAACACAAATAGCTATTAGAAGTGACAATGGTACAAATTATACTTTCAGACTGATAAGGACAGAACACGTATAGCATCATATAACAGAATACAGGGCAGTGAATAGCATAATTGAATTTCAAAAGCCTTTAGTGTACAAAGAGTAAACATTCCATACTCACATTCACAGAAAATATTCAGTGGGTGCACGCCAAGCAACACATAGCTTGTATCCGTGGAGCTTTGCCGGTGACCATCACTATATACTTTTCCCTGTCACTCAAAGCTCTGTTAAGACTTTAGATTATTTTCATTTCTAACAGAAGACCCCCCCAAATAAGGTGCTGATCTCCTGGTTCATGGAAATGGGTTGGTGATGAAGCCTTGTTTATGGTGGTCTCCGAAGAGCTGAGTGGAAAGGTTTCCGTGCTGATGAAAGACACCACAAAGGCTGGATTCCCCTAGCAACTTGCTACCCAGCACAGGACAGAGTAGAAACAAGCTCCCAGCCACTGAGGCATTGCAGGAGGCCCAATGCCAGTGGGCATCAACTACCTGTTTACTTTTAAAAGGGAGTATTTTTCCATGGACTTCTTCTGATAGCCAAATCCTGTACTGCCATCTTTCACTAAGTTCATCTTAGGAACACTCAACTAATTTAAAGATTCTGTTTATGCAGTTTAGAGACTTTTAATTCTACCCTCCTTCATAGTTTAAAAATTTTAAACTGTAATTGAAGAAAGTAAAGAAAACAACATATTTAAAATGAGAAATAACAGATCCATGTTTTTATTTCATTTATTTTATTCTCATCCTTTCACTCTATGGAAGAAACTATCCTGAAGTGCTGTTTTATGTCTACATGTACAAACACACACACACACACACACACACACACACACACACACAAACACGTGCTTTCCTTCCACAAAATGTGGGACATGTTTTAAAAAGATCTTAATATTACATCATGGATAGCCATGGCTGTGTTATGTAGAATAATCAACTGGTTAATCATTTGTTTAACTATTCCCATTGATAATTGACATAGAGGTGGTTACCATTTCTTTTTTATTTTAAATAACACAATATGCACTTTATACATTAATGGCTACTGTGATTATTCCAAGACGAAAACCATGCTCAGACAATTGTGGCATCAAAGGTGTGGGCACCTCAGTGCGTGAAAGTGTTTCCTTCTAAAGTCACCATCTTCTCTGTTTCCTCAGTATAAGTGACAAATGAGAATACCAGCTTCAAACGGCCTCTAGGCTGACATTGGGACTGAGCTGGGAATATTCAATCCCTTGCCAGAAAACTCCTTGAGCCCAGACAGACCCTCTGAGGGGTTCTAGTAAGGACAAAAGTAACCAGACAACACTGAATAACTTCTCATGGGGCATCCAGACTCAGTATGCTACTAAAATTAGGAATGAAAAGATCAGAGCCTATAGGTGCCTCCAGAGCTCTGAGATATTTCCATTTCCAATATATGTCCTAGAATGCCATATGAGTATTTCATTGGAAACTGTTTGATAGAGAATATTTTATCATCAGAAGCCTTTCCAAGGTATATTAGTCCATTTCCCATTGATACAACAAAATGTGTATCCTGGGTACATAGAAAGAAAAGAAGTATGTTTAGCTTGGTTTTGATTTTTATAATGCATTCAGCATGTGTGGTGGAATAAGCAGGGATTTTAGGGGCCTGCTCTGGGAGAGTGAGTATTTCTTCTATTCAACACCCCAGCCATATACTCACACCTCACTTCAAAGATGAGCAGGAGGTATACCTAGCTGTGTGTCAAGGAAGGAAAGGAAATAGGTTGAATACACAGTGGACAGTTATTTCTACAGGAGTACTAGATCAGGTGAACTAAGTATTTGCTACCCTGGATAGCCTTTAGGTAGATAGGTCTAATGGGGCATATAACATGGATTGTACATCATTAGTACCATCACTGAGTTTATAGGTGAGTTAGAAAGACAATCTCCTGTGTCCTCCGCCACAATTGTAAACCTAGGCATTGTGTGCTAACTGCTTGAAATGGAGAAGTGGGTTTTTAAAGAATTTTAGGAGTTGATAGGGGATTTCTGGGTATAGGAGAGGCTGACATCATGACTTACATGTGTCTCAGATTCCATATGGCCTTAAGGGATAGCAATAATGTTTCTCGAAACTTGTCACCTCATATTAAACTTTGTAAATTCAATGTCTCAAAGTTTTAAAAGAAGGTCATAATCTCAAAAGACTGTGAAAATGCATTAAAGACAACCATGCTGGTTTTTGTTCTAGACACTGGGGTACAGTTTGAAGGAAATAGACCAAAGCTTGTCTTCATACAATTTAGTGGATTTTACCATAGGAGGAAATTTATAATCTGTGAAATTCAATGCACATGCGCACATGCAGTTATATCCCACCGTGCTTACCACATGAAAGCCCCATCCCCTGCAAGTCAGGTGACTTTTAACTTGAGGCATACTTGTGGTTACAACATCTTTCAACACACTCTTTGTTCCTCTTAGCTGTTACATTGCACTTTGGAGGGAGCTATAACCTCTCTCTTGGATATCTTTCTCAACCCATCTGATCATAAAGTAATAAACCAAATTAATTTTAAAAAATCATCAAACTTCCTATCTGATAGTTTTTGTGTATTGTGATCATAGGCAAATGTGATAGAAAATTCAATTTATTTAGACTAGCATTCAGTTGTTGGTGGTAAACATAGGGACTAGTTAAGTAACCTGGGACCACTCTTGGCTTGGGCTATATGCACACCCCTTCTCTAGTAATAATGTACTTCAAAGCTTAGGTCCCTTACCTGCATATACTGTACACACACACACACACACACACACACACACACACACACACACACACTCCCCTTTGTATAACGCAACTAACAAATTGTCAGCAACATAGGATCTCACCTACTCTGAGCTGCATGCACACTTCTTTCTAAATAATGGAATGTGTTTCTCATCCTTTAACAACAAACAAACTTAGAAAAATTCTATTCAATTGTGTTTGTTATGTACAGGTTGAAGAATAGAAAGCCCAATCTAGATTGAACTGGTTTTGAGTGCATGACAATAGGCAAGACTGTGTCTCAAATGCACTGCTAGGGAGAGTCTCCAATTTACTATGTTATGCCCATATATCAGGTGTATATATGATTAAATCAGATGCATCATGGGAAAAGACATGCACAGTAGAGAAATAACTATGTAACCTAATCTATCAATCAAAATGGAGAAGTACCCATTCATTGTACTTCTGATAGTAACCAACCCCTTCTTTCTGTAACACCCACAAAAGAGACCTAAGATAGCAACCTGGGGCTGGTAAGTACTATCATTTATGTGGCTGTTATTCTCTTGCATAGTAACCTGATCATTCTATTGCTTTTCTTTGAAGAAATTTTCCCTGATGGTTTTGCCAATTTATGTGAGCCATTATTTAAAATCTTTGGAGAAGAGACCACAAATCTGAAAACATCTGTACCAGACCCTGACTGCTGTTAACATACTCATTTGGTGATCACCTAAAGTCTTGAGTTGGGGAGTATGGTAGTTTGAATATAACTGGCCCCCATGAGCTCATAGGGAGTGGCACTATTAGGAAGTGTGTCTTTGTTGGAGTAGGTATGGCCTTGTTGGAAGAAGTGTGTCATCATGGGTGTGGGCCTTGAGGTTTCCTATGCTCAAGATATGGCCCAGTGTCTGAGTCCACTTCCTGTTGCCTTCTGATCAAGATGTAGCCAGTACCATGTCTGCCTGTATGCTGCCATGCTCCCTGACATAATGATAACGGACTGAACCTCTGAACTGTAACCTGCCACCTCAATTAAATGAGTTTATAAGAGTTGCCATAGTCATGGTGTCTCTTCACAGCAATAGATATCCTAACTAAGACAGGAAGTATGCAATTTTTTGACATGGTAATAAAATACCTGATAGAAGCAAGTTAAAGGAAGAGGAAGGATTTATTTTGGCTCATAGTTTTAGGTCACTTTAGTCTACCATATCAGAGAAAGCATGATGGCAGAAGTAGCTTAGATTATGTCAAAGAAAGTATCAGGTTTTTGGTCACATTCTAGAGGCTGGTCAGGAAACAGAGAGCTCAAACCAGAGGTGTAGGTGTATCGCACTTTCAAGGTCTGTTAAGAGCACAAAGGTTCTTGTGCTCACAGATAGCACTAGGGAAATCAGGGATGTTAAACCTCCAGGGTTGTCTTTTCAAAGGAAACTGTGTATTACCTGTTTTCTACCCGAAAGTCCAGGAATGGGAGTGCCTAGGTGATATTTGCCTAGGTGATACTTACATATCTGTAAGATCAGGCCATACCACACTCTGACAAGCCCGACCCGAGTGGCTAAAAGTCTAGGTGATCTTTGCACTATCTGCATGGCAAGGGATTCCCCCCAAGCTCCCACAACCATGACCAGAGGTGGCTAATAACCCAGATGACCTCTGTGCTATCTGTATAACTGAGACCACACCAGATCCTTTCCTCGGCCTATAACACATGCCGCCTATCTTAGGACCCATCTTCTTGGAAGTAGTGACATGTACTTTGAGAAGAGTTTGATGTAATTATGCCTACACGTTTTTCCCCTGAATTGTGGTGTACTTATATATCCCTAAATTAGATAGCCTAGTGTCAGCCTCTAGAAGTTTGAACCAACACTGGCAACTGCATTGTGTTGAACCAGATTTCTTTCTTGCCTCATGTGGATCATTACTCTGCCACCCCTGGCATTTGCAGAGAGCCCCACTAAGGTCCCCTCAGGCGTTCCACTCCTGCTTGCTGAGGCTGATTATCTGAAATGTGCCACAACTTTGCAAAACAGCAGCTGGAGAAACACATGAGTGGGAGGAGACATTACACATCCAAAGCACAAAAAGAGGGTATTTGCCTCTTCTCCATAGTGTTGGTAGGATGAATAGGCTGGTACAATGCTTCTTCAAGAGACTCTGGTACTAGCTATGCTTTGTTTCATGGTAACAAGATACCTGACTTTTGTCAACAACTTAGTGGAAGATTTATTTTTGTTCACAGTTTCAAAAGATTTAATATGTAGTTGTTTGGTTCTCTGTGATTGGACAGAAAATCATGGTGGCAGTTGTATAAGATGTAGGACAGGTATTCATTTCATGGTGGGTCAGGAAACAAAGAGCCAGACAGGATCTGTCCAGGGATAATATATTCCAAAGACCTGCCCCTCAGTGATCAACTCTTCCAGCTAGGTTCCATTTAACGTTTCCACACCCCCACAATAGTGCTATCAAGTAGAGAACAACTATTCATGAGCCTATAGGGAACATTTCAGATGCAAATCACAACTTCTAAAAACATTTCAGGCCATTCTTTAGATGTCAGACTGTTACTGAGTTTTTACTTTAAAACTACTTTGAGTAGTCTTAGTTTAGTTTCACCTAAGTTCTTATCAAAAGAAAAGCAAATTGGAAGACAGGAGACATTATCTGAAAGTCATTGTGAGTTGAAATAGTCCCATAGAAGTGGATTATTACAATGAAGAAGAGGACTATGTCTTGCTGTGGTGCAGAGACTGAACAAAAGATATGCAGAGCCTTTTACTTTTAGGGAGGAGTAAATCCTGGAAAGAACTAGGTGGAGAAATGGGATCAAGTATGATATAGTTGGAGAACTGATCTGAGGTATTCCTCCCTTACACTTTCCAGTGCCCAGCAGTGGCTATCTCCTGCCTCAGACTAAGTAGGACTCAAAGTGCAGCAGTCAAGGGAAAGAAGATGAAATTTAAGGAATCTGGTCAATAAGGATTGTCCTGATTGATCAGTAGGGTTAAGTAGGGCAGGCAGACATTATGAAACACATATTTGGAGGATCTAGGTCTGCACCATGCTATTTGTAGAAGGTGGATCTTAGGGATACAGTGGGTCACACAGTGCAGGACATTCAGTCTGCTTTCTAGGCTCATAGTGACAAGGAAAAACTTCTACAGTGTTGTTGTATATTATAGGGCTGATAAGAATTTTAATGTCTTCTTTAATTTTAATCTTCTTTTAAAATGAAGAAAGTGAGATACTGAATGATACTTTTTCTCCTCAAGATCATATGGTTCCCTGTTAAAAGTGGGAAGAAGCACATGCCAAGAGCTCCTCAAACTCAGTGAGAGCCTTCTGAATCTCAGGAGTTAGACACAGGGTGTGATGGTTTAAATGAGAATGGCCCCTGTGGTGCTTTGAAAGAAAATGCCCCGCAAAGGGAGTGCACTAACAGCAGGTATGGCTTTGTTGGAGTGCAGAGTCCAGTTCTAGTGGGGTTCAGTTCCCAAAGAGGAAGTATGGAGTTGGCGAAGGAAGGGGACTGATAGGATCTGAGGGTAATTAGGATAGCTTCTGCTTTATTGAAAAAAGGCTGTACCTTTTTATACTCTGTAATTGCACAAAGGATTAAATGGGAATGGGAGAAAGGAGGCTTGTGGGCTGGGCTGGGGCTCATGAGCAGGAAATTGAGGGAGCCAGCATTGACAAGTAATATGCACAACAGTCATGAACAGAGGAGCCACAGGTTCCTCATGCCAGAGGTAAGAATGACTCTCTTTGTAGCAAGCAGGAACTCTTTTCAAGCCCCTGAGGAAGTGGGGGCTTTTGTCTAAATACTTGACCTTGGGAAAAGGGCTTTCTTGGGGGGATCAGACCCTCTAATATAGAATATTGCATTTTTTATGGCTTAATTTATCCAAATAGCTAAAGCGATGAAGCTAGACAAATATTACTGTGAACCTGAATAGACCTTAGGAATTTATAAATCTTGATTATCAAATATACCTTCTTTATCAAACAAATCTTATTTACCAAATATACCTTATTTATCAAGCATATGTTACTTATCTAAATTTTGTAGCAGCTTGGTATTAACTTGTGTGGGAGTAGGCAGCGCTATCATGCTATACAGTGGTGTGAATGAACCAAAGCTACATTTTAAGTTTTAATTACTATGCCTAAGAGATCCATGTGACAAAATGCCTCTGATCTGCAAGCCCCTTGCCCAAGGACAAATAGTTCCTCAAAAGCTGGAGGCTGTTGTTTATGGGCGATAACAAGCCACATGTTTTCACTCCCCTAAACAAGTTTATTTGACCCATCTGTACCGGATGATCACATGTGGGCTGGAGGTTCACAGGCTGGAGGTGCATCAGAATGTGTGCTTGCCCCTGATTGGACCTAATGGGCAATGCAATGAATTATGGGTTTTCCTTCTTAAGCTGCTGCAAACTGTGATTCTGGGCCTTTCCTGTGAACTTGGGTATGGACCTGGCTGGAGCCTATCCACCTGGCCAGTATTCAATTAAAGCTTGCTTCATATTTGGCTTTAAATTGTGGAAGTGGTCTTATTCTCAATCAGTGAGATTAATAATGGTTCCACAGTGGTAGGGATTTTTTCCGAAGAATTAATTTGTCTAAAGAGACTGCCATTGTACACATCCTCATCCTCCACTGAAGTCTGCACAAAATTTCCCAAAGGAAAAGGCATACCAGTCAGAACCATTAAAAATGAAGGTGAAAACATGCTGGAGAATTATTATCCGCAATGTTAAAATTCTGGAACTTCATCAAGCAAAAGTGGTCACCATGGGGTCCCCGCCATTGGAGCAAATGTGTCACTGTAGGGGTGGGCTTTGAGGTCTCCTATGTGCAATCTACACCCAGTGTGGAACAGAGTCCTCTTCCTGTTGCCTATGGATCAAGATGTATAACCCTCAGCTCCTTCTCTAGCACTCTGTCTGCCTGCATGCCACGGTGCTTCCCACCATGATGATAATGGACTAAACGTCAGATCTGTAAGCTAGCCCCAATGAAATATTCTCCTTTATAAGAGTTGCCATGGTCATGGTGTCTCTTCACAGCAGTAGAAACCCTAAGACAGCCCCATAGGCTCATCTATTTGAGTGCTTAGTCATGAGGGGACGTCACTATTCGAGAAGGATATATGCTATTTAGAAGGGTTGGCCTTGTTGTAGTTAAGTATGGCCTCGTTGGAGGAAGTGTGTCACTGAAGGGTGGGCTCTGAGGTTTCAAAAAGCCCATGCCAGGCCCAGTGCCTCTCTCTCTGTCTCTGTATGAAGAGCTGGTGGCTACTTCTCTAGCACCATGTCTGTCTTGTCTGCTGCTTGATCCCCACATTGATGATAATGGACTAAGCCTCTGAAACTGTAAGCAAGCCTCCAACTAAATGTTTTCTCTTATATGATTTGCTATGTTGAAAAACCCTGTCTAACGCTCCCTTCCCCCACCCCCAAAAAAAGAGTTGCTGTGGTCATGGTGTCTCTTCATAGCAATAGAACAGTGACTAAGACACAGGGCTATGTGAAAAGATTATTTAGATAGCAGATCAAAATGTAAAACAAGAAATATGTAAAGTAAGTAGAAACTTGTACTATTTGAAATGGATACCAGTTCTCCTTCCGGATCTGTGGCTAGTCTGTGTTTATGTATCACTTTCACTTGTTGTTCGCCGTCTGTATAAGAACACAAATTGTGTGAGAGAAAGGCTCAGGTTTCCTATTTCTCTACCCATGTAGAGTACCATGTAAATGGTTCCTCAGTGTTTATTGGCAAAACAATAAGACCAGGAAGCCAGGAGCCCTTTAAATAAGGAAACCTCTCCCATTTCGGTGCTCCAAGAGACATATTAACAATCTAGCAAATATCCATGGTAAGATGCAGGGCCCCAGGCACCCTTTCCAGATCTAAGATGGAGAAATGTGGCCAGAACTGGTAACAATGGGAAATAATAGAGGAGTGACCCAGAGAAGGTGCAGAACGGAACTGAATGAGATGGTGTCTCATCCTAGATGAGAGTCAGGGTAGACCTCTCTGGGTACCCTTCAAACAACAGTGAAATAATGGGAAGGCAGACAAGTAAACTAGCAATGAAAGCAGAGGAATGGCTCAGGAGAGTTACAGTTCCCAGCAGTTTACATCACACAGGCCTTGGTCTATTTCTAAGTGCTTCTCTGGCAGAGATCCTCTAAGGGCTAGGTGTTCTGTTATTGCAGTGTCTGGCTTATTAGAAAAGGCTCTAAAGTTTGCTTTGGTCTAGCAAATCATTTTTGCTGTTTGTCTAAATAGAGAGTGGGAAGGCTAACCTTGGAGATTTCTGTTTTAATTTGCATGAAAATCCACATTTCTGATGAATAACAGTGAATAAAACTGAACTGAGGAAGGCAGGTATCTGTGTTCCATCTCTTCCAAATATGGTTAGAAAAAAATCATACATAATCTGTATTTACTATGTCATGGGATCAGATACTCAAAGTTAATGTATATTAACAATTCTAACTCTTTAAATTACATATATTTATATGTAATTTATATATATTACTAAAATGTATATAATATATATACATATAAATATGTATAAATAAATATATATATTACTAAAAAAAGTTGAAAATAACATTGGGATAATACAATTGCTCATTTAAAAAACTTTTTGTCTAGTTCTGTCAAACTAGTACTGAATCATATCTTTATAAAGTCTTATCTCAGTTACAACATGTATGCTTGCCTCATATAAGCACAAGAATTTTAGCAACATATTCTTAAATATTAAAATATTAGTTAATATAGGAGGTGGAGAGATGGTTCAGTGGTCAACAGCACTTGCTCTTCCAGAAGACCTGAGATTCTTAGCATCTACTTTGTGGCTTACTACCTCCAGTTCTAGGGGAACTGATACCCTTTTATGTTTCCATGGCTACCAGGCATGCATGTAGTACAAAGATAATACATTCAGGAGAGCCCCCCCCCCCCCCCGCAACAGACACATCAGTTGATACTGTGAAACCCAATTCTTACAGCATCCTAGGGTAGCTATCAAAACATCTCCACAGGGTTCTAAGTATTTTGCAGTGAGGAATCTGAACCTTGTAAGAATAATCCATTTATGTCATTCATTGGGTATTGGTAATCTATGATGTACCTGGTACTCTGCTAAAGGTTGTGGATATAGAAATAAGTATCTTCCCTGCCACAGGAAGTTTTCAGTTTCAGGTCAGCAAATAGTGTGCAACTTAGGTGCTATACACTCATCAAAAAATAACTCATAGTTGTATTTGCTTGCACACTTTACAAAGTAATATGTAGACATTTGTCCATTTCTTTAGATTTTCTAACTTAATGGAATACAGGTTTTTAATGTATACTCTATGAGTTGGTTTAGGTGGTTGACTTTTTCATTCAATTTTAATAGTTTGTTGAATCTAGAAATTCATCCATTTCTATTAGGTTTTCTAAGTTAATGGAGTACAGGTATTCCTTTATAATATTCTGAATTTCTATGGTGACTGTTGTAATGTTTCCCTATTCATCTCTGATTCTGTCAGTTTGGGTCCTCTCTTTCTTTTGGTTAGTTGGACCAAGAGTCTCTCATCTTACCTTCTTAAGGAACTAGCTCTCGTTTCCCTTTTTTCTGCATTTCCATATTATTAACTTTTGCTGTCTATTGGATTTGAGTTCAGTTTGTTCTTGTTTTTCCAAATTCTTTTTTTTTTTTTTTTTTTTTTTGGTTTTTCGAGACAGGGTTTCTCTGTGTAGCTTTGCGCCTTTTCCTGGAACTCACTTGGTAGCCCAGGCTGGCCTCGAACTCACAGAGATCCGCCTGGCTCTGCCTCCCGAGTGCTGGGATTAAAGGCGTGCGCCACCACCGCCCGGCTTCCAAATTCTTGAGTTGTATCATTAAGTCATTTATTTGTGGTCCTCTGGTTTTTTTTTTTTTTTTTAATCTTGGTGCTTATAGCTATAAATTTCTTCTTAGAGCTATTCTTAATGTGCTTCCAAGGATTTGTTGTGCTACTTTAATTTAGTTCCAGGAATTTATAAATTTCTTTCTCAACTTCGAACCAGTCAGCAGTCAGTAATGTGTTAATTAATCTCCATGAGTTTGTGTAATTACTAGAGATTTATTTGTTGTTGATTTTAAGTTTATTGTGTTATCATCAGGTAGAATATATGGAGTTATTTCAATTTTCTGATTTTGTTTAAAATTGTTTTCTGTCCTAGGGTATGGTCTAGTTTATGGTCTAGAATAAAAAAGTTTCCTGGGCTGCTGAGGAGAATGTGTATTCTTTGGTATTTGGGTGGAATATTCTATAGATGCCTATAAGATCCATTTGATAAATAATATCATTTAATTCTGATGTTTCTCTGTTTAGTTTCAGTCCAGATGACCTGTTGAACAAAGTAGGTTACCAAAGTGATCTACTATTACTGAATTGGAGTTAATCTGTTTTTGTAAGTCTCTAGTTCACATTTTATAAAATTGAGTATGGCAGAGTTTGGTGCATATATGTTTAGAAGTATAATGTATTCTCAGTTAATTGTTTCTTGGAGTGGAATGTCATGTCTTTCATCTCTTCAGATTAGTTTTAAGTTTGAAGTCTGTTTTGTCAGATGTTAGGATGGCAATGCCCACTTGCTTTCTATTTCCATTTGCTTGGGACACCTTCCTCTATCCTTTCACTTTAAGGAGGTACCTGTTTTTAAAACTAAGATTCTTACAAGCAACACAAATATATATTTTGTTTCTTAATCATTCAGCTAAGGTGCTTCTTTTAATTGGAGAGTTGAGGCCATTGGTATTTCAAGTTTTAATTGAAATTTATGTTGATTGCAGTATATATATATATATATATATATATATATATATATATATATATATATAGTTTTTTTGCTGCTCATATTCTTGGTTGTATTTTTTGTTACAGTAGTTAAAGGTTTGTTTTTCTTCTACAGTGTCTTACCTATGCTTATTTATCTATCCAGTCTGAAGTATTATTACTTCCAGTATTCTTTGTAGGGTTAATCAATGCCCTAAACTGACTCATAACAAACATGGTGACTAAAACAGCAATGGAGAGCCTCGCAATTGAAAGAACGTCCAGGCCTGAATGGATTCACAGCAGAATTCTACCAGACCTTCAATGGAGTTCTAAACCAATCGTTTTTAATTTTTTAAATAAAATGTATTTTGATCATGTTTTCCCTCACCAAAATTCCTCTTAGAACCTTTCTACCTACCAAAGTTTATGTTCTCTTTATCTCAATCCCCACAAAAAATGAAAATCAAAACAACAAACAAAAGACCAATAAGACAAAAAATGCCAAAAGAAAATGAAACAAAAATATACAATAACACCACTGTGTTCATTGTGTTGGCAAACTACTCCTGTGCATGGGGGCTGTCCTGGAGTGTGGTGACATTGGAGGAAACTGATTTTCCTGTTGTCAGTGGGTGTAGGAGAGGGACCACTCCTCTTTCTCAGGCCTGGGAGCCAGTCTGCCTTAAACTTGTGCAGATCTTGTGCATGATGCCACGGTCTATGTGACTTTATGTACATATCAGTCCTGTGGTGTCTGGAAGACATTGTTTCCTCAGAGTCACTCGTTACCTCTGGGCCTTATCATCTTTCTGCCTCTGCTCCCTTCTAGCCTTGATGGCAGCAACTGGATTGGTAGAGAAATCCTATTAGAACTTACTTCTCTGAAGCCTCACTCTCTGAATATTGCCTAGTTTTGAAAACTTCTCTGAAGAGATTTCTCTGATGAAGGCTGAATAAGGCACTGATATGTGTCCCAGCCAAATGTGGCCATTGGAAGTCATTGGTAGAAAGTGTTACCGTGACATAAAGGAATGAAAACAAAAAAAGGCTGAAAGGGGCAATGGATCTAAACCAAGGGTACAGTGAGAGGAGGGGCTTCTGCAAGCAGGCTGTAGCAAGACTACTAGACTGGAAGAGCTAGAGGAACCCTGGGTCTGCAACAAGAGGCAGAATCAACTAATACTTACTAAATTATTAAAAACAAACAAATAGAACAGAATTAGCACTTCCAAATGCTTTCTATGAAGGTAGGTACTGTAATATTCAAGCCAGATAAAGATAACAAAAAAAAATGAGAGAAAACCACAGGGCTGTGAAAAAAACTTTTATTTAAATACTCATAAGCTGAATACAGGTATATATAAAAGGTATCAATCCACAATGATCAAGTTAACTTTATTCAGGAGACACAGGGATGGTTCAGCATGTACAAGTTAATAAATTTAGTAAATCACATTAATGGACTTATAGATAAAAATCACATGATCATCTCAATAAATGCAGAAAGCACTTCTGAAAAAGATTCACCATGCCTTATGGTAAAAGTACTAGAGAGAACTGGAAGGAATATACTTCAATGTAATAATAGCTATATATGAAAAAACTACAGCCAACATTATCCTAAATGTAGAAAACCTGAAGCGATACCATTAAAATCAGGAATGAGAGAGCACTGTTCACTGTCCCCACTTTTTTTCAGTATTGTGCTCAAAGCACTAGCTGGAGCAGTAAGACGAGAGAAAGATATTGAAGGAATACAAATAAGGAAAGAAGAGTTCAAATAATTCCTATTTATAGATGATACTATAAACAAGAGATCCCAAAAAGTCCACCAGAAAATTCTAGAAATGGTAAACAATTTCAGCAAAGTGGCAGTGTGAGAGCCAAAGTTACATTTTAAGTTTTAATTACTATGCCTAAGAGATCCATGAAACAAAAATGCCTCTGATCTGTAAGCTCCTTGCCCAAGGACAGATAGTTCCTGAAGTGCTGGAGGCTGTTGTTTATGGGAGATAACAAGCCACATGTTTTCACTCCTCTAAATAAGTTTGTTGACCCATCTACACTGGATGTGCCTAATCACATGTGGGTAGGAAGTTCACAGACAGGAACTCATCAGGATGTATACTTGCATCTGATTGGATATAGGCCAGAGGTAAGTCAAGATGTATGCTTGACCTTGCTTGGATCTGATGGGAAATACTAGAGCCATTGTAAAACTTAATTCAGAGTCATTTCCCAGGAACCTGGATATGGGCCTGGCCAGAGCCCATCCACTTGGCCAGAGCCCCTCCATCTGACCAGTATTTAATTAAAATTTGCTTCAAATTTGACTTTAAATTGTGATAGCGGTTTTATTTTCAACCTGTGGGATTATCAGCAGGACACAAAAACAACTAACAAAATCAGTAGCCTCTTTATACACCACCACCAAGCATACTGAGAAAGACATCATGGACATACTTTCATTCAAAACATAGTTGAGAATGAGAGACATTGAAGGATTATGTGGCAACCTTCCCCACCTCAAAAAAAAAAAAAAAAAAAAGAAAAAAAAAGAAACAATCTAGATAGGAAACCACTGCAGAGAGTCCTTAAAAATTGTGACAGGGGCCGGGCGGTGGTGGCGCACGCCTTTAATCCCAGCACTCGGGAGGCAGAGCCAGGCGGATCTCTGTGAGTTCGAGGCCAGCCTGGGCTACCAAGTGAGTTCCAGGAAAAGGCGCAAAGCTACACAGAGAAACCCTGTCTTGAAAAACCAAAAAAAAAAAAAAAAAAAAAAAAAAAATTAAATTAAATTAAAAAAAAAAATTGTGACAGGGATACTGAAGTCTAGTTATTCACAGTTGATGGCTTCTGGCACAGGGATGAAGAAGGACTCAGTTATCTATAATGGCCTGGCCACTGGGATCTTGACCATGTTCCAAAGAGTATATGAACAATGCAAATTGGACTTGGCATATTTTTTTTCTTTTTTGTAGGAGGGCACAAGGGTGGGAGGGTGGACCTTGGAGGAATGAGAAACAAGTATGATTGGGGTGCATTGTGTGAAATTCCAAAATAATAAAAAATATTATGTTCAGGGGGGAAAAAAAGCATGATCTGACTGGCAGTGGCAGAATGTTTAACCCCTTTTTCTTAGGATTCAACATAAAGACATTTAATTTCCTGCCCCACTCCCAATAAACATAACTAAAGAGGTGAAGGACTTCAACAGTAAACACTTTAAATTTCTAAATAATGAAATTGAACAAGATATTAAAAATTGGAAGAACTCCCATGCTCATAGAGTGGTAGAATTAGTAGTGTAAAAATGACCATTCTAACAAAAGCAGTTTATGGATTCAATGAAATCCCAACCAAAACCTCCGTAACATTTTTCAAAGAAAAAAAAAAAGAACCCCAAATTGTTATGGAGCCACAAAAGAAGAAAATATGGAACCAGATAGTCAAAGCAATCCTGAACAAAAAGAACAAGGATGGAGGGATTACTATATCAGCTATTAAACAATATCACAGAGATACAGACCCAAATCAGTCCTGTAGCTCAATGAAACACAATAGAAGACCCAAATATAAGTGCCCTAACTACAGTAATCTGATATTTGACACATAAGCCAAAAACACACACTGAAGAAAAGACTGCTGTTTATCACTTTGTTTGGTACCATGAACCTAGGAGAGCAGGGCCTAAAAATGAGGCTGACTAAAGTCTCATGCAATAGCCAACTTTTTCCAGAGCATCAGACAATGCATACTCTGAAGGTTAAGAAGAGCCACCTGAGTGAGGTGTTCAATTACAATGACAAGCCACAGCTGGCAAAAACATGTTCATCATTAGAGACAAAAAGAACAACAACAGCAGAAGTAAGCTCTCCTATGTGGTACACCTGGGAGGGGCATGAAAACACATTCCAAGAACAATTTTGTGTTTTGAAGAAACTGAGGTCGCAAGACTCTTGTCTTTTCCTTTCTTTTTCTTTTTTTCTTTTTTCTTTTTTCTTTTTGAGCTTTTTCACAATCACTCAAAATTCTTCCACAACTCCATTCTTGGATTGTGTCCAGACAGACTGTATCTTAAACAAGTAGTGCTGGAAAAACTGGATGTCCACGTGCAGACAGGTTATTGCTTCTGTCCTTGATTGACTCCAAGATGTTGAAGGTAAATCCCTATTGATGAAGACATGGTACATTCTGGACACAGGACTTGGAGTAATTTGACCTGGAACCCTCCTTTCAAACTGCTAAGGGAGAAGAGTAGTCAATAGTCTTAGGCTATGAACCATACAATGACCAGCATGAGAAGTTATCCCCAAAGCACTAGGGTAGCACTTATATCTTGGCAGTATCCACTATGTGTCTAATTAGAATTGAGGCCCACTCAACAGGAGGGAAATCATGCCTGATAATGTAAATGTAGCCAAGCAGTTATGGTTGTGAGGTCAGGGAACCTAGAGGAAAACATATCACTTCAATTTTCCCAAACCAATATAAACTTTAACTCCATATTTAATGCTTATGCACTTATCCACATTAAAGAAGCCATCGCCCAACATCTAAGAAACTTCTTTTGTAGCCAGCAGAGACTGTTAAGAAAAAGCTACAATTGGTTGAAATACAGAAAGCAACTGACTGTAGGGTGCTTTGCCCCAGTTGTCACATCTATAGCATAACTCCTGCATCTAAGGCTCAGGGAACATTGAGGAAGATGGGGTGGAGAGACTGTAAGAGCCAGGGGCCAGTGCATGTGCTGTGAGACTGAATCTCCTAGATATGACAGAGAAATTATACCCATGAAGTCTCAACAGTATGGTTGACTAAACAATACATGAACTTGCCAACATGGATGGGCCCCATGCTTACTTGAAGGTAACTAATGGCTGCTGAGAGGCAGAGTCAATTTTTCTCCAGAGATGAATCTCCTGTTTGTTTATCCAAAACCAAGTGGTCAGTTCTAAAAGCACATGCATATGAGCAACACCACATTTTCATTTATACTTATTTATTCTTATATGTACCAATAATAATTAAAGAGTCTATGAATATGAGAGGGAGGAGGTGGAGCATGGGAGGAGGTCCAAGGGGAGGTGAGGATGATACAAATACATTACATATATGGAATTAAAAAAAACCCAGACCCCCCCAAAAAAATAATGTATAGGTCTATGAGATCTATGAGTGTTAGATCTCAATGCTATGGTTAAATATTTGCTCTCTACATTTGTTGCTTGGCTCCCATTGCTCCATCACCCGTAGTAGCCCCAGAAGCAGACTAACCAGTCAGTCTTAGGCAATGAATGTGACCAAAATGATTTAATGTGTAGGACTGCTAACTATGACACTAAAACCAGAAACACAGTAGGACAGGACTATAGGGTTGAGGAAATTGGCTCAAACCAGTTGTCAAGGCATGCACAAAATGTATTTCCTTATGAGCCAACCTGGAGTCTGCCTGAGGGCCTAGCAACAGGCACTGTCCAGAGTTCTTTTTTTTAACAATCATTTTAGAGTTTTATTAAGTATGACATCATATTTATGTTATTTTAGGATCATTTACATATTTATTATATTACTTGCATACCCATGAAAATAATGTGTATGACTGTACTTATAGACTTTTATGACCCATAATAATAATAAATTATATTTTTGTTATTTTGTGCCCCTTTTTCTTATATTAAATTTATTTTTTAATTTTTATTTTTTATTACATCTACCGTGTATGTGTGTGTGCATGAGTGTGTGTGTATGTATGTGTGTGTGTGTGTGTGTGTGTGTGTGTGTGTGTGTATGCATGTGTATCTTCATATGCCAAAGTATGTGTAAACCAGGGGACACCTTGCAGGAGTTGGTTTTCTCCTTTCACCATGTGGGTCCCAGGCTTCAGACTCTGTGCCATCTCCCCAGCCATGAATCTACTTTTAAAAATGCATGATTTTGCCCGTGAATTTTTTTTCCTATTTCAATTTGATTTTTTTTTTTCAACTTGATGTTTGTAAAATTGATGGATGTTGCTGCCTGTTAAGTAGCTTGGTTGTTTTGTTTACTGAGGAGAATTTCTAAGCATTTAATAGGATGCAAATTATTCATTCACCTATTAAGTAGTTCCCAGTCTCTGACCAACATGAATAAAGCAGCATATTAAGAACCACCTACTTGCAGCTGGGCACAGTGCTGCACACCTTTAATCCCAGCACTTGGGAGGCAGAGTCAGGATGATCTCTGAGTTTGAGGCCAGTCTGGTCTAAAGAGCGAGTTTCAGGATAGCCAGAGCTATGTAGCGAGACTACTTCTCAAAAAACAAAACAAACAACAAAAAACCCCCACATTCTACAAGGTGTTTTTATTTGTTTAAATTTGAATCTCTCCTTGATAACTACTTAGCCTCAGAAATGCTTGTAGGTGTGCTCTGAAGCATTTTAAATGCCCACCAGCAATGGACAATCCCATTTTCTTCATATCCAGGTCAATATTCCTTTATCTCTATCTTTTCAATTTTGCCCATCCTACTGGGTGTGAAGTTATAACTATATCTGTTGTTTTGAACAGTATGTTCCTGGTGACTATTGCTGTGAAGCAAGATTTCCTGTACTTTAGATATTTGTACATTTCCTTGGGAAATGTTTATTTGAAATCTTTGTTAATTTTTTAATAGAAACATTTGTGTTCTTAAAAAATATTTTTTTTGTTTTGGTTCCTAAGCACTGGGATCAAAGGCATGCCCCAGCATACCCAGTTTTTTCAAATTAAAATACAGTACATCATTTCTTCCCTTCCATGTCTCCCATCCCCATCATGACCTATTATTCTTTAATTGTTATTATTACTATATAAATGTATATATAATTATTACTGTATAATGTATAGTTATTTTCACATATAGAAATAAATACATAAATCAGTTGTAATTTTGTTATTGCTTTGTTGGAGTTCTTTTGTCAGTACTTTGGCAATTGTATATATAGATAACATCTTTAACTCTAGAAGATTTTCTTTTCTTGCAAAAGCTCTGGAGATCGAGCACGATGATGGGCTGTACAGCACAGGAGTGTACTTTATGCCACTGAGCCATATGCTCTTCTGTTTGAAAAATACTGTTATAATGAACAAATAGGGTTTTATGGCAAAATGTTCCTAAAATACTTCATACACAATGGATCTGTTGCTGAAATGCGCACATACACCCATATGAACATACATCACAACACGTATCCCAATAAAAGACTTAATAGCTATAATCTTTTAAGTGGTTGAAGACCTTAAAAGATGTTAATAAGATAAGACATAAATGGCCACTGAGCACATGAAAAGGTACTCAGTGTCATTAGACATCAGAGAAATGCAAAGATAAACCTCAAAGAGATATCACTTCACATCCACTAAAATTAAAATGATGAAGATATCCTTTTTTAAGTTTCTTTGGGAACTTCATATCATCCATCCTAATTCCATTCACTTCCCAGTCCACCATATCCTCTCTTCACCCCTACAGCCCCCCCAAAAGAAAATTTTAAAAAATCAAAACAAAACAAAGCAAGCCAACAAACAAACGCAAAAATGAAACCAAAAAACCTCTTTGCTTCTCCTTCTTTCCAGCCTCTTCAACCCCTCTTCATTTGCCCTGGTGGCACTGGGAACCTTGATGTGTCACACAGTACACCCTTTTTTCCCATCAGCTTTACTAGCAAATGTCCATTGCAATGAGTCACTGGTCTGGTTCAAGGCCTCTGATTTCTGGTACACCATCATCCCTGGATCCTCACTGGAACACCTCTGAGATATCCTGTAGCTGCCCCATGTCATGAAGATTCTGAGAAGCAGAAATGACTCAAAGACAGCTGCATCACCAAAGCCCACCTGAGCACAGCCTGCAGGCAGCTCAACAGGTTGGAGAGTGTCCTTTCCAAGTGACTCAGTTGATCAAACCTCTTCCAGGCCACTATGCTCACTCAGCTCATCTCAGCTTCTTCTGGGCAGCTGGTCTAGTCTCCTGTCCAGAGTTCTTGATCATGCCCAGCCAATGAGAGATGACCACA
Organism: Peromyscus eremicus; assembly: GCF_949786415.1. Lineage (NCBI taxonomy): Eukaryota > Metazoa > Chordata > Mammalia > Rodentia > Cricetidae > Peromyscus > Peromyscus eremicus. The sequence goes on along the minus strand of NC_081417.1, from coordinate 4,699,731 downwards.
CAGTGTCACCACCAGATCCGGACACAGCCTGGGTGCTGAGAGGAGGGTGCATAAGGCCTTCCCCACTACTGGATAGAGGAGTCTGCTCTTCGCCTTTCACCTGACTCCCAGTGTCTGTGTCACTGATGCTGTACCTTCTCATCCCTTCCCCTGAGGGAGCTGTTAGGACCCAACAACACAGAAAGGACTTGAAAATATATTAAATATTAAAAATTGGGTCTTGAGATTGTTCAGTGGGTAAAGGTGTTGGCAGCTGGGTCTGAGACCTGAGTTTGATACTGGGCCTCACAACGTGTAAGGAGAGAACAGATTTCCTCATGTTATTCCCTGACTTTCTACATGTGTGTTCTGGCACATGCTACACCCCCATTAATAAATAAACATCACACACACATAAATACATATAAATGAAATAAACATATTTATGGTTAAAACTTAATACAGCGAAGAAATATGTGAGGCTTTAAGGGTACGAGCTATGGTCCTTAACATGCTCTTCTAATTTTTCTTTCCTCGTTTTTTTTTTTTTTTTGTGTAGTTCAGGATTTTGTGGAGTTTGACATTTATTGCTTGGTTTTAATTCTACCCTAAATATATTTTCTCCATTTTGTTAAAAGTTAAAAGTGAAATGATGTACATGCAGTACAAAGTCCTGTTCCTGCTGCCTGCCTTGGAAGTGCTGTGGGCTACAATTTTAAATAAAGGAAGCAAACGCTTTGAGATGAGACCATGTCAGGAATCTGTTTGCATATCTGCAATCTGCTGTGGACTCCAACAGATGCTACTATTTTCAAAATGACATTTTCTAGGAGAGACAAAACAAATATTGAAGAATTGAGCTCCTTTCTTTGTCCTTTCTTTGCAAATTAAAATGTAACACTGGCTGCATTAAGCATTAAATAAACTCTTAAAATCTAGCCCCCTGCAGCCCCCAAACCAAGACTATTGCCAAGGCTATTGGTTGATCACCACAAACAGATGGTAATGCACTATTGCTTGAAGACAACACCTATATAACTTATTGAACGTGGAGAAGTTGGGCTATTGCCTATCCTTACTGACTAGTATTCATGGTACTGGATGGTACAATGCACACTACTATAATGTAAGCACCAATGCAGCTACAAACCCTTTGATCTACAGTGGTGACCTGCTGCATGATTTGATGGTGCAATAGTAGCACAAAAGTTGTAGAGGGAACCAACCTCTATCTGATTAGATTTAAGGTGCACTCCATAAGGTGAAACCCATGCTTGACACTGCCTGGGTGGTCAAGAACCCGAGACTAGACAGACCACAGACCTGGGGGAAAACCAAATACTACTGTTCTGCTAAAGAAATGTAGCAATAAAATGACTCCTAATGACATTCTGCTATACTCATAGATCAGTGTCTTGTTCAGCCATCTTCAGGGAAACTACCTCCTGCAGCAGATGGGAACAAACACAGAGACCCACAACCAGACAATGTGTAGAAAGTGAGAAACCTTGGAACTAGGAACAAATGGGATGTCCTAAATTGGGGGTCTCCATCAAACCTCTCCTCTGGTAAGAAGAGGAGGCAGAAAGACTTTAAGAGTCAGTGGAAATGGGAGATACCAAGGGGAAAAAAAGGCCTTCTAGTCACAGCAGGGCTGATGTACATATGAATTCATAGAGACTGTGGCAGCATGCACAAGGCCTGCACAGGTTTAAACCAGATGGGCTCCCAGCACTGAGAGAGGAAGTAGACACAAGCCCCCACTCCTAACCCAGAAATTATCTCCAACTGCCAGCTGCTTGCAAAGGAAAGATTAATTTTCTCCAACAGAGCCTCACTGGGTGTACAAACCACACTTCAGGGCAGGAGGCTCCGTGCCCAGTGTTGGTGGCCAGTACAAAACAAGCAGTGGTATTGGAGGGTTTGTCTCATAATACTTTGTCTGGGCTTTTTTTTTTTTTTTTTTTTTTTACCTTTACAGGCATTTTGCTTATATTTTAGAGTTTCTGATTTTGTGTTTTTATGGGATTTCTCTCTGCGTGTGAGTGTGTATATCTCTTTGTTTACATGTTTTCCTTTTTTTAAATTTTTTAAAACTTTAACCTGATTGAGAAGATTCTGTAACCACAGCTGATCTCAGTTTTTTCAACAGACTTTCTACTTGCTGCATGTGATATCTGTTCTTTTTATTTCAAACACCAGTTATGTTGATCAGGTGCTCAGCTTCTCTGTACATGTTGCTCCACAATGTGCGGCCATGCTGTCTCATGGACTCCAGGTTACTAGGATTCCTACTCTCAGACTGAAGTGTACTGTCTTTTCCTAAGTCACAAAGAAAGTGAAGGATATTAGCCTTTTACCTAGTAAGATTCAGACAAAAATTTGCTATAGACAGGTGTTCTGCACAATGTCAGCAGCAAACCCTGGGAGAGCTCCTACAGAATTCCTCATCATCTCTCAGGGTATCTTACACTGGAGTCTTGATTTACAAACTGTCATCCGGTGGCCAGGAATGCCAGTTTTACTTAGGACAAAGAAACATATTAAGTCTTTCTCTGGAATTACTAATAAAAGACATAGGCATTGCATTTGGACTGACCCAGTTCTTTCCTATCCGAAGATTTGGAGTCTTGACATGCATAATGCCCTTTTTCTGGAATATTTTTGGGGTTTAGGCTTCTTAGATTAGCAGCAGCAGCAGCACCTCCTACTGGGTAATGTTGATTCTGACACTTCTGTTGGAGAACTGCCACAAGAACTCCAGCTTAGAACCAACTTCTTCCATAATTTATGTTTGATTCCTCCTGACAGAGTTCTTGTGGGTGGGTAGGGAACACTAATGAGCCATATTACAGTGTTTCAACTTTTATAGAAACTATATTCAAGGTAAGAGAACAGGAGAAGGAACTGACAGTAAAAAATGGGAGCAGGGCAGCTGAAATATCTCTGAATAACAGTGGAATGAAGAGACAAACATGGGATAGTGAGTGTGAGAGGTGGTGGGAAGATCATGTCCAGGCCTCTCGAGGACGGTGGTTGTCTGTGGGCACCCAGACAGCTGTCACCTGCAGGTATTGCTGAGATCTGAGATGCAGTTTTCCACTCAGTAGACAATGTGCAGGCCCAGGGAATCCCTTGGGAGTGCTGCTGCTGCTGCTTTGTGTACCTAGATCTAAGGAGAACAGTTTGCAAAGAAGGCTTGGCATGTGTTAAACATCGTCTCAGACTGGGAGAAAAGTGCAACAGGCCACATGTGGAGCCCAGTGTGGAGAGGTGGTGGGAAGTCAGGAGGTCCGATGGAGCCTGGCAGTCATCGGTGCCTCAGAGGCTGTAGAATTCGGTTCTCTGGATGAAGAAGGGTCTGTGTGAGATGTGGCAGGGCAGGAACATGGTCTGATTTGCATTTGTCAAAGACTGGTTTGTTTTTCTGTGGGAAGATGGATTTAGGGGTAGAGAGAAGTGAGTGGGTAGTCAGAAGGCTACAGCAGTGGTCAGTTGCTGTGCTCACCAATTTTATCTTAACTTGACACAAGCCGGAGTTATCTGAAAGGAGGGAACCTTAATTAGAAAATGCCTCCATAAGACCTGGCTGTAGAGCATTTTATTAATTAGAGATTGGTGGAAGAAGGCCCAGCCCATTGTGGGTGGTGGTATCCCTGGGTTGGTGGTCCTGGCCTCTATAAGAAAGCAGGCTGAGCAAACTGTAATGAGCAAGCCAGTAATTAGCACTCCTCCATGGCCTCTGCATCAGCTGGCTTCAGGTTCCTGCCCTGTTTTGAGTTTCTGTCCTAACTTCATTCAGTGATAGACTGTGATTTGGAAGTGTAAGCCAAATAAATTCTTTCTTCCCCAGCTTACCTTTAGTCACAGTGTTTGATCACAGCAATTAAAACCCTAACTAAAGACAGTCGCCTTGGGAGATGATGGTATCAAGGACCAGAGAATCAGCAGTGGAGAGGTGGAGAACAGGGAGATAGCTGGAGATACCTCTCCACATCAGTTGGCTGAGATGGAGGAAAAAGTGCAAGCAGCTCTGCATGTGGGTGGAGGGTGATCATTCTCCTACATCAGTAATGTGGGGGTGAGAAGCAGGTTGGAGAGGGGGTAAAAAACCAAGTGTTCTTTTTCAGCTGTGTCATGGTTAACGAGGATGAGACATCCCAGGGGGAATGTCAAGTTGGCATTTGGGCATGACAGGCAAGGAGGTAGTCAGGGCTACAGACACAATTTTTGGAGTCATCACCAAAGAGGAGCTCTTTGAAATCTTCGGCCAGTTTGGACAGTAAAGCCTGTGGATTTTTTCCTTCTCCCATGCATGCCAGGATTCCTAGTGTCCTAGGATCTGCTGAGCTTCTTCACTCTGGTTGCTGTAAAATATGGCTGGTATGTCCCCTCCCTGAGTACATCTGGTACCTGCTAAGAGAGGAGAAATGTTCAGAGTCAGCATCATTTCCCAGGAGATGCCATGCTGAATTCCAGCCCCAACCACGTCCCCTGTGATTCCTAACCATGTCTCTTAAACCCTACCCCATATTTGTCTGAACAGGGTTCAGTGAATTTGGTGAGTTTTTGGATATTTGAGCAGCTCAACCTTGGACGATGTCCATATGCAAGTGTCCTGCTGACATAAGTTCCTGGACTTGGTTCACATGCACCTGTTCCTCTTAGTGTTCTGGTTACAGTTGACATCATCTCACCCTGGCATAACCTCCTCACCCTGACATTGTCTCCTCACCCTGATATCACCTCTTCATCCTGACATCTCTTCCTCACCCTGACATCATCTCCTCATCCTGACATCACCTCCTCACCCGGACATCATCTCTTCACCCTGACATTGTCTCCTCACCCTGACATTATCTCTTCACCTGATGTCACCTACTCACTCTGACATCATCGGCCCATCTTGACATCACCTCCTCACCCTGACATTGTCTCCTCACCCTGACATCACCTCCTCACCCGGACATCACCTCCTCACCTGGATATCACCTCCTCACCCTGACATCTCCTCTTCACCTTATGTCCTGCTTGTTTGGTTGCACTATGTCAATCTCTTTTTCTCCCACTTGGCCACTAATTGGATACATTTCTAAAGCATTTTAAGTCACAAGATTTTCAGTAGGATTGGGCTTTTTCACTTAAAAGTACACTTTCCTGGCATAATTCTCAGATGAGCTCTCTTAACAATTCTCTTCAAAGTTTAATTTTTAAAAACACAACCGATGATTTGAAGTTTTTTCTCTGTACTTTCCTATGATTGTGTTTGCTTCTTTGGCCTGAATATGACATCCCCTGGGTTGATTAAGTTATCCTGGGGCTGTGTTAAGACTGACTAGTACCATATTCTGTTCATTGGTTTTCTCTGGAGAACCCATGAGGAATCTTAGATTTAAAAACTGCACATTTTGTTCTGGAGTGTTCATTCGTAGATTTGTGTTCCTGAATTTGCTAAGAAGCATGCTTGAAAGGTTCCACATTTTGATTCTTTTTCCCATGTAAAAAATTAGGCCAGTTCACCATAATCAGCCACAAGAAGTTCTAACTTTAAATGATTTCACTTAGAAGAGCCAAATGAAATTCCAAGAAAGTCAGCATGTGCTTCCTGGATACTCTAAATAAAACCTGGGGGTGAACTTGAACAGAGTAAGTCCAGTGAGAAATGGATACTTAATGGCCAAGTTGGTCTGACTGATCTTAGGAGGTAAGCCAGTAACTCCCATTTAACTCCAGAGGGCCAAGTCTGATTTCTTCCATTTCCCCAGTCTTTTTCCTTGTGTGTTTTTGTTTTTGTTTTTTGTGATTCATTCCACTTAGTTTTTCTGCAGTAAGAATTCTGCTTCCTGATGCTCTTGAGAAGTGGATGCAGTTTACCTGATTTACAGACATTGGTGGCACTGACTTGTAGTAGGAGGCATTTTTAACATTCCATGTGTGTCTCCAATAAGATTCAGTGTTGCTGGTTGGAGAAAGCACAGTTTCTTGTCTTTCTTTTGAGTTAAGGTTATAAATATTTAAGTAGCAGGTATAATGAATATGTTTTTTTTTCTGAAAATTCTTGTATTCAGAAAAGAACTGAACTTTTTCCAGATCTTGCCATCGAGTTACTAATAACCTTGCAATCATTTAAGACTATGTGCTCAACCTGCTATCCTATGGTGTACTCAGCCTGTTTACATTTAACCTGCCTGTAACTGTAAAGAAACTTATTTTACCTTGGATTTCTCATGTAATTCAGCTTTTACAATCTAAGCTGAATGTGTAGCTTTAACCTTAAGTTATGTATTCTTCACTGTTCCTGACTCAGAGCAGTATATGTGTGTATGTACATATTCCAGTAAGTTAAAAACAACCTTAAGCAAAACAAAGATCCCGTGTATGTTGGAAGCAGCATGTGGGGATAGGTTGATAACATCCATGTGCAGTTTTGGGTGTTACTCTGGGTCAGCAGAGGTCAAGAAGTAATTTCTTCCCTCATAAAACTCAGATTTCTGTAAAGAATTCCTGTTCTGTTCCCATACCATGTTTTCTGTGCTGTTCAGTAACTATTGAGCAAAGTCCTTTGTTGAGGATAGAAAGACACAGACATTGACATGCATTTTTAACTTAGGATGACTGTATCAGGGTGTAAACATATCACAAGTCAACAGCCATCTATGATATCTGTGATTCCTTTTAAGTGTTTGCTTCCTGAAGCCTGGCAAGCCTTGTGTGCCTGCTTTGCCTACTGTTGTGATCTTGAAGACACAGCACAGGTGCTCTGGAGCTATACAGTTGTGTCAGTCTCCAAAGAATGCATGAAACTAGTGGCCCCTCGTAGTCCCATGTTGTTGCTTCTCCATGCTACAGTGGGTCAGGATGGTAGTTGGAAAATACCTTCCTGCTACCCTTTCATGTAGGTGTGAGGACCTCTGGCCATCCATACACTCTGGGCTACCCTCAGTTCCCATCCCTTCCCATGGACATTGCTGTCATGTCAGGATAAAGTGCAATGGGATATGAGTGCTGACTGATTAGCCTAAACAGATACAAATGTAAAAATCATTAATATTTTCTCTTTAGTAAAAGTCTGCCCCACAGCCTGGTGGGCCAAATGTGAGAAGTGTTTGTCTTTGGCTGACACCAAACCAAAGTGGATTCACATCCAAGGGTTTCTGTTACCCAAGCTTGGCGTGACAAAAATATTGTGCGCTGAACTTTTTTTTTTTCAAATAATCCCTAACCTTGAGGGTCTTCTTGAAAAAGAGCACAGAAAAGTTTGCTGGCCTATGGCACTCTTGGGCATACACAGAAAGGACACTCTACCCTACCACAAGGACCCTTGTTCAACTATGTTTATAGCAGATTATTCTTAAAAGCCAGGACCTGGAAACAACCTAGATGCCCGTCAACTGAAGAATGGGTAAAGACAATGTGGTCCATTTACACAATGGAGGGTTAACAGCTGATGGAAACAATGACATGACGAAATTTGAAGGCACATGGATGGAACTAGAAAAAAATCATCCTGAGTAAAGTAACCCAGCCACAGAAAAACAAACATGACTTGTGACCATCAATGTCATCAGAGAGCCTTCATTCAATAACTGATGGAAACAGGTGCAGAAAGCCACAGACAATCATTAGACAGAGCATGGGGAAACTCGCTAAAGAGAAGGAGGAAGGATTGTAGGAGCCAGAGGGATCAAGTACATCACACACACACACACACACACACACACACACACACACACACACACACAGAAACAACTAACCCAGGATCATGGAACTCAGAGAGTCTGAACCAACAACCAGGGAGCCTGTATGGAACCGACCTAGGCCCTCTACATAGATGTGACAGTTGTGTAGCTTGGTCTATTTGTGAGACTTCTAACAGTGGGAGCAGAGGCTGTCTCTAACCCTTTGGCTAGCTTTTGGGAACCTATTCCTCATACTGAGTTGCCTTGCCCAGCCTTAAGACAAGGGGAGGTGCTTGGTCCTACCAAAACTTGATATGCCATGCTTTATTGACACCATGGGAGGCCTGCCTTCTTTTGAACAAAAAAAGAGAAGTAGATGGGTTGGTGGTGGAGAGGAGGTAAAGGGAGGGAGTGGGCAGGGAAGAGGGAGGGGACCTTCAGTCAGGATGTAAAATAAATAAACAAATAATAACTAAATTTAATTTTAAAAAAAGAGTCTTCTGGCAGTCAAGAGAAGGAGTCTCGTAGGGGTTGTCTTTCACTCTCTTCTTGGTGGGCATAGTCTCCATAGATCTTATGAGCAACTGAATTATACATTGCCACCCTTATTTCTAAAAGTCAATTATGAGTTAATATATATGATCAGCACACTTTTTCTTTCACTGGTTGGCTGTTGATTCTTTTCTATGAGCAATTCTTTAATTCTTCTCTATTTCTTCCCTTTGCTATCTCTTATTTTTTTTTAATTTTTCTTATATTTCTTAGAGGTTTCAAGTCTCCTGCTGTCTGGTTCCATTACTGCTATGGTTGTGGTAATTGTCCCAGAAAGTCTGTGGGAAAGTCTTATTGAGAGGCAATTGAACTGTTCTGGAGAGGCTAAGGAAGTAGGGTTCAGAGTTTGAAACCATCTTGAGTTACACAGTAAGGACTTACCTCAAAATAGCAATGACAGAAACAGTCAAAGAACTGATTCTGACCACTATTAAACTCAGACTGTACCAAGATTTACTCAGTTTGTTGTTCCTGATAATACAGACTTACATACAAATGACAACATGATATGTGTTGATGGAGTATAAAAAACATTAAAAACATGAAGGGGCAGAACTGGATTATTTTGAATGTTTCTGTGTTTACAAACATGTAGTCTATAAAAAGATAATACTGTAATATAAATAAATGACTTCTGTATGATTGTATGATGATTTAAGAGCCATAGATTAAAGAAAAAGTAGAAAGTAACATTTTTTACCTATTAAAGTCAACTTGAGTCAGTGTAAAAACAGACTAACTACTATTTGTTAAGTTTTTTTTTTTTTTTTTTTTGTTTGTTTCTTTGCAATCTTCAGCTTAAGCTCCATGACATGGTCTAAGTTTATATTTTTTCTAGGGTTGAGTAGTCTCCTCTCATATGAGGAGCTAATTCTACACTGGGGTACTAAAGCCTTCTTAGTGCTAATGTTCTTTATGTCACCATGTAAGAATACAGAGAAACAGGTAAAATTTAGCTTTGGTTGGAGGCTGAAAATGAGAAATTACACAAGCATTCTAGCTGCTTAGTCTTGCTGTAACTGTTTTTCTCAGAACACAGAGTTGACATTTCTTTGACGCCAATGAAGAAGATCTTTCTACAGCTGTCAAAGAGGAGACTCTCCACATATGCCATCTGCCTTTCCCAGAACCCACAGAGTGAGCTGTGTAGGTGGGGCCCCTTCAGGCTAGCCTTTCTAAGGTTCACACATGTCAGCTTGAGATGTTCACATCATGTCATTTATGAGAAATTTCATACCAGCTGAATTCATGTGATACTAAAGAAAGCACACTCCTTGACATTACCTATTTACTCAGACCAGAATTCCTATTTTGAATTATGTTGCCATCTGAAAGTTACCCAAAGGGCAAATTGAAGAAGAAGAGGAGGAGGAGGAGGGGGATGATGAGAAGGGGGCAGATAATGATGATGAGGAAGAAAATGTGCCATCCACATTGTCACTGTGCCAACTTAATTAGAACACAGCAAATGAGATTCAAAGAGCTCTAGCATCCAGGGGTGTTCCCAGACTACCCATATTGTACCCCAAGCCAAAAAATAACTAAAGGTCCAAACAATCAATCAAATATAATGCTTTAAGGACTCATGTCTTTAAGTGATTTGAATGCTGGACCTTAAGATGGCAGCTTTTGTTTACCAACAACTTTTGAAAAGTAGAAATTCCCCAAACAGACGCAGGTAATATGACAATGAGCTCCCAGGCAGCTTCCTTTCACATGCCGTAGCAGTACATTTCAGAAGGACTGAGAAACCACCATACTGCTTTCGAGAGAGTGGCTGTACAGGTTTGCATTCCCACCAACAGTGGAGGAGTGTTCCTCTTGCTCCACATCCTCTCCAACATGTCTTCAGTGTTTTTGATCTTAGCCATCCTGACAGGTCTCAGATGGTATCTCAGAGTTGTTTTGATTTGCATTTCCCTGATGACTAAGGATGTTCAACAATTCCTTAAATGTCTTTTGGCCATTTGAAATTCTTCTGTTGAGAATTCTCTGTTAAGATCTGTAGCCCATTTTTTAATTGGATTGTTGAGTACTTTGAAGTCTAGCTTTTTGAGATCTTTATATATTTTGGAGATCAGCCTTCTGTCAGATGTGGGGTTGGTAAAGATCTTTTCTCATTCTGTAGGCTATAGTTTTGTCTTATTGACCATGTCCTTTGCTCTACAAAAGCTTCTCAGTTTCAGGAGGTCCCATTTATTAATTGTTGTTCTCAGTGTCTGTGCTACTGGTGTTATATTTAGGAAGTGGTCTTGTGTGTCAATGCATTCCAGACTACTTCCTACTTTCTCTTCTATCAAGTTCAGTGTAACTGGATTTATGTTGAGGTCTTTGATCCACTTGGAACTGAGTTTTGCGCATGGTGACAGATATGTATCTATTTACAATCTTCTACATGTTGACATCCAGTTATGCCAGCACCATTTGTTGAAGATGCTTTCTTTTTTTCATGGCACAGTTTTGGCTTCTTTGTCAAAAATCATATTTTCATAGGTGTATGGATTTGTTTACTCCGTCTATGTTGATTGAGAGTTTTGCTGAGTATAATAGTTTGGGTTGGCATCCATGGTCTCTTACTGTCTGAATAACATCTGTCCAGGACCTTCTGACTTTTAGAGTCTCCATTGAGAAGTCAGGTTTTATTCTTATGGGTCTGCCTTTATATTTCACTTGGCCTTTTTCCTTTGCAGCTCTTAGTATTTTTTCTTTATTCTGTATGTTTAGTTGTTTGATTATTATGTGGCAAGGGGACTTTTTTTTTGGATCCAGTCTATTTGGTATTCTGTAAGCTTCTTTTATCTTTATAGGCATTTCCTTCCTTCAGTTGAGAAAGTTTTCTTATATGATTTTGTTGAATATATTTTCTGTGCCTTTGAGTTGGTATTCTTCTCCTTCTTCTGTCCCTATTATTCTTAGGTTTGGTCTTTTCATGGTGTCCCAAATTTCCTGGACATGTTGGGTCATGACTTTGTTGGCTTTAGTGTTTTCCTTGACTGATGATTCTACTTCCTCTATCATATTTTCAATGCCAGAGATCCTCTCTTCCATCTCTTGCATTCTGTTGGTTATCCTTGTATCTGTAGTTCCTGTTCGTTTACTCAAATTTTCCACTTCCAGCCTTCCCTCAGTTTGTGTCTTCTTTATTGTCTCAATTTCAGTTTTCAAACCTTGAACTGTTTCCCTCACCAGTTTAATTGCTTTCTCTTGGATTTCAAGGGATTTACTGGTTTCTTTCCATTTTTTGTTTGACTTTTCCTCGACTTCTTTAAGGGAATTTTTCATTTACTCTTTAAAGATCTCTATCATCTTCTTAAGGTCATTTTAAGATCAATTTCTTCTGTTTCTTCTGTGTTGGGATGTTCAGGTCTTGCTGATGTAGGTTCTCATGGAACCATATTGGTTTTTATGTTGTTGACTTTATTTTTGCACTGGTGTCTATCCATCTCTTTCTCTAGTTGGTAAAAGCGGAGTCTGTGTCTGAGGGAGCCTTTCTTGGTCTGATCGATACTCTTGGCCCAGTGGGAGCTCTTGGTCTAGTTGGTGCTGATGGACTCTTTGTCTCAGGGAGCAGCTCTTAGTTCAATTGGCACTCGTGGGCTCTCTTAGTCCAATCGGGTGCTGGCAGGCTCTGTCTCAGGGAACAGTTCATATTTGCCATTTTTATAGAAGTATAGATCATGTTTTACCATCTTTATGAACTGATGCTGTATGTCTCCCTGCAGACTCATGCTGGATAAACATTTTCCACTGGACAAGCAAATGATACCATATTCCCAGACTACCTTGTCTTGGTTGAAAGTTTTTTGGACAAAAACCAGGATGAATGTACATCCTGGATTGTGTGTTTCAACTACAAACCAATGCAGAACCTAGACCCAACACTTTCCTATACCAGATTCTTATGCATTAGGCTACTGTCCCTCATATTAATCGCCATGCCAGATGCTCGTTGGCTCTCATCATGGAAAGACTGCTGATTACTCAAACTCATAAATCCTAAGCCTGCTTATACTGCCTTACCTGGTGCTTCCCTTGGAAACCACAATGAAGTCTCTTGCACAGAACTGCTTCTTCCTCTCTGCCTCTGCCATACCCTGGAAATTGCCCCTGTAGCCCTGCAGCTAGGTTTCTGCTCTTTCTCATGGAATTGTGAGTGTGATAAACTTCTTGTTTGATTTTATGTTTGACTTATGTTCTGTTGACATTTTCATAGTGCCTTAAAGAAACCAGTTAAAATGGGATGGAACCTGAGAATCTGATGCTTATGAGGTGAGAGGCTCCTACACCTTGGAGGCTGTTGAGAGCACATTCCCAAACATTCTCTTTGTATGGAATTTTAGGGGATGTAGGGAAGGGGCTATTTGTGATCACTGAAGTTAAGGGGTGTGCCTTGGACCTCACTTAGGATCTCCTGCCTACCTAGCTTGTTTGGGCACTTTGAGCCTTTCACTGAACATCTCTGAAAATACAGCCCCAAGCAGTGTGTATGTACATGAGACCATGTCACTTTGTCTTCTTTTCCTATTACAAACATACTTGTCATCATTGATCTACCTTTTGTGATGGACATGGATGTTAAAGTGACTTTAGAGTTGTATCCAACTAACTGGGACCATGTTTTCTGTTTCACAGCTTTCCTCAGGCATATGACATCAGGCATAGAGTCAATACTGGCTGGATTTGAGCTGAAAGAATGAATGGGTAAGTCATCCAACTCCTAGATTAGGTTGTTTTAAATCCATCTAAATGTTTATAAGATCTGGCACCAACACCTTAATGAGTTTGTGTGATGGGCTGAATAGTATAACCTACTAAAGAGATACAATGTTCAAATTCTTAGAACTTGCAATATTCAATGACAAAAAGTTCTTTGCAGATGTGATTAAGTTAGGAATGTTGAGATGGGGAAATATCATGGATTATAAAGGGGACCTAACTCCAGTAACAAGTGTCTTTATGAAGAAGAGTAAGAAATGCAGTCATGATAAGCACAGAAGTTGAGATGTGTAACAAGACAAGCAGAGAGATGGTTGATGTCCACTCCAGGAGCAGGAAAGAAGCTGGGTGAGGCAAAGATGGGTTCTCCTTTATATTCTCCAGGGGGAGCATAGCCCTACAGATGCTTTGACTTTGGATTTATGGCTTCAACAGGTGTTGGGGAATAGCTTTGTTGTTTTAAATTCATAAACATATCATAGTTTGTTATAGACAATTCAGGAAATAAATATACTTTTTAACGAAATTTCCTTTTGGAGAGTCCTAAAATATCTTTCTGTAGTCATACAGCAGAGTGGTCCAGTGACAGAGTCTGTTTCTGAGAACTTTTTTTTTTTTATTCTGAGAGAAGTGTGCTTTCTTAGTTTAGTTTTCTTTCTTTGTGTGAGTGAGTCAAGTAAGGGTGAAGGAAAAAAACCACTGGTCCAGCCCTCTCTGTGACTATATGTGAAAGTTTTTACTTAAAACTTTTCCTTTTTAAAATTTGTGTTACTGTTATTGTTGCTATTCATGTGTGTGAGTGCCAGCACACACGTGCCACAGGAGGCCAGAGGACAATTTCAAGTTTGGTTCTGTCCTGCCAGTGTCCTGCTTCAGGCTTCACACTCAGGTCACCAGGCGTGTGTAACAAGTGCCTTTACCCACAGAGCCAACTCCAAAGCCCTTAACCTTTCCTGTTAAGATACTCTACTTCAGTAGTAATAGGACTGATTGCTAAACACCTTTATGTCAGGGCGCCAAAACTGCGCTAGATTACTGCTAATGAATTACTCTCAAATGAGGACAATTATCTGTGATCCATGGATCAGGATGTTCATGTTGTGGGAAATAGACTTTTCCCTTCTAGAAATGACAGCAATGACCACTTTGAACTGACTTGTAGGAATGAGACAATGATCAACCAGACCACATTCTGACCAAGTCTACATTTTCTACATTTCTTCTCCTTGTCCCAATTCTTTCTTTGTCAGCTTAATCTCATTCCAGCACCGAAAGACAGTTCTGGGGTCACTAGATGCTTCTATCTGATCTTTCCAATTTGCTGCATGGATTAAACCTCCTTTTCCCTGATTTTCACTGTTACTTTTTTTCTTTAATTGGTGAGTTGAGACTTATAAGTCTTTGGTAATACTGAAGTCAGAGTTTTTGACCTAAAACTCCATTAATGTGATGGGATGAAAGGGAAGAAGAGTGAAGACCTGTTAAAGTGAACGTTAGGAGAGAATTAGGGTTTGTTCGCTTCTCTCATTTCCAGTCCATTTACATACTTGGCAGTTTGTGTCATGCAGATAAAAGGAAAAAATGTCTTTGAGGCTCATGATCAATCATTATATAGGGCTTATATTTATTTATTTTCTACTGTGTTAATATGGGAAAGGATGTTTCAGGAGTGTGTGGTTTCAGTGGTTTTACTGGAGGGGAAGAAACTCTGAAGTGGATTTTTAATAAAATCATATTAAATTCCTAATATTTTGTTTCTACTTTCTTGTCATTTGGTCAATTAGTTTCTTAAGAGGTCATTTAAACTTTGGGGGAGGGTGTTATTGTTTTTAAATAAATCAAAGTGAGCAGAAGATCCTAAAATCTTAATTCAAAAGATGATCACTATTAAAAGTGAAGCAAACTCAGTTGTGTGTTACTTAATTTTTGTATATGTAATGTTAGAATTCTTAGAATTAACTCATAAACACATCAAAATCAAGTCCTAAATTTTCTAGTCACCTAAGTAACTAGAGCATTTTCAGGTTTATTTTTTTTTAAAAAAAGTCAATGTTTTATGTAGCAATTGGGAGGTCAGAAAGGCAGAGGCTATGATTTTCTTTTCCATTTTAAACAACACAGTTAAGATTGCATGAAGTGTGGAAATGGCCAGAGAAATATGGTTTCAAGGGATGCCATGTTAGCATGCAATGCTTCTGTGAGAGTTACTACCATAATCTTGATGTATTCCACTTCTTCTGTTTGTACGAGATGTTTAAGAAGCTCAGTTTTCCAGGACACTCCTTTGACAGGAGCCATGCTGCAAGGTCATTATTTGGTCTTTTTGTCATCTTCAGCCTGTGTTCCAGTATCTAGACTTGACCAAGAGAAGTCCTTATAGAGAAGTGAACTATCTTCTCCATGAGAAAAGTTGCAAAGCCTTTTCTCTTTGAAGAAAGACTTCTATTCTGAAGCCCACAGACTTCGGTACCCAGTCTACATCTAAAGTGTCTCCACTATGACTGTAGTTTATTTTCCTCCTACTCCACTCCATTGCAGCAACTTGCTGCTTTTGAGTACATGTCTCCAAAGTTCCTTCCTGGGCTGGACAGGTGAGTTCCACTGTTTTAGAAAATGAAGTAGAACAATGCATGCATGCATGCATCTTCTCAAGCAGTAGGAGAAATTTTTAAATACCTTTCATAGGAGCTGGTGAAATAAAGGGCTTAGTGGTTAAGAGCACTGGGTGCTTTTCCAGAGGACCTGGATTTGGTTCCCAGCACTTACAAACACGTTCCACAACTCTAGTTCCAGGGTATTCAAGCCTCTGCAGGCAGCAGGCATGTAATGATGCATACATGCTTATGCTGGTGAAACACCCATACAAATAATAATAATAATAATAATAATAATAATAATAATAATAATAATAAATTCTTAAAAGACAAATTGTTTCTGTCAACATGATTGGTTAAGAGTGTTATTAAATGAGGATTGTGATGTTAATTGAAAGTGCTCCTAGCTTTCTGGCTGAGACCTATGATGAAAGGATGGAGTATCCCCTTAGGAGGAGAACATGAAGGACCTCCTTCACAAAGAATTGTTTGATTCAATGTATCCTGTCTGACAACTCCCTGGAAGACCTCCTTGAAGGGCTTTCTTCTGACTCATTACTAACCCAGTGCTAGAGATGCCACTATAGAATGTTTTTCAAAAACAGGCTCGGAAGGATGCTCTATTTGTCACTCCCTGATGTTACAAATAGTAAACAACGACTAAGCAAAAGGTTTAGGAGAAAAGCCTAGTGAGAAAGATAACTGTAAAAGTTTAAATTGTCCCTACATATTCTAAAAATCCAGGAAGGCATTAACATATCCAAGAACTGTGGTATTCTTAAGGGATCCTCCAGAATTCCCCAAGAAGTCAAATCTGTGTGAGTTGGAGGCTGTATAGAAGTGGAAGTGAAAGTTAAGGCAGAGGGAACTGCCTGGTTAGATGTTGAAATTATGCCCCAGCATGGGCACAGACAGAGGCTGGGGGAGTTTTTGATTTCAGAAATTGAAGAGAATTGATCTTAGCTTAGAAATTTAAGAGACTCCTTAGCTTACAATGATGTCAAGAAGAGACTCCAATGATTGAACACATACAAGGAATAGAGATTTTACAGAATTCATTCATAAAAATCACTGATTAAGCTAACAATTATTATAACATGCAATAACAACAACTTTGGAGAGAATTGAGCCTATGAGTTCTAGAGTTGTCATAATTTCTACCAAATTACTATTGTTATTTCTATCACAAACCACATATATAGACAGGGAAAAGGTAGAATGACAAAAGGGATGGAGTGTGGTGAGACACTTTCTTCTGGGCATGCCACGGCTATTTAACTCTTCCACTCTCAGCAGCAGTGATTACCATCACAGATTTGTCCTACCAACATTCTGTCATGGAGTGGTGAGGTTGCATGGACCCAGCCCTGCCTGAGAATATAAATACGCTTAATGGATTATGGAGGAGGTTAGGAGCATTTTTCTTAGTGGTGTGGGCTCCTGTGAATAATCTCTAACTTATGTTCCTGTAAATGACCCTAATTAAACTCAGTAGGTTATAACAGAAAAAATCATGACAACTGAAGGGGTTCTGTTTGGGAAAGGGACAAGCAAGGTTCTTGGAGATAAAGTTAAAATATGTTATATACGTATGAAAACGTCATAATGAAATATATCATACAATTTATGTTAATGAAAAATAAAAACGTTAAAAGCCTTTCAGGAGGACAAATAAGGTATAAACAAGAGTAAATATCTACTCACAGACTTAAGTGAGAAGCAGGCGTATCAATTATACAGCTAATAAGAGTCTAGTATTTAGAACTCAGCCACAAAATATCAAAGAGCTCAAGTAAAAACTGACAAAGAAATGAAAAATTGTGCTGGGCATGTAGCTCAGTGGGGGAATCTAATTACAAGAACCACAAAACCTAGGTACATTAAAATAGTCAGAATTTGCAAAGACATTTCTCCAAGTATTAAACATGAGTGGGGAATGTAGTCATAAAGAAATGCTACCTATATTCAGAACTAGGGGCTGTGAAAAACAGTCAAGATGATAGGTTACTTCTTATTAGAATAGCTAGAATCAAAAAGTCAAATAATTATATGTCTTAGTGGTAACATGGAGAAATCAGATTTCCTGTATTGTTGATGGTTGTGTAAACTGGTGCTGCCACAGAATGATTTGACCATTCCTCAAGCAATAGCTATATAATTACCATGTGATTAAATAATTCTATTCCTGAATATATAAAAGAGAATTCAAAACATAATGCATTCACCTAAAAACTTGCACAAGACAGTTCATAGTACCATTATTACAGTAGCAAAGTGTAGAGATAGTTCAGATGTTCATTATCTGTTGAATAAGTAAACAAATGCACTATAAAATGGAATATTATCCAGCCTTTAAAATACACATAGGTGCATCTTGAAAGCTTTATTCTAAATGAAAGAACTTAGCCACAATGGACTACAGATAGCACGATTTCTTGTATGTTTAATGTTAGTAATAGACAGTTGTAGAATATATTCCAGTGTTTGCTAGGGGAAAAGTTGAGGAACAGAAACAGAATGATGAAAAGTATGTGTATTCTTTTGTTCTGGTAGAAATATTCTGGTTATATTTCAAAAAATGTAATGACTACACTATAGACTACTGAATTTTGTAGTTTAATATGGTAAATTTTATGTTGTTGAAATTCTATATTTTGATGAACATGGATTAATTATATACATTAATGATGCTCAATGTGCTATTTCAATACATATGTTGAACTCCTGGTGTATCTCACTTCACCTGGCACAAGTGTGCCTGTCCAGGAAAGACAGACCTCTGGGTCAGTTATTACCTTCTATGCTTGTTTGTGCTTGTGCTGTCAGATGAGGCAAAATGACAAGCTATGGATGTGAATGGATGAAAACATTGAATGAGCAAAATGATTTTTCAACTAGAAAATTAAGTAGTCCAGGAGGCTCAATGAAAACAAAGAAAGGAGGCATGCAAAAAGGAAACTATAAATATGGAAGATTCAAGTCAGGTTTGGAAGAATGTTGTGGGAATTTGATCCCTTCACCCAATGGCTTGAGTATAACAGAGCCCTAGGGCATGGTCTCTTCTGCATATATTACCATTTGAGAGCTGAGGAGGAGGAGACACACACTCTCTTGGGTGGTTGAAGCAGGAGCAATCCTTGTGGTTGTTCCTCATTGAACTTGGTCAGAACAACAGGCTAGTGGCAGCTGGATCAGCAGCAGCATCTACCTTGTTCTCTATTTATGAATCTGTATTTCTATTGTGTCCCTTAATAAATTATTAAATAGCCTTCTGTGGGTTTGCACTTCACCTGGTGCCCATGTGACCTGACCCCAAATAGCCCTCCTGTGGCCCACTGCCCCTCACAGCCAACCAGCTCTCTCCCCATCTCCACAACCGCCCATCAGTCTGGGCAAGCTGTGCCTGCGACTGAACTGAACCCAACATGTGGGTGGGCCATCCCTATGCCCTGTGGCCTCTTAGGTGCCCTTCTGTCCATGCAGGGTAGCTTAAGGACACCTGTGGCTAACCCAAACTCCACCTTTTGAAATCCCTGCTCCGAAGGGCAGAGCTGCCTAACTCGTTTTAAAAACCCTGCTCGGATTAAAGGCGTGCGCCAAAAAAAGAAAAAACAAACAAACAAACAAACAAAAAACCCCCAAAAAACCAGAAACAAAAACAAACAAAAAAAACCCTGTAGATGTAACTGTCTTGTTAATTAAGAAACACAGACCCAATGCAGAGATGAAAGCCCAAGAGGTCAGAGCAATAGCTAAGAGCTAAAAACCTTACCCTTCACTGCTGCTGCTGTCCTCCTCAGCAAGAGACCTGCATCCTGTGTGTTTGTCCTTTTTATTGCCTTCCTATTCTGTCTTCTCATTGGTTGTAAACCCAACCACATGACCTCCTCGTCACTGCCTATCTATACAGACGTCCAGGTCTTCTATAGTTGGTATTGAGATTAAAGGTGTGTGTCTCCATGCTGGCTGTATCCTTGAACACACAGAGATCTGCCTAGCTCTGCCTCCCAAGTGCTGGGATTAAAGGTGTACACTACCACCGCCCAGCTTCTGCTATGGCTTGCTATTAGCTCTGACCCCCAGGCAACTTTATTTTTTAACATACAAATAAAATCACATTTCAGTACAAATAAAATATCACTATAAAAAACCCTGCTCAGCAGGTGGGGGTTGCAGCCTTACCCAGACGCACTGTTCCAGAGGTGCATGCATTCAGTGGGTTGAGCACCATGTTCAGAGGAAAGAGAACAAGAAACTGACTGATTTAATGAAGGCTTTGGAATCACTCACTGTTCAGGAAGTTCAGACCTTACAAAAGCAGCTACTAATAGATTCTAAACCTTAGAAGAACTTTTAAGACTGATAAAAAAAGAATTGTCAGCTCAAGCAGAGAGAGAATTGGCTTTGACAAAAAAGTAATTATAGAATGCACATGTGGATCATGTGGATCCAAAGCTTGACTGCATTCTGGTTATATTACCCTACAAGCATTCCCCTACAGGGGTTTTTAATACAGAGGGAAGATATTATCTTGAAATGGATTTTTTTTTACCACATAAAGAGAGTAAGAAATTAAAGACATAGACAAGAAAGGCTTCTAATTTGATTCTAAAAGGAAAATTAAGACTTCATCAAATGACAGGAATGGACTCAGCAGAAATTGTAGTACCTTTTACTAATGAGAAAATTTACTTTTTATGGGCAGAAAATAAATATTGGCAAAGAGCTTGCAGTAATTTTTTTTTGGGGGGGGGGAGAGATTAACAACAGTTATCCCAAAAGCAAAACACTTAAATTCATAAAAAGAACCAGTTGGATCCTTCCTCACATTGTATGGGGAACACCAGTCTCTGGGCTCCTATGTTCTACACTGATGTAAAGAAATCAGAAAAGGCAGGTTACAAATCAGGAAACTTAAGCAAAATGATTCAAAATCCTTATGATTCTATGCAAAAGTCAGAATTGTATGCCATTCTCATGGTACTAATTCTCATGGATTTTACAGAACCTCTCAATATAGTCACTGACCCTCAATATGCAGAGAGAGTTGTTTTACATATTGAAACCACTGGATTTATTCCTGATGAAACAGAATAAACTTTGTTATTTATACAATTATAGGAGATAGGAATAGGAATCATCCTACATATATAACACACATCAGATCCCATACATGTCTGCCAGGTCCTCTAGCACAGGGCAATGATAAAATTTATCAGTTATTAGCAGGAAATGTGCTAAAGGCCTCATCATTTCATAAAAAAACCCACCACATTAATAGCAAAGTTTGAAAAAGGATTTTTCCATCAC
The DNA here is from genome assembly GCF_949786415.1 of Peromyscus eremicus. NCBI lineage: Eukaryota > Metazoa > Chordata > Mammalia > Rodentia > Cricetidae > Peromyscus > Peromyscus eremicus. The sequence goes on along the minus strand of NC_081417.1, from coordinate 4,678,901 downwards.
TTGGCAACAAGCCAAGGAAATTATAAAAAAGTCCTACTTATTTCTTCTATAACCAAACTCCATTACCTACAGGAAGTAACCCTAAAAGTATACAAAGAAATGAAGTTCAGCAAATATATATGGTTTATTCTACAGAATTTGTAAAATTAAAACATGTACACCATACAATAGATACGTTTTCAGAATTTCAATGAGCAACTATGCTGAGTTCTGAAAAGGCTGATTCTATAATTACACAACTATTAGAAGTCATGACCTTCATGGGAACTTGTACAAATTAAGACTGACAATGCTCCAGCATATGTCTCTCATAAAATTGTGGTGATATTTTAATTGTGCTGAAATGTGATTTTATTTGTATGTTAATAAATAAAGTTTGCCTGGAGATCAGAGGTCATAGTAAGCCAAGAACAGAAGTCAGGCAGTGGTAGCCCATGCCCTTAATCTGATCACATGGCAGGCAGAGTCTCTGCGTGGTCAAGGACACAGCCAAGTGTGGTGACATAAGCCTTTAATCCTAGTACCAACCATAGAGACCTGGAGGTTTGTATAGACAGGCAGTGATGAGGAAGTCATGTGACTGGGCTTAGAACCAATGAGAAGGCAGAACAGGAAAGCAATAAAAGCACAGGTTAGGCAGGAAGAAGCTCTCTCGTGTGGGAAACTATGGCTTGGTGGTAAGCTAAAGGGTAGTCAATGGCTTTTTGCTAATTCTCTCATCTCTTCGGCTATTACTCCTGTATTTGGCCCTGTGTTTCTTATTTACTAAGACTGTTTAGAAATTTGTCTACATTCAGCTACATAAAATGAAACTTTTTTGCATATTAAATATAGAGCATATTACAGGTATAACACACAATCAAACAGGACAAGTGGTTGTAAAAAGATCTAACCGCACTTTAAAAAAATGCTTAATAAACAGAAAGAGGAAACTAAGACCCTCAGAGATAGATTGCATAATGCCTTATTAACCTTAAAATTTCTAAATGCTAATAAAAAGAAACAACAGCTGAAGAGAGACCTTGGACAATAGAAAAACTACTGAGTTAAATCAGCCTGTGTCCTTTAAAGATGTATTGACCTCAGAATGGAAACCAAAATATATATTATGTTGGGGAAGGGGCTTCACTTTTGTTTACACAGAAGAAAAGCTATGGATACCATCAAAATTAATAAAGATTTGATTCAAACAGGAGAGACTTCTTATTAAGGAAAAATGATAGCTCATCAACCAATATGACAAGTCAACATGTCAAAAAAAAAAAAAAAAACCCAAAAACAAAAAACCTCACCCAATAAGTATTGTTTTTCTCTTTACAGGAAAATAGAAATACCCATCTTCAAGAAGTCAAAAGACTGGACATCTAGACATCTAAAGAAAAAGGAAAAACTACTCAGAAAAAATTTCCAAGCAAAGAAAAATCTGACCTGATGGTACCAATATTCTCTACAGAATAAAATCTCGCTATCTAAAAATTAGTATCTTTTTATCTCAAAAAAATTGAAGTCCAGACTCAACTGAAAATTAAAGCTGGCTTTGGAATTGAAATATGGCTCTCTACTTTTCTAAATCCAAGCATGCTGTTAAAAGAAAAATTCAGAATTTCTGTCTCAAACCAGACAAGTCACCTGATATGAGACAGAAAAAAACAATCTAGAGACTATTGTCTTCATAATTCTCTTTCTCTTCATTTTTAGTTTTGATTCTTTAAAACCTTTTTTTAGACATAGTACTATCTTAAAATTTAAACTTTTTGTTTTGATATTATTACTGTTTAAGTTTTCCAAAATAAACAGTAAATTTTCCTGACAGCGATCTCTAAAGTCTCCAGAAGAATGATTAGACCCCACAACAATGATTCTGCCTGGTCCATAATAAGGCCATTGAGCTGATAAACACCACCCAGGGAGTGGCTTTGGACTACAAACTGCTCAGGACAACTCCAAGATGACTAGCTGAGATGGTCCACCTTTTTACACCACTCTAGCCAGAGATTCAGATAAGCTTTACACATTATTCTGAGACTAGATACAAATGTTACAGCTAGTCCTCATGTGACTTAACCATTGTTCTTTTTTTTTTTTTTTTTACAGGATCCTATAGAGATACTTTTGCTCCCTAGACAGCAGGCAGTAATTCTAAAAAAAATGGTGCCACCTCTCCCAACAGGGTTTTAATATTAGATTCACAAATCTCATTTGGAATAGAAAAAAGGAGGATAGGTAGGGTAGGATAATAAAGTAGACTATTGTATATACTTGTAAACTAAAATAGCAAAGGTCAGTTTTACATACTATGCATTGGTATGGATTCTTGTATATTGGTACAATTATTTCTCTATTCCTGTTAAGATAAATTATATATTGATACAAAATCAAAATTATATTTATCATATTGTATGTTTCTTCTTCTGTTTAAAATATGTTTGTGTATTGACAGAAATGTAAAATTATTTTTGTCATGCTGTATATATGCTCTACTTCTGTTTAGAATATTTTGTATATTAATGCAAATTAAGAATTTTTCATATTGCACTATACATTTCTACCTCTGATTAAGATATTTTTGTATGTTGTCACAATTTCAGGGTCATTGTCCTTATACTGTACATCTGTCTAAAGATTGTTTATTTTATAATATGAAGCTTTAGTCTTTAAGCTATATAGGTTGATAAGAATTACAGATTAATAGTCACCTATCTTTGTCAAACTTATAGTCCTATTAGTTAGATTTCCTAGATTAACAGAGATACATCCCACAAGGACAGGTAATCTTCAAACACTTCAAAGATCTAGAGAATATGACATTTAAATGTTTTAAAAGCTTAGAAATTTGTTGACATGAGACATGACTGCTCCTGGCAGCACTGATCTACTCCCAAGAAAGAGGATGGTGGTCATCAAAGACACTCCATATGGAGTTTGTATTCTTCTTGACAAAACTGGCCTGTTGGGCAAAGAACTGCCCTTGCCTTGACTGCTTACAGTAAGTACACTGTCCAATCTGGACATGCAGGACACAAGGAAAAGGGATTACATATTAGGTACAAGACTTAGACACTCCAGAATAGGACAGCTGTTGGAGTAATCTATAATTTGCCAGTTACCTATGTTCTGAACATTTAAAATATATTTCTTGCTTGATGTTGTTCTTGTAGGTTGTAATTCCCTTTTTGTTTGTACTACTACCTTTTTTTCTTCTGAACAATACTTGATAATTGTTCCTATTGTATACCAATTTTATATTAGGATTAGAACCTTATTTAGACAAAAATAGGAGAATGTTATGGGAATTCAATCTATTTAGCCAATGGCTTCAGTGTAACAATCCCTAGGTCATTGTCTCATTTGCATACATGACTACTTAAGAGCTGAGGAGGAGGGGTTCATCACTCTCTCAGGTAGTCGAAGCAGGAGCAAGCCTTGTGGTTGGTCCTCATCACCCTTGGTCAGAACTGCAGGATAGCAACAGCTAGATCAGTAGTGGCATCTACTTTGTTATGCATGTGTGAGTATGTATTTCCATCGCACCCTTTAATAAATTATAAATAGACTTTTGTGAGTTCACACTTCAGAAGACGTTGGAAATGATTAAGGCAAGCACCAATGAACACAAACAAAGAAAGAGATGAAAGGCTATCAAATCTCAGGGGAGAGAGAAAGAATCTGATGTCACGATGTCCTCTTTCTGTTTGTATTTGGGCTTCATAGAAGGTAATATGGATATGAAGTTCCTTGGAACCTGAGAATCAGGTGGGTTTAAGTGTATTATTTTAAGGAGTCATATCTAAAATGCAGGGGTATAAGTAATTTGTTACATCACTTAACAGAAAAATAAATAATAGTTCAAATTTTAAGAATGGACAGTGGATCTGAATGGGTTTGTCTTCAAAGAAGATAGACAAATGGCTAATATGCATGTGACAAAGGTGCTTAACATTACTACTAACAAGGGACATGAAAGCCCAAATCAGAATGCCATATTACTTCATATGTATTAGGCTGACAATTATCAAAAATGCAGAAGGTGGCAAATGTTGGTGGATAAAGAGAATTCTAGTACATTATTGTCATAAATGCAAATTAGGACAGTATCATGAGTGTGTTATTCCAAAACCAAAGAGGAACATGTCTGTATCTTTCTACAGTATCAGAATTTATTGAATAACAAGTTAACAAATTTTAGCCATTTCAGTGATGTCACTTTGTCATAAAACCCACCTACATTGGTAGTCTATGAATTCAGATCCTATCATACCAATCCCAATTACTGTGATTAATTTTTATGTACCATAGCACTCCCTTGGTATATCTATATGTCTACATATTTATATAATAGTTATAGAATGTAGATAAATTAGGTAGCAACAGCAGAGTTCAAAAGGTTTCAGAAGTAGGCTAAGAAAGAGTGTATTGACTTTCTAGCCAACACATATGGATACAGAGAACGTGGTAGGTTGCCTTCTTCCCTTTTTCTAGTTCCCCTCCATTTGGGTCTCCTAAGCCCTATAGCTACTTGCCAGAGATAACACCTCTTCCTATTATATAGAGACCATGAGGCCCCTGTGCTCATAGAAAAGCACTAGGAAATCCAGGAATGTTAAACACACAGGATTGTCTCTTCAACAAAAGAGATAGATACCTGTTTTTAGCCCAGAAAGCATGGAATGGATGTAGTTAATAGATGGTGGTAATCTATGCTATCTGTAGGGTCAGGCCTCATCTGAATGCCCTTGACTAATATGTTTATTCCAGAATCTTCCTCCCTAGACCTTTATCCTGAGCATTGTTTCTCAGTCAGTAGAACCCATTTTTATGAAAGAGATCTCATGTGCTTTTCAAAAAAAGTTTTGATGTAGTCATGCCTTAAGCATTATTGTGATAATTGTTGTCAGGAAACTTTCCCAAAGTTGTGTTGTACTGAAATATGTCTAAAATAATTTGTCAGGGTCAGACTCTAGAGGTTTGAACTAAACTCGATAACTAAGTCATGTTAAATCAGATTTCCTTCTTGCCTCATATGAATATTTACTCTGCTGGCCCTTGTGTTTGCAAGGATTCCCGTACTAGCTCATCTTCATTCCTTTGAGACTCAACAGATGTCAACTTTCCCAAAATCAGGGACCCTGCAGCCATTACACATAACCTGGTGGTCCAGAGCTTTGTTAGATGCCTGACTGTGACTGTCAAATGCTATATCCTACCTTGAGACTCAGTATCAGTCTACACTGACAAAGGAAACTCCTTCCATGCTTTGATAAAAAAATTAGATAGCCTGTAGTAGAAAAACAGAAGACCTGGGGTAGTGGCTAAAATCCCAAACACCAGATTAACAGTGGAAATGAACCCCCAAGTATTGTACAGTTTCGGATTTAGGCCACTTCTAACTTTTGTTACTTAAAACACTGCATAGAGCATTTTGACAGATCATGTTTTTAAAAATGTTTTAAATAAATAGATCTGTAGTAATTAAGAGCATTTACTATTCTCACAGAATACCTGAGTTCAATTCTCAGCAACCATGTAAAGAAAACTTCAAGGGTATGAAGATCCAATGCCTTTGGCCTCAAAGAGCACAGAGACACATGCATATGCAAAGTAAAATAAATCTTAAAAATTTAAAAGCATGTCTAAATATTTCCTTAGAATAAATTTCTGAAAAGAGAACATCACAACCAGGCCCTCTGAATCAACTAAGCAAGTTGCATATGAGCTCATAGAGACCGAAGCAGCAAGAACAGGGCCTACATGGGTCTGCACTAGGTACCTCTCTTAGAAGCCTGTTCTTTTAATTTTTCTTTTTTTTTTTTTTTGGTTTTTCGAGACAGGGTTGCTCTGTGTAGCTTTGCGCCTTTCCTGGAACTCACTGTGGAGACCAGGCTGGCCTCGAACTCACAGAGATCCTCCTGCCTCTGCCTCCCGAGTGCTGGGATTAAAGGCATGCGTCACTACCGCCCCGCATTTCTTTTTTTTTTCAAAGAATTTTTTTTAAAATTTTTATTTTGCAATACAATTCAGTTCTACATATCAGCCACAGATTCCCTTGTTCTCCCCCCTCCCCCCCCCTCACCTTCCCCCCAGCCCTCCCCCCATTTCGTTGATCTCTAGGAAGTCTTTTATTTCTTTCTTTATTTCTTCCTTAACCCATTGGTGATTCAGTTGGGTATTGTTCAGTTTCCATGAGATTGTAGGTTTTCTGTAGTTTTTGTTGTTGTTGAAATCCAACTTTAGACCATGGTGGTCTGATAGAACACAGGAGGTTATTCCAATTGTTTTGTATCTGTTTAGATTTGTTTTGTGACCAAGTATGTGGTCGATTTTAGAGAAGGTTCCATGGGGTGCTGAGAAGAAGGTATATTCTTTTTTGTTAGGATGGAATGTTTTGTAGATGTCGATTAAGTCCATTTGAGTCATGACATCAATTAAGTCCTTTATTTCTCTGTTAAGTTTCGATTTGGGGCATCTGTCCAGTGGTGAAAGTGGGGTGTTGAGGTCTCCCACTATTAATGTGTGGGGTTTTATATGTGATTTAAGCTTTAATAATGCTTCTTTTACATATGTGGGTGCCCTTGTGTTTGGGGCATAAATGTTCAGAATTGAGACTTCATCTTGGTGGATCTTTCCTGTGATGAGTATGTAATGCCCTTCTTGATCTCTTTTGATTGATTTTAGTTTGAAGTCTATTTTGCTGGATATCAGGATGGCTACACCCTCTTGTTTCTTAAGACCGTTTGATTGGAAAGTCTTTTCCCAGCCTTTTATTTTTAGGTAGTGTCTATCTTTGAATTTGAGATGTGTTTCTTGTATGCAGCAGAAAGATGGGTCCTGCTTTCGTATCCATTCTGTAAGCCTATGTCTTTTTATAGGTGAATTAAGTCCATTGATATTGAGGGATATTAATGTCCAGTGATTGTTCATTCCTGTTATTTTTTGGTGGTGATGTGTGTGTACTTTTCTTCGTTGGGGTTTACTGCTGTGGCTTTATCTATTGCCTGTGTTTTCGAGGTTGTATCTGACTTCCTTAGGTTGGAATTTTCCTTCTAGTGCTTTCTGTAGGGCTGGGTTTGTGGATAAATATTGTTTAAATCTGGCTTTGTCATGGAATGTCTTGTTCACTCCATCTATGATGATTGAAAGTTTTGCTGGGTATATTAGTCTAGGCTGACATCCATAGTCTCTTAGTGTCTGCATTACATCTGTCCAGGACCTTCTGGCTTTCAAAGTCTCCATTGAGAAATCGGGTGTTATTCTGATAGGTTTGCCTTTATATGTCACTTGGCCTTTTTCCTTTGCTGCTCTTAATATTCTTTCTTTATTCTGTACGTTTAATTGTTTAATTATTATGTGGCGAGGGGACTTTTTTTGGGGGTCTAGTCTGTTTGGTGTTCTATAGGCTTCCTGTATCTTCATAGGCATTTCCTTCTTTAAGTTGGGAAAGTTTTCTTCTATGATCTTGTTGAATATATTTTCTGTGCCCTTGAGTTGGTATTCTTCTCCTTCTTCTACCCCTATTATTCGTAGGTTTGGTCTTTTCATGGTGTCCCAAATTTCTTGGACATTTTGGTTCATGACTTTGTTGACTTTAGTGTTTTCTTTGACTGATGAATCTATTTCTTCTATTGTATCTTCAACGCTAGAGATTCTCTCTTCCATCTCTTGCATTCTGTTGATTATACTTGCATCTGAAGTTCCCAATTGTTTTCTCAGATTTTCTATTTCCAGCATTCCCTCTGTTTGTGTCTTCTTCATTTTTTCTATTTCCCTTTTCAGGTCTTGGACTGTTTCCTTCATTTGTTTCATTGATTTTTCTTGATTTTCTTTCAGTATTTTATTGTTCTCTTCCAGGACTTTATTGATTTCTTCTGATTTGTTTGCCCTTTCCTCTAGTTGTTTACAGCGTTCTTCACATTTTTTTGTCTTTTCCTCTACACGAGCCTCTAGCTTCTTCATGACGACATTCATAAGGCTATTTTCTTCTGCTTCTTCCAATTTCTGATGTTCAGGTCTAGGTGTTGTAGGAGGGCTAGGGCCTGGTGATGGTGTATTGCTATTCATTTTGTTGTATGTGTTTCTGCCTTGACGTCTGCCCATCTCCTTGTGGTTCGTTCTTGGCCTATCCGCACACTTGGTTCAGACAGAGCTGACAGATTCAGGAAGTCTCTCTCTCTTGTCCAGATGGGAGCTCTCTTGTCCAAATTGGAAGTCCAGGGCATGATGGGAGCTCTTGTTCAGAAGGGAAGTCCGGGGGAAGATGGGTGCTCTTCTCTCTCTCTCTCTCTCTCTCTCTCTCTCTCTCTCTCTCTCTCTCTTTCTCTCCTCCAAACGGGAAATCCGGGGCAAGATGGGAGCTGGGGGCCAGCCTCTAAGTCTCAAGAAGAGGCTTGGGGCTCAGGCGGATGGGGGTGGGGGCAGGGCGTGGAGACTGCAGGGTCTGCCAGGGGTCTTGGAGAAGGGGATCTTTCCTGGTGGGGCTAGAAGGGAATCTGCCCAGTGGCCAGAACCTGGGGCCAAGTTGGACAGGTCTTCCCCGGAGTGGCTGGTGCCCAGGGATGGGGTCGGGGGCAAGCTCCAAAGAAATTTTTTATTTATTTTACATACCAACCACAGATCCCTCTCTCCTCCCTCCTCCCACCCACCAGTCTTTCCCCCAACCCACCCTCCATCTCATTCTCCAACAAGGGAAGGCCTCCCATGGTGAGTCAGCAGAGCCTGGTACATTCAGTAAAGACAGGTCCAAGTCTCTCCCTCTGCATCAAGGCTCGCAAGATGTTCCCCAATAGGTAGCAGGCTCCAAAAAACCAGCTCATGCACCAGGAATGGATCCTGATCCTACTGCCAAGGGGCCCCTTAAGCAGATCAAGCTACACAACTGTTTCACTTATACAGAGGACCTAGCTCAGTCCCATGGAGGCTCCACAGCTGTTGGTCTAAAGTTCATGAGTTCTTCCCACCTTTGTTTGGTTTTCTCTGTAGGTTTCCCCATCATGATCTTGATGCCCCTTGCTCATAGAATCCCTCTTCTCTCTCTTTGACTAGACCCCTGGAGCTTGGCCTGGTGCTTGGCTGTGGACCTCTGCATCTGCTTCCATCAACTGCTGGATAAAGGCTCTATGATAACAGTTAGGGTATTCACTGATCTGATTACTAGAGTAAGCCAAATCAGGAATCATCTTCACTATTGCTGGGGTCATCCTTCTGATTCTTGGGAAGTTCCTTAGCACCTGGTTTCTCCCTATTCCCGTGATGTTTCTCTCTATCATGGTATTCTCTTTCATTGCTCTCCCCCTCTGTTCCTGTTCCAGCATGACCATCCTGTTCTCTCATGTTCTCATGCCCCACCCCCTGCCTGCTATTGCCCCCTCACCCCTAGTTAGCTTGTTAGCTAGCTTCTCTGGAGTTGTGGGTCCAAGTCTGGTTATTCTTTGATTTACCTATGAAAGTACATATCATGTTTATTCTGAGTCTAGGTTACCTCACTCAGGATGATATTTTTTAGTTCCATCCATTTACCTGCAAATGTCATGATGTCATTGTTTTTTACTGCTGAGTAGTACTCCATTGTGTACATGTACTACATTTTCTTTGTCCATTCTTCAGTTGAGGGGCATGTAGGTTGTTTCTAGGTTCTGGCTCTTATGAATAATGCTGCTGTGAATATACTTGAGCAAGCATCCTTGTGGCATATGTACATTCCTTGGGTATATGTCTAACAGTGGTGTAGCTGGGTCTTGAGGTAGATTGATTCCCAACTTTCTGAGAAACTACCATACTGACTTCCAAAGTGGCTGTACAAGTTTGCACTCCCACCAACAGTGGAGGAGTGTTCTCCTTGCCCCACATCCTCTCCAATATAAGCTGTCATCAGTGTTTTTGATCTTAGCCATTCTGACAGGTATAAGATGATATCTCAGAGTCATTTTGATTTGCATTTCCCTGATGATTAAGGATGTTGAGCAATTCCTTAAATGTCTTTTGGCTATTTGAGATTCTTCTGTTGAGAATTCTCTGTTTAGCTCTATAGCCCATTTAAAAAAAAAGAATTGTTTGGTGTTTTAGTGTCTATTTTCTTGAATTCTTTATATATTTTGGAGATCAGCCCTCTGTCTGATGTGGGGTTGGTGAAAATATTTTCCTATTCTGTAGGCTGTCATTTTGTCTTCTTTACCATGTCCTTTGTCTTACACATGCTTCTATTTTCAAGAGGTCCAATTTACTAATTGTTGCTCTCAGTGTCTATGCTACAGGTATTATATTTAGGAAGAGGTCTCCTGTGCTATGTATTCAAGGCTATTTCCTACCATATTTTCTATCAGGTTCAGTGTACCTGGACTTATGTTGAGGTCTTTGATCCACTTGGACTTGAATTTTGTACATGGCAATAGATACAGATCTATTTGCAATCTTCTACATGTTGATATCCAGTTATGCCAGCATCATTTGTTGAAGATGCTTTTTTTCTTCCATTGTACAGTTTTGGCTTCTTTGTCAAAAATCAAGTGTTCATAGGTGTATGGCTTGATGTCAGGATCTTTAATTTGATTCTGTTGTTCCACATGTTGGTTTTTATGCCAATATCAAGCTATTTTTATTACTTTAGCTCTATAGTAGAGCTTGATGTCAGGGATGGTGATGCCTCCAGAAGTTGCTTTATTGTACAGAATTGTTTTAGCTATACTGAGTTTTCTGTTTTTCTATATGAAGTTGTGTATTGCTCTTTCCATGTCTGTAAAGAATTGTGTTGGGATTTTGATGGGGATTGCATTGAATCTGTAGATTGCTTTTGGTAAGATTGCCATTTTTACTATGTTAATCCTACCTATCCATGAACATGGAAAATCTTTCCATTTCCTGATATCTTCTTCAATTTCTTTCTTCAGAGACTTCAAATTCTTTATCATACAGGTATTTCACTTGCTTAGTTAGAGTTACCCCTTGGTATTTTATATTAATTTCTGGCTATTGCAAAGGATGATGTTTCTCTGATTTCTTTCTCAGCCTGATTATCATTTGTATATAGGAGACCTACTGATTATTTGAGTTAATCTTGTATCCTGCCATATTATTAAAGGTGTTTATCAGGTGTAGGAGTTCCCTGGTAGAATTTTTGGGGTCACTTATGTATACTACCGTATCATCTACAAATAGCAAAAGTTTACTTCTTCCTTTCCTGTTTCTATCCACTTGATCTCCTTTTGTTGTTTTATTGCTCTAGATAGAACTTTGAATACTATATTGAATATATGTGGGGAGAGTGGATAGCCTTGTCTTGTTCCTGATTTTAGTGGAATAGCTTTGAGTCTCTCTCCATTTAATCTGATATTGACTGTCAGCTTGCTGTAAGTTACCTTTATTAAGGTTAGGTATGTCCCTTGTATTTCTGATCTCCTCAAGAACTTTATCACAAAGGGGTGCTGGAATTTTTCAAAGGCTTTTTCAGCATCTAATGAGAAAATCATATGGTTTTTTTTTCTTCCAGTTTATTTATGTGATGTATTACATTGACAGATTTTCAGACGTTGAACCATCCTTGCACTTCTGGGATAAAGCCTACTTATTCATGGTGGATAATTTTTTGATGTGTTTTTGGATTTGGTTTCCCAGTATTTTATTGAATATCCTTGCATCAATGCTCATGAGGGAGTTAGGTCTGTAATTCTCATTTTTTTGTTGCATCTTTGTGTGGTTTGGGTAATAAGGTAACTGTCGTTTCATAGAAAGTGTTTGGTAAGGTTCCTTCTGTTTCTATTGTGTGGAACAATTTGAAGAGTGTTGATATTAGCTCTTCTTTGAAATTCTGGTAGAATTCTGCACTGAAACCAGCTGGCCCTGGGATTTTTTGGCTGGGAGACTTTTAATGACTGTTTCTATTACTTTAGGGGTTATAGGTCTGTTTAAATTGTTTATCTGGTCTTGATTTAATTTTGTTATATGGTACCTATCCAGGAAATTATTTATTTCTATTAGATTTTCCAATTTTGTGGAGTAGAGGTTTTTGAAGTATGATTCTTTAGATTGCCTCATTATCTGTTGTTATCTCTCCCTTTTCATTTCTGATTTTGTTAATTTGGATGCTCTCTCTCTTTGCTTTTTGATTAGTTAGCATAAGGGTTTGTCTATCTTGTTGGTTTTCTCAAAGAACCAACTCTTGGTTTCACTGATTCTTTGTATTGTTCTCTTCATTTCTATTTTATTGATTTCAGCCCTCAATTTGATTATTTCCTGGCATCTATTCCTCCTGGGTGAGTTTGCTTCTTCTTGTTCTAGAGCGTTCAGGTGTGCTGTTAAGTCACTAGTGTGAGATTTCTCCAACTTCTTTATGTGGGCATTTAGTGCTATGAATTTTCTTCTTAACATTGCTTTCATAGTGTCCCATAAGTTTAGGTACACTGTACATACATTTTCATTGAATTCTAGGAAGTCTCTAATTTCTTTATTTCCTCTTTGACTTGTTGATGATTCAGTTGAGCATTTTTCAGTTTGCATGAGATTGTAGGCTTTCTGTAGTTTTTGTTGTTGAAATCTAACTTTAGCCATGACTGCCCATTAAAATACAGGAGGTTATTCCGTTTTTTTTTTTTTTTTTTTTTTTTTTGTATCTGATGAGATTTACTTTGTGTCTGAGTATATGGTCAATTTTAGAGAAGGTTCCATAGGGTGCTGAGAAGAAGGTATATTCTTTTGTGTTAGGGTGTAATGTTCTGTAGATATCTATTAAGTCCATTTGAATCATAACATCTATTAGATCCCTTATTTCTCTGATAAGTTTCTGTCTAATAGACCTGTCCATTGGTGAGAGTGGGGTGCTGAAATCTCCCACTACTAGTGTGTAGTGTTTGATATATGATTTAAGCCTTAGTAATGTTTCTTTTACATATGTAGGTGCCCTTGTATTTAGGGCATAAATGTTTGACTTAACAGCACACCTAAAAGGGACTTCATCTTGGTGGGTTTTTCCTGTGATGCATATGTAATGTACATCTCGATCTCTTTTGCTTGATTTTAGTTTGGAGTCTATTTTGTTAGATATTAGAATGTCTACACCAGCTTGCTTCTTAAGTCTGTTTGATTGGAAAGTCTTTTCCTAGCCTTTTACTCTGAGGTAGTGTCTGTCTTTAAAGTTGAGGTGTGTTTCTTGTATGCATTAGAAGGTTGGATCCTGTTTCATATCCATTTTGTCAGCCTGTGTCTTTTTATAGGCAAATTGAGTCCATTGATATTAAGGGATATTAATTACCAGTGATTGTTAATTCCTGTTATCTTTTGGTGGTAGTGTATGTGTGTATTTCTATTCTTTGGGATTTACTGCTGTGGGGTTATGTTTTCATTGGTACATCTGACTTTCTTAGGTTAAAGTTTTCTTTCTATTGCTTTCTGTAGGTCTGGATTGTGAATAGGTATTGTTTAAATCTGTTTTTTTTTCTTGGAATATCTTTTTCACTCTGTCTATGGTGGTTGAAAGTTTGACTTGGTATAATAGTCTGGGCTGGCATCTGTGGTCTCTTAGTGTTTGCATAACATCTGTCCAGGACCTTCTGTCTTCTAGAGTCTCTATTGAGAAGTCAGATGTTATTCTGATGGGTCTACCTTTATAAGTCACTTGGCCTTTTTCCTTTGCTGCTCTTAATATTCTTTCTTTATTCTGTATATTGAGTGGTTTGATTATTATGTGGCAAGGGGACTTTTTTGAGGGTTCTAGTCTATTTGATATTCTATAAGCTTCTTGTTTCTTCATAGGTATTTCCTTCTTTAGGTTATGAAAGTTTTCTTCTATAATTTTGTTGAATATATTTTCTCTGCCTTTGAGCTATCCCTATTATTCTTAGATTTGGCCTTTACATGGTGTCCCAAATTTCCTGGACATTTTGTGTTGTGACTTTTTTGGCTTTAATATTTTCTTTGACTGACAAATCTATTTTCTCTATTGTATCTTCCATGCCAGAGATTCTCACTTCCATCTCTTGTATTTTGTTGGTTATGCTTGCATTTGTAGTTTCTATTCATTTACTAGGATTTCCTATTTCCAGCATTCCCTCAGTTTGTATCTTCTTCATTGTTTCTATTTCAATTTTCAGGTCTTAAACTGTTTTCTTCATCTGTTTAATTGCTTTTTTATTGTTTTCTTCACTTTCTTTAAGGAATTTATTGATTTCTTCCAATTTTTTTGTTTGTCTTCTCCTCAATTTCTTTAAGGGTATTTTTTCATTTCCCCTTTAAAGGCCTCTATTTTCTTCATGAAGTTATTTTTAAGATCACTTTCTTCTGTGTCACCTATGTTGTAGTATTCAGGTCTTGCTGTTGTAGAACTGCTAGGTTCTGGTGGTGCCATATTGTTCTTTATGTTGTTGCATATATTTTTGCACTGGCATCTACCTATCTCTTCCTCCAATAGGTGCAAGTGGTGTCTGTATCTGAAAAAGCTGCTCTTGGTCCAATCTATGCTTGCTGTGTCTGTTTCTCAGGGCCTACTCCTCATCCAATCAGAGCTGGTGGATTTTGTGTCTCAGCAAACAGCTGAGGTCACAGGGGGATGAGTGGTTTTGGGGTAAGGAGTGAGTCTTGTAGATTGCAGGGTCCAATAGGCAATGTTGGTGAGGAAGCCTGTCTACAGGAGTTTTCCCTGCTGGCCACCAATTGGGGCACTAATATGTTGGGGTGGGGGTGGGGGACACAGGTTGTGCCCCAGGGCCTAGGGCCTAGAAGTAAGACTCTCTGGGTGGGAAAAGATTCACTCACCTCTTGATTTAATCATAGCTGCTAGATTCTTTGTCTCAAGAAGCCTCTGACATCACAGGGGAATGGGTAGTTTGGAGTAGGAAGTGAGTCTTGTAAATTGCAGCATCTGAGTTGGGGTATTGATAGGAAGCCTGCCTGCAGGAGTCTTCTATGCTGGCTGGAAATTGGGACAGTGATGGGTTGGAGTTGGGGGGTACAGGTTGTGCCTCACAGCTTAGTTCCTAGAGGCAGAACTCTCTAGGTGGGAGAGGAGTTACTCACCTCTTGGTTCAATCAGAGATAGTAGATTCTGTGTCTCAGGAAGCTGCTGAGGTTGCAAGGTGATAGCCTGTTCTTTTCTAATGAGAGACAGAAAGGGTGTGGATCCCAAGGAAAGTAGAAGTGAGGAGGAACTGGGAGGAGTGAAGGGAGGGGAAACTATAACCAGGATATATTATATGAGAAAAGTTTATATTCAATAATAAAAAAATATATTTCTGAATTTATTTTCTGAGACTAAAAACTATCCCTTAGGTTACTAGTCAACATGGAATTTATTTGTTTATTACATTAAACAAATTATTACATTATCCAACCCCATGTGTGTCTATGTGTATAGTCACATGTGTGACATAGTACATATGTAGACCTAAGAGGACAACTTGCAGGAATTAGTTCTTTCATTCTACCTCATGGGTCATCAGGGTTGGACATAAGAGCCTTTACCTGTTGAACTATCTCATTAGCCCAAGGAATTTCACATTTAAACTTAGCTCTATTTCATACTTAAACATACTTAACATCCTTTTGACTTTCTATTATTTGTTCTTGTCCATTTACCTATATAAAAGCTTTATTGTAGCGTGTTTGTTAAGATATATATATATATATATATATATTGTAAGAGATAGAAAAAACATATACCCTTTACATAATACATCTTTGTATTCAAAGTGAAGTGTGGTATTTTCTCCAATCTCTCATGCTAAGTGTTATGGCTGCTTTTACTTACCAATTTGACAGAATCTAAAATCTCCAGAGATTTGTGCCTCTGAGCATGCCCATGGGGGGATTTTCTTGACTATGTTAATTGATGTAGGAAGAAGATCCATCTTAATTCTGGGCAGAACCATTTCCTGGGCAGGGGCTCCTGGGCTCTATAAAAGTGAGGGGGAATGTATGAGGACTAACATGAACTTGTCTGCCTCTTGACTGTGGATGCAATGTGACTAGGTAATTTCAAGCTCCCACTGCTGGGACTTTCTCACTTTGATGGTTTATACCTTTGGATGAACTGAAATAGAGCCTTTTCCCATTAAGTGGCTTGGCCAGGTTATTTTATCACAGAAACAAGAAAATAAAATAAGATACAAGTGTTTTTTTTTTTTTTTTTTTTTTTTTTGTAGTGAATACTAGCTGAGTTCTTTCCTTTCAATTTAATTGTGATGCTGAAGAAAGTACAAGACAGCACTGGTTAAGAATGAAGTCACTTGAGTTCTTTATATACTTTGGAGATCAAGCCTCTGTCAGATATGGGGTTGCTAAAGATCTTTTCCCATTCTGTAAGCTGCCATTTTGTCTTATTGACCATGTCTTTTGCCTTATAGTAGCTTCTCAGTTTCAGGAAGCTCTATTTATTAATTGTTGCTCTCAGTGTCTGTGCTACTGGTGTTATATTTAGAAAGTGGTCTCCTGTGCCAATGAGTTCAAGGCTCCTTCCCATTTTCTCTTTTATCAGGTTTAGTGTGACTGGATTTATCTTGAGGTCTTTGATCCATTTGGACTTGAGTTTTGTGCATGGTGATAGATTTGGATCTATTTGCATTCTTCTACATGTTGACATCCAGTTATGCCAGTACCATTTGTTGAAGATACTTTCATTTTTCCATTGTAAAATTTTGGCTTCTTTGTCAAAAAAAACAGGTGTTAATAGGTATGTATCTTCAATTTGATTCCATTGATCCACATGACTGTTTTATGCCAACACCAAGCCATTTTTTATTACTATAGCTGTATAACAGAGCTTGAAGTCAGAGGTAGTGATGCCTCTGGAAATTCCTTTATTGTACAGGATTGTTTTGGCTATCCTGGGTTTTTGTTTTTCCAAAAATTAAAAAAATGCGGTACAGATGTAAATGAGGAATTCTCGATGGAAGAATCTCAAAAGGCTGAAACACATTTAAGGAATTGCTCAAAATCCTTAGCTATCAGAGAAATGCAAATCAAAATGACTCTGAGATACTATCTTATACCTGTAAGAATGGCTAAGATCAAAAAATTGATGATAGCTTATGTTGGAAAGGATGTGGAGTAAGGTAAATACTCCTCCACTGTTGGTGGGAGTGTAAACTTGTACAGCCACTTTGGAAATCAGTATGGTGGTTTCTCAGAAAGTTGGGAACCAATCTACCCCAAGACCCAGCTACACCACTGTTAGACATATACCCAAGGAACGCTCAATCATACCATAAGGACACACGCTCATCTATATTCACAGCAGCATTATTCATAATAGCCAGAACATAGAAACAACCTAGATGCCTCTCAACTGAAGAATGGATAAAGAAAATGTAGTACATATACATAATGGGGTACTAATCAGCAGTAAAAGACAATGACATCATGACATTTGCAGGCAAATGAATGGTACTAGAAAAAAATAATCCTGAGTGAGTTAACCCAGACCCAGAAAGACAAATATGGTGTGTACTCACTCATAAGTGGATATTAGGATATAAAGCAAAAGATAAACAGATTACAATACACAATCCCAGAGAAGCTAGGTAACAAGGAGGACCCTAAGAGGGACATGCTTGGATTGCCCTAGGAAAGGGAAATAGATAAGATCTCTTGGGTAAACTGCAAGGTGGGTAAAGGAGAGGGGATCAGGCATGGGGAAATGAGGGCTTTGGAAGGCCAAGTTGAGGGAGGGATGGAGAGGGAAAGCAATGAAAGAGATATATTGATAGAGGGAGCCATTGTGAGGTTAGGGAGAAACTTGGTGCTAGGGAGATTCCCAGGAATCCACAATGATGACCCCAGCTAAGACTCCTAGCAATAGTGGAGAGGTGGCTGAACTGGCCTTCCCCTGTAGTCTGAATGGTAACTACCTTAATTGTCGTTATAGAACCTTCATCCGGTAATTGATGGATGTAGATGCAAAGATCCACTGGGCCAAGCTCCTGGAATCTAGTTGAGAGAGGGAGGAAGGATTATATAAGCAGGGTGGGATCAAGATCATGATGAGAAAAACCACAGAGACAGATGATCTGAGATGGTGGGAGCTCACAGACTCTGGACTGACAGCTGGGGAACCTGCATGGGACTAAACTCTGAATGTTGGTGACAGTTGTGTGGCTTGACCTGTTTGTGGCACCCCCAGGAGTGGGACCAGGATTCATCCCTGGTACATGAAATGGCTCTTGGAGCCCATTTCCTTGCTGCAGGGAGAGGGCTTGGTCCTTCCTCAACTTGGTATGCCAGACTTTGTTGACTCTTCAAGTGAGGCCTTACCCTTTCTGAGGATTGGATGGGGGTAAGTGTGGGGGGGAAACAGGAGGAGGGGAAACTGTGGTTGGTATGTAAAATGAAAAAACTTTAAATTAAAAAAGAAAGAAGTCACACAAGACTTCCTGTATTTCCTACATCAGTACTACATTATATGTGGTCACCTATACTTTGGTCAGAGCATCTTTAAATTGGAGTTCTCCTTCCTCTTTCTTTGGATTTAATTGACTTGCAAGAACAGTGAAGAAATGCCTGGTTCACAAGGTTTTATATGCAACATTGTAAAGGATGTGGTTAGATATCTAGATGGAAAAGATTTATGGGGCAAGAGATCAGAAAGTGACAGCGTCCATGCCTTGACTGGGCCCTCACTGTCCACACATCCTCATGTGTTTGGCACTGCAGAAGCCCATGGAATCTTGCTCTAAAGGTTTTTCAGATTCAATGGTGTATAGTCTCTAGTCTATCTCCACTCTCATCCAGGTTCTAACTAGTCTAACTAGTTATTTTCTGGCAACAAGCCCTATCTATCTGGGGTTCCCACTATCTGTCATCCATTAATATAAACTCAGATCCAAGTCAGCTTGTTAACAAAGAAAAATCAGATAACTCTCCCCCCCCCCCACTAAGCAAATCCAAGTCCTTTAGAAGTTCTGGGAAATAGGCCAAATGCATTCTATAGTACAACATACCTTCAAATTCTGTCTCAAATACCCCTTCCCATTCTGCACACATATGTTAGGAGTCTGAATGATGCAGTAGAGTGACATAGGTATAGGAGACAGAAAATTAAGGGAGACTTGATCCTTGAGCATCAGTCTTTATCATAGTAGGAGAAAATTTACATCATCTACATGAGTGGAAGATATTATGCTCACTCTACTTGCTAGCAAATACTTTCTATTACCTGTTGTCAGGAAAATCAGAGCATAGAGCCATCTAAACACATTCCTGCAGAGCTCAGTTGTTTCTTAGCCTTTCCAGGACTCTTTCTGCTTTCTTTATCAGAACATTCTGATCTATGTCTAGTCATGGACTAGTTTTGTTTTATTTTTGTTGGATTTTTATCTTTTAACACAACTTACTATATTATAATAAACACAAAAGAAATACATATTTACAGGTTTGTGAAAAGTGTGATTTATTCAGCAAAGGGAAAATAAACTCAAGAAATAAGGTCTGGGGCAATTCAGATTAGTTCTCATCAGCTATAATCAATCTCCAAGCAATGCCAATTCAGTTAAATTTTTCTTTCAAAATTTATATCAAAACAATATAAGTATAGCTACATATATAAAAATGAGAGTTAAAGCTCATCCCTAATTTTTTATCTTTCTTAACTTCACAAGATTAAATAAAATTAAACTTGAATCTTTCTAATTTACAGCATTCTTGGTTAAACAAATGACACTGTATTCTCCCCGTTTTATAAGATTGCTTCCACGGCACTCTTCACAGTTGTACATGGAACGGAGACAGATGTTGTGCTTTGAAGCCCTGCAGCTGTGTGTTGATGTCCACTCATTCCTGCTTTTAGTAGATTGCCTTCTTCCTCAGCTGCTTTTTATAAACACTATAGCTTTGTGAACTGGAGCTTTTATGAGTAAAGAATACTTGTAATAATAAGAATAGAATATAAGGGCTGAGCAGTCGTGGTGCACGCCTTTAATCCCAGCACTCAGGAGGCAGAGCCGGGTGGATCTCTGTGAGTTCCAGGCTAGCCTGGTTTACAGAGTAAGTTCCAAGAAAGGCACAAAGCTACACAGAGAAATGCTGTCTTGAAAAAAAAAAAAAAGAATGGACTATAAGGTTTAGATCCTTTTAAGATATTGTGGTTTGAAGGAAAATGGCCCCCATAAGGAGTGAGAGAGTGGCACTATTAAGAGGTGTGGCTTTCTTGGAGTAAGTTTGGCCTAGTTGGAGGAAGTGTGTCACTGTGGAGGCAAGGTCTGAGGTCTCATATATTGTCAAGTCATGCCCAGTGTCTCATACCACTTTCAGCTGCTTTCAAGAGATGTAGAATCTCTCAGCTACTTCTCCAGCATCATGTCTGCCTGCATGCTACCATGTCCCATCATGATGATAATTTACTAAACCTCTGAACTATAAGCCTCACAATTAAATGTTTTCCTGTATAAGAGTTACCATGGTCATGGTGTCTCTCCACAGCAATAGAAACCCTAATTAAGGCAGACATCAAAAGAATCATTATGCCAAGGGTTTTAGTTAAGGATAGGATGCTATGAGTGTCTGATACCTGCCTAAATAAATATGTGGTTTTCTTTCTGGTCACAGAAAGAAAGGAACACTGACTACTTCTCTAGTCCACAACATTCTATTACAGGCACACAACTCGCTTAGGTCAAAACACTATTCAGAATTGATTGTATGAGATTAACATGTAGAGTGAGAAAATTGATTTCCTGGAAAATGAATTTTTTGTTCACTCTGAAGGTCTAGGTGCCAAAAGAGAAGCCAAAAGGAATGAACAAATCTTACCTGGAACCCAAGTGCTACATTCATTTCTTAATTTTTATGCATTTAGGACCATGTAAAAGTATGTACAGTATGTGAATACATAAAGACATATATGTAATTTTTACAGCAGTAAATATGTAATTCTATTTTAGAAGGCCTGGGCATCAGCAATTACCTTTGACAGAAGTTGCTATTCTACAACCCTGCAAACTAGAATAAAATATTTTCTTCAGAAGTGTGATGTTCTTGTTTGAATTCTGGTCATTGAAATTTGGCAAGATATTATAAAACTGCATGAAAAGCTATTTATATTATTGTCACTGGTGTTTGGCTTTTAATTGTATCTCTACAAATTATGGTCTGTGATTATTAGATGCACACAGTGTTTCTGAATGTTGAAGCTTGAATTTAAACAATGTAGACTCTAGCTCTACCATTGGCATTATCTATAGCCATAATCAAGTCTTTAATTTCTTGGAATCTCATAGGTTAAAAAGAAGATAATTGTTTTTCATTTATGCTAGGGTTGTCTGAAATTTTACAAGAAATATTTTTATGCTTTGGACAATCTTTTGTTCCTAATAGAAATGTACTGAATACCTGGAAAAAAGTCTTTTCATTCATTTTTATAAACAAATATTTATTTCAGCTCTTTTTTGAGCTATAATCATGTCTATAACTTGGGATGCTAGAAAATAAACCAAGAAAATCTATTATGTTTGGGTTTACATTTGTGTGCATGCCCGCTATACATGACTAATAAATAAACAAAGTATTTTTTTTGTGGTGGCTTGTACTCTAAGGAAATACTTAAGAGAAAGGAATGTTATAGGTACAGAAGAGTCTGATGAGGTGAGAACTAATGGAGCTTGCAAAGATCAGCTACATAGTTATGGTTCCTTGGTTTAATAAAGGAAAAGATGGGGCATCCTTCTTCATGGAAAGCAATGTAACAAGGTCATGAGTGGGTGGATTGGGACAGGCTATGTATAAACCATAGACTGTCCTAAGATGCTAAATTTTCACTTTATGTGGTTTTGTTTTGTTTGGAGACAGAGCCTTTACTAGATAGGTCACACTGGCCTTTATCATCCTCTTCTGGGATTTACCATTGTGTGGCACTTTATCTGGTCTTAAGTATTTAGTTTGGGAGTAACCAGTTTATGTAATGCAGTGATACAGTTTGATCTACCTTTTAACAGATGAGTTTGTATTGCTAGAGAGTAGACTGTACAATGGGAGGATGTAAGATCCTTGAGATGAACTAGGAAATTATTTCAGTCTGAAGCTAAATTACAACTGTGGCTTGAACCTGTCTGATAATCATGTTTGTGGGTGATAAGTAATAAGATGAGAATAAATTACCAAGAAGACAAACCATGTGAAATGCTTCTGTTTTTTTAGCTCTGAGAAATTGTAGGATTAGAGATCCATACATTGGCATGGTTAAGAAATGGGGTGAACAAATTTGGGAGGTGAACTTGGGACTTTGTGCATGCTTAGCAAATATTGTACACAGAGTTGTGTTGCCATCCTTCAACATTTTATAACAGCATCTTTGAGGACATTGTTAAATGAAATGTACAGGGCGATTCAAATCAATTATTTTAATAAACTGCTGCTTTTTCTGAATGGGGTCATGTTTCTTATTTCTTTGTATATTTTATAATTGGGGTTGATATTTTGCTATTTCATATGATATATTGAAGGAACTCTGTAATTTATTTTATTAGCAAACCAAATTCATCAGTATAAAAATATATGTGTTGTCACAAATAATTTAACATAAGAAAGAAAAGTTTGCTTTATATTTCAATGTTAATTATAAAACAATAATGTAAAATGAAATAAATAGCAAGTAAACAAATATATTAAAATTAATATTTGAAAATGCAACCATTATTAAAAGCCAAGGACCATCTCAATTCTTAAGGTAAAGTTTTATATGTCTAATATATGTTTAAAAAATCTATTGTTTTTTCATGAATGTAGCACCTTTATACATAGTTGTTACAATTTGGATGTCCATACAATGTTTATTATAATAAGAAGGCATGAAAGATATAAAAAGACACAAAGTAATTTTTAAGATATATTGCTACTTGAAAGAGGCCAATCTGAGGAAGCTATACAGTATATCAAATATATCATATTCGAGGAAACACAAACAAAATCATCACACTAGTGTTTCTTGGGGAGGAATAAAGAAAGAAAAGAAGAAATGGAAGATGAATACATTAAATGCAGAGGACTTTTAGAATTTTAGCAGTGATTTATGACAATGAAGATATACATGTCAATAATATGTCAAAATGCATAGTATGTACAATACAAAGCATGAACCCCAATATAAATTGTATTCAGTTAATAATAATAGCATATTAATACATTGGTCTATAGTTTGTAAAAATTGATCTTCTATAATGTAAGAAATAGAGAAGTATATGGACTGAGGGGGCAGAAAATAGGCTTTCTAATCATATTATTTGTAAACATATATATGTTACTGTGAAAGTGGTATATGGATTAATCATAGAGGGTAGAGCAGAAAAATGTACAGACTAAAAGCAAAAAGCCTCATTCTAATTATACTATTAAGGTATCTGAACTTGAATAAGAACTGATGATCATGAACTTGTGTTTACTCTTTAAAAAATAACTAGTAGTCTTATACTGTGTCCCTTTAATCAACAAAATCATTTTACTATAACAAATAACATATTACAAGCCTCAATAAAGTCTATGGCTATACTACCCTGAACATGTACAATCTCATCCAAAATCCCCAAGAAGGCAAAAGAATGAGATATGTATAATATTATAATATGTATAATAATACAATATGTAAGCCATAAAGTAATCCCAAAATAGAACTAAAAACATTTTAGTTAAAATAAGGATTAATAATTAAAAAATATGTGGCTTTAAAAAACAGTCTATGACTAAAAATGAAACAGATCTTTAGTAGAACATTATCTTTACCACTAATTAGCTCTGGGATCTTGGGAAAGTCACTTAACCTTTGCAAACCTTATATTTCTCATCTCTAAAACAGAATGATAATGCTTGCTCTGAGAATTTCACCTAAGGTAAGACTGATTAAAAATGTCTTGTGAATTTCAGAGTGCTTCACAAATAGATAGTATTAGAGTTGAGATTTATACAAATCTTTTAGAATGAAAATAGGGCTGTAATTGATGAAATGTCAAATAAACCTTCTTTAATGATCTTGTTCTAGATACCTTCACTTCCACATAAATTACCAAAGCAAATGTAAAAAGCTTTAAGCAATAAAATAAAGGAAAACTATAATGTGCTATGTGGATCTTATCTCAAAATAGGAAAGACTGGTGGGCTATATCTCTAGCACTTCACATCACAGTTAAAATGGCTTATTATACATTGGCAAAAGATTGTACAAATCTATAGCAAAATACTAATATTAAGTATACCTGGATAATGAATTTTATGTTGTTTTTATTTTCTTTCAGCTTTTTTAAAAATTGAAAATAGATTCTTCTCTCATACAATACATCCTGAACACAGTTTCCCCTGCCTCCACTCCTCCCAGCTCCTTACTACCTTCCACATCAGAAAAGAGCAGGTCTCCAAAAGACAACAAATAGACACAACAAAACAAGACAAGGCAAAAGCTCTCATACCAAAGCTGGACAAGGCAACCCAACAGTAGGAAAAGAGTCCCAAGATCATGCAAAAGAGTCAGAGATACGCCTGCTCCTATGGTTGTGAAGAGTCCCACAAATACATGACACTAACAGTCATAACATATACAGAGAGGATCTAGTGCAGACACATGTAGGTCCTGTGCTTGCAGCTTCAGTCACTGCGAACCCATGTGAGCCCTGCTTGGTTCTCCTGTGGGCCTTGTTCTCCTGGCATCTTCCATCCTCTCTGACTTTTGGAATCGTTCCACCCCATCTTTCACAGGATTCCTTGGTCTCCAAGGGCGGGGCCCAATGAAGACCTCCAATTTAGATTTTTCTCTCCACATAATGTCCAGCTGCGGGTCTCTGTACCTGATTCCATCTGCTGCCAGAGGAGATCCTTGTGATGATGACTGGACAAGGCAACAATCTATGAGCATAGAAGAGTATCATTAGGAATCATTTCATTTATTTTTTAAAAATCAGTACTGTTTGTTTGTTGTGTGATATTTTGATTGTGTTCTGCCAAATAAAGCTTGCCTGGAGTCAGAGGGTGGAGTTAGCCACTAGTTAACCATAGAGATTTGGAGGACTGTAGAGAGAGGGGTAGGAAGTAGTAATATGGGATTGAGACAGGATCTTGGTCTTTTTGGTGAGAAAAATGGACGAGGTAGGAAATCACTGGTGGCTGCTCCCCTGCTTTTCTGATCTTTCAGCTTTTTTATCCCAATATCTGACTCCTGTTTTTTATTAGTAAGGTTAATCAGATTTATACTTCATCTGGAATCCAACATTTGGGGCATAAATTCATAAAATAGCCACTTGCCCATGTCTTTGCAGCCACTAGCACCTACCAGAACTGCATGCTGGAACTGCATCTAGTGGAGTCACCGCACCACAGGCTGGCTTTCCCTTTCTTCCCCAAGCCCTCTGAACAAGTATGGGATTATCTTGTTGCAGCCTCTCTACAGCAATCTACAGCTAACCAGAGTTAGCCCCTCACCACCAGCCAGCTCTGCCTTCAGGCAGCTCTATGCTTTCACTTCCCACTGGTCACATGTGCTGCTTTTGCATATTCTGTCATGCAGACAGCTGGCTCTTTGGCTCCTTTTCCCACATGGGTTGTGGGCTTTCCATGGACCCACTCCTCAGGCTGCTGACACGTGATAAGTGGTAGCTGTCCTCAGCCAGGCTATGTACCACCTGTGTTCTCTGCTCAGGCATGCTACACAGCATAATCAGCCTCACACTTCACTATCATCAGCAGATTTGCTGAGAAAATTGGGAATTCTTAAAGGGGGAAATTAGTAAGAGAGAGAGAGAGAGAGAGAGAGAGAGAGAGAGAGAGAGAGAGAGAGAGAGAGAGAGTTTTTTCCCCATGTTAAAAAGTGGAAAACACTGTTATGATGGAGGGAGTTAGGTCTCTGTATGATTAAACAATGGATGGTTTAAAATGGAACAATTAAATGAAGGGATAATCAACTTAGCTAGGATTGACATTATATCAATTATCATTTTGATAATTCTTTTTTTATCCCTAAAAAGTTGATTGATATGAGTGCCAAGACACAGGCCTGAGAAAAATTACTAGAGAAAATACTGTCATTCTGACTGATAAGTTACAAGCCTTAGAAAAACATACAAAACACATAATACAAAGACAGAAGAATTTGAAGGAGAACCAACCTCACCATTACACTACAAAATTAGAGAGGAAAAGCCCAAGGTTATCAAATAACCCACCTTAATTTATCCAGTCACCACACAAGAACAACTGTTAAATGACAGGTATCCCCAAGGATATGTAAGAGACTGACTGGATACTTGTGGAAATGTTAGATTTGAGGTGATTTAAGGAAGAAATAGTCTCATGTGGTATGTATTCACCTTTTGTGAAGCAGATGTTAAATTTATGGTCAGGTAGTAACAGAATTGTCCCACAAAACTAGGAAGACTTGGATGCAGCAGTATTGGAATCTGGTTCTCAATTACAGTAGAGGGCCAGGGGAAAGATGAGGCTAGGATCATTGAACAACAAAGTAGGACTAGAGGTATTGAAATTTCCCAAGACCAACTTCTTGGAGAGGGTGATTATGCTGATGTACAAAGACAGTCTCTATATGATGACCACACCTTGGCACTGTGCCATGCATCAGCTTTAAATGCTTGGGACAGAACTAAGAAAGTCAGAAAGAGAATTGAGTCATTTACTAAAGTTATACAGGGCCCTAAAGAACTCTCCACTGATTTTTTTTTACAAAGATTGACTTCAGCTGTAAATAGGATGGTACCAAATTCAGAAGCTAGACACATAATGACTGAAACTTTGGCTTTTGGAAGTGCCAAATCACTTTGCAAAAGAGTAATTAGGGCTTTAAAGGAAAGATCAGCACCCATAGAGGAATGGGTCTGAGATACAGTCAACACTGAATCTCATAACCATGATGATGCCTATATAGGAAAGGTGATTTCCAGAGGCTTGAAGAAAAATAAAGATGTCGAGTGTTTTAATTGCGGCAAACAACATCACCTAAAAAGGGGTTGTAGACAGGGCATTCCTAGAAACAATGTCTTGTCTAATCCAAATAGGAGGCCCTTGCTTTCTGGAGTATGCAGAAGTTGCATGCAGCAAAGGCCAACATTGGACCAATGAATGCAGATCAGCAAGGGAGAGACAAGGTAACCCTTTACCACAGGAAAACACCGTGAGGGGCCTTTTGAAGACCCCCATGTCAAATTTGGTACAGTCATTCTTTGTTACCATGGGGGAAACTCCTCCCCAGAGAAATTAAAAGATCTAGTGCCAATTATAAAAAACCATACTGCTCTGAATAATAGAACAGCTTTAGAAGATTAAAACAAAAATTTGAGGAAGAACCATAAAGCAAATATTTTGGCAAACTTCTATAAATGATCAAAGACCAAAGCTAAAAATATGAATAAATGACATTGTAAGAGAAGGTTTTGTAAACACAGGGGCAGATATAACAATAATTGCACCAAAGTTTTGGCATCCAAATTGGCCTCTTCAGGAGATAAATGTTCAGCTTTTAGGGATTGTAACTTTATCTCAGATAAAAAAAAAAAAAGCACAAGATGGGTCAAATGTGCAGGTCCAAAAGGACAGAGAGGAAAATTAAAGCCATGTGTGGCTAATGTAGCAAGAAATTTATGGGGCTGTGATTTGTTTCAGCAATAAAATACCCAGATTAACATTCCTCCAATCTCAGAAACAAATCACAAACTAATATATGTTTCTGGGGAAAATATTAAAAGGTATTATAAAGAGCTCACCATTCAGGCTGTACAAAAACAAGGCACAGCAGCTGCTGATCTTTCAAAAGTACAACAGCCCTACCTTTAAAATGGTTAACTGACAAACCTGTCTGCATGGAACAATGGCCTTTGACATTGGAAAAATTACAGGCCTTAGAACATCTGGTACAGGAGCAGTTAAATGCTCAATATATTGAAGAACTGACCAGTCCTTGGATTTCTCCTGCATTTGTTATTAAAAAGAAATCTGGAAAATGGAGAATGGTAACAGATCTGAGAACTATTAATAAGGTGAGTTGGCCAATGGACTCTCTACAGCCTGGAATTCCGTTCCTTCTCTATTATCTAAATTATGATCTATTATAGTTATTGATTATTTACAAGGAAAGGATAGAGAAAAATTTGCCTTTATGGTGCCTACTTACAACAATTTTCAGCCTGCTAAGAGATATTAATGGAAGTTTCTTCTGCAAGGGATCTCATTCAAAAAGAAAAGGGGGATATAGAAATAGAATAAAAGGGTAGGTTATTGAATCTACATTTAAACCAAAAAAGTAACTACTTATCTTAAATATTTTACTTTGATATGGATTTTTGTATATTGATACAAATTTGAGGTTATTTTTGTTATACTGTATAGATGTTTCTACTTTTGTTTAAAATATTTTTTGTGTATTGATATAAATTTAAGTTTATTTTTGTTAGAACACACTGTACATAAATTTCCACTCTTGTTCAAAGTATTGTACCTATACAGCTCTGTAAGATGAATTGCTGAATGTCTAATAATAAAAAACTGGGAGCTAGATATTGGGGTGAAAGCCAAGAGAGCAGAGGAACAGAACAAGCCACAGCCACAAGTTCTTACCCTAGGAAATCCTCAGCCCAAGAGAGACCAACTTCCTGTATACTCACACCTATATCCTTTCTGTCCCTGCCATCTCACTTCCTCTCTCCACCCAGCTACATCACTTCCTCTTTCTGCCCAACTCTGTCACTTTCTGTCTGTCTATACAGACCTCCAGATCTTTACAGTTAGGTAGTGTTTGAATTTAAAGGTATGTGTCACCGTGCCTGGTTCTGTTCTCATTATGGCCTTGAACGCACAGATATCTGGATGAATCTCTGCCTCCTGAATGCTAGTATTAAAGGTGTGTGATACCATTACCTGACTTCTATGTTTAGTATAGTGGCTGGCTTTTTCCTCTGATCTAAATGTAAGCTTTATTTATTAGAGCACACATAAAATATTACCACATAACTCATTTAACAATGAAATGTAAATTTCTAGTGTTTGAAAGTTATTATTACACACTATTTAAGATAGTAAAGAAATGCAGGTTAGTAGTTAGTAACCTATTATAATCAAACTTGTCATCATGTTAGGTATGTTTTCAAGGTCAAACACATATTTTAGATAGATAAGTGGTCTTCAAACACTTCAGAGATCTACAGAATATGGCATTTAAGATGTTTTAACAGCATAAGGGTTTTTTAAAATGACAATGAGACATATCTACTCTTGGCAACACCAGTCTACTTCAGAGGAGATAATGGGTATCAAAGAAACTCCATATAGAATTTAATTTCTTTGTGGCAAAAGTTAGCTACTGTGCAAGAAAGCACACTTGCCTTGACTGCTGACAGTATACTGTCCAAATTGGACAAGTAGGACACAAAAGAAAGTGACTGCCATGTAAATGGAGGCTTCTCTCTGCCTCCTGCACCCTGTAGCCACTTCCAAATAATCACTCATAGTTTTGTATTAATTATTAATATTTGGCTACTAGCTCAGGTTTATTATCAACTATCTCTTACACTTAAATTACACTCATTTCTTTAATGTATTTATTGCCATATGATCGGTGGCTTACCAATCCTCCAGGATCCTGCTTCTTGGGTGCCTTGTGGTATCTGCCCTGACTCTGCACTGCTTCTCTCTGTCTCTCCATTTGGTTTTCCTACCCAAACTTATTCTGCCTAGCTATAGACAAAATTAGCTTTTATTATCAACCAATGAGAGCAACATACTGTGGTGGTATTTTACTTGTACTGAAATGTGATTTTAATTGTATGTTAATAAATAAAGTTGCCTGGGGGTCAGAGTTATAGAGCCATAGCAAGTGCGTGGCGGTGGTGGCACATGCCTTTAAGGACTTGGAGGGCGGTACATACAGGCAATGACAAGGTAGTCACGTGTTTAGTTTACAACCAATGAGAAGGCAGAACATCTAGACTATTTAAAGACATACACACAGGAAGTAGGCCTCTTTTTCGGAGAGCTCTCTTGGCTGAAGCAGGATAGCTGAAGCAGGAAGGGTAAGGCTCTTAGTTCTGACCTCTTGGCTTTCTTCTCTGAATCGGCTCTGTGTTTCTTATTTAATAAGACGGTTGGTTACATCTACATTTGGCGCCCAACGTGACAAGAATCCATTAAAACCGCTTAACTTGGCTTGGCGGCAGGTCCCGGTTCCCGCCAGGGCAGCCGGCAGGTCTGGTTTCCCGCCAGGGCGGCCGGCTCCCTAGCCCGGGCCCAGGTCGGCTTGGCCTCAGGCCGGACTAACCTTGAGCTACTTGCTTAAAGCCAGTGCTACAAACAACTCAGGCCTGCCCTGCCGAACAGGGCCCCTGCCTGTAAAACCAACGCACGTGGTTGGAGCTTAAGGTAGCCAGAGCCAAGGCTTGACTAGGCTCAAGCGGGAACACGTGGCTGGATTCAAGCTCTTAGGCAGAACTTGTGGCTACGCTTGCTCTCTCTCTCTCTCTCTCTTTCTCTCTCTCTCTCTCTCTCTCTCTGGACTCACACCTCGGACACTAGGTGGCTGTTTGAAATTCCCTCGGATTGGTACTGTTCTACAAGGACTTGGTAAGTCACTTAACATATCAGATATTTTAAAGGAAACTATTTAAAAGAAAATTTTTTTTCCACATTAAAAAAAAATGGGTTTTCTGTGTACATTGGAAGAAAATTGAGCTTTGTTTGCAATTTTAGACAGTCTGACAATGGAACAGCTATATGAGAAGATTACTGTTGATCGAATTATGCATTTTATTACTATGTTTATCCTCATTTTACTATTTAAAAAGATAGTCAATTTAAGTGCCAGGATGACAGCTTTAGAAAAACCTATTAAACCTGTAAAAACTCAGACAGAAGAAACTAACAGTGAAGCTGCTTCAAGATTGGATCATAGGGTTACAGAAAGAAAGCCTGTTTTCACACAGTCACCCTTAGTTTGTCCAGTAACCGTACAGCAGTCGCCTGATCAAATGACTACACAAAATATTTGGGCTCCAATTGAAATGACAGATTTATGAAGGTTTAAGGAGGCAATAGTATCTTATGGTATGCATTCCCCATATGTAAAGCAAATGTTAAACTCTTGGTCAACATATAATAGGATTGTACCACAGGACTGGCGGGAGCTGGCACAAGCTGTTCTTGAACCCAGTCAAAGGCTTCAGTGGCTAACTTGGTTCAAGGATGAAGCTAAAAACATAGAAAAGCAGTGGAGGGATAAAGGAATACAAGTCTGCCAGGATCAGCTTATTGGAGAAGGTCAATATGCTTCAGCACAAACACAATGTTTATATGATGTCTGAGCCCTAATTTTATGTCGAACAGCAGCCTTGAATGCATGGGACAGAGTTGAGGAACCAGGAAAAAAAACTGAGTCATTTACAAAGGTTGTACAAGGCCCAAAAGAATCTTTCACAGATTTTTTACAAAGACTGGCTTCAGCAGTAAAGAGAATGGTCCCGGATTCAGAAGCTAGTAAGATAATAATTGAATCTTTGGCCTTTGAGAATGCGAATGCAGCATGCAAAACAATAATCAGGCCGTTAAAGGCAAGATCTGCACCTTTGGAAGATTGGATTAGAGATACGGTTAATGTTGAAGCTCATGAGCATGATGATACATGGGTAGGAGAAGCAATTTCAAAAGGTTTGAGGAATGTTAGATGTTTTGGATGTGGAAAGCAAGGACATTTGAAAAGGGACTGTAAACAGGTCATTCCTAGAAACAATGTTTCTTCAAGGAACAATGGCAACAGAAAGCCCCTTCCTTCTGGAGTATGCAGAAGGTGTGGTAAGGGAAAACACTGGACCAACGAATGTAGATCAACAAGGGACAGACAGGGTAATCATTTGCCTCAGTCTTTGGGAAACTCCCAGAGGGGCCTCATGCAGGCCCCAATAGCAAATCCAGTTCAAACCTTTCCTGCAGTCGTAGAGGAAACCCCTACTCAGAGCAATTAAATAACCAAATGCCTATTGGAATAAGTCATGCTGGTCAGGATGATGAAACAGAGAGAATAGAAAATTCAGGAGCAAATATAAAGAAAATTTTTTGGCAAACTTTTATTAATGAACAAAGACCAAAATTATCGATAAAAATAAATGGTGTTTTGTTGTCTGGTCTGGTAGACACAGGTGCGGACATTACCATAATTGCACCAGAATTTTGGCATCCAACTTGGCCTCTTCAGGAGGTAAATGTTCAACTGTTAGGAATTGGGACATTATCTCAGGTGAAACAGAGTGCAAGATGGCTTGAGTGTATAGGTCCAGAAGGACAGAGAGGAAAATTGAAACCATATGTAGCTAACATAGCTATGAACTTGTGGGGTCGAGACTTGTTGCAACAATGGAATACTCAGATTAACATCCCTCCAATCTCAGAAACAAATCATAAATTAGCACATGTTTCTGAGAGAAATATTAGAAGGCATTATTCTGAGTGGTCACCAGCCATCCATATTATACAAGAACAGGGCACAACAACTGATGATCTTCCAAAGACACCAACAGCTCTACCTTTAAAATGGTTAACAGACAAGCCTGTATGGGTCCAGCAATGGCCTTTAACAACAGAGAAACTCCAGGCTTTAGAAGAGCTGGTAGAAGAACAGTTAAATGCTCAGCATATTGAGGAATCAACCAGCCCTTGGAATTCTCCTGTATTTGTTATTAAAAAGAAATCTGGTAAATGGAGAATGGTAACAGACCTTAGAGCAATTAACAAAGTAATTCAGCCAATGGGCTCTCTACAATCTGGAATTCCTCTGCCTACTCTGTTACCAAAAGGATGGCCTCTCATAGTTATTGATTTAAAAGACTGTTTCTTTTCAATACCGTTACAAGAAAAAGACAGAGAAAGATTTGCTTTCACAGTGCCTACTTATAATAATTCTCAACCAGTTAAAAGATTTCAATGGAGGGTCCTCCCACAGGGAATGTTGAATAGCCCAACTCTGTGCCAATATTTTGTACAACAGCCATTGGAAGTGATATGTAAAAAATTTCCTAAATCTATAATTTATCATTATATGGATGATATTTTACTAGCTGACTCAAATGCAGATACTTTAGAAAGAATATTTGAAGACGTAAAGAAAATTTTGCCTTGCTGGGGATTACAAATTGCTCCTGAAAAGATACAAAGAGGAGATTCTATTAATTATTTAGGATATAAAATAGAGCTACAAAAAATTAGACCCCAAAAGGTGCAAATTAGGAGAGATAGACTACAGACTCTTAATGACTTTCAAAGATTATTTGGAAATATTTCTCATCTACAAACTATTGTTGGGGTAAAAAATGATGAACTGCATAATTCGTTCAAAACCTTAGAAGGTGACAAGGACCTAAATAGTCCAAAAGAGTTATCACCTGAAGCTGAGAAAGAATTGGCCTCGGTAGAAAAGAAAGTACATGAAGGGCATATCGATCGTATTGATCCAAAGCTGGATTGCATTTTGGTTATTTTACCTTCTAGGCATTCTCCTACAGGAATATTAATGCAGAGGGAAGATATTATATTAGAGTGGATATTTTTACCAAATAAACCAAACAAAAAATTAAAAACTTATGTGGAAAAAATCTCTGACTTGATTTGGAAAGGAAAATTGAGACTTCGCCAATTAGCAGGAATAGACCCAGCAGAAATTGTCTTACCTTTAACTAAGGAGGACATTGAAAAATTATGGACAGAAAGTGAACCTTGGCAAAGAGCTTGCAGTAATTTTTTGGGAGAAATTAACAGCAAATATCCCAAAAGCGATAGTATTGATCTTATAAAGAGAGCTGATTGGATCTTGCCTCGAATTGTACGGGTAAAGCCCATATCTGGAGTTCGTACATTTTATACAGATGCCAACAAACAAGGAAAGGCAGGTTACAAATCAGAAAATTTAAGTAAAGTGGTTCAAAGTCCTTATAATTCAGTTCAAAAATCAGAATTATATGCTATTCTGTTGGTATTAATGGATTTTTCAGAACCTCTCAACATAGTAACTGACTCTCAGTATGCTGAAAGAGTAGTATTACATATTGAGACTGCAGAATTTATCCCTGATGCTTCAGAATTAACTTCATTATTTATTCAATTACAAGATACAATCAGGAAAAGGAGTCATCCTTTATATATAACTCACATTCGATCCCATACTGGTCTGCCAGGCCCTCTAGCACAAGGTAATGATGAGATTGATAAGTTATTAATAGGAAATGTGCTGGAGGCCTCAGAATGTCATAAAAAACATCATGTCAATAGTAAAGGTTTAAAAAAGGATTTTTCCATAACCTGGCAACAAGCCAAAGAAATAGTAAAGAAATGTCCTACTTGTTCCTTCTACAATCAAACACCATTACCAGCAGGATGTAACCCAAAGGGTACTCAAAGGAATGAAATCTGGCAGATGGACGTGTTTCACTTTGCAGAATTTGGAAAACTGAAATATGTACACCACACTATTGATACTTATTCAGGATTTCAGTGGGCAACTGCTTTGAGTTCTGAAAAAGCTGATTCTGTAATCACTCATTTGCTAGAAGTTATGGCCATCATGGATATACCTGCACAAATCAAAACTGACAATGCTCCATCATATGTCTCAGTTAAAATGAAACAGTTTTTTGCTTATTACAATATAAAGCATATTACAGGCATACCACATAATCGTACAGGTCAAGCAGTTATAGAAAGATCAAACAGAACTCTAAAGGATATGCTAAATAAACAGAAAGGGGCAACAAAAACCCCCAGAAATAGACTGCATAATGCTCTATTAACTTTGAATTTTCTTAATGCCAATGAGAAAGGAACAACAGCTGCAGAGAGACATTGGATAATAGAAAAAACTACAGAATTAAATCAGCCTATATATTTTAAGGATGTGCTGACCTCAGAATGGAAACCAGGGTATGTGTTACATTGGGGACGAGGTTTTGCTTTTGTTTCTACAGGAGAAGATAAGTTGTGGGTACCATCAAAATTGATAAAGGTTCAATTTGAACAAGAGAAACCTCTTAATTAGAGGAGGTGATAGCTCATCAACCAACATGAACATCCAATTTAAACTAACTTATACCAGTAACACATGTCTTTTCATTTAATCAGATAATAACTTGCCAAAAAGGAACATCCCCAAAATTAGTCTTGGGGAAAGGTTTTGTTTTTGTCTTTTAGGAGAATGAAGGTTAAGGAATCTGAAGAACACTGGACAAATAAGACAACTGAAGAAAAGGGACAAATCATCTATCCCAGGAAGCAGAGTGAAATGGCGTATGGGTATATATTATCTAAAAAATTTTATGTCTTCCTAAATGTCTGTTTCTGCTTTTCTCTAAAGATTTAACACTATTGGTCTTCTAATAGTCCCAGTCCAATTAAAATTTAAAGCTGACTTTGGAGTTGGAGAATGCTCTCTCCTTCTTTAAACTCAAGCATGTTGTTAAAAGGAAAATGCAAACTCCTTGTATCATGCCAGAATAGAAGAGCCATCTTCTGCTATGAGACAGGAGAAAAGCCAAATTAATTAAGGGACTATTCTATTACTAATCTCAACTCTTTGATTCTATTCTGATTCTTTAAACTTTTCTTAAAGTATAAATTTTATATCAAAACTTACAAGATTAATATATATAGATATATAGATATATATACATTTTAAACTTTGCTAAGATATGAATGGTCATATAGAGTACTGATTAATTCTAAAAAAAAAAAAGGCTTCAATTAGCTGCATATATATGTCTTTGTGTTCGAGTCTCTTATCAGTTTTCTGCAGGAATTCACGGCCAGGCCTAACATCAACTGAAGTCTCCAGGAAGAAGTTGGGGCCCCACAACAACAACAATTCCACATGGACAATAATAACATCACTAAGCTGACAAACATCATCTACAGATCAGCTTTGAACTACAAGGTGCTCAGAGCAATTTTGAGATGACTAGCTGAGATGATCCAGTCTCAAAGACTACTTGAATAAGGACTTGAGATAAACCCTGAACTTTGGCATTATACACAGAATGGATAATGAAGGATATAGTTACCTTTCCTAGAATTTGACAATTAACCTAAAATTTTTCTTTCAGGATAAAGATAACTTCGCCCATACCCAGCAGGAAGCAATTTTAAAAATACAACGCCCACATTCCCAAAGAGGTGGTGTGGGGTGGGTGGTTTTTTGGTCTTTTTAATGGGTTTTGGGTCTGGGATAATTTTCATTGTTTAGGGAGGTTGGTTACAAGTTGTTGTCAAGGGTTAGGAAAAAGACTAAGCAGATTAGATTTAAGGTTTTTATTAAAAAAAAAGAGAGAGAAAGAAAGAAGAAGAAAAAGACAATTACTAGTTTTAAATACTTTACATTGGATTGGATTGTTTTATATTGTATACAAATTATATATATTGAAATTGATATTGTTAGAAAATGCTATATGTATATTTCTAATTGTACTTATATCGTTCATTTAACAATGCAATTTTCTGATCCTTGAATGTTATTATTACCATTAGGATATAAAGAAATGATAGTTAGTAGTTAGATATTACAATAGAACTTGTAGTCATATTAGATATGTTTTAAAAATTGAGCAGATATATTTTAGATAGGTCATCTTCAAACCCTTCAGAGATCTACAGAATATGGCATTTAAAATGTTTTAATAACTTAGAAAATTTTTCTTTTTTGTTATGACTATGAGACATGTCGGCTCCTGGCAGTACCAATCTACTTCAGAGAAAATATGGGCAATGAAGAAACTGCATATGGAGTTAGCTTTCATTGTGGCAAAAGTTAGCCACTGGACAACAAAGTATCCTCGAATCAACTGATGACAAAATGGACAGACAGGACATGAAACAAAGGACTACTGATTCTTGCCTAAACAAGCGTGGTTATGGCTTTATCAAAAGGCATCTTCTGAGGCCAGGACAATATGACACCATCCCTGACTTGGCCTTCGCAACTCGGAAAAGGTACAGTGCCCTTTTCTTCGAAGGCAGCTGTACAGGCAGTGGGCCGATGGCTTCTGATGTGCTATGGAACAGCAGCTGAAACAGTTATTCTTGAAGAGTAACTAAGCTCACGCCTCTCAATAGTAGACTGGCATTTGATAGAGAGATGTGGGGAAGAACGGGATGCTGAGATGAAGCCATATGTACACAGCCAAGAAGAATGGAGAGCTGAACTAAAAAAACCATCAACATTTTCCAGAATTTAAAATCCTGAATCATGACATGACATTAGTGGAATTCAGGTGTTTCTGGTGCATGGACTGCTCTCACCCAATGTGAGGTTGAACTGTTGACCTTGTGTACATCCTACTTCACAAATGAGTCTGTCAGATATGCTAAGCC
Source organism: Peromyscus eremicus (assembly GCF_949786415.1). Taxonomy (NCBI): domain Eukaryota; kingdom Metazoa; phylum Chordata; class Mammalia; order Rodentia; family Cricetidae; genus Peromyscus; species Peromyscus eremicus. The sequence goes on along the minus strand of NC_081417.1, from coordinate 4,641,620 downwards.
TATATAGGCTGAAGATGATGCCCCAGCATTGCGGAGAAACCTCAGGTGACTGTCCAGGCAGTTGGCTGTTTCTGTCAACTCACAAATTTTTTGGAAGTTGCTTGCATGCACTTTCTGTTTTTATTTTTGTTAGCTAATATTATTTCCTTCTTGGGTCTCTGAGGGAGTTGAAGATTAGTTAGTTATAGTTGAAGGTTAGTTAGTTGAAGATTAATTAGGATAGAAAGTGAATTAGATACATTTTGGACTTAACAAAATAGGATAATGAAATTATCATCTCTGAATTTGTCAAATACAAATGGACTAGACATTGTTTAGACATTTATTATTTGTATATATTGTATATAGTTATTGTACTTTTGTATATAGTTTTTCTTTTGTTAGTTATAACCTTTTTCTTTTTTTTTTCTCTTTTTATTAAAATAGAAAAGGGGAAATGTGGTGGTATTTTACTTGTACTGAAATGTGATTTTAATTGTATGTTAATAAATAAAGTTGCCTGGGGGTCAGAGTTATAGAGCCATAGCAAGTGCGTGGCGGTGGTGGCGCATGCCTTTAAGGACTTGGAGGGCGGTACATACAGGCAATGACAAGGTAGTCACGTGTTTAGTTTACATCCAATGAGAAGGCAGAACATCTAGACTATTTAAAGACATACACACAGGAAGTAGGCCTCTTTTTCGGAGAGCTCTCTTGGCTGAAGCAGGATAGCTGAAGCAGGAAGGGTAAGGCTCTTAGTTCTGACCTCTTGGCTTTCTTCTCTGAATCGGCTCTGTGTTTCTTATTTAATAAGACGGTTGGTTACATCTACAACATACATTCACAGCATACAGAAGGTTCCTCCCACAGAATTTTCCCTTTTCTGTCTAATCAAAAAGGAAGGTTTTTAACGTTAACACAGTAAAATTACAAATAACAAAATTGTTATCAAGCAAGAATTACAGTTACAATGTCTTTTCTATTTATATTTGACATATATCTAATTTATCCTTTATCATAACTGAGGAAACTATAACTATCTAGTCTTTAACTACATCAAAGACTTGAGAATGAAGTAATAATACCCATGTAAGCAGGAAGTGTAAGCAAGTAATTTCCAAAAAATGCAAGAAGTGACAGAAACAGCTTACTGCCTAGACAGTCAAACAAGATTTCTCTGCATAAAGGCATCCAACTTTGGCTTGTAAACCTAGTATATCTGACAGATCCTTTTCAGAATCAGAAAAATTTGAAGGGCTGTCATTTGCTGTCTTGGCAAAGTTTGGCATTCACTTTTCTTTGTGTCCTGCTTGTCTAGATTTGACAGTGTACTTACTCTAAGCAGTTGAGACAAGGGCAGTTTCTTGCCCAATAGGCCATTTTTCCCCCACAAGAAAACTATCTCCATATGGAGTGTCTTTGGTGCCCATCATCCTCTTGGGAGTAGATTGATGCTGCCAAGAGCAAATGTGTCTCATATCAAAAGAACTTTAAGGTATTAAAACATTTTAAATGCCATATTCTGTAGGTTTTTGAAGTGTTTGGAGATTACCTATCTATTTAGAATATATCTCTGTACACCTAGAAAACTTAACTAACATGGCTATAGATTTGACTATTATAAGTGACTAACTATTAATCTGTATTTTTTAATTATACATTTCTAATTGAGCTATATAAACGTAACACCTTAAACAAGAGTAGAAATATACATACAGTATAGTAAAATTGACTTTAAATTTATATCAGTAAACTAAAACCCATAAAATATAAAATATTTTGAGGTTAACAGTTGTTTTTTGGATTTAAGTAGATTCAATAATCTACCCCTTTCCTGTCATTTTTCTATCATACTCCCTTTCTTCTTTAGAAACAATTGACTATGGCTAATAACTATTTATATCCATCCCCCCAAACAAAGACAAACATCCATAACCAATTTTTTGTGAATGTGGGCATAGTTTTCTAGACTGCTTCCTGCTGATTGGGTGTGCTGGTAATCTTTTTGGGACCCTGAGAAAATTTAAGATAATTATTAAGTCTTGACTGTAGTGTTCTTCATGGTTGATCATCTCAGTCAGTAGCCTTGAAGTTGTTTTGGATGTTGGATGACCTGGGCCATCATTTTTATTGCTGTTTGGTCCCTGTGTTCTAAAAATACATAAGCTTTCAAGGGTAACATATATGTTTACATGTTTTGCAGTTACTTTAGGTTTATTTTTCCCTGTCTGTAGTTAGGATTTCAGGGGGTCTTTCTTGATCAAACCTCATTTTTCCTAACCCAGAATGAATCCATAGTCTCTCATTTACTCTGGGAAAAAAACACAACTTCTCCCCAAAGTGGCATATCTTCTGACTTAAATTTTGGAGTCAAGATATTTTTAAAATAGATAGGTTGGTTTAATATAGCAGTTTCCATAATCCAAGCTCTCTTAGTGTCATTAACATTTAACAATATAGACAATACATTAAAATATAGAATCCAATCTCTCTGTATATTTCCCATCTTTATGTGGCTATTATATGTTTATTACTCTATTCCTTTTTTAAGGACTTTATTTTTATTTAGTCTACCCTTTTTCTTCACTCTCCCAACTCCGCACACTTTTAAAACATATTGTAATCTGTTTCAAGGCCTTTTTTTCTAAATCTTTTACTCTGTATCTCTGACCATTTTTTTACTGTACAAGCAAAATTCAAAACCTGTTGCACAGTGCATTGGCTCATCCCATGCTCACAGCTCAAGCATGCTGTTGTTTCAAGCAGGCAGATGGTGGCTGAAAGATACTTCTATGTAAGGCAGCTTGTATGAGAGATGTGAACTATGAAGCTGCTCTTGGCTCTGTTTTTGTGTGTCTAAACCCCCTGTTTTTAGACTTTCTCAGGATTTATGTGGATGTGTTGGTTCAGGTCAGAGCACTATATGTAAATGGAGGCTTCTCTCTATCCCAACTCATCCCACAGTTGCTTCCAAATAATCACTCAGAGGCTTGTATTAACTATAAATGCTTGGCTAGTAGCTCAGGATTATTACTAACTAGCTCTTACACTTAAATTAATCCATTCCTATTAACCTATTTATTGCCATGGCTTACCAGTGCTCCAGCATCCAGCTCATGGTGTCTGTCCTGTCTCTGCCCTGTTTCTTTCTGTCTCTCCATTTCACTTTCCTGCCTAGCCTTATTCTACCTGGATATAGGTCAAATCAGCTTTTATTATCAACCAATGAGAGCAACATATATTCACAGCATACAGAAGAGTCCTCCCACAGCACTGATAAATCTTGCCAAGATCAGGTGGGACAGTCCTTCAAAAATCCTACTTCACATAAACATCTCTCAGATACTCTAGGCCTGCAGCCTGAAGATAGATGCCCCAACATTACAGAGAAACCTTGGGTAAGTGTTCAGGCAGCCAGATGTTTCTGTCATTTCTTAAATGTGGAAGTTGTTTGCTCTACACTATCCTTCTCACATCTCTGATGAAGTTGAAGAGTAGATATTTATACTTTTCCTTGTTACCAAATTCAGAAAAGAAACTCATAAAAGAGGTGTAAAGTTTATAAGTTTAAAAGACATAAAAAGATAGTTTTGGATTTGTAATGCAAATTAGAATAGGAAGTGAATTAGATACAACACTTTGTACTCAATAAGATAGGACAGAAAATGTAGTATTTTATCTGAATTTGTGAAATGCTAATGGACTAGGCATTGTTAATGTGATTATTGTCTGTATTTATTCATATATAGTTATTGTACTTATTGTACATAGTTTTCATATGTTGCTTAATACCTTTGCTTTTTATTTAGACAAAAGAGGAAATGTGTAATATTTTGATTGTGTTCTGACAAATAAAGCTTGCTTGGAGTCATAGTGGGGAGCTAGTCACTAGATAACCATAGAGGTTTGTAGGACTGTAGAGAGAGGGACAGGAAGTGGTAAGGTGTGTCAGACAGGATCTTGGTCCCTTTTGTCAGAGGAATGGAAGGAGTAGGATGTCACTGGTGGTTGCTCCTCTGCTTCTCTAACCCTTCAGATTTTTACCCCAATATCTGACTCCTTCTTTTTATTGATAAGATTAATTAGATTTATGCTTCATTTGGTACTATGCTAAGTCTCTAGGCTATCCAGTCTCTGGTTTTTGACCATTCAAGCAGTGTCAGGCATGGGCTCCCTATCATGAAAAGGTCTCAAATTAAATCAGATATTAGTTGGTCATTTCTATAAGTTCTGAGCTACAATTGCCCCAGCACATCTTGCAGGCAAGATATATTGTTGGTCAAAAGTTTTGTGGCATGGTTTGTGTCCACATCTCTCTTTTGGTAGCCTGCAGAGGATCTTCCCACACCAGAGATTAGAATATAGGGATGAAGGCTCCACACAGGCACGAGCTCTACCTCTCCATGTTCAATGAACAGTGGTGATATTTTAATTGTGCTGAAATGTGATTTTATTTGTATGTTAATAAATAAAGTTTGCCTGGAGATCAGAGGTCATAGTGAGCCAAGAACAGAAGTCAGGCAGTGGTAGCCCATGTCCTTTATCCTATCACATGGCAGGCAGAGTCTCTGTGTGGTCAAGGATACTGCCAAGGATGGTGACACAAGCCTTTTATCCCAGTATCAACCATAGAGACTTGGAGGTCTGTATAGACAGGCAGTGATGAGGAAGCCATGTGGCTGGGCTTAGAGGCAATGAGAAGGCAGAGCAGGAAAGCAATAAAAGTGCAAGTTAGGCAAGAAGAATCTCTCTTGTGTGGGAAACTACAGCTTAGTGGTAAACTAAAGGATAGTCAGTTGCTCTTTGCTAATTCTCTGATCTCTTTGGCTATTACCCCTGTATTTGGCTCTGTGTTTCTTATTTACTAAGACTGTTTAGAATTTTGTCTACAATGAACTGTCTAAATGTTGTGCTCAGCAACTGAACCCAACTATCTGTCCATTTGCAGAGAGCAACACTCTAACCTAGCATCAACCTAGGCTGTTTGTGGATCTGCACTGGTTTCCCCTGGCCAACAACCCAAGGGAAAGAAAACCAATCCTGCCAGTTGAAGCCTTGCATGGCTATAAGAAAGGGCCCATTGAGACTCCATATCCCCCATTCCTAGACATTTTCACTAGGATCACACTCATAGATTCTAGAAAATTTTCACTGCACTAGGTTTCACATATCACCCCAAGTGACACCAATTCCAGCCATCTCTCCCTGGACTTTCTCCCTCCTTCCCATCTCCTGTCCCACCTGATCCCTCCTGCTCCCACCCCCTACCCCTAGTCTACCTGCAAAATCTATTTTATTTCCCTTTCCCAGAGAGATCAATGTGTTCCCCCCAGATTGCCCTTTTTACCTAACCTCTCTGGGTCTATGAGATTGTAGCTTGGTTATCATTTGCTTATAAGTGAACATATATCTTATTTGTAATTCTGGATCTTGGTAAAGTCACTTAGGTTGATTTTTTCCTAGTTCCATCCGTTTCCCTGCAAATTTCACAATGTCATTTTTTGAATAATTGAGTTATACTCCATTGTGTGATGTGTCACATTTTGTTTATATGTTCTTCTGTTGAGGGATATCTAGGTTGTTTCCAGTTTCTGGCTGTTACAAATAAAGCTGCAATGAATATAACACTGAGCAAGTGTCCTTGTGGTATGTTGGATCATCTTTTGGGGATATGCTCCAGAGTGGTATAGTTGAGTCTTGAGGTAAGTCAATTCACAATTTTCTGAAGAACCAATATATTGATTTCCATAATGGCTGTAGGAGTTTGTATTCCCACAATCAATGGAGGAGTGTACCCCATGCTCCATACCCTCACCAGCATGAGCTGTTACTTGTGTTATTGATCTTAGTCATTCTGAAAGGTATAAGATTGCGTCTCAGTGTCATTTTGATTTGCATTTCTCTGATGGCTAAGGGTGTTGAACATTTCTTTGTTTCTCAGTGATGTGAGATTCCTGTTGAGAGTTTTCTGCTTAGATATGTACTTCATTTTAAATTGGATTATTTATTCTTTTGATATCTAGTTTCTTGAGTTCTATATATATTTTGGATATTAGTCTTCTGTCAGATGTGGAGTTGGTAAAAACTTTTTCCCATGTTTTAGGCAGCTGATTTGTCCAATTGACAGTGTCCATTGCCTTACTGAAGCTTTTTACTTTCAATTGAGGTCTAATTGATTAATTGTTGATCATAGCCTGTGCTACCAGTATTCTGCTCAAAAAAGTTGTCTCTTGTGCCAGTGCATTCAAGGCTGTTCTACACTTTCTTTTCTACCACTTTAAGTGTGACTGGTTTTATGTTGAGGTCTTTAATCCACTCGGGCTTGAGTTTTGTACATGGTGATAGATATGGATCTATTTGTATTCTTCTATATGCAGACAGTATCATTTGTTGAAGATGCTGTCTTTTTCCAGTGTGTATTTCTGGCTTCTTTATAAAAAGTCAGTTGTCCATAAATGTGTATATTTATTTATGTCTGGGTCTTCAATTTGATTCCATTGACCAACATGTCTATTTTTTTATGTCAATATCACATGGTTTTTATTATTATAGCTTCATAGTACAACTTAAAATCAGAGATGATGAGATCTCCAGCAGTTATTTTTATTGTTCTGGATTGTTTCAGTTATCCAGGTTTTTTTTCCATATGAAGTTGAGACATCCTTTGAATGTCTGTGAAGAATTGTGTTGGGATTTTGATGAAAATTTTATTGAATATGTAGATTAATTTTGGTAGAATGGCCATTTTTTTACTATGTAAATCTTACAAATCTCTGAACATGGGAGATCTTTCTATCTTCTGGTATTTTCTTCAATTTCTTTCTTTGAAGTCTTGAAGCTTTTATCATACAAATCTTCCTTTCACTTGCTTGGTTAGAGTTACTCCAAGGTATTTTATATTATTTGAGGCTATTGTGAAGGGTGTTGTTTCTCTGATTTTTTTTCTCAATCCATTCATCATTTATATATAGGCAAGCTACTGATTTTAGTGAGTTAATATTGTATCCAGCTATTTTCCTGGAAGTATTTATCAGCTGTAAGAGTTCCCTGATGGAATTTTTAGTGTCACTTGTGCATACTATCATATCACCTGAAAAAAGATATTTTGACTTCTTTTTTCCTATTTGTATCCTTCAGTTGTCTTATTGCTCTAGCTACGGCTTCAAGTACTATATTGAGTCAGTATTGAGAGAGTGGACAACCTTGTCTTGTTCCTTATTTTAGTGGAATTGCTTTGAGTTTCTCTCCATTTAACTCCATGCTGGCTATAGGCTTTCTATAAACTGCCTTCATTATTTTTAGATATATCCCTTGCATTCCTAAATTCTCTAGGACTTTTATCAGGAAGGGGCTTTTGATTTTTGTCAAAATCAAAGGCCTTTTTTCTACTTAATGAGATGATCCTGTGTTTTTTTTCTTTTAATTTGTTTATATAATGACTTACATTTATTGATTTTCATATATTGGACCATCCCTGCATCTCTGGGAATAAAGCCTGCTTGATCATGGTGGATGATCTTTTTGATGTGTTCTAGGACTTGGTTTGCAAGTATTTTGTTGAGTATTTTTTCCTCTATATTCATAAAGGAAATGGTCATAATTCTTTTTCTTTGTTGGATCTTCATGTGGTTTTGGTATCAGGGTAACTGTGACCTCATAAAATAAATAAGGCAATATTTTTTTCTATCTTGTGGAATAATTTGAGAAGTTTTGGAATTAATTCTTCTTTGAAGCCTGGTAGAATTCTGCACTAAAACCATTTGGCTCTGGGCTTCTATTTCACTAGGGCTTAAAAGTTTAAATTGCTTATCTGACCTTGATTTAACTTTGGTAAGTGTTACCTATTGTGAAAAATATCCATTTCTTTCAGATTTTCCAATTTTGTGGAATACAGGTTTTTAAAGTATGTCTTTATGAGTATCTGGATTTTTTCATTGTCTGTTTTTATGTTCTCATTTTTTTTCTGATTTTGATAACTTGAATATTATCTCTCTGTCTTTTAGTTAGTTTGGATAAGGGTTTTCTCAAAGAAGCAACTCTTTGTTTCATTGATTCTTTGTATTGTTCTCTTTATATCTAGTTTATAAATTTCAGCCCTCAGTTTGATGATTTCTTACTGTCTACTCTTTTTGGCTGTGCTTGTTTCTTTTTCTTCTATAGTTTTCAGGTGTGCTATTAAGTTATTAATATTAGATCATCCCAGTTTTTTTTTTTATTATTTTTGACTTGTATTTTGCCCAGCATCAGATTTGACAGTTTCACTTATGTGCCGTGTGCAGCAGTTTGTTGAATTCTTTTTTTTTAAATTTAATTTAATTTTATTTTACAATATAATTTAATTCTACATATCAGTCACAGATTCTCTTGTTCTCCCCACTCCTGCCACCCTCCCCTTGCCCCCAGCACACCCCCCCATTCCCATTTCCTCCAGGGCAAAGACTCCCCCGAGGATTGAGATCAACCTGGTAGACTCAGTCCAGGCAGGTCCAGTCCACTCCTCCCAGGTCGAGCCAAGCATCCCTGCATAAGCCCCAGGTTTCAAACAGCCAACTGATGCACTGAGCACAGGACCCAGTCCTGCTGCCTGGATGCCTCTCAAACATATCAAGCCAATTAACTGTCTCACCTATTCAGAGGGCCTGATCCAATTGGGGGCTCCTTAGCCATTGGTTCACAGTTCATATGTTTCCATTCGTTTGGCTATTTGTCCCTGTGCTTTATCCAACCTTGGTCTCAATAGTTCTCGCTCATACAAACCCTCCTCTTTCTCGCCAATTGGACTCCTGGAGCTCCACCCGGGGCCTGGACGTGGATCTCTGCGTCCAGTTCCCTCAGTCATTGGATGGGGTTTCTAGCACGACAATTAGGGTGTTTGACCATCCTATCACCAGAGTAGGTCAGTTCGGGCTATCTCTCGACCACTGCCAGTAGTCTATTGTGGGGACATCTTTGTGGATTTCTGTGGACCTCTCTAGCACTTTGCTTCTTCCTATTCTCATGTGGACTTCATTTACCATGGTCTCCTATTCCTTGTTCTCCCTCTCTGTTCTTGATCCAGCTGGGATCTCCTGCTCCCCCAAGATCTCTTTCCCTCGACCCTCACCCTTCATTAACCCCACTCATGTCCAGGCTGTTCAAATAGATCTCATCCATTGTTCCATCATTGGGTGATGCTTGTGTCTTTCTTGGGGTCCTGTTTTCCAGGTAGCCTCCCTGGTGTTGTGAGTAGCAGTCCAATCATCCTTGTTCCACCTCTAGTATCCTCCTATGAGTGAGTACATACCATGTTTGTCTTTCTGAGTCTAAGTCACCTCACTCAGAATGATTTTTTCTAGATCCATCCATTTTCCTGCAAACTTCATGATGTCATTGTTTTTCTCTGCTGAGTAGTATACCATTGTGTATATGTACCACATTTTATTTATCCTTTCTTCAGTTGAAGGGCATCTAGGTTGTTTCCAGGTTCTGGCTATTACAAACAATGCTGATATGAACATAGTTGAGCATGTATCTTTGTGGTATGATTGAGCATTCCTTTGGTATATGCCCAAGAGTGGTATAGCTGGATCTTGGGGGAGATTGATTCCCAATTTTCTAAGAAAGCACCATATTGATTTCCAAAGTGGTTGTACAAGCTTGCATTCCCATCAGCAGTGGAGGAGAGTTTCCCTAACTCACTAGTGTGAGATTTCTCCAGCTTCTTTATGTGGACATTTAGTGCTATGAATTTCCCTCTTAGTACTGCTTTCATAGTGTCCCATAAGTTTGGGTATGTGGTGTCTTCATTTTCGTTGATCTCTAGGAAGTTTTTAATTTCTTTCTTTATTTCTTCCTTAGCCCATTGGTGATTCAGTTGAGCATTATTCAGTTTCCATGAGAGTGTAGGCTTTCTGTAGTTTTTGTCATTGAAATCTTACTTTAAACCATGGTGGTCTGATAGAACACAGGAGGTTTTTCCAATTGCTTTGTATCTGTTGAGATTTGCTTTGTGGCCAAGTATGTGGTCATTTTTATAGAAGGTTCCATAGTGTGCTCAGAAGAAGGAATATTATTTTTTGTTAAGATGGAATGTTCTGTATATATTGATTAAGTCCATTTGAGTCATAACATCAGTTAAGTCCTTTATTTCTCTGTTAAGTTTTGATTTGGGAGATCTGTCCAGTGGTGAAAGTGAGGTGTTGAAGTCTCCCACTATTAATGTGTGGGGTTTTATATGTGGTTTAATCTTTAGTAATGTTTCTTTTACATATGTGAGTGCCCTTGTGTTTGGGGCATAAATGTTCAGAATTAAAACTTCATCTTGGTGGATCTTTCCTGTGATGAGTATGTAAAGCCCTTCTTGATCTCTTTTGATTGATTTTAGTTTGAAGTCTATTTTGCTGGATATCAGGATGGCTACACCAGCTTGTTTCTTAAGACCATTTGATTAGAAAATCTTTTCCCAGCCTTTTATTCTTAGATAGTGTCTATCTTTGAATTTGAGGTGTGTTTCTTGTATGCAACAGAAAGATGGGTCCTGCTTTCATATCCATTCTGTAAGCTTATGTCTTTTTATAGGTGAATTAAGTCCATTGATATTGAGGGATATTAATGACCAGTGATTGTTCATTTCTGTTATTTTTTGGTGGTAGTGTGTGTGTACTTCTCTTCTTTGGGGTTTACTGCTGTGGCATTATCTATTGCCTGTGTTTTCAAGGGTGTATTTGACTTCCTTAGGTTGAAATTTTTCTTCTAGTGCTTTCTGAAGGGCTGGGTTTGTGAATAAGTATTGTTTAAATCTGGCTTTGTCTTGGAATGTCTTGTTCACTCTGTCTACGATGATTGAAAGTTTTGCTGGGTATATTAGTCCAGGCTGGCATCCATGGTCTCTTAGTGTCTGCATTACATCTGTCCAGGTCCTTCTGGCTTTCAAAGTCTCTATTGAGAAATTGGGTGTTGTTCTGATGGGTTTGCCTTTATAAGTCACTTGGCCTTTTTCCTTTGCTGCTCTTAATATTCTTTCTTTATTCTGTACATTTAGTTGTTGAATTATTATGTGGCAAGGGGACTTTTTGGGGGGTCTAGTCTGTTTGGTGTTCTATAGGCTTCTTGTATCTTCATAGGCATTTCCTTCTTTAAGTTGGGAGAGTTTTCTTCTATGATCTTGTTGAATATATTTTCTGTGCCTTTGAATTGGTATTTTTCTCTTTCTTCTCTCCCTATTATTTGTAGGTTTGGTCTTTTCATGGTGTCCCAAATTTCTTGGACCTTTTGGGTCATGACTTTGTTGGCTTTAGTGTTTTCTTTGACTGGTGAATCTATTTCTTCTACCGTATCTTCAATGCCAGAGATCCTCTCTTCCATCTCTTGCATTCTGTTGGTTATCCTTGCATCTGTAGTTCCCGTTCGTTTACTCAGATTTTCTATTTTCAGCATTACCTATGTTTGTGTCTTCTTCATTTTTTCTATTTCCCTTTTCAGGTCTTGGACTGTTTCCTTCATCTGTTTCATTGCTTTTTTATGATTTTCTTTCAGGGCTTTATTGTTTTCTTCCAGGGCTTTATTGTTTTCTTCTGCTTTATTTGTCCTTTCCTCTAGTTTTTTTTATAGCATTCTTCCCATTTTTTGTTTGTCTTTTCCTCTATATAAGCCTCTACCTTATTCATGATGTTATTCATAAGGCTGTTTTCTTCTGCTTCTTCCAATTTTTGATGTTCAGGTCTAGATGTTGGAGGAGGGCTAGGTTCTGGTGATGCTGCATTGCTCTTTATTTTGTTGTATGTACTTCTGCCTTGACATCTGCCTATCTTCTTTTGGTTCATTCTTGGTCTTATCAGCACACTTGTTCCAGACAAAGCTGACAGATTCAAGAAGTCTCTCTCTCTTGTCCAGATGGGAACTCTCTTGTCCAGATGGCAATTCTGGGACAGGATGGGAGCTGGGATCCAGTCTCTAAGTCTCAGGAAGTGTTTGGGGTCTTGAGCGATGATTGGTGTGGGGGCAGGGCTTGGTGATTGCAGGGTCTGCCGGGGGTCTTGGAGAAGGGTAGCCTTCCTGGTGGTGGTGGGGGTAGAAGGAATCCTGCCTGATGGCCAGAACCTGGGGCCATGTTGGTCAGGTCTTCCCCGGAGTGGCTGGTGCCCAGGGATGGGATCTAGGCTAAGCCCAGGCACTCACCTATTGTCCAGAAGGGAAGTCCGGGGCAGGATCTCTTCCCAGTTTTTTAATGCAGGCATTTAGTGCTATGAACTTGCCTCTCAGAATCCATCTCATTTTGTTCCATAATTTTGGGTATGCTATGTAGTCACTTTCATTGAATTCTAGAAAGTCTAATTTCTTTCTTGATCAATTTTTTATTTAGTAGAGTTGTTAAATTTTCATGAGTTTGTAAACTTTCTGTTGTGATTGATTTCCAGCTTTTTTTAAAATTATTCTTTTCTTTTATTCATTGTTTGGGAATTTCACATTATGCACTCCAAACCCACCCATTTCCCGGACTCTCCATATTCACCCTTCATCCTTCTAGCCCCTCCACTGAAAGGAAAACTTAAAAAGAAATAATAAAAATAAGAAATAAAAATAAAAATACAAGTAAAAATATTAATTAAAAACAAAACAAAACCCCAAACAAAAAACAACCTCCTCCCCCCATATGCTCCTCACCTGAGGGGTATGGCCTCAGTGGTCTGGACTGACCAAATTAGCTATCACCCAGGCACAAGGCTTTGAGTTGGTACACCCTACCATCTACCCCATCTATGGAGCACATGATATCCAGCTTTAATCCACGGCCATCTGATATGATTCAGGGCAGTTATTTCAGTTTTTTTGTATGTGTTGAGACTTGCTTTGTGACAGAATATGTGATTGATTTTGGAGAAAGTTTCGTGAAGCACAGAGAAAAAGATAGATTCTTTTGTATTTGGATGAAATGTTTTTAAATATCTGTTAGGTCTATAATGTTTACAACATCTGTTAGCTCCTGAATTTCTCTGTTTAATTTTTGTTTGAATGACCTGTCCATTGGTGAGAGTGGTATATTGAAGTCTCCCACTGTCAGTGTGTGAGGGTCAATATGTAATTTAAGCTGTAGTAGTGTTTAATTTACAAATGTGGGTGCCCTTGTGTTTGAGGTATAGATGGTAAGAATTGAAATGTCATCATGGTGGATTTTTCTTTTGATATGTATGTAGTATCCTTCCCTATCTCTTCTGATTAGTTTTGAGTTTAAAATCTATTTTTGTTAGATATTAGAATGGCTACACCAGCTTGTTTCTTAGGAACGTTTCTTGGAATATCTTTTTCTAATCCTTTATCCTGAGGTAATGTGTACCTTTGATGTTGAGGTGTGTTTCTTGTGTGCATAAGAAGGATGGGTCCTGTTTTTACATCTATTCTGTTAGTCTAAATCTTTTTATTAAGAAATTGAAACTACCGACATTGAGAGATATCAATGACCAATGATTGTTATTTTCTTTTATTTTGTTGTAGTTCATTGTAGAATAGTGGTGTGTATGTGTGTGTGTGTGTGTGTGTGTGTGTGTGTGTGTGTGTGTGTGTGCTTCTCTTTTTAAAATTTTGCTGTTCTGGAATTATTTGTTTCCTGTGATTTCATGGGTGTAGTTAGCCTCTTTAGATTCGAGTTTTCCTTCTAGAACCTTGTGACGTGCTGGATTTGTAGATATTGTTTACATTTTGCTTTATCATGGAATATTTTATTTTCTTCATTTATGTTGATTGAAAGTTTTGCTGGATATTGTATGCTGGGCTGGCATCTCTGGTCTCTTAGAATCTGCAGTACATCTGTACATTGTATATACTTAGTGTTTTGATTATTACATGTTGTGGGAAATTTGTTTCTGGTTTTATAGGTTTGGTATTCTGTAAGCTTCTTGTACTTTGATGGGTGATTTTAGTTTTGCTATTAAAAACTAGTTTCTCAACAAGTAAAATTTTTGATTATTGAGATTTTTATAATTTATAGGTATTTTATTTATACATATAAAATGCTTTATTTGGTTGAATATTATATATTGATAGATAATTATTTTATAAGATTTCCAAAATATGTCCCTGAATCTTTCTGAGGAACATTTGATAGCAAAACTAAAACCACTAAAATGTAAGTAAAGACAGATATTATATTATAAGTATTATTATAAATACTTAGCCCATTGAAGAAAATTCTTGCAAAATGATTAAAATTATGTTTAAATTTAAAGGTGGATGACTGTAGTAGAAAAGAAAAAACAGAAAATATTCAATATTCATGAAAGACATCACAAAGGAAAATATACTCAAAACATGCTCAACCACTTGGTGTGCTCTTCCCTGGGGAGGATACCTCTCCCATTCCCAATTTTACTCCATTGTCTGTAGTTCTCTGAGTCAGGGTGACTGAGGTGATGGACACTATGAAAAGACCAAACTTAAGAATAATAGGAGTAGAGGAAGGAGAAGAAACCTAGGTCAAAGGCCCAGAAAATATTCAACAAAATTATGAAGAAAATTTTCCTAAACTAAAGAATAAGAGATGCCCATCAAAGTACAAGAAGCTTACAGAATACCAAACATATAGAACCAGAAACAAATTTCCCACAATTTGATTTTTGGTTTATTTTAATGTTTATTCATCAAGGATGATAAATAATGTCTTTATCTTGATATACTACAGACTAAGAGGTGATTTTTCTGAATTTGGTCTTGTTTGTTTTTCTCTATATATTTTTTGAATGAGGCTTTTGCAATGTTTTTCCATGACTGTATAAAGTTTAGGAGCTATAGTGATACTGGTTACATGATGCTGTTTTTTTAATCTTGAAAGTATAGTGTCATAAAAGGTTAAAGGAGAAAATAGGATAGATTATTTGGGGAGGTGGATGGGAAAGAAATGTAAAGGAGAGGTTATGGGGAGGGAGAAATAACTAACACTAAAGGACTTTTGAAAAGTCATATGGAAATTGACTGGTCTAGAAGCTTCCTAAAATGTATACATAAAAGGAATTTAAATGGATTTAATATGTAATGGGGTAGACAATGTCTCAGTCAGATAACATATGCTACCAAGTAAAACTCCAAGTACTAAGCATAGGCTACATCTTGTTGAATTATTGGCCAAAGGGATCCCTTAGATAGACAGAGCTCTCTGCCAAAATTAAAGGCTATTGCCAGTGCTACTGGTTACCCTCCACAACATAATGGCAAGGCCTTAATGCTGAAAACACTGCTTGCTTATGTCATCAAACATGTAGAAATTTATCTGATGCCCAATTAGAAGCTTCACTCCTACTGAACAGCATTCACAGTCCTAGAAGATACTATATGTATGGCTAGAGTAGAAAAATAATCATCAGTCTCACCCAGCACAAATCCTGAGACCTACAACAGTGACCTCCCTGTAAGATAAACTCGTGCAATAGTGGCACAAATGTTATGGGAGTAACCAATTAGTTTTTCTAAAAGTCGTGTTTTAGGGCCACTCCATGATATGAAACCTATACCTGACACTGTTAGTAAGGCCAAGAACCCAGGCCTAGGTAGGTCTTAGGCTATAGGGGAAAACTTGCCACCATTATTCTACTAAAGTAACATAGCAACAAAACTATTACTAATGTCATACTGCTGTATCCATAGTTAAAACTGCATCAGAGAAATTTCTCTGTGAAGTAGAGGCAATCAACACCAAGACTCACAACTGGAACTGGAAGAGCAGCACAGCACATACAAGAGAAATCTAGAGAGGGCCATCACACTTTTTAAAAGAAGTCCTCACCTACAGTAGCAGCATTAGCCAATCACTAAAGGCAGAGCTACCATGACCCAGTCACCTCTTATAGGGCTCCACTTGGAATTATATTTCCGGTGTATGAACTTTAGGATGTGTGAACAAGCCATAGTATACAGGTTTCAACCTTTAAAGTAAGCACATAGTTCAGACAAGTGGGGAGAAGGAAAAAAGCAAAAATCTCTACATTAGCTTGCTTTTAAATTATCTAAGATTTTGCTTCCCTCAAACAAAAATGAAAGTGCATATAGATAATCAACTTTTATATTTTAAACATTTTCTAATGTATGTGCCTGTGTGAGTTTATATGAATGATGCATGTAGGTGTCAGAGGAGGCTAGAGGTGTCACCTGATGTGGGTCATGGGAACTAAACATAAATCCTCTATAGATACATATACGTTCTTTTTTTTTTTTTTTTTTTTTTTTTTTTTTTTTTTTTTTTTGGTTTTTCGAGACAGGGTTTCTCTGTGTAGCTTTGTGCCTTTCCTGGAACTCGCTTTGGAGACCAGGCTGGCCTTGAACTCACAGAGATCTGCCTGGCTCTGCCTCCCGAGTGCTGGGATTAAAGGCGTGCACCACCACCGCCCGGCTACATATACATTCTTAACAAATGAGTCCTCCATCCAGCTCCTAAACTTCTGTTTTTGAAGGCAGTTTGCCTGAGTATGGGCCAGCACACAGCACTTATTTAGAGTTATAATCTTTAGTTTGTGTCCTGGGAAGATACTGTGAATCTATTTCAGTAATTATGTCATTAATGTTGTTCAGTTCAGTTTATACCTTTGAAAGAAAAATTGTGCATTATAGAAGGAAAATTAAAGGATATAGGAGACATAGATTTTCTTTTACCCTAGAAATTATGCTTGACTGTTAGAGATTCATAATAAGTAATAAATTGAAAAGCAATCTAGCTCAAGGATGTTGCATGCCTATACCACAGATGTATCATTCCTACTACTCATGGTATCAATCAGGTGTTCTTCAATCTATAACTAGAGTGACTTTATTATAGCTGATTATGAACCCTTGTTTTATGATATTCTTCTTCTAGTTAACTGGCAATGTTTCTATCAGAATGATAAAGTTCAAATAGTTATAGTCAACTGCTTGTCACCTGGGGGAGATAGGACATGATCCTTAGGAAGAAAAATGCAGAAGCAGACTCTTCCTCACTCATTCATCATACAACATAGCTGAGTTCTGAATGATTACATAGGTGCCTTCTTTGCCATCTGGTGAAGCATGGATGAGTCCATGTAAGTGTCAAAGAAACAGTTGTATTTCATTTGTCACTTAATAGGGTAAGCCTCAGTAGCAATAGGGAGCTACATCTGGCCATTTTCTGCACTGTTGGGGGTATAGAAATCCTTTGGCCCATATAACACTAGGGAAACCAGGCACATTAATTATGCAAGGGTATTGTCTCAAAGGAGGAAATACCTGTTTACCTTCCAGAAGGCTGGGAGTAGATCGCTAATGACCTGGTGACCTTTTGCTATCTGTGGAGGCAGACCTCACCCAAATTCCCCAGAATGTTTATCCCAGAATCTCCTTCCATAGACCTTTATCTTTAGCTCCTAGTCAATAGAACCCATCCTTAGGGAAGATATCACATATGC
Source organism: Peromyscus eremicus (assembly GCF_949786415.1). Lineage (NCBI taxonomy): Eukaryota > Metazoa > Chordata > Mammalia > Rodentia > Cricetidae > Peromyscus > Peromyscus eremicus. The sequence continues at coordinate 4,624,257 of NC_081417.1, read as the reverse complement.
TTTATAGCCTGCCAACCTCTATCCTATCTTGTTCAGAGACCACACTGGATTCTAGGCCTTTTAAATATAGAACCCACCTTCATGGTCACATGTACCTTGCAAAGAAGTTTTTATGTAGTCACCTTAAGATTTAATGTGCACCTGGAATTGGAATGATTGTTGACTGGAAACCTTTGGAAACTTCCAAACTGTACGGTGGTTAAATACATTGGCAATAAACTGTCTGGAATCATACTCCCCAAAGTTTGATCCAGGTTGATAAAGTCAAACTGAATCAAATTTTCATTCTCACCTCTTTGTGGATCCTTCTGTTGCCTGGCACAATAACTGCAGGGACACCCTCACTACATCCATTGTGAATCACTGTGGGTGATACTGTAGGGAGGCCCTTGTCAGATTTAACCTCCTCTTTTTACCATTTCCTCTCATGGTTCCTGTTTCCTAGTCTATTTGGAATACTTCCATCAAACCAAAATTTCAAGATACTTTGCCGGTCCCTGCTGTGCTCCTATCTTCTTAATTATTATTAATAATAGTTGAATAAAAGCTCGCAAAAAGTGTAAATTTGACTTTCTTTCAAAATAATGTGTATTCATTGATATATATGTATATATGTTATTACTAGAAATGACAGAAGAACCAGGAAATAAACTAATTGCTTAGAATACTGTGATTATTTTATGAAAGTGGATAGTTTGCTTTCTTCGTTCATCTTTGTTGAATACTCTTTGAGCTTTCTTTTATCTTTGCTTCCTCTGTGTCATCACAGAAATTGTACCTCATGTTAAAAGATATATCTTAGATACAAGAATCTTTCTTACATATTCTTTACTTGGTTGTCATTAGAAATAAAGACAGCATCTACAAACAACAGTTAATAACCACCCAAGGGAAAAAAAAAGAAGAAAATCTCTTCATCAACAGGCTAGATTATTTCCCCACAGTCCCCAGAGGCTGACTGGCTCTCATGGGTGATTGGAGGGAGACAGGTATTTTCCTGACTCACTGGAGCATGTCAGCATCTGGGATCCCACACCCACCTGTGACAACACTGCATCTCCAGTCAGTGCCAGGCGTTCAGCAAATGCTTTGTCTGCAGGATCTCATTTCAATTCCACAGCAATATAAAATCTGTAAGTCATGTCCCATACAATAATTTGGTTGCTTGTTGACAATGGTGGTGATCCTATAGAATTGTAACAACCAGAACATCCTAGTGAAATCTTACATTGTGTTAGTAGTTACACAGTGCAGGGCTTCCTCACTTGTTTGTAGTGGTGCTGGTGTTAACACACCATGATGATAAATATTGTTAATGCTGATTGTCATCTTTATATTATCTAGCTTCTGTTAGGACACAAACTATTGTGTATGTCTGTGAAAAAGTTTCTAGATTGGTTTAATTGAGTTGGAGTAGACCCATCCTAAAAGTGGACAGTACAATCATCAGTTTGGGTTTCAGGCTGAATAAAAAGGAGAAGGTGAGCAGAGCACTACTGTTTTTCTCTTCTCTCTCTGCTTCTTGACAACTGCCACGTGTTCCTGTTGCATGCCATCTCTGCCACAGTGGATTGCACCCTCAGCTGTGAGCCCAGTTAAGCTCTTCCTTCGTGAAGTTGCTTTTGAAGATATTTCACACAGCAAGAGACAACTAATGCTAATAATGTAAGTGCCTTCTTATTGAAAAACAAGTTTACCATAAAGAAGTATATGGTGTTGATGCAACAGTAGTCTACCCCAATCATGTTTATTGTTTCTTGAGTGCATCAAAAGGCCATATGAAGTGCCTGGTCATTTAGGTTTATATAAGCTTTATGTACCCCCACAATGATGAGCTTACTGAATGATGTATTTCCCAGATTGTGATTTTTGCCTTTAAATGACACATGACTGTACTAATAAATGTCCAGTTATCTGTATTATATGAAAACCCACATCAAGGAGATGGTAACTAGTGAAGATGTAGTTCAGAGCAACACTAGGGTGGGTTCCTCATTTGGTATCTTAGGTGGTTACTTTCCTGGGGCTTTGAGTTTGGTTTATTAATAGCTACTTACTCAATACCAAACATCCAGGTACCTTTAAAAGTCACTAGAGTACTTGGAAAACATGACAATATGCATGGTTTCCTTGCTTTGCTATAAATGGGAGAGAGCTAATGACTTAGATTAATTCCTCTTTTATTTCTATCCTCAGGCCTCACTGTGCTTTCTAGTTTTGTAAATTTAAGATTTGCTTGTCTGTTTCTTGACATTTGTTGTCTTCCCTATATTAATTCTCTGTCATTTTCTTTTCCTCAGTACACCACCAGTGTGCTGTTAGTTTTTGTTAACATAACACAAACTAGAGTCATTCAGGAAAGGGAAGCTTCTCTTAACTGAGGAATTGTCTCTATTACTTTGGTTGGCAGGCAAGTCCATGGGGGCATTTTAAAACCCTAAATCATGAAGGAGGGCCCAGGATTGTGTAGGTGGTATAATCCCTGAGAAAGTGGCCCTGGGTGTATAAAAGAAGTAGTTGAACAAGCCAATAAGCAACATTTTTTTTTCATCTCTGCTTGAGTTTGTGCCTTGACTTCTCTTAATGACAGACTGGAATTTATAAACTAAGTAAACCCTTTCCTCTCCAAGTTTCTTTTGGTCAGTGTTTCACTACAAAGACAGAGAAGTAAATTAGAAATCCAGTTCCAAGGCTGGTCTGAGATATACTTAAGTCTACTAGATATTCAATCCCTTTGGCCACAGAGATTGACTCAAAAAATGTATGTATGGTCCAATCATAGTCACAGAGATATGGTGAGACAAGCCTTTGAGAAAGAGCAACCTCTCCATCTTTGAGGCTAGCTATTAAGGGAGATTTTCATGTTCTGGATGATGTGTGATGATGGGAGGCTTGGAAATGCTGCAGCCTTTCATAAACAGCCAGTAAGTTCCTGAAACTACCTGAGCGGCGGCACCATGTCAGGCCAAAGACAACCGTGACATAGGAGGACATGGCAAAGACATGGTGGTATAATTCCAGCTTCTGGTTGAAGTTACACTTGCAACGGTGTATTTTCCTCCAGACTCATAAAATACGTGGATCAATAATTCCCATGATGTTTTAAGCAGTATGAATTGGGACTTTTGTCACCAAAATGTAACTGATAAAGCCAGCTTCTCCTAGATTTTCCAATAAATTTTATAATTTTCAAAGCTACATTTGTTACTATTCTGATAAAGCCAGCTTCTCCTAGATTTTCCAATAAATTTTATCATTATCAAAGCTACATTTGTTACTATTGTTTGTACCAATCGGGGTCCTACAGAGAGGCAGAACCAATAGGATATAAGTAGTTGGGCAAACATATGAAAAGACAGATGATATACATAGAAAGATACATATAAATATACTTAGATATATAGACACAGGCATATTTGGGTTGATCATTTAATTCTCCAGACTTAAATGTCCCATGATATGCATAGGAAAAGTTACAGTTTGGGATTACTTAAGCCTGAAGACCTGAGAACCAAGGAAGCCATGGTTCAGTCACAAGGATAGGAGAAGATGGAAACTGAGCTTGGCACAGAGGAAATTCATTCCCATCCACCTTTATTCCCTTTTGGGCACTTCATGAATTTATGATGTTCATCTGCTCATAAATAAATGATGCTCACCTACTCGTGAACAGATGATGCTCATCTCCCGTGATGGCTATTCGTGGTTGTCAACTTGACTACACTGAGATTTAACTAAAACCCAGAAGACTGGGTACACTTGTGAGGTATTTTTTTTCTTAATTAAATAATTGAAATGGGAACATGTATTTTGTTTTGTTTTTGAGAGTAAAAATTTACCTGTGTGTGCCTCTCAAGTTACTGTAGCCTCTCTTAGAAATGTGAAGAGTACTGAGAGTCAATGGTATGAATTATTTCACAAACTTAAGGAGGCAATGCATTTTCCCCAATTGTGAGAGGTAACAGATTCAGTGACTCTGTATATAAAACTTTTGGCAATTTATGGAGAAATAAAAAAAAAATGAAGATGCTGGTTGGTTGCTCTTAGCATCTGTGGATAAACTGAAGAAAGAATGAGCTCCATGGTAAGATTAACCCACTTCTAATGTCTCAGAATATGGTGAAGGACAACAATGAATTCAGTGATAAAGCCATCTAGCTTCCAACGTCATAAACAGTTTAAAGGTTTTTAAGTGTGCTCTGGAAGGAAATTTTCTCTCCAGCAGCTCAAGTTGCAGAAAAGAAAACTGAAGCCCTTATTGTAAGGTTGGCTGAATTACAGTAAAAACTCCATTCCCAGCCTCAGAGGGTACTGGCAGTCAAAGAAAGTAAAGACAATGGTTGGTAAAGAATAGAATCCTGTATCTTGGGATGGAGACACGTGAGAGGACCCTATTGAGGCTGAGAACTTTGAAACCTCAGATTCTCAGGGGTTTAACTCACCTGAAGAAGTAGCCTCTCTACCCTCAGCAGAAGGTGCACTCTCACCCCCTAAAATATTACCTGTTCTGCCTTTGACTGAAAAAAATTAACCCTTCCTTGTCTGCTGAACCAGCAATGACTTTCCCTGAAAAAGATGCCGGGCAGGACAATACTGATGTCCCCCATGGCCAACCAATAGTTGCCTTTAGACCTATAACCAGATTTAAGGCAAAGCAGACTCCTAGAGAGGAGTTAGAAAGTGTGGCCTATGAGGATGTGAACTACACTACCAACAAGATTAATTGCTGAGGGCCGTAGGAGTATACAGCGGGTGACAACTAGTGTTTGACAAGTCAGCCCACGAGACATATAACTCCTTGATGGAGAGCCCCACCTGGCAAAGCCATGGGGTCACTGACTGTGGAAACAAGTTTTTTTCTGTTTGTAACTTTCTCAGGTGCTCCTGTTATGCCTCCCTAATAAGAACAGCTGTGGGGTGCTTTCTGCAGCCCTTTGGTAGTGTGTTTTACATCTCTGGACACACATTTAGCTGTGGATTTCTGCTTAAGCTGTATAATTCTGATGAACAGAAATATTACCAGAATATTCTTCTTTACTGATACGGGAACATAACAGTATCCTCAGTCTCAAAGACAGACTTTTACACATTGTGCAAAGACCTTAGAACAAGTCCAAAACAGACTAAGCTACCCCTACAGGATACATACAAAGACTAATTCCCAGGTGTTGATTATTGCTAAATCAAAGTCAGGATTTTTACACTGAGATTGGCTCCTTGCAGTAGCTTTCTTTCTGCACATACACTGACTGCTCAAGATTCAGCCCACTGTTGAATGTTAATTGTTTAATGGGATCTCTCATCAACTTAGAGCTATGTGCATGGGTCAATGTGACATTACTAGCTTAAGAGAAACTATGTAACATCTTGTGTTGTGAGAATGGTTATGGTCCTGAATATGTAATTTATAATTGTCTCAAGTCTGGCTGAGAGCAGCAGCAGCGGTGTGGAGAGAGACAGCTGTGTAGAGCTATGTGAGAGTTGCTGCAGTATGTGAGTGAAGTGTGTGTGTGTGTGTGTGTGTGTGTGTGTGTGTGTGTGTGTGTGTGTGTGTGCTGAGTGAGAGATGAAGAAGAAGCATGAGAGAAGTGTGATAAAGTGAGTAGGTGAAAGAGTGAGTGAGTAAAGAGTGGGTGAATAATGTAGAAGTATTTGTGTGAGAGTATGAGAGAGAGAGCTGTGTGAAAGAGCTGTTGCTACGTAGAGAAGCTATGCCTGTGTAAAGTGCTGTATGGTAAGAAAGCTATGTAAATGAGATGTTTAGCTGTGGCTGTGTGGAGATTTGTAACTGTGTGGAGGCAAGAAGATGAAGCTGTATAAAAAAGAGATGTAGAAGAGAAATGTATGTAAAAGAAAGATGTGTAGCCATGTGAAAAATGTATGTAAAGGTATGTAGCTGTGTGGAGACAGAAAGAGTCAGAGACGATTTTTAAAATGAAGTAAAAGAGAAAGTTAACATCAGAAAACTGTGTGTTTTTTTACTTCACCAGTCATAGATAGATTAAAACTTATTCCTAATTACCCTCAGATAAAAAAATGTTCCTATCCCTTGCTACTCTGAGGCATTCCTTTTATTACCTGGAGCTGATCATGGGAGCTGGTCTCCCATGGTCCAAATTACTTAATGAGTTTGCTTATTCATTCAAGCAGAAATCTGAAGCATTTATCAAAAGATGGCCTTGAAAAGGAGTTGGATATGCCTAATATCACCTGACCTAGCTAGCTAGCTCAGGGAAATTGCAACGCTAAAGTGGGTACACTCTGTAAAACCTGATCCTCTGCAATGTGAAAACCCAGAAAACACGCCCTTCACTTATCCTATAAGGAGTGAAATGGTGAGAGGGGTACCAGCACATTTGAAGAGATCTGTTGTCACTCTTTTCATTGTGCCAGGTTGGAGAATTGCTCCTCAGTTGGATGAATTAAATGTAATAGGTTTAACTGGGCCCCAATTAGTAGAGGCCAGGTAGCAGCATTGAGTTACCAAAGGCAAGGTGATCACCCTCATTGTAATGAGCAGCATACACAAAGCAATATCCATAATGGGCTAACTCATAATGGTCATCACAGGAAAAGTAATTTTTATGGTGGCATGACTCATATTGACTTTTGATACTTGACTAATAAATCATGGTGTTTATAGACATGAAATAGATAAGAAGCCTACTGCATTTTTGTTTGATCTCTATAAGCAAAAAAAAAAAAATTCTCAAACAAATGAAAGAAAGGCTACACTGGATTCTAGCAAAAGAGAATCTCAGCCTGTGAACCAATTTCCAGACTTGCTTTAGTTTTTAGACTCAGAACCCCTCAAATGAAGGAATGGCCAGGTTACTCTGAGAAAGGACCTTGATAAAATACTTAGGAGTTTTACCATTAATCTTTCTTCAGTTCTTCCCCAGAGGGACCTACAGCCCTTTACAAGGGTAGCTGTGCACTAGAGGAAAGGAAACAATCAGACTTTTTGTGGTCTATTGGATACTGGTTCTAAACCTACACTGATTATGGAAGACCCCAAGAAACATTGTGGTCCTCCAGTTAAAGTAAGGGCTTGTAGAGGTAAGATGATTAATGGAGTTTTGGCTGAAGTTCTACTCACAGTAGGTCCAGTGAACTCATCCTGTGGTTATTTTCCCAGTCCCAGAATATACGATTAGGATAGAAATACATAGAAGTTGACAAAATTTTCACATTGGTTCCTTGACCTGTGGAGTGAGGACTGTTAGGATTGGAAAGGCTAAATGGAAACCATTAGAGTTGTCTCTGCCATAGAAAATAGTGAATCAAAAACAGTATTGCATCCTTGGAGGAAAAGCCGTTTAGTGCCGTCATAAAGGACTTGAAAGATGTAGGGGTGGTGGTTCCCACCATATCTCCCTTTAACTCTCCTATCTGGCCAGTACAGAAAGACAGATGAATCATGGAGACTGTGAAGAATGACGGTTGACTATAGAAAACTTAATCAAGTAGTGTCTCTGACTGCAGCTGCTATAACCAGATGTGGTGTCCTTACATGAACAGATTAACACATCTTCTGGTACATGGTATGCAGCTATTGATCTAGCAAAAGCCTTTTTCTTGTAGCTGTCCATAAGGACCACCAGAAGTGACTTGATTTCCACTGACCAGAAAATATACCTTTCAGTTTTACTCCAAGTATATATTAATTCTCCAGCCCTGTGTCAAACTTAAATAGAAGAGATTATGATAGCCTATCTCTTCCATAAAATATCACATTGGTTTGCTGTATTGACTACATTAGACATTATGCTGATTGAACCAAGTGAGCAGGAGGTTGTGACTACTTTTGACTTGTTGATAACATATGTATGTTAGAGGATGGGAAATAAATCCAATCAAAATTCAAGGGCCATTTACCTCAGTGAAATTCTTAGGAGTCCAGTGGTGACCATGGTGGCAGAGATGGTGGTTATTCATGGGTTTGACAACATAAACTTCTACTTACCAAATCTGAGCTGGATATAGGTGCTGCTGTGTGCCAGATCTTCCAAAAGCAGAGACCACCAGTGAGCCCAAGATACAGCACTATTCCCCAATGTAACCAACTATTGACCTGGTGTCAGGGTGACTCTTTTGGACCACTTTCTCCATGGAAAGGACTATGTTTTGTCCTTAGTGAAGTAGATACTTATTCTGGTTATGGATTTGCCTATCCTGCACATAATACTTCTACCAAAAACTACCATCTGTGGTCTTAAAGAATACCTTATCCATCATGATTGTATTCCCCACAGTACTGCTTCTGACCGAGGAACACACATCACAGCCAATGAAGAGCAACAGTCATCCCATGATCAGGAAATCCATGGGTCTTATCATGTTTTCCACCATCCTGAGGCATTTGGCCTGATAGAAAGGTGAAATGGCCTTTTAAGACACAGTAACAGTGCCAAGTAGGTGGCAGCATCATGGAGGGCTGGGGTAGAGTTCTCCAAAAGGCAGTAAGTATATGCTTTGAATCAGCACCCAATATATGGTATGGTTTCTCTGATAGCTAGGGGCCAGAATCAAGGGTAGAAACAGTAATAGTTCCATTCACTATCACACTTGTAACCCACTAGGAAATTTTTTGCTTCCTGTTACTACAATGTTAAGCTTTTCTGGCTTAGAAGTTTGGTTCCAGATGGGGAAATGCTCCTGACAGGAGCCAGAACTAGCATTCCATTAAACTGGAAGCTCAGCTTTCCCCTGGCTACTTTTGGCTTATGACTCCCTTAATCCAATAGGCTAAGAAAGGAATAATGGTGTTAGAAGGTATGATTGATCTAGATTGCCAAGGGGAAATGGATTGCTTCTCCACCATGGAGAGAAAGAAGTTTATGTCTGGAGTGCAGGAGACCCTTTAGGGCATCTCTTGGTGCTACCATGTCTTGTGATTAAAGTAAACAAGAAACTACAACAACCTAATCCAGGCAGGATGACAAAGGGCACAGATCCTTCCAGAATGAAGGTGTGGGTCACTTCTCCAGAAAAAGAGGCAAGACTTGCTGAGGTGCTTGCTGAGGGTGGGAGAAATACAGACGGGGCAGTTGAGAAAGCTAGTTAAAAGTACTAGTTAAGGCCAAGTTATAATTGACATAAGTGTTTCCATCATATTTTGTGAAGAATGTGTTTGTATAGATATTTGAACTTTCTTTCCTCAATTTCTTTATCTTATAATATAACATCAATTAAGAGAATATCAGTAGTTATGATCTTTAAATTTTGAGATACCAAAAGAATGCCCCTCAAAGACCATTGACAGCTATTCTAAAATTTATAATGCATTTGCCATTATAGGAGGGATATTTATAACATGTTAGGCATAATTATGACCTGGTTAAGTATATAATATGTTTGTGATATATATGAGATAGTTATACAATATTTGATGTAATTATGACTGGAAAAATGTATTAATAGATTCTTGGACTTAGTTGGTAGATAGCCATTGTTGGAGCAGCTGGACTACAGCCTGCAGGACAGTCTTATATATCCCCTTTCTTTCTATATATAGATTCATCCTATAAGTTTTGTTACTCTGGAGAACCCTGACTAATACACCTATTTATGAGTGGATTATGCTCACTTATTTTGATGATGGCAGTTCTTCTTTCCCCAGTTCACCAGTTCACACAGTAATCTCTCTAAGAAACACTCTTATAGGCACATTAAGATATTGTTTGAATCGTAAATGGCCTATTAATAAAAACAAAAAACTCAGAGCCAGATATCAGGGTGAAAGTTGAACGATCAGAGAAGTAGAGAAAGCCACTGCCAACCACCTCCCCAACTCCATGACTCCTCTGACTGAAAGCCTTTGAGTCCTCACTCGAATGGGTCTCAGTGGAACTGCTTTAGTTCCTGTTTCCTCATGCCTTATATACCTTTCTCCACCCTGCCATCACTTCCTGGTATTAACGGCATGTGTGCTTCCCAGTACTGGGATTAAAGGTGTGTGCCACCACTGCCTGGCTCTGTTTCAAGTGTGGCCTTGAACTCATAGAGATCCAGATGGATCTCTGCCTCCGAGTGATAAGATTAAGGGTGTGTGCCACTACTATCTGGCCTTTATGTCTAATCTAGTGGCAGGCTCTGTCCTCTGACCCTCAGGTAAGTTTTATTAGGGTACACAATGTATCATCACATTAAGGAATGAAGTTTATGAGCTAGTTGGGTATCCCTTAGGTCAGTCAAGGGTTACTAACTTGAAAGGAATTTTTTTTTCCTGTCCAACTGGAAACAGTTTTTGTTAATAAAAATATGTAACTAACTTAGGAGCTGACAAAACTCTGCTGCTATTGAAGAAGTGTTTTTATCTGAGAATAATAAGATGGGTGTAGGGCTGCAGTTATTTAAAAGCTTTACATTCTGGTTAACTGGGGTTGGTTATAGATAGTAATTTCAGATCTTTAATTGTTAAGAGCTGCACCAGCCATATAATTCATTACTCCTTTTTGTGAGATATTCTCTCATACTACCAGCTGTGTTTGCTGAAACAGACGGTGAATTGTTTAACCTTTAAAAACCATTTTCTATAATTCTAGGGTGTTATTTGTACATGTACTCTGCTTTTTTTTGTAAAAAAAATCATATAAATCTTATTTCAGACTGTAAGTGAATGTGCAAAATGCAGGAACTGAGGACAGACTGATGACATTTGTGCTAACTTGGGAATCATTTAAAATAGTTTATTCTACAACAAACTTCAAATTATTTGCTTACATAAACATGATAACTTAGAGAATGGTGAGTTTAAAATTTCTCTTTAATAGCTACTGACAGGTAGTGAATGGTATGTAAGAGACAAATTTTACTGACATTTTGAACTGAACTAAAAATCCTGAAGCTCACTGAGGGAAATAGCTTCCACTAAGAGAGAGAAATACCGTGAAGTGTTGAAATGGTTATGATGTGAATCCAATTAAGATTATTACAACTTAGTTTTACAATTCAGGATGTTTCTTGGAGAAGAAAATTGAGGCTTTGGATTTCTGCTAGGCATCCTGGCCAGATATACAGGGAATGCTGTTGTATTTTCTAGCTTTTTGTGGGCATGGGGAAAAATATATCACTTGCACTTTTATGAAAACTGACAATGAAACCTGAGACATCCCATCATGAAAAATTACCTCAAATAATCTGCTTCATTTCACTATGGAGTTTTCTCCAGAAAATAATTGGAAATCATGTGGAGGGGAAAAGAATAGCTGAGAATCCGTGATGTAAACAGCATCTGCAAACCCTGAGCAGCTTTTTAGTAGTCAGAAGACTAAGAAAATTGGCCTTCATGAAATCCAGAAAGCTGCACAGGCAGCTGTCTTGGCAGTGAATTCAAAAGGGCTCTTCTCTGCCTCAGTATAGATGGAGTCATCTCAGCAACTAGTATGAGGAAGAGGAGAGTGAAGCCCATGCTGTTTGATTACTATAATATTTGAAAAAGGTGATGCCTTACTTAAGTATATCTTTTCTAACAACCAAGAATGACATATCTAGTTTTTTTTAAAAAAAAAACTATGTTAAACAACAGAAGAAAGTGCTTCTTTCTTTCTTCTGTTCTAGAATATCTGCAAACTTGGCAATGAGGCATGTAAGGGCAATGGTGGTTTTAGAAATACAGGCCCCAGACATGAAGAATTGGTTCCATGACTTAACCTCTGTCCACCACTGATTACCTTGATGAAAGCTTGTCCACATCAGAGGCTAAGGTGAGATATTGGCAGGCAAAGACCTGGGTATGTGCCATTGACACTGAGAAGGAGTTGGCACATCTATGGATTTATGGGGGCACATGTAAACATGGAGGGTGTGGAGATGGGCATCTTTTAGCAAGCATGCTCCTAAGAATATTTGAAGTAAGAGTGATCTTATGTAGAAGTCACTGTATTTTGTATAATATTTAAGGGTTCAGCCCTAATATTATACAACTCCAGGGGCCCAGGATAGACGCTATCTTTGGCGTGAGAATGAATCCAGTTGCTCAGAGCTCTTTCGTTCAATTCATTTATTCAATCACCATCATTCAATCACCAGTTCAACTCTCTCCAATCTCCTAATTTCCTTGTTTCCTTTTATTCTAACCCCCTCCTCCTGGGCTGGTCTATATCCTCTCCCAAGCAGTAACACCTCATGTTTTGTATACAGCACAAGATTGTAGGGGTCCATGCTAGAGGCTTCCTGGCAATTGTATTTGCAACCCAAAAAGGGGAGAGATAGGAGTGGAGTCAGTTAGTAGTTGAAATAAATCAGAAAAGGAATTTATGTGCTAGAAATATATCCTTACTGTGGTTAGGTGAAGACATAGCTATCATATGATATGAGTCTATCATAAATGTGTTCAACTATAAACTTACAGGTGATAGGGTAGGGAGAGTCTGTAGGTCACTAAAAGTTAAACTGTCACTTCTTCCTCTGCCGCCAGTTTCCTGACAGGGCAGGGGAGGAGTACTGATAGCTAGTCAATCTGCATCACAGCTTGAAGTGCCTGCTGGGAGGAAACTCCTTTGATCTAAGAGGTTACCTTAGTTGGGGTGTGTGTGGGGGCGGTTTCCAGGCATCTAACAGATGGCCTGGTTAGCTATCTTTTCCTTGTCTTTTAAGGCTTTGTTTGGGGTTGACTCTATCTTCAGAAGTAGCTCAAGGAGAGTATTTGCAAATGGCAGATACCCAAAACAAATGCTAAAGAGGGGGGGCCTGGAGCTCAGAGGCAAAATGTTTTGTTTATGTGACTATCCAGGTATTTGAAGTGGAGAGTCACACACACATACACATTTTAGGAGAATTATGAGCACAAGGAATTCATAGCAAGGCACAACTGAATACTAAGCTGTGTAACACCAATAGTCCCTGCTGATTGGCTTCCCATTCGACTGACCCTTGGTCTTGTATAGCTTATAATATACAGCTGGACTTCTATTTCATATTCCTGTGGCTCTCCACAACTGTAGAGCTTTAAATGAAGGATTGGCACAGACCTTATTGCTACATACATTTTAGAGCACTGTTACATTTCCAGGTCAAGATATAGAGAGTTTCTACGTGCCCTGCTCCTGGCCTCATTAATCATTGATAGCTTGCTATACCACAATGCATTGGTAGCACACTAATGGGCTAGAATTGATGCACCATTGCTCACTAAATTTCATAGGTTATAAACATTTCCTTAGTTCTCTGTTCCCTCCTTCTGCTCTGAGATCCCATCGTGGACCCCACCCTACATGTCTTTACTAGGGGTCTTTTTGGCCCAGAGTTACCCAGACTGGTTTTTCATTTCCTTGGTGGTTTAGAAGAGGAGAGGGTAGATATTTAGATCATTGACTCTCTATTGGAATTTTCTGATGTTCTCATGGTCAGACTTGGATTATGAACTTGTGGTAGAAGACCATAGTGGTATAGTGTGTTTTTTTGTTTTATACTATTAAAAGCATGTGCCATCAATATAGTCTCTCACTAGCAAAGTTGGCCTTGATCATCTGACTAATGTGGTCAGGTTTGTCCATTGTGAAGCTACTTTCTTACTTTTGTCTAGCTCATGGTGTTTAGAAGAAAGTCACTTTGCATAGTTTATAGTTAAGGGGCTGGGAGCTATTCTCAACTTCCTTGAAGCAAGAGCATTTAGATCAATTATTTGGGATTCTTCTGCCTAAGAGATTTGTATCTTCTCAAAACTGATCATCCATTCTTTCCAATTTGGAGTTTTGGATATTAATTTATACTTTGTATGGTAATGAAGTGCTGGGAGTTTTTGTCCATATGTGGACATTAGGAGTTCTGCCTGAATACAGTTTTGACATTCTCAACCTAATTTCCAGTTATTCTTCACCACCTCATAGTTCTTTAGTGTGGTCAATCCAGATATTTGCCATATAAAACTGGTGGCCTCTGGGATAGTAAGGTACTACCTACCTGACTGACCTCATTCCAAATATATGATGAGGTAATGATATAGAATACTGTGACTACACAGAAATCATGCCTGTTTTCTCTGAATCCATCAGTAGAGCTCCCCTTGGGAAGCATACTTAAATGAATTTGCGGCCCCAATAAAATTTCAAGCCATGGATTCATCTCTCTTCCCATTCTCCATTTGTTTACTGAGTATGCTGCACACACACACACACACACACACACACACACACACACACACCTGCTTTTGTTATTTCACACTTTTAAAATATTAGTTTCTGCTACATGCTTGTTCAGCTCAGTCCGCCGCGCCAGCCCAGAGACCCCACGGCGGGAGGCGGCAGAAGGCTGAGGCAGCAGCAACAGTGAAATGGCAGAGACCTTAGCTGACACCCAGCAGCTGCTGATCACCAAGCCTCAGAGCCTGAATGACGCCTACAGGCCGCCCAGCAACTTCCTCGAGATCAGCCGGGGGCCCCTTCACCACCTACGAGATCAGAGTCAAGACAAATCTTCCTGTCTTCAAGCTGAAGGAATCTACTGTTAGAAGGAGATACAGTGACTTTGAATGACTTCGAAGTGAACTAGAAAGAGAGAGCAAGGTTGTAGTTCTCCCAATCCCTGGGAAAGCGTTTTTGCGGCAGCTTCCTTTCAGAGGAGACGATGGAATATTTGGTGACAATTTCATTGAGGAAAGGAAGCAGGGACTGGAACAGTTTATAAACAAGGTCGCTGGTCATCCTCTGGCCCAGAATGAGTGTTTTCACAGGATGAAATAGTAGATAAAAGCTATACTCCATCTAAAATAAGACATGCCTGAGTTTGGAAAGAAGCAGAAACGAGACCATTAACGATGCATCCCTACCAATGAAGAAGTTGTAACTAACTTAGCATGCTGCGCAGACACTGGTCTAACATGCCCTGGGTATACTAACACTCACACGCCCCTTTCATTTCCGTTAGTTCATTTGCTGTAGTGGAACGCCCTCGTTGAGCCTCTCTACTAGCTCTACCCTGCCATGTCCGTGTGCACACTAAGCCTCGCAAGCTAGTAGAACCTACCTAAAGTTGCTGACTTGGTCTTATTTACGGTTTCTGTGTCATGTTTCTTCTTGAATCCAATTGACTAGAACATTTCCTCCCCTACTGTGTGATACCACCACTCAGTCCTAATTTATGTGCAGGAGAACGACAACCACTTGTCTCCAGTGCCACACATATGAGATGTACTTTGTGTGCAGAGTGTGTCTTTCTTCTGGCCTGTAATCCCCTTCACATGGAAGATTAATGAGGGAAATCTTCATATTCTGTATAAAAACAAAATCAAATTTACAGGAATTAACAATCATTGGTCATTAATATCCCTTAATATCAATGGACTTAATGCACCTATAAAAAGACACAGGCAGACAGAATGGATAAGAAAGTAGGACCCATCTTTCTTCTGCATACAAGAAACACACCTCAACTTCAAAGATAGACACTACTTCAGAGTAAAAGGCTGGGAAAAGTCTTTGCAATCAAATGGTCTTAAGAAACAAGCTAGTGTAACTATCCTAATATCCAACAAAATAGAATTCAAACTAAAATCAATCAAAAGAAATCGAGAAGGACATCACATACTCATCACAGAAAAGATCCACCAAGATGAAGTTTCAGTTCTGAACATTTATGCCCCAAATTCAAGGGTACCCACATATATAAAAGAAACATTACTAAACTTTAATCATACATCAAACCCCACACATTAATAGTGGGAGACTTCAACACCCCACTCTCACCACTGGACAGATCTGCCAGAATGAAACTTAACAGAGAAATAAGGGACTTAACTGATTTTATGACTCAAATGGACTTCATTGATACCTATAAAACATTACACCCTAACACAAAAGAATATACCTTCGCTCAGCATCCCATGGAACCTTCTCTAAAATTGACCACATACTTGGTAACAAAGCAAATCTCAACAGATATAAAAAGAGACACAAAGAATGAGAGCAAGACAGGACATCTGATCAAGCTCCGAAATTTTATTTTTCTCTTAAGGCATATATAAATAGGCAAAGGAGGGTGCAAGCAGAAAGGGACTTAATTATGGGCTGTTTGGCCAGCAGGGAATATTGCTCTGGGGGTTATCTATCTACTCTTGTCTAACTGCCTAATTGTTTAACTGCAGCTCATTCACTTGATATCTGACAAGAGGTTCCGGTATTTGTGAGAAGAGGTTCTGGTGCTATGGAGACTTAAGCAAGGCCTAGATCTAAGAAAAGAGGAGAGAAGCCCAAATATGGCAGCATGGGTGTCAAGGGTGGTCAGACCACCATGGTTTAAAGTTAGACTTCAATGACAACAAAAATTACGGAAAGCCTACAATCTCATGGAAACTGAATAATGCTCAACTGAATCACCAATGGGTCAAGGAAAAAATAAAGAAAGAAATTAAAGACTTTCTAGAGATCAATGAAAATGAATACACCACATACCCAAACTTATGGGACGCTATGAAAGCAGTGCTAAGAGGAAAATTCATAGCAATAAATGCCCACATAAAGAAGTTGGAGATATTTCACACTAGTGACTTAACAGCACACCTGAAAGCTCTAGAACAAAAAGAAACAAACTCACCCAGGAGGAATATATGCCAGGAAATAATCAAATTGAGAGCTGAAATCAATGAAATAGAAACAAAGAGAACAATACAAAGAATCAATGAAACACAGAGTTGGTTCTTTGAGAAAATCAACAAGATAGACAAGCCTTTATCCAGACTAACCAAAAGGCAGACAGAGAGCATCCAAATTAACAACTGATAATGAGGAAATCCAGAGAATCATCAGGTCATACTTCAAAAACCTGTACTCCACAAAATTGGAAAATCTAAAAGAAATAGACAATTTTCTTTTAGATAGGTACCACATACCAAAGTTAAATCAAGACCAGATAAATTATTTAAACAGACCAATAACCCCTAAAAAAATAAAAACAGTCATTAAAAGTCTCCCAACCAAAAAAGGGCCAGGACCAGATGGTTTCAATGCAGAATTCTACCAGATCTTCAAAGAAGAGTTAATACCAATACTCTTCAAATTGTTTCACACAATAGAAACATAAGGAACATTACCAAACTTCTTTTACAAGGCTACAGTTACTCTGATTCCCAAGCCAAACAAAGATGCAACAAAGAAAGAGAATTACAGACTAATCTCCCTCATGAACATTGATTGATGCAAAAATATTCAATAAAATACTGGCAAACAGACTCCAAGAACACATCAAAACATTATCCACTATGATCAAGTAAGCTTCATCCCAGAGATGGAAAGTTGGTTCAACATAAGAAAGTCCATCAATGTAATACACCATATAAACAAACTGAAAGAAAAAAAACACATGATCATTTCATTAGATGCTGAAAAGGCCTTTGACAAAATCCAACACCCCTTCATGATAAAGGTCTTTGAGAGATCAGGAATACAGGGAACATACCTAAACATAATAAAGGCAATTTACAGCAAGCCAACAGCCAACATCAAATTAAATGGAGAGAAACGCAAAGCAATTCTTCTAAAATCAGGAACAAGAAAACGCTGTCCACTCTCCCCATATTTATTCAATATAGTACTTGAAATTCTAGCTAGAGCAATAAGACAACAAAAGGAGATCAAAGGGATACAAATTGGAAAGGAAGAAGGCAAACTTTCACTATTTGCAGATGATATGATAGTATATATAAGTGACCCCAAAAATTTAACCAAAGAATTCCTATAAGTGATAAACACCTTCAGTAATGTGGCAGGATACAAGATTAACTAAAAAAAAAAATCAGTAGCCCTCTTATATACAAATGATAAACCAGCTGAGAAAGAAATCAGAGAAACACAATCCTTTACAATTGCCACAAATAATACAAAATACCTTAGGGTAACCTTAACTAAGCAAGTGAAGGACCTGTATGACAAGAATTTTAGGTCTTTGAAGAAATAAATTAAAGAAGATATCAGAAAATGGAAAGATCCCCCATGCTCATGCATAGGTAGGATTAACATAGTAAAAATGGCAATCTTACCAAAAGCAATATCAGATTCAATGCAATCCCCAACAAAATCCCAACACAATTCTTCACAGACCTGAAAAGAATAATACTCAATTTCATATGGAAAAACAAAAACCCAGGATAGCTAAAAGAATCCTATACAATAAAGCAACATCTGGAGGCATCATTATTCTGACTTGAAGCTCTACTACAGAGCTACAGTAAAAAGTACAGCTTGGTACTGGCATAAAAACTGACATACAGACCAATGGAACAGAATTAAAGACCCTGACATTAATTCATGCACATACGAACACCTGATTTTGGACAAAGAAGCCAAAACTCTACAATGGAAAAAAGAAAGTATCTTCAACAAATGGTGCTGGCATAACTGGATGTTAATATGTAAAAGATTACAAATAGATCCATATCTGTCACCATGCACAAAACTCAAGTCCAAGTGGATCAAAGACCTCAACATAAATCCAGTTACACTAAACTTGATAGACGAGAAAGTAGGAAGTAGTCTTGAACACATTGGCACAGGAGATCACTTCCTAAATATAACATCAGTAGCACAGACACAGAGAACAACAATTAATAAATGGGACCTCTTGAAACTGAGAAGCTTTTGTAGGGCAAAAGACATGGTCAATAAGACAAAACTACAGCCTACAGAATGAGAAAAGACCTTCACCAACCCCACATGTGCCAGAGGACTGATCTCCAAAGTATATAAACTCAAGTATAAGAACTTGAGTTTATAAGAACTCAAGATTATAAGAACTCAAGAAACTAGACATCAAAATACTGAACAATCCAATTAAAAAATGGGCTAAAGAGCTAAACAGAGAATTCTAAAAAGAAGAATCTCAAGTGGCTGAAAGACATTTAAAGAAATGCTCAACATCTTTAGTCATCAGAGAAATGCAAATCAAAATGACTCTGAGATACCACCATAGTCATAATGGCTAAGATAAAAAAGCACTAAAAAGTCTATGTTGGAGAGGATGCAGAGCATGGGGAACACTCCTCCACTGTTGGTGGGAATGCAAACTTATACAGCCACTGTGGAAATCAGTATGGTGGTTTCTCAGAAAACTGGGAATCCATTTACCTCAAGACCCAGCTACACCACTCTTGGGCATATACCCAAGGAATGCTCAATCATACCACAAGTACACATGCTCAACTATGTTTGTAGCAGCATTCTTTGTAATAGCCAGAACCTATAAACAACCTAGATGCCCCTCAACTGAAGAATGGATAAAGAAAATGTGGCACATATACACAGTGGAGTACTACTCAGCAGAGAAAAACAATGACATCGTGAGGTTTGCAGGCAAATGGATGGAGCTAGAAAATATCCTGAGTGAGGTAACCCAGACTCAGAAGGACAAACATGGTATGTACTCACTCATAAGTGGATACTACATGTAAAGCAAAGGATAACCAGACTGCAACCCACAGTTCTAGGGAGGCTAGCTAGTAAGGAGGACCCTAGGAATAATACATGGATTGCCCAGTAATAGAGAAATAGGTGAGATCTCCATGAGTGAACTGGGGGTGAGGAGGGTAATGGAGGGCCGTGAGGGGTACGGGGAATGAGAGCTTAGGGGAGCAGGAGGTTCAGCTGGAATGGGAACAGAGTTGGAGAACAAGGAAAGAGATAACATGAGAAATGAAGGCACCATGGGAATAGGGAGAAGCAGAGTCCTAGGGAGGTTCCTAGTAATCCACAAAGATGACTCCACCGTAGACTACTGGCAATGGTCGAGAGGGTGCCTTAGCTGACCTACTCTGGTGATCAGATGGCTGAATAACCTAACTGTCATCATAGAACCCTCATTCAGTGACTGATGGAAGCAGATGCAGAGATCCATGGCCAGGTCCCAGGTGGACCTCCAGGAGCCTAATCAATGAGAGAGAGGAGGGATTCTATGAGCGAGAGATATTGAGACCATGATTGGAAAAAGTACAAAGACAACTAGCCAAACTAGTGGAAATACATAAACTGTTGACCAATAGCTGAGAAGCCCCCATGGTACTCGACTAGGTCCTCTGGATAAGTGAGACAGTTGTTTAGCTTGAGCTGTTTAGGGAGCCCCCAGGCAGTTGTATTGGTAACTAACCCTAGTATGTGAGCCAGCTATTTGGAGCCTAGTGCCTATGGTGAAACACTTTGCACAGCCTTGGTGCAGGAGGGAGGGGCTTGGACCTGCCTCACCTGAATATACCAGGCTCTGCTGACTCCCCATGGGAGACCTTGCCTAGGAAGAGGTGGGAATGGGGGGTGGGTTTGGGTGGTGGAAGGCTGGGGGGTGAGGAGTGAGGATAGGGGAATCTGTGGTTGGAATGTAAAATGAATAGAAAATCTCATAATTAAAAATAAAAGAAGAAAAAAAATCTAAGAAGCATCTAGAATGCCAAAGCATGGTGGAGAAGGACCCAAGTGATACAAACAAATGTGAGAAGTAAAGATTAGACCTATTTGTTTACATTTTAAATTGAGTCCTTGAAGAAAATTGCTAGTTTTGTAATTTTCACAATGGGGTAATAATTATGATAATAATGCATGAAGATAAATATTTGTTGTGGAATAAAATATTTGTTTATGAAAAAAATAAAATATTGGTTTCTCTGTATTTCATTTGATTGACACATCTTTTCTGCTGTGAGCCACAAAAATATGAAGTAGGAATTCAACTGCCACTGACAAAGCTGACCCATTACAGCCAGGGGCTCTGGTGGAGGCTGAAGCCAAAACTCAAGGAGTTTTGAATGTATTAGCTATTTCCTGTAATGAATTTCTTATGTGATATTGCAGCTTTCCCAATTGATTCTTTTCCCAAGAATTTCTAACAGTGTGATTGATCATTTATTGGGCACAACTTTCCCTATATATTTGGGGTATTTGGATAACATCCCCCAGCTATGTGTGAAAACAGTCACACAGTCAAAATCTGTTTCCCACAACCAAGTTTTTGTTCCTTTCTCCAATGTAAACTTGGAAGTCTGCCTTAGAGGTCCTACAACTATCTTCATTGGGAGGCATTTGGTCAATGTTAAGTATCAAGGCAAAAGTATCTCATTTGAGACATTCTCAGAACCCCAAGGACAAAGAACTACAACATGTCTGAGCTGTTGATTCACATCCTTTAGATAGAAAAATGCTGTCCCAAGGTAACCTCACACTAAGAAATTCTTACCTCCTTTTACTTTCACCTTGGTTTGTTAATCAGCTCAGTATCTAACCACATTTAAGAGTGCAGTATTACACATGCATCTCCCTTTTTCCTTTCTTAGATTTTCCTAATTGATCTCTCCCTCTCATTTGACCTTCCCTTTAAGAGTTCCCTGAGGCTTTTACAAGTCACCCTCTCCTTGAGTCATTAAGGGCGCCTGAGAGTCTCTGCCTGTTGCAAACTCTTATATGTTTTTATGATCCTGGAAGAATTCAAGCCTTGTGACTTTGCTTTGGCCAGAGAACTGCTGATTATATGTGTATAAAAACTAGAAACTTCAGAGACTTGAGGTAGAACTAAGATAGAACAAAGAGAAAACAGCAGAGAAATGTATGAGAGAGCTGAAAAGAAGCTGTAGATTTGAATTAACTTAGAACAATAAAGTGAATGGACTGAAATAGCATGGTTTGTGTAGATTGTTCAATATTCCTAAGATTAGATTTCCAGCTAGTTTTTAGATCTCCCTTGGACCCTGAGAGAGGGTTATTTGGGGATGGCCCCCAATAGCCCTTGTTACTTTTCTCCTGGCCAAGATTTCCCCAGAGAACAACTGTCTTGTGACAAATTAGACAGAGAATGAAGATAGAAGTTACATGAACATCTATAACTACAAACAACTTCACTGAGAGAGACACCAGTCATAGGATGGATGAGCATCTATAACTACAGACAACTCCATTGAGAGGGACACCGGTCATAGGATGGATGAGCATCTATAACTACAGACAACTCCATTGAGAGGGACACCGGTCATAGGATGGATGAGCATCTATAACTACAGACAACTCCATTGAGAGGGACACCGGTCATAGGATGGATGAGCATCTATAACTACAGACAACTCCATTGAGAGGGACACCGGTCATAGGATGGATGATTAAGCCCTGGGTCATTATTCAGGGCAAAGAAATATTATGAAAGGTGCACTATAATGTCTGTGGCACTTCCCTGTGCACCATCAGGTAACATTTAGAGTTTAACAGTCAGTTTTCTTAGGAAAGGTCACAAGTCAAAATTATGGAAAATATATAACTCACCATCATGCTTATACATGTTCATGTATGATACACTTAAATATTCACTTACTTTTGACACTGTAAATCCTATAGACTCATTTTTGTGTGTTTCCTGCACTAGTACTAAAACTAGCCACTTTTACATAGAATTTCATTTCATATGGTTATATGAAATTCTATGTAATTGCTGCCATAATGTCATCAGTTCTAGGACTTCTCAGCTAATAAGGCAAAGAACTACATGTGTGCATAGTAATCTGTATACATACACTAATTTACAAATAGTCATGTCTAAGTACCTGTATTTGTGTTAAGCTAAATATGTTCATATTGACAGCTTACCTACAGTCATTACCATCAAGATAACTCTAGCATTCTTCCATGCTTATCTGAAGATTTCCACTTCAACAGTAGGTTCTAGCTTTTACCATCTGCCATCTATTTGTTAAATTCCAGTGCACATTGTAAAAGTACCAAATTTTCAACTCGTGTATCTGAGGAAAATGAGTGTATCAACTAGTGCAGAGAAAAAAATGGGCAATTTCATTTTCATTTACTTTAATAATGCTTATTTCTAAGCCATGATGTGTGTGTGCATGCATATGTGTGTGCATACATGTGTATTATACAGTGAACAGATTTCAGGAGATTAGAAAAAATAACGGAAACTTAAGTCCAGCTGGGCACTAATGGTGACTTGACCCAGGATTACCATAGACAAATATTTGTTAATTTTTTGTTTTCATTCCCTTGTCTTCCCTTTTAAAAGAGAAGGTATCCTTATGTAGTTTAGGCTTCCCTCAAGTTTGTGATTTTTCTGCCTCAACCCAAGTTCATTGTTTTCTCTGTGAGGCCAAGCTTAAATTCTTATGAGGAAACTTTGTATAAAAATAATTTATTTCTGTTTATTGTTAAATATCCTAAGAATTTTACAGAACTTTGTTGCATAAATCCTAATTGGTCTTAATAAAAATCCAGAGCCAGATATCAGGGTGAAATTTGAAAGATCAGAGAAGCAGAGCTAGCCACCTCTTAAGTCACCAACTCCTCAGCCTGTAAGAGACTGAAAAGACCTAAGCTCCTATCTCTTCCCACCTTATGTTCTTTTCTCTGCTAGTGCTGGATTAAAGGCGTGTGATCCCAAGGGCTAGTGTTAAAGGTGTATGGCACCACTGCCTGGCTGTTTCTCTTTTAGACTGGATTAATCTCATGTAGCCTAGCGTGGCCTTGAACTCAGAGATCCAGACAGATCTCTGCCTCTGCCTCCCAAGTGCTAGGATTAAAGGTGTGGCCACACTGCCTGACCTCTATGGCTAACTCTGTGGCTAGATCTGTCCTCTGATCTTCAGGTAAGCTTTCATTTCTTAGATTACAAGCAGTATATCACCACAAAATTGAACTCACAAAATTTGTGTGTGAGGTACAGCTACACAGTCACAGTCTCTACTTTGTAGATGAGGAGACTGTGGCAGATATCTGTTTGTCACATTGTGAGGAAGTATCAGTTGAAATTTTGACTCTGCCAATCAGGATTTGGGTTCTGTGGTTTTAACCAGCCTCAAATTCCCTTTCTCAATTAAATTTATTGACTCACATATCTGAGGACAGTAATTATTTTATTTAGTTTCTGCAAAATGCAGTCTACCCCCATTATGTACTATGATAGGGCATCAAAAACTCTGATCAGAGAACAAATGTAGTTTATAATGAAGTAAACTATGTGCTTCATTGTATGGAAATGCCACTTTCCTAAGCTTGTCGTCATTTATACCCTGGTCCACTGGATGTGAGCTGTGGCATGCTGTGTGAGCCTTTGTGTTTTGTATTCATAAATATCTTTTTTTTTTTTTTTTTGTTTTTCGAGACAGGGTTTCTCTGTGTAGCTTTGTGCCTTTCCTGGGACTCACTTGGTAGCCCAGGCTGGCCTCGAACTCACAGAGATCCGCCTGACTCTGCCTCCCGAGTGCTGGGATTAAAGGCGTGCGCCACCACCGCCCGGCCATAAATATCTTTTAAGAACAGGCAAATGTGTCCTAACTCAGAAGGAAATGATCACACACATTGTAAAGCCTTTAAAATAAAGAAGACATCAATAAAAAATGACACATGTGCTTTTTAAATCTACTCAAATAATGATAAAAGAAGCCCTGCATTTTGAGGGAGGTTGTTTCAATTTATAGTTTTTAATCAGTTATCACATTTCCCTTAGGAAATAAGAAATGTCATGTTACCTATTGAACTTTACTATTATGTCCAAATTTGTCTTAGATACTGATGTGAACATTTGAAGGCATATTCTGTCACCATCACAATCAAATAAAAGTTATCAGTCTCTGGTGCTTTGAGTATTCATTGAGTATATAATGATCTTCTTATTTTACCAGAGTTACTAAGATCAGAGCCTGGGCCATGGCAGCCCTAACAAGCTAGCCTTGACCACCCACTCTTAATATGTTAATTAAAGAGACAAATAATAGTGAAAACTTGAGAAGAGTCTTATTCAGTGTGGCCATGGGCAATTTTATAACGCTATAGGAAGACCCTGGCCAGCTGCACCTCCATACCAATGCTATGTTAATGGATTTCCAACCCTCTAGAATTGCAAGCCAGAATAAGCCCTTTTTCTTATAAATTATCCAGTCTGAAGCATCCTGTTATAACAATAGAACATGAATTGAGACTGCAAGTGAACAGGGAAACTGTCAAAAATTCTGTTTCAGGCAGCATTATAACTTGAGTCTAGTTCTGAGATATGAAACTGGGAGCGTATGCTGTTAGTAAAATTCTGTTCATGGAAGATATTGGGCTAATTATACTGAAACAGATTTCAGAGGCATTAGGATGTGAGAACTCCAATGACTTATGCTTTTTTTTGAAAATGTTTCATGGATGCCCAAAAGATAGAGATGTTCATTAATGAAATGATGGCTGAAAAAATAGAATAGAACAGAAAGAACAGAATAGAAGAGAGTATATAGAACATGGAAAGATAATGACTCTGCATCTCATTTGTACACATGGTTACCATCACTTTTTCAATATCAACCAGGAGACATTTGGTCCTTACCTACTGCCTTAGTTTCCCTACATTCAAAGAGAAATTAAGAAACAGAAACTAGGAAAGGAAATTGATTTATTTATAGTTTGGTCAAATGGTTTGCGAGGAGTCTGATTTCTTCTCTCACCATGAGACAAACCATGAAAAAGAGACCAGAACATATGTAAATTAAATTGTGATACAGTTTAACCTTGGCCACTCAAGCCTCAGTTTTTTCCTCATTGTGCCCATTTACTGCTATAGAGACAATGTCCTACTCATGCTACTCACAAAATTCATCTTAAAGAGCCTTCAGTTTTGAAAAAGAAAAGAATCCCAGAGGTTTTATGGATTGTGGATTTAAGCTCTCATTATTCTTGGATTTTTTTGTTCCTAAGTCCATTCCTTTGATAGGTATGGAGGAAAGCCTTTTGTATTTCTTCTTTAGGTTGACTTCTTTCTGTATGTCTGTTTCACACAGATTTTGCAAATGCAAAAAGTGATAGGCTGATAGCTGAAGAAAGGTGCACAGGTGTCTCTCTTTAGAATAGTTCATTTTTATTCACAGCTTCAAACTGAGATCTTGGCTACATTTCAGTTGATGACCACCTTTCTGTACTCTTACAGACTTCAGGATGGATGGAGAGAAAGTACTCAGCTTCAGATAATTGGCCATCAACTAATCTTAGGTGTTTAGAGATCTTCCTTTTGTAGGGATTAAGCTGAGTTCTTTCCGAGTTACCCCATATTGTATAAGACAATGGCTTTTAGGCTGTACCTTGTCCTGGGTAACCCCAATTTAAACATCAGTATTTTAGCTTACTTTGTGTATAAATGTAGAAGAATAATGACTCTGAATTTAACTCATGACCATAGATATCACAACCTGTTCAGCACCACAGATCAGCAGATAATTTACTCCAAGTAGAAAGATACTACCTCCAAACTTACTAAAGTTGATTTGGAACATATCAACATGTGGGTTGTTAAAACCATAAAGAAAAACAGTCTCAAGAACTTTGTTGAGCATGCTAGAACAGTGAAGAATGCAACACTTTCACCGGGACCTTACAAGGACACCCAACACTCTGATGAAAACAATGCTACAAGCCTGTCTTCTGACTACTTGGTGCATCAATCACTGAACTGATAGGCAGAGAGTTGATCATTGTCCCTGAAACTTCAACTTCAACATGGTCCCCACTGCTTCCTGCTTGACAGGGCCACATAAATCACTTTGCAATCCCTCCATCCATCTCCATCCCCAGTTCTGTTCTGTGATTTTGAGGCATAGCTATGGATCTGCTGAGCTATATAGGCCTCCAGTAGCTCTCCAACTGGGTTCCTTATCTAACTGCTGTGCCTATCTATGTTGGTTCTATGACTAGTAAGGCATCTTTGAACTCTGTGGCCTCGAAAATAATTTTTTAGTTATTCTATATCTATAATCTGTCTCTCTCTATCTGTCTTTCTCTCTGTATCTCATCTATCGTCTACTTATGTGAAATATAATATGTCATTTGAGAGTTAATATTTGTAATTAATATTGAAATAAATTGACCTGATATCAAGGGAAATCAAGACTACATAGTAAAATAATTCAATATAACTTGTGAATATGTTCTAATTCAATAAATTCTGACATTTTGGAAAGTCACAAACATGTCTACCTATGTTCCTGCATGGTATGTTCATAACACCTTCCATACCGTTTTAGAGATTAGATCTCATTTTTTCCACATTCTTCACTTTCTACTAAGGCTATGGAAATTCAAATGACTTCTATGTGAGAGATAATGAAAGGTAGTTCTTGAAATCCTGGATAGTGTCTACCCATCCCCAGAAAAGACAAATATTCTTACCTTTTACCACCCGATTCTACCTTCTCATCTTTTTGCTATACACAGAACTTTCCAATTATGAAAACTGGAGGTCTGTTTAATTAGGCAGTCTTTGTCAAGTTGTGTTCCTGTCCATTATTCACTCTTTGTTTCAGATCCAGTCTTTCAAAGAAGTCTAAATTACTGTCATCACCTGAGATCAATCTCTTTTCTATAAAATAATTTGCACAAGTGCAACCTTGCCATTCCCACCCAATTTTGTGTCATTTCTCTTCCTTCTCCCCCCACTTTTCCTTCTTCTTGTTAACATTAAGACTAGTTGTGCTGCCCAAATATTCTTGGGTGTGTGGTTTTCCAAACTGAAGTGTGGTTGTTTTATCAAGGTGCTACAGTCTTAGAGAAAACTGACCCTTCCTCTACCAGCAGCTAAGAATTGCCAATAGTTTTGCATCTAGAGATGCAACTTCCTTTCCCATGTTGGTATTTGGTTTGCACAGGCTTTTTGCATGATGTCACAACTACTGTGAGTTTGCCTATGTAGCTGCTCTGTTGTGTACAGAAGACAATGTTTCCTTGTATTCATCTACTGCCTCTGGCTTTTATATCTTTTATTTCTTTTTTCCACAATGATCCCTGAGCCTTTGGAGAAGGGAGTACAGTATATATGTTTCATTTAGGACTGAGAATCCTTTAGTCACTTATTCTCTGTACATTGGCCAACCATCAGTCTTTGTGTTGACCATCTAATACAAACAGAAGCTGCTCTGATGAGAGAAGCTTTAATATATGGATATAATGATTGGTCATTAGGAATTAGTCTAATACTATGTCCACATAACAAAATAATAGTAGTTTCTCTTCTAGTGCCTATGTCTTATCTAGCCTTAGATGCTTGGTCTGATATTAGTGCCAGGTATAGGTTTTATTTTGTGGGACAGGCCTTAAAGCCAAGCAGAATGTAGTTGGTTACTCCCACAACATTCATGCCACTGTTGCAATAGTAGCTATGTCTTGCCAAGCTGGTTGTTATTATTGCTCACAAGAGTTCACACCCTCCAGCAGACTGCGTAACACTTTCCAGCACTGTGAAAGTTAGACAGTAGAGACAATATTTTCCCTTTTTTTCTTTTTAATTTATTGAATACCTTGAGGAATATTGGTGTTAGTTTTTCTTTGAAGGACTGATAGAATTTTACACTGAATCCATTTGGTCCTAGACTCATTTTAGTTAAGAGATTTTAAATTACTGTTTCTAGGCCACTGAAGATGGAATTGTTATGGGTCTATCTAAATTATTTAACTTTAGTAGGTTGTATCTTTCTAGAAATTCATCCATTTTATTTAGATTTTCCACTTTGGTGGAATATAGATTTTTAAAGTATATCCTTATGATTTTCTGAATTTCCTGTTATAATATTTCTCCTTTAATCTCTAACTTTATTAATACTTACCTTTTTTTTTCTTTTGGGTAGTTTAGCTAAAGGTTTGTCAATCTTGTTAATCTTTTCAAAGAACTAATTCTTGGTATAATTGATTCTTTGAAGTGCTTTATTTATTTTTGTTTTATTTCATTACTTTCAGCTCTGATTTTTATTATCTCTTCTCACCTAATTTTTGACTATTGATTATTCTTATTTTTTCTAAGGAACTTCAGGTATATTATCAAATAATTAATTTGAGAACTCTCAGTATTTTTTATTCAGGCTTTTAAATAGCCTCTTATGACTGCTTTCATTGTGTCCCATAGATTTTGGTATGTTGTGTTTCCATTTTCATTCAGTTCTTAGAATTTAATTTTTTTTGCTGATTTCTAACTTTATCAAACAACAGCAAGTTTATGTACTTTCTATAATTTCTATTATGTGAATATCCAACCTTCTTACATAGTAGTCAGATAGAATAAAGGATATGATTTCAGTTTTCCTATATTTGTTGAGACTTGCTTTATGTATTAACTTCTGTTTTCATATTTTTAATTGTTTTCTATATTTTATTCAACTGCTTGTTTGAGTTTTTGCTTCTTTGTTATGGCATTTATTTCTGTCTTCTTTAAGTTCCTTGGCAATGTTAATTATTACTATTTTGAATTAATTACCTCTATGTCTTCTAAATTATTGTATTGTCTGAGAATATTACTATGATGATACTAACTTTTGGTAGAGATATTGTTTTAGTCATTCATGTTTGTGGGTTTGTGACTAAACTAAATGTGGATTTAGGTTTCTGGTAGTGTTTCTTAGTATGAAAATATTATCTCTCCTCTTTTGGAGTATGTGTTTGAGTATGTATCTGTTCCTGTTGCTTCAATATGTCAGGTGGTTGACCAAATATCTGTATGGGGCTTAGGGTTCAGTCTTTAGACAATTTAGTGTTGATGTTTGGATGGTGTTTCAGAAGTTTTCCCAGGTCAACCTGAGCTGAGTGAGGTTTCAAAGTCTAAGTCAGACCTTCTGAAAAGTTAGGAGATTCTTATAACCAATTTTCTGTAATCTGGCAGAAGTGCTCAGGACTGTCCATCAAGAATCATGCTTGTGAAATTGGAAGTATGAATCTGGGAGGAAGACTCTAACTGAAGAGGAGGAATACAGGGGCAGAAGGCAGGTACAAGATAGATGGTCCTGGGGCAAGTAGTAGGTCAGACTAGACTTACTAGTATAGGACTAGTATTCCTCTGTAGACAAGAGTAGCTTTCTGTTCTCAGGGATGAATAGAGTTAGAAGCATTAGTCTACTTTTTTTGTCTGCAGAGGGGGCCACAAGAATGTGACTGGGATAGGTGAGTTAGTGGGAGTAGTTAGAATTGTCAGTGGGAATCTAACCTCTCTGACTAGAGATGGTAGGCACACAGGGAGGATAGATGGGAGTTAGTGGTTTGAATCTGGGGTTCTACCTGAAGGGGAAATCCAGAAGGAGCAACTATTTTAGCAATTTTTTTTCTGTGTTCTAGTGTCTCTGGGGATTGAACTTAGGGCCCTGTGCATGCTAGACAATCACTCTGCCACTGAGACACATCCCTAGCTGGTTATTTTAACAATCTTATTTTAAATACCTTTTTATGAAAAGAATATTTCTTCCATGTAGTCAATATTCATGGCAGATTTTGTTAGTCATGCTGAAAATTTCAAGTGTCCATTGAGCTCCTTTGCTTTCCCATGTTACTTCTGGGGACTGGTAGACATTTTCCACAATTTCAGATGTCATCTCCTGCCACTTCTTATATAGTTCTTTCTAGTCATTGCTATGGCAATTATCATGTCCTGATGTGAAACTGGTACCTAAATGTCTGTTTACAACAAGATTTAGTCATATTGATCTGATTTAGTATCATTAAATTAATAAAACATTAGCTCAGTGAAAAAAATATTGTGCTTTATCTTTTTACTGAATGAGCCATTTAGCACTTGGTTATTCTATTATTCTATTCTGTTCTGTTATTCATTTTTAGGTTTGTAGAGTTAAATTTTTTATTTCTTGAGTAACCATTGACTTTGCTATGGGAAAAGCTCTATATTATTGATGTCATAATCATAAGTTAAAAATCACATTAAATATTCACATTCACATATATGCACATGTGGACACATATTTTAAACTAGGTATTCAAAACCCAGTAATTTTAGTACCCAATAAGTAAAAACAAACAAACAAACAAACAAACAAAAAAACCCAAACCAAACCAAACAAACAAATGAAAAATGAAAAAGGAAGAAGCCACAGATTTTGCTACTCAATTATTTTCAGTATTTTAGGGCCAGATTGATTTATACACCATGCTGTTTAGACTCAAAATGACACATGGGACCAGTTACCATCAATATGCATGGCAGGTTTACATTAAATCAGAATGCACCAAGTTAAGAATAGTAATTCTTTACTGAAATATAAGAAAGACTCAGTGAAACAAAACTATCAATAAATAAAACTTCTGTTATGTAGATGCAGGTTGATATCTTCCACAGTTTAAGACATAATCAGTAAAGACAGACAAACAGATGATAAATAGAGAGAAAACTTCATAAATTGAAAATTTAAATATAGTATGGTGATCTTTTCTCCCTCTGGTTCTTATCCTACAGTAAGACATATTCAAATATAACAATATTTACTGTTAATATAGAATTTTGTTCTGCTTGTAGATAAAGATCTACAAGAAGAGGCTAGATCAGAGGAGAGACAAAAGTGGAGGGCTGAGAACAGACTGCTTCTTCAGGATATATATTTAATTTCAATGCAACATTTAAAATTTTCTTAATTCAATAACAACCCTTTCTATTTTGATACAGTTGCTAATTTTTTGTTTACTATTTTTTGGAAGTAAGCAACTTTATCATTTCTTGCCATTAGATACTTTTAAATTCTAATTAAAGTAGACTTCCCCCTTACGATCTTTAATTATATTGCTTAAGACTTCTAGTGTAGTATAGGAAAAACCTAATTTAGGAATTTCAAGTGTTCTCCATTGAGGGAAATGTGAATCTACATTATCTTTAGTTATATCCCCCATTTCATGAGTTCAGTTAGTGCAATTATGAAGAATAAAATCAGCCAGTATATCAAATAACAGTTTCCCCAAGCATCACCTCTGCCCTTGAATCTCATTTTAATTTCTCAGTTTCTATGGAAATTTACAGGCATCTCTATGCTAGCTAGACACTATGTGAACTTGAGTAGATTTATGTGCTGCTTTGGGGAGCAGTTCCCTTATTTTCTTCCAAGATGAAACCAATGCTCTTAATTGCTGAGCCATATCTCCAGCCTCAAGTATTTTATAGTCTTTAAAAATGACTTCATTTGTTGAGTCAGATGGAAGGTGAAAATCATCACCTCCTCAAAGTCATTCATTATCTGACTTGTACCAGTGCGCATATACACACATTAATGCTTGTATTTATACATATGCACACACAGGCATGGCAACATACACCCTCACAATGGGGATAAAATATTAAAGCATAAAAAAGACTTCTGAATGCAGAGTTTTTGTAGAGTACTCTGATTAATAGCTGTGTGAATGACCCTAGAGACATAGTCCAATGCTGAGCCTAATTAATTGGCCAGCACTTCACTGATTCTCAATACACTGTTTCAAATCCCTTCCATATTCTTCATCTTCAGTTTGGAGCTAAGAACTTATTCTATAGATTCTGAAAGTGCAGGTTTGTTTGTGTAGAGTCCACATTATTAAAAAAACTTTAGCCACCTACCCTGCTTCTTCTGTTGCATGACCTTTGTCCCATATTTTCTGCAGTTATGAGAAGAATAGTTGGTTAAAAATTAAGACAAGACCCCAGCTGTGTCCAGAGCTATTTTAAGACATCCATGGGCCTGTGTAAGCAAACCTCCTATTAAGCTTGTACAAATACCTTGTAATCACAAATTGTACTACTAGTTGTAAAATGTTATCACAAGTTGTAAATTCATGGAATGTTCTGTCACCCAAGACGTAACCTCAAGTTGTAAAAACCTTTTCTTGTAACACCCTTGCCCTCCCTACTTGTGGTTTTTGCTTTAAAAAGAGGACCTACTTCCTCTGTTCAGGGTCACAGTGTCAGATCCTGATTTGCCTATGGCCCTAACTAGTTAGAAGTTCTGTTACCCCATGGTGATGGAAAAAAAAAATGCCTCTGCTTATCTAACTTTGGTGACCTCATCCTCAATAGCTTTGTAACTCTCAGACCCAACAGGGTTTTTTTTTTTTTTTTTTTATATTGTTTTTCAACCATAGCAGTGGGCTCTAAATTATATCCTCTACTTTCCTTCCCAACCCTTACTCAGTCACTGTTAACCACAGGACACCTTTAGGGTCCTCATAACACACCTTTCTATCCGCTCTTCAGGGTCCAGACCTGAACCACATGCTGCTCTTTCTCCTCATATTTATGACTTGTTAAAATCTCTGTGAATCTGTTTATCACCCTTCCCTTTCATTAAGATTCACCCAATCTTTCAGTCACCCCTTGGGCTTACTAGCTCACTGTTGTTGTCCTTTTATTTAATTGTTGCTGCCTTTTAATCCACAGCTGTCTGGATCAACAACTGCAACTCAGCTGCTACCAGCAGCAGTTAGGCTGCAAAGGGCCATAGCTGGAGGCAGTTCTGTTCCCTCTGCCTCCATGGATT
Organism: Peromyscus eremicus; assembly: GCF_949786415.1. NCBI lineage: Eukaryota > Metazoa > Chordata > Mammalia > Rodentia > Cricetidae > Peromyscus > Peromyscus eremicus. Next base: position 4,591,058 of record NC_081417.1, on the reverse strand, counting down.
GCCTCCAGCTATGGAAATTCTGTTCCTTTGTCCTCCATGGGTTTCCCTCAGCTGCATTTCCAGAGTTTCTTAAAGAAAATGACCCCCTGGATACTGGCCACTGCTCTTCCCTGACTGTGACTTCTTTATGTTGTGGAATTTTGTCTTTAAAAATTATATTCATATCAATCATATCCTCTTTTCTCTTTCTATGTTTTCTGTTTTCTCCATTTAGGTTCTTTTAAAGTTCTTCCAAATTTTCACTGCCCTATTGGATACTCCTTTTGATTTTCTAAGCCTATCTTTTTTTTTGTTTTTTTTTTGTTGTTTTTGTTTTTGTTTTTGTTTTGTTTTTCGTGACAGGGGTTCTCTGTGTAGCTTTGCGCCTTTCCTGGATCTTGCTCTGTAGACCAGGTTGACCTCGAACTCACAAAGATCCACCAGCCTCTGCCTCCCAAGTGCTGGGATTAAAGGTGTACACCACCACTGCCCGGCAATTTTCTGAGCCTATCAACTTCAGGTGTTGGTGGAACATAAGTAGAGAGGAGGCATGAGTGTAAGTTTATGTGTGTCACTTGTTATAACAGGCACTGAGGGGCATCTTTTGCTTAAAACTATTGACTTGAGTCCACACAATAACTAAAAGTGTATAAAATCTGACACTTCTGCCTTTCTTTGGTTTGTCTCCTTCATGTATAGTTGTTAATCCCTCAATGAGTACTTTTATCTGTTTCATTTCTGTTTCAAGCCTGAGAATACAGAGAGTTATTGTTCTAAACCTACAGTCACCTTGCATTCCAGGAATACCAACGTCTCACAGGGCAAACCATTCCAAAATGAGGACAATTACCTATGATAGCAAGCTGTACATTGTAGCAGGAGTAATCAACTTCTGATGGTTAGCCTTAATCTTCAACTTGACGTACTCTAGAAACACCTAGAAAGGCAGTCTCAATAAGGGATTATGTTACCTATTATTGTTAATCCCACCAGCAAGAATAAGACTACTTCCACAATTTGAGCTAAATTTGAAGCAAACTTGATTATTATTGGAGTACACCCAAGAACTGGCTAGCGACTACCTTCTAAGTAAGGTTAAAGAAAGCAGCCCTGAATCCATTTCTTGGGCCCCCTTTAAAGGTAAAATAGTTGCAAAGCAGCTTTACAGAAGAAAAACAGTGGGGCAACAAGGGAATGCAGAAAAAATGTCTCAGAGAATCATATGGTCACTATGTGATCAGGAAGGATCAGGGAGGGTAAAGATATTCTCAAAAACAAGTCAAGGTCATGGGTTGGGAAAGGTCAGGTTCCAGGAAAAAGATTTAAAAACAGCAACTCAGCTCTTACAGTAAATGGAAACTTATTAAACTTATTAAAATGGAAACAATACAGCATAATAATACAGCTCCTGAATTCAAAATGGACTTAGTCAGGTTCCTCATCCCCCTTGACTTATGTTTTCCTGGCAAATCTTTGATAGGGGAATGTCTTAATAATATTATCAAGCAGCAATATTCTATAATTGTTTATCTGATGGGTGATCAAGTTAGTGACACATTGGAGAGTACAAGGCCTGATTAAGATAGTAAGTAGAAATATTAGCGGGCCAATGATGGGGAAGAACCATGTAGGCCAGATTGGCCAGTCTAAATTTGTGTGAGAAATTTTGTTTATTTCTTTATATAGGTCATTAATTTGCTTGTCAATAGTATGAGAGAAATCAGAAATTTTAAAACAACATATTCTAGTAAATTGCTGACAACCAGGATTATGTTTACATAGTAGAACAGTTGTTTTCAGTTCTCCCTTTTCTTTATTAGTTTCAGCTACTATATCTGCTGTAATAGTAGTTACATGTAACAGAAAGGTTGTGGTAACAGCAACTGTAGTGGGATCTAATAGATGTAAGGAATCATCACTATTTTCAGGAAGAGCTCTTGTAATTCTACAAACAGATTGTAAAGATATGCTGAGTAAAACAGGTGTTACACATCTTATCCCATATGAACCTTGATAACCTGCAAAGAGTGCAGAATAAGTATTATTTTTGAGGGGGCCAGACAAATATCACAACAGGCCTTTAATAATAACTCAGTTAAGCACTAGGCCTCAGCTCCTACATGTACCAGACCTAGGCCACCCCCCCACACACAGGTAATAACTAAATAAGAACAGAGCCTGGGGATTGTCCAGGCCTTCCCCCAAATGGAAAAGCTATAGCCCTAATCAGCCCCTAACTAGCCCTGGACAATTAGGATATTACTAATGTGATTATCACTTGCTTAAGCCAGTTATATCATATTGTGAGAAATCCACAGAGTCTATTTAGTGGGCCAAGGAATTTATTAGGAGGTAAAACTCACTACAGCATGGAGATTTATCATAGGGTCTGGGAAAGCTGAACTATGTCCCACACTGATCTTCTGCCTGGTCCAAGATCTGCCTGATCCGTCCCAGTATCCAAACCATGAGGGAGTGAAGAGGGCACCATGTACATGTATCCCAGGTCTTAATGGTCCCTAGCAGCCATGCCCCAGGTGAAAGGACCAAGCAGATGCCACAACAGGCTGCTCAGTCTTCTGTCAGAGATCAGGCCTCAATTTCAGTTTCCTGAGACTTCAGCAAGCAGTTTTTGGGAGGGCCATGAACAAAAGACATAGTCCTTGCTGTAGATCCTTTTCTGCATGTACTCTGACTGCTCAAAGTTTGGCTAGTTGTTTACTGTCTGGGACCCCTCACCAACTTAGAGCTATGTGCGTAAGTCAAGGACAGAGCCTGTACCACTGAGCCAGCCCCCACAGTCAGTACATGCTAGGCCAGCCAGCCCCCATGGCAGCTCAAGGACAAAGCCTGGGACTTGTCCCGGACAGCCCCCAAAATGATAATTGTAACCCCCAACCAGTAAATTCAAAGGTTATATACCCTCACCCAATTAAAAGAGAACAGAGATAAAAATAAACCAATCCAAGTTGCACCCGTGGCAAACCCCCACCTGCCCTGAAGGGCTTTTGGTTTTTGCCTTTAAAAAGCTAGCCTCACAAAGAAAGAGGAACTCCTCCCTACCTCACTGTATTGGGTGTAGGAACGAGTCCCCTGTCTAGGCTTGTATCTGTAGAATAAACCTTGCTGTTGCATTCTGGACATCTACGGTCTTCAGTGGTCTCTTTGGGGTCATGATCTGGGCATAACACATGGACATGTACTTCAAGGTCATAGGCAGGTATAACATTTACCTGCTGCCTCTCTAGGGGTGGTGCTTTAAGGTCATAGCAAGAACAGCTACCCACTACAATATCAAGTGACCTAATTTCCCTAGGAACTCTCCTTAGCTGTGCTTAAAAGGAGCCCACACATCCCTCTTAAGGTTGTCACCATTTTGTACAGGTGAGTGGCCCCACATGCATCTGGTATAATAAATGTTCTTTCTGATTGCATCATGACTGGTGGTCTTTTGAGGACTGCTTGCAGACTCTAACAATTTTCACATAAAAAGTCTATCCTAATTGTTTACCAAAGGGGAGGGTGTGGTAAGTGGAATTACAGTAAGAAGGGACATTAGTGTAATCAAAAGGCAACATTTTGCATGGCAAGACAATATCAGGGTGTTTCCTATGATAGGGGTGTCTTTTATTTCCCCTGTCAAGATGCGTTTAGGCTCTGTTAAGTTGAAAACATAACAATAAAACTGTTAACCATAGGACAATCGTGATACAAATTTCAGCCGCAAAAATACAATGATATGTTAGATAGTCAAACCTTAGAAAGTTTGATTTTTAATGGTACCTTTTCAGTCACTTCCTACCTTTGGGGATTGGGATCTTCTTTCATGGGTTCCTTAGGTATTTTCTTGAGGTGTGAGTGATATCTCAGGCAGAAATACCAGCAACTTTAACACCAGTAGGCATCCAGACTATTAGGATGTAAAGTCCTTTCCATCTAGGTTCAAGCTGGTCAATTTTGAAGCAATGGAATAATACAGCATCTCAGGGCTGAAATGGATAATTAAGTGGGTGATACCCAACCGGTTAAACAGCTGGGACCTGAGGAAAAGTCATATCCAAAGTTAATTGCAATCCTTTTATGGATTTGACTGGGACAATCTGATAACATTCTGGCCTCTTTTAAGTTCCTAAAGGCCTTTTCATGGTCCTCAGTCCATTCCAAAGGCATGTTATGCCTTCAGCCATAGCAGAGTACAAGGGTTTTGCAACTTCAGCAAACCCAGGCATCAAAAGACAGCAATACCCAACAGCTCCCAGGAAATCTCTAACTTGTTTCTTGGTGGTTGGAATTGGAATTTGCATTATGGTTGCTATATAGGCCTGGGACAACAGTATTTTCCCTTCTCTCAGTTTGTATCCCAGGTAAGTAATCTGGGGTGAGCAAATTTGGGTTTTCTTTTTAGAAACTCTATAGTCTAACTGGATAGTTACTATGGAATAGACTGAATTTCTGCCTGAGTGCTTTATTGAAGATGGTAGGAGAGTTTTTAAATCCTTGAGGCAGTCTGGTCCAGGTTAGTTGTTCTGATATCTCCAGTTTAAGGTTAGCACATTCACATTTGAAGATGGGTTGACTTAATTTTGACAGAGGGGTGTAGAAGAATATATCTTTTAAGTCCAATACAGTGTAAACCTTTTGCTCCGGTGGTAATAAACTGATATAACTGTAAGAATTTGGAACAGTTGGGTTAATGGATTCTACCCACTTTCTCATTTCCCTCATCATGAACTGGTCTATAGTCTTGAGTTCCAGGCTTTTTGACAGGCAAAAAGGGGTTATTCCAGGCTACCTGGCAAGAAATAGGCATGCTTGCTTCAAGGAGGTACCTAATATGAATCTTAATCCCTTCTCTGGCTTCCAGACTGATGGGTTTTGCTTGACTCAAATGGTTATTGGCCCAGATGTTAGTTGCACTATGATGGGTAACCCATATTTCACCATGCTAGGAGGATTGTCCTCTGCCCAAATTGTAGAAAATTCCTGGATCAGCAACTTTTTCCATTCCCCTTCCAGGAAATGGGTTGGATTTTGGAAGAGCAAATACTCCTTACTTATTGGGCAGGTAGTAGTTAAAACATTAGAAAGTCTCCTCAATTGCAACCTCAGAGTGTCTCCTGATGACAATATTGTTTCCTGGAGCTTGTTTATTCACCCCAGTAAAGAGTAGGGGCATTCAGGAATAACAATAAAGGAATGAATCACAGTTCCTTGTCCTAGGTTAACAGTTCAGTCAGTGGTCCATTTGTGTTTTTTGACATCCCCTGTTATTCCCTGTACTTCCATTGTTTGGTTGATAAGGAGTCCTAGGAGGACCTGTATTACTGACTGAGTAGCCTGTGTCCACTAGAAAACTCACAGGTTGTCCCCACTATGTGAAGGTTACCATAAACTCCTTGGAGCCTGGTTTGAAGAAGACTTGGCCTCACCAATCCTTTGTAGCTAGGATTGACTTGGGTTTGGGAAGTCTATATGTTTCCAGCATTACATTCATTTTTCAAATGACCCATTTCTTTGCAGTAGGCACTTTGGCCCTTCTGTAAAGGTCTCCTTTTTATCATGGTGTGCATGGAAAGAGTTGAAAGTGGATGGGGATTGTAGTGCAGCCATAGTGGCATGCCCTTTCTTCTTTATCAAAAGATCTTTGATGTCACTGAAGTTAAGTACCTTCTGGACTATTTCTAATAGTTCTGACCTGTTCCTTCCTGCAAACCCATCTATTTTTTGTATCTTTCTATGTATATCAGGGGCTGAGTAACAAAGGCCAGGTTAATCACTTTGAGATTTTCTAGGACCTCTGGGTCTACAGGGATGTATAACCAATCGGCATCCAGGATGCACTCCAGGAAACTGAAGGTGATTTGTTTGGACCCTGTTTTATATGTGTTACCTTAGCTTAGTGAACATTTGGGCTGCCCATTTCATTCCTTCTAACAGAATCTGGTGGTACTCACTGAGTATCCTCCTACCCTTCTCTGTGTTATTGTCACATTGGGGTCTCCTTCTTGGCAGAGCATGGTCAGTCACCTCTGCCATCTGGTCATCAACCATTGAAGTTATTTCAAAGAATCCATTTCCTTTCTTTGGTAGTGAAGAGCATACAGATAATCCGCTGACAGTCATCCCACATGGGGAAATGATTGAAAAGGAGAATCAATTAGAGAAACTAAGGAATTGGGACTAGTGCTGAAAGGGGGGGTCTGTTCTTCCAGTTGTAGAGCTCTGTGGTGAAGAAAGGAACAAACAGATAGTGAGTGTGAGGAAATGGCCATAGGGGAGCAAGGACTTAAGGAGGTGCCACCCTGGACCAGAATCAGAGGAGGAGTTAGAAGTGCCATATGGGACCTGCTGGCAGGTGTGGAGAGGGGAAAAGACAAGGAGAGGTAGGGAAGAGTTGAGGGGGAAGAACTAGATGGTAGCATAGAGGTAGTTGCAGTCAGTCAGAGGTCATGGTGAGGCTCTAGCGTTAGGGATTAGGATGGCAGAGGAGGAGAAGGGAGTAAAGATGGTTATATGGTGGGAGGAGGGATTCTTCTTCCTGTAAATCCTGCAGAATGGTTTTCAGAGAGGGCTCATGGGTCTCTTCTACAGGCCCTCAAAAGGTCCATCTTCAGACAACCAAGGCTTAGCCACCTTGCCCATTGTGGAACATACAGATCTTCATCCAGCAGGGTGGACTGGAAGTTGCTTTAGCCCAAGGCAAGATGTATCTAATCTGATATGGGTTCCAGGCTTAGCAAGGGTGACATTAACCATTGCCCAGGCTATCTGAGAATTAAAAGTACCACAAGGGGGCTAGTCAACCCTGAATGTGGGCCATTCAATTTCACAGAACGCTTGGAGGTAGGATAACCATAATCCTCCTTATCTATAGGGGGGTACAATTTATCTGTGGTGATAAATAGTACATTCCAATAAAACTTATCCAGGGATCAGAGGACAGGGATCAGAGGACAGATTAGACACAGAGGCCAGACAGTGATGGCACACACCTTTAATCCTACCACTTGAGATTGCATGCCTTTGCTTGGGACATACACATGCCTTTAATCCCAGAAAGTAATATGTCAGGGCAGAAAAAGGTATATAAAAAGGTATATATATATAGGAACTTACTCTCTTTAGGCTGAGGATTTCATAGGGGTAAGGACTAGTGGCTAGTTGTTCTGTTTCTCTGATCTTTCTGCTTTCACCCCAATATCTGGCTCTGGGATTTTTTTTATTAATAAGACCATTTACCAATTCGTGTTACATTTATCAAAATTCTTTAGAACACAGGTGATAGGGCTGTTAGGTTTGCTAGTTTTATGACACATACTGTCCATCAGTTCAGTCACCCTGAGTCAAGACAAGCCAATTAACACAGAAAGTACGAAAGATAAAAGAGGACAGTAAGAATGAAGCCCATGACAAGACAAGACAGACAAAGACAAGACAAACAGGACATAAAACCTGACCAAGAACCTCAGGTAGGTAGTAGAATGTCTTGCTTTTTGCCATGGACAAGAGAATATTGGGGTCCAATTGAAGCCCCTCCACAACCCAGATAGGGATCTCACAAAACAGAACCAGACTCTCACTCTCCAGGAGGCCTCTGTAGATGCTTGCTGCTTTTCTCAGAGTGAAAGTTCACCCGGTAGTCCATGAACTGAAGGCAATCTTTGAGCCTTGGAATGTCTTAAGGTACATGTCTCCTGAGGTAGCCCTTCAGCCTTGAAGCAAAGGTCCGGGTTTAGAATTTGGGTGGGTGGTCTGAATCTCATTGGGGTTACCCAGAAAAAGTTAATCCAACCAGCAAGAATAAGATCACTACCACAATTAGAGCCAAATTGAAGCAAACTTGATTTTTCTTGGGGTGAACCCAAGAACTGGCAAGCAATTACCTCCTAAGATGGGTTAGGGGGTGCAGCCCTGAATCTATTTCTTGGGCCTCCCTTAAGGCATAAAATTGTAAGTAGTTGCAAAGCAGGTTTACAGAAGAGAGATAATGAGTCAATAAGGAAATGCAGAAAAATCTCAAAAAATTATCGTGTGGTCATCATGTGATTAGGAGAGTGAGGGAGGGTAAAGGTATTCTTGCCGAAAGGTGGTGGTGCATGCCCTTAATCCCAGCACTTGGGAGGCAGAGCAAGGCAGATCTCTGTGAGTTCGAGGCCAGCCTGTTCTACAGTGGGAAATCCAGGAAAGGCGCAAAGCTACACAGAAAAACCCTGTCTCAAAAAGCAGAAAAAAAAAAAAAGAAAGAAAGAAAAAGAAAAAGAAAAAGGGTATTCTCAAAAACAAGTCAAGGTCATGGGTCGGGGAAGATCAGGTTCCAAGAAAAAGACTTAAGAACAATATTCCTCTTTTATAGTAAATGGAAGCTTACCTTTTACAATATAGCACAATACAGCACCTACTTTCAAAATGGAGATAGGCAGGTCCCTCAATATCTATGGAGGTCATCTGATTTGTTAACTGAGGTGGAAAGACTCACTTGTTGGTGATATGATCCTGGATTGTATAAGAGTGGACAAAGTGATCTGAGTACCACTATGCATGTATTAGTTCATCCTTCTCTGCTTTTGGCTCTGGATATGACCAGTTGCTTCAACTATTTGCTGTCTTGACTTTTCTTAATGAGAGATTGTAAGACTTATTTTAAATTATTATTATTATTACTATGTTTTACACACACACACAAACACACACACATATACACACACCATACTGTTATTCTCTGCATCTTGTCCAGTTTTGAATCTGTGTAATAGCCTCCATCTGCTGCAAAAAGAGGATTTTTTGATGAGGTGTGTGAGATACACTAATCCATGGGTTTAAGGATAAATATTTAGAATATAGTTACAAATAATATTGGTTTATGAAAATGTCAATATTAGGTTTTCTTCTAGGGTCCATAACCTCTTCATCCACAGGTAGTATATTAGTTTTACAGTACTAGGTATGAATTCTCTCCTATTGAGTGGGTCTTAGGTCCTATTAGACAGATAGCTGTTGGTTACCCAAAGATAAAAGTGCTAGTATTATTCCACTGAGGTTATCTTGCAGGTGGGACACTCTTGTGCATTGTAAGCTTTAGGGCTGGGTAGGACTACTGATTGCTTTTGTTGTTGTTGTTGCTCTTGCTAATGTGTCAAGTGCTATATTGAAAAGGAATCAGGATAGTGGGCAGACCTATCTCATTCCTAATTTTACTGAAATTGTTTTGAGTTTTTCATCATTTAGGATTGTTTGGTTGTCAGTTTGTCATTATATCCTTTATTATGTTAAAGTATGCTCTATCTAGTTTACTCTATGTAGGACTTTAATCATGAGACTATGTTGGATTTTTCCAAAGGCCTTTTCTGAGTCTATTGAGAAAATCACATAATTTCGTCTTTATATCCACTTATGTGACTTATTATATGCATAGACTTTATATGTTAAATCATTCCTGAATCACCAGGATGAAGCCAACTTGATGATGGTGTATGACCTTTTTGATATATTCCTACATCAGATTAGCAGGTATTTTTTTGAGAAGTTTTGAATGTATGTTCATAAGGGATATTGGCCTATAGTGGTCGTGTGTGTGTGTGTGTGTGTGTGTGTGTGTGTGTGTGTGCACGCGTGTATGTGTGTAGAATTAGAGTAATATTGTCTCACAAATAGGAGTTTTGAAGTACTTCTGTTCCTTTCTTTAAAATATAATTTATGAAGCATTGGTTATAGTTCTTTGAATGTCTGGTAGAATTACTTGTAAATCCATTTGGACCTGGGCTTTTTATTAGGTGGAAAACTTATTACTGTTTCAACATCTTGATTTGCTAGGTCTGTAAATTGTTGATCTCTTCTTGGTTCAACTTTGGTATTTTTTATGAATCTAGAAATTCATACATTTCTTTTAGATTTTATAAGTTAATGTATAACTTAAAGTATTTATTCCCTTATGATTTTCTGAATTTCTCCATTGTTGTAATGTTTCCCTGTTCATCTCTGATTCTGTTAATCAAGTCTCCTTAATTGGGCTAATAATCTGTAGAACTTCTATATGTTTTCAAAGGACCAACCCTTAGGCTTTTGATTGTTTTATGATGTTTCCTGTTTCTACTTCATTAATTTTTGCTCTGATATTTATTATTTCTTCCCATCTACTGGATTTGGGTTTGATTTGTTATTGTTTTTCCAAACTATTAAGTAGAAATTATTAAGTCATTTATTTGTACTTCTGTGATTTTTAATATAGACACTTAGAACTATAAATTACTCCCTTGAGGCTGCTTTTAGTGTGTCCCAAAGGCTTTTGTTGCTGTTGTGCTTTCAATATTCTTTCTTTTATCCATTCATCACTCAGCAATATGTTGTTTAGTCTTCATGGCTTTGTGCAATTGCTAGAGATTCTTTTGCAATTGATTTTATGCTTTATTGATTTGTGGTCAGGTAGGATACACAGGTATTTTAATTTTCTCCATTTGTTGAGATTGTTTTGTTCCCAGAATGTGCTATATTTTTGAGAAACTTTTATATGCTGCTGAATGTAATGTCTATTCTTTGGTACTTGAGTGGAATATTCTGTAGAAATCTATTAGATTCATTTGATGTATGATGTCATTTAATTCCAAAGTTTCTTTATTTTTTGTTCAGACAAGTCTATTGGGGAAAGTTGGATATTGAAATCACTTAGTTGTAGATGTAAGCAACTGTCTTATTAAATAAGAAACACATAACCAATACAGAGATGAAAGCCAAGAGGTCAGAGCAATAGCTAAGAGCTAAAAACCTTACCCTTCACTTTCGCTGTTGCACTACCTCTCCAAAAGAGACCTACTTCCTATGTATCTGTCTCTTTATAGTGTTTCTGTTCTGCCTTCTCATTGGTTGTAAACCCAACCACATAACCTCCTAGTCACTGCCTGTCTGTACAGACCTCCAGGTCTTCTATGGTTGATATTGAGATTAAAGGCATATGTCTCCATGCTGGCTGTATCCTTGAACACACAGAGATCTGCTTAGCTCTGCCTCCCATGAGCTGGGATTAAAGGCATGCACCACCACCACCCAGCTTCTGCTAAGGTTTGCTGTTAGCTCTGACCCCCAGGCAACTTTATTTATTAACATACAAATCACATTTTAGTACAAAGAAAATATCACCATATTTCCCCTTTTCTATTTTAGTAAAAAGAAAAAAGGAAAAAAGTTGTAACTAATGTAAGAAAAACTATATACAAAAGTACAATAACTATATACAATATATACAAGTAGTAAATACCTAAACAATGTCTAGTCCATTTGTATTTGACAAATTCAGAGAAAATAATTCCATTATCTATCCTATTTTGTTAAGTCCAAAACATATCTAATTCACTTTCTATCCTAATTAATCTTCAACTCTAACTAACTAATCTTCAACTCCCTCAGAGACCCAAGAAGGAAATAATATTACCTAATAAAAAATAAAAACAGCAAGTGCATACAAGCAGCTTCCAAAAAAATTGTGAGTTGACAGAAACAGCCAGCATTACATTGTTAAATGAACGATATAAGTACAATATCTTGAACAAGATTAAAAATATATGTATGGCATTTTCTAACAATATCAATCTCAACATATAAAATTTGTATACAATATAAAACAATCCAATCCAATGTAAAGTATTTAAAACTAGTAATTGTCTTTTTTTAAAAAACAAGAACCTTAAATCTAATTTCCTTTTGTTAGTCCTTTTCCTAACCCTTAACAACAACTTGTAACCAACCCCCCTAAACAATGAAAATTATCCCAGACCCCAAACCCATTAAAAAGACCAAAAAAAACCACCCACCCCACACCACTTCTTTGGGAATGTGGGCATCATATTCTTAAAGTTGCTTCCTGCTGGGTATAGGCGAAGGTATCTTTATCCTGAAAGAAACATTTTAGGTTAAATGTCAAATTCTAGGAAAGGTAACTATATCCTTGTTATCCAATCTGTGTATAATGTCAAAGTTCAGGGTTTATCTCAAGTCCTTATTCAAGTAGTATTTGAAACTGGATCATCTCAGCTAACCCTCTCAAAATTGCTCTTAGCACTTTGCAGTTCAAAGCTGTTCGGTAGATGATGTTTGTCAGCTTAGTGATATTATTATTGTCCACGTGGAATTGTTGTTGTTGCGGGAACCCATCTTCTTCCTGGAGACAGTTGATGTTAGGCCTGGCCATGATTTCCTGCAGAAAACTGATAAGAGACTTGAACACAAAGACATATATATGCAGTTTATTGAAGCCTTTTTTTCTAGAATTAGTTAGTACTCTATATGACCATTCATATCTTAACAAAGTTTAAAATGCATATATATATATACAGATATATATATATCTGTATATATATATTAATCTTGTAAATTTTGACATAAAATTCATACTTTAAGAAAAGGTTAAAGAATCAGAATAGAATCAAAGAGTTGAGATTAGTAATAGAATAGTCCCTTAATTAATTTGTTTTTTCTCCTGTCCCATAGCAGAAGATGGCTCTTTTCTTCTGGCATAATACAGGGAGTTTGCATTTTCCTTTTAACAACATGCTTGAGTTTAAAGAAGGACAGAGCCATTCTCCAACTCCAAAGTCAGCTTTAAATTTTAATTCACTGGGACTACAAGAAGACCAATAATGTTAAATGTCTTTAGAGAAGAGCAGAAACAAACATTTAGGAAGACTTATAAAATTTTATAGGTGATATACCAATAGGCCATTTTACTCTGTTTCCTGGGATAGATGATTTGTCCCTTTTCTTCAGTTGTCTCATTTGTCCAGTGTTCTTCAGATTCCTTAACCTTCATTCTCCTAAAAGACAAAAACAAAAACCTTTCCCCAAGACTAATTTTGGGGATGTTCCTTTTTGGCAAGTTATTATCTGATTAAATGAAAAGGCTTGTGTTACTGGTATAAGTTAGTTTAAATTGGATGTTCATGCTGGTTGATGAACTATCACCTCCTCTAATTAGGAGGTCTCTCCTGTTCAAATTAGACCTTTATCAATTTTGATGGTACCCACAGCTTATCTTCTCCTGTAGAAACAAAAGCAAAACCTTGTCCCTAACGTAACACATATCCTGATTTCCATTCTGAGGTCAGCACATCCCTAAAGTATATAGGCTGATTTAATTCTGTAGTTTTTTTATATTATCCAATGTCTCTCTGCAGCTGTTGTTCCTTTCTCATTGGCACTGAGAAAATTCAAAGTTAATAGAGCATTATGCAGTCTATTTCTGGGGGATTTTGTTACCCTTTCTGTTTATTTAGCATATCCTTTAGAGTTCTGTTTGATCTTTCTATAACTGCTTGACCTGTAGGATTATGTGGTATACCTGGAATATGCTCAATATTGTAATAAGCAAAAAGCTGTTTTATTTTAACAGAGACATATGATGGAGCATTGTCAGTTTTAATTTGTGCAGGTATACCCATGATGGCCATAACTTCTAGCAAATGAGTGATTACAGAATCAGCTTTTCCAGAACTCAAAGCAGTTGCCAATTGAAATCCTGAATAAGTATCGATGGTGTGGTGTACATATTTCAATTTTCAAAATTCTGAAAAGTGAAACATGTCCATCTGCCAGATTTCATTCCTCTGAGTACCCTTTGGGTTACATCCTGCTGGTAATGGTGTTTGATTGTAGAAGGAACAAGTAGGACATTTCTTTACTGTTTCTTTGGCTTGTTGCCAGGTTATGGAAAAATCCTTTTTTAAACCTTTACTATTGACATGATGTTTTTTATGAAATTCTGAGGCCTCCAGCACATTTCCTATCAATAATTTATCAGTCTCATCATTACCTTGTGCTAGAGGGCCTGGCAGACCAGTATGGGATCGATTGTGAGTTATATATAAAGGATGACTCCTTTTCCTGATTGTATCCTGTAATTGAATAAATAGTGAAGTTAATTCTGAAGCATCAGGGATAAATTCTGCAGTCTCAATATATAATACTACTTTTTCAGCATACTGAGAGTCAGTTACTATGTTGAGAGGTTCTGAAAAATCCATTAATACCAACAGAATAGCATACAATTCTGATTTTTGAACTGAATTATAAGTACTTTGAACAACTTTACTTAAATTTTCTGATTTGTAACCTGCTTTTCCTTGTTTGTTGGCATCTGTATAAAATGTACGAACTCCAGATATGGGCTTTTCCCGTACAATTCAAGGCAAGATCCAATCAGCTCTCTTTATAAGATCAATTCTATCGCTTTTGGGATATTTGCTGTTAATTTCTCCCAAAAAATTACTGCAAGCTCTTTGCCAAGGTTCACTTTCTGTCCATAATTTTTCAATGTCCTCTTTAGTTAAAGGTACGACAATTTCTGCTGGGTCTATTCCTGCTAATTGACGAAGTCTCAATTTTCCCTTCCAAATCAAGTCAGAGATATTTTCCCCATAAGTTTTTAATTTTTTATTCGGTTTATTTGATAAAAATATCCATTCCAATATAATGTCTTCCCTCTGAATTAATATTCCTGTAGGTGAATGCCTAGAAGGTAAAATAACCAAAATCCAATCCAGCTTTGCATCAATATGATCCACGTACCCTTCATGTACTTTCTTTTCTACCAAGGCCAATTCTTTCTCAGCTTCAGGTAATAATTCTCTTGGACTATTTAAGTCCTTGTCACCTTCTAAGGTTTTGATCAAGTTATTCAGTTCATCATTTTTTACTCCAACAATAGTTTGTAGATGAGAAATGTCTCCAAATAATCTTTGAAAGTCATTAAGAGTCTGTAGTCGATCTCTCCTAATTTGTACCTTTTGGAGTCTGATTTTTTGTAGCTCTATTTTATATCCTAAATAATTAATAGAATCTCCTCTTTGTATCTTTTTGGGAGCAATTTGTAATCCCCAGCAAGGCAAAATTTTCTTTACTTTTTCAAACATTCTTTCTAAAGTATCTGCATTTGAGTCAGCTAGTAAAATATCATCCATATAATGATAAATTACAGATTTAAAAATTTTTTATGTATAACTTCCAATGGCTGTTGTACAAAATATTGGCACAGAGTTGGGCTATTCAACATTCCCTGTGGGAGGACCCTCCATTGAAATCTTTTAACTAGTTGAGAATTATTGTAAGTAGGCACCGTGAAGGCAAATCTTTATCTGTCTTTTTCTTGTAAGGGTATTGAAAAGAAACAGTCTTTTAAATCAATAACTATGAGAGGCCATCCTTTTGGTAATAGAGTAGGCAAAGGAATTCCAGATTGTATAGAGTCCATTGGCTGAATTACCTTGTTAATTTCTCTAAGGTCTGTTACCATTCTCCATTTACCAGATTTTTTTTAATAACAAATACAGGAGAATTCCAAGGGCTGGTTGATTCTTCAATATGCTGAACATTTAACTGTTCTTCTACCAGCTCTTCTAAAGCCTGGAGTTTCTCTGTTGTTAAAGGCCATTGCTGAACTCATACAGGCTTGTCTGTTAACCATTTTAAAGGTAGAGCTGTTGGTGTCTTTGGAAGATCATCAGTTGTTGTGCCCTGTTCTTGTAATATGGATGGCTGGTGACCACTCATTAGAATAATATCTTCTAATATTTCTCTCAGAAACATGTGCTAGTTTATAATTTGTTTCTGAGGTTGGAGGGATGTTAATCTGAGTATTTCATTGGTGCAAAAAGTCTCGACCCCACAGGTTCATAGGTATGTTAGCCACATATGGTTTTAATTTTCCTCTCTGTCTTTCTGGACCTATACATTCGAGTCATCTTGCACTCTGTTTCACTTGAGGTAATGTCCCAATTCCTAACAGTTGAATGTTTACCTCCTGAGGAGGCCAAGTTGGATGCCAAAATTCTGGTGCAATTATGGTAGTGTCTGCACCTATGTCTACCAGACCAGACAACAAAACACCATTTATTTTTATTGTTAATTTTGGTCTTTGTTCATTAATAGAAGTTTGCCAAAATTTTTTCTTTATATTTTTTCCTGAATTTTCTATTCTCCCTGTTTCATCATCCTGACCAGCATGATTTATTCCAATAGGCATTTGATTATTTAATTGCTCTGAGTAGGGGTTTCCTCTACAACTACAGGAAAGGTTTGAACTGGATTTACTGTGGGGGCCTGCCTGGGGCCCCTCTGGAAGTTTCCCGAAGACTGAGGCAAAGGATTACCTTGCTTGTCCCTTGATGATCTACATTCATTGGTCCAGTGTTTTCCCTTACCACACCTTCTGCATACTCCAGAAGGAAGGGGCATTCTGTTGCCATTGTTCCTTGAAGAAACATTGTTTCTAGGAATGACCTGTTTACAGTCCCTTTTCAAATGTCCTTGCTTTCCACATCCAAAACATCTAACATTCCTCAAACCTTTTGAAATTGCTTCTCCTACCCACATATTATCATGGTCATGAGCCTCAACATTAACTGTATCTCTAATCCAATTTTCCAAGGGTGCAGATCTTGCCTTTAGTGGACTGATTATTCTTTTGCATGCTGCATTTGCATTCTCAAAGACCAAAGGTTTGATTATTACCTGACTAGCTTCTGAATTCGGGACCATTGTCTGTGCTGCTGAAGTCAATCTTTGTAAGAAATCTGTGAAAGATTCTTTTGGGCCCTGTATAACCTTTGTAAATGACTCAGTTTTTTTCCTTAGTTCCTCAACTCTGTCCCATGCATTCAAGGCTGCTGTTTGACATAGAATTAGGGTTTGGACATCATATAAACATTGCGTTTGTACTGAAGCATATTGACCTTCTCCAATAAGCTGATCCTGGAAGACTTGTGTTCCTTTATCCCTTCATTGCTGCAGCAGGAATCTTAAAATTTCTTAATTGGGGTGAACTGGAATATCAGAGAACCAGAACAAGCCACAGCTACCTCACCTTGCTGGATCCTCAGCTGGTCTTGTTTCCTCAGACTGGAGTCCTCTGATTCCTCATCCAGAATGGGTCTCAGCTGAACTGCTGCTCAAAAGACTGAATGCTTAACCAGCCAAGTGCTTAACCAGGTCAAATGCTTCTAGTTTCTCTTCCTCATGCCTTATATACCTTTCTGCCTTCTACCACCACTCCCTGGGATTAAAGGCTCGCTTTCTGGGATTGAAGGCATGTGTCACCATGCCTGGCCATTTCCAATGTGGACTTGAACTCACAGAGATCCAGAGGGATTTCTACCCCTGGAGTGCTAGGATTAAAGGTGTGAGTGCCACCATTTTCTAGCCTTTGTATCTAGTGACTGTTCTCTCTCTGACCCCAGATAAGTTTATTAGGGTGCACAATACTTCGGGGAAATACAATACCACCACATTTCCCCTTTTTTTGTCTAAAATTAAAAAAACTTCTAACTAATACAAGAAAAATTATATCCAATAAGTATATACAATATACACAGTCAAGATTACATTAATAGTGTCTAGTTCATTAACATTTGATAGATTCAGACAAAAAATTCCATTATATATATATATAAACAATGTCCAGTCCAGTAACATTTGACAAATTCAGACAAAAAAATTTTCATTACTTATCTTATTTAAAACAAGTAATTCCTTTTTAAAAGTAGATTCCATAATCTTCCTTTTTATCTTATCATATCCATATTTTCTCTTTTTTCTTTTCATAATAGATTCAGTAATCTACCTTTTGTCATTTTTATATCTTCTCCCTTTTCTTTTCCGTGTAGATTCAGTAATCTACCCACTTATCCTATTATTTCTTTATCTTTTTTCTCAGAGTAGATTCGATGATCTATCTCATATCTATATTCTCTTTTTCTTTTTGCTTTCTAGGGGTGAAGATATCTTTAGGGAACCTTGAAAAGAGAATTTTTGGGTTAATTGTCAAGTCCTGTATCATTTGTCCAGTTCCTGCATAATGAGAAAGTTCAGGGCTTGTTTCAAGTCCTTGTTCAAGAGTAGTCTGTCAGGCTGGATGATCTCAGCTAGTCATCTCAAATTTTTCTGAGTAGTTTGTAGTCCAAAATTGATCTTTTGGTGGTGTTAATCAGCTTATTTTTTTTTTTTTTTTTTTTTTTTTTTACCATAGTCCATGTGGAATCATCGTTGTGGAGTCCTGTCATCTTTTTGAAGATTTCAAAGTCACTGTTAGGTATGAGCATGGTTCACTGCAGACTTCTTTTTTTTTTTTTTTTCTTGGTGTCTCCTCTGTGGTTTGGAGTAATCAGTCTGATAAATGTCTGTCTCTCGGAACCACAAATGTTCTTCCTTAGAAGAGAAAATCTTCACAGCAATTTCTTCCCACCATTTGTCTTGCCAAACTTTTTCAAACTGACCTTTGCCAATGCTTTCTTGTAACATGATAGTCCTGGCAATTCTTCTCTGAACAAGCAGAAGTAAGCCCTTTGTCCCAGGTAGCAGCATCATTGCAGTCACCAACATGATAAGAAGAAGCCAGCAACTCGGAGTAGCAGCCACTGCCTCCAGAGTAGCAGCCACTGCCTCCATGGTCCTACTACTCTTTGTGGCTCAGCCCTTGCCAAAGCTTCTCCTGAGCAAGCCTCCTAGGCCGGCCTTAAACTCAGGATCCTCCTGCACTATTTCGTGAATTTGTACCACAAACGTAGGGCGCCAGATGTAGCAGGAATCTTGACAATTAACCCAAAAATTTCTTTTTAGGATTCCCTAAAGGTGTCTTCACCCACAGAAAGCAGGAAGTAATTTTAAGAAAATGACATTCACATTCCCAAGAGGTGGGATGGGAGGTTTTTAGTCATTTAATGAGTTATGGATATTGTCATTGTTTATGACGGTTGGTTACAAGTTGTTAATTGTTAATGGTCAGGAAAAAAGCTGAACAAGATTCAGAGTTTTTGTTTAAAAAAGAAAAAAGAGAATATAGATATGAAGTAAATCATTGAATCTATTCTGAGAAAAAAGATAAAGGAATAATAGGATAAACGGGTAGATCACTGAATCTACTGATAAGAAAAAGGGGAAGATATAAAAATGACAAACGGTAGATTACTGAATCTATTATGAAAAGAAAAAAGAGAGAATATGAATATAATAAGATAAAAAGGTCAATTTTGAATCTACTTTTGAAAAGGAACTACTTGTTTTAAATAGGATAAGTAATGAAATTTTTTTGTCTGAGTTTATCAGATGTTACTGGACTGGACATTGTTAATATATATAATGGAGTTTTTATCTGAATCTGTCAACTGTTAATTGACTTGACATCGTTAATGTAATTCTTGACTGTATATACTGTATATACATATTGGATAGTTTTTCTTGTATTAGTTATAAGCTTTTTTAAATTTTAGACAAAAAAGGGGAAATGGGGTAATATTGTGTTCCCTGAAATATTGTGTACCCTAATAAACTTATCTGGGGTCAGAGACAGAACAGCCACAATATTAAACATAGAATATAGGCAGTGGTAGCACGCGCCTTTAATCCTAGCATTCCAGAGGCAGAAATCCATGTGTTCAAGCATACAGCCAAGCATGGTGACTCATGCCTTTAATCCCAGAAAAAGCAAGTCTTTAATCCCAGGGAGTGAGGCAGAAAGCAGAAAGGTATATAAGGCATGAGGACCAGAAACTAGAAGCATTTAGCTGGTTAAGCATTTGGCTGGTTAAGCTTTTAAGTTTTGAGCAGCACAGTTCAGCTGAGAGCCATTCGGGTATGAGGACACAGAGGCTTCCAGTCTGAGGAAACAAGACCAGCTGAGAAGTTGGCCAGGTGAGGTTACCTGTGATTTGTTCTGCTTCTCTGACCTTCCAGCATTCACTCCAATAACTGGCCACAGGTTTGATTTTATTAATAAAACTCTTTAAGATTCCTGCTACACTTAATATTTCTGAGTTAGGGTTAATCTGTGTCTTAAAGTCTGGTAATACGCAATTGGGCAAACCAGAATTTAGTGTTTTATTTAGGATTATAATGTCCTCTTGGTTAACTGTTCCTTTCATCAGAATGAAGTGTCTTATCATAAAAGATAAATTTTTATTCTAAGTGTATTTTGTCAGACATTAGGACTGTAACCCATGCTTGTTTCCTGATCCTATTTACCTGAAATACTGTTTTTTTTTCTTTTCAACATATGTGATGTCTATCCTTGAATAATTGTGGCTTTGATTGGTTTCCTTTCTGTAGCTTCTTGGCTATGCTTATTTCTCTCTTCAGTCTGAAGTATTGTTATTGCTTCCTATATTCTTTTTGTGTGTGACAGTGTTTCTCTGTGTAATAGGCTTGGCTGTTCTGGAACTTGCTTCATAGACCAGGCTGGCCTCAAACTCACAGAAATCTGCCTGCTTCTACCTCTCAATGGTGTGTATGATCACTGCCTGTTTCCTACATTCTTTATAGACCTGGTTTCATGGAAGTGAATTTGTTTACCTTGTTTGTATCATAGAGCATTTTTCTTTCTCCTCAACTATGGAAGATAGTTTTAACATTTAAAGTAGTCTGGGTTTGTATCTGTGGTTTTTTAGAACTGGAAGTACTTTGCTTCAGGTTTTTCTGGATTTAAATTTTCCATACAGAAATGAGCTGTTGTTCTGACAGGTTTTCTTTTATATGTGATATGTGGATTTTTTGTCTTGCAGTTTTTATCTTTGTTCTGCATATTTAGTATCCTAATTATAATGTGCCATGGAGTTTCTTTGCTGCTCCTGTCTATTTGATGTTCTATGTACTTCTATCTGCATAGATATTTCCTTCCTTAATTTAAGAACTTTTTAAATGATCTTATGAAAGATCTGGTGTATGCCATTGATGTGGGGTTATTCTCCTTTTTCTATGCCTATAATTTATAGGTTTGGTCTCTTATGTTGTCTCAAAGTTCCTGATTACTACTTTCATGTACTCCAAACAACTTTTTATATTGTTTGCTTGAGTGATCCAATTCTACTATAGCTTCAGGTCCCAATGTTAAGAGGCCCCCCTAGACCTTAATACAACTGATTCCATGATGGAATTATCATCCAGGCTGTAAAACTCAGCATGTAGAAAGTACCACCAGCCAAAAAGAAAATAAAGACCTAAACCATCAGAGTCTATAGTTCTGGGAAAGTTTCTAAATGTAGTAACCTTGCTTTTTGGCTTCTGTAGTTTCCCTTTTGGCTAATTGTTTTTGTTAACTGAAGTATGTTAACTCAGTACATGATTTTTGTGCTTATAATCTCATCCTGAGAAAGGCTCTGGGCTACACTGTGGTCCAGAGCATCCATCGTAGTTGCCAGACAGCTAATGATGACTATCTATTGACTTAAACCTATGTCCAAGTAGCCTTCGCTGGTAGATACCCAATGTAAAGATTATGTCCTTATTACATCACTGGTGGTTGTCCTCAGGCTGCACTGGCAAGGGCAGACACAATTTCTTTCCTGATGAGGGGGTCAATGCTGTCTTGGGTCCACCAGTGGACCATCTGCAGCATACACCGCAGCCCTTAGCATCCCTTGACGAAGAAGGTGGCTAACTTGAGCTGATTCATAGATCTTTCTTCTCTCCTTGGGGATGCCTGAGATTGAAGTCTGATCCCGGTTTGTTATTTTAACTTTTTTTTTTCAG
This sequence comes from Peromyscus eremicus, assembly GCF_949786415.1. Lineage (NCBI taxonomy): Eukaryota > Metazoa > Chordata > Mammalia > Rodentia > Cricetidae > Peromyscus > Peromyscus eremicus. The sequence continues at coordinate 4,569,581 of NC_081417.1, read as the reverse complement.
AGCTTAATCACTGTTTATCCTAAAATTTCACATGACAATTTACAAAATTTCCAAGGAAAACAAGGCAACGTTCTATAATATGGCACAATTTTTATTGCAGCATGGCCATTTTTGTGATGGTAGGGAATTTAATCTCAAAACAATGTTCCATTTAAGGCTCTTGTATACAGAAATTGCCATCATGACTGATATTCAAAATATCTGTAGTGTTTCAAGACTCATACGGTAAACATAAAACTCCTACATGTACTCAGTAGTGTATACTCAGTGGGAAAGCAAAGATATCCACACAGCTATTTCTCTGAAGAAAATATGCAGGTAGAGGAATGAACACTGAGGTACTGGGATAAATCAATGACACGTAATGAAACTTAATTGGTATTCTTTTAAAGGAATTCAATGCATTAAAAAAGTGCTTTTAACGACTATGTTAAATCTGTGCTGCTGTGTCACAAAAACAGGCTTGCTAAGGTAGGTGAGGTGTACAAACACTCCAGTGGATAATACTTTCAAGGCATTTAATTAGCTTACCCTCTGTAGCACTCTACCTAAGCTATTCACATTGACAATCACATCCATTGTCACTGCAAGGAAGGCATGGAACTAGTTGTTTTGGCTAAAATAAGACAGAGAAGGCATTCCCTAGGGTCTACAGAAGAGTAACCATATTGAACAGTCTTATGGCAATCACTGACAGGACTCTAAATCCATCCATTCATTGTGTTCAAAGGGCCCAGTGCAAAGGGAAGAAACAAAAAACAAAACCCACTACGGTTTCAGTGGACTGAACTGGAGAAATGGAAGCCCCTTCAGATGTGATGGCACTTATCTATTATTTTATAAAGGCTTTCCTACCAGGGAAACTACCATACTGCCTCCCAGTTTCTCTCCCAGTGTCAAGCAGTCCTTAATATCATTCAAGCCATTCACCTACCACTCATGTTTAGTACCTATAAATTTCTTTTAAATGGCAACTTTAGAGCTAGCATAAATCATCTTGCTTTTTAACAGTGTACTTTCCAGACCCAGAATATAAATACTAGGTCTTCCTTCTTAGACTCTTTTGTTTCATATGTGGCATCATACAAGGCATATCGGCAATCATTCAGAGGTAGCAACTTCACAACTCTTTATTATGTCACCAGCCTGTGATGGCGTCCTAGCCTAAAAAATGGGCATGCCCTCTCTGTACCTCCTCTTTCCGTATTCTCTCTCTCTTTGTATTCTCCTAATAAAGCTCTAGAAAGATAACCATAGCTCATGATTCTTCTGCCACTGCAGCATCCAGCGTTCTCTTCCGTCGGCATGGCTGCCACGGGCATCAGCCAGCCACGAGCGCTGCTGCCTAACCAACATCTGGTGCTGTTCAGACTCAGATAGATCACTGAGGACCTGCTTCTGCTTGCTTCCTCCTCCCCTGTTCCAGCAAGACCCCGAGACTGCGACCATGCACAGTCCATCCCTCACCTCTGCTAGACCCACACACAGTTACCACTACTGCTACCACCATGATTCTTTACCACAGTGAGTGAGTCTGCCATTCTTGTGGCTATAGTCTGAGCTATATTCTTTGTGATGGACACCCTGGGAGTTGTCCTCGGGCTCCGCTGGCAAGGGCAGACACATTTTCACTCCTGATGAGGGGGTCAATGCTGTCTTGGGTCCACCAGTGGACCACCTGCAGCACACGCTGCAGCCCTTAGCATCCCTTAGCATCCCTTGATGAAGAGGATAGCTAACTTGAGCTGATTTATAGATCTTTCTTCTCTCCTTGGGCATGCCTGAGATTGAAGTTTGATCCTGGTTTGCTATTTTAATTTTTCATTTTTCTTTCAGCTACAGCCATGGGACAATGGGACAGATACATTTACCACTTACATTGGTGGATACCAGTAAATCTGGCCGCATAACAGCTTCGCAGAAACTTCTGCCAGTGAATGGGCAAATAAAAGAGTTACTTTATCCCCAAGCTTTCTGCTAAAGCTCTGAACCCTTCTCCCTCCCCATTTCTGCCTCAGCCATGTGCAATCTTTTCTGTCTGACTTCCGATGGCAGTGGGTGGGCTCAAAAGGGCAGGCTTGGGTGGCTTCTACTGACTTTCACCCTAACTCACCTTAACTCCACCCACTCATTCTCCAACTGCCTTGAGAAGCACAGAGGGGTCTGGTAGCGGCTAAGATCCATGCAAATAAGTTTACAATAGTCAGGATGGCTCTTAAGCCAAAAATCAGTTTATAGCTTCAGGCAAGTTTTCTAAAAGGTTTGGTTTATAGTCTGCCTCCTGGCAGATCTTCCAAAAACTGTCCTTAAGCCACCAATCATCAGGAAAAAAAATTCAAGACAGAGTAAAATTCATCTCTTGTTCCCCAGACCTCCCCAACTAAAACTTAAGCATCTGGAGAGCAAGGCTCCTGACTCCACAGGCAAAAGAGTCATATGTGGCATTTAAGGTGTGCCAGGGAAGAGATAAAAACCTGAAAACAAAATTGCCAAGTGCTGGCACTTGCTGTCTCCCAAAAGCTGTTGGGTCCCTGTTTTAAGTGAGAAAAAAGTCCACAGGCTAGTGAGTGCCCTGCCAGGCCATAGACAGCCTTGTTAAAAGTGCTGCTTAGAAAGACAACCAGTCAGCTGACTGCCCCCAGGTGCCAAGACGCATGGGTACATCAAGCTAAGACCTCCAGCAGACCTAGACTTGGCTACAGACATGGCAGGGAACCCAGAATGCAGCAGGGAAGCGATCCATTTCTTTCCTTCTGGACACCAAAACCACTGACTCAGTCCTGGGAGTTTTGGGATGTCACCTCTCCTTTCTCTATCATCAGGTACAGAGGACAGCCTTACCCACTTCACCAGATTTAATTCAGATATTTATTCTTATGTATTTTAAGTTCATTGAGGCATTTCTGTTTTTTAAAGCTCCTTGGATTTCTTGACTAATTTTGTTATTGTTCTTTTAAATTCTGTTTCTGGGGTTCATCTAGCTAATTCTCATTAGAGAAGATTAATATAGGACTCATGGGCTTGAGGCCATAATGTTTTGGTCTTACATTTAATTCATGTTTTTGTATTGTGACCTGGTCATGAAGATTTCTTTCCTTGTTTATGTATCTGATAAGATCCTAGTCTGCCTCTGTGGGTTTTGTTCAGTTTCTGGTGTAGCCCAAACTTCAGTGATTTCAGCTATGAAGTATGAAGAGTTGGTAGTTTGATCCTCCCTATACTTCATGTTGATTAAAAATATTAGATTTATTTATTTCATTCTATGCTTATGAGTCATTTGCCTGCAAAAATGTATGTATGCCATGTGCATGTGTGGTGGCATTAGAAGTTAGAAGAAGGCATTGGATTACCTGGGATTGGAGATTTGTATCATTATATGCCACCATATGAGTTCTGGGAATTGAATTCAGATCCTCTGAAAGAACAAAAATGTTCTCTTAAGAGCTGACCATCTCTCTGGCCCTCAGTGGTGATTTTTGATTGAAGGTATGGGGGGGAGGGGGTGAATCAAATTCCATGGTAGCCAAGTCAGAGTTCTCTAGAGATGCATAACTGATAGACTGAATATATATGATTATATGATTCATATAATATTAAATGAATTCATATAATGTTAAATGAATCATATATACGTGTGATGAGCCACAGGAATATGAAATAGAAGTCCAGCTGTATATTATAAGCTATACCTTGACAAGACCAAGGGTCAGTCGAGTGGGAAAGCCAATCAGCAAGATCTATTGGTGTTATGTGGCTTAATATTCAGTTGTGCCTTGCTATGAATTCCTTGTGCTCATAATTCTCCTAAAATGTGTATGTGTGTGAGTCTCCATTTCAAAGCAACTGGATAGTCATGTAGACAGAACCTTCTGCCTCTGAGCTCCTGGCTCCCTCTTTAGCATTTGTTTTGGGTATCTGCCATTTGCAAATACCCTCCTTGAGCTACTTCTGAAAAGAGAGTCAACCCCAAACAAAGCCTTAAAAGACAAGCAAGGAACAGAAAGCTACCAGGCCATGTGTTAGATGCCCAAAAACCTCCAGAACTTAGATAAAATGTTTTTTCTGAGACCACATGTCTCACAGGCCAAATGCCTACCAAACAGACAAACAAGCTTTGTTTCTTGTGCAAATCAAGGCCTCCCCTCTCTCACTGCCCCAGAGAACCTCTTAGATCAAAGGGAGTTGCCCTTCAGCAGGCACTTCATGCTGTGATACAGACTGACTAGCTATCAGTAGTCTTCCCCCTCCCTGTCAGGAAACTGGCTGCAGAGGGAAAAAGTGACAGTTTTAACTTTTAGTGACCTACAGACTTTTCATACCCTATCATCTGTAAGTTTATAGTTGATAGACTCATAATGCCTTCACCTAACCACAATAAGGATATATTTCTAGGACATAAATTCCTTTTCTGATTTATTTCAACTACTAACTGACTCCACTCTTATCTCTCCCCTTTTGGATTGCCAATAAAATTGCCAGGAAGCCTCTAACAGGGACCCCTACAATCTTGTGCTGTATACAAAACATGAGGTGTTGCTGTTTGGGATAGGATATAGACCAGCCCTGAGAGAAGGGAAAGAGAGGAAGGACCAAAGGATGGGGAGGAAGGACTGAAGGATGGGGAGGAAAGACTGAAGGGTGGAGAAGAAGGACTGAAGGATGGAGAATTGAGTGATTGAAGATGGGAGAGAGCTAGGATTGGAGAGAACTAGGAATGGAGGGAACAGAGAATTGAGGGAATGAAGGATTGAAGGAATAAGAAATGGAAGGATTGAAGAATTGAGGGAACTAGGAATTGACAATTGAAGGATTGAAGAATTGAAGAATTGAAGATGATAGGGAATTAAGAATTGAGGGAATAAGAAGAAGGGAACTAAGGAAATAAAGAGAGATCTGAGAGAGTTGAACTGGTGACTGAATGATGGTGACTGAGGAATAAACGAATTGAACTAAAGAGCTCCGAGCAACTGGATTTGTTCCTGTGCCTTTGGTAGTGTCTCTCCTGGGCCCCTGGATTTGTATAAATTTAAGGCTGGACCCTTAAATATTATACAAAATGTATGTGATTCATTCTATCAGTTACAGGATTTATTATTGTAGCTAGAGTTTTCCTGCCTGGCCCACAATCAGGACAAATCTCTCTCACCTGCCAGTCCCACAGCTGCTCAGACCCAACCAAGTAAACACAGAGACTTATATTGCTTACAAACTGTATGGCCATGCCAGGCTTTTTGCTAACTGTTCTTACAGCTTAAATTAATCCATTTCTATAAATCTATACCTTGCTACGTGGCTCGTGGCTTACCGGCATCTTCACATGCTGTTAGTCATGGCAGCGGCTGGCAGTGTCTCTGACTCAGCCTTCTACTTCCCAGCTTTATTCTCCTCCTTGTCCCACCTATACTTCCTCCTGCCTGACTACTGGCCAATCAGTGTTTTATTTACTAACCAATCAGAGCAACACATTTGCCATACAGAACATCCCACAGCATATTATGATATTTTATATATCATATATCTTCAGGATATGCAAAGAAGTAGGCTCTAGTGCCAGTGAAGGAATGAATTTGCCAAAGAGAGTGTGGAAAATCAGTCAAAGAGCAAAAACATTTTTTCTCCCATGTCTTTTTTATAGATTGCTACCAGAAGGCATGGCCCAGACTTGAGGTGGACTTTCCAACCTTAAAATTTCTGTGTTTATGGTGGGAATTACTTCAAATGATCCAGTTAACTAAATATCCTTCACAAGGGTGCCCAGAAGCTTGTAGTCAAGTTGACAACAAAGAATAGCCACCACAGAAAGAAAGTGTTTGATTGTGAGTCCCACCCCTACTTCTGTTGAGAGTTCCCCAGTTCTGTTTTGCAAGCTGTTCCACATTAGGCCTAGGAATGTGATAATGTGTAAGAGAGTGGGAATCTGGGGAATTCACCAACTAGGCTGGTGCATAAGCTTTGTGACTGAAGAATCTGGGCCTGAGAGTGTTGTGCTGGTGCAGTAGGATGAAGATCTGCTTCACTGAAGAGGTTGAGCTGCTATCAGGCAGAATGACCCAAGATAGGCCTGGGATATTGAAAAAAAGTGCAGGCAGTGTCTGACTTAGGGTTTTACTTGCTGTGAAGAGACATCATAAAGGAAAACATTTAATGGGGTGCCTTACCATTTCAGAGCTTTAGTCCACTATCATCATGGTGGGATATGGCAGCATGCAGGCAGACATGGTGGTGGAGCTGAGAGTCCTACATCTTGCCCAGGCAACAGGAAGTGGTATGAGACACTGAGCATGGCTTGGGCATATATGAGACCTCAAAGCCCTCCTCTACAGTGACACACTTCCTCCATCAATGCCATAACTACTCCAATAAAGCCCCATCTCCTAGTAGTGCCACTCCCTTTGGGGGCTACTTCTCTTTCAAACCACCACATTCCACTCCCTGACCCCTAAAGGCTTATAGCCATATCTCAATGCAAAAATGCATCCAGTACAACTTCAAAAGTCGGTGTAATCTCTAACAGTCCCAAATTTACTTAGAAATCTAAAGTTCAAAGTCTCTTCTGTGATTCATGCAATCTCTTAACTATAATACCCTATAAAATCAACATCAAAAGACAGATCACATACTTCCAACATATAATAATGGCACAGGATATACACTACTGTTCCAAAATGGAGGAAAGGGGGCATAGTGAGGAATTAATGGACCAAAACAAACCCCAAAATCAGCTGAGCAAACTCCAAACTCTGCATCTCCATGTCTGATGTCAAAGTACTCTTCAGATCTCAAGTTCCTTTTAGCTTTGTTGACTGCAACACCCTTCTTTCTCTTGGGCTGGTTCCATTCCCTGTTAGCAACTCCTCAGCAGATATTCCACAGCTCTGGCATCTTCAACATTTTGGGTTCTCCAAGGCAATCCAGACTTCACCTTCACAGTTTCACACAATGGCCTCTCTAGGTCTCCATTTACAGACACCCCTGACACATGCCTGGCCTCGAAGGCTTTCCTTAGGCATGGAGGGAAATTCCTTAACTCTTTTATTCTGTCCTTGACTCTGAAGCCAGAACCATGTGGCCAAAGCTGCCAAGTTCTGCTGCTTTCTATTCTGGAACATGGCCCCTCATTCAATTACATCTTCACCAGCTTTCTGTTTTTGATGGTTTCCTTCACTGTCTAAGCTTGGCTGTTCTAGAACTTGCTCTATAGACCAGGCTGGCCTCACACTCAGAGACCTACCAGCCTCTGCCTTCCAAGTGCTAGGGTTAAGGCATGTACCACCACACCCAGTCCTAAGTTTTTCTTTAATTCATTTTCACAAGTTGGAAACAGCTGGGTGGGATCTTGCCCTGAGGTCACCACTCCTTTTATTCCATTTTTAAATATATTTATCTCCTTGAACATGGGATTTAGCTCTATTACACTTCCTGGTGCCCCTTTTCTCAAAATGTACATTTTGTATTTTTATTTGCTCAGCTTGCTCCTTTTCATTATAAGTCTTCATCAGAGTTAACACTAATAACTACACAACAGTCTATACTGAGCTGTTTTGAGATTTACTTTGCCAATGGAATTAATACAATTAATTACTCTTCACTTTAGCCTCAGTCAGACTTTTCGGACAAAGGCAAAAAGCAGTCACATTTTTCACTGAAATATCACAAGAGTAGTCTCTAGGCCACATACTAACAGTCTTCTCTGAAACCTCTTGATCCAGGCTCCCACAGCTCAAATCACACTCAGCACCACTATCTTCCATGTTCCTACTAGGATGGCCCATTAAGCAGATTTAAAATTTTCAACTACTTTTCTAATCCAAAGTTCCAAGGTCCATACTCCTTCAAACAAAAACATGGTCCAGCCTATCATAGCAATATTCTTGTCCCTGGTATCAACTTCTGTCTTAGTTAGAATTTCTGTTGCTATGAAAAGATACCATGACCATGACAACTTTTATAAAGAAAAACATTTAATGGGGTTGTAGCTAGAGTTTTCCTGCCTGGCCCACAGTCAGGACAAATCTCTGACACCCGCCAGTCCCACAGCTGCTCAGACCCAACCAAGTAAACACAGAGACTTATATTGCTTACAAACTGTATGGCCATGCCAGGCTTCTTGCTAACTGTTCTTGTATCGTAAACTAATCCATTTCTATAAATCTATACCTTGCCACGTGGCTCGTGGCTTACCGGCATCTCAACATGCTGCTTGTCATGGTGGTGGCTGGCAGTGTCTCTCTCATTCAGCCTTCCACTTCCCAGCTTTATTCTCCTCCTTGTCCCACCTATACTTCCTGCCTGGCCACTGGCCAATCAGTGATTTATTTATTGACCAATCAGAGCAACACATTTGCCATACAGAACATCCCACCGCATGGGGTGATTTATTATTTCAGGGATTTAGTCCATTATCATCATGGCAGCATGTAGGCAGACATGGGGCTGAAGCTGAGAGTCCTGCATCTTACACAGGCTACAGGAAGAGGTCTGAGACACTGGGCATGGCTGGGCATATATGACGCCTCAAAGCCTGCCTCCACAATGACATACTTTCTCCAACATCGTCATATCTACTCCAACAAACCCATACCTCCTAGTAGTGCCATGCTCTTTGGGGGCCATTTTATTTCAAACTACCACACAGGGTCAAATCCCTAAGCCTCTGAGTTTTCAGGTGTGTCCTTTAGGCCCTCATGGATGTACTTTCTCTTATCTTGCTTTGTCTTCTATCAGGCTCCTAGAGTAAGGACAAGGCAAACATTGAAAAAAAAAACCCTAGAAATTCAGAAGTTAAATATTTTTTCTTTCCAAATTATTTGTGGATAAGCAACACATGAGGACACATCTTGGGGTTCATTTGTCTCATGGACAATGTCCCTAGTGTCGGTATAGACCCTTTCAATGCTCAAATCTTGTAAGATGGAAAACAGGGATACTAGAGAAAGTGAAAGAGCACATGCAGAGAAGCCATGTGACAATACAATGGCCTGTAGAGATGCCTACAGGAAAGGGACACTGTGCCTGAAAAGATCATAAAATAGTAAAGGACATGACATTTCAAATATGTCAAGTTGGGGTGCTGATTATCTCAAACTAAAGTCACTTGAAGAGCTGTAACTTTAGAAAGGGTCACTTGGCCTGACATTACCTGCATGGAGCAAGCCATAAGAGTTATTTAAAGAGAGATATCTTTTTCATATCAGAGCAGGAAAATGTCCTTGGCCACCAGAGACTGGTAACTAGGGCTACAGTGAGCCTAAATCACCAAACTAAAGTTATTCTTATCTTCCAAGCAGCTTCTACACACCCCATATACTTCAGGGCCATGTCTCCAGAACTGAATGCTCTAGTGCAAAGAAATTTATTTTTGGTATCTAAAAGGTGTAAATTTCATGCTCAAGTTGTTTCCTTGAACTTGTACTTCTTTGTGAAGATCCTCAATTGCATGTAAGTTAGATAAAACTTTCAAACTCTTCTTTTTTCACCAGTTCTTGTATTGCTTGTGTTTCTAGATCCAACCTAAAAGCCAGTGTAAGAACTAGTGGGCAATAGAGACAATCAAATAATAAGGACATAATTTTTATTGGCTGAAGAGCTGAAGCTGAGACCAACTGGCTGTTGGACTCACTGGGGCCAATTGAAAAATTCATTTTCTTAACATCTCTCAAATGGCAAGGAACATGTAAACTTATTGGGTGCACAGGGTGAGGGGTAGTGTGTGTTTAGTACTTGCTGTTAGCATATCATCTCTTCTTTGTGTTACTATTTCTTTAAGAAAGAATCACATCACTTAGAACTAGAAAAGCCTCTACATATTTATTGAGTTTTCATATGCTTTAGTTAGGTTGCTTTTAGGCCAGATCTTATGATCGCTGAATCAAAGGTTCAGGCCTAGGATCTTTAGTGTTCCAAAGGTACAATGTGAGGGAACAGATCCCTACAGGGGTATTCTCTGCAGGATGTGGGCTTCTTAACCCTGGAAAGCTGTAGGAGGTGGTGAGATCTGTTACCCTGGTTTTCTATGGGTAAATATGTGGCTGAATATTCCTTGGAGTGAGGATCAGTCCAGAGTCCCATACATGGATCAGCTGTCTATCTTGGCAATCTCCTGAATCTATAGGTATTTAGGGAGCTCTATTCTTGGTCTGTTCTGAGTTGGGAATGAAGGTAAGGAGTGAGTAACTCTAATTTGTTGGTAGTCCATTACTATTATTATTATTACTATTATCACAACATTAGCTTTGGTTATACATTACTATTATTATTATTACTATTATCACAACATTAGCTTTGGTTATACTTAGGTACATATATATATATATATATATATATATATATATATATATATATATATGTTGTATATATACATAACTCAGTTAATTTATGGTGTTTAATCTGATAACAATAAAACTTAACAACCACTGTGATGTTGATTTTTTACCAATGAAATATCAACACATTTTATTTTCATCAATAGGCTATGCTGCAAAACTAAAAACAAAAGCCAAAATATCAACAATATTCTCACTATGAGCAGAAATCTTCTTTTAAATAATTTACAATTATGTTAATAAATTATATAGTTAAAGCATACATATAAACAAATACATAATAAATATCCACGCTATGTGTGTGTGTGTGTGTGTATATATATATATATATATATATATATATATATATATATATGTGGTATATATTCTATATATCTCTACATATATAGATAATATGGAAATTATTTTGTCAGTCTCTTTAATGACAGACATTTAATGAAAATAATGTTCATGCTGTTTTCTGGCCCCAAACTTACACTATTGTCAAATAATAATTGTTTGACTTGCTCTCTGAAATTTTATGCTTCTTATTTATTCTCCATTGTCACACTAACTAGGACTCCAAATGAGTAAAAATGGCTAGAGAAGGCATCTGTAGCATGTTCCAGATGTTTAGGGAATGGCCTAATAGTCACTGATAGGTATGTTAGATGAGCTTTTTCATGGCTTCTTCTGAGAAGACAGAGAAATTCCCCTTCTGACTTTTTTACTGTGAGTTACTCTCTTGAAGAGGATTTGAATTGGTTCAGATGGCTTTGTAACTCTACTTAAATGGTGATATGAGAAGTAAATGTTGAATTATAGCATCTAATTTTCATATGAAAGCAATCTTATATTACTGAAACATTTCTTTAACTGTTTCTGAGCCATTTTTGTTTCATCTATTGAGAATATGTTGTTTAGATTTGTACCTCAATTTTTAATTGAGTTATTTGGGTTTTTTTGATGCTCATTTTTTATGTTCTTTATATATTCTAGACATTAGTCCTCTATTTAATGTGTAGTTGGTAAAATCTCCATTCTATAGGCTTCCACTTTGCCTAAAGAATAGTGCCCTTTGCCATATGGAAGTTGACTTCAGTGTCTGTGCTAATGATGTCTTTTCCTGTACCAATGAGTTCAAGGCTATTTGCCATTTTCATTCCTATAAGGGTCAGTGTATCTGGCCTCCTATTGAGGTCTTTGATCCACTTGGAGTTGAATTTTGTACAGGGTGATAAGTATGAATCTATATGCGTTCCTTCTACATCCAGTTTGACCAGAATCACTTTTTGAAGATGCTGTCTTTTTTTCCAGAATGATTTTCTGGCTTCTTTATAAAAACCCAACTATTATCATTTTGTTTTTACGTGTATAGGTATTTGCCTGCATGCATGTCTGTGTACCACATGTATGTTGTACCCATGAAGGCTGGAAGAGGGTATACAGTTCCCTGTAAGTGGAGTTAACAGATGATTGTGATCTATTAGGTAAGTGCTGGGAATCAAACTCAGGTTCTCTGGGAGAGCAGCCAGTGCTCTTAACTGCTGATCCATCTCTCCAGTCCCTTGTGTGAATATTTTCATATTATATTTTAGAAAATAAAAGACTAATTTAAATTGACAAAGGACAGATTCTGGTGAGGTGGGGTGGTGGCTTATCTGGAAAGGCTAAGGGAAACTTCAGATGGTGTTAAGTGCATTGTGTTTTGTTATGGGTAGTGTTGCATGGACATTAATGATTGTCAAAGCTTATTAAACTGAGTTCTTACTATCTTTCCAGAATATGTAAATATCACCTTGATATGTTTTGACATATGTTTACAATGTGGATTATCATATCCTTTCTAAGGGTAGTAAAAACGTTTAAAGATTTTTTTTAGAAATTTGTAAATGAACAGTGTATTATTAATTATTACAGTGTCTACTCTGTCCAATAAATCACTAAAACTTATCTACCTTTCTTGTTGATATCTTGAACTCTTTCTCCGTCCTCCTTTTCTGCATAGCCTGTGGCAGCTTCCATACTACTTGGGTTCTATGAATCTAACCTTGGTTTCCATATGTGAGCAGGGTCATATTGTATTTGTCTTTATGTACCTGGCTGACTTTGCTTAGCATGATGTTCTTGTCATCCATGTTGTGATGGCATGAATGTCTTCTGTTTAAATCTGGTATCACCCATTGTATAGATGCATCACATTTCATTCTTAAATTTATCTGATGATGGACAAGATTGCTTTCACATCATAGCTATTGTGAACAGTGCTACATTGAGCACTGAGTGCAGGTATTGCTAATGTATTACATACCTGGACCATTTGGTAATACTGTTTTTAGTACTCTTAAAAGTTCTATGCTCTTTCCCGTAATGATGCTGTTAATTCAGATTCTCACTTACAATGAACAAGGTTTCCATTTTTTTCTACGTCCCAGTGAAACATGGGTGCTTTATTTTGCCCTTCTGATTTTTTAAAATTATGTTTTATTCAATGTACATAGACTTTTGTCATAATTCTCTTAAGAATATATACAACTATTTAGCATTGATAATTTAGTAGATATTGTAAGTAATCTACATGTGATTTGAAGTAGATAGGAAAGTATGTGCAAGTGCATAAAATTTTGCATAAGAGACTTGAGAATCTGTGGATTTTCACATTTGATGAGTGGTCCTGAATCATTCTAGCAGATAAGATGATGGCTCATTCTGATTTTTTGTTTGTTTGTTTGTTTGTTTTTGAGACAGGGTTTCTCTGTGTAGTTTTGGGGCCTGTTCTGGATCTCACTCTGTAGACCAGTCTGGCCTCGAACTCACGAGGTCCATCTGGCTCTGCCTCCTGAGTGCTGGGATTAAAGGTGTGCGCCACCACCACCTGGCTCATTCTGATTTTTATTTGCATTTACCCAAAGACTAAAGATGATAAACAATTTTTATGTGCCTGTTGGATATTATATGTCTTCTTTTGAGAAGTATCTATTTAGGTTATTTACCCTTCTACCCTATTCCTGGTGGTGCTATCATGCTAGTCAAGCACTGTACTCCTGAGCTATATTCTCTGATCTTATTCAGTCATACTTTTTGAATTAGTGGAAAGGTGTACATATATATGTATATACATATATATGTACATATATGTAGCATATATGTATGTATGTATATATGTATGACAGAAAAATAGCTGAGTGCCCATATGTGAATGAGAATTCCTTCCAATGCTAGACTTGCGGAATCAGTTACTGATTCTATTCAGGAATCAGACAACTTCCTCATGTAAACTGGAATATATTTTTCACAATAGAATTAATTATTATTAAACTTTTTGAAGTTTTGCCTAAGAAGGAGCATCAGAACTCTAAGTAGTAATTCCTCTTGGGTGACTCACTCTGACACAGCAGGTTACCTCATCCATTTTGCATTTCTGTTCACCTGTATGTGATCAAAGAACATTGTGAATTGTTGCCAAAATCTAGGAAAAATGCTATAAATTATTAAGGTGATGTTCCTCTGGATTTTTAGACATTCTGGCTTAAAAAATGCCACTATTTGAACTGAACATGTACCCATGCCAGGGTGTACAAGGGTTATCTGGTGTGTTTGGTAAGCTAACATGCACTGAAAATCTAAAGTGAGTCAGAAATCCACCAAATATTTTAATTCCCAAGCCCATTTTTACAAGGTGATCAGTTGAGAAGCTCCTCTCCTGAAGGGGGAAACAGGCTTAGGTTCTAGTGCATCAGATCCGCTGTTATCTAACTCTCTTGATTGTCTGTGCATAAGTGGCTGCTTTACAAAGTGCTTCTAGGAGCTTTTGACCTAGATTTGTTGGTTTCTGTTGTTTATATAACAGCTTGTAAATGAACACCTGCAATGGAGTCTGTAGCCTTTCAAACCTAAACGTTTCAAACAGGAAGTGAGATCTAGTTAGTTAATCATTTCATTACTTAATCAATAGAACAATACGCATCAAAAATTTGCTATGGTAAGTAGAACCTGTATTGGAGACATGGAGTAGAGTGGTGAAGAATGATGTAAAAATCAATCATGAAAAAATAACCATCCTCAAAGTGGTTAGAGGTTTCTTCCCACAGGATGCCAACAGGCACCTCAGACACAAATAAGCACATACATGGATGCTGTGACTGAGGGGCAGTGACATCTGATAGCAATGAAGACATTTCATCTTTGGATGAAAGAGTTACTCAAGAAGAGACACTCATGAAGAAAGGACTGCGTTTTATAATTTTTAAAAATAATTGGGCTCTCAGAAATCTTAATTATAGCTTTAAAGTCAGAATCTTTAATTTCTTTTCTTTGGCAGGAGTGTTAAGACATTACTACAGCGGGGCGGTGGTGACACACGCCTTTAATCCCAGCACTCGGGAGGCAGAGCCAGGCAGATCTCTGTGAGTTTGAGGCCAGCCTGGTCTACCAAGTGAGTTCCAGGAAAGGCGCAAAGCTACACAGAGAAACCCTGTCTAAAAAAAAAAAAAAAAAAAAAAAAAAAGACATTACTACATAGCTCAGACTGGCCTTGAATTCACTATCCTCCTGCCTCAACCTCCTGAGTGCTGGGATTACAGCCAGCCCCACAATCTTTAGTTTCCATATCAGTGCTACTAACTAGGTTTTATGATGAATTTGTAATTTCCTCTGGACTTGACCTCAACAGGAGCCTTGTTCCTGTGCTCTCAAAAGAAAATGCTGACTGGACATAGTAAAAGAGCAAGCAATCAAGGCTTTTGTTAGATTTTTTTTTTTTTTTAAAGGGGGCAGGCCTATCGAGAAACAATGGCTCCAATCTGAGCAGACATGGGCTTATGTAAGTATTTCTCCTCTTTTGGTAATCCCTTTGTGTGCTCCTGAGTGTGGGGGGAAAACTGGCCAGCAAAGAACCAAACAGTACTCAGAGAGTTGGAAAACTGAGTTTTTTGTAAAGTCTGGCCTCAACTTGTAGCTTCCAACAGTTTTTATGGGATGAATGAGAGTGTGGAACTCGCCCCCTTCATGACCACTTGCAGGTGGTATCTGCATTTAACTGTTACCAAGGAGAAAGTCTACACAGAAAGTCTAAAGCAGTTCCTGTAGCTGTGTTTTGAGGGGAATAGCCTTGTAAGTGTTAGCTTTCCCAAGGCAGGAAGAAGGGGGTTTCATCTGAAGCAAGCAGGAATACAAAAGCAGAGTTCAGCATGCTTTCTTTTTCTTTTTTTCTTCATCACGTTTCTTTTTTTTTCATTTTTATTTATTATTTATTTTTCTATTATCAGCTTGATACAGTATAAATTTCCCCCCCAACCCCCCGAATGTTGTTTATTGAAGGATGGAGGAGGTCTTAATTACAGACTTGCAGCACAATGGGAGAACCCCGGAGGGCAGAAGGTCGCTACCGATGTTTTACAATCTTGCATCTAAGTTGTTAACGCCCATTACAGCATGCTTTCTTTTAGCAATGTTAGTAGTGAAATTTCAGCTCATTTTAAACTTTCATTGCCCAAGACAGTAGTTTAGCTATACTAGGTCCATATTAAATGTAATAAATATATAACATTTTTCTTTTTCTCCATATTTCTTAGAAGCCTGTCTAACCCATAATTCTGTTTGTTACAAGTAGATGTATAAGAAAAAAGAATATACATTTACACACGCACGTGCGCACCCTCACATGTATGTATTTATGGGTTTATGTTTCCCTAAAGTATAAGTTTTTACTAGAAGAAAGAGTCAGAATAATCTACATATGCTCCCCTAATAAAGAAATACCTGAAGACAGTTGAGGTAACCTAGCTAGAGAGATCACAACCACCTATTTTACTTACATTCTTTTTTCGGTGGCCTGAGCTGGTCCATCTGAAGTTAACTTTCACCATATCTTGACTACTATTCACCCAGTAACATTATCTTTATGTCATGTTTCAGGGCCCTGAGTTGCCCAAGCTGGAGTTGACCACCACCAACTATTCTTTATGTCTTACTTTTGGCAGTCCATTGGTCAGACCCTTCCCGAGTTAATCTCCTGCCTAATAAAATAAAAGCATCCTTCCAGTCCTACAGAATAGAGCTTTGCAGTAGTTAGCACATGCATATAGTTATCAGATCAAGTTCAGAATCCATGTTTTGTCAAAAATAATGTTCTAGCCCCATGAAAGCTAAACAATGTATTTTATGAAATCCTTTTGAAGGAAAAGAAGTGATCGCCATACCAACAATACTGATTACTCTGTTAATAACTCCTCTCTATAACAATAATTTTTAATAAATCTTGCACTAATTGCTGTTGCTTTCAGACCAAAGGCAATAACTCTTTCAATTTGTTAATCCGCAAGATCCAGCTTTAGAATTTTCTAGATGCAGCCGGGCGGTGGTGGCGCACGCCTTTAATCCCAGCACTTGGGAGGCAGAGCCAGGCGGATCTCTGTGAGTTCGAGGCCAGCCTGGACTACCAAGTGAGTCCCAGGAAAGGCGCAAAGCTACACAGAGAAACCCTGTCTCAAAAAACCAAAAAAAAAAAAAAAAAAAAGAATTTTCTAGATGCTCCAAAGCACATTTATAATTCAACTGTAAAGTGCTGGGCTTTGGAGAATAAAACATTGTCTGATTTTTTTTTTCTAGGATAGTTCTTGACATTATTTTCAAGTATAAAATTACATTTTGTGTTTGACCATGAAACTGGAATGTCCTGTTATTGAAGGCCAAACATGATAATTATAATAAACAACTGCAGATGTTAACAGAATATTTTTGAAAAGGAAAGATGACTAAACTTTTAAGATTATATAACAGAATAAAATAGAAGATAGTATGGTGGTTTGAATTAAAAATGATTCCCATAGGCATGTAGAGAGTGGCACTATTATGAAGTATGACCTTGTTGTAGTAGGTGTGCCCTCATTGGTGGAAGTGTGTCACTGGGGTAGGCTTTGAGGTTTCAGAAGGTCAAGCCAGGCTGAGTGGCTCACTGTCTCTTCCTGCTGCCTGCTGATTCAGATGTAGAAATATCAGCTACCTCTCCAGCACTGTGTCTGCCTGCATGCTGCCATGCTTCCTACTGTGGCAACAATGGACTAAAACTCTGAAACTATAAACCAGCCCCAATTAAATATTTTCCCTTATAAGAGTTGCTGTGGTCAATGTGTCTCTTTACAGCACTAGGAACCTTAACTTAAACAGATGATAAGTGAGGCAGACCAAGGTTGTCTAGTATAGTGCACTGTGCTACTGTGCCTCATAGAACATCATTGCTCAGAGGAATTTAACTTCCTTGAATTCAGTCAAGGACTTTGACCTTAAGGTCAATTAGCTTCAACCTTTTCAACAATTATAAGTTGCAAGTTGACTTAAGCCAGCAGTCTGGGAAACTCATGGCCTATGGTTATAAAAAAGCTTAGAAAAATGTCCATTTTTTCCCTAAAGCCAAACTTAAACCATTTTTTTCCTAATAAATGTAGTAATATGTGTGAACACAGAGGATAAGGCTACATTCATAAATACCATGACACATGTATACCCACACATACCATAGGACAAAAGTAGTCAAATCAATAACAGTAACAATGTTGTCTTAGCAGTTCTATTGCTGTGAAGAGATATCATGGTCACAACAACTCTTATAAAGGAAAACATTTAATTGGGGTAGCTCAATTGCAGTTGCAGAGATTGAATCCATATTATCATATGGATGGGGAGCATGGCAGCATGCAGGAAGATATAGTGCAGATACATCTTTCGGGCAACAGGAAATGGGTTGAGTGTCACATTGAGTGAAGCTTGAAGAAATGAGACCTCCAAGCCCACCCCCCAGTGACACACTTCCTCCAAGGCCACACCGAGTCTATCAAAGCCACACCTCTTAATAACACCACTTCCTATGAGCTTAGGGGGACCAATTGCATTCAGATTACCACATACAACTCCTTGGCCCCCATAAGCTTGTAACAATATCATAACGCAAAATGCATTTATTCCAACTTCAAAAATCTCCACAGTCTCAGCAATGTTTAAAAGTCCAAAGTCCAAATTCTCTTCTGAGATTCACGGCAATCTCTTAATTGTAGTCCCCCTGTAAAATAAAAATCAAAAAGCAGATCACATTCTTCCAACATATAATGTCACAGGACATATACTACCATTCCAAAATGTAGGGAAAGGAGCATAGTGAAGAAACATGGGACTAAAACAAGACCAAAATCAGCTGGGCAAACTCCAAACTCTGCATCACCATGTCCGATGTCAAAGTGCTCTTCAGTTCTCCAACTCTGTTCAGCTTTATTGACTGCAACACACTTCTTTCTCTTGGGCTGTTTCCACTCCCTGTTAGCAGCGTTCTTTGGCAGGTATCCCATGGCTCTGGCATCTCTAACATCTTGGGTTCTCCAAGACAATCCAACCTTCAACTTTACAGCTTCACAAAATGGCCTCTCTAGGCCTCCAGTCAGGGACACCCCTGACATATGCCTAACTCCAGAAGCTTTCCTTAGGTGTGGAGGCAAACTCTATAGCACATTTCTTCTATTCTTAACTCTAAAGCCAGAACCATATGGCCAAAGCTGCCAAGTTCTGCTGCTTGCTGGGGCTGGAACATGGCTCCCTTGTTCAATTCTATCTTTACCAGCTGTCTGTTTTTGTTACCTTTACTTCCTAAGCTTGGCTGTCCTGGAACTTGCTCTACAGATCAAGCTGGCCTCAAACTCAGAGACGCACCAGCCCATTGCCTTTCCAGTGCTGGCATTAAAGATATGTGCCACCATTCCCTGCTCTAAGTTTTTATTTAGTTCCTTTTCACAAATTGGAAACTTAGGTGGACAGAATCTTTTTTTTTTTTTTGTTGGTTTTTTGAGACAGGGTTTCTCTGTGTAGCTCTGCACCTTTCCTAGAACTAACTATGTAGCCCAAGCTGGCCTCAAACTCACAGAGATCTGCCTGCCTCTGCCTCCCAAGTGCTGGGATTAAAGACATGTGCCACCACTGCCCTGCAAGGTGGATAGAATCTTGACCTGAGGTCACCACTCCCTTTACTCCATTTCTTAATATTTATCTCCTTGAACACAAGATTTAGCTCAGTTCTATTTTTGGTATCCCTTTTCTCAATTTTCACATTTTGTATTTTACCTTGCTCAGCTTGTTCCTTTTTATTATAAATCTTTATTACAGTTATCAGTAATTACCACACACAAGAGTCTATACTAGGCTGTTTTGAGATTTCTTCTGTCAATGGAATTAATCCATAATTCTTCACTTTAGTCTCAGGTGGCCTCTTCAGACAAGGGTAAAAAGCAGCCATTTTCTTCACCAAAATACCACAAGAATCATCTCTAGGCAACATACTAAAATTCTTCTCTGAAAACTTTTGAGCCAGTCTCCTGTTGTTCAAATCACTCTAAGCTCCACTGCCTTCCATGCTTCTACTAATATGATCCATTAAGCAGTCCTTAAAGCATTCCACTGCTTTCCCAGCCCAAAGCACCAAAGTCCAAATTCATCCAAGCAAACACATGGTCAGGCCTATCACAGTAATACCCCAGTCTCTGCTACCAATTTCTGTCTTAGTTAGGGTTTCTATTGCTGTGAAGAGACACCATGAACATGGCAACTCTTATAAGGAGAACATTCAAATGAGGTGGTGGCTTACACTTTCAGAGGTTCAGTCCATTATCATAATGGCAGGGAGCATGACAGCATGCATGTGGATATGGTGCTGGCTACATCTTGCAGGCAACAGGAAATGGTCTGAGGGTCAACCTGAGTGAAGAGTTAGCAAAGGAGACCTTCAAGTCTACCCCTATAGTGATATACTTCCTACACCTACTCCAACAAAGCCACACTTCCTAATAATGCCACTTCCTATGTGCTTATGGGGGACAATTACATTCAAACTAGCACACACATATTATTACAGAGAGAAGAAAGATGAACATGCCATGCTGAAAAAAGGTACCACCATATAGTAGAGTGTAGATAAGAAATATGGGTTAAGTTGTAAGAGATAGTAACAAGCTATCAGCTGAGAAATTATAATTAATATTAAGTCTCTGTGTGGTTGTTAGGGAGCTGGCTGTCAGTGCTGATGCAAAACTCCACCTACAGGACCTTAAATTCAGCCAGATATTGGTTGGTTACTCTGACAAGCTTTGAGCCACTACTGCACCAGTATATCTTCCAGACAGGCATTGTGTATCAAAGCATTTATAGATGGGTTGTTTACCTTTCTTTTTTGATGCTGTGCATATACTAGAAACATTAGTGAATAGGGATGAAGGCTCTTGGGAGGCACCAGCTCAACTTCTCCATGTTTAATGAATTGTGTATGTCTTACTATTAGCAATGGGACCTTACTGTCAGTCTATTGAGAGCAGCCAATAGCCTTCGTAATAGTCTTGCTTGTTTAGGGGTTTGTCAACAACTCCATTCCTGATACAAGAAGCTTCATTTGTTGATAAGAGATAACCAGTTGGGGCTCTGTCTCACCCATTATTTGGTGCTTTCATTTGGCTAGACTTCATATATGTATATATTTTAGGAAACTTCTATTATATTAGTTTTCCATACTACCCCTTAAATTGCTCTTATATTTAACCATCCTTCCCCATATTCCCTCCTTTGACCCCTCTTTTCTTCCTCTCCCAATTTGATCCTTCAGTTCTAGCCCTGCTACTCATACACCCATAACTATATACTCTATTTCCCCTTCCTAGAGAGATCCATCCTTCCTCATATAGTCACTTACTCTATACCTATTATCTCTGATTATAGGGATTGTAGCTTGCTAAGTCAATGACTTAACATCTAACATCTACATATCAGTAAATACATACCATATTTTTCCTTCTGGGTCTAGGTTACCTAACTCAAGATGATTGTTTTCTAGCTCTATCCAATTTAATTTTAAAATGGCTGAGTAGTATTGCACTTTGCAAATGCACCACATTTTCTTTACCCATTCAACCACAGATGGAAATCTAGGATGTTTCCAAATTTGACTACTATGAGTAGAGCATCAATGAACATGTTTGAGCAAGGGGTTCTGTAGTATGATGAATCATCCTTTGGGTATATTTCCAAGGCTGTTGCAGCTTGATTTGAGGTAAAACAATTCATAGCTTCCTGAGTGCAATGATAATAGTAAAAAAAAAAATGCCTTTTACACATGTGAAAATAGTTTAGTCAGGATCCCCACTACACCTAAGGCTACACCTGATAACCAGAACTCAGTGACATCACTCACTCAAGACAATCAGACACAGTCCTAGAACTCCATGATACCCACTGAACAGTATAAAAGTAGAGACCAGGAACAATGCTCTACTCAGCATAAGAGAGATGCCACCTTGATCTACCTTAAAGCTGAAAAGTCTCCCCTAGCCCCAGGATCCTGACCCTTGAATGAGAGACTGGACCTGACCTTCAACTAAGATATGTCACACAGCTGAGAAGCCTTGGGGAGATAGGCTTAAGACCACAGTTAGGAATTTAGAGTATGAACCAGGAGTGATGAGCTCAGCATAATAAAATATAACTTTTATTATACTAACCACATGTTAACCACACAGAATCAAGAAAGAGCTATCAATCTGTCAATCCTGTCCGTGTCTGGGCCAGGTGAGGTTTTAATAACCACCTTCTTGCTTGCAACAGGTGACATAGTTGCCAGGATCTTAGACAATCCTATAGTGGCTTCTTGCTATTCCAAGGGTATCCTCAGACTTTCTCCAGGGAGAAGGGTGGATCCCTGACTGCATAACTTTTCTCTACAAAGGCATGTGCTTTTGGCCTTAAGACTCAGTAGCAGGGCCTAAGAAAGACACAGGGATCGCCCAATGACAGAGAAATGGATGAGATCTACATGAACAACATGGATGTGATTGGGGGTAATGAAGGGCAAGGATCGAGAGAAATAGAGCTTAGGGGAGCGGGAGATCCCAGCTAGATCAAGAACAGAGAGAGAGAACAAGGAATAAAAGACCATGATAAATGAACACCACATGAGAATAGGAAGAAGCAAAGTGCTAGAGAGGCCCACAGATACCCCCAAAATAGACTACTTGCAATGGTTGAGAGACATCCTGAACTGACCTACTCTGGTGATAGGATGGCCAAACACCCTAATTGTCATGCTAGAAACCCCATCCAATGACTGAGGGAACCAGATGCAGAGATCCACGGCCAGGCCCCAGGTGGAGCTCCAGGAGTCCAGTTGGTGAGAAAGAGGAGGTTTTGTATGAGTGACAATAGTTGAGACCAAGGTTGGATAAAGCACAGGGACAAAGAGCCAAACAAATGGAAACACATGAACTATGAACCAATAGCTGAGGAGCCCCCAACTGGATCAGGCCCTCTGGATAAGTGAGACAGTTGATTAGCTTGATCTGTTTGGGAGGCATCCAGGCAGTGGGACCGGGACCTGTCCTCAGTGCATGAGTTGGCTGTTTGAAATCTGGGGCTTATACAGGGACACTTGGCTCAGCCTGGGAGGAGGGGACTGGACCTGCCTGGACTGAATCTACCAGGTTGAACTCAATCCTCAGGGGAGTCTTTGCCCTGGAGGAGATGGGAATGGGGGGTGGGCTGGGGGAAGGGGGGGGGCGGAAGGGGGGACAACAAGGGAATCCGTGGCTGATATGTAGAATTAAATTAAATTATAAAAAAATAAAGCTATGTTAAATTAAATAAAAAAAAAAGAAAGACTCAGTAGCAGAGAGATGATTGCAGGAAGAAAAGAGCCAGAACCCTGAAGAGGAACCTCTGTGGCAGAAACTAACTCCCATGAAGGCATAGGCTTCTGCCTTAAGACTGCATAGTGGGAGCAATTTGCTCAGTTACATGATGTAGCCAAGAGAATAGTAAGAAGGGCAGATTTTAATTTTGAAAAGCTGGCAAATCAGGCCTACTCTACCAGTAACCAAAGGCCATGTGGTGACCAATTGACTTTCTTTCTAGAAGGAATCTGGAAGTGAGAATGGTGACCAGTTCTTTGTTTCATCTCAAGTCCTCTTTGACAGGACTTTCCTTTTGATCTAACATGATAGCCTATTGGGGGAAGGCGGCAATGGGGCATTTATCAGAAGCATCTGGTTCGATGACCCAGCTGAAGAAATAGGGAGCATTTACATAAGCTGGATTGGTCCACATCAGCCTTTAGCAAGTCCAGGGCCTGTAGTTTGGATTGTGTTATACTTAAAAGCTGATGCTTGGATATGTCTATCAGCCAAGTGGAAATATAGATATAGACTAGAGAAAGAAGTTAAAATTTATGAACTTACAGGAAAACATTACATTTGGAACTTTCAGGCCCATAGTCCTAGTAATTGAGGACAGAGAGGAGTCTCAAGACCAGGGGAGAGAAAGAAATGCCATCCTCAGGAATAGACAGGTGGGGAAACTTAGGCTGTACTTATCTGGAATCCTTTTGA
Organism: Peromyscus eremicus; assembly: GCF_949786415.1. Taxonomy (NCBI): domain Eukaryota; kingdom Metazoa; phylum Chordata; class Mammalia; order Rodentia; family Cricetidae; genus Peromyscus; species Peromyscus eremicus. The sequence goes on along the minus strand of NC_081417.1, from coordinate 4,545,877 downwards.
CTCATAAGAAGTAGATCCATGTTTTATGACTCTCTCAATACTCTGAAGCTTATATGAATTTTTAGTTTACAAAAAGAAATAAAATTTTTAGATATATTATCATTACCAATCTATACTGAAATACATATTGTAGAAAAAACAGGTAATAGGTATCTTTAAAATAGCAGGAGTAGACTCATACCTTTGAGTCCTAGCCTAAAAAAAGGGCTAAAAAGCATGAACATTTTCTTCTGTCCAGAGAGCCAGATACAGATTGAACTGAAATGTTTTGAGCTCAATCAAAAGTATCTTTAAGTCTATGTTTAGAAGACAACTAAAAGAAATACAAAATCTTGAGCTTGTGACTGAACAGTAAGTAGTCACTGCTCTACTAGCATATCAAAGTTAAGCTCTCTGATTTTTTGTAACAAAGAAGGGGAAAGAAATCTGAAACATTTCTCATATCTTAAATCATTTATTTATATCTTTACAACTTACATTCATATATCTCAAGTCATCTTCTGAGACTCTCAAAACTCATAAGATTTCACATCCTCAGACCTTTATATATCCCCAAACAGTTTTAGACTCTCAAAACTTGAGACCCTCAAAACTCACATAGACTTTCTTGTCCTCAGACCTTTACGTCTTAAAACAGTCTTAGATCCTCAAAACTTTTTTCATTTAGTAATTTACTAGATACACAAGCAGGTATTACTGAGAGCAGTCATTTCAAATCAAGGGCCTTTAGTGCAAAGATACATCTAAAACCTGTTTATCTTTTAATATGAAGGCTGATAGCAAGGCAAACTTGTCTACCTTTTCTCTACAGGAGACTGAGAGGCTTTAGAAAAAGCAAGGCTTGAAATTTACATATGAAATTAGCTAACAAGCTGGGTATAGCCTTGTGGAAGAATCTGGTTGCCTGATGCTGCTAAGATTACAAAGTTATAGTTAGCCTAGCTGTCAATGCCATCAGAGATCTGAGAAGAATAAATTATAACCTGGAGTATAATAAAAATGGCCTGTGCAACAATTAAAATGACAGATACTAGTCCATTACCTAAATAGACATCCCAGGCTCATGTGGTCTCCATAGCATTGTACGCAGAGGTATCAGACAGTATTCAGCTGCCAGGCCCAAAAAGTGAGAGTTCTTCCTATAAAGGAGGAACATGAGGGAGACTGATCTTACTTTGTCTAGGCAAAGTGAAGCAATCAACTCTTCAGTGTCCTTCTTGTCCACAGTTTGGGTCTGGTCCTGGCAGCAGATGCTGTATTGGGGCATTCTTGCCCAGTGGTTAGCATTGCCATAATCCAGGTGGAGACCTCATGGTGTCCCATCATCTTTGAAGACCTCTGGGTCACTTCTAGGATCTGGGAGTCTCTATCTGACATAGTAAGCTTTTACCATTAAACGTTTGAAATGCCATAGTCACCAGATCTCTAACAAGTTTGAGGACCACTATCTATTAAGGATATCTGAGCTAAACAAACCTAGGCTTAACCTTGAAAATATATCTAACATGACTACAAGTTTGATTATTATAGGTGACTATTAACCTGTATTTCTTTATATATTACATTTTTAATGAGCCGCATGGACACAATACATTAAATAAGAGTAGAAACATTTTTACAGTATAACAAAATTAACCTTAAATTTGTATAAATATATAAAAATCTATACCAATGTGAAATATTTGAGACTAGGGTTTTTTTTTTTTTTTAGTTTAAAAGTAGATGCAATAATCTAACATTTTCTATAACCTCCCCCTTTTTTTTGAAAAAGAACCCTGACCATAACCAATAATAACTTATAACCAACCCACTCTAAACAATGACAAACACCCACCAAATGACTAGAAAACTTCCACTCCACCTCTTGGGAATGTGGAATCATGATCATGTTCTTTAGAATGTTTGCTGTTGTTTGGGGGTGATGACATCTCCAAGGGACCCTTAAAAAATTGGGATAATGGTCAAGTTATCCTAGGAAAACTAGTTGTAACATTTGTTGTCCAGTCTCAGAACTGTTCCCATGCAGAAGGATCAGCATGCATGTCACCTGTCCTTTGGTCTTTCTGGCTTCCTCCCTCAGATCTGCTGCCAAGATGCTCAGGAGGTCTCCCTCATTCAAATCTGATCTTTATTTTGAAGGAATCCATAGCTTTTCATTTCCTGTGGAAACAAAAACTCAACCTTTCCCCCAGTGTAACACATTTCCCAACTTTTACTCTGAGGCTAAGACATCCTAAAGTATACAGGCTGGTTTAATTTAGCAGTTCCTTCCATAATCCAATGTTTCTCGGCAGCTGCTGTTCTGACTTTAATTTAGTCAGATTTTCCTTAACAGTTTACAATAACTTATTAGCTTTCATAAGACTAGGACTTTATGGAATAAGGTTTGTGAGCAGGAACTGAGGGAGCCTAGAGGCTAGCATTGCCCTTGACAAGTTAATAGGCACCATAGCCATATGTTAATGGAAGAGCTCTAAGTTCCTTTTGCCACACATAAGGAAAGTGACTCCGCTTTTAGCAAGCAGGGACTTCCTCCAAGCTCCTGAGAGAATCGGAGCTTTATCTAAATGCCTGACCTTGGGAAAAGGACTTTATAGCTTTATCTCTGTTAAGTTTGAGTCTTAAAAAACAATATGTCAATTAAAGCTCCTCTTAGTATCGAAATAAACCGTTTAACTGATAAACATATTCCACAGAGAGACAGGGAAATTTTCTGATCTTTTTATAGTATACCATTGCAGAATGTAACAGTCTCTTATATGACTCAGTTTATCAAAATAGCTTAAGCTTTAAAAAGCTAGCAAAGATAAGGAGGCTAGACATACATTCTCAAGCAAGAATAGATCTTAGATAAGGATACATTCTCTAAACCAGCTTTTCTTAACCTTCCCATTGCTTCAACCCTTCAGTATAGTTCCCCACATTGTGATGACCCCCTAATTACAAAACTATTCCTGTTGCTGTTTCCCATCTGCAGATTTGCTATTGTTATGAATCTCAATGTGAATATCTGACATGCAGGAGTTCTTAGGCCACCCCTGTGAAAAGGTCTTTCAACTCGAAAAGGGCCAAGATTCATGGGCTGAGAAGCTGCTCTAAGCCCTTTGCCAGAATGCTTAGGTCATTGTCTTGCTGCAGCACAAGAAATGAATATCCCAGTTTCTGGTGTCTACTATTTGGTGCTTATGGCTATGACCTTAATTTTTAGCCTTTTATTTATTTATTTTTAAGTTAAAATATTAATAACATAAAATATTTTGTAAACTTAAAATGTCCCACAGCCTTGTAAATTTAAATATTTTAAAAATTGTTCCTTAAAAAATATTCAGGGCCGGGCGGTGGTGGCGCACGCCTTTAATCCCAGCACTCGGGAGGCAGAGGCAGGCGGATCTCTGTGAGTTCGAGGCCAGCCTGGGCTACCAAGTGAGTTCCAGGAAAGGCGCAAAGCTATGCAGAGAAACCCTGTCTCGAAAAACCAAAAAAAAAAAAAAAAAAAAAAAAAAAAAAAAATTCAGGTTTTAAAGTTCTGTAAGACTTCAAAATTTCCTCTTAAAAAAGTTTAAAATCTCTCAGTTGTCTTCCTGAAATATCAAAAATAAAGTATTCTTTTTTGTTTCAAGAGAGAGAAAACAGGGCACAACCACAAGGCAAAACCAAGCTCCAAAAGTACAAACAATTCAAAGCTCAATATTTGGAATTCATTCATAATTTTTTTCCTTTTCTCTAGAAGTTTGTCCCCACCCTCCACAGCATATATATAGCCTGCCTCCTAGATCTCAGACTGTTCCATTTCATTGTGGCTGGTGTTTCTGGTGACTATCATATGGCATTAGCATTTCCAAAACTGCTAAGGCCCACCATTACAATTGGGCCCTCTTGAGGAACTCTAGTTTTGCCATATATTTGCAAACCTCAGCTGTTCCCCATGATCCCTTCATGTCTTTAAAACCATTATCACTGGGGTGCTTCTTAAATTACAAAGTTTAGCTGCCAGAGCAAGGTACATTTTTGCATGTAAAAGCATTGAGGTGCAGCTTCAATACCGCATTAAACAAGCATTGTTTTTAAATCCTATCTTTTATAAACCTTCTTTTCAGGACAGGACAGGAATTATCATACAACAATCTATTCCAATCCACACTCTCTTGGAGACCAGTTGTTGCCTCTTTGGTAGACCCACTCTATGTGGTCATCTTTAATCAAGATGGTGGTGAACCCACATGATATCCATCTTTTCTAACCCTAGTAAAGATGGCTGCCAGACATGTGACTGCCCAAAGATGGTGAAGTCACATGATGTTCACCTTCTCTAACCATAGCAAAATGACAATCAGCTATGTGGCTGACTAAAAATGGTGACAATCCAAAATGAAATCATTTAAAATTACCCAGACATAGATTAGTTTCTTTAAAATTACCCATGAACAGAATTTTAATTGTCAGTTACCAGGGTTACTAGTTTTAACTTTTTCTTCAGGTTTTACAGATTTTTAACTATATATAACAAAATAAACTTATAAATCTCAAGGTACAGAATGTTCACATAAACCAAGTCTGTTTTGGTTGTTCTGCTTTGCTTTCTTCTCCCAGTCACTGTGTTAGGGGCTCAGGCTGACATAGGACATAGAGGAAACTTTTAAATACGTGTACCTGAGTCTAGAGAAGGAAGAGACATAATTCAGCTCTAGAGCCAACTTTACAATAAAGAACAATAGCATGAAACAATTTTAACATTATCTACATAAAAAAGACATCTGAACTCCTGCTAACCCTACTTTAGTGACCAGAGCTGATAGATCAGTTCTGAGCCCATAAATGCAGCCACAGCAATGGTGGATGGGTGGTGACTGGCTGCTGTTGGCAGCAGAGACAGCCAAAATATCCAAATCATTTCTGTTTCAGCTCTGTGCTTGCAACAAAATTTACAAACACAACAGAAAACATAGACAAAACTTTCCAACAAAACCAGCAGACACAACTCTTGGGAGAAACTGACAAAACCTTCATGGACACACCAGAAAACACAGAGAGAAAAACTTTCCAAAAAATAAAAATAGATAAAGAAATAAAAATAAAAACAAAAACAAAACAAAAATACACAACTTTCTTGAGAAATACACAAAATTTTCCAAAAAGACAAACAAAACTTTCCAACAAGAATCAGAACCAGATGGGTGGGTAACATATCACTATACATATATTAGGGTCTGTTGACCCATCTTCATATACCAGGTAGGGATCCCACAAAACAGAACCAGATTATAACTCACCATAGATGCTTGCTGCATGCATTTCTCAGCATGGCAGTTCACTCCTATATTTCAAAATCTAAAGGCAGCCTTGGAGCTTTGGAACATCTCAAAGCATGTGCCTCCTAAAGCAGCTCATCGCCCTTGAGTTCTGACATGAAGGTCAGCTTTAAAATTTGGGTGGGTGGTCTGAATCTCACCAGGGCCTCCAAAAAATTGTAATCTCGTTGGCAAGAATAAGACCACTACCACAATTTGAGCTGAATTTGAAGCAAGCTTGATTTTCATTGAGGCACAACCAAGATCAGGCTGGCAACTCCCTCCTAAGCCAGGCTAAAGAGAGTAACCCTGAACTCACCTCTCGTGGGCTTTTTAAGGAGTAAAATCACAAGCAGTTTTGGGAGACAATGGGGCAATACAGAAATAAAATTTAAAAAAAAAACTAAACTAAAAAAACAACTATCATGTTATCACCCACCTTGTGATTAGGAGAGTCAAGGAGGGTCAGGGTCAGGGTGTTCTCAAAAACAAATCAAGGTCATGGGTTGGGGAACATCAGTTTCCAGGAAACAGAGCTACTCAACTCTCACAGTAAATAGAAACTTATTTTTAAAAATAGAGCACAATGGCTTCTACCTTTAAAATGGAGTCAGGCAGGTTCCTCATTAACATCCCCTTATAAGGTCCTAAACTCTGTACTCATAGTCTCCTACATTGAGCCACTTGGAGTTTTCATCATGGGCCCTTATTGTCTACCACTGTTTTCCCCAATGTGAGGAAACTCAGCTTGGAGAGTTGGGGAAACTTGTTCAAAGTCACACATATGAAATGGTCAGATTCAAGATGAGTTGGACAGGTTTTTTCTGACTTCAAAGTCCACATGCCCTGCCACAGTTTTTGCTCTAGGCTACTGGCACTCTTTCTTTTTGTTGTTGTTAAGTCTCATTGTCATATTTTAAGTGTACCAATCAGTGCCATTTTATTGCTCTTAATACAAAAATATGTGGTATAATTTGTGAAAATATAAAAGGACCCAAGACCTTAGCAAAACTGATGCCATGTGAGTGGTACCATTCTGATCATCAATTTGACCCCAATACCTGCCCAAATGGAAACTGAAACTGTAAATGTACTAACCTTGCTTTTTGGCTTCTGAAATTTTGCTTCTTGCTAACTAAAGAGTGATGGCCAGGATGTGGTTTTTGTGCATAAAAGACAAAAAAAGTTGTAATACTTCAGGCTGCATGATTTGGGCAAACAACAAAGATACTCTTCTTGGCTTTAAGAGTGGCTATGTGGTAATCTCTGGTAGGCTTACCTTGCAACAAAAATGGTGGCTTATAGTATGGTAGTGATAACTTGCTGAGAAAAACATTTAAGATGCATTAGAACATTTTTTTTTGCTTGTTATATATAAAATTATTTTTCTAAAGTCATTTTTATGAAGGAATCGCATGTGACTTTCATGTGAAAGACAGGGGCTGGACACCTCTCCCCCTCACCAGGGCAATGCAGTGGGATTACTTGAGAGCCTGAAAAACCTTTCAGATGGAACCTATAAAGATTAACACAGAGAAGACTGCAAGAATTTCCAGAGAAGGGTTGTGAGCTCCCAGGAGCCTTGGATCATGCCCAAGGGATTTAAGAGTCAGTCAGGCTTATAGAATGTTTCAGAACACAGGGTGCCAGAGCAGAGTGAAGCAAGTTGAGGCTAGGGCTTAGCTGGGAGTGTGGCTTCAGTGCATCACTGACTTCCTTTCTCATATTTCTTACCTTCGGTTGCACATTGGGAGTGAGCAAGCATTTACTTCTTGGGCAAGGTATCTGAACGATGCTCATCAGGACAGTGCAAGGTTTAAGGGGGAAAGAAGATAAAATTACTACACTAGAAATTCTCCATCAAAATGATGGCCATTTTCCCAACAAGTCATGTGATGGCTATTCTTGGTTGTCAACTTGACTATCTCTAGAACCAGAAATGGAGAGCACACCCATGAAAACTTATTTTTAGATGTTTTAAAGTGGGTGAATCCACTTCTAGTCTGGACCTTTGACGTAAGGAAAACATAAAACTTTGATTTGGATCTTGGGGTGGGAAGACACATCTTTAATCTGGGCTACACTGTCTGCTGCAAGCCTATGTAAGGACATGGAAGAAGGACGTGCTTGTTCCTTGCCTGCTTGCCCTCCTCACCTTGCTAGCACATCCATTCTTTCACTGGTATTAGAGCTTACTTCATTGGGATTCCAACATATACTGAAGACGACCTGAGACACCCAGCTTTGTGGACTAAGAAACTACTGGGTTTTTGGATTTTTCAGTCACAGCTAGCCATTGTTGGATTATCTGGACTCCAAGTTGTAAGTAATTCCAGTAACATACATATACATGAGATAGATAGACAGGCAGATAGATAGATAGATAGATAGATAGATAGATAGATAGATAGATAGATAGATGATAGATAGATAAATAGATAGGTACAGATTTATTCTATAAGTTCTGTTACTCTAGAGAACTCTGACTAGTACAAGTCAAGATAAATCATACTAGCAAGTACCACCTGTAGGAAGAGTGATTTGTAGTACTTTTCACTCAGGCACTAATAAACACTTAAACCATGTGATAGGTAAAGCATATCTCCTCTTCAGAATTTTGTCTAACATTTTTATAGCTCATGATTAATAATCAATTTCAAAAGTCCTTTCCAAGCCAGACATGGAAGATGAAGATAAGGAGATTACGAATTCAACACCAGCGAGTAACTCAGTGAGACTGTGTTTCATTGAAAAAAAATCTGAAAGGCTCTTTTAGTTTCTCCTGTGTTGTGGAAGGATACAAGGAGCAGGGGCAAGCATCACGGAGGGTGGAAATGTGCAGAGCTACACAATAGACTGTCATGTACACACTGAAGCTCACAGAACACAGCAAAAGAAGCTGCCAGAGATTTTAAAAATCAACATATGCATGTGTACATGTACATACATGCACACACAGTCACATGTACATAAACATACACAAACACCCTCACACATACACACACACACACTCTCTCTCTCTCAAATTAGCACACTTGAAGAAAGTTAAAAATAACCGTCATCAACTTTTAAGCTCTGTTGGAAATTGGAAGACACTAGAGCAAATTCTAAGAAAACATTTTTCCTACAATTTCAATATTGTTAGTTTATTTTGAACATTTATTCATCCTTTTAGGTAATTGCTTTTATTATTTGTAATTACATTTGTACCATACAGCATGCACAGCATATATAAGTATATTATGTAATCAACAAAAATTTTAAAAGCCAACCAATAGACCAATATATACAGATAGGTATATACAGAATAAATACCAGTGTTCCACCTCAGATACTAAATAAATAGCCTATCAAAACTACTATAACAAAATATCAGTTTTCATCTATCAGACTATGAAAATATTAATAATATTTTAAGTTTCCAAAAATGTAGAAAAGATAATTCTCTTTTGTATTTGTAAAAGTACAAAAGGCTTAATCAAGGCCAGGCAATGGTGGCACATGGCTGGGTGTCACCCTCTTCTCTTCCTTTGCTTCAGATGTAGTCTCTGTAGAGATCTTGGAACCTCTTTGTTCAATGTTCACAGGTTGAGTCATTCTTTCAGGTATCCATACTAGCTTTTCAGGACCTTGAGGAAAAAACACAAATACAGTCTTGGTTCCAATAAATTATTGGAGCTTGGTTCTTCCATTGACCTGATACACCTCTTCAAAGGACCATGACCATGAATTGTTCTGGAGGGGCCGAAAATGCTCTGCAGCCACAAGGTGCCCAAACTTAAAAAAATTTAAAGTATATAAAATAGAAGATAAAATATTGTAAGAAGTAGTCATACTACACTCTCCACCTCCTTTATTTTTAAATGTTTAAGTTTCCATTAGCTTTTTCCATAAACTATTGACCTTGAGGGTTACATAGAATGCCTGTGATATGGGTTATACCAAACTGCTAGCAAAAGTCCTGAAAAGTCTTGGCAGTGTATGCAGGAGCATTGTCAATTTTTAACAATTTACAGGGGTCTAAAACAGCATAGGTTCTGAGTACAAAAGTAATAATGTCTTTAACTGTGTCTTTTGATATGTGTACAGGAAAAAAAAGAGCAATAAGTAAGTGCCCACAATGATGTGAACATATTTCAGCCTCCCAAAGCTAAGGACATGATTAACATCTATATGCCAAATATGATTTGGCAACAATCCTTGGAGAGTCATGGCTTAAGTGGTTAGAGGCATGGCATTAACTCACATGCAGGAAGGGCATTCCTTAACTATCAAACAAGCTTGCCCTTTTAATTTAATTTAATTTATTTATTTTGCATCCTGGCAGTTTCCCCTTCTTCCTCTCCTCCCATTCCTTTCCCCCTCCACTCTGTCCAACCCGATCCACTCCTCTGTTTCTGTTCAGAAAAGGGCAAGCCTCCCATGGATATCAGCAAAACATGGCATGTCAAGTTATGGTAGGATTAAGCACCTCCCCTTGTATTAAGACTGGACAAGGCAATTCAGTATATGAGGAATAGGTTTCCAAGAGCCATACAAAGCATTAGGGACAGCCCCTGCTCCAATTATTAGGAGTCTTACAAGTAGACAAGCTTCACAACTGTCACATATATCCAGAGAGTCTAGGTCAGTCCCATGCAGAAGCAACCCTGCTCTTTAGTTAGTGAAAAATGTTTTTCTTTTTACATTTTTTACTTATTATTATTAAGAAATTTTCTATTCATTTTACATATCACCCACAGATTCCCCTCTCCTGCCTCCTCCCACCCCCTAGCCTTCCCTCCCAACCCACCCACCCCTATTCCTACCTCCTCTAAGGCAAGGTCTCCCATGGGGAGTCAGCAGAGCCTGGTACATTCAGTTGAGGCAGGTCCAAGCCCCTCCTCCCTGCACCAAGACTGCACAAAGTGTCCCACTATAGGCACTAGGCTCCAAAAAGCTGGCTCATGCACTAGGGATGAGTCCTGATCCACTGCCTCTGGGCCCCCTAAACAGTTCAAGCTAAACAACTGTCTCGCCTATCTAGAGGGCCTAGTCAAGTACCATGGGGGCTCCTCAGCTATTGGTCCACAGTTCATGTGGAAAAATATTTTTCACTGCTGAAATACTTTGATGAAAGCATATATGAGATTCTTGTTCTTCGTTTAGGTTGTTAGTTCCTAGGAAAAGAGATAGTGTTAAAAGAGAATCTGCCTTTGCATTTCCCTTAGATAAAGGTCCTAGAAGATTAGAATGTGGCCTAATTATGGCCAAAATAAAGTGGATTCTCTTGAGTCTGTAATTCCTGTTGAATTAATTGTAATAAATCATAAATAGAGGTGCCTGATGAAGTTATCCATATTGTTTTAGATTGTTAATCTAAAAACATTGTTATTCAGAGTATAAGTTTAGAGGTTGAGGGTGATGTTGTAAAGCAATGTAAATCATGTGTAATTCCATCTGTTGCACAGAAGTACCTGGGTGGATAAAAATCAGTGAAGCATCTCTAGAAACCAGGGAGCCTATGTACCATCTTTTGTGGCATATACAAATAATTTTAGGAAGTAGAACAGCATATTTTGATGCAAAATAAGTAGGTTTACTGGAAGAAAAGTGATTATCCAATAGAAAAAGGTACACAGCAAAAGACATTGCTAAGTCATCTGAAGTATTCAAAACAAATTTTAACCCTTTTTAAACCACAAGAAATACAAATTTAAAGGATTAATCCAATATTTTCTTTTGTAAATAGAATTTTTAACATTTTATTATTTTCAGCAAATGATAGACTACCTTCCTTATAATGTATAATAAAAGGAAGAGGAAATAGCTCTCAAGTTCTCTTTAAAGCAGTGGCAACACATTTTTAGCATAATTGAGGCATTGTCTGCCCTTGGAGGGCCACAGCCGGAGTTAACCCTTTAGTATATGAAGGCAATATCAGAGCAGAGGCAGATGCAACCACTAATATCTCCTTTCTTTCAAAAGTGAATTGCTTTGAGTTTCTCTCCATTTAAGTTATGTTGGCTATAGGCTTGCTGTAAATTGCCTTTACTATGTTTAGATATGTCCCTTGTACTCCTGATCTCTCCACAACTTTTATTATGAAGGGGTGTTGAATTTGTCAAAGGCCTTTCCTGTATCTAATGACATTATCATATGTTTTTTTCAGTCTGTTTATATAGTGGATTATCTTCATTGATTATCATATATTGAACTATCCCTGTATCTCTGGGATGAAGCCTACATAATCATTGTGCATGATCTTTTGATGTGTTCTTGACTAAGTATTGCTCATCTATGTTCATAAGGGAAACTGATCTGTAATTCCCTTTCTTTGTTGGGTCTTTATGTGGTTTGGGTATAAAGGTAATTGTGGCCTCATAAAGAGAATTGGGTGATGTTGGAATCTTCAGGGCCTTCTGGAGTAAAGTTTCTGGGCTCTAATGTAGACATATTGTCCTTGTGCTTTTACACTGGGGTCTAAGCATCTGAGATTGGGATGATTATAGGTCTAGGTGCTGATATCTGGTTTTGTTTTTGTTGAGGGGGTGTTTTGTTCTTTAGTTTCCACTTCCTTTCTGGATTTTAGGGGAATGTAAAGGCTGTGTGTTGCCTGGTAGGAAATTTTCTGTGGACCTGTTTCCCTGACCTACTTAGCTGGTGTGTTCCTGGGAATGCCTGCTAGTATTGGAGACTGGAATAATGGGATAAATTGGGGGAAGAAATTCTGGAAGAGAAGATCTTTGTGATCCATTGGTGATAGGGTATAACAGGAAAGTGAGACCACAGCAAGTGTTCTGCTTCAGACCTGGGGATGAGATGGGGTGATTGGATCTGGAGGAGCAGAAAGAGTGGCCTTTGGGTTAGCAGGAGTGCCTGCTGGGTTCCAGGCTGGGATATAACAGTGAGTGATTAGATGCGGAAGATCTGTGAGATGCACAGGAGATGGGGATGTTGACAAATTTATAAACTGTCTTATTAAATAAAAAACATGGAGCAAAATATCAGTGTAGCTAGAGTTTTCCTGCCTCAACCATGGTCAGGGTAAATCTCTCTCACCTGCCAGTCCCACAGCCACTCAGACCTGACCAAGTAAACACAGAGACTTACATTGGTTACAAACTGTATGGCCGTGGCAGGCTTCTTGCTAACTGTTCTTACAGCTTAAATTAATCCATTTCTATAAATCTATACCTTGCCACATGGCTCATGGCTTACCAGCATCTTCACATGCTGTTTGTCATCATGGCAGCTGCAGTGTCTCTCTGACTCAGCCTTCCTCTTCCCAGCTTTATTCTCCTTCTTGTCCCGCCTACACTTCCTGCCTAGCCACTGGCCAATCAGTGATTTATTAATTGACCAATCAGCAACACACTTGACATACAGAACATCCCACAGCATATCAGGGTTGAAACCTGAGAGATCAGGAAAATAGGAAAAGCCACAAGCTAACCTCACCTTACCTCACCAACACCTCAGTCTCTAAAGAGAGCTACTTCCTGTATACCCACACTTATATGCCTTTCTGTTCTGTTCTCTCATTGGCTCTCTTAGCCCAGCTATATCACTTCCTCTTCCTGCCCAAATCTGTCAATTCCTGTCTGTCTGTACATACTTCCAGACCTCTATAGTTAGTGCTGGGATTAAAGACATATTAAAGACTATGCCTGGCCTAGTGTGGCCTTGAACTCACAGAGATCCAGACAGATCCCTGCCTCCCAAGTGATAGGATTAAAGGTGTGTGCTACCATTGCCTGACTTCTACATAGTGGCTGGCTTTTTTCTCTGGTCTCAGTTAAATTTTATTGGGGGACAAGGTATATTGGGGGACACAATACATCAACACAGGGGTAAGGGAAGGCTGCAGTGGGTCGTCTGTTGCAGAGCTGGAGGTGAGAGTCTAGTGTATGTTTCTAATTATCTCTTCCTAATTTTCCATTAGCCTGGGCTCCCCAGCTGTCATGAACATGAAGAAGCAATGCCTGTGATCCGTCTCTAGCTTAAGAAAGAACATTTGCAACTAATGGTATTTTCAGTAAACACAGATGCTGATTTATGTATTATTACCATGGCAACAAATATGTTGTCTTACAGACTTTTAAAACTTTAAAGTTATTTTTACAGAAATACAATATTCTTAATTCTGGATGTATTATAAAAATCCCTTCTCAAAAATGCCTTTTTTCAAAGGACACTTTTATTCTGAAGGACAGTGTCTGTATTTCTTGGGGTGCATGAAATAGTGAATTCCTAGCCATCTTGCTAATACTTTTCTAAATATATAGAAGAAATCAATACAATTTTAAGATGAAATTATGTCAAAGCTCCTTAAAAAGAAGCAGGCAGGAGAAGCCACAACCACAACACATTTGCTACAGGACATAGAACCAGAAGATGTATATGGGCCATGCTCACTCTCTTAAGGTAACAGTGACATGGGTATAGACTTAGAGAAAGACACACATATTCAGAGCATTTCTCTTGAATTTTTATAAGTCCAGGAAAGCATTTGTGATCTAGAATTTTTTCTTGGGTAATTCTTACAAGATTAGCTATCATATCTGAGAATAATATGCAATGCTTTCAAAAATGCAAGCATTCACAGTGAATAAACTATATAGTACAAGTCCCATAAATCCAGAAGCCAAGAAACAAACCTTGGAAATATGTCAAACCAGAAATATTCAAGGACTTGCAGATGCCACATGCAGGAGAGGGAAATCACATTCCCCCTCCAAACTCAACAATAGCAGAAACAGGTCACCATGTTACCAGTGACACTGAGTGAAGTGACAGTCACTCATGGGTCTGCTTTTAGCCATGCATGTATATTACTTTGACCATTTTGTCTCTATGGTGTTATTAGCAAAATTTCCTTCTAAATTCAAAAGGCCCAAATAGATTTTTTTAAGTTATTGAGAAAGTTAGAATCAAGAAAGATTTAGCAGTTTGATTCTATAAGTTCTTTGACGGGGGCAGGGATGATAGTGCAATGCATAAAGTGTGTGCTGCACACACATAAGGAACTGAGTTCTGATTCCCAGTAATCATGTCCAAATGGTGTGGCTGAATGAGTCCATAACCCCAGTGTTGAGTGAAACATGGTAAATAGATCCTGGGGGCTTACTGTCAGCCAGTCCAGCCAAACTGACAAGCTGCAGGTTTGTTTAGAAAGCCTGCCTTAAGAAAATGAGGTGGAGAACAATGAGAAAGATCCATGATATCAACTTTTGACTTCCACACATGAATGCACAGATGAGTGTGTGCACACATTCAGTTACACACACACTCTCACACACCACATGCATATGGACACTCACTCTTACACACTCACATACCCACACATACATAGCCTCACACACTCACATGCAAATTCTCATACACTTATACATGCAAACTTTCACACACTCACATACTGTCTGACACAAAAACTGATACTTAGACCTGAACAATCATATATACAGATACGCTCACATGCACAAACTCTCACACTCACACACACTCACATACACTCTTTCTCATACACACATACACTCATAGACACACACACTGGCATGTACATTCCCACACACTCACATGTAAACTCTCACACATACATACACACTCACATGAAAACATACACACACATTCTCTCATAAACATATTCTCATATATACTCTCACATACTCACAAACACATGTAGACACACTCACTCAGACAACATACACTCACACTCTTACACATGCACACTCTCAAAACACTCACAAATGCATATTCTCATACACTCACACTCCCTCACACTCACATAAAACATACTTACATACACACATTTTAACAGAATTCCAAAAAATGGAACAAATTTCAAAGACAACTACCAAAGTAGGTGGGATGACCTGGAATACATTTGTGACCAGAAGAGGTCACTGTCTTTAGAACAAAAGGCTTTAGCCTTTTCTGTAACAAAATCAAACTTCCAATTGAAGAACAGGGAAGGCAGGAGGAAGAGGGGGGAGAGAGAGACAGAATCAGTTATAGAAAGAATGCAAGATTCTCAAACTACTCAATCTTTGGAGGGAAAACTGCCATCAAATTGGCAAAGATCAGAGAACTAAAAAGCACTGACATAAAATAAAATGGTCACTGTCTCACACTCACATGAAAATATAAAATGCATTGTATTATGTAATTTGTGGCACTGTTCAATGATCCTCTGTCCTTTGAAGCATCAATTTCAACTCTAAAAACTTATTAGAAAGAAATAATAGGAAAAACTCACAGGATATATAGACAAGGCAGGTCATTCTTTTCTAATACAGAAATTTAAAGATTGATATCAGTTCCTACCATAACAAGTAACTGAGATCATCAACTTAGCTCTTTTTTTCAGTCGGTGATTGGCTATGTGCACTGTGGATGTGTGGTAAAGTAGCACATCAGGTCAGGAGTGATAGAATGCAAATCATCTACCTAGTGGCCAATAAGTGAGAAGGTGAAGAAGGAGCCAGGTTCCAGGATCTCCTGTCAGAGCTCACTCCCAGTGACCCAAAGGACTCTGGTAATGCTCTACCTCCAGTGTGTAATAAGTTTATATGTTGGACTATTTTTGGACCTACAGCCTAAAATAGTGACCTGGAGATTTATTAATTTTGAAAGTTTGGCCTTAGTTTAGGCCTTTTCCCAGCCAGCTCTTGTAACTTAATTAACCCATACTTTTTAAATCTATATCTTGCCATGTGACTTGGTTACCCCTACTTAGTATGGCACATTTGACTTCCTCCAAGGCTGCTGAAATTCTGTGCCTAGACTCCTCCACCCAGTTTCTTTCTCTCTCTTTCCAGAAGTCCCACCTATTCTCTGCTGCATAGCCTATTGACCATTTAGCTCTTTATTAAACCAATCATAAGGTTTCTTAGGCAGAGACACATCTTTACAATGTAAACAAATATTCTGAAACAACAGTGGTAATTGGGATGTTCCAAAAGTGACTTCTTGGAGACCATTCCCAAAGGCCTTTGGGACAATCAAGATCCAAATTATATAATACCACCTAAGAATACATGGTTGGTTAATGGCATCATGTATGCCTCAACATCTATCTAGTAAAGTACAGACCAGTGGTCATTAAGGTGGAAAAGACAGTACCATGTCCAATGGTAAGAGATACTCCAGTTTATAATGCCCTGCCTATGACATCTTGTAAGGGTCTGTCAGTCCCCATCAGCCTGAAGCACTCTTGTCTGTGTCATGGTTTGCTACACTACTCTTAAAATCACTCTACTCTCATCCCCTCATATGTAAACTCTTAGAAACCGTAAGTCTTCTGTCAGGATAATTTTTTTTGCACCCTTCTTAGAGAAACAAAATAAGGCTGATAATTTCACAACAAAACCTTTTTAAAGGCAAAACTTTGCCTCAGTCTTTCTGCCTACATTTCTAGTAAAGGAATTTGGCAGGTTTATATGAGAAATATTTTATAATTTTTTTCACTGAACCAATAATAAAGCTATGGTTTTATTTATCTACTTATTTATTGATTTTTATTTTTCTTAGTGAACAACATTGATTTTATTTTTTTATTAAGAAATTTTTAATTCATTTCACATACCAACCACAGATCCCCCTCTCTTGACACCTCCTACTCCCCACTCTTTCTTCCCCAAACCACCCACCATTCCCTCTTCCAACAAGGTAAGGCCTCCCATGGATAGTGAACCGAGCCTGGTACATTCAACTGAGGCAGGTTCAATGTGGTAATATTTGTTGTACCCTAATAAAATTTGCTTGAAGATCAGAGAACAGAACAAGCCACTAGATTAAATATAGATGCCAGGCAGGGTGGTACACACCTTTAATCCTAGCACTTGGGAGGCAGAGATTCATCTGGATCTCTATGAGTTAAAAGCCACCCTGGACTATATGAAATTGATTCAGTTTAGGAGAGAAGCAGAGCCAAGTAGTGGTGACATATACCTTTAATACCAGTACTTGGGAATCACATGCCTTTAATCTCAGCACTTGAGATCTCATGCCTTTGCTACCAGTATTGGGAAGCACACAGGCCTTTAATCCCAGCACTTGGAAGGAAGTAATATGGCTGGGCTGAGAAAGGTATATAAGGTGTGAGGAGACAGGAACTCAAGCCCCTTTCATCTAAAGCCCGTTTTCAGCTGGACTCCTTTTAGCTGAGGACTCAGAGACATTCAGTCAGAGGATTTATGGAGTTGGTGAGGTAAGAAGTAGCTGTGGCTTTTCCCCTTGTCTCTGATCTTTCAACATTTATTCCAATACCTCGTTTCAGATTTTTTATTAAAAGACCGTTTTAGAATTCATGCAACATCTGGCATCCAACTTTTGGGGCACAAATTCACACAAAAAAAACCCCACTTGTCTAAAGCTTTGCAGTCCCTGGCTCAGGTCCAAGCTGAATGTGGCCAGAGTTTCCA
The DNA here is from genome assembly GCF_949786415.1 of Peromyscus eremicus. NCBI lineage: Eukaryota > Metazoa > Chordata > Mammalia > Rodentia > Cricetidae > Peromyscus > Peromyscus eremicus. The sequence goes on along the minus strand of NC_081417.1, from coordinate 4,528,185 downwards.
CCCCACCTGGGTTGGAATCCCTATCCTGCAGGCTAAGTTTCTGTTACAGCCTCTCTGCAGCAAACTCCCCAGGCTCAGGCTCCAAGCACACCAAAATTAGCCGATTTTGCACATTCCCAAGAGCAGAAAGCTGTCTCTCTAGTTTCTTCCCTTTGGCTTACTCTGAGACCCCTCCTTGGGCTACTGCCACACTATCATCTGAATCGTCATTGCTGGAAGATTTGGTGAGTCAATTAAGGTTTCTTAAAGGGAGGAATTAGTTAAAAGAAACCATTTTCTCACATTAAAAAATAGGAAACATTTTTACAGTGGAGGGAGTTTGGTTTTATAATACCATTGATGGTCTGAAAATGGAACAATTAAATGAGAGGATAATTAATGTTGATGGGATTTATTTATTGTCAATTATAAATATTATTTGTTTGATCCTTCTGTTTTATCATTTAAAGTTAGTTAATATGAGTGCCAAGACAAAAGTTTTAGAAAAACCTGCTAAAACAGATCATAGAGATATTCAGACCCAGACAAAGGAATTTAAAGGAGAACCAATCTCAACATTGCATTATAAAGTTACAGAGAAACAGTCTAAGCTTTTCAAACAGACAACCTTAATTTATTCAATAACCCTACAGGAACTGTCAAATGATAGGTAACCCCAAGACTGTGTATGAGCTGATTGGACTCCTGTATGAATGTTAGATTTAAGGAGGTTCAAGGAATTGATAGTCTCATATAGCATCCATTCATCTTTTGTGAAGCAAATGTTAAACTTGTGATCAACTTGTAATAGAATTATCTCTCAAGATTGGAGAGATTTGGTTACAGCAGTCTCAGAGGGTGGTCCCCAATTACAATGGAACACCTGGTGAAAGGTTGAGGCTTAGACCATTGAACAACAAAGTAGAGTTAGAGATATAGAAATTTCTCAATATCAACTTCCTGGGGAATGTGGCTATGCTAATAAGACAATCTTTATATTATGACCACACCCTAGCTTTATGCTGAATGTCAGCCTTGAATGCTTGGGAAAGAAGTGAAGAAGTAGAAAAGAAAATTGAGTCATTTATTAAAGCCATACAGGGCCTAAAAGAAATCTTCACAGATTTCTTACAAAGACTGACATCAGTAGTGAATAGAACGATAACAAATTCAGAAGCTAGACAAATAATAATTGAATCTCTAGCTTTTGAAAATGCTAATGCACAATGAAAAAGGGTAATTATGTCATTAAAGGCAAGATAAGCAGCATTGGAGGAATGGATCCAAGACACAATAAACATTGAATCTCATGATCATGTTGATACTTGGATAGGAGAAGTGATTTCCAGAGGTTTGAAAAAAATAGTAATGTCAAATGTTTCAATTGCAGTAAACAAGGTCACCTGAAAAGGAACTATAATTGGGACATTCTTAGAAAAAAATGTTTTTTTTTCAAGGAATAATCCCAACAGAACAACCCTCCCTTCTGGATTATGCTGAAGATGTAGCAAAGGTAGACATTGAACTAATGAATGTAGATCAACAAGGGATAGACAAGATAATCCCTTGCCTTTGCCATTGGGAAACTCCCTGAGGGGCCTCTCACAGGTTCCCATGTCAAATTCCATTCAGTCCTTTGCTGTGGAATAATGCTTTTGTGCACTGGTTTAATAAAATGCTGATTGACCAGTAACCAGGCAGGAAGTATAGGTGGGACAAGCAGAGAGGAGAATTCTAGGAAGAGAAAGGCTGAGTCAGGAGATGCCAGGCCATTATCCAGGGAGCAGCATGTAATGGCACACAGGTAAATCCATGGAACATGTGGCAACATACAGATTAACAGAAACGGGCTGAGTCTAAGTGTAAGAGCTAGTCACTAGGAAGCCTGAGCTAATGGCTGAGCAGTTTTAATTAATATTAGCCTGTGTGTTTATTTGAGTCTGAGCAGCTGCAGGACTGGCAAGTGAGAGAGATTTGTCCTGACTGTGGGCTGGGTGGGACACAGAAAAACTTCAGCTACAGTCCTTTCCTGTCATCATGGAGGCAACTCCTTCCCTAAACAAAGAACCCAATGCCTATTGTAAAAAGCCATATTTCTCTGGATGATAGAAAAGCTATAGAAGAGAGAACAAAAAATTTGGAAGAAACCATAAAGTGAATCTTCTGACAAGCTTCTGTAAATGAAAGAAGACCAAAATTAAAAATATGAATAAACAATATCATTGAAGGTCTTGCAGACATAGGTGAGGATGTAACAATAATTGTACCAGAATCTTGGCATCCAGATTGGCCTATTCAAGAGGTAAATGTTCAGCTTTTAGGGATTGGACCATTATCTCAAGGGAAACAGAGTGCAAGGTGGATTGAATATATAGGGTCAGAATGACAGAGAGAAAATTTAAAGTCATATGTGGCCAATATAGCTACAAATTTATGGGAATGTGATTTGTTACAGCAATGGCATACCCAGATTAACATTTTCCCCCAACCTCAGAAAGAAATCATAAACTAACATATGTTTCTGGAAAAAAAATACTAGAAGGTATAAAGAATAGTCATTGACCATCCAGATTGTAGAACAGGGCACAATAGCTGCTGCTCTTTAAAAGACACCAATAGACCTACCTTTAAAATGGTTAACAGACAAATCTGTATGGGTTCAGCAATGGCTTTTAACAACAGAGAAACTACATGCCTTAGAACTGCTGGTACAAGAGCAGTTAAATGCTCAACATATTGAAGAATCAACCAGCCCTTGGAATTCTCCTATATTTGTTGTTAAAAAGAAATGTGATAAGTGGAGAATGGTAACAGATCTAAGAGCTGTTAACAAGGTAATTTAGCCAATGGGTTCTCTACAATCTGGAATTACTTTGCTTTCTCTGTTACCTAAAGGATAATCTCTTATAGTTATTGAATTAAAAGACTGTTTCTTCTCAATACCGTTTCAAGAAAAAAAAACAGAAAAATTTGCCTTCACGGTGCCTACTTATAATAATTCCAAGCCAGTCATGAGATATCAATGGAAGATTCTCTTACAGGGAATGTTAAATAGCCCAACCCTGTGCCAATATTTTGTATGACAGCCATTGCATGTAACATGTAAACAATTTCCTCAATCTATAGTTTACCATTATATGGGTGACATTTTACTAGCTGATTCAAATGTAGATACTTGAGAAAAAAATATTTGAAAAGTAAAGTAAATTTTGCCTTGCTGGGGATTACAACTTGCTACTGAAAAGATACAAAGAGGAGATTCTATTAATTACTTAGGACATAAAATAGGTCTATAAAAAATTATACCCCAAAAAGTACAAATTTGGAGAGATCAATTACCAAATCTTAATGACTTTCAAAGATTACTAGAAGACATTTCTTATCTATGGACCACTACTGGGGTAAAAAATGATGAACTGAATAATTTATTCAAAACCATAGGTGGTGACAGGGACTTAAGTAGTCCAAGAGAATTATCAGCTGAAGCTGAGAGAAAATTGTCTTTGGTGGGAAACAAAATACAGGATGCATATTGCATTTTGGTTATTTTACCCTCTAAGCATTCTCCTACAGGAATATTAGTTCAGAGGAAAGATATTATCTTAGAATGGATCTTCTTACCACATAAACTGAGGAAAAATTTAAAAACTTACGTGGAAAATATCAGTCAGGCCCTCTAGTACAAGGTAATGATGATGCTGATCAACTATTTATAGGAAACATGCTGGAGGCCTTGGAATTTCACAAAAAATCATGTCAATAATAAAGGTTTGAAAAAGGATTTTTTCATAACTTGGCAACAAGCCAAGGAAGTTATAAAGAAATATCCTACTTGTTTTTTTATACAATCAAACTCCACTACATGCATGAAGTAAACAAAAAGTAATCAAAGGAATGAAATCTGGCAGATGGATGTGTTTCATTTTGTAAAATTGGAGAATTAAAACATATATACCACATCATTGATACCTATTCAGGATTTCTTTTTTTTTCATTTTTTAATTAAGAGATTTTTCTATTCATTTTACATATCAACCACAGATTCTCCCATGCTCCTTCCTCCCACTCCCCAGCCCTCTCCCCAACCCATCCTCCACTCCCACCCTCTGCAAGGCAAGGTCTCCCATGGGGAGTCAGCAGAGCTTGGTACATTCAGCTGAGGCAGGTCCAAGCCCCTCCTCCCTGCACCAAGGCTGTGCAAAGTGTCCCACCATAGTCACTGGGCTCCAAAAAGCCGGCTCATACACTAAGGACATGACCCAGTCCCACTGTCTAGGGGTCCCCTAAACAGTTCAAGCCAAACAACTGTCTCACTTATCCACAGGGCCTAGTCCAGTATCACAGGGGCTCCTCAGCCAGTTGTCCACAGTTCATGCATTTCCACAAGTTTGGCTAGTTGTCTCTAAACTTCTTCTAATCATGGTCTAAATATCTCTTGCTATAGAATCCCTCCTCTCTTTCATCTACTGAAGCCCTGGAGCTTTTCCTGGGACCCGGCTGTGGACCTCTGCATTTGCTTCCATCAGTCACTGGATGAGGGTTCTATGATGACAGTTAGGATAGTCAGCCATCTGATCACCAGAGTAGGTCAGCTGAGGCACCCTCTCAACCACTGCCAGTAGTCTATGGTGAAGTCATCTTTGTGGATTCCTGGGGACCTCCCTCAGCACCCTGCCTCTCTCTATTCCCATGGTGCTTTCACCCATCACAGTATCTCCCTCCCTGCTCTCTCACTCTGCTCCTGATCCAGCTCAAACTTCCCACTCCCCTAAGTGTAGCTGGAGAGTTTCTCTCCAGCTCCCGCCAAGCCCTGGCTGTTCTGCAGCCCACTTATTTTTTTTTCCGATTATATTTCTTTCTTTCTTTCTTTCTTTCTTTCTTTCTTTCTTTCTTTCTTTCTTTCTTTCTTTCTTTCTTTCTTTCTTTCTTTCTTTCTTTTTTTAATTTTGCAATACAATTCAGTTCTATATATCAGCCACGGATTCCCTTGTTCTCCCCGTCCTGCCCCCCTCATCTTCCCCCCAGCCCGCCCCCCATTCCCATCTCCTCCAGGGCAAAGCCTTCCCTGCAGACTGAGATCAACCTGGTAGACTCAGTCCAGGTAGGTCCAGTCCCCTCCTCCCAGGCCGAGCCAAGCGATCCTGTATAGGCCCCAGGTTTCAAACAGCCGACTCATGCAATGAGCACAGGACCTGGTCCCACTGCCTGGATGCCTCCCAAACAGATCAGGCCAATCAACTGTCTCACCCACTCAGAGGGCCTGATCCAGTTGGTGACCCCCCAGCCATTGGTTCATATTTCATGTGTTTCCGTTCATTTGACTATTTGTCCCTGTCCTTTATCTAACCTTGGTCTCAACATTTCTCGCTCATATAAACGCTCCTCATTCTTGCTAATTGGACTCCCAGAGATCCACCCGGGGCCTAGCCATAGATCTCTGCATCCAGATCCCTCAGTAGTTGGATGAGGTTTCTAGCACGACAATTAGGGTGTTTGGCCATCCCATCACCAGAGTAGGTCAGTTCGGGCTGTCTCTCGACCATTGCCAGGAGTCTGTTGTGGAGGTATCTTTATGGATTTCTGTGGGCCTCTCTAGCACTTTGCTTCTTCCTATTCTCATGTGGTCTTCATTTACCATGGTCTCTTATTCCTTGTTCTCCCTCTCTGTTGTTGATCCAGCTGGGATCTCCCGCTCCCCCAAGCTCTCTTTCCCTTGACCCTCGCCCTTCACTACCCCCACTCATGTCCAGGCTGTTCATGTAGATCTCATTGCATTTCTCTGTCATTGGGCGATCCCCGTGTCTTTCTTGGGGTCCTGTTTTCCAGGTAGCCTCCCTGGTGATGTGAGTAGCAGTCCAGTCATCCTTGTTCCACATCTGGTATCCCCTGCAGCCCACTTATAAAATAAACACACAGACTCTTATATTATTTAAACTGTTTGGCCTAATGGCTCAGGCTTCTAACTACCTAGTTTTTACACCTTAAATTAACCCATTTCTATAAATCTATACCTTGCCACATGGCTCCTTACATGTGCTCACGGCGGCGGCTGGCAGTGTCTCCTGACTCAGCCTTCCTGTTCCCAGAATTCTCATTTTTACTTGTCCCACCTATACTTCCTGTCTGGCTACTGGCCAATCAATGTTTTATTTATACAGAGCGATTATCCACAGCACTTCCCCTTTTCTTTTTTTTTTTCAAAAAGGGAGGTTTTAACTTTAACATAGTAAAATTATATATAACAAAACAATTATCAAGCAAGAATTATAGTTATAATATCTAATCTGTTTATAATAAGTAGTCTATTTGGAAAAATTAAAGAAGATATCCTATCTATCTTATATTTGTGAGTCTAAGGTTTTATATTTAACTTATCTTTTATCACAACTAAGGAAAATTATAATTATCTCTAGTCTTTAACTACATCAAAGACCTCAGAAGGATATATTTTTATATGAGAAATGGGAAAATGATGAAGTAATTTTTGGGAGTCTTGTAGGGTAGACAGAGACAGCTGGCAGCCTGGACAGTCACCTAATTTTTTTTGTAAAGTTGGGGCAATTATCTTTAGCCCACAGGCCTGGAGTCTCTTAGTCATTTTGTGTGTGTGTGTGTGTGTATGTGTGTGTGTGTGTGTGTGTGTGTGTGTGTGTGTGTGTGTGTGTCTCCTGTAGAATGTCTGGCAGTTTTCTCTGCAAAGCAGAAACCTGAAGGACCATTTTGTCAAGTAAAGTTCAGTGGTCACCTTTTCATGGGTCCTGCATGTCCAGTTGATCAAGGAGTCCAGGCAAGAACAGTTTCTTGCCCAAATTATACAAAACAATATCCACAGCACCTGAGCTCTCATTCCTCCATCCCTTGCCCTCCATTACCCCCACGCACTCCTAGCTTGATAACGTACATCTTATCCACCCCTCCCTCACTGGGCAATCACTGTGTCCCTCCCAGAGTCCTCTCTACAAGCCAGTATCCCTGGAGCTGTAGGTCGCAGTCTGGTTATCCCTCACTCCACATCTAGTATCCACTGATGAGTGAGTGCATACCAGGTTTGTCTTTCTGAGTCTGAGTTACCTCACTCAGGATGATATTTTCTAGTTCCATCCATTTGCTTGTAAACCTCATGATGTCATTGTTTTTCTCTGCTGAGTAGTACTACATTGTGTATATGTACCACATTTTCTTGGTCCATTCTTCAATTGAGGGGCATCTAGATTGTTTCCAGGTTTTAGCTTTTACAAATCATGCTGATATGAACATAGTTGAGCATGTGTCCTTGTGGTATCATTGATCATTACTTCGGTATATGCCCCAGAGTGGTATAGCTGGGTCTTGAGAAAAATTGATCCCCAATTTTCTGAGAAAGCACCATACTGATTTCCAAAGTGTCTGTACAAGTTTGCATTTCCACCAACAGTGGAGGAGTGTTCCCCTTGCTCCACGTCCTTCCTCTCTAACATAAGCTGTCTTCAGTGTTTTTGATCTTAGCCATTCTGACAGGTATAAGATAGTATCTCAGAGTCATTTTGATTTGCATTTCCCTGATGACTGAGGATGTTGAGCAATTCCTTAAATGTCTTTCAGCCATTTGAGATTCTTCCATTGAGAATTCTCTGTTTAGCTCTATAGTCCATTTTTAAATTGGACTATTAAGTATTTTGATGTCTAGTTTCTTAAGTTCTTTATGTATTCTGGAGATCAGTCCTCCGTCAGATGTGGGATTTGTGAAGATCTTTTCCCATTCTGTAGGCTGTCATTTTGTCTTATCGACTGTGTCCTTTGCCCTACAAAAGCTTCTCAGATTCAAGAGGTCCCATTTATTAATTGTTGCTCTCAGTGTCTGTGCTACTGGTGTTATATTTAGGAAGTGATCTCCAGTGTCAATGAATTCAAGACTACTTCCTACTTGCTCTTCTATCAGATTTGGAGTAACCAGATTTATGTTGAAGTCTTTGATCCGCTTGGACTTAAGGTTGTGCGTGGTGACAGATATGGTTTTATTTGCAGTCTTCTACATGTTGACATACAATTATGCCAGCACCATTTGTTGAAGATGCTTTCTTTTCTCCATTGTATAGTTTTGACTTCCTTGTCAAAAAGTAGGTGTTCATACCTGTGCAGATTAATGTCAGTGTCTTCAGTTCAATTCCATTGGTCCACATGTTGGTTTTTATGCCAGTATCAAGCTGTATTACTGTAGCTCTATAGTGCAGCTTAAAGTCAGGGATCATGATGCCTCCAGAGGTTGCTTTACTGTACAGGATTCTTTTAGCTATCCTGGGTTTTTTGTTTTTTCATATGAAGTTGATTATTGTTCTTTCTGGGTCTGTGAAAAATTGTGTTGGGATTTTTATGGGGATTGCATTGAATCTGTAGATTGTTTTTGTTAAGATCGCCATTTTTACTCTGTTAATCCTACCTATCCATGTGCATTGGAGATGTTTCCATTTTCTGATATCTTCTTCAATTTCTTTCTTCAGAGACTTAATGTTCTTTTCATAAAGGTCCTTCACTTGCTTAGTTAGAGTTACTCCAAGGTATTTTATATTTTTTGTGGCTATTGTAAAGGGTGATGTTCCTTTGATTTCTTTCTCAGCCTGTCATTTGTATATAGGAGGGCTACTGATTTTTTTTTTTTAGTTAATCTTGTATCCTGCCACATTACTGAAGATGTTTATCAGCTGTAGGGTTCCCTGGTAGATTTTTTGAGGTCACTTATGTACACTATCATATAATCTGCAAATGGTGAAAGTTGGACTTCTTCCTTTCCAATTTGTATCCCCCTGGTGTCCTTTTGTTGTCTTATTGCTCTAACTAGAACTTCAAGTACTATATTGAATAAACATGGGGAGAGCAGACAGCTTTGTCTCGTTCCTGATTTTAGTGGAATCATTTTGAGTTTCTCTCCATTTAATTTTATGTCAGCTTGCTGTAAATTGCCTTTATTATGTTTAGGTATTGTCCTTGTGTTCCTGATCTCTGTAGGACCTTTATCATGAAGGGGCGTTGGATTTTGTCAAAGTCTTTTTCAGCATCTAATTAGGTGATCATGTGGTTTTTTTCTTTCAGTTTGTTTATGTGGTGTATTATATTGACAGATTTCATGTATTAAACCATCCTTGCATCCCTGGGATAAAGCCTACTTGATCATGGTGGATAATTTTTTGATGTGTCCTTGGATTCAGTTTGCCAACATTTTATTGAGTATTTTTGCATCAATGTCCATGAGGGAAATTGGTCTGCAATTCTCTTTCTTTGTTGCATCTTTGTGTGGTTTGGGTACCAGGGTAAATGTAGCCTCATAAAAAGAGTTTGGTAATGTTCCTTCTGTTTCTATTGTGTGGAAATACCTGAAGAGTATTGGAATTAGCTCTTCTTTGAAATTCTGGTAGAATTCTGCACTGAAACCATCTGGCCCTGGACTTTTTTGTTTAAGAGACTTTTAATGACTGTTTCTATTTCCTTAAGGCTTATTGGTCTAGTTAAATAGTCTATCTGGTCTTGATTTAACTTTGGTATGTGGTACCTCTCCAGAAAATTGTCAATTTCTTTCAGATTTTCTAATTTTGTCGAGTACAGGTTTTTGAAGTATGACCTGGTGATTCTGTGGATTTCCTCACTGTCAGTTGTTATGTCTCCCTTTTCATTTCTGATTTTGTTCATTTGGATGCTCTCTGTCTGCCTTTTGGTTAGTCTGGATAAGGGCTTGTCTATCTTGTTTATTTTCTCAAAGAACCAATTCTTTGTTTCATTGATTCTCTGTATTGTTCTCTTTGTTTCTATTTCATTGATTTCAGCTCTCAATTTGATTATTTCCTGGCATTGATTCCTCCTGGGTGAGTTTGATTCTTTTTGTTCTAGAGCTTTCAGGTGTGCTATTAAGTCACTAGTGTGAAATTTCTCCATCTTCTTTATGTGGACATTTAGTGCTGTGAATTTTCCTCTTAGTACTGCTTTCATAGTGTGCCATAATTTTGGGTCTGTTTTGCTTTCATTTTCATTGAATTCTAGGAAGTCTTTAATTTCTTTCTTTATTTCTTCTTTGATCCATTGGTGATTCATTTGGGCATTGTTCAGTTTCCATGAGATTGTAGGCTTTCTGTAAGTTTTGTTGTTGTTGAAATCTAACTTTAAACCAAGGTGATCAAATAAAATACAGGAGGTTATTCCAAATTTTGAATTTGTTGAGATTTACTTTGTGGCTCAGTATGTGGTCAATTTTTGAGAATGTTCCATGGGGTGCTGAGAAGAAGGTATATTTTTTTGTGTTAGGGTGGGATGTTCTGTAGATATCTATTAAGTCCACTTGAGTCATAACATCTGTTATGTCCCTTATTTCTCTGTTAAGTTTCAGTCTGGCAGACCTGTCCATTGGTGAGAGTTGGGTGTTGAAATCTCCCACTACTAGTGTGTGGGGTTTGATGTGCGATTTAAGCTTTAGTAATGTTTCTTTTACAAATAAGGGTGCCCTTGTATTTGGGGCATAAATGTTCAGAATTGAGACTTCATCTTTGTGGATTTTCTCTGTGATAAGTAGGTAATGTCCTTCCCAATCTTTTTCGATTGATTTTAGTTTGAAGTCTATTTTATTAGATAATAGGATAGCTACACCAGGTTGCTTCTTAAGTCCATTTGATTAGAAATTCTTTTTCCAGCCTTTTACTCTGAGATAATGTCTGTCTTTAAAGTTGAGATGTGTTTTTTGTATGCAGCAGAAGCATGGATCCTGTTATAATACCCATTCTTTCAGCCTGTGTCTTTTTATAGGTGAATTGAGACCATTGATATTAATGGATATTAATCACCATTGATTGTTATCTCCTGTTATTTTTTTTTTTGTTGGTAGTATTGTGTGTTTCTCTTCTTTTGTATTTTTTGGTATGGGATTATCTATTGCCTATATTTTTATGGTTGTATCTAACTTCCTTAGGTTGAATTTTTCCTTCTAGTGCTTTCTGTAAGGCTAGATTTGTGGAGAGGTATTTTTTAAATCTGGTTTTATCATGAAATATTTTGTTTATTCCATCTATGGTGATTCAGAGTTTTGCTGGATATAATAATCTGGGTTGGCATCCATGGTCTCTTAGTGTCTGCCTACTGTCTGTCCAGGACCTTCTGGCTTTCAGAGTCTCCATTGAGAAGTCAGGTGTTATTCTAATGGGTATGCCTTATATGTTACTTGGCCTTTTTTCTTTGTAGCTCTTAATATTTTTTCTTTATCCTGTATGTTTAGTGGTTTGATTATTATGTGGTAAGTGGTCTTTTTTTTTTATCGAGTCTATTTTGTGTTCTGTAAACTTCTTGTATCTTCATAAGCATTTCTTTCTTTAAGTTAGGAAAGTTTTCTTCTATGATTTTGTTGAATATATTTTCTGTGCCTTTGAGTTGGTATTCTCCTTCTTCTATCCCTTTTATTCTTAGGTTTGGTCTTTCATGGTGTCCCAAATTTCCTGGACATTTTATGTTATGACTTTTTTGGCTTTAGTGTTTTCTTTGACTGATGAATCTTTTCCTATATTGTATCTTCAATGTCAGATATTCTCTCTTCCATCTTTTCCATTCTTTTGGTTATGCTTGCTTCTGAAGTTCCTGTTCATTTACTCAGATTTTCCATTTCCAGACTTCCCTCAATTTGTGTCTTCTTTATTGCCTCTATTACAGTTTTCAAATCTTGGACTATTTCATTCACCTGTTTAATTGCTTTTTTTTTGGCTTTCTTCAAGGTTTTTAATGATTTCTTCCAAATTTCTGTTGTCTTTTTTTTTTTTAATTCTTTATGGGTATTTTTTATTTTCTCTTTAAAAGCCTCTATCATCTTCTTATGGTCGTTTTTAAGGTCTATTTCTTCTGCTTCTTTTGCTTTGTGATGTTCAGGTCTTGCTGATATAGCACCACTAGGTTGTGTTGGTGCCATATTGGTCTTTGTGTTGTTGACTGTATTTTTGCACTGGCATCTACCCATCTCTTCCTTCACTCCATGCAAGTACTTTCTGTGTCTGAGGAGCCTCTTTTGGTCTAGTTGATAATCATGGTCTAATGGGAGCTCTTGGTCTAATCTGGACTCTTGGTCCAATCTGTGCTGTTCCCAATTGGTGCAGGGTGTGCTTCTGACTCCGTTTTCACTGGTGTCTCAGGGGCTGCTTTCTGTTCCCAATTAGTGCAGATTGTGCATGTGACTCTGGCTTTCACTAGTGTTGCAGGGGACTGATTTTTGTTCCCAATGGGTGCAGGTTGGGCTGGTGACTCTGGTTTTCACTGGTGTCACAAGTGGCTGTTTTCTTGGTGAGGGGATGGGGGAAGGAGCAGAGATGGCTGGTCTGTCGAGGCTCCAATGGCTTGGGGGAGAGACACAGGATGTGCCCCCAGGGCCTAGAGGCTAGGGACCTGTTCTGCCAAGTACAGAGATGGGGCCTTACCTGTTCCCACTAGGTGCATGTTGGGCTTGTGACTCTGGTTTTCACTGGTGTCACAGGGGGCTCCCTATTTAGGATTTCAATGGGCACTGCTCTGAGTTCCAAAAAGGCTGATTCTGTAATCATGTAAATGCTAGAGGTTATAGCCATCATGGGCATACCTGTACAAATTAAGATTGACAATGCTCCAGCACATGTCTCTGCTAAAATGAAATACTTTTTGCTTATTGCAATATAAGGCATATTACAGGTATACCACACAATCCTATAAGCCAAACAGTCATATATAGATCAAATAATACTTTAAAGGATACCCTAAAAAAACAGAAAGGGGTAATAAAGACCACCAGAAATAGATTACATAAAGGTTTATTAACTTTGAATTTTCTCAATGGTAATGAGAAAGGAACAACAGCTTTGGAGAGACAACAGATAAAGGAAAAAACTACAGAATTAAATCAGCCTGTGTACTTTAAAGATGTGATAACCTCAGAATGGAAACCAGGATATATATTACATTGGGGATGAGGTTTTGATTTTGTTTCCACAGGAGAAGAAAAGTTATGGATACCATCAAAATAATTAAGGTATGATTTGAACAAGAGAGACCTCTTAATTAGAGAGGATAAGAGTTCATCAACCAGCATGACAATTTAATTTAAATTAACTTATACAACTAACAAAAGCTTTTTATTTGATCAGATATAACTTGCCAAAAAGGAACCTCCTCAAAATTAGGGTAGAGAAATGGTTTTGTTTTTGTCTTTTAGGAGAGTAAAGGCTAAGAAATATCAAGAACACTGGACAAATGAGACATCTGAAGGAAAATGAAAAATCATCCAGAAAAAATATCCCACAAAAAATATTTTCTGCAGTGAACTATGATCATGCCTAATGGTGACCTTTGAAGTCTTTGAAAAGATGATGCGATCCCCAATGACAACTCCACATGGACAATGATAATGCCATTAAGCTGACAAACACCACCCAAAGGTCAGGTTTGGATTACAAGCTGATCAAGACAATATTGAGATTGCTAGGTGAAATGATACAACTGCCTCTCCCAGGACTTTCAATTAACCCAAAATTTTCTTTTCAGGATCCCATAAAGATTCCTTCACCCCAAGATAGCAGGAAGTAATTTTAAGAACACCATATTCACATTCCCAAGAGGTGAAGTGGGTGGTTTTTGGTCATGCAGTGGGTTTTGGATAATTATCATTATTTAGGATGGTTGGTTATAAGTTGTTAATTGTTACTGGTCAGGAAAAAGGCTAAACAAAGGAGGTTAGATTCAGGGTTCTTGTTTTGAAAAGAAAAAAAGGGATATAGATATAATAGGATAAAAGGGTCAATTACTGAATTTATTCTGAAAAAAGATATAGAAATGATAGAATAAAAGGGTAAATTATTGAATCTGCTCTGAAAAGAAAAAAGGGAGAGTATGAATATGATAAGATAAAAAATTGATTAGATACAGATATGATAGGATAAAAGGGTAGATTACTGAATCTACTCTGAAAAGAAAGAAGGGAGGATATAGATATGATAAGATAAAAAGGTAGATTGTTGAATCTACTTTTAAAAAGCAACTACTCCTTTCAAATATTTTATATTGGATTGTATTTGTATATATTGTATACAAATTTTTTATATTGATACAAATTTGAGATTAACATTGATAGATCACACTGTACATATGTTCAAGGTATTGTATCTATACAGCTCATTTAACAATGAAATGCACATTGCTAGTCCTTGAAAGTTATTACTCACTAATTAGGATAATAAAGAAATGCAAGTTTGCAGTTAGCCATTACAGTTGAACTTATAGTCAGGTTAGGTATGTTTTCAAGGTCAAACAGATATATTTTAGATAAACAGGTCATCTTCAAACACTTCAGAGATCTACAGAATATGACATTAAAGATGTTTTAATAACATAGATTCTTTTTTTTTATCACAATGAGTCATGTCTGCTCCTGAAAGCACTAATCTACTTCAGAAAAGATGATGAACACTGAGGAAACACCATACAGAGTTTAGCTTCTTTGTGGCAAAAATTAGCCACTTGGCAAGAAAGTGTCCTTTCCTTGATTGCTGACTGTCCAAAATGGACAAGCAGGACACAAAAGAAAGGACTGTCAAACCTTGCCAATACAAAATAGGACAGCCCTTCAGAAAATTCTGGTTCACAGATGAGTCTGTAAGATATGTGAGGCATGAAGGCTGAAGATGGATGCCACAATGTTGCAGAGGAACCTTGGGTCACTGTCCAGGTAGCCAGCTGTTTCTGTCACTTCTCACAATTTTTGGAATCACTTGTTTGTACTTACTGCTTACTTAGGTAATATTATTTCATTCTTGGGTCTCTAATGGAGTTGAAGACTAGATAGTTACAGTTATAGTTTTCTTTGTTAACAAAGAAAAAGAAACTCACTAAAGAGGTATAAAGTGTATAAATTTGAAAGACCTCAAAAGATAGTTTTCAGTGGTAATACAAGTTAGGATAGAAAGTGAATTAGGTACAACACTTTGGATTCCCCCAAATAGGATAAATACTGGAATATTTTCTCCGATTCTGTCAAATGTTAATGGACCGGACACTGTTAATGTAAATTTTGACTGTATATGTTGTTTATACTTATTGCATATATAAGTATTATATATGTATTATAGTTTTTATTATAACCTTTTATTATTTTAGACAAAAAGGGGGAAATGTGATATTTTGTTGTACCCTAATCAAATTCACCTAAATATCAGAGAACACATCAATCCACTAGATTAAACATAGATGTCAGACAGTGGTGCCACACACCTTTAATCCTAGCACTTGGGAGACAGAGATCTATGTGGATCTCTGTGAGTTCAAAGTCACCCTGGACTACATGAGATTGATTCAGTCTAGGAGAGAAACAGAGCCAGGCAGTGGTGGCACACAACTTTAATACCAGTACTTGAGAATCACACACCATTAATCCTAGCACTTGAAATTTCATGCCTTTGCTACCAGTATTTGGGAAGCATATACACCTTAAATTCCAACACTAGGAAGGAAGTAATATGGCTGGGCTGAGAACAGTACATAAGACATGAGGAGACAGGAATTCAAGCCTTTTTTTTAGCTGAAGCCCCTTTTTGGCTGGGCCCCTTTTGGCTGAGGACTCAGAGACATTCAATCAGAGGGTTCCTGGAGTTGGTGAGGTGAGAAATAGCTGTGGCTTGATTTTTTGTCTCTCTGATCTTTTAGCATTTACCCAAATATCTGGTTCTGGGTTTTTCATTAAAAGACCATTTTAGAATTCATACAACAGTCTAAGCATCCCCGCCCCCTTCATCAAGGCTGTGCAAGATGTCTCACCATTGGTAGTGGGCTCCAAAAAGCTAGCTCATGCACCAGGATGGATCCTGACTTTACTGCCAGGGGGCCCCTTAAGCAAATCAAGCTACACAACTGTCTCATTTATGCAGAGGGCTTACTCCAGTACCATGGAGGCTCCACAGCTATTGGTCTGAAGTTCATGAGTTCTCAGTAGTTTGGTTTGGTTGTCTCTGTAGGTTTCCATCATGATCTTGATGCCTCTTGCTCAGAGACTTCCTCTTTTCTCTCTTTGACTTGATTCCTGGAGCTCAGCCTGTTGCTTGGCTGTGGATCTCTGCATCTGCTTCCATCAGTTGCTGGATGAATTCTCTATGATAATAGTTAAGGTATTCATCAATCTTATTGCTGGGGTAAACCAGTTCAGGCACCCTCTCCAGTATTGCTAGTAGTCTAAGCTGGAATCATTTTTATTTTCCTAGGACCTGGTTTCTTACTATCCTCATGATATCTCCCTCTATCATGGTATCTCTTTTATTGATCTCCCACTCTGTTACTGTTCCAGCTTGACCATCCTATTTCTTTATGTACTCATTGCCCATCCCCTGCTGTAGATGAATTTCTAAAGAGTCTTATTAAATAAGAAATACAGAGCCCAATACAGAGGTAATAGTCAAAGAGATCAGAGAATTAGCTAATAGCCATGACCAGCCTTATCTTACCACCTTGCTGCCATCCTTCCCCAGAGAGAGCTTCTTCCCATCTAACCTGTGTTTTTATTGCTTTCCTCTTCTGTCTTCCCATTGGCTCTAAGCCCAGCCACATGACTTCCTTGTCACTGCCTGTCTATACAGACCTCCAGATCTCTATGGTTGGTACTGGAATTAAAGGCTCATGTCACTACCCTTGGCTGTGTCGTTGACCACACAGAGACACTGCCTGCCTTGTGGTCGGATTAAGGGCATGTGCTACCACCACCTGACTTCTGTTTATGGCTCACTGTGTGACCTCACTATGCGACTGCTCATCTCCAGGCAAACTTTATTTATTAACATACAAATAAAATCACATTTCAGTACAAATAAAGTATCACCACACCCTGCCCTCTAATGCCCCCCACCCCCAAATTTAATCATGGAGATCTCATCTATTTCTCCTTCCCAGGGTAATCCATGCATCCCTCTAAGGGTCTTTCTTGTTAGCTAGCTTCTCTGGAGTTCTGGATTGTAGTTTGGTTATCTAGTATCCACTTACGAGTGAGTACACACTATGTTTGTCCTTCTGAGTCTATGTTATCTCATTCAGGATGATATTTTCTAGTTCCATCCATTTGCCTAAAAATTTCATGATGAGCTGGGCAGTGGTGGCGCATATCTTTAATCTCAGCACTTGGGAGGCAGAGCCAGGTGGATCCCTGTGAGTTCGAGGCCAGCCTGGGCTACAAAATGAGTTCCAGGACAGGCGCAAAGCTACACAGAGAAACCCTGTCTCAAAACAAAACAAAACAAAAATCATGATGTCTTTTTCTTTTTCTGTTTTTTTTTCTTTTTCTGCTGAGTAGTACTCCATTGTGTACACATTTTCTTTATTCATTCTTTGGTTGAGGGGCAGCTAGGTTGCTTCTAGGTTTTGGTTTATTATAAATAATGCTGCTATGAACATAGTCGAGCATGTGTTCTTGTGGTATAATTGAACAGTCTTTGGGTGTATGCCCAAGAGTGGTATAGTTGGGGCTTTACGTAGATTAATTTTCTGAGAAACCAACATACTGATTTCCAAAGTGGCTATACAAGTTTACACTCCCACCAACAGCAGTGGAGTGTTCCCCTTGCTCTAAATCCTCTGCAACAGAAGCTGTTATCAATGTTTTTGATCTTAGCCATTCTGATAGTTATACGATGGTATCTCAGAGTCATTTTGATTTGAATTTCCTTGATGGCTAAGGATCTTGAGCAATTCTTTAAATGTCTTTAGGCCATTTGAGAGTCTTCTGTTGAGAATTCTCTGTTTAGATATATAGCCCATATTTTAATTGGATTGTTTGGTATTTTGATGTCTAGTTTCTTGAATTCTTTATATATTTTAGAGATCAGATCTCTATCAGATATGGGGTCTCCATTTAATTTGATGTTGGCTGTTGGCTTGCTGCAAATTGCCTTTATTATGTTTGGTATGTTCCTTGTATTCTTGATCTCTACAAGACCTTTATTATATATGGGTGTTGGATTTTGTCAAAGGCCTTTTTAACATATAATGAAATGATTTTGTGGTTTATTTCTTTCAGCTTGTTTATATTGACAGATTTTTGTATGTTGAACTATCCTTGCATCTCTGGGATGAAACCTACTTGGTCAAGGTGGATAATTTTTTTATATGTTCTTGGATTCAGTTTGCCAGTATTTTATTGAGTATTTTTGCATCAATGTCCATGAGAGAGATTTGTCTGTAATTCTCTTTCTTTGTTGCATCTTTGTGTGGTATGTGTTTCAGAGTAACTGTAGCTTCATAAAAAGAGTTGGGTAATGATCCTTCTGTTTCTATTTTATGGAGCAATTTTCAAGAGTATTGGTATTAGCTCTTTTTTGAAATTCTGGTAGAATTCTGCACTGAAACCATCTGGCCCTGGGCTTTTTTTCATTGGGAGACTTTTAATGACTGTTTCTATTTCCTTAGGGGTTATAGGTCTATTTAAATTGTTTATCTGATCTTGATTTAATTTTGGTATGTGGTACCTATCCAAAAAATTGTCCTTTTCTTTTAGATTTAGACTGTTCAATCATACCACAGGGACACATGCTCAACTATGTTCATAGCAGATTTATTCATTATAAACCAAAACCTAGAAGCAACCTAGCTGCCCATCAATGGAAGAATGGATAAAGAAAATGTGTACATATACAAAGCAGTAAAAACAACAACAACAACAACAAACCAATGACATCATGAAATTTTCAGGCTAATGGATGGAACTAGAAAATATAGTCCTGAGTGAGATAACCTAGACTCAGAAGGACAAATATGGTGTGTACTCACCCATAAATGGATACTAGATAACCAGACTACAACCCCAAATTTAGATGCCAATTTTGTGTAGTACAGGTTTTTTAAGTATTACCTGATTATTCTCTTGATTTCCTCATTGTTTGTTGTTATGTCTCCCTTTTCATTTTTGATTTTGTTAATTTGGATGTTCCTATTTCTTTTTGGTTACTTTGGAAAAGGGCTTGTCTGTGTTTTTGATTTTTCTCAAAGAACCATGTGTTTCATTGATCCTTTCTATTGTTCTTTTTGTTTCTATTTTATTAATTTCAGCTCTCAATTTAATTTTTTCCTGGCATCTATTTTTCCTGGGTGAGTTTGCATCTTTTTGTTCCAGAGCTTTGAAGTGTGCTATTAATTTGCTAGTGTGAAATTTCTCCAACTTCTTTATGTGGGCACTTCATGCTATGAATTTTCCTCTTTGAACTGCTTTAATAGTATTCCATAAGTTTGAGTACATTGCACATTCATTTTCATTGAATTCTAGGAAGTCTCTAATTTCTTTCATTATTTCTTCCTTGACACATTGGTGATTCAGTTGAGCATTATTCAGTTTCCATGCAATTGTAGACTTTCTGTAATTTTTATTTTTGTTGAAATCTAACTCTAACCTATGGTGGTCTGATAAAATCCAGTTATTTTGTATCTTTTCAGATTTGCTTTTGTTACTTAGTATGTGATCAATTTTAGAGAAGGTTCCATGGGGTGCTGAGAAGAAGGTATATTCTTTTGTGTTAGGGTGGGATGTTCTGTAGATATCTATTAAGTCCATTTGAGTCATAACATCTGTTATGTCCCTTATTTCTCTGTTAAGTTTCAGTCTGGCAGTCCTGTCCATTGGTGAGAGTGAGGTGTCGAAGTCTCCCACTATCAGTGTGTGGG
This sequence comes from Peromyscus eremicus, assembly GCF_949786415.1. Lineage (NCBI taxonomy): Eukaryota > Metazoa > Chordata > Mammalia > Rodentia > Cricetidae > Peromyscus > Peromyscus eremicus. The sequence goes on along the minus strand of NC_081417.1, from coordinate 4,508,553 downwards.
GTTTGATGTATGATTTAAGCTTTAGTAATGTTTCTTTTACAAATAAGGGTGCCCTTGTATTTGGGGCATGAATGTTCAGAATTGAGACTTCATCTTGGTGGATTTTCCCTTTGATAAGTATGTAATGTCATTCCTGATCTCTTTTGATTGATTTTAGTTTGGAGTCTATTTTGTTAGATATTAGGATAGCTACATCAGCTTGGTTCTTAAATCCATTTGATTAGAATTTTTTTTCCCAGCCTTTTACTCTGAGGTGGTGTCAGTCTTTGAAGTTGACGTGTGTTTCTTGTATGCAGCAGAAGCATGGATCCTGTCTTCCTACCTATTCTATTAGCCTGTGTCCTTTTATAGGTGAATTGAGTCCATTGACATCAAGGGATATTAATGACCAGTGATTGTTAATTTATGTTATTTTTTGATGTTAGTGTATGTATATTTCCCTTCATTGGGATTTACTGCTGTGTGGTTATCTATTGCCTGTGTTTTTTTGGGGTGCATTTAACTTCCTTATGTTGGACTTTTCCTTCATTGCTTTCTGTACAGTTGGATTTATGGATAGATATTGTTTAAATCTGCTTTTGTCTTAGAGTGTCTTCTGCACTCTGTCTATGGTGATTGAAAGTTTTTCTGGGTATAGTAGTCTAGGCTGGCATCAATGGTCTCTTAGTGCCTGCATAACATTTGTCTAGGACCTTCTGGCTTTCAGAGTCTCCGTTGAGCAGTCATGTGTTATTCTGATGGTTTTGCCTTTGAAAGTCACTTGATCTTTTCCCTTTCCTGCTCTTAATATTCTTTCTTTATTCTGTACATTTAGTGGTTTGATTATTATGTGGCAAAGGGACTTTTTTTGGAGGGTGTCTTATTCTATAAGCTTGTTGTATCCTCATAAGTATTTCCTTCTTTAAGTTGGGAAAGTTTTCTTTTATGACTTTGTTGAATATATTTTTTGTGCCTTTCAGTTGGCATTCTTCTCCTTCTTCTTGTAGATGGAGAGCTTCTCTCCAGGTTGCACCAAGCTCCTGCAGTCCCACAACCCACGTATAAAATAATCATTCAGACATTTATATTACTTATAAACTGTATGGCCATGGCAGGCTTTTTGTTATCTATTTCTTTTATCTTAAATTAACCCATTCCTATTCATCTATAAGTTGCCACATGGCTCGTGGCTTACTGGTATCTTACATCTTGCTTGTCATGGTGGTGACTGGCAGGTCTCTCCCTTGTCTTCCTGTTCCCTCATTTCTCCTCTCTGTTAGTTCCATATATACTTCCTGTCTGGCTACTGGCCAATCAATGTTTTATTTATATAGAGCAATATCCACAGCACTTCCCCTTTTCTTCTTTTTCAAAAAGGAAGGTTTTAACTTTAACATAGTAAAATTACATATAACAAAACAATTATCTAGCAAGAATTACAGTTACAATATTAAAGAAGATATCCTATCTATCTTATATTTGTGAGTCTAAGGTTTTATATCTAACCCATCTTTTATCATAACTGAGTAAATTATAACTATCTAGTCTTTAACCATATCAAAGACCTCAGAAGGATATAATACTACCTGAGAAATGAGAGAAGGATGTAAGCAACTTTTGGGAGTCTTGTAGGATAGATAGAGACAGCTGGCAGCCTGGACAGTCATCTAAAGTTCTTTTGTAAAGTTGGAGCATCTGTCTTTAGCCCACAGGGCTAGAGTCTCTTAGTCATTTTTTTAGTCTCCTGTAGAATGTCTGACATTTTTTTTTTTGTGTGTGTAGTTACTTTTTTTAGTGTCCTGTAGAATGTCTGGCAGTTTCTTTTGTGAAGTAGGAACCTGAAGGACCATTTTATCAGCAAAGTTTAGTGGTTACCTTTTTATGGGTCCTGTATGCCCAGTCGATCAAGCAGTCCAGGCAAGAACAGTTTCTTGCCAAATGGCTATTTTTGTCAAGAAGAAGATAAACTCCATATAGAGTGTCTTTGACGCCCATCTTCCTCTCTGAAGTAGATCCGGTATTGTCAGGAGTAGACTTGTCTTACTGTCCAGAAAGTTTAAATTTTTAAAATATTTTAAATTTCATATTCTGTAGGTCTTTGAAGTATTTGAAGATTGCTTATCTATCTGAAATATATGTATACCTAGAAGACTTAACTAACATGGCTACAAGTATGATTATCATAGATGACTAATTATTAATCTATTTTTAAATTATCTATTACAATGTTAAATGAGTTGTACAAATATGGTACCTTAAACAAGAGTAGAAATATACACATAGTATAACAAAATTTACTTTAAATTAGTATCAATATACTAAAATCTATACCAATGTAAAACATTTTAAACAAGTTGTTTTTTAAAATAGACTTAGTAATTTACCCATTTATTTTATCATATCTATATCATATCTCTTTTTTTAGAAAGAGATTGCATTTATAATCAACCTGTTTTAAATAAAAATATTGGGTTTTTTTTTCTGTTCTATACCAGAGGGCTCTTTTGATTTGGGACATAAGAATTTTTTAATCTTTTTTTTTAGTAATATATCTGGGTTTAGAGAGGGAGTGAGCCAATTTTATCTCCAAAGCCAGCTTGGTATATTTGGGAATTTGGGCATAGCTTCTCTTACTACTTTTTGTTGTAGGGGACACAAAGAAAATTTTAGGATCATGGAGTAGTCCATGAGGGTGTATCGTTCAAGCCAGTTGTCTTGAAACAGTTTTGGATGTTGGATCATCTGGGCCTTGGTGTCATCAGGGGCCTTTTAGGGGGTCTTGGCATGTCAAACCTGATGTATCTTAATCTGGAAGAAATCTATAACCTCTGGCTTTCTGTGGAAACAAAAACAGAGCCTCTTTTTTAAAGCAACATATCCTTATATCTAAATTTTGATGTGAAGGTACCTTTAAAATATATATTTTTGCATAACTCAACAGTTTTTATAGTCAAATGTTTTTTTTTAAGTTACAAATATCAAAGAGAACATAATCCAGAATTTTTGTCTGATAGTCATCTTTGTGTGGCTTATTTTTTATATTACCTTGAACCTATTGTTTTAAACTATAGCATTTTAAGACTGAAACAGTGCTGTGCTGTTGGCTCTGCCCATTTTAGCTCTTCAATATGGCAGTGGTATGTTCTTTGTCAGCTCTGGGAGCCATCAACTCTCAGAAATAGTGGGTCTATGTTTTTGTCAAAGCAGCATGTAGCCCAGAAACCTTTTTTTTTTTTGTTTTGGTTTGTACTAACAAAGGCAAAATCTACCACACAGCTTAATGTGTCACTTATAGAGACCTCATTCCCGCCATACTGCAGGTCGAGTGCACATGTTAGGAACCCGCCATAGTAGCTCAAACATGCAGGCTGCTGCTAACTTGAGAGAGACAACTAGGAACTGTTTTTAGCTCTGTTTTAGAATCTGTTTTTTCAGGTTTTAGGTGGAAACTCTTGCCCCATGTGGGGCGCCAATTGTAGCTGAAGAGCTTCTCTCCAGGTCGCACCAAGCCCCCGCAGTCCCACAACCCACGTATAAAATAATCATTCAGACACTTATATTACTTATAAACTGTATGGCCATGGCAGGCTTTTTGTTATCTATTTCTTTTATCTTAAATTAACCCATTCCTATTCATCTATAAGTTGCCACATGGCTCGTGGCTTACTGGTACCTTACATCTTGCTTGTCATGGCGGTAGCTGGCAGGTCTCTCTGCTGCCTTCCTGTTCCCTCAATTCTCCTCTCTGTTAGTCTTGCCTATACTTCCTGTCTGGCTACTGGCCAATCAGTGTTTTATTTATATAGAGCGATATCCACATGTTCTGTCCCTATTATTCTTAAGTTTGGCTTTTTCATGGTGTCTCAGATTTCCTGGACATTTTGTGTTATGATTTTTTTGGCTTAGTATTTTCTTTCACTGATGAATCTATTTCCTCTATTGTATCCTCCACACCAGAGGTTCTTTCTTCCATGTCTTGTATTCTGTTGGTTACGTTTGTATTTGTAGTTCCTATTCATTTACTCAGGTCTTCTATTTCCAGCATTCCCTCAGCTTGTATCTTCTTTATTGTTTCTGCTTTAATTTTTTAAGTCTTGAACTGTTTTCTTCATCTGTTTGTTTTTTCTTGGCTTTCTTTAAAAGATTTATTGATTTCTTCTAATTTCATTTGTATTTTCCTCAATTTCTTTAAGGGAATTTTTCATTTCCTCTTTAAAGACCTCTATCATCTTCATAAAATTATTTTTAGGTTGCTTTTTGCTGCTTTTTCTACATTGTGATGTTCAGGTCTTACTGTTGAAGGATCACTAGGTTCTGGTGGTGCCATATTGCTCTTTATGTTGTGTGTATTTTTGCATTGGTGTCTACCCATCTATTTCTCCAATAGGTACAAGAGGTGTCTATGTCTGTGTCTGTGTCTGAGGGTGCTGCTCTTGGTCTAATTGTAACTCTTGGTCTAATGAGAGCTGGCAGATTCTGTGTCTCAGAGAGCCACTGAGGTCAGAAAGGGAAGGGTTGGTTTGTGGTAGGGAGTGCGTCTTGTAGATTGCAGGTTCCAATGCGGGTGTTGGTGGGAAAGCCTACCCACAGGAATCTTCCCTGCTGGCTTGCAACTTGGGCAGTGATGGGTGGATGTAGCAGGGCACAGATTATACCTCAGAGCCTAGGTATTAGAGGCTAGACTCTCTGGGTGAGAAAAGAGTTACTCACACCTTGGTTTAATCAGAGATGGCAGACTCTCTGTCACAGCAAGTCACTGAGGTTGCAGGGGGATTGGTGGGTCTGGTGTAGGGAATATGTCTTGTGGATTGCAGAGTCTGATTGGAGGTGTTGATGGGGAAGCCTGCTTGCAGGAGTCAGTCTTCCCTACTGGCTGGCAACTGGGGCAACAATGGGTGGCACTTGGGGGACATGGGTTGTGCCTCAGGGCCTAGGTCCTACAGGTAGGACTCTTTGAGTGGGAGAAGACTCACTCACCATTTGGTCCAAACAAAGCTGGCAGATTCTGTGTCTCAGGGAGCAGCTGAGGTTGCAGGGGGATGGGTGGCTTTCAGGTAGGTGGTGGGTCTTGTAGATTTCATGGCCTGATCAGGGGTGTTGTTGGGGAAGCCTGCCCACAGGAGTCTTCCCTGCTGGTCTGCAACTGGGGCAGCAATGGGTGGGGGTGCACAGGTTTTGCCTCAGAGCCTAGAATTTAGAAGCAGAAATCTCTGGGTGGGAAAAGAGTCACTCCATGTTATTATTTTTCTTAACATAATATTTTTTATTAATTATCTGATAATTTCACATAATGCACCCTGAACACATTTACTTCCCAGTACTTCCAGGTCCACCCCCAAACTTGTGACCTCCCATAAAACAAAAGAATAAGAAAGAAGATAAAAATTTAAAAAAGGTCTAATTTGTGATGCATGGTCAAATTCCCATTGGGCAAGCCCTTAAAGAAAACTTGCCCTTGCCTACCCTGATACCCGCCAGAAGCCATCAACTATGAAGAGGTACATTTCAGCTTCCTTATTACTATTTTAAGAGTTCTCTTAAAGGGCTTCGGGTCCAGACTGTTTCTTTGTCTCTCATTCTTACTGTGAGTCTGCAGTCATTGATACCACTGCAGAAGAAGCTTCCTTGCCCTTTATAATCAGGGACAGCATGGATCAAGGACTTCCATATGGTTTCTGGGTTATTAGCATGGGCCACAGGTATCAACATGGCTTCAGATAGCAATACACATTAGGGACATCCCAACGGCTTTTAATGGTAACATAGGCCATGGACATAAACATGCCCCCCTGCTGAAGCAAGGTCACAGACACTGATATGATCTCTGGCAGCACTATGGACCACAGACATCAATATGGATTCATGCTACTTTATAGACCATGAATATCCACAAGGCTTTCAATGATAATACAGGCCATGGACATCCATATGACTCCTAGCCACAGGAGGGCCAAGGACACCCTTATCATCAGAATCATTTTAAAAATGCATATGTGATTGATTCATGCCCGATAGCCAATACCTATAACCCCAGATGCTTAACTGGCTAAAGGATGAAGATCCTTTGAGTGCACAAGTTAAAGATCTGCCTGAGCAACCGAGTAAGTGAAATTAATGATAAATGGCACTGGTTGTGGTGCTAGTTACTGTGTACAAAGACCACGAGTCATGAGCCATGGCTGCCTAGTAGCAGAGAACTTTATTAGGAGGAAGGGGGGGCAAGACAACCAGGCATGGGGAGGAAAGCATGTGCAGAGAGAGGGAGGGAAGATGGTGAGAGAAGAGAAAGCAGAGCAGGGAGAGAAAGGGTCGGGTCTGAGTCATGGATTTTTAAGGCACAGATGGACTTACAGAACCACATCACCCATGCGCAGATTGTGCAACCATGCAGTGTGTACATGATCACCAGTGTACAGTGATGATGTAATACGCAAAACCCTTTGCTTTACTCTTGAACTGCGCGTGTGCAGTCATGTAGCTGGAGTGAGGGCAGAATTCTAACAGTAAGACCTTGTTCCACAGAACAAAACAAGAAGAAAGGAAGCAAAAAATGTGTACGTGATATTACATTCCTGCCCATACTTTTCAGTTGAGTGGAAGTTCAGAATTGTCTGTGTGCCTCTTAGTAGGCTCATACATGCTCCAGTGAATTCTCTGTTTTGGCCCTGTCTTTGCATTTTATTTCTTTATAGTCCAGCAATCTTAGTTTGCATTCAGAGCACCAAATGCTTCCCAAAGGAGTTGGGCATTTATTAAGCCTTTCTCATAACTCTTACTACATTGATAACTAATTATTTCACTGGTGCTTGTTTAATGCTAATTTCTTATTAAAAGAGAGAACCTACATAAGTGACTTCCCCCTGATATAGGCTGCTAGCACAGTGTGTGCTTAAGAAGTACAGAAGGCTATTTAGCAATGATTTTTTTTAAAAAAAATTCTGGATGAATTTGTTCCAAAATATTGGTTCTTCTTGTAATTTGAGTTATATTTCTTTTTTAAAAAATGTACTTACATTTCAACTTTGTTGAATCATTTTTTGGATATGTTAATGAAGTCCCCAACAGTCAAAAAGACAATAGCAATAACATTAACAACTTTACCTCTACTGCTAGAATAGTCAATTCCTCAAAGACAAAAATCCACAAAATTTTATAGCTAGAACAAAATAAGAGTAAATGGTGCTACCACCAGATATATAAGAATTAATATATACAGGAATGAATGTGAATGTGGATTTGCAAGGAATCTGATTAGGGAAATTGAATTAACCTCTCTGGACTTCAGTGATGCTTACTATAAAATACAATGACATCAGCTTTAAAGATTGTACATCTGTGTGTTAATGAGCATCTAATGCCTGAATCACAGAAGGTGCTTAGGAAATTTAATCATCATTAGAAAATCTATCAAAAAGCAAAGACAAAAACAAAATAACCTCAGAAAAATTCAAGAAAATAACTGTAATACCTTAAAATGATTTGACTGGAAAACCTAAAGTATCTATAACATTTAATTGTGTTTTAAAATATAACAGGCTCAAGGTTTAAATTGATGAGTTTAGAAAATGCTACATTGAATTTAATTGCAAAACACCAAAGTTATTTAGAAGTAACAACCCTCCCTCCACTCTTGTTTTCACCTCCAGATGTGAAAAACAATTCAAGCCCTAAAATCTGTGCTGTGGGATGTTCTCTATGCTGTGAATGTGTTGTTCTGAATGGTTAATAAATAAAGTGCTGATTGGTTAGTAGCCAGGCAGGAAGTATAGGTGGGACAAGCAGAGAAGAAAATTCTGGGAACAAGAAGGCTGAGTCAGAGAGATGCTGCCAGCTGCCATTATGAGATAATGTTAAGATACCGGTAAGCCATAAGCCATGTGGCAACTTATAGATTAATAGATATGGTTTAATTTAAGTATAAGAACAGCTAGCTAGAAGCCTGTCATGGCCATACAGTTTATAAATAATATAAGTCTCTGTGTGTTTACTTGGTTGGGGCTGAGTGGCTGTGGGACTGGAGGGTGAGAGAGATTTGTCCTGACTGTGGGCCAGGCAGGACCAGAAAAATTTCAGCTACAAATGGTGCCCAACAGGTTGGCAAGAGTTTCCACCTAAACCTGAGATAAAAGCTTCTAAAATGGAGCTAAAAACAGCTTCCTAGTTGTCTCTCTCAAATTAGTGGCAGCCTGCTGGTTTGAGCTACTATGGAGGGTTCCTGGTGTTCACATTTGACCAGCAGTATGGCAGGAATGAAGCATCTACAAGTGGCACATTACACTGCTCTGCGCTGGGTTTAGCCTTTGCTAGTACAAAAAAAAAAAAAAAAAAAGGGTTTTGGGCTACAAGCTACTTTGATAGAACTGCTTCTGATAGTTGATGGTACACATGGCTCCAGACCCAGAGCTGTTGGTAAACTGTACCACCACCATGTTGGAAAGCTGACAGGGGTGGAGCCAGCAGTCACAGTGTCATTTCAGTCTTAGAAATGCTGCAGTTTAAAACAATAAGACAGATTCAGATGGAACAAGACTTTAAATGCTTTACAATGTTTGTAAAAATGTATGTGGCTTGAAAGAAAGAGAAAAAGAAATATATACAGTAGTATAAAGAAATAGATAGTTTTTAAAAATAAAGTCTTTAAAGAGACAGTAAAGGTGGTATAAAAAAAAAGCCACATAAAGATGGATATTACACAGAGAACCTGGATTGTGTTGTCTTTGGGATTTTTAACTGCAGAAAAACATTTGATCATAAAAGCTGTTGAGTTAAGCCAATATGTATATTTTAAAGGTACCTTGACTTCAAAATTTGGATCTAAGGATATGTTGCTTTGAAAAGGAGGCTCTGCTCTTGTTTCCACAGAAAGCCAGAGGCTATGGATTTGTTACAGATACATCAGGTTTGACCAGCCAAGATCCCCTGAAAGGTCTCCGATGACACCATGGCCCAGATGATCCAACATCCAGAACGATTTCAAGGCAACTGGCTCAGATGATACACCCTCACAGACTATTCCACAATCCTAAAATTTTCTTTGTGTCCCCATAAGATACAGCGCCCCCCTCCAGCAGGAAGTAGTAAGAGAAGCTACGTCCAGATTCCCAAATATACCAAGCTAGCTTTGGAGATGGAATTGGCTCACTCCTCTAAACCCAAGCATATTACTAGAAAAAGTTAAGAGATTTTTGTGTCCCATATCAGAAGAGCCCTCTGGTGTGGAATTGAGAAAAACCAATATTTTTATTTAAATCAGGTTGATTATAAATGTGATCTCTTTCTAAAGAAGAAAAGGGGATATGATATAGATGTGATAGGATAAAAGGGTAGATTATTGAATCTACTTTTAAAGAGAAACTTGTTTAAATATGTCTTACATTGCTATAGATTTTAGTTTAATGATGCAAATTTAAAGTTAATTCTGTTATACTGTATATATATATATATATATATATATATATATATATATATATACTCTCGTTGGAGGTATCATGTTTATGTAACTCATTTAGATTGTAATGAATAATTAAGAAATACAGATTAGTAATTACTTTTCTATGATAGTCAAACTTGTAGCATCTTGTAGTTAAGGTTTCTAGGTATACATAGATATATTTCAGATAGACAGGTAATCTTCAAACACTTCAAAGATCTATAGAATATGGCATTTAAAATGTTTTAAAAATTTAGACTTTCTGAACAATAAGACATGTCTGCTTCTGGCAGCACTGATTTACTTCAGAGAGAAAGATGGACATCAAAGACACTCTATGTGGAGTTTATCTTCACCTTGGCAAAAATAGCCATTTGGGCAAGAAACTGTTCTTGCCTGGACTGCTTGATCAACTGGACATTCAGGACCCATAAGAAGGTGACTACTGGACTTTGCTTGGCAAAATGGTCCTTTAGGTTCCTGCTTTGCAGAATAAACTGCCAGGCATTCTACAGGACACAGAGAAAAGTGACTGAGAGATTCTAGGCCTGTGGGCTTAAGACATATACCCCAACTTTACAAAGGAATATTAGGTGACTGTCCAGGCTGCCAGCTGTCTCTGTCTACTCTTGCAAGACTCCCTAAAGTTGCTTGTGTCCTTCTTCCATTTCTCAGGTAATATTATATCCTTCTGAGGCCTTTGATGTAGTTGAAAACTAGATGGGTATAATTTTCCTTAGTTATGATAAAAGATAAGTTAGATATAAAACCTTAGACTCACAAATATAGGACAGATAGAATATTTTCTTTAATTTTGCCAAATACAAATAGATTGGATATTATGGCTATAATTCTTGCTTGATAATTGTTTTGTTATATGTAATTTTACTGTGTGAAAGTTAAAACCTTCCTTTTTGAAAAAAAGAAAAGTTGAAGTGCTGTGGGATGTTCTCTATGCTGTGAATGTGTTGTTTTGATTGGTTAATAAATAAAGTGCTGATTGGCCAGTAGCCAGGCAGGAAGTATAGGCGGGACAAGCAGAGAAGAGAATTCTGGGAACAGGAAGGCTGAGTCAGAGAGACGCTGCCAGGTGCTGCCATGAGATGATGCAATGTTAAGATACCGATAAGCCACGAGCTATGTGGCAACTTATAGATTAATAGATATGGGTTAATTTAAGATATAAGAACATCTAGCTAGAAGTCTCCCATAGTCATATGGTTTATAAATAATATAAGTCTCTGTGTGCTTACTTGGTTGGGTCTAAGTGGCTCTGGGACTGGTGGGTAAGAGAGATTTGTCCTGACTGTGGGCTAGGCAGGACCAGAAAAACTTCAGCTACAAATGTTAGGCTGCTGGCTGAGACATAGTGTTTTATGTCAATGGCCTTTCATCCTCTTCTGTTCCTTGTTCTTGTTCTTTACATGTTCTTGTAAAACAGGAAAATGGGAAAGGCAAATATCAACTTATCTGTGTAATTAAATGTCAGTGGGACTTTCCAGTTTCTGTTAATACTACATATTCATTAGGGATGTTCATTAGAATCTTTGCATATTCAAAAGCTCTTCTTCACTTGATCCACTAAACCCAATAATGGCTTAAGTCTTTCAGCTACTATATTCCTAGGGTGGTTGACTGCTCCTGCATCAGTATATGTGACTTGCTGCTAAAGCTAAATGAATAGTCGAGACACCACACACACACACACACACACACACACACACACACACACACACACTCACGCACGCATGCACACACACATATGTCTTTATATGAGGTTGAATTTACTTGGCTTTCAAAATACTTCTTAGCTGAGAAAAGCTGTGAAAGATGCTGCAGAGATGGCTTGGTGGTTAAGAGCACTTCTTGCTCTTTCAGAGACCCTGGATTTGCTTCTCTGAAACCATATGGTATCTCACAACTGCATTTAATTCCAGTTTCAGGGGATCTGATACTCTTTTGCTTTCTATAGGCACTAGGTACACACATGGTACACATACATACATATAGACAAAACACTCATATATATTAAAGAAAGATAAGTAAATACTTTTAAAAAAAGAATAAATTAGCAAGTGAAAAGATACAAAAATGGCTTTGTGTTGTTTTGATATTGTAGTTGAGATGACAGTATATAGGATTTACAAAGCACCTGCATTTAAGGATGGATACCTGGCAAACATTCTCTCTGTAGGTCAAATTATCATGGCTCTCTGTTTGGAACAGTCTTCTCTGGTTTTATATTTATTTGAGTTCTTTATTTTTCAAAGGATTGTTATTAATATCTGTGGTAGTATCAGACAGAATTCATCAGTAGGATCCATTTTATGAGTAAGTCTCACCTCACCACAATGTGAAAGATGTCATTTCCCATGAGCCTGTCCTGGAACATACAATGTAATTGAGCCTTCCCTTCCAGATAACAGTATCTCAGGAGCACATGGCAAGGCCTCTCTCTCCTCAGCTTCTCCTATTTTGTGGTGTCAGGGAAACAATAGCAGTGGCTTCCATGCTGTCACATGCACCAGACACCTGGGATCTGATTCAGATGCAGGTGCTGGTTCATTGGCTCTGGAATATGACATTCTAGCCAGCTTCTACAACCACACTTTAAGCAAAAATGATTTGTTATGCCCAGTTGTGAAGATCCTAGAGGCCTGTGGAATTTTCCAGGCCAGCCTTTTGCATGATCAGTGGGAACTGGTAAAAAATTATAGGCATGTAAGTGAACTGTGGCAGGTCAGAAAGCTGATCAGTTCTAAATTGTCTTGCTGACTTTTTTCTTCACTTACCATATGATGCAAATCTATAGTTAATAATAATTAGTAAAGCTTTCTACCTCACCTTATGTACATTTTTCATGACAATGAGCTAAAAGCACAAAAGTAAAAGGCTGTGTTTAAGGAAAAATAAAACAATGAATATGGAAGCTGGTGAGAAACTGTAACATAAAAATCAGTGTAGCTGGTATTCCTCTATCTGTAGTATATGGTGTTATCACTGACCACCCATGAGAAGGAAGATTTCACCAACCAGGCTCCTGTTCCACAGGCCATCAGTTCACTGAAGGTAGTGGGCGAGTGCTGATCAGTGGTGTATACATAATTCCCTGCACCTTGAGACTCAGCATTTGGGCCACAGGTATTAGAAGATGTTTCATGGTGCAAACCCATTAATTACAGTAAAATTGGATTTCTTTCATTTACTTCCTGAAATATAAGTGAGATTCTTGGAAGACCATTTCACTGTTTTTTTTTTTTTTTAAATATTTTTAGAAACAGCTGTTATACATTCAATTAAAAAGTTTAAAACTAAAAATAAATTTTGGCTTTGCCATGATAACAGGAACAGAAATTTCAGTAAAATGAGACTTCATCATGAGCACAAGAATAAGAATATTATTAGATTAAGACACTCATGGTGTAGCTTGAGTTATTTCCAGTCCCACCCAGGCCCGCAGCCACTCAGACCCAAATAAACACACAGATGCTTATATTATTTAAACTATTTGTCCTAATGGCTCAGGCTTCTTGCTATCTAGTTCTTACATCTTAAATCAACCCATTTCTATTAACCTATAAGTTGCCATGTGGCTTGTGGCTTACCAGTACTTTATATCTTACTTCTCATGGTGGTGGCTGGCAGTGTCTCCTGACTCAGCCTTCCACTTCCCAGAATTCTCCTCTCTCTTTGTCCCACTTATACTTCCTGCCCTGCTACTGGCCAATCAGCATTTTATTTATCAATCAATCAGAGCAACACATTCATAGCATACAGATATCCAGAGCACTTCCCCTTTTCTTTTTTTTCAAAAATAAAGGTTTTAACTTTAACATAGTGAAATTACATATAACAAAACAATTATCAAGCAGTAATTGTCTATTTATAATATCTAGTCTATTTGTATTGGCAAAATTAAAGAAGATATCTTATCTAGCCTATATTTGTGAGTCTAAGGTTTCATATCTAACTTGTCTTTTATCATAACTAAGGAAATTATACCTATCTAGTCTTCAACTACATCAAAGACCCCAGAAGGATATAATATTACCTGAGAAATAGGAGAAGGACACAAACAACTTTTGGGAGTCTTGCCAGAGTAGATAGAGACAGCTGGCAACCTAGACAGTCATCCAAAGTTCCTCTGTAAAGTTGGGGCATCTGCCTTCAATCCATGGGCCTAGAATCTCTCAGTTACTTCTCTCTGTGTCCTGCAGAATGTGTGGCAGTTTCCTCTGTGAAGCAGGAACCTAAAGGACCATTTTTCCAAGCAAAGTCCAGTAGTCACCTTCTTATGGGTCCTGCATGTCCAGTTGATCAAGCAGTCCAGGCAAGAACAGTTTCTTGCCCAAATGGCTATTTTTGCCAATAAGAAGATAGATTCCACATAGAGTGTCTTTGATGTCCATCCTCCTCTCTAAAGTAATTCAGTGCTGCCAGGAGCAGACATGTCTCACTGGTCAGAAAGTCTAAATTTTTAAAAACATTTTTAATGCCATATTCTGTAGATCTTTGAAGTGTTTAAAGACTATCTATCTATCTGAAATATATCTATATATACCTAGAAAACTAAACTAACATGACTATAAGTTTGATTATCATAGAAGAGTAATTACTAATCTGTATTTCTTAATTATCCATTACAATCTAAATGAGTTACATAAACATAATACCTCAAACGAGAATAGAAATATATATACAGTATAACAAAATTAAGTTTAAACTTGCATCAATAAACTAAAATCCATAGCAATGTAAAACATTTCTAAACAAGTTGTTCATATTTAAAAATAGGTTCAATAATCTACCCTCTTATCCTATTATCTCTATACCATCCTCTTCTTTATAGAGAGATTGCATGTATAATTAACCTGTGTTAAATAAAAATATTGGTTTTTCTCTGATCCAAATCAGAGGGCTCTTTTGATATGAGACAGAAAAGTCTCTCAACCTTTTCTTTTAGCAGTATGCTTGGGTTTAAAGAAGGAGTGAGTTAATTGCATCTCCAAAGCCAGCTTGGTATATTTGGAAATTTGGGCATAGCTTCTCATACTACTTCCTGCTGAATGAGGGCACTGTATTCTTATGGGGACATAAAGAAAATTTTAGGATATGGGGTAGTCTGTGAGGCTGTATTGTCTGAGCCAGTTTGCCGAGGACAATTTTAAGAGCCATGCCATATTGCCTGCCTGAGTTAATTTTCTGTTGTCCAGTATTGAGCCACTAACCAGAAACTTTTGACATGCCTGGACAAGTCCTGAGTTATTAGAAAATAACTGAACATTTCCTTATCTTTCTGCTACAGTGACCATTAGTAACAATGTTTTGTGGTTAGGTTGCTTGGTTGGGTTGCTTGGCAACTCAACAGTCCCCTGATCTTTTCCCAAAGAAAGTTTCCTGGTCTGCTTACTATAAAACCCACCTGAGAAAAATAAAATTTTGCAGTTTGATCAGAATACTGTCTTGCTGTCAATTCTTTGTGTCTCTTGTCCCTTCATTCACCATTCCCCCTTCTAGGGTCTTTGCTAAAGATCCCACTAGTCAGGACACCAGTTGCCTTGAAACCATTCTGGATATTGGATCATCTGGGCCATGGTGTCATCGGAGACCTTTCAGGGGGTCTTGGCTGGTCAAACCTGATGTATCTTAATCTGGAACAAATCCATAGCCTCTGGCTTTCTGTGGAAAAAAGGAGAGCCTCCTTTTCAAAGCAACATATCCTTAGATCCAAATTTTGAAGTCGAGGTACCTTTAAAATATACATGTTTGTTTACCTGAGCAGTCTTTACAAGAAATGTTTTTTTCAGTTAAAAATCCCAAAGACAACACAATCCAGATTCTCTTTGTGATATCCATCTGTACGTGGCTTATTTTTATATTACTTTTTTTTTCTTTAAAGACTTTATTTTTTAAAACTATCTATTTCTTTATATAACTGCAAATATTACTTTTTTCTCTCTTCCAAGCCCATGTACATTTTTTATACACATTGTAAACCATTTAAAGACTTGTTCCATCTGAATCTGCCTTACTGTGAATCTGTTGCTTTAAACTGCAGTGATTAGTGCTCAATGACTCCACCCACCTCTGCTTCCCAACATGGAGATGGTACATTTACCGCCAGCTTCAAAGGAACCTTGCTCACCACAGAACTCTGGTAGGCAGTGGGTCTATGCCTCTATCAAAGCAGCATGTAGCCCAGAAACCTTTTTTTTTCCTAGCAAGAACTATATCTACCATGTAGCGTAGTGTGCAGTCTGGAGACACTCTGTGTAATGTGATGTAGGTCAAACCTGCACACCATGAGCCCACCATAGAGTAGCTCAAGGCCACAGGCTGCCTTGAGAGAGACAACTAGGAAGCTGTTTTTAGCTATGTTTTAGAATCTTTTTTCTCAGGTTTAGGTGAAAATTCATACCCCACATTGGGCACCATTTGTAGCTAGAGTTATCTTCAGTTCCATCTGGGCCCACAGTCACTCTGACCCAAAAAACCCCCACACAGACACTTATATTATTTAAACTGTTTGACCTAATGGCTCAGGCTTCTTGCTATCTACTTCTTGTATCTTAAATTAACCCATTTCTATTAATCTGTAATTTGGCATGTGGCTTGTGGCTTACCGGTACTTTGTATCTTACTTCTCATGGCAGTGTCTGGCAGCGTCTCCTGACTCAGCCTTCCACTTCCCAGAATTCTCCTCTTTCTTTGTCCCACTTATACTTCCTGCCTGGCTACTGGCCAATCAGTGTTTTATTTATCAATTAATCAGAGCAACACATTCACAGCATACAGATATCCACAGCACCCATGGAGCATAAAATATTTTCAGAGCTGGCAAGGGACAGTGGTAGACACATAATATGTATACTTCTTCTCATAGTAGGGGATATATTTTCCCATTTAAAATGATATTATAGTTGTTGATGTGCATAAATATTTGGTAGAAGCAAAATCAAACCACAAATTCCAACATTGTCACTGATATTGATTAGAGGACAATGCTTCAGTGGGTTGATTTACTTTGCCTTAATACAGGTTCTCACTCAATTACTCTGGCCTCAGTCTCCCAGGTGTCTACTCACCAAAGGGATGACAGGTACATCCCACCATGCCAGGCTAAGGCTTTAGTTTGATATATATTTTATATCTTTGCTGCTCTTGTTCAAGGGGTCTCTGAGTCACCAAATACTTCATAATTCTTTTTTTTTAATTTTTGAGGATAATTTATTAGAAAGAAGCCAGTGAGATGTTCCAACAGCAGACAGGAAGGGGGTTGCGGGGACTGTGAAGGGCCAGAGGCAAAAGGCAACAGCCACAGTGCTAATGTCACTGCTTTGTAACAGAACCTGCTGATGAGTCCTAAGTTTAGATAGTTGACTACATTGTTACAAAGCAGTTATCAACATTCAGATAGGCATTATAGAAACATTGCCAAAGGACAAGATATTTATTGTAATCTTTTTTAAGAGGCCTATACTATTTTGAAAAATCAACAATAAAATTTAAAAACCAAAGATTCTTCCCCATTCCCCAATATATAATGCCACTTGCTAGCATTTGTCCTTCAAGTGTCTGAAATAAAATAGGCCCAAAATTCAAAGGCTCAAATAAGGGCTTGATTCTTTGATTTAGTACCAAATAAAATAAGAGTGTATTTCCTGGAAGGTAGAGTTGTTTTGTCTTTTCTTCCATGTCTCATACTTTCTCACTTCAGGCTACACTGTATAGGACATGCCTTTGCCTCACTTAAGGAATCTAAAGTGAGTGAAGTTTTAAAATGATTTCTAAGGCTTGGTATAGTGGAACACATCAATAATTCAAGCACTCAAAAGGTTGAAACAGAGGATCATGACTGTGAGGCCATCATAGACTATATAAAAATTTCAAGCCAGTCTGGGCTACATAGTGAGACTCTCTCCCAAAAACTAAGGGCTGGGTCTGGGTGTAGTGGCACACATAGTGGCCTTTAATGCCAGTATTTGGGAGTCAGAAGCAGGTGGATTTCTGTGAATTTAAAGCCAGCTTTGTTGACATAGCTCCAGGACAGCCAGAACTACATGGTGAAATCCTGTCTCAAACAACAACAACAACAAACAAACAAAAGAAATACAAACAAACAAACAAAGAACAAAATTAATGACTGGAGATATAGCACAGTGGTAGGGTATTTGTCCAGCATGCAAGGCTGAGTAGTATCTGCAGTGCTGTAGGTAGAAGAGCAGGCTGCTTAGGTGATACCAGAAGAGTTGTTTCCCTGTAAAGTAGGGTGGCAACTGGTAGCACACAGTGATCCCAGCACCCAAGAGAGGCTGAAACAAGAGTATCTTGAATTCAAGGACTCCAATACAGTTGAATGTCCTTGAGGAAACTCAGTTACAATGATTTTTAACCCATCATGCAAATTCCTTTTGTTGCTACACTTGTTGACTAGTTAATTGATCTTTCTGTGAAGGGGCTGTCCTGCCATGCCCCATCTACTTCCTCAGGGGCAAACTGCCATGGGTGTTCTCCTACCCTCTAACTTTCTTTTTATTATTACTTTCTCATCAAGGCAGAAAGTCCATTTGGATCAGAGAGAAACTGACAAGTAGGTCCTGAAACATGGTCCTCAGTGTTGCAGAATATTTTTTAATTATGTAAAAACATGTTGTATTTGTTTAATTATACAAAGATGTGTTGCATTTACTTATGTTGTGGACTATTTATTTAACTGTGTAAAGATGTGTTGCTGTTTCACCTCACCTGTCTAAGGCACCTGATTGGTCTAATAAAAAGCTGAACAGCCAATAGTGAGGGAGGAGGTATAGGAGGGACTTCCAGGCAGGGAGAGTAATTAGAAAGAGGAATTTAGGCTTGAGGAAGAAAGAAAAGGAGATGACAAGGATACACTAGGGTCCAGCCAGCCAGACATGGGGGAAGCAGGAAAGTAGGACATATGGAATGAAAGAAAGGTAAAAAGCCCTGAGGCAAAATGTAGATGAATAGAAACAGGTTAAATTAAGTAAAGGAGCTAGTGGGACATGCCTAAGCTAAGACTGAACATTCATAATTAATAATATGTCTTTGTGTCTTTATTTGGGAGCTGGTTGGTGGTCAAAAGAAAATTCCAACTCTACTTCCACCTGAGTGATATGTGAGAACCTAGGACTTTATTCCATTGTTGTTGTCACTGCTCCTTGGAGAACTTAAATTCACTTAACATAAGTCATATCCTGTAGTTGGAGTTTTCCTGGTCCTGCCTGGCCCACGGTCAGGGCAAATCTCTCTCATCCACCAGTCCCACAGCCACTCAGACCCAACCAAGTAAACACACAGAGACATATTATTTACAAACTGTATGGCTATGTGGCTCAGGCTTCTTGCTATCTAGTTCTAATATCTTAAACTAACCCATTTTTATAAATCTATACCTTGCCACATGGCTTGTGGCTTACCAGTATCTTACATGTTGGTATTCATGGCGGCGGCTGGTATCGTCTCCTGACTCAGCCTTCCTGTTCCCTGAATTCTCTTTTCTGCTTGTCCTGCCTGTACTTCCTGCCTGGCTACTGGCCAATCAGCATTTTATTTATACAGAGTGATATCCAAAGTAATATCCCTTAGTACATGCATGTTTGGAAAAGAAAACAAGCCAGAACCAAGTCACATACTCTTAGGGGCCAATGGCTGCAGATTTATAGCAAATTGCAAACTGGTAAATGGAGGACACAGCATTTAAGAACACGACACCCACATTCCCAAAGAGGTGGTATGGGGTGGGTGGTTTTTGATCTTTTAATGGGTTTTGGGTTTGGAATAATTTTCATTGTTTAGGAGGGTTGGTTACAAGTTGTTGTTGTTGTTAATGGTTAGGAAAAGGGCAAAGCAAAGGAGATTAGATTTAAGGTTTTTGTTTGAAGAAAGATATATAGAAATGATGGAATAGAGGGTAGATTATTGAATCTACTCTGAAAAGTAAAGAGAAGATGGAGATATGTTATAGATTAAAAAGATATATTGAATCTACTTTTAAAATACAATTACTAGCTTTAAATACTTTATATTGGATTGGATTTTTATATATAGTGTATAAATTATATATATTGAAATTGAGATTGTTAGAAAATGCTGTAAATATATTTCTAATCTTGTTCAAGATACTGCACTTATACAGTTCAATTAACAATATAATGCAATTTGCTAATCCTTGAATGTTATTATTACCAACTATTAGTATATAAAGAAATGAAAGTTAGTAGTTAGACATTTAAATCGAACTGGTAGTCATATTAAGTATGTTTTCAAGGTCGAACAGATATATTTTAGATAGACAGGTCATCTTCAAATCTCTCAGAGATCTACAGAATATGGCATTTAAAATGTTATAATAACTTAGAAATTTTTTTCTTTTTTGTGACTATGAGACATGTCAGCCCCTGGCAGCACCAATCTACTTCAGAGAAGATACAGGCATTGAAGAAACTGCATAAGGAGTTAACTTTCATTGTGGTAAAAGTTAACCACTGGACAAGAAACTGTCCTCAAATCAACTGCTGACAAACAGGACAAAATGGACATACAGGACATGAAACAAAGGACTATCGATTTTTGCCAAGACAAATGTGGTTGTGGCTTGAGCAACAAGCATCCTTTGAGGCCAGGACAATATGGCACCATTGCTGAAGTGGCCTTTGCAATCCAGAAAAGGTAGAGTGCCCCTTTCTTCGAAGGCAGTGGACCAACGGCTTCTGATGTGCAGTGGAACAGTAGCTGAAATAGTTATTCTTGAAGAATAACTAAGCTGACGGAGTCTAATCTCTTAATGGTAGACTAACATTTAATAAAGGAGATGAAGCCACCCACAAGCCAAGAAGAAGGACAGCTGAATTCCAAAAGCACTAACAATTTCCAGAATTTAAAATCCTCAATCATGATAGGATACTAGTGCAATTCAGATTTATCTGGTACATGGACTACTCTCACCAAATGTGAGGTTGAACTGTAGGCCTGTGTACATTCTTGTTCACAAATGAGTCTGTCAGATACACTAAGCCTATAGGTTAAAGATGATGCCCCAATGTTGCAGAGAAACCTTGGGTGACTGTCCAGGCAGCTGGCTGTTTTGTCAACTCACAAACTCACAATTTTTTTGAAAGCCGCTTGCATGCACTTTTTTTTTTTTTTTTAGGTAATATTATTTCCTTCTTGGGTCTCTGAGGGAGTTAAAGATTAGATAGTTATGGTTATAGTTATAGTTAGTTGAAAATTAATAGTTATAGTTATAGTTTTCCTTTTTAAGAATTTCAGAAAAGAAACTCACTGAAGAGTAAGTGTATAAATTTGAAAGACATTATAAGATAGTTCTCTGTTAGTAATACAAGTTAAGATAAAACGTGAATCAGGTACATTTTGGACTTACCAAAGTAAGATAGATAATGGAATATTTTCTCTGAGTTTGTCAAATGCAAATGAACTAGACATTGTTTAAGTATTTATTGCTTGTGCACATTGTATACAGTTATTGTATTTATTGTATGTAGTTTTTCTTATATTAGTTATAACTTTTTTCCTTTTTTCTTCTTATTAGAATTGAAGAGGGAAATATGGTGATATTTTATTTGTGCTGAAATGTAATTTTATTTGTATGTTAATAAATAAAGTTACCTAGGGATCAAAGCTAAAAGCAAGCCATTTAGCAGAAGTCCAGTGGTGGTGGCACACTCCCTTAATCCAATCACATATCAGCCAGAGTCTCTGTGTGATCAATGACAGCCAAGAGTGGTGAACTGAACCTTTAATCCCAGTACCAACCCTAGAGACCTGAAGGTCTGTATAGACAGGCAGTGACAAGGAAGTCATGTGGTTGGGTTTAGAGCCAATGAGAAGGCAGAACAGAAAGGCAATAAAAAAACAGTTGCACAGGAGAAGGTCTCTCTCTGGGGAAGCAACAACAGTGAGTGGTAAGCTAAAGGCTATTCACTAGTGCTCTGATCTCTTGGGCTTTTAACTCTGTATTTGGCTCTGTGTTTTTTTATTTAATAAGACCATTGCTTTTCCTGTAAAGGTAGCATTGAGTTTGTATCTGGCAACATCTATAAAGCCAGTTGTTTTCTTCCTGGAATCTATCACCTGTCTCCCAATATCACTTCCCATGGGGCCAGAAAACATCTTTATGGGTTGTGGTGGGGCATTGGATTATGCAGAAGCCACTAATGAGATATTTATCTGCTTTAAGTAATGTGCAATTTTTTGAATTTTTCCAGAAAAACATGAAAATGTGATCAACCACTTTTACGGAACAGAAGGTTAGACCATTACCAGTTGATCTTTTAATTGTGTTCTGATTTTTTTTAAGTTTCAAAATCTCTGATGTTTTCTAATTGCACACCACAGAAGCCAACTAGATTAGACATACAAAGTTATTTTAACAGATCAACCTTAGTGTCTGATTCATTTGGCATGTCCTTAGTAGCATTCAGAAGAAAGCCATTAGGAATGAGTCATACTTTTCAGAGAAGTCTTAGGAAAGAGCTTAAAAAAAACCAGAGGCAAGATGGGGAGAGGAGGCCCCACTTTATCCTGCTAATTACTGGTCTCCTCAGAGAGTAACAGAGGCTTTCTGGGTAGTTTCTGGAACTTTCATCTGTAGGAAAAAATATACATGGGGCCAGATCTTGTTGGTTTCAGTTCCATAGAATATTTCCAACATCCTTTTTTTTTTCTGGTAATATGGCAGAACTGGCTCTGTCTAGGCTTCATTTAGTCTTTGGTCACTGTCTCTGAGGTTCTTCTGTTAGGTCATCAGTGCCCATAGTTTTGGGAGGGTTGGATTCAATGTTGTACACTCAGCACTGGTGGGATGAATTCAATCAGCAGTAATGATTTGTATAATGACCTCAAAGGACACGTTGATGTTTACCACTCTGTCTATCCAGTAAGGTCTGTCCATGGCTTCTGTCTGTGGAAGTGTCCTTGGAAAACCATCCAACATTTAGTTACTTTGGGTGAGATTTTTCAGCTTGTGAAAGGCTAGACCAATCATGATATCATCTGTGATGAGCTTCCCTTAGTCAATGAAAGTCTTGGTCAACACAGTGGTTTCTATGCTCTGTAGCATGTTCTGGCAGAGCAGGACCCCACTGGAGAGGTGCTTCACCTTGAGTGTTTGGTGATACAGTACCACACCCTTGCCAGAGCCCAAGGCCAATGATCACTGTGCACAGCAGTCTCCCTAACAATGCCTCAATGGTGACAAATGGTGGCCCAAGCTTCCCAAATGCTGGGCTGTAGCCTGGCCTCCCCATTCATAGGCTCCACAGCCCCAGAGGGCTACTTTGTAAATTTATAAATGTGAGTCTAGAAATAAAAGCAAAGTTGTGAAAAAAACCTTTAAATCATGATTCAGCTATTTTTCAAAATGGTGGATTTTTTTTATATTTTTAATTACCAAATACTGATAGTTTATATTCATGAGATATAATGTTGCATTTTGACATATTTCTCCTTCATCCCCATGCAACTTCCATGCTCAATCCCTGCTATCTCCACACTGTTCTTCGCATCTGAATTCAAGCTTTTCATATTCTATATACCAGCAATGTCACATACTACATGTCTTTCATTGCCTGGCTTCTTTCACTTAATATATTGTCTCATTCATGTTTCAAATGACAGTATTTGCCACCCTTAAAAGGAATGGAATTTCAAATGTGCACATTGTTTCTCTCCATTTTTTAGGATGGTGGACATTATTGAGTCATTTCTGTTTCTTTCCTAATTTGAATAATTCTTGGATGAACACTGTTGTGGAATATTATTTTAAGATGTATTACATTCATTTATGCTACAGAATATTTGTTTAATGATGCAAAGATGTGTTGCATTCTTTTTTCTTGTATTTTGTTTAACTCTGTAGAACTGTGTTACTTTGTCTAAAACACCTGATTGGTCATAAAGAGAGCTTAAGAACCAATAACTAGGCAGGAGAGGGATAGGCAGGGCTTCCAGGCAGAGAGAATAAATAGAAGTAGAAAAAGAAGAGAGGGGAGTGAGAAAAAGAGAAAAGAAGGAAATGAGGATGCCAGGGGCCTGCCACCCAGCCACCCAACCAGATATGGAATAAGAAGGGAAGAAAAGATATACAGAAATAGAGGAAGGTAAAAGCACAAAAGCAAAAGGTAGACAGGATAATTTCAGTTAAGATAAGCTAGCTAGAAATAAGTTAAGCTATGGCAAGGCAATCATAAGAAAGCATAAGTCTCTGTGTGATTATTTCAGAGCTGGGTGGCAGGCACCTCAAAGAATAAAGAGTAAAAACAACAACTGCAGAACGCAGGAGTGCCCATTTTACAATGCACTACTTCTGATTTTGGTGTTTGGGGAAGCTATATATTTTTAGTAAATAATGACTGCACTCAGTACTTCCCCCTAAGACAGCATAACAGTTAATATTTCTGTACACCCCCATCAGTGCTTGTTTTCTTTGGGTTAGAAAATTTTATTGACCACATTGAACACATAAGATACTTAAATCTTAGCTTGTGAGGCTTCTGAAAGAATTATAATTATTGAAAAAAAACTTATAAATAAGAGCAGATGAAAGATTTCTAATAAAACAGCTAATGAAAATTTAATCAAGTAAACGGTCAGATGGACCCAAATTAATTTGAAGATCTATAGAGTTGTGCTTAATACTTTAACTTGGGAAAGAAAGGAATTTTGACTGAGATTCTACCTCTAACTAAATGAACAGCTACATTATACCAAATAAAATGAAATTGAGAGGGCCTGTAATTTTGTGCCATCTAAACAATAAAAAATAGAGAAAGTTATCTGCATTAGTCAGTTGTTTGTTGCTATAGCAAAACATGCAAGGCTGGATAAAGTATAAAGCAAAGATATTTTTATATTTTATTTTTATTGCATTCATTAATTTGTATGTGCACATGCATGCACATTTGCCATAGCATATTGGACTTTAGAGGACAATTGTAAGAAGTATTTCTGCTCTATGGGTTTCTAGCACCTGAACTCATGTGGTCAAGCATAACAGCAAGCACCATCTCCTGTTGAGCCATCTCAATGGACCCCTCAAAGAGATTTATTTAGGTAACATTTTCAGAGACTAGAAATCCAGAATTGAGTGGACACATTAGTTTAGCTTCTGGTGAGGGACGGACACCTTGGTTGTACTGTTCATGCAGATATTGTGTGTGTGTGTGTGTGTGTGTGTGTGTGTGTGTGTGTGTGTGTAAGCAAACTCCAGTTTAAACACTGAGTGAGTCACCTTCTCTGGAGGAATCCTGCTCTTCCACCAGGATAGATCCTAGGCTAGAGATGGGACATATCCTAGTAAAGGAATATGAATCAGCTTTTACTACAACTTCTAAGGAGAAGCTGTGAGGAGTGACTCTTCTGGGGGTGTGACAGTTGAAGGATGATTGGTAGCAATCTGTGGCCATTGGGGAGACTTGCTCAGCAGAGACTGATGCTCTGGGTGGCAGAAGAGAAAGACAGAAGGTTATTTTCAAATTTGTGACTGTGATTTTCCTATTTGGGCAAGCAAATGCATGGTCCTATTGCATTTTTTCCTAAATTGGGTGTTACGGAATGTACAGATAAAACTGCTCTCAATGAGATATTTCCCCAGCAGCCAAAACAGCAGAAAAGCCTCTTCACCTTACATTCTCCATGGTCCTCTTTGTCATGCTTGTCAAATGCCTCTTAACCTACATGCTGTGGTGTGTGTGTGTGTGTGTGTGTGTGTGTGTGTGTGTGTGTGTGTGTGTTCTGTGCTCCTAATGTAAGACTATTGAAAGCAGGTAATTATATTTTTAAATATGTGTTTTACACAGAAATGTTATCATTTTAATAATGAGCAAATTGTTTCAATTTATTAACTATTAACTAAACACCTGGTGCCTCAAGTACTTTGCAAGTCACATAGGAGAAAGAGGCAATAAAAATAGCTAAGGTTTCTGCTTTCCCAAAGTTTCAACCAAAACTTTACCAACTGGTCTTCAGGGTGACTTTCAGGTCATCCAACTCTATGTAGTTGAATTGTTTCAATGTAAAAGAAAGTGAGTTCATTAGAGCCAAGAAACTGTGAAGCTTCTATTCCTTGGGCATAGCAGAGAAAACACTTGGCAGCACTTTATGGACATCCCATCACCATAAGTGATGCTTACTTTTTGCATGCTTACTTGTATATTGCAAGCAAAGTGCTTGTGAATAAATCATTTTATTCACAAATATTTGCATATTCACAAATATTCACATATTTATTCATAAATATTTAAATATTTACTTAGTACTTAGGGCTCTTCTTCAAAATCAACTCCTTTTTTCTATGCTGATGCTTCTGAACTTTTGGTAACTTTATGTTCTAATAAATTCATTAAAGTTAAAAGTATCATAGGCCAAAAATTCATTTAATGTATCTAGCCCAGGGAACATCATAACATATTAGCTTACCTTAAATGAATTCAGAAAACATGTGTTGGCCTACAATCAGGTAAATTATCTGAACTGCAGATTCTATAGCATTATTAAATGCCCATTTTAGTCATATTTGCTGTGACAAAATATTTGACAAAAACCACTTAAGGGAAGGAGAGGTTTTAGAGGTGTTAGTCTATCATGGGTAGGGGAGGGGCGATAGTACAGAGCATATCACAGAGGCCAAGAATCAGAGAAAGTAGGGCTATGGGTAGAGACTGGGGTGAGATGCAGTCACCAGCACAAACCTCTTAGTAAGAGTCTTCCTCCCTCTTGGTATTTGAAAGCGTTCTAACTGACTTTTCTTTCTATCTCTACCTTACTGATTTTAACCCAGATTCTGCTTTGAGGCCTGTTGGGGTTTTAATGTGACCTGGTCCCCACAGGCTCACATGCACACGTGATTCTCAACTGTTGCTGCTGCTTAGAAAGGTTGTGGGACTTTAGGACAGGGAGTCTAGCTGTCCGTTCCTGCCACAACACCTCCCCAGCTTGCTGCCCTGTCTCCTCTGCCCCAATGGAAACATAAACCAAAATAAACTCTTTCTCCTTGAAATTATTTTTGTAGGGTAATTTTTCACAGTAACATGAAAACAAACTAAGATGGTGGAGTCCAGATCATTGTCTTGCAAATGTCCAAGTGGTCCTGACTCTATTTACTGTTTGTTGTGGCCTCCAACCACTGGGGCAGGCAGTTCAAATAAGCACATGTGACCCAGAAGCTGCCCATGTAATTCTTTGATATGGTCACTAGAAAAACAAAGGAAGTTACTTTCCAGTTCTCGTCTTTAAACAAATTTAGAATAGTGGGTAAATGGATCTATAAGCACATCACTCCATATTCAGTACAAATGGTTGGTACAGGGTACAAAAACAATATGTAAGACTGAATGATTATTCAAGCACTCAGGGTGCTGAGGCAGGATTGACATGGGATCCAGGACAGCATGGGCTATAGTTCAGGAATTAGACAAATCTGGCATGATGGTTCATTTTGATTGTCAACTTGATGAGACTTAGAGTCATCACAGAATCAAACCCCTAGGTGCCCGGTGAGGGCTTGTCTAGATTAGGATAATTAACATGGGGAGACCCACCTTAAATGTGGGTGGTCACCATTCTACATGCTGGTCCAGGGCTTAAAATGAGAAAATAAGCAAGCACTAGCATTCATCACTCTTTGCCCACTGTGTACAGTTTCAAAGTCCCTCTTTTTTACCCATGGAGGTGCACAAATATTCTCATTCTGGCTTTTTTCCCATGAAATGGGTCCCTGTGTGTCCTCTGTGCCTTGGACTGTTTCCATTCAACAGTGCTTACTCTGTGGTACTCCAAAAGGTCTGATACTCTATTATTAAAGGGGCCAGTACAAGGTCTCCCAAGACCTGTCCTTTTTAAAATCATGTTTTCTTAGGCTCAGAACTTAGCTGTGAGGCACAGGGCACTTGGAAATGTTTCTTACTGAGACATTATGAACAATCTATTATTTTTGCTTTTCAGTATGTGTGCATACAGACAAAGGTATGAATACGCTTTGTGTTGTATCAGATTGTATTGCTTCATTCCTGCTAATGAGGATAGAATATTCCCCTAGACCTGGTTACCAAGAGAGTAATGGAAATGTCTTCTGTTCCCCTGCTTTATGAAACAAGGAATGACATTAGTATAAAATGAATTTGGTTTGGGATTTGTTTTGACTTGTCATTTAAGCCTGTCATTAGGCTTGCCAAATGCCTTTCAAGGTCAGATCCATGCTTATTCTCTTGTGTTACAATAAAGAGGAGAGATCTTGTTACCAGGGAAAATGTACCAATGAGGGAAGCTAGGGCCAGACATCTGCTAGGCTGAAAAGGGATTCTAGACCATGCAGAGACTTCACATGGTAGCAGATGATAAGTGTATTTAAAACAAAGTGAGCTTAAAAACCAAGGAACAGCCGGGTGGTGGTGGCGCACGCCTTTAATCCCAGCACTTGGGAGGCAGAGCCAGGCGGATCTCTGTGAGTTCGAGGCCAGCCTGGACTACCAAGTGAGTCCCAGAAAAGGCGCAAAGCTACACAGAGAAACCCTGTCTCGAAAAAACAAAACAAAACAAAACAAAACAAAAAAAAAACAAACAAAAACAAACAAACAAACAAAAAACCAAGGAACAAAACAGAGGAAGTGAGTTACAAGCTCCTAGAGAGAGCAGAGGTTTCTGTGTGTGCTGCTTTCCAAATGAAACTGATAAACCATTTCCTTCTGGCTATGTTCCCCTAGAGACAAAGTGAGGTCCAACTCAATGCTAGGAGACTGTAAACTGGCAGAGCATTGAGTGGGCAGCATGTTGATGGGAAGGAGCACATAGAAAATGAAAAAGGAAGGACAGACAAACCCATGATCTTACATGTGCTTTTTATGTTAAACCTTGTTAGTATTTTACCTCTTCATGGAAGCACGTTCAAAATGCATAGGGTCAAAGGTAGCTGAATGCTACTGCTGAGAGATCTGTGGGATATGGGCATGTTTTTTTATATGTAGTAAAATAATAGTGTGATTGAAACAAGCAATCTCATGCTCAAATTTTTCAGAAAATATTTTAAAGAGATATTATTTTGCTAGCATGACTTAGGTAGCTTGCCCTTTCTTCATTTTTTTTTTCAAATGATCAGGCCCAGAAGCCCAAAGCTGTCACTAGCATATGCAAGGAAGACAGTGTAGAATAAAGAAGGTTTAAAATAAAAGAACTAACCAAGTATAAAATATTACTCTGTGAGCAAGAATTTCAGCAGCCACCCACCAACAGGAACTTTGTGCCAGCTGTGAAGCACACCTGAACTTAACAGCAACCGTTTTTGGATAATCCAGCCAAGGATCCTGATCCATCTAAATATGCAGCTGGCATGGGGAACGTGAGGATGTCAGTCACAATGACCAGCATACACCTGTCTCTGAAAATGCCAAGCTTAAGCATGTTTCTAATGTGTTGTTTATTGTTGGGGATTCCTATTTTTTCCCCAGTGACCTCCTATGAACTTCCAGCTTATATATCACTTACTCTTGGAAACCTTTCACAATTATCTCATAGATTCCAATTGTCTTTTCTTGATAGCCTTTTGTTCATGCCCCACTTGAAAACACCTCCCAAATTCATGCCTTTGATTGTGACATTATTCTCAGCATAGGTGTCAAAGTAACAACAAAGAGTTATTCATGTTCCTTTAGCCAGCATCTGGCAAGGAGGAACTACTTAGAAGAGAATTAACAGATAATTGAGACAGTGTGTGTTTTGACAACCCAACTGCTTTGACAACCAGGATAAGAGTTTGTCAACATTGGGTGGTTTGGATCAGTGCTTTACAAGTAGAATTCTCCTGTCTTCTTATTATTTAAAGTCCTATTTATTTTACTTAAAAGGTGTTACACATCTCATGAGTCATGCTTGGAAAAATGTCTAGATAAATTTGCAGAGCATACCACTGGAAAATTATATTGCATCAAGCTATAAAGCACGTTCATTCTTCAATTTTACACATGAATGTAAAAATATATTAGAGTTACACTCCAAGGGTAAGGGTCTAGAAAGGAAGGAACACTGCTGAGGAACTCTGTGTAGAACTAGCTTGGGGAGACAAGCAGCCATCTTGAGTCATACCAGCTCTACTGACCAGCTCAAGACAAACAAAACCATTCAAGTGTTATGAGGAGCTTTAGAGTCAGACCCAACTCAGGGGTTTGCCCAGCTCTTTAATACTAGTTTGCAATGAACCAGGTATGTGATAAGTGATTTGAAGCCACATTTGTCCTGATGCTTCCTTTTGACCCAGACTGTGGAAATATGCTTTGTCCTGCTGCTGCCCAGGGCTTGTCAGGAAGTTCCCCGAGTTAGCTGCACACTGTGAGATCCTGGATCCATCCGTGCTTTCTTTGGTCTAATACATTTTGTCCCTGATCTATAAGCTAGGACCAGGATGTTCTGGAGCACCAAATTGTTCCTATTTCTATGTGATTTTGACTTTTTCAACCCAAACTCTTTTTATGTGATCTTCAGATTGTGATTGCCTTAAATGTCAGGAGGGAATTGTGGCTGTTATTCATTTAACTTGATCAATATTAGAATCAAGAGGGAAATTTTGGGCCTACAGTGAAAATTCAGTCTGTAATTTAAATAATGAAGTCATCTTCAGACAAGGAAGCAGTCATATCAGGCATTCTGCTCTCAAAACATCGTGTGATGAGGTGAATCAATGAGAAAGATGACTGAAAATGGAATCCATCTTGATACATGGCTTTTCATTCATGAAGAGAAGATGTGAAATTCAAAGAAAACCACAAATGCTTATTATTTATTTATTTATATTACATCATGGCTACAGTTTTCCCTCCATCCTTTCCTCTGAGAACTTACCCCTCTCCATCCCCCTGCTTTCCCACCCTCCAATAAACTTCTCCTCCATTTCTGTTCAGGAAAGGGCAGGTATCCCATGGATATCAACAAAACACAGCCTATCACATTGCAGTAAGGTTATGCACATCCCCTTGTATTGAGGCTGTGAAAGGTAACCCAGTATGAGGAATAGGATTCCAAAACCCAGTGAAAGAGTTAGGGAGAGCCCCTGCTCCCACTGTTAGGAGTCCCACAAGAAGAATAAGCTATACAACTATAACATATATGAAGCAGGCCTAGGTCAGTCCCATGAGGGCTCCCTGGTTGTCAGATATGTCTCTCTGAGCCCCTATGAGCCAAGGTTAATTGATTCTGTGGGTTTTGATAGCATTTAGACATCTGTGCTGGCCTGCCCTTAGGATCCTGACAGAATATACCTCAGCTGCAGCCACTAAGAGCACCCCCTGTGTACATTCGATAGGTTTCCTTACAAAAGGTGGGCCTTGTACACCTCCTGTCTTTCTCTTTCTCTTTCTCCACTTTCATCCCCAGGGACTGGTCTCTGTCCCCTTCTCTGCTCTCTTCTCTCCCCTCCCCTCATTAAACCTCCTATGTGGGCCTTATTGTATGGTGTGACTCTTTCCCATTGTTTTTAAAAAACAACATTGGTTCTCTGACCTGGAAGCCTCTCCTGGCAGTCTGAAATGTGTTGGGACCCTGGATCCTGGTCCACCCCCAATAGCCCTACTTTCCCACCTAATGGATTGCTGGGATTCTCCGTTCAACAATGACAATTTGTAATACCCCTGCTTTTGGCAATTTCCCAATAATGATGCTTTCTTTCTTGAGCACAGTCCTTACCTTCTGGCTTTTCTCGAAGTCCTGGTACCAGACGACTGTGTCTCACTCAGGCTCCTAGCCTATTGCCCCCTGCTTTTTGGACGATGGTCCACTGAACATCTTGTGCCTGCTCATTGGTCCTCGCTGAATCTCTGGGATGTTAGAGATTCCAGCCCTTGGACCTTCTGTACCTCACTCATGGAAAATGCGCCTACCTCCATAGCACCTGATTTAAGGACTTAACTTGTCTGCCTTTGCAGTCAGACTTGTTCGCATAAAATGGCTGCTTACCCACACTCCATATTCTGGTATTTCACAGGACCTTTGTAACTTCTTCCAATGATCCGAAAGATAGAAGGGGGTACCCTACTTTCAAGCTTTCTCTTATCATGTCTCTACTACTCTGATGTAGCCTTTCACTCTTTCACTCTTTTGCTCACCCCCTCCCTCAGACCTCTTGCACTAACTCTGTTGTGTGTGGCATGTGTGTTTAGTGGCATACCTTGGCAAGGCCTACCAAAGGTGCCCACTTCATGCTAGAACCCTACCTGCCTGCTCCACTCACAGCAGATCTGCTGTCTTCCACCTGCAACAAATCAGCTTCCTCATTCACCAACAGCTTTGCCTTCCATTTAATACCAACAATTGGGTATCTGGTGGAGCCACCTACCTTTGACCATTCCCCTGGGTGTGAGGCTTCATTTCTCGAGCACAGTCCTCACCTTCTGGCTTTTCCCAAAGTCCTGGTACCAGGCGGCTGTGTCTCTCTCGGGCTTTTAGCCCTCGGCCCCTGTTCTTGTGTGACAACGTACTGAACAGCTTGTGCCCACTTAATCTGATCCTCCCTGGATCTCTGGGACACCAGAACATTCAGGCCTTTGTATTTTCTCTCTGTCTCATCCTTGGGAACTGTGTCATACACCTCCTTGCTCCCATTGGGATGTCTTTGGAAGACCCACTGACCATTCTTTAGACAAGGCAGTTGGGTAACTGAGAAAGAATTCTCCACTTTCTTCCCTTCTCTTTGCTCCAAGACCTGCTTGTATCTGTCTGTTCTTCCCTCTCTAAATGTTCTGTTTGCTGCAACCTGTGAACCAGAGATGGAGAAGCCAACTTCATCTTGCTCAGCACATACCAGTTCTCTCTTTCTGTTTACTCAACTCCTGTTTAATTCCGTGCATATGTGCATGTTATTATTAACAGCAACCACGTGGCTCTCCTCCATTTTGGCTGGTGACCTCATCATGATTCCTTGTGAGCTCCAGGGAGTCAACTTGAATCTATCTGAACAGCATCTTGCCAGATCCCAGAGGTGCCCAACTGTTCCACAGAGTCTGGACAATGAAGGGAAATAGCCTTTCTGCCATTTTTTAAATACAACAGATTTTCTTGTGGTGTCCTTGATTCTGCTGGCTCCAACAATCCTTTCTCCTCTTCTGCAGGATTCCCCAAGTTCTGCCTAACGTTTGGCTGTGGGTCTGCCTCTGTTTCCATCAGTTGCTGGATGAGAACAATAGGCGCTAATCTATGAGTATAGCAGAATATCATTAGGCATCATTACATTGATATTTTTCTCCAGTTGTTTATAGTTTTATCCTAGGTCTCTGGGTCATCTAGCCTGTGGGTCCTGGTACTACAGGCAGTGTCAGGAGTGAGCTTATTCTCCTGGCATGGATTTTAGGCTAGACCAGCCATTGGTTGGCCACTCCCTGAATCTCTAGGCCACCCATATCCCATAGGCAGGACAGGCTGCAGGTTGAAAGTTATGTAGTTGGTTTCCCATTCCCTCCATGTGGTGATATTTTGTTTATACTCTAATAAACAAAGCTTGCCCAAACATCAGAGGGCAGAGTCAGCCACAGAGTTAGCCATAGAGGTCAGGCTATGGTGGCACACATCTTTAATCCTAACAGTTGGGAGACAGAGGCAGAGATCCATATGGATCTCTGTGAGTTCAAGGCCATCCTAGGCTACATAAGATTAATCACATCTCAAAGAGAAACAGAGCCAGGCAGTGGTGGCACACACCTTTAATTCAAGCACTTGAGATCTCATACCTTTGCTAGCAGTATTTGGGAAGCACACATGCCATTAATCCGAGTACTAGGAAGGTTGAGACAGGAAGTGATATGGCTGGGCAGAGAAAGTCATATAAGGTGGGAGGAGATAGGAACTCAAGTCCTTTGGACTGAAGACTCAGGGGCATTTAGTCTGAGGATTCATGGAGACAGGATCTTCCTTTTTCAGATGAGGAGTTGGAGAGCTGAGAAGTGGTTGTGTCTTGTTTCCTCTGATCTTTCAGCATTTACCCCAATATCTGGCTTTAGGTTTTTATCATAAGACCATTTAGGATTCGTGCAACACCTCCACTTGAAGACTTGCCTGCTCACAGGAGATGGCCAGTTCAGGCCTGCTATTGCTACAAGTCTTAGCTGGGTTCATCCTTGTAGGTTCCTGGGATATTATCTTACACCAGGTCTTTATCTGACTCCAAAATTCCTCTCCCCTTTCCAGTAGTCTCTTTCAGTACCCTCCCTCTCCTCTTCCTTGACCTGATTGCTCATGTTCCTATCCCCACCCAACCTCAGTGCATTTATGAAATCTCTCCTATTTCACCTTCACAGGGAGATCCAGGCATCCCCACATGAATCCTTCTTGTTCCTAACCTCTTTGGGTTTGTGGATCATAGCATTATTTTATAGCTAATATCCACTTATAATTTAGTATATACCATGTTTGTCTTTCTGTGTCTGGGTTACCCCACTCAGGACTATATTTTTCCTAGTTCCATCTATTTCTCTTCAAATTTCATGATATTGTTTTTTTTTTAACAGCTGAGTAATATTCCATTGTGTAAATGTACTACTTTTTTTATCCATTCCTCAGCTGAGGGACACCTAGGTTGTTTCCAGGTTGTGGCCATTAAATATAAAGCTGCCATTAAATTGTTGAGGAAAAATCTTTGTGGTATGATTGAGCATCCTTTGGGCATATGCCCAAGAGTG
Source organism: Peromyscus eremicus (assembly GCF_949786415.1). Taxonomy (NCBI): domain Eukaryota; kingdom Metazoa; phylum Chordata; class Mammalia; order Rodentia; family Cricetidae; genus Peromyscus; species Peromyscus eremicus. Next base: position 4,474,455 of record NC_081417.1, on the reverse strand, counting down.
GTATAGGTTGGTCTTGTGGTAGATTGATTACCAATTTTCTGAGAAACTGCCATATTGATTTCCAAAATGACTGTACAGGTTTGCACTCCCACCAGCAATGGAGGGGTGTTTCCCTTGCTCCATATTGTCTCCAGCATGAGCTGTCACTTACATTTTTGATGTTAGACATTCTGACAGGTGCTGTGGGATAGTCTTTCTGTATGCTGTGATAATGCGTTGCTAGCATTGGTTAATAAAGAAGCTGTTTTAGCCTATGGTAAGGCAGGATAAGATCCAGGCAGGAAATCAAAGGAGATACAGGGAGAGGAAGGTGGAGTCTGGGGAGACACCATACAGCAGCTCAAGGAGCAACAAAATGTCAGAAGACCAGTAATGCCCTGGCCACGTGGCAATATATAGATGAATAGAAATGGGTTAATTTAAGGTAGTAGCTAGCTAGCAATAAGCCTGATCCATAGACCAAACAGCCTGTAATTAATACAAGCCTGTGGGTATTCATTTGGGACCAATGAATACAGCAGCTGTGGGACACAGGAAAATTTCCAATGACATTTAGCACTCACCATCTGCCATTGATCCACATCAACCTAAAAAAGCTTTAAAAAGATTCCAAATGCACAAAAACAGAGCCAAGAAGAGCTTTCTAGTTCAGGTCTCATTAAGGATTGCAGTACAGAACCACATCCTCTGGCCATGATGGGCTTTAGTGGCAACATGACAGACTTCTGTAGTCACTCATGGGCCATGATACCAAGAGGCTTCTCCCAGTGGCTGGCTGCAGGCTTAAGAGCACAACCATGTGCCACATGACAGGCTCCCATAGCCCCCTATATGGGCTATTAGAAAGAGAGGATTCTCCCAGCTGCTGCTTGCTGGCTTAAGCTAACAGAAAAACCTCCAGCAGGGAGCACGCTGCAGGTGGGTCAAGTTTTTTCTCTTATAGACAAAGGATGATGACTCACAGTAAAAACAGATCCAGACAGAAAAACCTCTAATGGGTCACAATATGTTTAAAAAATGTATGTAGGCCTGAGATTTTTTAAAAAAAGGATAAAGTCCTTAAAAAGAAATAGAGTAATAAAAAGATTAGTAAGACACATAAAGATGGAATATACATAGAGAGTCTGGATACTGTATATTATTATGTTGTTTTGGGATTCTTAACTGCAGAGAGACATTTGGTTGTGGGGGCTGCTAAGTTAAACCAACACATATATTTGAAAGGTACCTTGACTTCAAAATTAGGGTCTAAGGATAGGTTGCTTTGGAAAAGAGGTTCTGCTTTTGTTTCCCCAGAAGATGAGAACCTATGGATTGCTTCCAGGCTAATATGGTTTGATTGAGTAAGACTCCCTGAAAAATCTCCAAAGGGAACAGCTGGCCTAGATGATCCAACATTTCAGACTGCCTCTGTTGCAGTTCCCTCTGAGTTTTGGATGCAGAAAGTCTTCAAGGCCCCTGGCTGAGATGATTCAGCCTCACAGACTACTCCAGTCAGGACTTGACCATAATCCTAAATTTTCTCATGGTCCCACAAAGATTACCAGCACCCCAATCAGCAGGAAGTAGCCTAGGAAATTTAAAAAATGGATTATGAATGCTTTCCTTTATTTAGGGGGTGTGGCTACAAATTGTTATTGGTCATAATCAATCTCTTTCTAAAGTAAGATGGGGGTATGATATAGAAATGATAGGAAAAAAGTGTAGATTGTTGAATCTACTTTAATCCAAAAAACAACTATTAGTCTTACATATTTTACATTAATATAGCTTTTGCTTTATTGATACAAATTTCAGGTCAATTTTGTTATACTATATGTATATTTCTACTCTTGTTTAAGGTATTATGTTTATGCAGCTCATTTAAAAATGTAACGTATAGTTAAGAAATACAAATTAATAGTCATCTATAAGAGTTAAAGTTAGAGTCATACTAATTAGGTTTTCTAGATATACAGAAATATATTTCAGATAGATAGGTAATCTTCAAACACTTTAAAGACCTATAGAATATGGCATTTAAAATGTTTTAAGAACTAGACTTTTCTGGACAGTCAGACGTGTCTGCTCCTGGCAGCACCAATCTACTTCAGAGAAGATGATGGGCATTGGAGAAATTCCATATGGAGTTTACTTTCTTTATGGCAAATGTTAGCCACTGGACAAAAAAAAGTGTCTTTGCCTCGAGTACTTGACAAAATGCTGTACAAACTAGATATTCATGACCCATAGAAAAGTGACCACTGGACTTGGCTAAAACAAGGTGAGATAGTCTTTCAGGTTCCTGCTTTACAGAAGAAACTGCCAGACATTCTAGAGGACACAGATGAAAGTGACTGATGAACTTTGCCATTAGGCAGAATAATTTTTCAAATGTCCTGTTTTACTGAAAAGTGTACCAGTTACTCTAGGCCTATAGGCTACACATGGATGCTCCAATGTTACAAAAGTATTGTAGATGACTGTCCAGACAGTCAGATGTCTCTGTCATTTCTAGAGTTTTGGAATTTGCTTGCAATGTACGTCCTGTTTACTCAAATAATATATCCTCCTTTGAGGTCTTTGAGGGAGTTGAAGATTAGTTAATTATAATTATAGTTTTCCTTAGCTATGATAAAAGGTAAATTAGATAGAAAACTTTAGACTCACAAAAATAAGGTAGATTATAGAGTATTTTCTTTAATTTTCAAATAGACTAGATATTGTAACTATAATTCTTAACTGATAATTGTTTTATTATATGTAATTTTACTATGATAAAATAAAAACCTTCCTCTTTGATTAGACAGAAAAGAGGAAGTGCTGTGGGATGGATGGTCTTTCTGTATGCTGTGAATATGTGTTGCTACCGTTGGTTGATAAAGAAGCTGTTTTGGCCTATGGTCAGACAGGATAAGAGCCCACTGGGAAACCTAAAAGAGATACAGGGAGAAGAGTGTGGAGTCAGGGGAGATATGATACAGCTGGCCAAGGAGCAACAAGTTCTCAGCAGACCAGTAATACCACAGCCACATGGCAATGCACAGATAAACAGAAATGAGTTAACTTAAGATGTAGTACCTAGCTAGCAATAAGCCTGAGCCATAGACCAAGCAGTCTGTAATTAATATAAGCCTCCATGTATTTATTTGGGACTAAGCAGCCACAGGACACAGGAAAGCTTCTGGCTACAGACAGGTATAAGATAGAATCTCAGTGTTGTTTTGATTTGTTTCCCTGATGACTAAGGATGTTGAACATTTAAGTGTTTCTTGGCAATTTGAGGTTCCTCTATCAACAATTATCTTTTAGATCTCTACCCCATTTTTAATTAGATTATTTGGTTTGTTGATGTCTAGTTTTTTGAGTTCTTTATATATTTTGGAAATCAGCCCTCTGTTAGATGTGGGGTTGCTGGAGATCTTTTCCCTTTATGTAGGCTGCCATTTTGTCCCAATGACAGTGTCCTTTGCCTTAAGAAACTTTTCAGTTCTACAAGGACATATTTATTAAGTATTGATCTTAGTTTCTGCACTATTGTTAGCCTGTTCAGAAAGTTGTCTCCTATGCCAATGCATTTAAGGCTATACGCCACTTTCTTTTCTATCAGGCTCAGTGTATTTAAATTTATGTTGAGGTCTTTGATCCACTTGGACTTGAGTTTTATTCAAGGTGATAGATATAGATCTATTTGCATTCTTCTACATGCCAACATCCAGTTATACCAGCAACATTTGTTGAAGATGCTTTTTTTTTTCCATTGTATAATTTTGGCTTCTTTGTTGAAAATCAGGTGTCTGTAGGTATGTAGATCTATATCTGGGTCTTCAGTTACATTCTGTTACTCAACCTGTTTGTTTTTATGACAATACCATGTGGTTTTTATTACTATAGTTCTGTAGTTCTTGTAGAAATCAAGGATGGTGATACCTCCAGAAGTTCTTTTATTGTATGAGATTATTTTTAGCTATGCCAGTTTTTTTTTTTGTTTTTTCTTATGAAGTTGAGTATTGTTCTTTCAAGGTCTGTAAAGAATTGTGATGAAATTTTAATTGGGATTGCATTGAATATATAGATTGCTTTTGGTAAGATGGCCATTTTTACTGTTAAACTTTGTGATTCATGAGCATGGGAGATCTTTCCATCAGCTGATATCTCCTCAAATTCCTTTCCTCAAAAACTTGATGTCCTTGTGATACAGGTTTTTTCACTTGCTTGGTTAGAGTTATTCCAAGACATTTTGTATTATTTGAGGTTATTGTGAAATTTGTTGTTTCCCTAATGTCTTTCTCAGCCCATTTATCATTTGTATATAGGAGGGCTACTAATTTCTTTCTTTTCTTTTTCTTCTTTCTTTCTTTCTTTCTTTTTTTTTTTTTTTTTTTTTTTTACTTAATCTTGTATACGGCCACTTGACTAAAGGAATGTCAGCTATAGGAGTTCTCTGGTAGAATTTTTGGAGTTGCTTATATATACTATCTATCATCTGAGAATAATGATGCTTTGACTTCCTCTATTCCAATTTGTATCCTCTTGATTTGCTTTGGTTGTATTATTGCTGTAGCTAGAATTTAAAATAATATGTTGAACATTCTTATATTGTTCCCAATTTTAGTGGAATTGCTTTCAATTTCTCTCCATTTAATTTGATGTTGGCAAATAGCTTACAGTATATTGCTCTTGTTATGTTTATGTTTGTCTCTTGTATCCCTGATCTCTCCAAGAGTTTTATCATGAAGGGATGTTGAATTTTGTCAAAGGCTTTTTCGGCATTTAATGAGCTAATCATGTGATTTTTTTTTTCCAGCTTGTTTAGTTGATGGATTGTAGTGACATATTTTTGTATGTTGAAGCTTCCCTGCATCTCTGGAATGAAGCTACCTGATCATGGCAGATGATCTTTTTGATATGTTCTCAGATTCCGTGTGCCAGTATTTTAGTGAATTTTTGTATGAATGTTCATGAGGGAAACTGATCTGCAATTCTTCCTTTGTTGAATATTTATGTGGCTTTGGTATCATGGTGCCTGTGGCTTCATAGAAAGAATTTGTCAGTGTTCCTTCTGTTTTTATTTTGTGGAATAAATTGAGGAATATTGATATGAGCTCTTCTTTGAAAGTCTGATAGAATTCTGCATTAAAACCATCTGCCTCTTTTGTTGTTGTTGTTGTTTTTGGTTGGGATATTTTTAATGACTGCTTCTACTTTCATAGGGGTAATAGGTCTGTTTAAACTGTTTATGTGACCTTGATTTAACTTTGGTAAGTGGTATCTATCAAAAAAAATTGTCCACTTCTTTTAAATTTTCCAGTTTTGTGGAGTACAGGTTTTTGAAGTATGATCTAATGATTCTTTGGATTTCCTTACAATTTGTGTTCTTTTTGTTTATGATTTTGCTAATTTGGATATGCTCCCTTCGCCTTTTAGTTAGATTGAATAAGGGTTTGTCTATTTGTTTATTTTTCTTGAAGATCAAACTTGTTTTATTGATTCTTTGAATTTTTCTCTTTGTTTGTATTTTATTGATTTCAGCCTTCAGTTTGATTACTGTAGCTGGAGCTATCTCTGGTCCCTCCTGGGCCTACAGCCACTCAGACCCAAATAAATACACAGACGCTTATATTATTTATACTTTTTGGCCTAATGGCTCAGGCTTCTTGTTATCTGGTTCTTATATCTTAAATTAACCAACTTTTATTAATCTATAAGTTGCCACATGGCTTGTGGCTTACCGGTACTTTACATCTTACTTCTCACGGTGGTGGCGGCTGGCAGCATCTCCTGACTCAGCCTTCCCCTTCCCAACATTCTCCTCTCCCTTTGTCCTGCATATACTTCATGTCTGGCTACTGGCCACTCAGCACTTTATTTATCAACCATTCAGAACAACACATTCATAGCATACAAATCTCCACCGCAGGTTATTTCCTTCTGTCTACTCCTTTTGTATGTTTGTTTCTTTTTGTTCCAGAGCTTTCAGGTATGCTGATAAATTGCTAATATGAAATCTCTCCAAATTCTACATGAAGACCTGAGTGCTATGTACTTTCCACTTAGCACTGCTTTTATTGTGTTCTGTGAGTTTGGATAGGCTGTGCCTTCATTTTCATTGAAATCTAGGAAGTTTTTCATTTATATCTTATTTTTTTTGACACAGTGGTTAAGAGTTGTTTAGTTTTAATGATTAGTTACACTTTCTGCATTGTGTTGTTATTGAACTCCAGCTTTCATTCATGATGATCTGATAAGATACAGAGGGTTATTCTACTTTTTTATATCTGTTGAGACTTGCTTTTTAACCAAGTATATGGTCAGTTTTGGAGATGTTTCCATGAGGTGCTGAGATGATGCTGAGATGGATGAAATGTTGTGTAAATATCTGTTAGGTCCATTTGAGTCATAACGTCTATTAGTTCTATTATTTCTGTGTTTAGTTTCTGTCTGGATGACCTGTCCATTGGGGAGAGTGAGGTGTTAAAGTCTCCCACTATTATTATGTGGGGTTCTTTGAGTGATTTAATCTTCAGTAGTATTTCTTTTACAAATGTGGGTGCCCTTACATTTGGTGCATAGATGTCCAGAATTGAGGCATCATCTTGGTGAATTTTTTTTTTGATGAGTGTGAAATATTCTTCCTCATTGCTTTTGAGTGATTTTGATTTTAAAGTTATTTTATTAGATATTCGGGTAGCTACACCAGCTTGCTTCTTAGGTCTATTTGACTGGAAAATCTTTTTTCAACCCTTTACTCTGTGGTAATCTCTTTGATGTTGAGGTGTGTTTCTTGTATGCGGCCAAATGATGGGTCCTGTTTTTGTATCCATTCTGTTAGCCTGTGTTTTTTTTTTAAATTGGCAAATTGAGTCCACTGATATTGAGGGATATTGATGACCAATGGTTGCTAATTCTTGTTACTTTGTTGGTGTTGGTAATGTGTGTGGGTGCATGTGCTTGTGCGTGTCTCTGTGTGTGTGTGTGTTCCCCTTCTTTGTGTTTTGCTGGTATAAGATTATCTATTACCTGTGTTCTTGTGGGTGTAGTTAACATCCTATGGTTGGAGTTTTCCTTTTAGTACCTTCTGTGGTCCTGAATTTATGGATATATATTGTTTAAATTCAACTTTGTCATAAAATGTCTTGTTTTCTCCATGTATGGTGATTGACAGTCTTTCTGGGTATAGTAGTTTGGGCTTGCATCTCTCTTAGTATCTGTAAGACATCTGTCTAGGCCCTTCTGGCTTTTAGAGTCTCCATTGAGAAGCTGGGTGTGATTCTAATAGGTCTGCCTTTATATGTTACTTGGCTTTTTTCCCTTGCTGCTTTTCATATTCTTTCATTGTTCTGTATGTTTAGTGTTTTGATTATTATGTGGCCAGGGGACTTTCTTTTCTGATCCATTCTATTTGGTGTTCTGTAAACTTCTTGTACCTTTATGTACACAACCTTCTTTAGGTTGGGAAATTTTTCTTCTATAATTTTGTTAAATATATTCTTTGGGTTTTCAAACTGAGATTCTTTTCCTTCTTCTATTCCTATTATTCATAGGTTTGGGCTTTTCATAGTGACCCAGATTTCCTGGATGTTTTCTTTTAGGAATTTTTTATATTTAACATTTTCTTTGACTAAGGAATCATGTCTTCAATGCCTTAGATTCTCTCTTCCATCTCTTGTATGCTGTTGGCAATACTTGCATCTGTAGTTCCTGTGTACTTACCTGAATTTTCCATTTCCAGGATTCCCTTTGTTTGAATTTCTTTATTGCTTCTATATCCATTTTAAGGTCCTGAACTATTTCCTTCACCTGTTTGTTTGTTTCTTTGTTTTCTTGGCATTCTTTTAGGGATTTGTTGATTTCATCCATTTTCCCCCCTCAATTTCTTTAAGGGATTTTTTTCATTTCTTCTTTAAGGATCTTTATAATCTTCATAAAATTATTTTTTAGGATCCTTTTCTTATGTTTTAGCTGCATTGTATTGTTCAGATATTGCTGTCATTGCATAGCTGGGTTCTAATGGTACCATATTGCTTTTTCTATTATTGATTGAGGTCTTACACTGGCATTTAGGCATCTATACTTCAAATGGTTATAGGTCTAGGTGTTTAATCCTGTGTTTGTCTTTGTTGGATGGATAGTCCCCCCCCTTGGTTTCTCTTTCCTTTCTGATTTTCTGGCCTAGGTTGTCAAGGGCTCTGGTGGTTAGTGAGCCTTCAGGTCCAGCAGGGCATCTCTGCTTGGATTTTTGGGTTTGGGGTCCCTAGATCCAGCCTAGCCTCTGATAAAACAGAAGTCTTCTTCCAAAGTTGTAGACCAATATACAGAGCCCAGGGTAGGGTGTGCAGTCTCAGGATGTTTGGCAAGCTTAAAGGGGTTTAATGTGTAGTGGGCATTATCTTATCTGAGGTCCCTAAGACCAGCCTGGCCTCCAAAAAAGCTTCAGAGTTGTGGAACATAGTAAGGAGCCCAGGGGAGGTGGTACAGTCTGGGGATGTTGTGAAGGCTTTAAGGGGTGTTAGCGGGCAGTGCAAAGTGTCTTACCTGGGGTTCCTAGATCCTGCCTGGCCTCTGGTAAAGAAAAAGACTTCTTCTGAAGTTGTTGGCTGTGATGTGGAGCTCAGTGGAGTGGGTGCAGTATAGAGTTGTTGGGCAGGCTTAAAGGGGTTTAGTGGGCAGTGGTGATGCCTAACCTGAGGTCCCTAGAACCAGTCTGGCCTCCAGTACAGCTGCTGGGGCTGGGGTCCCTAGATCTGCCTTGTGCCCTGGTAAAGCCTAAGTCTATTTCTGAAGTTGTACATCAGGATAGAGAACCCAGTGGAGTGGGTACAGTCTGGGTCTGTTGGGTGGGATTAAAGGGGCTTAGTAGGCAGTGGGTGGTATCTTAACTAGGATCCCTAGGAACAGCCTAGCCTTGGGGAAAGATGTGGGTCTGTGGGCCTAGTATGCAGCCCAGGGAAGGGGGTGTAGTCTGGGGGGTACTGGGCGGGCTTTAAGCAGTGTTAGTGGATAGTGGGAGGTGTCTTATCTTGGGTCCTTAGATCTAGCCTGGCCTCTGGTAAAATGCTTATTCTTTTTTTTTTTTTTTTTGATTTTTTGGGACGGGGTTTCTCCATGTAGTTTGGGTGCCTGTCCAATCTCGCTCAGTAGACCAGGCTGGCCTCGAACTCACAGAGATCTGCCTGGCTCTGCTTCCTGAGTGCTGGGATTAAAGGCCTATACCACCGAAGCCTGGCTAAAATGCTTATTCTTAATTATAACTGTGAGCAATGTCTCCTTGTTAATCTCCAACACAGCCATCATTCTTACTTTAGTCTCTTTGAAGTTAACTTTGAATTTAAAATCCAGAGACCATTGAAAAGACCCACACTCTCACTGTCCCTTGGTTTATCATTCCACCTACATACATATGCATATAAATATACCAGACACACATACACAGCGCACTTTGACTAACTAACAAGGAATTTAGACTTGGATTTGGTCTTGTAAGACATTTTAGAAAAGCTCCCCAATTAGGCTTATTTTTTAGGTTGGTGTTAAATCTTAAAACTGTTAAAATTTATTAGTTAGCTCATTTTATATTCATCCATGACTTATAGTATATGAAAACTTATAGTCATGACCTGAAATAAGAGAGCCTGATAATGGGAACTTGTGGGAAGAAACCAACCCAGTTGTTTGCTTTTGGTCCTCTGTGTGATAATCAAGTACAGTCATCAGGTTCTTCCTCCTGTTATTCTGTGTGACACTTGTCCTGTGTGAAATATTTTCTCAGGTGTTCTATACTGGTGCCATATTTATGTTGAGTACTGATCAGGCACTGTCTTAAGGCCCATTTATGTCCTGTTTCCTGAAGATGACTGAGAAGAACAACCTGAGGTGTTCTTCTATCTTGTCTATAATGAGCCCCAAGTAGGTGCCCTCTTAGATGGCCTCTCGTCTGAGTGATGCCTAAGCAGAACCATCTCCCTTGTTGTTTCCCATTACCCTCCTCTGATGACCACCGACAAACACCTGATCAGCCTATCTGTGATCATTTCTGAGTGTTGGCATTTTAGGTCTTTTTTCCTTTCACTCTGAGGTCAGTGTGTTGGAGCTATTTCACAATGCTGTACACTTGACCTGTCTTTCATAACTGCTGAGTAGCTCCATGTCTGATATTGCCTCTTGCCTTGTTTGCCAGGGCAGGGCCATTTCGAGGTTTCCTTTCTGATCTCTGATGGTGGCAATAATGTTTCATGTGTGTCTCTTCTGGTCAGCACAGATATTGTGGCTGATTTCACTTGGTCACAAGAGAAGTGATTCAACCAAAAACACTCCCTACTCCAGTGTTTAGTTGTTTTATACCTGGTAGACATGCTTTTCAGCCTTTTTAAAATGAATTGCTCTTGGCCCTGCTATGTATTTACTGCCAGTTCATTTTCATCACTAAACTCATTTTCTGAAACAGGACAAGCAAACTACTGAGCACTGTCCTTGTGTGCTAGCAGTGGATGTCATTGACACAGTTCTAAAGGATTTATAACAGGTAAGCATTAGGTCCTTAGATCTACATGTGTGCTAATCATTACCTGAGACAGTTTCAAATTCAATATAATGTTCTTTGTTGAAAAGATAAAAGTCAATTTGATGGGCACTCACTGAGGTGAAAAATCACAAGTGACAGGCAGGTGTATTGAGTCCTGTAGAATGTGTGTGCATGTGGGGGAAAATTCTGTAGAACTGAAGCTATGGGAAAGAAGAAATAAAAAAAATGGATGCATCACATTGGCTTTGTACCAATGCCCTTTCTACTGGCTACTATGTAAGTGATCATCCCATAAAGTAAAAAGACTTAGGTACTTAACTGAACACAGGCCAAATTAGGAGATAATAAATAAAAATCAAACTGTGATAAAGAAAATACTGGAAACTAGAGCAAGAGAGGTCAAAATGTTAAACTGCCAGGTAATTTAAACCAGGTGTTACAAAGTGGGCAATGGGAATAATGAGAGGAGGTCTTTAACTAGGGGTGAGGGAAATGGTAATAGAGGGCAAGAGGGAAGAAAAAGAGATAAATCAGAGCAAGATGTTTGAAAGAGACACAGGGAGCAAGCATACTGTTTTGTGAGCTTACTTAAATACATATATGTACATTTCATATGTGTGTACATATGTCTGCATACATATGTGTGAATTGTAAGTATATTAGGAATTTGAGAGGAGGAGATAGGACACAGAAGGAATTAGAGGAGGGATTGAGGATCAGGAGTGAGGTAAATGTAATGCTCACATATGAAGCTCCCAAACAAATGAAATTTATAATAAAACCATATAAAATGAGAACTTCAGGGGCTGGTGAGCTGGCTCAATGGATGACGTGCTTGCCATGCACCCACATGAAAGCCAGGCATGGAGCACACATCTGTGACTGCATTGCTTGGTGTAAGTGTGTTCATGTGTATGAGTGTGCAGACAGGCAAAGCCCTGCAGTTCACTGGCCAGATAATCTAGCACACACACACACACACACACACACACACACACACACAGACACCCACACACATGCACATGCACACACACATGCACATGCACACGCACACATGCACACACACGCACGCATGCATGCACACACACATGCACATGTACACACACACATGCACATATGCATGCACACACACATATACACACTTTTGAAAAAGAGAAATGGAAGAAAAAAAGCCAGGAGAAAATTTGTTGTGCAGATTAGTAGTGTGTTTGTGTCCACTAGTGTGGTAGTGTGTGCACGTACAGTTGGGTACTTTTTAATGCAGAAAGGAATAAACTATCATCATCTAGGCTTAGGGGAAAAATTATCTAGCTTACTTTCATTTCAGAATCGACTCACCTCATTTTTCTGCTTTTTTGATGAGAACACTTGCCTTAGAGCTGTTCATATGAACTATCTTTAAAATATGGATGAAGTTTTTATACAACTTTAAAACTGTTTTCTTTAAATCATTTAAAAATTATTTTCTTTGTATTTTGTATGTGTATGTGCCTGTGTGTGTGAGTATGTGTGTGTGTGTGTGTGTGTGTGTGTGTGTGTGTGTACCTGTCGAGGTCACAAGGTCACAAGAAGGTTAAGATACCCAGAAGCCCAAGTTATAAGTGGTTGTGATCTACATGCCATGGGTACTGGGAACTGAATTCAGGTCCTCTGGAAAAAAAAAAAAAACAGAAAGGGCTCTTAACTGCTGAACCATCTCTCCATCTCTAAGTCATCCTTGATTTTAAAGAAAGAAGCCTCTGAATTTGATCCCTAGAACCCATATGAAGAGCAGAGCTTTGTAACTGAGTTTTGTAACCATGCACTGGATAGGTGGCAATGGGTAAAGAATGGAAGATCTCTGAAGCTCATTGGCTAGGAAGCCTGACTGTTGGTAATCTTCAGGTTCAGTGAAAGACTCTGTCTCAAGTAATGAAGTTGGAGAGCAATCAACTAAAACACTACTCTTAGTTTATTTTTCTGTTTTGACAAAATACTTTGACAAAAGCAAGTTAACGGGGAAAGGATTTATTTGGCTCAGAATTCTAAGTAACAGTCTATCATGGCAGGTATATGACATCAGCAGGAGCTTGAGAGAGTGGTCATGTAATATCTGCAATCAGGAGAGAAATTGTAGTGCTTGGTTCCGTCTTTCCATTTTTGTAGTTAGGGATCCACACAAATAGAATGGTCTCATCCATAGGAATGTATCTTCCTATTTCAATGCGGTTAACATGAGTCCTAACAGGTATGCCTTGAAGCCCATCATCCAAATGATTCTAGAATCTTTCAATTGCCATCACAATACCCACTGTTGACTTCTGGCTTATACATGCTCACACACAGACACATACACACATACACACACACAGACACACACACACACACACACACACACACGAGTATGAACACACATGCATACACATCAAAAATTAAATTGAGAAAGGCAACTGGACAAAGCAAGTACAGACAAAGTGACTATTTATTAAAGAAATTACAGTCTAAGACAAAACTGTGCTTTGCACTGGGATAGTAAACAGATGGTTTGAGGGTAAGACCTCACTCACTGAAAGCTTCAGACTATAAAATGGAAAACTTCTTTGTAGTTTTTTAACTTGAAAGAAAAGCACTGTTTTACTTAGGGTTTCTATTGCTGTGAAGAGACATCATGATAACATCTGCTCTTATAAAGGAAAAATTGAATTGTGGTAGCGTGCGGTTTCAGAGGTTTAGTCTAGTATCATCATGGCAGGAGATGGAAGCATGCAGGCAGATATGGTTTTGAGAAAGAGCTGAGAGTTCTACATCTTGATCTACATGCAATATGAACTGAACTGTGTCACTGGGTGTAGCTCAGGCGTAGAAGACCTCAAAGCCCACCCCTACAGTGACACACCTCCTCTAACAAGGCCACATCTACTTCAACAAGGACATACCTGCTAATAGTTTCACTCTTTGGCAGCCATTTTCTTTCATGCTACCACATACCTCTAAGGTACATTGCTCCAACAGGGCTACCCAGGGAAATATTTCTCCAAAGTCAACAAGTACTCAGAGACCACAGCAGCCCTTGCCCAAGGAGGCCTGGGTGACACAGCAGCTGAACTTAGTGTTATCTACATGGTACTACTCTGCAGGCATGGAGACTTACACCAACATTCCACAGACAAGTGCTGATGTACATAGGTAGCATGTAGCAGAGTTGGATTCTCTGCAGGGAGGTACTGGATAGGCTATGTATAAGCTTTGGGTGCTAACCCTAAATTGCAATGGAGACCTCAGAATACTGGCAATGCTATAAACATGGGTCATATGTCAAAGAAAGCTGTGGTTGTTAAAAGGCACCAAAGAGAGAGGTCATAGGTACTGCAATTGGCAGGGCTATAGAAGCGGGCATGTCAAGTGTTGTATGATTTTCTTTTCCTGATGAGACATAAACAACTATCTGCTTACCCCAGAGAAGGAATAAATACAAAGTACAGTGTGATAATATAGAATTGGAGATGGTGTTAGTCATGGTGAGACTGCAGAGCTTAAAAGCAATCTGTAGGCACAGCAAACAGTATAGCTTAAAGATAATGTGTAGTGTTAAGGAAGCCAAGACTATACTGCAAGCCAGTATGTTGTGGTAAGTAGAATCTGAAGCCTTTGTGAGAGCTTTGAGTGCAATGAATATTTTTATACCACCCCGCTTTTGCTTTTTCAGGATTAGAGTTTTCAGGTTGTTCTGACTGCTATATTCTTTGATAAGAAAGATCAGGCAGAGCCAAGCTGTTTTCTCCAGCCTATATCTTTCATTATTTTGTTCCAACTTCACAATGGAAATCAATTTATTTTTTAAAATGTTATTGAACTTTCTCAAGTACTGATACATGAAGACATCATTTTAGTGTGCTATCATTTTCAACATGATACTCTTGAAAACATTTTAATTATGATGAAGGATTTTTTTTTTTGTAATTTAGAATTCCAAAATTTCCATCTGGGGCAAAGCTCAGTGACATTGGGCTTGGCAATGACTTCATCATTGTGGTCCCAAAGCATGGGAACCAAAACCAAGAGATTTATCAACATAAAACTTTTCTGAAGAGCTAGGGAAACATTAAAATGAAAAAGCAATGTGTAGAATGGGGAAAACATTCCCAAACCCAGTCATGTGTTAATATGCAAAGGATGTTAAATCTTGTATGTTAGATACTGACTGAAGCTATTTGTCAAGGTAGCTTTTCATTTGGTCTCTAGACTTTAACAGGGAGAATTTTTATATCTTCTGGAAATTGTTCTGTTCCTTTGTTAATTTATGTGCGTCTACATTTTTTCACTTGCTTTATTGAATTGATTAACAGAATGTTGAATTTCAGTGTATACATTTGTGCCTTGTGGTTAATACTAGAGAATACATTTGAAGCTTATTTTTCACCTTGCTTCTGCTAAAGTATTCTGACAGAACCAACTTAAGGAAGGAATTATTCTGGCTCACAGTTTGAGGATACAATCAGTTGCTGTGGAGTGGATACAGCAGCAGGAATTTGGGGAAGCTGCTCTCACATTGTGTTCACAGTCAAGAATGAGAGGAGTGCCTATGCTCAGCTTACTTTTTTGTACTCAGTCTAGGACTCCAGCCCTTGTAAAGGTGCCACTCAGGTCTGAACAACAGAGAACCTAATTCAGATGATTCTCCACATATGTGGTCAGAAGCTTTTCTCCTAAGTGATTCTAAATCCTGTCAAGTTGATGATCAATAACAGTCACTATAGTACCCTTAAAATTTCTTAATTAAAAAATATGTTAAAATGGAATCTTGCAGTTACTATTTTCTCAGTGTTTTAGATATGTATCAAAATGGATCAAAATCTTTTTTTAGCACTTATGAAAATAACCAAATATTTTTTTCTTTGGGTCTATTAACATGGCATAGTCTAGTAATGGGTTTTCTAGCATTGAGTTTGAGTAGTACATTAAGTTATTTTTATTTTCTTGATAAAATATAGGAGGATTATGTTTGCTAATACTTTAATATTTTTGTACTGATGTTTGTAAATATTATTTGCCCATAGTTTTCTTTTGCTGTATATGTTATCTTTTAAAACCAGATATAATTGTAACATTAGACTTGCTTAAGAAAAATATTGGGAATTTCTAGAATTTCAGTGCCATGGACAGTTTATGGAGCCTGGGGACTCAGGACTTTAAGGCTGTTTTGATTCCCCTATGGAACAATCTGGACTCAGTCTCTCTTTTACAATTGTTTGTTAGTTTATATGTTCTTCTGTCTGTCTGTTTTGAGACAGGATCTCATAGTGTAGCCCATATTGGCCTGTGATTCTCAGTCTTCTCACTGTGTAATCTGGACTTAATTTACTTTCCTAATTCTCCTCCTAATTTTAAATAATTTACTGTAACATATAACACAAAATGCGTAACTTAAATGAGGTGGTATATTATCTCATCTTTACCCTAACAGGTTATAACTGTTTATTTCAGGATATAAAAGTTCCATCATGGAAATATAAAGATGGGAGCTGGAAGCTTATCCATGTAGAGAAGCTCAACTAGGCATTAAAGCTGACAGCCTCAATCTCCCCAGCCAGTTTCTACTTGATGTTGTAAGTGCTCAATTTGATGTTGCTATCTATATGCTGTTGTTTGTTCCTTTATTTGGAAACCTCTTCCTAATGCTCTGCTCCAGCCAGAAATTTCTCAATCAATTATGAACTCTAACTAGCTGTCTCTGTGGGGCTTGCCTAGTGAATTTTCTGTTGGATGCTTGTAAGCCCCACAGTTAGATGATATTGCCTTTTGTTTACTCTTTCAGTCAGGAATTTCCAATCTTCTCTGCTAGATGTTTTGAGCACCTGATTTAATATTTATTTGGTATATAACAACTGTATCTGTCTATCATCTATCGATCTATCCATCCATCCATCCATCCACCAATCTACCTATCATCATCTATCTATCTATCTATCTATCTATCTATCTATCTATCTATCTATCTATCTATCATCTATCTATTATCATCATCATCATTATCTTTCCATCTATCTAACTATTGTCTATCTATCTATCTATCTATCTATCTATCTATCTATCTATCTATCTATCTATCTGTTACTTGGTATTAATACTTTTGTTTGCTTGGTATATGATTCATAAATTCAGTCACTCAAATCTGAAAGCATAGCTGCCTCAGGTTACTTTCTGGACAATTCAGAGTACAAGATGTATTTATCCAACTATTGACTATGTAACTTGTTTTGAGTAATTGCAACAGATTGTGTGACTATTCCAAACTACCAGGGTCCATGGCATATTACAGCAAATGGCAATTAATAATTCAGATGTCAACCCACCAGATGAATAATTCTCTGATAGAGGAACCCATTACAAGCAGGGCTCATGGGGCCACAGACTCTGGAAACTGGCTGCTTCTGTCTGTGACTTCACACGTGCAAACACAGCCGCAAATTATCCCCATTGCTGTGCAATTTCATGTAATGTGTACATGTAATCTCATGACTTCATCTCAATCTTATGAGCATTATGATAACTGTCTAAAGAAGATTTTTTTCTTAATCTGCATAATTTTGATGAACAGAAATAGTACTAGGATATTTTTCATAGCTCAGGTTGACATAGGAAAATAACAGTATTCTCAGTTAT
Organism: Peromyscus eremicus; assembly: GCF_949786415.1. Classification (NCBI taxonomy): domain Eukaryota; kingdom Metazoa; phylum Chordata; class Mammalia; order Rodentia; family Cricetidae; genus Peromyscus; species Peromyscus eremicus. The sequence goes on along the minus strand of NC_081417.1, from coordinate 4,457,312 downwards.
AAAGATAGCTTTTTACACAATTAGCTGATTTAAAACCTCAGAGCAAATTAAAAAGTAGACTAGTTGCCCCTGTAAATGAATGCACAGGACAAATTCCCAGAGGTCTCGTTGTTGAACTAAAGTCAGGCATGGGGCAACTTTAGTGTTAGTTCTTCACTTGCAAAATTCTGGCTGATAACATTAAAGATGTAACTCCCTACACAAATTATAACGCTCTACATTGACTCCTAACCTCAGTTTTATGATACAAGACTCAAGGTTCAGCAAAATAACTGTTTATGTTTAGGCCCTGGGATGCTTTTAAGGTCACTGTCCTCAGAGAAAATGTGGAGCACTTGAGTGCTATGTGCCTCCCACCTGCTTACCAGGGAGCTTGGCTGACAGCCAGGCATTGCTATAGTTACCCACTCTCATCCATCCAGCTGCCAGGTCAGAGCAACATTCTAAGTCTGAGAAAAACCTTGTGATTTCCCTTGTGTTCTCAGAATGACTCTGCTTCTTATTGTATACTTAAGAAATATAATATAATCCTTAAAATGTAACTCACATATTGTCTAGATCATTCTTTTGGGAGGAAGAGATTGCATGTGCTCTTTTCCTACTCCTCAGAGAGAAAAAGTTTAGTTCTGGCTGACACCATGCTTTTTTTTGTGTGTGTGTGTGTGTTTGTGTGTGTGTGTGTGTGTGTGTGTGTGTGTGTGTGTGTGTGTGTGTGTGCATACCCTAGGTGCAGTCTTGGAGCTGGTTCTCAAAGACTGTAATACAAAAATATACTTTAGGGGACTTTTGAAGTGTCTGCTTATCTTCTCTGAGGAAGGCATAACTTTGTTTGTTTGGTTAGAGCAAAGCTGCTTTGGATAAGCTACTCTAAACCAATCCCTGTTGTCAGGATGCTTCTTGATTGACTTGTAGATGAAAGCTTAAATTATGTACATAAAAATCTAGCCAAGCCATACATGCTGCATAATAAGACACACTGTAGTAAGCCTCACAGTTTGGCCTTAGTTATGTAGTAGTAGATAGATAACTGGGTAAAGACCATCAGACTGAACATATTATTGCATTTAGCACCAAGGTTGGTGTTCGTAGTTTGCCATTACCCATTTTCATTTCTGTGGTGATATTTTCTTTGCACTCTCCAATAAAGCTTATCTGGAGATCAGAGGGAAAAGTCAGCCACTATATTAAACACAGAGATCAGGAAGTGTTAGCACACACCTTTAATCCTAGCATTCTGGAGGCAGAGATTCTCTGTGAGTTTAAGGCCACACTGGGAACAGAGCCAAGCATGGTGGTACACACCTTTAATCTCAGCACTAATTAACCATAGAGGTCTGGAGGTCTGTACAGACAGACAGGAAGTGATAGAGCTGGGAAGAAAGAGGAAATGATGTAGCTGGTTGGAGAGGGGAAGCAAGATGGCAGGGCACAAAAAGGTATATAGGCATGAGTATACAGGAAGTAACACTCTCGTGGGCTGAGGAATTTTCTAGCAGTAAGAATGTGGCTAGCTTCTTTCTAATTCTCTGGTCTTTCAGCTTTCACCCCAATATCTGGCTCAGGGTTTTTTATTCATAAGACTATTAAGCAATTTGTCTTACATCTGGTTCCCCAACATTTGTGGCATAAATTCAGGAAAAGCTGCTTGCCTGTGGCCTTACAGGCCCCTGCTCCAGCCTGAGCTGCATGCAGCTGGAGTCTCCATCCCATGTAGGCTGGAGTTCCTAACCAACTGGATCCAAACAACTGGATATTTTACTTCTTCTCTCCCAGTGGGTTGTGGGCTCTCTCTGAATCCCCTTCTTGGGCTGATACCACACTAAGTAGCTGTCTTGAAACCTGATTAATCTTCTACTGTTCTATTCAGAGGAGTCAGACTCATATTTAAATCATCATTGTTGGTAAATTTGGTGAGTCAAATAAAATTTCTTAAAGGGGGAAATTAATTAAAAGAGAAATTTTTAAACACTTTTACAAGGGAGGGAATTTGGTCTCTGTTTCATAATACATTACGTGGTCTGAAATGGAACAATGAAATGAGAGGATAGTTAATGTTGATGGGATTTATGTAGCATTAATTATGAGTATTATTTGGTCATTTTTATGAAAATGATTGGTTGGTTAATTTGAGTGCCAAGATAAAAGTTTTAGGAAAATTTGTTAAAACAAATCATAGAGAAACTCAGACCCAGACAGAAGAATTTAAAGGTGAACCTATCTCAGTATTGAATTATATGGTTATAGAGAAACAGCCTACAGTTTTCAAACAACTGACCTTAATCTATCCTGTAACCTTACAGGAACTGCCAAATGCTCAAGGCTGTATAAGAGCTAATTGGACTCCTATGGAAATGTTAGATTTGAGGAGATTTAAAGAAGCCATAGTCTCAAACAGTATGCATTCTCCATTTGTAAAGCAGATGTTAAACTCATGGTCAACATGTAATAAAATTATCTGTAGCTAGAGTTTTCCTGCCTGGCCCACAGTCAGGACAAATCTCTGTCACCCACCAGTCCCACAGCCTCTCAGACCCAACCAAGTAAACACAGAGACTTATATTGGTTACAAACTGTATGGCCATGGCAGACTTCTTGCTAACTGTTCTTATATCTTAAATTAATCCATTTCTATAAATCTATACCTTGCCACGTGGCTCGTGGCTTACTGGCATCTTCACATGATGCTTGTCATGGCGGAGGCTGGCAGTGTCTCCCCCCTCCTTCCTGTTCTCTCAACTCTCCTCTCTGTTAGTCCCACCTATACTTCCTGCCTGGCCACTGGCCAATCAGTGTTTTATTTATTGACCAATCAGAGCACATACAGACCATCTCACAGAAATTATCCTCCAAGATTGGAAAGATTTGGTTACAGCTTTCCTAGAGGCTGGTCCACAGTTACAATGGACAACCTGGTGGAAAGAGGAGGCTAAGACTATAGAACAATGATGTAGGGCTAGAGGTATGGAAATTTCCCCAAATCAGCATTTTGGAGAAGGTGATTATGCTGATATAAAAAGACAATATTTATATGATGACTACACCCTAATTTTATGCTGAATGGCAGCCTTGAATGACTGGGACTGTATTATTCCAAAGAAAATTGAATCATTTACTAAAGTTATACAGGGCCCAAAGAACCTTCACAGATTTCTTACAAAGACTGTCTTCAGCAATAAATATAAAGATACCAAATTCAGAAGCTAGATAAATAATAATGGAATCTCTGGCTTTTCAAAATGCTCATGCAAAATGCAAAAGGGTAATGAGGTCATTAGAGGCAGATCAGCACACTTTGAGGAATGGTACTGAGATACAATTAATATTGAATCTCATGACCATAATGAAACTTGGATAGGAGAGGTGATTTCCAGAGGCCTGAAGAAAAATAATAATGTCAGATGCTTTAATTGTGGTAAACAAGGTCACCTCAAAAGGGACTGTAAACAGGGCATTCCTAGAAACAATGTTTCTTCAAGGAACAATGGCAATGAAATGGTCCTCCCTTCTGGATTATGCAGAAGCTGTGGTAAAGATAAACATTGGACTAATGAATTTAGATCAACAAGGGACAGACAAGGTAATCCTTTGCTTCTCCTGTCAGGAAACTCCCTGAGGGGCCTCTCAAAGACCCCCATGGCAAATTCAGTTCAGTCCTTTTCTGCATCTTAGAAGAAACCCCTTCCCAGAGCAATTAAATAATCAAATGCCTATTGTAAAAAAACTTACTGCTTGTGGTGATAGATCAGCTATAAAGGAGAGTACGAAAAACTCAGGAGAAAACATAATGTGAATTTTTTGGCAAACTTCTATAAATGAACAATGACCAAAATTAAGAATATGAATAAATGATGTTCTCATTGAAGGTCTTATAGATACAAGTATGGACGTAACAGTAATTGAACCAGAATTTTGGCATCTAAATTGGCCTCTTCAGGAGGTAAATGTTCAGCTTTTAGGGATTGGAACATTATCTCAAGTGAAACAGAACACGAGATGGCTAGAATGTATAGGGCCAGAACAACAGAGAGGAAAATTAAAGCCATATGTGGCTAATGTAGCTATGAATTTATGGTTTTATTATAACAATGGAATACCCAGATTAACATTCCTCCAGCCTCAGAGACAAACAAACTAACACATGTTTCTGAGAGAAACATTACAAGATATTATAAAGAACAGTCGCCAGCCATTCAGATTGTACAAGAACATGGCACAACAACTGATGATCTTTCAAAGACACACAGCTCTACCTTTAAAATGGTTAACAGACAAGACCGCATGGGTTCAACAATGGCTGTTAATAACAGAAAAACTGCAGGCCTTGGAAGAGCTGGTACAAGAGCAGTTAAATGCTCAGCACATTGAAGAATCAACCAGCTCTTGGAATTCTCCTGTATTTGTTATTAGAAAGAAATCTGGCAAATGGAGAATGGTAACAGACCTTAGAGCAATTCACAAGGTAATTCAGCCAATGGGCTCTCTACAACCTGAAATTTCTGTGCCTACTCTGTTACTTAAATAATGGCTTCTTGTAGTTATCAGTTTAAAAGACTATTTTTTCTCAATACCCTTACAAGAAAAGGACAGAAAAAGATTTGTCTTCATGGTGCCTACTTATAATAATTCTCAGCTAGTTAGGAGACATCAATGGAAGGTTCTCCCATAGGGAATGTTAAATAGTTCAACCCTGTGCCAATATTTTGTATAACAGCCATTGGAAGTAATATGAAAACAAATGCCTACATCTATAATTTATCATTACATGGATGATATTTTACTAGCTGATTAAATGTAGATACTTTAGAAAGAATGCTTGAAGAAGTAAAGAAAAAATTGCCTTGTTGGGGATTACAAATTGCTCCTGAAAAGATACAAAGAGGAGATTCTATTAATTATATAGGATATAATATGGGTCTACAAAAAAATTAAACCTCAAAAGGTGCAAATTAGGAGAGGTCAATTATGGACTTTTAATGACTTTCAGAGATTATTCAGAGACATTTCTTATGTGGACTGCTGTTAGGGTAAAAAAGGTTAACTGAGTAATGTGCTCAAAACCTTAGAGGGTGACAAGGACTTAAACAGTCCAAGAGAATTATCAGCTGAAGCTGAGAAAGCATTCACTTTGGTGGAAAAGAAAACACAGGATGAACATGTGGATCATATAGATCCTAAGCTTGATTACATTTTGGCTATTTTAACCTCTAAGCATTCTTCTATGAGAATTTTAATGCAGAGGGAAGATATTGTACTGGAATGGATATTTCTACCAAATAAACAGAGTAAAAAATTAAGAATGTATGTTGAAAAATCTCTGAGTTGATTTTAAAAGAAAAATTGAGACTTTGTCAAATTAGCAGGAATAGACACAGCAGAAATTGCAGCACCTTTAACTAATGATGAAACTGACAAATAATGGGCAGAAAGTGAACGTTGGCAAAGAGCTTGCAGTAAATTTTTGGGAGAGATTAACAACAAATCTCCCAAAAGCAATAGAATTAAACTTATAAAGAGAGCTAGTTGGATCCTATTTCTCACTGTACAGGAAACACCAATATCTGGAGCTCCTACATTTTATACAGATGCAAATAAACAAGGAAAGGTAAATCAGAAAATTTAAGTAAAATGGTTCAAAATCCTTATAATTTAGTTTAAAAAAACAGAATTATGTGCTATTCTGATGATATTAATGTTTTTTTTTTTTTGGAACCCCTCAACATAGTTACTGACTCTAACTCGGTATGCAGAAAGGGTTGCCTTACATAGTGAAACTGCAGGATTTATCCCTGATGAGTCAGAATTAGCTTCATTATTTATGTAGTTATAAGAAATATTCAGGAGTAGGAAGCATCCCTTATATGTAACTCACATCTGATCCCATATGGCTCTGGCAAGCCTTCTGGCACAAGGAAATGATGACATTGATAAACTGTTGATAGAAAATGTGATGGAGGCCTCAGAATTTCATAAAAAACATCACGTCAATAGTAAGGATTTAAAAAAGATTTTTCCATAACTTGACAACAAGTCAAGGAAATTGTAAGGAAATGCCCTACATGTTCTTTTTACAATCAAACTCCACTACCAGCAGTATGTAACCCAAAGGGTACTCAGAAGAATGAAATTTGGCAGATGGATGTGTTTCATTTTGCAGTATTTGGAAAAGTGAAATATGTACACCACACCATTGATACCTATCCAGTATTTCAATGGGCAACTGCTCTGAGTTCCCAAAGCTGATTCTTTAATCACACATTTGCTAGAAGTTATGGTCATTGGGTGTACCTGCCTAAATTAAAACTGACAATGTTCCAATATATGTCTCTGGTAATTATTACAATATAAAACATGTTATAGGTTTACCACCCAATCCCATCGGCCAAGCAGTCATAGAAAGATCAAATCGAACTCTAAAGGATATGCTAAATAAACAGAAACAGGTGACAAAAACCCCTAGAAATAGATTACATAATGCTCTATTAACTTTGAATTTCCTCAGTGTAATGAGAAAGGAACAATAGTGGAGAGACTTTGGAAAACAGAAAAAAACTACAGAATTAAATCAGCCTATATACTTTAAACATGCACTGACCTCAGAATGGAAATGAGGATATGTATTATGTTGAGGATGAGGTTTTGCTTTTGTTTCTACAGGAGAAGAAAAGCTATGGATACTATTAAAATTGATAAAGGTTTGATTTGAACAAGAGAGACCTCTTAATTAGAAGAAGTGATAGTTCATCGATCAGTATGATCATTCAATTTAAACTAATTTATACCACTAACAAATGCTTTCCATTTCATCAGATATAACTTGTCAAAAGGGAACCTTCCCAAAGTTGGGCTTGGGGAAGGATTTTTGTTTTTGTCTTTCAGGAGAATGAAGGTTAAGTAATCTGAAGAACACTGGACCAATGAGACATCTGAAGGAAAAGGACAAATTATTCAGAAAAAAAAATGTTCCAAGGAAAAGAGTAAATAGTTCAATTGGTATATCACATATCTAATAGAATAAAATTTCCTAAGTTTTCCTAAATGTTTGTTTCTGCTGTTCTCTACAGACATAACACAAATGGTCTTTATGTAATTCCAGTTCAATTAAAAATTAAAGCTGGCTTTGGAGTTGGAGTGTGGCTTTCTCCTTCTCTAAACCCAAGCATGCTTGTTAAAAGAAAATGCAAAATCTCTGTATCATGTCAGAAGGGCCACCTGACATGGGACAGAAGAAAAACCAAAATTAAAAGACTATTCTATTGCTACTAATCTCATAATTCTTTGGTTCTATTTTGACTCTATAAAATTTTTCTTAAGGTATAAATTTTGTATCAAAATTTATAACATATATATATTTCAAACTTTTGTCATGATATTAATGGTCATATAGAGTGCTAACTAATCCTAGAAAAAAGGCTTCATCTAGCTTCCTATACATGATTTTGGGTTTGAGTTTCTATCAGTTTTCTGCAGGGAATCATGACCATGCCTAACAACAAATTTGAAGTCTCCAAAAAGATGATGGGGCCCCAGAATCGTGATTCCATCAGGACAAAGATAATACCACTAAGATGACTAATACCACCCAAAGGTCGGCTTTGAACTACAAACTGCTCAGGACAATTTTGAGATGGCTAGCTGAGATGATCCAGCCTTAAATTTACTTCCTGCTGTCTGGGGCCAAGTCATCTTTAGAGGATCCTGAAAAGAAAAATTTTGGGTTAATTGTCAAGTCCTAGGAGAAGTAGCTGTATCATTTTTGTTCAGTCTCTGCAAAATGGGAAAGTGCAGGGTTTGTCTCAAGTCCTTGCTTGAGTAGTCTGTGAGGCTGGATCATCTCAGCTAGTCCTGCACTTTGGCATTATGCAGAGACGTGACAACAAATGATACAGCTTCCTCTCTCAAGACTAGACAATTAACTCAACATTTTTCTTTTCAGGATCCTCTAAAGATGACTTCACCTCCAGACAGCAGGAATTAATTTTAAGAACATGATGCTCACATTCCTAAGAGGTGGGGTGCATGAATGACCATGGTTTTTGGTCATTCAATGGGTTATGGATAATTGTCATTGTTTGGGATGGTTAGCTACAAGTTGTTAATTGTTAATGATCAGGGAAAAACTTAAACAAAGGAAATTAGATTCAGGGTTCTTGTTTGAAAGAAAAGGGGGATATAGATAAGAGGTAGACTATTGAATCTACTCTGAAAATAAAGATATAGAAATTATCAAATAAAGGATAGATTACTGAATCTACTCTGAAAAGAAAAAAGAAAGAATATGTATATGGTAAGATAAAAAGGTAGATTATTGAATCTACTTTTAAAGGCAAATACTTATTTTAAATTAGATTGGATTTTTATATTTTGTATACAAATTATATATATATATATCTACAAATTTGAGATTGACTTATATAGATATGATAAGATAAAAAGGTAGATTATTGAATGTACTTTTACAAGGCAACTACTAGTTTTATATATTTTACATTGGATTGGACTTTTGTATATTGTATACAAATTTTGTATACTGATATGAATTGAGATTGATTTTGTTAGAAAATACTGTACATATATTTCTAATCTTGTTCAAGGTATTATACTTATACAGTTCATTTGACAATGTAATACAATTTTCTAGTCCTTGAAAATTATTACCAACAAATTAGGATATAAAAAATGCAAGTTAATAGTCATTACAATCAAATTTGTGGTCATATTTGGTCTGTTTTCAAGTTTAAACAGAAATATATTTTGGATAAACAGGTCATCTTCAAACTCTTCAGAGATTTATAGAATATGGCATTTAAGATGTTTGATTAACATAGTTTCTTTTTTTTTTTTAAATGACGATGAGACATGTCTGCTCCTTGCAGCACCAATCCACTTCAAAGAAGATGATGGAAATTGAAGAAACTCCATATGGAGTTTACTTTCATTGTGGTAAAACCTAGCCAGTGGGCAAGAAAGTACCCTTGCTTCAACATCTGACAAGATGCTGTCCAAAATGGACAAGCAGGACACAAAAGAAAGGATTGATGATCCTTGGCAAGACAAGCTAGGAAAGCTCTTTAGAAAATCTTGCTTCACAGATGAGTCTGTCAGATACGCTAGGCCTGTAGGTGAAAGATGGATGCCCTAATGTTGTAGAGAAACTTCTAGTGACTGTCCAGGCAGCTAGCGGTTTCTGTCATTCCTCACGTGTAAGTTTGAAAGACATCAAAAGGTAGTTTTGGTAATGCAAATTAGGATAGAAGGTAAATTTGATACAATCCTTTGGATTCATAAAGATAGGATATATAATGGAATATTTTCTCTGAATTTGTCAAATTCAAATGGACTGGACATTGTTGATGTATTTATTACCTGTATATATTGTATATAGTTATTGTACTTATTGTATATAGTTTTATATAAAATATTTGTATTTGTATTGTAATATATCTTATATTAGTTATAAATTTCTTTTTATTTTAGACGAAAAAAAAAGCAGAAACATGGTGATATTTTATTTGTTCACCCCAATAAAGCTTATCTGGGAATCAGAGGAAAAGCCAGCCACTATACTAAACATGGAGGTCAGGCAGTGTTAGCACATGCCTTTAATCCTAGCATTCAGCAGACAGTGATTCATCCAGGGCTCTGTAAATTCAAAGCCACACTGGGAACAAAGCCAGGCATGGTGGCACACACCTTTAATCCCAGCACTAATTAACCATAGCAGTCTGGAGGTCTGTACAGACTGACAGGAAGTGTTAGAGCTGGGCAGAAAGAGGAAGTGATGTAGCTGGGTGGAGAGAGGAAGTAAAATGGCAAGGCACAGAAAGGTATACAGGTGTGAGTACACAAGAATAGCTCTCTCTTGGGCTGAAAATTTTCCTAGCAGTAAGAACATGGCTGGCTTCTTTCTGCTTCTCTGATTTTTCAGTTTTTACCTTAATATCTGGCTCCAGATTTTTTATTAATAAGACCGATTAGCAATTTGTCTTACACTTTTCTAGTGAGTAATTTGTTATGGATTTCTTTGAACTCTTCTTATACTGAGAGTTATCTTTGCATTTTACAACAATGTACATAGTCTTAATGAATACAATATATTAGGTTATGTTCTATTGGTGTGATAAAACCTCATAACAATGGCAACTTATAGAAGACAGAGTTCATTTGTGCTTATGGTTCCAGGGGTGTAAGAGTCATCATGGCAGAAAATCCTGGCAGCAGGTGGCAAGAAGAGCTGAGAGCTCAAACCTCAAGTGGGAAAGAGAGAGACTGAACTAGAAAGGATGTAGGTCTTTCAAACTCTCAAAGTCTGCCTCCAACAACACCTCCTATCACAGACAGTGTTCTATTGTTCTTATGAAACACCATGACCAACTTATAAAAGGAAGCATTTAGTTGGGTGCTTGCTTACAGTTTCAGAGGGTTCTTCCTTGACCATCATGATGGGGAGGATGGTGTCATGCATGGCACTGGAAGAGTAACTGACAACTAACACCTGATCCACTTGCAGGAGGCAGAGTGAAAGATTGGTACTAGTATGAATTTTTGGAACCTCAAAACCCATCCACCAGTGACACACCTTCTCCAAAAAAGCCATACCTCCTAATTCTTCCCAAACAGTTCTATCAACTAGGACCAAGCATTCAAATATGTGAGTCTATGGGGCTATTCTCATTCAAACCAGCATACCACCCAGGCATCCTTAAATAGTACTAAGGAGCTTCCAAATGCCCAAAACTATGGAGAACATTTCTCATTTAAACCACCACATACATTATCAATATACGCCAGCAACTTTCTTTAAATTGATAAGTTGAATAGTTCATTGCATATATTTTTAGTCATTCCCATGTTCATACTCAGTGCATGAATGTCTGAAATAATCAGAAAAAGTTCAGTGTTGGAAGAAACTAGGAGATCTATATATCCTTGATCACTAATAATTTTCTAGTCATTTTGAAATTTTAATGCATAGTTTGAAATTTCTCCTAAGAAGGAAGACATAGTATTTTGCATATGATTTCTTGCTATTCAGGGGTTCCCTAAGGCTAATTTGAGCAGTCAAGGTTCAAACACTGATGAAACAGTTACTAAATAAGAGTTGTCAAGGGTTTGTTGGTGCTGCTTTTTTTTTCTTTAAATGTATAGAGTCAATATAAGCAGTAAGTAAGAAGACTGTTCTTCATCAGACTCTGTATCTGTGGATATCCTGACCTTGGAGTATTCCTGTCACTCCAGGCACCAGATATGAGCATTATCAAATAAACAACCTCCTGTGTTAGACATTTTGAATCTATTTTTAAAATGATTCTTAAAACTCACTTGGGCCAAATTTTCTTTTTGTCTACATTAAATATTATTTCTTTAACTGAGCACTGTACTTTCATAACAAAGCTTGAACATCATTTTGGGCAAAGGAGAAGGTTAGAAAAAATCAAGTAGTTTTTTACCCTCTTTAGAACACTTTCAAATTTTCCATCTTGACAGTTTTCTGGGCAGCAACATTACAAATATATCAATGTGGGTGAGAGCTAGTTCAAAAAAGCGTTCAAGACTGTGGTTTACGTCAGAAAAGCAAGGTTGGGGAGCCTTGGGACTACTCAAAAGTTTTTTACCTGATTATGTTTTGGCTCCAAACTGACATAATAAAATCCCAGGGCTATAAGCCTCATAAGATACTTCCTTCAATTGTCAAATTCAGTGCTTATTACATCTACTTTTGTGTGAGGGAGAAAAGGAAATCACAGAAACTTACCTCCGAAGATCCAGTAATGTTACCTGCTGTTGTATATTCTTAGAAAAGTTTATAACTATACACAATCAGAGGCCCAGTTCTGACTAGAAAAGACCCTAGTCTGAGCTGTAAAGGCAGAGGAACAAGACCACATGCACTTACAGAGATGGTAATATTGGTCACATATGGTCCAACACGGCCAGAAGGTGATCATTATTTTTAGTCTATAATGTCTGACTCCCAAGCTTGAATTACTTGCCCATTAATTTACATTAAGATAATACATCTTTTTAAACTGAAAGTCATTGCTTATTCTGAAAAGAACAAAATCCAGCAGCACAAAGGCCATGCCACATGGCAACTGGAAGTTGAACACAGCTGCCCTTTAGGGGGTGTAACCTTCACTTACTTCTACCTGAAGAAGCATTTGTGTCATTTTGTGGGACCTGAAAAGCACTTTAGTTTGAGACTTATGACCAAACTGAAAGAGTGGAAATATGACTCTGTCAATAATTACTCTATTCAGGAAAGGTTACAGTGGAAGAACTCTGCAAAATCGGGGGCATGTCCTGTAGTAGTTGTGCACTTGGTCAAGCATAATTCCAACACCTGCCATGTCATCTTCATCTTGTCATTTGATATCTGTCATATCATATTGTCAATCTACAGATTCACTCACTGTCTACCAGATACCCTTTGCAGCGTCTTCTCATTTACACCAAGAAAGATCGGGTTATCTCAGAGAATGGCATTATTGTCAATTGCCTCTTTGCATAAATGTCTACCTAGGTTTGGCATCCATGGCCTTTCTCAGTCAGTATTGCTCTCTAAATGCCAGTAAAATGTTAGCTGTATTTACTACCCTAAATGTCAACAAAGTCTTAAGAAGAACTGTTTAAGTCTAATATACCACCAGTTAAATAAAAAAGCCCTAAAGGAGTTCTTCACTCCCGCAAGTTCACACTAAAAAGCATACTCTCCCAGTTGTGTCACATAGACCTGGGCAGCCATCTCACTTCCAGGTGAGGCTGGACTTACAGTTTGAAAAGTGAAACAGATGACTCAAAAAGAGAAAAAGAAAAAGAGGAGAATCACCAGGGACTGCACAGAGTTCTTGGATGCTATCAGCCACCCTACAATGGTGGAAGGCTGTGGTCACTAGGAGAGGAACCCCTAGGAAGATAGGAAAATAGTTTGCCTTGGCCATCATCTAGACCTGTCCTTGAACAGTCTTATTTGCATTTAACTAAATTGTTTACTTCTGTACACTCGAGGTATAGTGGTCAACAGTACAAGCTCCACAGTTTTTGTATTTTTATAAAACCCAAGTAGTTCTCAAGGAGATTTAGAAGCATTATTTATATGATGCAGTTGTCATAATTATGGAACATGATATTGGTATTCTACATGAAATATATAAGGCCCAAGGAAAATAACAGCCAAATATTTTCTTGTTTTGCTTTGATGATAACTAGCTTAGTATAAGAAAATTAAAGTGAGAATTTTAGATAGTTGATTATAGTGTTTAAATTTATTTCTATTAAAAGGAAATGAATTGCCATGAAGCCCAGTTGTTTAAATTGATACTCATACTTGTGAAAATCATGTTATTGTACCTTGACTCTCAGTTTTGCTGTGAAAAGAGCAGAAAGGACAGTCACAAATTGCCACAAATGCAGTGCTGTTTCCATTTTATTTGTGATTTCTTTTTTTTTTTGCAATGAGTCTATTTATACCATCACTAAAAAATAGTCAAAGAAAAAGCAATATTCAATTTCCCGTGTAGGCAGGTGGTGTGAAATGCCAAAAATAAATGATCTGTGGGAATCAGCTTCAGATTTGAACTTGGCATCCCTACTGATTTATTAGTGACTTTGAAAAAATAATATTAAGCCTGCTAATTTCAATGTGAAGAATACTTGGCAAAGAGCAGCTGAAATGCAAAGCTGTCAAGGATTACTAGGAATATTAAGAAATATTAAGAAAAGAGGGAAAATTAAGAAGTGAAAAAGTGAAAGAATAGTATAAACTTACGTCCTCATTGGTCATAATGTTCCCAAATAATATTTTAAAATATAAGATTTTTCATTAATATGGGGAAAGTTGCATTCTTTTTTTTTCCAGAGCTGAGGACCGAACCCAGGGACTTGTGCTTGCTAGGCAAGCACTCTACCACTGAGCTAAATCACCAACCCCGAAAATTGCTTTCTCTAGACAATAAAATTTAAGATCCTTTAGTCTGGAAATGAATAACATCTTAAAAAGTGGTCCTCTTTCCACTTATGATGATGCCATGCTACATATGCCATAGTGAAAATCTTAGGGCACTATTGCTAAATGTGAGTGGACATTGAATTCTTATTTTTTGTTGTTTGTTTTTGTCTTCTCTCTCTCTCTCTCTCTCTCTCTCTCTCTCTCTCTCTCTCTCTCTCTCTCTCTCTCTCTCTCTCTCTCTCTGGACAAAGTTTCTCTGTGTAACCTTGGTTGTCCTGGAACTCATTCTGTAGACCAGACTGGCCTGAAACTTAGAAATCTGCCTGCCTCTGCTTCTTGAGTGCTGGGATTAAAGGTGTCATGCATTTCCACACCTCTCCACCCCTCTCCACTGAAAACAAAACCAAGACAGGCTAAGGCAAGTATTTATGTCTAGGAAGATTTCAAAACAAGTACTGAGATATGTTAAGAAGGGTTGTTAGTGAGTTCTTGTTATTAACACAGATTAAGTAGTGGCAAAAGTGCATTTAGGCAAATAGAGACTTGGAGCTGTGTTACTGTTTCCATGGAAGCATTCAAGGATCACTGTGAGCTCTAAATTAGAGAAGGCTTTAGAGAATTGTTCAAAATGGAGCCTAAGGGACAAAATTGTTGACCTCCAATATTGACCAGTTATGGGATCATACTTGGGTCCAGATAAGCAGGGTAATTATAAGGAATGAAGTTTTATGTACAAGCAGTTCTCAGAGAAGTACCAATATACAATTTCTCTAGCAGTTGGGAGTGAGTTCCTTCTCCAAGGAAGGAAGCAGAAACCACCATCTTTCATGACAGCTGAAACCAAGGGAATCTCTTTTAAAAAGTGACCACAGAGAAAAAGATGACTGGAGGGATCAGGAGAAATGAAATGGAGAAAGGGAAAAGTGGGCCTGAGGGGGCACTGGTTCTTTTTTTTTTTTAATATTTATTTTGCAATACAATTCAGTTCTACATATCAGCCACAGATTCCCTTGTTCTCCCCCCTCCCGCCCCCCTCACCTTTCCCCCAGCCCACCCCCCATTCCAATCTCCTCCAGGGCAAAGCCTTCCCCACAGACTGAGATCAACCTGGTGGACTCAGTCCAGGTAGGTCCAGTCCCCTCCTCCCAGGCCGAGCCAAGGGACCCTGCATAGGCCCCAGGTTTCAAACAGCCGACTCATGCAATGAGCACAGGACCCAGTGCCACTGCCTGGATGCCTCCCAAACAGATTAGGCCAATCAACTGTCTCACCCACTCAGAGGGCCTGATCCAGTTGGTGACCCCTCAGCCATTGGGTCATATTTCATGTGTTTCCGATCGTTTGGCTATTTGTCTCTGTGCTTTATCCAACCTTGGTCTCAACAATTCTCGCTCATATAAACCCTCCTCATTCTCGCTAATTGGACTCCCAGAGATCCACCCGGGGCCTAGTCATGGATCTCTACATCCAGATCCCTCAGTAGTTGGATGAGGTTTCTAGCACGACAATTAGGGTGTTTGGCCATCCCATCACCAGAGTAGGTCAGTTTGGACTGTCTCTCGACCATTGCCAGCAGTCTGTTGTGGGGGTATCTTTGTGGATTTCTGTGGGCCTCTCTAGCACTTTGCTTCTTCCTATTCTCATGTGGTCTTCATTTACCATGGTCTCCTATTCCTTGTTCTCCCTCTCTGTTGTTGATCCAGCTGGGATCTCCCGCTCACCCAAGCTCTCTTTCCCTCGACCCTCCCCCTTCACTAGCCCCACTAATGTCCAGGCTGTTCATGTAGATCTCATTCCATTTCTCTGTCATTGGGCGATCCCTGTGTCTTTCTTGGGGTCCTGTTTTCCAGGTAGCCTGCCTGGTGATGTGAGTAGCAGTCCAGTCATCCTTGTTCCACATCTAGTATCCTGCTATGAGTGAGTACATACCATGTTTGTCTTTCTGAGTCTGGGATACCTCACTCAGGATGATTTTTTCTAGATCCATCCATTTGTCTGCAAACCTCATGATGTCATTGTTTTTCTCTGCTGAGTAGTATTCCATTGTGTATATGTACCACATTTTGTTTATCCATTCTTCAGTTGAAGGGCATCTAGGTTGTTTCCATGTTCTGGCTATTACAAACAATGCTGATATGAACATAGCTGAACAAGTGCTCTTGTGGCGTGGTTGAGCATTCCTTGGGTATATGCCCAAGAGTGGTATAGCTGGATCTTGGGGAAGATGGATTCCCAATTTTCTAAGAAAGCGCCATATTGATTTCCAAAGTGGTTGTACAAGCTTGCATTCCCACCAGCAGTGGAGGAGAGTTCCCCTAGCTCCACATCCTCTCCAGCATAAGGTGTCTTCAGTGTTTTTGATCTTAGCCATTCTGACAGGCGTAAGGTGGTATCTCAGAGTTGTTTTGATTTGCATTTCCCTGATGATTAGGGATGTTGAGCAATTCCTTAAATGTCTTTCAGCCATTTAAGTTTCCTCTGTTGAGAATTCTCTGTTTAGTTCTATAGCCCATTTCTTAATTGGACTGTTGGGCATTTTGATGTCTAATTTCTTGAGTTCCTTATATATTCTGGATATCAGTCCTCTGTCAGATGTTGGGTTGGTGAAGATCTTTTCCCATTCTGTAGGCTGTCGCTTTGCCTTGTTGACCATATCCTTTGCCCTACAAAAGCTTCTCAGTTTCAAGAGGTCCCACTGATTGATTGTTTCTCTCAGTGTCTGTGCTACTGGTGTTCTATTTAGGAAGTGGTCTCCTATGCCAATGCGTTCAAGACTACTTCCTACTTTCTCTTCTAGCAGGTTCAGAGTAGCTGGATTTATGTTGAGGTCCTTGATCCACTTGGACTTAAGTTTTGTGCACGGTGATAGATATGGATCTATTTGCAGCCTTCTATATGTTGATATCCAGTTTTGCCAGCACCATTTGTTGAAGATGCTTTCTTTTTTCCATTGTGCACTTTTGGCTTCTTTGTCAAAAATTATTTGTTCATAGGTTTATGATTAATGTCAGGGTCTTCAATTCGATTCCATTGGTCCACATGTTGGTTTTTATGCCAGTACCAAGCTGTTTTTATTACTGTAGCTCTATAGTACAGCTTGAAGTCAGGGATCGTGATGCCTCCAGAGGTTGTTTTATTGTACAGGATTCTTTTGGCTATCCTGGGTTTTTTGTTTTTCCATATGAAGTTGAGTATTATTCTTTCCAGGTAGGTGAAGAATTGTGTTGGTATTTTGATGGGGATTGCATTGAATCTGTAGATTGCTTTTGGTAAGATTGCCATTTTTACTATGTTAGTTCTGCCTATCCATGAGCATGGGAGATCTTTCCATTTTCTGACATCTTCTTCAATTTCTTTTTTCAGGGACTTAAAGTTCTTGTCATATAGGTCCTTCACTTGCTTGGTTAGTATTACCCCAAGGTATTTTATGTCATTTGTGGCTATAGTAAAGGGTGATGTATCTCTGATTTCCTTCTCCGCTTTTTTGTCCATTGTATATAGGAGGGCTACTGATGTTTTTGAGTTGATCTTTTATCCTGCTATGTTGCTGAAGGTGTTTATAAGCTGTATCAGTTCCTTGGTGGACTCTTTGGGGTTGCTCAAGTATACTATCATGTCATCTGCAAATAGGGAAAGCTTGACTTCTTCCTTTCCAATTTGTATCCCCTTAATCTCCTTATGTTGTCTTATTGCTCTGGCTAGAACTTCAAGTACTATATTGAATAAGTATGGGGAGAGCGGACAGCCTTGCCTCATTCCTGATTTTAGTGGAATTGCTTTGAGTTTCTCTCCATTTAATTTGATGTTGGCTGTTGGCTTGTTGTAAATTGCCTTTATTATGTTTAGGTATGTTCCCTGTATTCCTGATCGCTCTAAGACCTTTATCATGAAGAGGTGTTGGATTTTGTCAAATGCCTTTTCAGCATCTAGTGAGATGATCATGTGGTTTTTTTCTTTGAGTTTGTTTATATGGTGTATCACATTGACAGACTTTCGTATGTTGAACCATCCTTGCATCCCTGGAATGAATCCTACTTGATCATGGTGGATAATTGTTTTGATGTGGTCTTGGAGTCTGTTTGCCAGTATTTTATTGAGTATTTTTGCATCAATGTTCATGAGGGAGATCGGTCTGTAGTTCTCTTTCTTTGTTGTATCCTTGTTTGGTTTGGGAATCAGGGTAATTGTAGCCTCATAGAAGGAGTTTGGTAATGTTCCTTCTGTTTCTATTGTATGGAACAATTTAGAGAGTATTGGTATTAACTCTTCTTTGAAGATCTGGTAGAATTCTGCACTGAAACCATCTGGTCCTGGGCTTTTTTTGGTTGGGAGACTTTTAATGACTGTTTCTATTTCGTTAGGGGTTATTGGACTATTTAAATAGTTTATCTGGTCTTGATTTAATTTAGGTATGTGGTACCTATCCAGAAAATTATCCATTTCTTTTAGGTTTTCCAGTTTTGTGGAATAGAGGTTTTTGAAGTATGACCTGATGATTCTCTGGATTTCCTCAATGTCTGTTGTTATGTCCCCCTTTTCATTTCTGATTTTGTTGATTTGGATGCTCTCTCTCTGTCTTTTGGTTAGTTTGGATAACGGCTTGTCTATCTTGTTGATTTTCTCAAAGAACCAACTCTTTGTTTCATTAATTTTTTGTATTGTTCTCTTTCTTTCTATTTTATTGATTTCAGCTCTCACTTTGATAATTTCCTGGCATCTATTTTTCCTGGGAGACTTTGCTTCTTCCTGTTCTAGAACTTTCAGGTGTGCTGTTAAGTCACTAGTGTGAGATTTCTCCAGCTTATTTATGTGGGCGTTTAGTGCTATGAATTTCCCTCTTAGTACTGCTTTCATAGTGTCCCATAGGTTTGGGTATGTGGTGTCTTCATTTTCGTTGATCTCTAGGAAGTCTTTAATTTCTTTCTTTATTTCTTCCTTAACCCATTGGTGATTCAGTTGGGTATTATTCAGTTTCCATGAGATTGTAGGTTTTCTGTAGTTTTTGTTGTTGTTGAAATCCAACTTTAGACCATGGTGGTCTGATAGAACACAGGAGGTTATTCCAATTGTTTTGTATCTGTTTAGATTTGTTTTGTGGCCAAGTATGTGGTTGATTTTAGAGAAGGTTCCATGTGGTGCTGAGAAGAAGGTATATTCTTTTTTGTAAGGATGGAATGTTTTGTAGATGTCGATTAAGTCCATTTGAGTCATGACATCAGTTAAGTCCTTTATTTCTCTGTTAAGTTTTGATTTGGGAGATCTGTCCAGTGGTGAAAGTGGGGTGTTGAGGTCTCCCACTATTAATGTGTGGTGTTTTATATGTGATTTAAGCTTTAATAATGTTTCTTTTACATATGTGGGTACCCTTGTGTTTGGGGCATAAATGTTCAGAATTGAGACTTCATCTTGGTGGATCTTTCCTGTGATGAGTATGTAATGCCCTTCTTGATCTCTTTTGATTGATTTTAGTTTGAAGTCTATTTTGCTGGATATCAGGATGGCTACACCCGCTTGTTTCTTATGACCGTTTGATTGGAAAGTCTTTTCCCAGCCTTTTATTTTTAGGTAGTGTCTATCTTTGAATTTGAGATGTGTTTCTTGTATGCAGCAGAAAGATGGGTCCTGCTTTCATATCCATTCTGTAAGGCTATGTCTTTTTATAGGTGAATTAAGTCCATTGATATTGAGAGATATTAATGTCCAGTGATTGTTCATTTCTGTTATTTTTTGGTGGTGATGTGTGTACTTTTCTTTGTTGGGGTTTACTGCTGTGGCTTTATCTATTGCCTGTGTTTTCGAGGATGTATCTGACTTCCTTAGGTTGGAATTTTCCTTCTAGTGCTTTCTGTAGGGCTGGGTTTGTGAATAAATATTGTTTAAATCTGGCTTTGTCATGGAATGTCTTGTTCACTCCATCTATGATGATTGAAAGTTTTGCTGGGTATATTAGTCTAGGCTGACATCCGTGGTCTCTTAGTGTCTGCATTACATCTGTCCAGGTCCTTCTGGCTTTCAAAGTCTCCGTTGAGAAATCGGGTGTTATTCTGATAGGTTTGCCTTTATATGTCACTTGGCCTTTTTCCTTTGCTGCTCTTAATATTCTTTCTTTATTCTGTACGTTTAATTGTTTAATTATTATGTGGCGAGGGGACTTTTTTGGGGGGTCTAGTCTGTTTGGTGTTCTATAGGCTTCTTGTATCTTCATAGGCATTTCCTTCTTTAAGTTGGGAAAGTTTTCTTCTATGATCTTGTTGAATATATTTTCTGTGCCCTTGAGTTGGTATTCTTCTCCTTCTTCTACCCCTATTATTCGTAGGTTTGGTCTTTTCATGGTGTCCCAAATTTCTTGGACATTTTGGTTCATGACTTTGTTGGCTTTAGTGTTTTCTTTGACTGATGAATCTATTTCTTCTATTGTATCTTCAACGCTAGAGATCCTCTCTTCCATCTCTTGCATTCTGTTGATTATACTTGCATCTGAAGTTCCCAATCGTTTTCTCAGATTTTCTATTTCCAGCATTCCCTCTGTTTGTGTCTTCTTCATTTTTTCTATTTCCCCTTTCAGGTCTTGGACTGTTTCCTTCATTTGTTTCATTGATTTTTCTTGATTTTCTTTCAGTATTTTATTGTTCTCTTCCAGGACTTTATTGATTTCTTCTAATTTGTTTGCCCTTTCCTCTAGTAGTTTACAACATTCTTCACATTTTTTTGTCTTTTCCTCTACACGAGCCTCTAGCTTCTTCATGATGACATTCATAAGGCTATTTTCTTCTGCTTCTTCCAATTTCTGATGTTCAGGTCTAGGTGTTGGAGGAGGGCTAGGGCCTGGTGATGCTGTATTGCTATTCATTTTATTGTATGTGTTTCTGCCTTGACGTCTGCCCATCTCCTTGTGGTTCGTTCTTGGCCTTATCCACACACTTGGTTCAGACAGAGCTGACAGATTCAGGAAGTCTCTCTCTCTTGTCCAGATGGGAGCTCTCTTGTCCAAATTGGAAGTCCAGGGCAGGATGGGAGCTCTTGTCCAGAAGGGAAGTCCGGGGGAGGATGGGAGCTCTCCTCTCTCTCTCTCTCTCTCTCTCTCTCTCTCTCTCTCTCCCTCTCTCTCTCTCCTCCAGATGGGAAGTCCAGGGCAAGATGGGAGCTGGGGGCCGGCCTCTAAGTCTCAGGAAGAGGCTTGGGGCTCGGGCAGATGGGCATGGGGGCAGGGTGTGGAGACTGCAGGGTCTGCCAGGGGTCTTGGAGAAGGGGATCCTTCCTGGTGGGGCTAGAAGGGAACCTGCCCGGTGGCCAGAACCTGGGGCCAAGTTGGACAGGTCTTCCCCGGAGTGGCTGGTGCCCAGGGATGGGGTCGGGGGCAAGTTAGGGGACTCACCTGTGCTTCAGAAGGGAAGTCCGGGGCAAGATGGGAGCTGGGGGCCGGCTTCTAAGTCTCAGGAAGAGGCTTGGGGCTCGGATGGATGGACGTGGGGGCAGGGCGTGGAAACTGCAGGGTCTGCCAGGGCTCTTGGAGAAGGGGATCCTTCCCGGTGGGGCTAGAAGGGAACCTGCCTGGTGGCCAGAACCTGGGGCCAAGTTGGGAAGGTCTTCCCTGGAGTGGCTGGGGGGCACTGGTTCTTAACTGAGATAGATGGTCACTCTTTAGACAATGGCACTGCAGCCCAGCATCCTGAATACTACTGAATGCCTAGACATTTGCATGTGAGACTAAAGAGAGCAGCTGCCACAGACTAGCTTTGCTACTCAGTGAACAAGGACTACTCAGAGAATTTCATTCTTCATGCTTCTGGATATGAGCTTGTACCAAGGCAGATGAGCAGTCTACTGAAGGACTCTCATGTGATGACAGCTGAATGATCACAATGTAATTAGTGACTGATGTGGGAGAACTCAGCCTACTATGGGGTTGCTGCTCCTCAGCCAGTGGTCCTGGGGTGTGTATGAAAGCAGGCTGAGCAAGCTGTGAGAGCAAGCCAGTAAACTGTATTCTTCTATGGCTTCTGCTCCAGTTACTGCCTCCAGTTTTCTCCTGCTTGAGTTTTTTCTTTGATTTATTTCAGCCATGGTCTGTGATCTGGGAGACATAAATTCAAATAAACTATTTCCTCCACAGATTTCTTTTCGTCATTTTGTTTATCACAGTAATAGAAAACAAACTAGAACATCATCGCTCTGGCCTTTACAATAGTGAGTGGAAACATGTTCTCCTTATATTTTTTCAGGGAAGCATGTAGCACAAAAATGTACAATTTTCAAGTATCAAGATGCATAGACTTTCAGAAAAGGACAGCACATTACATAACATCTACTAAGATTCATCTTATTAAGAGCAGAAAGAAGTGATGCTGAGGAGAACTCCATATAGTGAGTCTCTATTTCTTTTAGTTCATGTGCTCAAATCTATGTAAAAACTCCACTTTTTATAAACTCTAACACTGATTCTAAAATTCTTTTCTACAATGAAGTAAAAAAAAAAATCTAGTGTTACTTTAGTGGAGGCCCCTAAAAGCTACAGAAATTCCTCAGGCTGCTGGAGACAGTTCTGGGATGTGTCTTCTGCTACACCACTGCTGACAACAAATATGAGAAAGCTTAAGATGAATAGACTTAAATAAATGTTTCAGCAAAGAATTACAGTTTATAAAATACATGTACAATAGTTGGGAACCCTTGGAGATCATGTCCTACAGATGATGGTAAATAGAGTCAATATGTTCAACAAGCACGTTTATTAGAAAAAAAGTTTCAGAGAAACTCCAAAAGCAAGAGGTTCCAAGAGAGGATACCACCCAAGCAGCAGAACTGTGTGCTTTTAAGTGGTTCCAGAGAAAAGAGAATAATTGTGGCTTAGGGCCAAGGGTGACTTGTCTTCTCCTTCTGCATGGATGAGTGATATCTTCCCAGCCCTGGGGCCTCATCATGAACTAATATAGTTATCTAAAGGTCACCAAGCAGATTCATGGGGCATCTACAACTGACATCCTCGGACATTTTTTTACAGATGGTCAGTTTAACTGGGTCTTGCACTTAAGTGCCTACATTCTTTCTCTCATCCACTGATGCTCCTCAGAGAAGGTGACTGCTGGTAGGAAAATAGGACCAAGACCCTTTTAGCTACTATAGCTAAAGAGGAATGTTAAATATTGATGGTAGTCTGCTGTGGGATGTTCTGTATGGCAAATGTGTGGCTAATTAGTCAATAAATAAAACACTGATTGGCCATTGGCTAGGCAGGAAGTGTAGGCGGGACAAGGAGGAGAATAAAGCTGGGAAGTGGAAGGCTGAGTCAGAGAGACACTGCCAGCCACCACCATGACAAACAGCATATGAAGATGCTGGTAAGCCACGAGCCACATGGCAAGGTATAGATTAATGGAAATGGATTAATTTAAGCTGTAAGAACAGTTAGCAAGAAGCCTGCCACGGCCATACAGTTTGTAAGCAATATAAGTCTCTGTGTTTACTTGGTCGGGTCTGAGCAGCTGTGGGGCTGGCAGGTGAGAGAGATTTGTCCTGACAGTGGGCCAGGCAGGAAACCTCTAGCTACAGTAGTCAGAGTCACTGCTCAGAAGTCTATCTAATGGCCCATGGTAGAAGTTAGCTGGAAGAGCCATCTGAGGCTGCATGAGCATCTGGAATCTGAAGGATTCCAAACAGGAAGAAACAAAGCAAACTGGAATATTAAATGAATAAGGACCAAAGTTATAAATTAAAATGAACTATATTAGAAAAATTACAACACATGATAGAAAGGACCACTGACCCAGTCATGAGATTTTATCCCTATAGTTTAACATTTTTATGTTACTTTTAATTTTTAGATTTTTTTTGTACCGAATTTATATTGTTTACCCAGAAATAACTAGTCTCATTACTAAAAGCATGTATGATACCTTGGTGATAAGAAAGTCTAGTCCTTTCCAGTTTTGAAGGACCATGTTGGGAAATAAGTCCAGGCTGATGTTGAGCTTTAATGGCCTGGATTTTGGAGGTTCAAGCAGACTGTAGGACTGTGGGAAGTTTTAACATTTAATTGGACTTCAAATATAGTATAGCTAGTAAGCATGAAGAAATGTTTAAAGATGGAAGAAGCCATTGCAGATGACTCTAAAGAATGACTTGGGGAAATGGAGGGTTAGCCACATTTAAAGCACCATTTTATGAGATAATATTTTAAAAAGGAACCTAAGTTAGAAAATGCTTCTCACTCATTTAGAAGCTGATCTGGCCTATGGCAAGACAGGTTATAGCCAGGTGGGAAATCAAAGAAAGATAGAGGGAGAAGAAAGGTAGAGTTGGGGCAGACACCATTCAGCTGCCCAAGGAACAAGACGTCACCATGGACATGTGGCAATATATAGATTAATAGAAATGAGTTAATTTAAGATGTAATAGTGAACTAGCAATAAGCCTGAGCCATAGACCAAACAGTTTATGATTGGTGTAAGCCTCTGTGTGCTTATTTGGGACCCAGTGGCTGCAGGACACAGGAAAACTTCGGGTTACATTTGGTGTCCATTGTTGGGCATCGATCCACATAGACCTGAAAAAGCTTTAAAAATATTCTAAACTTAGACTTTTCAGGACAGTGAGACACATCTGCCCCTGGCATCACTAATTACTTCAAAGAGGATGATGGGTATAGAAGAAACTCATTATGGAATTTTCTTACAATATAAAAAAGCCAGCCATTTTGGAAAGAAATTGTCCTTGCCTGGACTGCTTGACAGTATGTTGTATAAACTGAACATGCAGGACCCCTTAGGAAGGTGACCACTGAACTTTGCTAAAATAGGGTGAGATGGTGCTTCATGTTCCTGCTTCACAGAAGAGAGTTCCAGACATTCTGCAGGACACAAAGAAAAGCAACTGATGAACTTTACCAATAGGTGAAATAGTCCTTCAACTTTCCTGCTTCACTGAAAAGTATGTCAGAGACTCTGGGCCTACAGGCTGAAGATAGATGCCTCAATGTTACAGAGGAACTTTGGGTGACTATCCAGGCAGCCAGATGTCCCTGTCATTTCTAGAATTTTGGAAGTTGCTTGCAATGCACTTCCTGTTTACTCATAATATTATATCCTTCTGGGGTCTTTGATGGAGTTGAAGACTAGATAGTTATAATTATAGTTTTCCTTGGTTATTATAAAAGGTAAATTACATATGAAACTTTAGACTCACAAAAGTAGGATAGATGATAAAATATTTTCTTTAATTTTGCCAAATACAAATAGACTAGATATTGTAACTGTAATTCTTACTTGATAACTGTTTTGTAATATATAATTTTACTTTCCTTTTTGATTAGACAGAAAAGGGGAAGTGCTGTGGGATGTCATTTTGTATGCTATGAAAATGTATTGCTCCCATTGGGTGATAAAGCTGTTTGGCCAGTGGTGAGTCAGAATAAAGTTAGGTGGTCCATTCAAACTGAAGATGGAGATGAAGAAGGGTGGAGTCATAGGAGAAACCAGCTTGCTACCCAAGGAGCAACATGTCAGCAGACCTGTAAAGGCATGGCCACGTGGCAATACATAAATAAATAGAAATGGGTTAATTTAAGATGAGAGAGCTAGCTAGCAAGAAGCCTGAGCCATAGATCAAACAATTTGTAATTAATATTAAGCCTCTGACTGATCATTTGGGCACCAGCGGGCAGGAAAGATTTATCTGGATACACAGCTTCATGACCCAGAAATGATCCCTGAGATAGCAGCTCCATATTTCCTCCATGCACTGACTGGGTTGCTGCAGTTGCCCAGATGGCCTACAAATAAAGGCTGTTCCCAAGGTCTCTAAGAGACAGGAGAAGGTCTGCAGTGAGGAGTACATGTGCCAAGAGGTGCTGGTCAGCCTGAACCTCATTACACAGCTTCTGGCTCCCTGCCACCAAACATGCAAGTTCTATAAGTGCACAAAGAAGGCAGTGAAGCAGAAGCAGATTTAGCATGGGGTGAAAGAGATTCAGAAATTTGTCAACAAGGGTGAGAAGGGGATCATGGTTTTGGCAAGAGACACATTGTTGATTGAGGTATACTGTTATCTTCCAGTTATGTGGGAGAACAAGAACTTGTCCTATGTCTGTATTCCCTCTAAGGTGGACTGGGGTGGAGCTGCAGGCTTCAGGTGTCCCACCTGCATGATCAGGATGAAGCTCCATGGAGAGCATGGGAAGGCCTATGACAAGTGTCTGGAGGAGGGGCAGACCCTGCCAACACTTATGTGAGAGAATTGGTCTGCAGCCCAGCACTTTGGAGCTAGCTGCAGGTGGCTGCCACCCTAACAGCATCTCCTAGTTTCCTGACATGAATTTTTTTCCCAGGCAGCTCTAACAGCTGTTTTTGGAGGTAGAGCCAGCATATTTTCCATCAGTGTCATCTCCTGTTCAGATTAGATGAAGACAGTCCCAAGAATGTGGGGTGGAAGTAAATGCTAAGGCAGAAAAAAAAACAACAAAAAAGAAAAAGATAGAAAGAAAGAAATGAAAAAGAAAATGATATCTCACAAAGCAAAGTTCAAAGTTTGAAGAACACATGCATCAAGGAAGGTATTTACTATGGTATATTGGCCCCACCAGTGAGCAGGCACCAATAGGTATACATGGGATCTTTGGATCTACACAAGAAAAATATAAAAAGCCTGTTGCCTTTAGGCCAGTGCCACTGATAGGCCCCAAATCCAAATAAAGATTTTAGTAGAGGCCATTTCTATCTGATTAGTTCAGATGGAGAGGTTCCTAGCTGACTAGTTTTAAATGTCAACACACCACATCCTAGAATCATCTGGGAAGAGAGTTTTAATGAATTATCTAGATCAGGTTGGCCTGTTGACATGTGTGGAGGGGAGTATCTTGATTGTTAATTGAGGTGGGAAGATTCACCTTGAATTTGTATAGCACCATTTCATGGCTGCTGGGACTAAACTGTATGAGAACGTTAATAAAGCTATGAGCAAACAATCAAATAGGCAGAACGGGTATGTAAATTTCTCTCTGCTCTTGAGTGTGGATGTGATATGACTAGCTACTTAAGTTATGGTCTTGACTGCAATGAAATGATGGACTGAAACCTGGAACTGTGAGCTAAGTAAACCCTTTCTTCCTCTATTGGTTTCTTTCAAGCTGTTGTCATAGCAACATAAATGAAACTAGGCCAGGAACCTAGGGACCCCATGAGCTGAGATCTGAAGGTCTGAAATCTGGGAAATAATCACTCACATGGAGTTGATCTAAGGTCAAATGGCTATGAGGCATTTGTCAAAAGAGGTACTTAGAGAGCAATGTGAGGAACAAAAAGGGGTAGGGCTCCAAGGGTTGGAAGGTAACAATGTTTATAAAAACACCAGTGTGTATTTTTTCCAGATTTTCATGTAACTATAAGATTGATTTGGGCCCACTGATTTATTTAGTTCTAAAGGAAGCTACGGAAGTACCATGTGAAATTATTTTGATTATTTCCCCACCACGTGGAGATGGTATGATTTTCAACTTCTATGCTCCCATGAGTCTAAGTCATCCATAGGCTGATAATTGTGAATCTAGTGCATTGGATACTCATGGATTGTGTTCCACAGGAATACCAGCATCTGAGTATCATAGAGGGAAGCATCATGAGTTCTGTGTTGAAAGTAAATGACACCTTCTAGAGGATACCCATCCTAACTCATTCAGAGGGTTCTATTTGTTGCTAGCATTAAATTGAATTTGGTCATCTTCCCACTCTACTATTATGGCTTTAGAATGAGTATATTAGAAGCCAAAATACTGAGATTGACTCAATCTCCAATGGCCAGGATTTAAACTTGCATAGATATCAATATCCCTCCAAGTTCAGATGAGTCCCATTGTAAACAGATCTGGCAGCTGATAGTTTATTTTAGTTGGTTAATAAGTAGAATAGGAAGGTGAGTAGTAGTCATCATGAATAAAACTTGATAGCTCCAGGGAAGGTAAAAGAGACTTTTTTCCTTCATAGTTAGAGAATTAAAAAGTTAAATAAATGGTAAATTTGGATGCCTAAGAAAAGGAAGCCTGTGATATAGCCAGCCTTTCTAGACAAAGAGTGTGGTTATTGAAGGAAGATATGCCCTGAGAATGAAGCAGATAAGTCTACTTAAAAAAAAACAGGTGATGAGAGTTTGAGAGATAAATATTACCCTGCATAGTCAGACCTTCTAGTGGTGGTCATGTAGCATCTTTATATTTGCATGTTATCTTAAAGAGACACTTTAGATCTTCTGTGGTTCACAGGTATATCTGGAATTAGGGCATTCTAGGAGAAGAGAAAATTTGATATCCAAAATCTGAGGTGGGTGTGATGAACTCAGGAGTCAATTCCAGAGAATTTTACTGCAGAAGGGATAGAAAAAAACAACTCTACAGAATCCTATAGTGAGAAATCCACAGAGTCTGCTTAAAGGGCAAAAAATTTATTAAAGGAAAAACTCACTGTACAGAACAGAATTGACATAGGTTCTGGAATGCTGTTCTGGCCACCTGGATCAATCCCACATTCAAGTCCCACAAGGGAGGGAAGAGAGAGTGATGCCTATGTGAATCTCAGGTCTTAAGGGTCACTGAGAGGCCACACCTTAAAGGCATGTACTTCAAGGTCAAAGGCAGGTGGGCAGTTACCTGCTGCATCTCTAGGGGTAGTGCTTCAAATCACAGACAGAATAGCTACCCACTACATCTCCCCCTTCTGTCTAAATAAGAAAGTTCTAACCTAATATAAAACTACATAAATAGGAATGATTATCAAATACTGTCCAGGATAGGAGAAAAGTAATAACCTAAACAAAAGTAGAATTACAACCACCAAGAACAATATCAAACAAAAGACACATACTAAACTCCAGAGATATCCAGAACATAGGTAAATGGCATGTTACAGATATTACTACAATAGCTATCCTATCCTGGAGTATCTGAATCTACTACTTAGTATGTTCTAGCTAAGATATGAGAAGGTTGTAATTGTAACTATTTAGTCTTCAATCCCACCAAAGACCTGAGAAGGAATATACCTGAGAAAGTGCAAAATGCAAGTAAGCAATTTCTGAAAATCTTGTGAGAAGAGACAGAGACAGCTGGCAGCCTGGACAGTCATCTAAAGTTTCTCAGCATCATTGGGGCATCCAATTTGGCTACAGGTCTAGAATATCTGACAGACCATTTTCAGAAGCAGGAATTTTGAAAAACCATCTTATCCTGTCTTGGTAGAGTTTGGTAGTCACTTTTCCTTGTTTCTCATCTGGAAAGGACAGCATTCATACTGTCAGCAGTCAAGGCAAGGACAGTTCTTTGCACAGAAGACCATTTTGTGTCAAGAAGAAGACAACTTCCAAATGGAGTGTCTTAGAAGCCCAACCTTCTCTCAGGATCAGTTTGGTTCTGCCAGGAGCAATCGTGTCTCACATCAAAAGAATTCTAACTTATCAAAACATTTAAATGCCTTATTCTCTAGGTCTATGAAGTATTTGAAGATTACCTATCCACCTGACATATGTTTCTCTAAATCTGGAAAACCTAACTAACATAACTATAGAAATGACAAGCATGGGTGACTATAATTCTGTAAGTCTCATCTACCTAAACAAACAAACAAACAAACAAACAAACAACAAAAAAACCCTAAGGACTAAGGCTTCAATAACAAGGTAAACAGTCTGTAAATGGATGTACAGTATCAGGACAATGACTTCAAAATTTTCACATATCTTAAACAGAGGTGGAACATACATATAGTATGACAAATAAAATTTTACATTTGTATTAATGTACAAGATATTTCAAACAGGAATAGGAATATATGTATATGTCATATTGAAGTACAACATGACAAAGATAGTTTTGTATTTGTATAAATATACAAATTATCTTAAATATAAATATAAAAATAGTTTACATTTGTATCAGTATGTAAGAATCCAAAGCAGCGCAAATTATCCAAGGCTGATAGTTTGCTGAATAAGTTTACTAGTAGATACAATAATCTACCTTCATATCCTATAACTATCTGTAGCTGAAGTTTTCTCCAGTCCTGCCCGGCCCACGGTCAGGACAAATCTCTCTCACCTGCCAGTCCCACAGCCACTCAGACCCAACCGAGTAAACACAGAGACTTATATTGCTTACAAACTGTATGGCTGTGGCAGGCTTCTTGCTAACTGTTCTTATATCTTAAATTAACCCATTTCTGTTAATCTATAAGTTGTTACGTGGCTCATGGCTTACTGGTATCTTAATATGTTGCTTCTCATCACAGCGGCTAGCAGCATATCCTGACTTAGCCTTCCCATTCCCAGAATTCTCCTCTCTGATAGTCCCACCTATACTTTCTGCCTGACTACTGGCCAATCAGCATTTTATTTATACAGAGTGATATCCACAGCAACTATCTATTCCCTCTTTTTTTTTCTTAAAGAGAATACTGAGTCTAAATTTTACTGTTTCACCCCAACCCTATAATTATTTATCCATAACCCTGAGACAAATGAAAGTTTTGGGAGAATGGGCATCATAAGACTCTTAATCCCAGGATCATGGGTTCATGCCCCATGTTGGGCACCAGATAAAGCAAAAAATCCACAGAGTCTGTTTAAAGGGCAAAAAATTTATTAAAGAAAAAAATCTCACTGTACAGAACAGAATTGACCCAGGTTCTAGAATACTGTTCTGGCCTCATGGATCAGTCCTGCATCCAAGTCCCAGGAGGGAGGGAAGAGAGAGCAATGCCTATGCGAGTCTCAGGTCTTAAGGGTCACTGAGAGCCACACCCCAGGGGCATGTACTTCAAGGTCATAGGCAGGTGGAGCAGTTACCTGCTGCATCTCTAGGGGTAGTGCTTCTAGTCATAGACAGAACAGCTACCCAGTACAGGGTGCTCCCATACTGAGCTAAAGAATTAAATTTACCTGGTCTTTTAATTTTTTTCATTTCTGAGAATTTAATACATGTGTAAAATAAAATATGATCATATCTGCACTCCAGTTTCTCACTTTAGTTCCTCTGTGTTCTCTCAACATGCTTCTATCCATTTCCTGCCTTTTTATTTATTTATTTTTCAGTATTCCACAAAGACTAGTTAGTACTGCCCATATATACATACATGTAGGGCTATCCACTGGAGCATGGGAAACTTGCCAGTGACCACATCATCAAAAAATAATGATTCTCCCTTCCCCAGCAAAACAATATATTGTCATTAGCTCCTCAGTAAAGAATGGAGTCAAGAGATGGTCTATCCCACTTACGTTGCACTTTTATCTATTAAGAAGTCTTTAGTGAGCTGGAGAGAGGCTGAGAGATTAAAAGCATATATTTATGGATTACTCAGGATCCAGGTCAGACAGTATGACTAGCATGGGAGATCTGAGGGAAAAAAATCTACATACAGCATGCTCTTATGTCTGTTAACTTTATTCTGCTAAGACAAAATTCTATCTAGCTACAGCATTCAGGGCAGGAATAAATCTAGATACACCAAGGTCTGTCTACTTTATTTCTCTGGGATGAAATCCTGTCTACGTAGCTTCAGTCTGTCCTGACACTCAGTTCCTCTTTGTCCTCTCTTAAACTGTCTTCCCAAAGTCCTGCTACCAACTAAGCTCTTATGCTTCCTGTCTCATCTTCATCCTCTGTTTCTTCTTCCTCCATCTCTATTTGCTCTCTACTCCTGGCTCTGATGAACTCTACAAGAGTTCTGCCTTACCATCTACAAAAACCTCTGTGTTTTTTTTCTCCCTGGTCATGCCATTCTGTGTCCTCTACAGAAAAATGTCTGTTCTTTCTTCCCCTGGCCACGTGGTTCTCTGCCTCCTCAGGAATGTTGCTCTATCCTACCTTCCACCTTGATATGTAAAAACCTCTGTTGTTCTCAGCCAATTGCTCTGGAGAGCCATTAGGACTTAAGGCAAAGGGATGGTCTAAGCTTCATTAGCACAAGAAACAAAGCTATGTGTCTCTAGCCAGCCTGTCTCCTAGGCTCAGTGGGGAAGTTAGTTACCTAGAAGTTCAGCAGGTCTGAGGAAGTGGACTGTTTGCCAAATGGTCTGGGAATATTAGGGAACACAAGAATTTCATAGCAGAAGACAGATGGGATATTAAAAGTTGGATAACACCAAATATTCATAATAAATGGCTTGCCTTTTGACAGACCCTTGGCTGGTCAAAAAACAGCTTCAATACACAGCTGAATCTCTATAATATATTCTTGTGGCTTGCCACATTTATTGCCCTTCAGAGGACTCAAGTTGGCTTCCAGCACCTGGAATGGGCAGATCACAATTTCCTATAATCCAGCTCCAGGAGGATTCAAGGTCTCTGGCCTCTCTGGGAACCTATATTCACACACACACACACACACACACACACACACACACACACACACACACAGAGAGAGAGAGAGAGAGAGAGAGAGAGAGAGAGAGAGAGAGAGAGAGAGAGAGACTCTTACATATGTTTTGATGAATCTTTTTTAAAAAATATAAAAAAAGTAATTGATGAGAAGGGACCTTCTGTGTAGCAAGCATCTCATCGGTCTGATATGAACCAAGGCCAAAGGGAAGAAAATAGTTCATAAGAAGTTAACTTCTTGAATCAGTTTCATCAGGTGCCTCTTTTTTTTTTTCAAAAATTTATCATTTATTTTTAGTTAAAATGTTTCAAAAACTTGTTCTTTTAGCTTTTTGAAGTATGACGTACATAGTTCTTATATAGAGCCACAACACTGCAGTAGTACAGTGGCATTTCTTGCTCCAATTTTATTGCAGCTTAGATCAATTCAATATTTCCATCTCTCTCTCTCTCTCACCCTCTATCTGGTAACCACTATTTTATTCACAATTTTTTTTTAATTTTATTTTTTATTAAATTTTTTTTATTTATTTTACATAACAACCACAGTTTCTCCTTCCTTGCATCACATTCCCCCCCCCCACCTCCTTTCCACTCCCATCCCCATCCACTCCTCAAAAAGGGTAAGGCCTCCCATGAGAGTCAACAAAGCATGACATACATACCAAGTTGAGGCAGGACCAAGTTCCTCTCTGCATCAAGACTAAGCAAGGTATCCCATCATAGAAAATAGGTTCCAAAAAACCAGTTCATGTGCCAGGGACAAATCTTGGTCCCACTGCCAGCGCTGCACAAACAGACCAAGCCACGCAACTCTCACCCATATGCAGAGATGGCCTAGGTCAGTCCCATGCAGACTCCCTAGCTGATACGGATTCACAACACGCCCCCAAGGTTGGGCATGGTCACGAATGCCTGGAGGGACCTAGTCACTTCCACCTAGTCATTTCCAGGTCAAAACGTGTGACCAGGACACCGTGGCTTTGCATGGTTGCATAAGGCGTGCAGCACAACCATGTGATCTATGTGCATGTGTGGAATAGCCACATGGGCTTGTGTGCGCAGGCACCACCTAGCCTTTATAAGCAAGCACCATGATTCCAGGTCCCCCTTCACGCACGTGTCTTTTCCACAGGCCTGTGCACATCTCTTCCTCTCCCTTATCTTAATAAAACTCTTGTTAGTGGATTCTGTCATGTTTCATGACTTTTTCTCGCAGGGTAAAAGTGCCACAAAAACCAACACCCACAACCCAGGTCAGCTGTCTATGTGGGTTTCCCCATCATGATGTTGACTCCCCTTGCTCATATAATCCCTTCTCCCTCTCTTCAACTGGATTCCTGGAGCTTGGCTCACTGCTTGGCTGTGGATCTCTGCATCTGCTTCAATCAGTTACTGTACGAAGGCTCTATGGTGACAATTAGGGTATTCATCAATCTGATTATAGGGGAAGGGCAATTCAGGCATCTTCTCCACTATTGCTAGGAGTCTTAGCTGGGGTCATCCTTGTGGATTCCTGGGAATTTTCCTGGCACCAGGTTTCTCCCTAACCCCTTAATGGCCCCCTCTATCCAGATATTTCTTTCATTGCTGTGCCTCTCCATCCTTTTTCCAACTCAGCCATCCTGACCCCTCATGTTCCCATCCCCTCCACTGAAACCCTTTCCCTGGCCCCAAGTTTATCTAGGAGATCTCATCTATTTCCCCTTACCAGGGCAGTCCATGCATCCCTCTTAGGGTCTTCCTTGTTATCTAGCTTCCCTCACATGTCTCTTTAAAAGGTCATTACTTTCTCTGAGGATTGAGGTCACAAGGTACAAAGGAGATTAAATTACATTCCCCTTATGTCACTGAGGTCTTGAAGCCTGGTTCATTATCATTTTGAATAATCTTTGGAAATTCAGTTCTGGAAATGACTTACTACAATAAGGCCCAGCTCACCTCAGAGACCTCTGTACTTCAGGAGAATGCCTTAACCCATCTGGTAAAGGTAGCCAACTAAACTAAGCAGAATTAGATTTCCCAGTTTTTGAGTATATGGGTCAAATCTATTTGCCAGTGTTTTCTGGCATAAGATCCTATCTTTTGCACACCTCAGGGAGTGAACCAATCGGTCTAAGAATCATTCTTCTGGCATAGCTCTCAAGCATTTACTATCTAGTTGGTGGCTTTAGTTCCTATAAACAGTCTTTTCTCCAGCTGTAGATTCTATCCCTGCCCAAATGAAAGGCCTGATGGAGGGTCTTTAAATTTCCCATCTATCAGGCAGGAGCAATCTCCCAGAATCATCCCTATGTAATCTCAATGGCTGGGTAATGAGGTTTTACTTTCATATGTTCACTAGTTCTTCAGAAATATACTGGAGTCTTACCCAAGAAGGGTGCTCTGACAATAAAGGAGCCAGGGGTTACAGGACACAGTCAAAGCTCTGTTTGCTGGTTTATTATTATTTTTGAGGCATTGTCAGCCCATCTGTGTTCTTTTGAAGTCCCTTTGCAACAGACAGCTGTTACTTGTAACAGGCTTCCTTTTGGGCCACTAATAAGCTCCCAAATCAAGACATGGAGAATTGTTATTAATTATAAATGGTTGGCCTTATCTTATGCTTGTTCCATTAGTTCTTATAACCCATTTTAACCTGTTTCTGTTTACATTTTCCCTTGGGGCTTTTTACCTTTCTTTCATTTTGTATTTCGTACCCCATGCCTGGCTGGCTGGTGGCTTCCTGGCTGGCAGCCCCAGGTATCTTCTTTTCTTTCTCTTTCTTCTCTCTCCTCATTCTCTCTCACACAGATTCCTTCTCCTACTTATTCTCTCTGCCCACCAGCCCTGCCTATCCCTCTACTGACTAGCAACTGGCCATTCAGCTTCTTATTAGACAAATCAGGTGCCTTAGGCAGGCAAAGCAATACATCTTTACATGGTTAAACAAATTCAGCATAAACATACCATAACATAGTTTAAGTAATATTCTGTAACATCAACAAATGCAAAACATCTTTGCCTAGCTAAACAAATCTTCCATAACAGTTACTTCCTTAAGTTGAAATACAGTCTATCTCATTCTTGTTGGTGTTTAACAGGGGATCCTGTAGCTCTAAGAAAGCTTCTTTTTCCTTTCTTCTCATTGGGTGGGCATGGAGGACTGAAAAAAAGGCATAGAATAAGTGTTTCAGATGACCACTGTGTTTTTTTGTTTTTTTGTTTTTTTCCCCAGAACTAAGGCTCTAGTTAGGGTTATTAGTTCAGCCAACTAAGTGTTGGTCCCTGGAGGGAAGACTTTATGTAATAAGGCATCAGTAAGGGTTACTATAGCACATCCAGCCAAGGAGATCCCATGTTTCATGAAGGAGTGCATGTCTGTAAAGAAGACAAGCAAGATTTGTGAGGACAATTGTTTTAAGTCTTTCCTAGTGACATAAGCTTGCAAACTGTTTGTTCACACTCATGTTTAGGCCTTTTGTCATCTTAGTCTTCTTCTGGAAGGACAGTGTCATGGTTTACAGTGAGACAGGATTTTATTTGAATAGATGGGCTCTCCAGGAGTAGAAATAGATATTTTAAGATCCTATTACCAGTTAACCAGAGGTTTTCTTTGATTCTAATAGCCTTGTCCTATTGTGTGGGGATAGTACAGTCAAATAATTTTCCAAGGTCAACTTCGTTGTCTCTGGAATCAACAAAGTACCTATAGCTATAGATCTGAGACACACCAGCCAGTCCTTTGCAAAGAGGTCCAGTTATTGGCTCTAAGAAAGCTTATAGGTTGTTGATTATTGCAGACTGAGTAAATACTGACAAAGTCAAATTTTAGTTAGACAGAAATTGAAATCATTGTCAATTGGGAAGCCCAAAACTGTGGCTCAAAGAGGTGCCTACTTAAGATCTTGGACGGTCTTAATTTTTTTGGTCCCCAAATCAAGGTTTGTGTCTTTCTTACCTATGCATTTTCTATTAGCTGACACAGAGACCAGGCAATTTTCTCACATCCTGGGAAACAGATCCTGTAGATGACCCATAAGTCCCACAGTTCTTCCAAATTGTCCAAATGCTTTTGGTAGAGGGAGGGGAAGAAATAGATGGTACTTGGCCCTTACTTTTTTTAGGTTATCACAAAACATTAGTTATTGACTGATGACAAAATTGAGCCTTATTCTTGGATACCTTATAGCCCTTACAAGCCAAAATATTAATGTAGTCCTTGGTTCCTTCTTAGGAATCTTTTTCCATGGAGGCACAAAGGAGGAAGTCATCCATATATTGCAACTATATCGCATATATTAACCTTGAGGGCTCAAAAAGTCAAGAAAATTTCCAGTGAAAGCCTGGCCAAGAAGTGGGAACAGTTTCTGAATCCCAGGGGCAGGGCTGTCCAGGTGAGCTAGGTAACATGAGAGGTTTGAAACTCAGAGAACATAGAAACAAGCATCCTTGAAGGCTAGGACAGTAAACCATTTGGGGACATCTGGGATCTTGGGCAGGTGAGTATATGGATTAGAAACCACTGGTGAAGTAGAATTTTAGCTATTTAATAGGTCTGGGACCTTGAACTACTCTCTATTTAGGATTTGTGATCCCAGAATAGGGGTGTTACAAGGGCTATTACAGGGAACCAATCAACCTTTTTTTTGAAGTTGGCTGTGATGATTTATAAACCCTATCATGTTTCAGGCTTTAAAGGATACTGTTGGTGGGGGAAAGAAGAGTGTTTTGGATGGATTTGAATAAGGGAACTTGTAGCAGAGTGCTCTTCTAATCTGTTTTTAGATGGACCATACTATTGGATCAACTTTAGTCTCTATTAAAGGGAGAGTATGTTCTCCTTTCAGGGTTATGAGGATAGTAATCCCCAGGTAGGGAATGAGGTCTTATCCCAGAAGGAAAGCAAGGTTCTTTGACATTATCTGAAAGGCATGTGAAAAAAGATTTCCACAGCTGCATCTGTCCTTAGTTGTCATCCCAGAGTCATGGTTTCTCCAATATTTTGAGGTCTCTATGGGCTACACCTTCATCAATGGGGACTCTGATCCTGCCACATGGTGCCAAACATCAGCCTTTCTCCAATATCCATTCTATCCCAGTGTTTCTACTATAATAGAAGCTTCACCTTCACCCGTAGCCTCCCTTGGCTTTAACAGTGTCAAAGGCTCATCTCCTGCCCATGGCCCCTTAAAATCCTGAAGCTCTCATGCCAGCAACATCAGTAACACATGGGAGATTCTATCACATTACCAAGTTCAACTGCCATTATGAAATGCAGCCTTGTGTAGTTGGAAGTTATTCTGTCTGGTCTTGCAGCCATTCAGGCCCAAGTAAACACACAGAGGCTTATATTAAATAAGAACTAGAAGACCTATGGCTAAAGCTTCTTGCTCACTAGCTCTTGTATTTTAAATTAACCCATTTCTATTAATTTCTGTTTTTCCACTTGTTCTGTGGCTTTAACAGTCTCCTGACATGTTGTTCCTTGGGCAGCAGCCTAGCATCTCTCTGCTTCTGCCTTTCTTCTTCCTCTATATCTCTTGGATTTCCTGCCTGGCTATAACTTGACTTGCCATAGGCCAGAGCAGCTTCTTTATTAACCAATCATTGCAACACATATTCAAAGCATACAGAAAGATATCCCACAGCATTTCCCCTTTTCTATCTAATCAAAAAGAAAGATTTTAACTTTAACATAGTAAAATTATGTATAATAGAATAGTTATAAAGCAAGAATTACAGTTATAATATCTAGTCTATTTGTATTTGACAAAATTAAAGGAAATATTTTATCTATCCTATATTTGTGAGTCTAAAGTTTTATATCTAATGTATCTTTTATCACAACCAAGGGAAATTATAACTATCTAGTCTTCAACTATATCAAAGACCCCAGAAGGATATAATATTACCTAAGTAAACAGGAAATGCATTGTAAGCAACTTCCAAAAATCTAGAATGACAGAGACAGCTGGCTGCCTAGACAATTATCCAAAGTTTCTCTGCAATGTTGAGGCATCCATCTTCAGTCTATAGGTCTAGAGTTTCTCAGTTGTTTCTTCCTGTGTCCTTCAGAATGTCTGGCAGTCTCCTCTGTGAAGCAGGAAACTGAGGAACCATCTCACCTTGTTTAGGCAAAATTTAGTGGTCATTTTTCCATGAGTCCTGATGTCCAGTCAATACAAAATTTTGTCAAGCAGTCAAAGCAAGAAGAGTTTCTTGCCCACATGGCTAACTTTTGCCATAAGGAAAGCAAACTCCATATGGAGTTTCTTTGATGCCCATCATCTTCTTTTATGTAAATCAGTGCTGCCTGGAGCAGACATGTCTCATTGTCCAGAAATGTCTAAATTCTTAAAATATTTTAAATGCCATATTCTGTAGGTCTTTCAAGTGTTTGAAGATTATCTACCTAATTGAAATATATCTATGAATACCTAGAAAACTTAATTAACATGACTATAACTTTGATTATCATGAATGACTAATTAT
Source organism: Peromyscus eremicus (assembly GCF_949786415.1). Classification (NCBI taxonomy): domain Eukaryota; kingdom Metazoa; phylum Chordata; class Mammalia; order Rodentia; family Cricetidae; genus Peromyscus; species Peromyscus eremicus. The sequence goes on along the minus strand of NC_081417.1, from coordinate 4,418,538 downwards.
TAATCTGTATTTCTTAATTATGCATTATAATTTTAAATGAGCTGCACAAATATAATACCTTAAATAAGAGTAGAAATATACATATAGTGTAACAAAATTAACTTTACATTTTTAATAAACTAAAATCTATAGCAACATAAAACATTTTAAACAAGTTGTTGCCTTTTAAAAGTAGATTTAATAATCTACCCTTTTATCCTACCATATCTATACTATCCCATTTTCTCTTTTAGAATGAGATTGTATTTATAATCAGCTTCCTTTCAATAAAAATAAACACTTATAAACAATATCTTGGGAATTTGGGTGTAGCTTTTCATACTACTTCTTGCTGGTTGGGGGTGCTGGCAATCTTATGGGGATCCTGAGAAAATTAAGAATTATAGTTAAATCTTTGCTGTAGTCTGTGAGGATAGATCATCTCAGCCAGTTGCTTTGAAGCTGATTTTGGATGTTGGATCATCTGGGCCATGGTGTCATGGGAGACCTTTCAGGGGATCTTGGCTGATGAAACTAAACTAGCCTGGAAGCAATCCATAGGTTTTCATCTTCTGTGGAAACAAAAGCAGAACCTCTTTTCCAAGGCAATGTATCCTTAGATACAAATTTTGAAGGCAAGATATGTTTAATATATATATATATATATATATATATATATATATATATATATATATAATTCAGCAGCCTTTACAATCAAATGTCTTTCTGTAGTTAAAAATCCAAAAGACAATATAATCCAGACTCTCTGTGTGATTTCCATCTTTACATGGCTTATTTTTTATAGTACTTTTACTGTCTCTTTAAAGACTTTACTCTTTCTTTCTTTCTTTCTTTCTTTCTTTCTTTCTTTTTTTCTTTTCTTTTCTTTTTTTTTTTTTTTTGAGACAGAGTTTCTCTGTGTACTTTTGGTGCCTGTCCTGGATCTCACTCTGTAGACCAGGCTGGCCTCAAACTCACAGAGATCTGCCTGGCTCTGCCTCAAGAGTGCTGGGATTAAAGGCATGTGCCACCATTGCCTGGCTATCTATTTCTTTATAGAACTGCATAATTTCTTTTTCTCTCTCTTCCAAGCCTATGTACATTTTTACACATGCTGTAAACAGTTTAGAGTTTTATTCCGCCGGGGGGTGGTGGCGCACGCCTTTAATCCTAGCACTCGGGAGGCAGAGCTAGGTGGATCTCTGTGAGTTCGAGGCCAGCCTGGGCTACCAAGTGAGTCCCAGGAAAGGCGCAAAGCTACACAGAGAAACCCTGTCTCGAGAAACCAAAATATATATATATATATATATATATATATAGTTTTATTCCAGCTGAATCTATCTTATTGTGAATCTGATCCTTTTTTGATCATTGCAAACTGCAGTGTTGCTAAGATTAAAGCAGCAGCCTTGGCTGCTGACTCCATCCACTTCAGCTTCCCAATGTGGTGGAGGTACTCAGGAGAGTACTCAGGAGGTACTCTTATCCCACCAACTCTAGGGTCCATGCTGCCATCAGCTGGCCCATAAACTCTTTTTGTCTGTATGAGTAAAAGCTAAATCTGCCATGAAGCATGCTGCACAGCTTGGTGACAGTTCTGTGTACCGATTCGGGAATCCACTATGCTGCACACAAGCCTGAATGCTGTGGCATCTTGTGGCCCGCATGAGGCATAAAGCAGGAACCTGTTTATGGCTCCATTTTAGAATCTCTTACTAAGTTCTCTCAGGTTTCAGGTGGAAACTCGAGCTCCATGTTGGGCATCAAATGTAGCTGGAAGTTTTCCTGTGTCCTGCCCAGTCTTGCAGCCATTCAGGCCCAAGTAAACACACAGAGGCTTATATCAAGTAAGAACTGGATGGCCTATGGCTCAAGCTTTTTTCTATCTAGCTCTTGTATCTTAAATTAACCCATTTCTATTAATCTATGTTTTGCCACATGTTCCATGGCTTTACTGGTCTGCTGACATGTTTCTTGGATGTCGTGCTTGTGTCTCTCTACCTCTGCCTCTCTTTTTCCTCTATCTTTTTTGGATTTCCTGCCTAGCTATAACCTGTCTTGCCATAGGCCAGAGCAGCTTCTTTATTAACCACTCAACAAATATTCAAAGCATACAGAAAGATACCCCAGAGCAGCTTCAGGCTTCTTTGGAACACAGCTTCTGTATGCTGACCCCTAGGAAATACTTCCAGAAAATTCCACCTCAATGATACTGGTCTCTTCTTAATCATTGCTAATTTTTCATGACCAGCTAACCAGCATCAATTGTCCCTGTAAAGCAAAGTTTTCACTTTAGTGCTGGTGTCTATTAGTCACAGCTGATTCTTCAGCTCTAGCTTCCTAGATACCACAGATTCTTTGTTTTCATTTTTCTTTATTAATAAATTTTCTACTCACTCCACATACTATCCACAGATCCCCCTCCTCCCTCCTCCCACCCCCCAGCCCTCTCTCCCAAGCCACCCCACATCCCCACATCTCCCAAATTGAAATCTCCTATGGGGAGTCAGCAGAGCCCAGCACACTGAGCCTAGGCAGGTCCAAGCTCCTTCCCACTGCACCAATGCTGTGCAAAGTGTCCCACCACAGACATCAGATTCCAGAAGCCTGCCCGTGCACCAGAGACAGATCCCAATCCCCCTGCCTGGGTGCCACCCAAACATTTTGAGCCAAAAATCTGTCTTCTGTGTCCAGAGGGTCTAGTCCAGTCCCATGGGGGTTGCACAGCCACCAGTCCACAGTTCATGGGTTTCCACTAGTGTGGTCAGTCATCTTTACACATCCTCCCATCATGATCTTGACATCCCTCACCTGCAGAATCCCTCCTCTCTCTCATCAATTGGATTCCCAGAGCTCAGCCTGGTGCCTGGCCATGGATCTCTGCATCTGCCTCTATCAGTCACTGGACAAAGGATCTATGATGACAGCTAGGTTATTCACTAGACTGGTCACCAGAGTAGACCAGTCCAGGCACCCTCTGGACCACTGCCAGCAGACCAAGGTGGGGTCATCCTTGTAGAATCCTGAGAGCCTCCCCAGCACCCTGCCTCTTTCTATTCCCGTGATGTCCTCATCTATCATGGTATCTCCCTCCCTGCCCTCCCACTCTGTTGCTGTTCCAGCTTGACCCTCCTATTTCCCTATGTTCTCATCCCCACTCCTTGCCCTCTGCTACTCCCCCACCCAGTCCACTAATGTAGATCTCATCACTTCTCCTTTACAGGGTCATCTATGTGTCCCTCCTAGGGTCTTTCCCTGTTAGCTAACCTCTCTGAAGCTGGATACCACAGATTCTTAATTCAAATATATCACACTAATGCCCCTGATAGAACTTTAAGGGACTCTCAGAATTCCTTCTGAAACTTCACAAACCAGGCCTCCATTGTTTGACTGATCTCAGCTTTATCTTACAAGTTCCCACCACAGCTCATTAAGTTCTGAACACTCAATGGCTTTTCCAGCCCCAAATTCCAAATTGCTTCCACAGTCCTTCCAACAAACAAACAAGAAAACAAAAAAACCATGATCAGGTCTGTCACAGCAATATCCCACAAAACAATTTCTGTTGTAGTTTTTTTTGTATTGATGTGATAAAGACTGGCACCAAAAGCAACTTTGGAAGGAAAGTATTTATTTCAACTTGGAAATATTTCAACTTAAGGAAAGTCCCAGAGGCAGGAACTAAAGCAGAGGCTATGGAGAAACACTGATTACTGGGTTGCTTCTCATGGCTAGCTCAGCTTGTTTTCTTATACAACCCATGAGCACTTGCCTAGGGACAGCACAGCCCATCATGAGCTGGTCCCTCCCATATCCATCATTAATCAAGAACATGCCCCCACATACTTGCCTAAAAGCCCATTTGATGGAGACAATTCCTCAGTTGATATTCTCTCTTCCCAGATATGTCTAGGCTTGTGCAAAGTAGACAACAAATAGTGAGCATACCTACAGAGAAGCACCCAAATCTAGTAGGAAGTTTATGTCTTTTTACTCAGCTGTCACAGTTATCTAGGGCTCACACAGTGAAATTTGATGTTGGGTAGAGACGTTTTAGGATGACCTTAGGATCTGCCAGTCCTGATCTTACTTTTTTTTAACTTTATGTATTTATGTATGAGTGTGCATGTGTATGGTGTGTACATGTGTGGGTGTCAGAGGACAACTTGCAGAAGTCTGTCCTCTTCTTCTACCATTTGGGTCCTGTGGATTCAACTAAGGAGGTCAGGCTTGTTGACAAGTGGCTTTATCCACATATCCATCTCTCTGGCCTGTCAGTCATATTCCCCTTGGTCCAGGATAGGCTTATATTCTGTTACTCTGAACCTTGCTCCCAGTATAGTCTGCATTCTAGTGGTTTTGTAGGCAATTGGGACAGGGCCAGGTAGCAATCCTCAGTTCCCATTTGGGCCTTTCCATTTGAAATGCCCTAATTTCCACATTTATAAGAGAGTCTAAGCACAGAAATCTCAGGGTCTTGATGGCTCTCAGGATTGGATGGTGGCCAATAACAAGGTGATGTTTTTAAAATCTCATTGCTCTTCTTAGTTTCTTCTTGGTCTTGATTGTGGAACATATTTGCAGTACTCTTGAACTCTTGTTTTAGGGTTTTGTTAGGCCCAGAGAAACCTTTTCTAATTTTCATCTGATTTCAGGGACACACTGAGTTACAATCATGAGTCTGTCTATTGACTCATAATAGTACATTTGACCAGGGCTTCCCTGAGTCTCCTTATAAAAGGTATCCTGCTTCACGAATTAATTGAAAAAGCTTAGAGTTATTTAAGGGTTTAGTGTAGGTCCTTTCACAAAGACTTTTAAGATATAGTGAGAAATGCTTTTTTCCAGTCTTCACAAGGGCAGTTGTAATCCCATTCAGTGTCACTTACGGGAAATGCCTGCCTACCAGGAGGGTAATAATTGCCTTCTCCCATTAATTTCAGTAAGCCCCCCTCTTGATTCGTCTTGTGTATCTTGTTCTCGTATAGCTCTGTAGTCTGTGCTCTTTTCTGAATCTGTTTTGGTTAATTACATCTTTCCGTACTAAAGCATAGCACTGGGCCTAGCCTAAAAAAAATCTCTACATGCTAATCAGGATCCTCTTAGAATTCGACCAAGTCAGTTTTACTGTGTATTTAAGTCTTAAAGAAAGGTGAGCATAGATCCACTCCTTCCATCAGGCCCTGGATGTACCTCTATCAGGAACAAAACAGGTAGGTTTATGGGAGTTTAGAGTTTGGGCTCCCCTGCGTAGGGTGGGCAGAAAAGTGGCATTGTAGGTATTTCCAGCCTAGATGGAGGCTTTTTTTAAATTCTATTTTTCTTCAGGAGGTGTATCTAAAGGTTCTGTGGGTTTAGACAAAGCATGGCTAGAATTTATTAGTCTTTGTGGCATAAACTGGATTTATCTCTAAAACCAAAGAAGTTTGAACACAAGGAACTCAGACTTTTTTTTAACTCCTGATGAAAGAAGTCTAATTGCAATATAGCATGATGATTAATATTTCCCTCCAGGGACTATCTCTCTTCATCTCTCAGCTGGTATTCTGGCCAAGTCTGCTGGCAGGAAAACATCATCCAGTTTTTTTTCAGAGTCTGTGGGTCATTCATTCCAGTTTTTAAGAGTGTATCCCTGAGAAGAAACACAGGTGTTCTTTAATACTGGGTTTGCCAATCTATAAAATAGAAAGGGGAAAAAGTGATCCTAATTCCTGGACTAGCCCCAAATTTTTGTCTATATGAAAGAGCCTTGGTCTGAAAAGCCATTATATGCCTATTATCAGCAAGCTGCCCAAGGCCAGAACTTCTGGGCCTTATGCTCAGGTTTTTTTTTTTTTTTTAATTTTGTTCAGGTAAAATTGCCTTTAAGTTTTCCCAGACGGGAAGAAAGGCTTTCTGTAAATGACTTCTCAGGGTTTCCCCCAAGCATGAGGAGACATTTGACCCAAGTTAGATAACATGCTCAGGTATTTGGGTATTCTGTGGGATCCCAGATGAAGTGCCCAAGCTCCAATCATCCTGGTTTGTGAACTTGGGATCATGTCTTAGGAATGAGGAGAGATAAAACCTACACATTAGAAAGAAAAACCATGCATATCAGGAAGAAAGAAAAAAAGAAACTCTGGCTGGTAGGGGAGCTAGAGAGGTACCAAGAGAGGACACTGCCTAAGCAACAGGGTGGGATAAAGGTGACTTGTCTCCTCTTGCTGCACAAAATGACCAATGTCTTCTGAGTGCAAAGCTCTGTCATGAACTAATGCAGTTATCTAAATGTTATCAAGCAGAGGGTTTTGAGTCCATGAGCATCCGTAACTGATGTCATGAGAGTTTGCCCAGATGATAAATCCTTGTTCCTTACTGCTTAAGTTCTGGGTATCTTTTGTCTCAAATGGAATGAATATTTATAAAACTTCAACTAATATTTTAAGTAAGCATTGACAGCATGGATTAAGCAGCAGCAGAGTGGACATGGCAGAAGGCAGTGCCAGTAAACAGGAAGGCAGACAAATTTTATATATATCCAAAGGTAGCTTAAAGACAAAAGTGAAGGAAGAAAACAAGAGAATGTGAACAAGAAATGGGATACAATCAAAAGCTGTGACCCTGCCGTTCAGGAGAAGGGGAAAGAAAAGGGGAAGAGGGGCTCAATCTGAAACATTGGCTGAAAATTGTCAGGAGTAAATGGAAGTCCTGAGGATATCAGAAACAACTGAAAATAAGAAAGGAAGACGAGAAGCAAGAAGAGGAAGAGCCCAAAGAACAAGGTGCTGATGGAATTCCCTTACGAAAATGATCAGTTATTACTGGAGAAGGAGGGATTTGCTTTTGTGGGTTCTTAGTCTCACTAACAAAAGAATCTTAAAACAGACATAGAAAGAAAGCTGAAGGGTCATTTTATTGGTGTTTGAAAGAAAAACACAGCTGATAAGCTCAAAATCTTGGCAAATCCTGAGTAGTAAGAATAATGAGTTAGGGTTCAAGACAGCTGTTCAGCATTCCATCATATTCAGTAATAGAGGTCAGTGAGAAATTATATGGCAGAGGAGAAGTGAGTTTCCAAGAAAGAGAAAACACAGTGCCAGGGGAAACATACTTAAACTTTTGGCTAGTATTTGAAAAACAGAAAGAAAGAAGGCAAAGAAAGAATTACACTTTAAGTTAGAATGCAGAAAAGCAGGCCAGTTTAGAATTGCATGATGGAACCTCTGCAATCAGCTGCATTGTGGATGGGGTTTGGGAAGTATAAGTACATTATTTCATTAAGGGGATAATTTTTCTTCCCATCTCCTTAGCATGTCTTTGAGTGAATCAGCTTTCCTGTGGGCTGGTCTTCTGGTAGTTGACGAGTCCAGCTTGATTACTGCTTAGGAGAGGTGACAATAGCAAGCATTGTACTGAACTTTAGGATAAATCAGATGTTTTTTCTCTACCCAGAGCCAAAGGCAGAACTCAGATTCTCTTCCTCTGACCTGAAGGAAATAGCTTTGCTTTCCTGTAAAGCCTGATCTCTTCCTGTTGTTTATGGTATTTTATACTCTAAGCAGGGCCAGTTTTGATGTTTCTTATTATAGTCTTACCAGAGAAATGAAAGTTAGAATAAAGATGACCCTAAGAAAGAGATCGTCAATTGCCTCCAAGGCTGCTGATCTCTATCTGCCTACTTAACACAATGTCCTGTTGATCAGTGCTTTCCAATATAATATACCTATAGAAGGAACTCAGATTTGGAATGTCTTCTTCAAGTACTCTGTATGTCCTTCAAATATGAATTTTTGATGTTGGACTTTTCTACATAAGTCAACCAAGCTAATTCCAGGTGGACACAGCTGTATCTCTATCTTCTTTTGGCTGGTCTCTAATCCTGTGGCTTTATAGTACCCATTGAAATGTCAGCGCTTCTTAAGTTATACTTCTAACTCTATCTACATCCACTGACTAGTAGAATACTTTCATTTGAATGATTAAGAGTAATCTAAAGCAACAGTAGTGACAACTGACCCTGAAGTTTTATGATCCTATTTTCTTCATTATTCACTGTCATTCCTAGCTTCCCAGTTATTCCAAAACAGCAAAAATCTAGGCACACTCCTATCTTTTCCTTGTCCTCAGTCCTTGCATTCACTCCATCAGCATCTTTTATTATCACTGAGGTGGTATTCAGATTCAGTTGTTTCTTTGTGTTCCTATTGCCAATCCACAGTCCTAACCACCCTTGTCTTTTCTGGACCCCTCAAATATCTTTGTAATTTTTATATTGCATTTAATCTTGCCCTTCCATTTCCATAATATTTTGCAAATGCAGTGAGATGAGTAATTTGGAAGAATAACAAGTCAAATCATGTCAATTGTTAGTTTTAATTTTCTATAGGTTTCTCATTATACTCAGAATAGGTGATCTTAGAAAGACTCAAGGGCTATCCTCCATGAGGTCCTGACTTCTCTCCTGCCTGTCTCCATCAATCATTATATGCTTCATTCTGCTATGTTAAAGGATGAAGGTGCCATGCTTCCCCCACAGCTGGATTCTGCTTGGGTTTCGGACCTTCCTTCAAATACAAAGACCTCAGAGAGGCTTTGCCCAAGAGTTATACTGTGTTAATCACCTTGTTTTTTATGGTGGATGTATACTTATATGCTTACTTGTAGGTAGCATGGCTTCTTCATCAAGAACTCACTCTTGTGAAGAAGTATATGCTGTTTTTCCTTCCTGTGCACAGTATGTGTTGAATTATCGGCAAAAGAAATGAACAGACAGAGACATACTCCATGTAAGTCCTACTTTCAAGATAGTACCTGGGGAGGTCTGGTTTGCTCACAGTTTAATTTCTTATCCCCCTTCCCTACTTTGCTCTCTGTTGCAAGAAGTATGTTACCATTGATCATCACTTTTTGTCTTTTTAGAGGTCAGCCAAAAGGGATCCTGGAGAAATTTGGGTGAGAGAGGAAGAATAAGGCAGATCATTCCTTCCCTTGTCCCTGTAAGTAGCATCATCAGCAGTAGATATACTCCATGTGGTTCTCATTATGTTTATCAGTGCTTCTCTGTGTGGTCTAAGCCACCAATAGGCAGCACCACCTTGTACCACACCTTTTCAGAGTGTGTTTGGACTCTACAGACACCGTTTTTGCCACAGTTTTACATTACTAGAGTTGGTACAGTTCCTTATATTCTCTAGTCCTCTTACTATCTCCTTTGTTTCTTTAGCAATTTTATCTTCTGTGTAAACAATACCCTACATTGACTATCTGCTGTTTAAGAAACTTAAGCTAGTAGTCATTTTTCTAATGGGACTCCAAGTCAAACATACATTTGCAAAATGCTAGCCTTGCTCAAAATGTCGAGGGGATCCTTTTTGTAAATCTCTCCATATTGTGCTAGGAGAGTTTGTTTATGCTGCTACAGAAAAATACCATAGGCCAAGTAATTCAGAAACAAAATATATTACTTTTTATAGTTTGGGGTTGGAAGGCCAATGGCAGGGCATCAGTGCCTGGGTTTTGTGTCTGGTGAGGCCTGGTTCCTTTGCTTCCGGGATGGTGCTCATGTTGTGTCCCCACACGGAGAAGCCCAGGGCCAGAAGAGGAAGCCTGTCTTACTTCCTCTGCCCTTTTATAAGCTACTCATCCATGAGAGGCCAGAGCCTGCAGAGCTTAATCCCTTCCCAAAGACTTTGCCTTTAGTGCCACCAAAAAAAAGAATTACATTTTCACATAAATTTGCAGATAACTCACTCAAGTCACTATACATTCAAAACAATAATCTGAGTCATTTGACTCACTATAGAGTCTAAAAGTGAGCTTTAGCCATTTCCAAACACTAAGAAGACATTTAGAAACATACTTTCTACAGCTACTGGAGGTTCTGAATGGAATTACAGGAGGACATTCTATTATTTTATTTCTTTGAGAAATAGCAACACTGATGGTGTAAACACAGCGAACTTCCTCCCTCTCTGACTCCACCCCCTCCTTCTGCCTCTCTTTGCCTTCCCCCTCCCCAGTCCTCCAACTCTTCTCTTTCTTTCTCTGTCAATGATAGTTATTTAAGACATTTAAATTTAAAACTCAGTTTTGTCTTCAGATTAAAAACAAAGTATCTAACTGATAATTGATAATTGATACTCTAGAAAGGGTGACTTGGCAGCTGGTTTAAAAAGATAGGAAATTTCAGCCTCACTGTGATCTATGTTTACTACATTTTTACAGTGCATATTGGAAGTCAAGCTTGTATCTTTTCTTTATTGTAGGAACTGTCACATGGAATTAATTCCATACAGGACATTTTGTCCCTTCTCCAAAGAAGCACAAACCTGAGATGTTTGACATAGTTAAGGGAGAAACTAGAGTAGCTCCAAACTAAATTTATGTTAGTGTCTTTGACAGAAAAGAAGGGGGCCTGGACTATCGGGCAAATGTGGATGTCAGATGTTTAGATCTCAAAATACCAGCTCAGTGTGTTCCTCACAGATGCTGGTGTGGGTTCAGATGAGCTCTTTACAGGGCAGTGTAGCTATCACCATGTGGAGGCTTCTGGAAGGACCGGGATGACAGATCATGGCTCTACTGAAGGTTTGCCACAGATTTACATTCAGTGCCATTTTCAAATTCAGTTACGGTGTGGTAAAGAAATACTGTCCTCACACACAAAAACCTTTATCATCAAATCAATGTTAATATGCAATTATTTTAATTTCTACAAATATGTAAAGTGATTGCAAGCCTGATGTTTGACCTGTGCTCATTGGAATGTATTCATTTCTTTCAAAGTTAAAAGGTGTGGTTTTTATGAAGAAGTCTCCGAAATTTTGCTTAAAACCCTTACCCTTGTCTTCTGTTGTGAATTTCAATGTAACATAATGTTTCAATTGACTAGTAAAGAACAGTTTTATTATTTGTGTATAAGGATGTACTTATGTTTCTAGGAGCAGGATGTGTAGCACTAACTCCTCTAGTCACCCTCTCCCTCACAGTCACTCCTCCCTCAGAGTCACCTCCTCCCCATAGTCATTCCTTCCTCCCTACTCCTCCCTCACTTATATTCACCCCCTCCTCCCCAGTCATAACCTCTCACTCTGGCATGCCTCACTGGTCAACACTGTGGAGAGAATTCTGCAACCCAGGAAAGAGAGAAAGAAAAGCAGATTAGTTCCTGGCACCCACTGTGATTTAAGAGCACTGTTAGTCTATGGAGCCATAGTACACCCAAAGTACCCCACACTGCTGGATGGAACAGTGAAAGTTAACAGTGATTTTTCTTTAGACCCAAAGAATTGCATCTTTTCTTTTTCCTTTTGTTTATTACTTTTGATCCAAGACAAACTTATAAATTCCTTTTAAAGTGTACCTTTGCAATTTGCGTTGCATATTTAAAGACACTGATTTGTAATGCAAAAATGCAAAATAGAATTCTTTTCCTGCTATTTGCAGAAACTTGAAAGGGAACACAAATCTGGCCTCAAGTGAATGAGTATTTTGCTGTGGTGGGATGTTAATATTTAACTGCAAAAATAACTTAATATTTTGATTACTATTAATACTAGATTATAATAATTCTGACCAAGGCCTTCATGAGGAAGTTATATAAAACAGGCCATATACATTACTGTTTTTGTAAATTTTGGAAAAATGCTAAATCCTAAAACACAAGGATGTGGGAGCTTTTCATATAGAATTTGGAATCTGATGACTAAATTTTGGACTTTTAGCAGTAGACCTTTTATTTTATAGAAATCAAATAGGAATAATGGGGAGAAACCAGTCATCTGGAATTTCTCTTTCTTTCACAACAATAGGAGCACCATTGGAGGTATACTGTGAGAGACACTAAACAGAACAGCTTCTGGGCCTGGGTCTGAAATGAAAATTAATAATTAGACAAATTCAGTCTAACAGGGGAAAACATGAAGTACTTAAATAGCTTTTGAGACTTCTGTCAACTGCGTTTCTGGTGTGTGTGTGTGTGTGTGTGTGTGTAAAAGCCCACATGTGCACATGCCTACTGAAGTCAGAAGGTCCCAGATCTCTTGAAGCTGTAATTACAGGTGATTATGCTGTCTGCTGTGCATGATGGGAACAGAGCTCAGTTCTCTAGCAGGGGGGTGAGTACTCTTAACCATAGATCTATCTCTCCAGCCAAAGTAATGTCTCTTAAAAAATTCTTTAACTTCTCCTTGGTGATTACTTTTAGCAGGACCCAGCATTTAGAATCAAAAGTGCTCTCCTACTTGATACAGGTAATCAATTCCTAAAGGCTGCTCTTCAGAGATCCAGTTGTAGTTTGTTTGTAAAATGAAAATGGAAAGAGCAGCAATCATATGGTTGACTTCCACAAAGTCCAGGTTTGCTTACGGTCCCAGGTCTGTCCTTTAGCTGTAAGAGTCCAGAAATATATTAAGGATCCATTGTCAGTGCTTTCCTCATAATCATGACACTGATCATAAAGATTAAATTTATTGTTTATGATGAGATATTGAGTTGTATTATAGGCGATATTGTCTCCTGGGAGTGACCAGTGTCATTTGTCTGCAGGAAAGGATCCAGAGGAAATGATATAATGAAAAGCTTGCTAAGTGAGGCAATGGCTCTTCTGCTTTCCTGCATCCCCACCATTTTCCTTTTGCTATACATTTATTGAAATGTAATTCTCATGAAATTAAAACCAACCACTTAATGTATCAAATACAATGCTTTTAGTATATTTGCTGAGTTAGGCAGCCACAATTATGATATGCTTTTAAAGTATTTTCTTCACTCCTGAGAGAGATGATCTGTACTTTCTGGGTCTAGTCAGGGGCCAGTATGATCTGCCTAACTAGATTTGCCTTTACTGGACATTCTATACTTCTGGAATTATATAGTCTGTATTTTGTATTGGCTTCTTCCATGTACTGAAGTGTCTTCAAGGCTTGTCCAGCTAGTATTGTATATTAGGTATTAAAACCTTTTTTTCTTCCATTTTTTATTGAAAAATATTGCACTGTGTAGATATAAAATTTATTTTTCTACTCATTCATTTACACAGACTTCAGTTGCTTCTATTTTTTCAGAGATTATTAGTGACATTTTTTATCAGTACACATGTATGCATATTTGTGGTACTAGGGGTCTAACACAGGGCCTTGCACTTACAGCCAGACAATGCTCTACTACTGAGCTATGTGTTCTACTTGTCATGTGCATGGGAGTAGAATATCTGGGTCAAATGTTGACTCTATAATTATTATTTTGCATCCCCAACTCTTGTCCAAAGTGGGGTGGTGTGCTACATTCTCACCAACAATTCCAACTTCTTTGCATTTTCTCTAACACTTGTCAACTTTTCAACTACAATTTTGTGTTAAAGCGTATCTCATTATGGCTTTGTCTTGTGTTCTCTACTGATTAATGAGATTGAGCCTCTTTGCATATATGTCTTGGTCATTGGTTTGCCTTTTGTTTGGGGGAATCTGCCTATTTTAGATCCTATGAAAGTTTATTATTGGACTTAAAAAATACAGATACTGAGTTGTTAAGCTCTTTATAAATTTTGGCCAGGTCTCTCAACACACGTAAGTTACAAATGGTTTCTATACATCAGTGAGTTTTATTTCCATTTTCCTTTGTGTAACATTTATCAGTAACATTTTTAATTCCAGTGAGATCTGTTTATCCACTTATTATCCATCCTTGTAATTTGGTGTGAGCTAAAATTCTCACTTAACAAAGTTCTTATAGATTTGCTCATATGAAGGAATGGTTTTGAAGATTTTGGAATCAATTGGAGATAGCTTTTGCATTAGGGATTGGGGCATTTGTCCACTTCCCCTCTCAGCACTAGGACCCCATCTGGCTTAGACTTGTGCAGGACCTGTGTATGCTGCCGGTCTCTGTGAGTTCATGTGTGTTTCAGTTCTGTTGTATCTAGAAGGCCTTATTTCCTTGGTGTCTTCCTTCCCCAATGGCCTTAAAACCTTTCTGCCATTCTTTCACAAGTTTCCTTGAGCTCTGAGGTAAAGGATTTGATCCCATTTAAGACTGAGTGTTCCAAGGTCTGTCACTCTGCGCACCATTGTTCAGCTTTTGGACTCCGTATTTGTTCTTATCTGCTTCAGGAGGAAGCTTCTCTGATGATGGGAGAGCAAGACACTAATTTGTGAGTATAGCAGAATGTCATTATGAGTCATTTTGGATTTGGTTGTCCCCTAGGCCCCTGGCCTATTAGTCTTATGTTCTTGGCTACCTGGACAGTGCTGAGAATGGGTTCCATCTCACAGAGTGGGCCTTACATCCAATCTTATAATATTCCTATAAATTTTGCACTACTATTGCACTAGCATATTATGCTGGCAGGTCACCCATGCAGATTGAATAGTTTGCAAAAAGCATTAAAATTTTTTTTGAAATTTGTTTTCTTGATGTCCTTTTTGTTGTTGTTTATATATTTTAGATGTTAGTCCTCTATAGAATGTGTAGTTTACATTTCCCCCCATTCTCTCGCATAATGCTTTGTCCAAATGATGGTATCCTTTGCCATGTAGAAACTTTTCAGTTTTATGAGGAGTCATTTCTTAATTGTTGTTCTTAGTATCTGTGCTAATGGTGTTCTGTTCAGAAAGTGTTTTCCTGTGCCAATAAATTCAAGACTGTTCTCCACTTTCTCTGCCATCATAATCAGTGTTTCTGGCCTTATGTTTAAGTCTTTGATCCATTTGAAGTTGAGTATTGTACAGCATCGTAAGTATGAATCTATTTGCATCCTTCTACATGTAGTTGTACAGTTTAGTTAGAACCATTTGTTGAAGATGCTGTCTTTCTTCCTTTGTGTATGTCTGACTGTTTAAATAAAAAAAAATAGGTGTCCATTATAAGTCCATATAAAACTATGGACTTTTATCTGGATCTTTAATTCAATTGCACTCATCCACACATCTGTCATTATGCTAATACCATGTTGTTTTTATTATTATAAATCTTTAGTATAATTTGAGAATGGGAATAGTGGTATCTCCAGCAGTTCTTTTGTTATTCAGTTTTTTTTCAAAGCTATCATGGGTTTTTTATATTTCCATATAAAGCTGAAAGATAAAGCTGAAAATTGTTTTTTCAATTTATGTGAAGAATTGTGTTGAATTTTGATGGAGATTGCATTGAATCTTTAGACTGCTTTTGGTAGGGTGGCCATTTTCACTGTATTAGTCATGTCAACCCATGAGCCTGGGAGATCTTTCATTCTCTGAGACCTTCTTCAATATCTTAAAGTTTCTTTTCTTTTTTCTTTTTTTTTTTTTTCTTTTTTTTTTGAGACAGGGTTTCTCTGTCCTGGATCTCACTCTGTAGAGCAAGCTGGCCTTGAACTCACAGAGATCCACCTGCTTCTGCCTCCCAAGTGCTGGGATTAAAGGCATGTGCCACCACTGTTGGGTGAAAGTTTTTATTGTACAAATCTTTCACTTGCTTGGTTAAAGCTACTCCATATTTTTGTTTGAAGCTATTGTGAAAGGGATTGTTTCCCTGATTTCATTCTGTTTTTTGTCATTTGCATATAAAAACACTGCAGATTTTTGTGTGTTAATTTTTTTATCCTGTTACTTTTCTAAAGGTGATTTTATTTGGTTTCAGTTATTTCTTGTTGGAGTTTTAAAGCTCATTTTTGCACACAAACATATCATCTTCAAATCAAGATACTCTGACCTCTTCCTTTCTAGTTTGTATACCCTTGATGTCCTTCAGTTATCTTATTGCTCTAGTTAGAACTTCAAGCACTGTATTAAATAAACATGGAAAGAGTGGACAACCTTCTCTTGTTCCTGACTTTAGTGGAATTACTTTGAGTTTCTGTCCATGTAGATTGATGCTGGTTGTTGGCTTGCTGCAAATCTCCTTTATTACGTTGAGGTATACCCTTTATGTGCCTAATATCTCTGGGACTTTTTATCATGAAGAGGTGTTGGATTTTGTCAAAGGCTTTTTCTACATCTAATGAGATGATCTTGTGTTTTTTGTCTTTCAGTCTGTTTACATGGTGTACTACATTTTTGAAACATCACAGCATCTCTGGGCTGAAGCCTACTTGATCATAGTGGATGATCTTTTTGATGTGTTCTTGGATTCTGTTTGCCAGTATTTTATTGAGTATTTTTACATCAATGTTCATGGGTGACATTGATTTGTAAGTCTTTCTTTCTTGAGTCTTTGTGTGGTTTGGGTATAGAGCAACTGTGGCCTCATAAAATAAATTGTGCAATGTTCTTCCTCTTTCAATTTTGTAAAATAATTTGAGGAGTATTGGCATTAACTCTTCTTTGAAAGTCTGGTAGAATTCTGAGTTAAAACTCTCTGGCTCTGGGCTTTTTTAGATGGGAAACTTTTAATGACTGCTTCTATTTTACTAGAGATTATAGGTATGTTTAAATTGCTTGTCTGATCTTGATTTAACTTTGGTAAGTGGTATCTGTCAAGAAAATTATCTATTTCTTTTGAATTTTCCAATTGATGGAGAAAATACTTTTTAAGTATGTCCTTATGATTCTCTGGATTTCCTCAGTGTCTATTGTTATATCTCTATTTTGTCAATCTTACTTATTTTCTCAAAAACAAACTATTCATTGTGATTCTTTATAATTTTTTTCTGTCTTATTGAATTCATCTCTAAGTTTCATTATTTCTTGATGTCTGATCCTTTTGGTGTGATTTTGTCATTTTATTTGAGAGATTTCAGGTGTGCTATTAAGTTGCTAGTATGAGGTCTCTCCAATGCTTTTTTAGTGTAGGCAGTTAGTACTGTGAGCTTGCCTTTTAAAGCACCCTCATTGTGTCCCCTAATTTTGGGTGTGTTGTATTTTCATTTTATTGAATTCTAAAAAGTCTTTAACTTATTTCTTAATTTCATTCTTGACCCATTTTTCTTTCAGTAATGAGATGTTCAGTTTCCATGAGTTTGTAAACTCTCTGTTGCTTTTTTTGTTGATATTCAGCTTTAATATTTGGTGGTCAGAGAGGATGCAGGGTCTTCTTTCAATTTTCTTGTGTCTGTTGATACTTGACTTGCTCTGTGTCCAAGTATGTGGTCAATTTTGGAGAAAGTTCCACGAGGTGCAGAGAAGAAGGTATATTCTTTTTTCTTTGAATGAAAGGTTCTGTAAATACATTTTAGGTCCATTTGTTTTATAATATCAGTTAGCTCCAGCATTTTTCTGTTTAGTTTTTGTATTGATGACATGTCTCTTGGTGAGACTGGGATAATGAAGTTTCACAGTATCAATATGTGATAGTCAATGTGTGATTTACCTGTAGTAGTGTTTCTTTTGGGTGACCTTGTGTTCGGTGCATCCATGTTAAGAATAGCAATATCCTCCAGGTGATTTTTCCTTTGATGAGTATGCAGTCTCCTTCTCTATCTCATCTGATTAGTTGTAGTTGAACATCTATTTTATCAGATATTAAAATGGCTATGCAGCTTGCTTCTTGGGTCCCTTTGCTTAGACTATCTTTTTCTATCCTTTTATCCTGAAGTGATCTCTATCCTTGATGTTAAGGTATACTTCTTGGATGGAGAAGAAGGATGGATCCTGTTTTGGAATCCAATCTGTTAGTATGTGTCTTTTGATTGGGGTCATTGGCACCATTGATATTGAGAGTTATCAATGAACAGCATTTGTTAATGCCTATTATTTTGTTGCTGTGGTGTGGGTCTTCCCTCACTTTGATTTTCTGATCTTATAATATTTATTCCTTGTGTTTTCTCAGTTGTGATTAATCTCCTCAGGTTGAGGCACTAATTTTTTAGATTGATACTGTTTAAATTTGGTTTTTTTTTTTTTTTTTTTTTTTGGTTTTTCGAGACAGGGTTTCTCTGTGTAGCTTTGCGCCTCTCCTGGAACTCACTTGGTAGCCCAGGCTGGCCTCGAACTCACAGAGATCCGCCTGGCTCTGCCTCCCGAGTGCTGGGGTTTTATCACACAACACATTCAACCCAGGACCACCAGTGAGTGGCACATCTGGCAGGGACTCAGAAGTACTTCCTACCAGGCAACCCACAGTCATCATATATTTCTAGACACTGGGGGTTGTCACAAAGTAATGGAAATAGACTAGAAATGGGAGCAGGTACTGCCAGTGTCTACATAAGGGAGAAAATCTGAGTTTGCCAAGAGGTTTCATGGCATCCTCACAGAGTGGAATTAGAGAAGGAGGACAGGTACCTGCAAATGGTCAGCTGCAGGGTTGGGTTGAGACTGGGGAATTGCAAATGGAGAACAGGAAGGAGCGTAAAGATCATTTACCTAATTCCCACTCAGGTATGACCAGTGGGTTCCTAGGTACAGAGTACCTCCAGGTATTGGTGGCTGAAACAAAGGAATGAGTGAGAGATGAAGTCTGAGCTTCCCAAACGGTTCTGTGGTGTTTGCAGGGATGGAGGCAGAGAGGAAGGACAGGCCTTTGTATGGGTCAGTTATGGGGTTGGGGATGAGAGTAGGGCATGACAGGAAGGAGGGTGAAGGTCACCTGCCTTTAGTGTGGAATATTCTTTATGCTCTGACTTTCTTTACATTTTTCCCAGCAGTGTTTCTGAGTGAGTTTTCAGTGAACACATCTTAACTGGTCATATAATATATGTTGGTCTTTATCCCTTCCTGATTTTAATATTCTTTCTTTGTTCTGTACATTTAGTGCTTTGATTATTATGTGCTGTGAAGAATTTCTTTTCTGGTCCAATCTATTTCATGTTCTATATGCTTCTTGTACCTTGATAGGCAACTCCTGTCTTAGGTTAGGGCAATTTTCCTCTGTGATTTTGTTGAAAATACTTTTTCTGCCTTTGACCTGGGTTTCTTTCTTTTGTTTTTCTCTTTTTTTTCTAGTATTCTCTCTCTCTCTCTCTCTCTCTCTCTCTCTCTCTCTCTCTCTCTCACACACACACACACACACACACACACACACACACACGGCACCATTAGAACTGTGGCATGGGCCACCCTGGGTATGACTAAGAGAGAAGGTAGGACCACAGCGCAGAAGTGAACCATTTCCACCACCATAGTTGACATTACTTACATGTAAGAGCATTTACCTACTGCCAAAACCAAGGCCTTGTGGATGTCAAGAGACTCAGATCCTCAGTGGAAGCTCCCCTGAGCTAAACAGGCACAACTGGAGAGTGGCCTAGGGAAGAGGACTTGGATTCTGGCATGCTTGCTTCTTCTCCTGGTCTTAAGCTCCAAGAACACCACTGTCTGGCTCACCCTTGTCTAGAGCTTTCAGGACCTCTAGGACACAGCCTGACCCTTGGGAGGTATGCTGCCTGGCTCTGTACTGTAAGTGTGGAGGAAATACAATTTTCTTGAAGAAAATTGAGCAGTGAAGGAGGATAGAGACAGGTTAATTTTATCTTATTTATTTAATCTCATAATGCTGTTACAACAAACTTCTAAAAATCTAGTGACTTAAAACCACACAAGTTTGTTTTCCTACACTATTGTAGGTCAGATGTCCAGTATCAGTTTCACTGAGTTAAGGTCAGGTTGTTGGTAGAGTTGGGGTTCTAAGAGAAGGAATTAACTTCCCTGCCTTCTTATGTATCTTTCATTCCTCAATCTCTGGCCCCTCCCCCATCCTCAAAATGCATCTCCCCAAGCTCTGAGTCTTGCTTCTCTCTCACAGGAAAGATGAAACAGCTGTGACTAGCCAGGAACAAAATGGTGTGGTATATTCATGATGAAAAACCTACAAAATGATATCATATGTTCATGAAGCAAAACCTGTGAAAACGGAGGAAGAACAGAGAATACTTACTTATGGAAAAGAGTTTAGCTTCCCTATTACATCACATGTCAAGAACACAGTAAACTGGCATGCATGTCAGACACTAAGCACCACAAGCAATGAAGTGTGCCAGCTGCTATTCTGCATCTGTAACTGGAGAAAGCATCTTTACAAAAGGTCATGAAGCATTTATATTTACCTTTTATTAAGTGGCATAAGAAAGTTTCAACATATACAAATAAAGGAAACTGAACCAAACCAAACCAAAACAGCAGCAGTAACAACAAAAACAAACAAACAAACAAGAAAACAAAAACAAAAGGAAAGAAAGAAAAAGAAAAAAGTTCAGACAATATTTTGGTCAAAATACCACAAAAATATAGGAGAAATATTAAGAGTCAAAATGCAGAAAGTCTAGTCTTTACAAACATTTTTTAAAAATCTCATTTATACAACTCTTTATCAAACATGAAATGTAAACAAAATCAGAGACTTTCTTGAAAGTATGATAATGAAATTATATTTAAGAAACTATAAACAAACAGCCAAAAACAACAACAAAAAAACAAAACCAAAGCTCAGGGAAAATGCATCGCTTTAAATTACTTATTAAACAGAAAATAAATGAATCATCCTAAAAATGGAAGAGTTGGAAGAACAGCATTTAGCAAAAGACTAGAAGAAAAGAGTTAGCAAAGCTAGAAGCAGAATTTATGAAAGTCAAAAGGAAAAGAGAATAAGTGTAAAGCTGCCTTTATGAAACAACAATCACAGTGAAAAGAAGAAAACCCTAACAAGTTTGAAAATGAGATAAATGGCTGCCCCAGCTTTAGGGGCTACAAACTGTCTTGCCATGGCTGATTCAGCTGCCCAGAGCATCTCACCAAATGTAAAAGTGAGCAAGGATGGACAGAAACACATGAAACAGTAAACAGCCTGCAGAGGGTGGATTGTAGGAAAGAATCACATGCCTTTAATTCCAGCACTCAGAAGGCAGAAGCTAGTGGATCTCTGAACTCAAGGCCAGCTTGGTCCACAGAGTGAGTTCCAGGACAGCCAGGACTATACAGAGAAACTGTGTCTCAAAACAACAACAACAAAAACAAAACAAAAAAAATCAGTCAAACAAAAACACAGAAAGAAAAAATATGCCCCCCTAAAAAACCAGAAAAACAAAAAGAAATGAAGTTTTTATAAATTTAATTTTTAGTGGTGCCAGTTTTAGCAATAATTCAATGATGCCCCAAAATTTAACGAGTGATTCCAATGTACCACTTTTACCACTTTATATGAATTAGCCTACCTGTTGGATTTTGTCTAAGATACACTTGTATACACACACACACACACACACACACACACACACACACATACACACACACACACACACACACACACACACACACACACACACTCCCAGCTTTATGTCACATAGGAGCATACAAAATAGTGCAGCTCTTTGTGTTTTTAGTTCTTATGCCTTTGAGGCCATGTCCTACTATGTAGTCCAGCCTAGCCTCACTCTTGACCCCCCTGTTTTAGCTTCTCAAGGCTGGAACACATTCCATGTTTCTATTTCGGAAGTACTGGTTACACAAAGAGGAAAATTCTGAGGAAGTTAACTAATTTTAAAGTGGATAAAAAGAGCATGTCCTATTGTACGAATCTCTCCACTCTGGTACATGGACAGACAACACATGCCACTAATGGATATTTTCATGTTAAAAATATAGAGATTACTTGGGTGGTTTGCATCAAGAAGCATGTGTATATGAAACCCCAAATTGGTTACTTCCATTGGATGGAGATATGAGAGGGTAAAGATGGAAAGAGAGGGAGCTGAACTTTTCAGTTTCTGTAAAGAGTTAATTTGTGGTTCATGAGAATGTATCACCAAAATAACTATTCTTTTTATAACTATGAAAAGGAGCCTTTGCCTATTCTGAGCTATAAAGGACATTTTCTTAATGGTTACCTATGGTGATATTTTTTTGTATTAAAATGTTATTTGTGTGTTAATAAATAAAGTTGCCCGGGGGTCAGAGCTATTAGCAAGCCATAGGAAAGCAGGGCAGTGGTGGTGTACACTTGTAATCCCAACACTTGGTAGGCAGAGCTGGGTAAGTCTCTGTGTGTTCAGGGATACAGCCATTATTGGATACACATTTCTTTAATCTCAATTCCAAGCATGGAAAACCTGGAGGCCTATACAGACAGGCCGTGACGAGGCGGTCATGTGGTTGAATTTACAACCAATGAGAAGGCAGAACAGGAACTCTATATAAAGACTTTAACACAGGGGTAGTTCTGGTTCGGAGAGGTAGGACCACCACAGGAGGAAGGGTAAGATTTTAGCTCTTAGCTCTGACCTCTTGGCTTTCTTCTTTGCATTGGTTCTGTGTTTCTTATTTAATAAGAAGGTTGGTTACATCTACATTTGGCGCCCAACGTGACAAGAATCCATTAAAAACCGCTTGGCTTGCCTTGGTGGCAGGTCCGGTTTCGGGCCTGGGTGGCTCGGCTGCCTAGCTCGGGCCCAGGCCTGACTGACCCGCAGCTGGAGCTACTTGCAACTGCTACAAACAACTCAGGCCTGCCCGGCCAAACAGGGCCCCTGCCTGTAAAGCCAAAGCTTGACTAGGCTCAAGCGGTTACGCTTTCTCTCTCTCTCTCTCTCTCTCTCTGGATTCACACCTTGAACACCAAGTGGCTGTTTTGAAATTCCCTGGGATTCTACTGTTCTACCCAGACTTGGTAAGTCAATTAACATATCTATTTAAAAGAGAATTTTTTTCTGCATTAAAAAAATGGGCTTTATGTGTACATTGGAAGAAAATTGGGCTTTGTTTGAAATTTTAGGCACTCTGACAATGGAACAACTATATGAAAAGATTAATATTGATCGAATTATTCAGTTTATTACTTTTCTTATCCTCATTTTACTATTTAAAAAGATAGTCAATTTAAGTGCCAGGATAACAGTCTTAGAAAAACCTGTTAAACCGGTAAAATGAATTCTAGAGAAATTCAAATTCAGACAGAAGAAATAAATAGTGAAGTTGTTTCAAAATTGGATCATAAGGTTACAGAAAGAAAGCCAGTTTTCACACAATCACTCTTAATTTATCCGGTAGCCATACAGCAGCTACCTGATGAAGAGAATGAACAAAATACTTGGGTTCCAGTTAAAATGTTAGACTTACGAAGATTTAAGAAGGCAAGGCATCTTATGGCATGCACTCTCCATATGTAAAGCAAATGTTAAACACCTGGTCAACTTGTAATAGGATTCTATCAAAGGACTGGCAGGATTTGGCACAGGCTGTTCTTGAACCCGGACAAAATCTCCAGTGGAAAATGTGGTTCAATAATGAGGCTAAAAATATAGAAAAACAATGGAGGGATAGCAGAATACAAGTCTGCCATGATCACCTTATTGGAGAAGGCCAATATGCTTTAGTACAAACACAATGTTCATGTGATGTCCAAACCCTAGTTCTATGTCGAACGGCAGCTTTGAAGTGCATGGGACAGAGTTGAAGAACCAGGAAAAAAAACTGAGTCATTTACAAAGGTTATACAGGGCCCAAAAGAATCTTTCACAGATTTCTTACAAAGATTAACTTCAGCAGTACAAAAAATGGTCCCGAATTCAGAGGCTAGTCAGATAATAATGGAATTTTTGGCCTTTGAGAATGCAAATGCAGCATGCAAAAGAATAATCAGGCCGTTAAAGGCAAGATCTGCACCTTTGGAAGATTGGATTAGAGACACAGTTAATGTTGAGGCTTATGACCATGATGATACGTGGGTAGGAAAAGCAATTTCAAAAGGTTTGAGAAATGTTAGATGTTTTGGATGTGGAAAGCAAGGACATTTGAAAAGGGATTGTAAACAGGTCATTCCTAGAAATAATGTTTCTTCAAGGAACACTGGCAACAGAATGCCCCTTCCTTCTGGAGTATGCAGAAGGTGTGGTAAAGGAAAACACTGGACCAACGAATGTAGATCAACAAGGGACAGACAGGGTAATCCTCTGCCTCGAGCTTCGGGAAACTCCCAGAGGGGCCTCAGGCAGGCCCCCACAGTAAATCCAGTTCAAACCTTTCCTGCAGTTGTAGAGGAAACCCCTACTCAAAGCAACTAAATAACCAAATGTCTATTGGAATAAATCATGTTGGCCAAGATGATGAAACAGAGAAAACAGGAAATTCAGGAAAAAACATAAAGAAAATTTTTTGGCAAACTTCTATTAATGAACAAAGATCAAAACTAACAATAAAGATAAATGGTGTTTTGTTGTCTGGTCTGGTAGACACAGGTGTGGACATTACCATAATTGCACCAGAATTTTGGCATCCAACTTGGCCTCTTCAAGAGGTAAACGTACAACTGTTAGGAATTGGGACATTATCTCGAGTGAAACAAAGTGCAAGATGGCTTGAATGTATAGGTTCAGAAGGACAGAAAGGAAAATTAAAACCATATATGGCTAACATAGCTATGAACCTGTGGGGTCAAGACTTGTTACAACGATGGAATACTCAGATTAATATCCCTCCAATCTCAGAAACAAATCATAAATTAGTACATGTTTCTGAGAGAAATATTAAAAGATATTATTCTAATAAGTGCTCACCAGCCATCCATGTCATACAAGAACAGGGCACAACAACTGATAATCTTCCAAAAACACCAACAGCTCTACCTTTAAAATGGTCAGCAGACAAGCCTGTATGGGTTCAGCAATGGCCTTTAACAACAGAGAAACTCCAGGCTTTAGAAGAGCTGGTACAAGAACAGTTAAATGCTCATCATATTGAAGAATCAACCAGCCCTTGGAATTCTCCTGTATTTGTTATTAAAAAGAAATCTGGTAAATGGAGAATGGTAACAGACCTTAAAGCAATTAACAAAGTAATTCAGCCAATGAGCTCTCTACAATCTGAAATTCCTTTGCCTACTCTGTTACCAAAAGGATGGCCTCTCATAGTTATTGATTTAAAAGACTGTTTCTTTTCAATACCCTTACAAGAAAAAGACAGAGAAAGATTTGCTTTCACAGTGCCTACTTATAATAATTCTCAACCGGTTAAAAGATTTCAATGGAGGATTCTCCCACAGGGAACGTTGAATAGCCCAACTTTGTGCCAATATTTTGTACAACAGCCATTAGAAGTAGTACGTAAAAAATTTCCTAAATCTATAATTTACCATTATATGGATGATATTTTATTAGCTGACTCAAATGCAGATACCTTAGAAAGAATGTTTGAAGAAGTAAAGAAAATTTTGTCTTGCTGGGGATTACAAATTGCTCCTGAAAAGATACAAAGAGGAGATTCTATTAATTATTTAGGATATAAAATAGAACTTCAAAAAATTAGACCTCAAAAGGTACAAATTAGGAGAGATCGACTACAGACTCTTAATGACTTTCAAAGATTATTTGGAGACATTTCTCATCTAAGAACTATTGTTGGGGTAAAAAATGATGAACTGAATAATTTGTTTAAAACCTTAGAAGGTGACAAGGACTTGAATAGTCCAAGAGAATTATCACCTGAAGCTGAGAAAGAATTGGCCTTGGTAGAAAAGAAAGTACATGTAGGGCATGTAGATCGTATTGATCCAAAGCTGGATTGCATTTTGGTTATTTTACTTTCTAGGCATTCCCCAACAGGAATATTAATGCAAAGGGAAGATATTATATTGGAATGGATATTTTTACCAAATAAACCAAATAAAAAATTAAAAACTTATGGGAAAAAAATTTCTGACTTGATTTGGAAAGGAAAATTGAGACTTTGTCAATTAGCAGGAATAGACACAGCAGAAATTGTCTTATCTTTAACTAAGGAGGACATTGAAAAATTATGGATAGAAAATGAAGCTTGGCAAAAAGCTTGTAGTAATTTTTTGGGAGAAATTAACAGCAAATATCCCAAAAGCAATAGAATTGATCTTATAAAGAGAGCTGATTGGATCTTGCCTCAAATTGTGAGGAAAAAAACCCATATCTGGAGTTCACACATTTTATACAGATGCCAACAAACAAGGAAAGGCAGGTTACAAATCAGAAAATTTAAGTAAAGTGGTTTAAAGTCCTTATAATTCAGTTCAAAAATCAGAATTGTATGCTATTCTGTTGGTATTAATGGATTTTTCAGAACCTCTCAACATAGTAACTGACTCTCAGTATGCTGAAAGAGTAGTATTACATATTGAGACTGCAGAATTTATCCACGATGCTTCAGAATTAACTTCACTATTTATTCAATTACAAGACACAATCAGAAAAAGGAGTCATCCTTTATATATAACTCACATCCAATCCCATACTGGTCTGCCAGGCCCTCTAGCACAAGGCAATGATGAGATTGATAAATTATTGATAGGAAATGTGCTGGAGGCCTCAGAATTTCATAAAAAAACATCATGTCAATAGTAAAGGTTTAAAAAAGGATTTTTCCATAACCTGGCAACAAGCCAAAGAAACAGTAATGAAATGTCCTACTTGTTCCTTCTACAATCAAACACCATTACCAGCAGGATGTAACCCAAAGGGTACTCAGAGGAATGCGGCAGATGGACGTATTTCACTTTGCAGAATTTGGAAAATTGAAATATGTGCAGCACACTATCGATACTTATTCAGGATTTCAATGGGCAACTGCTTTGAGTTCTGAAAAAGCTGATTCTGTAATCACTCATTTGCTAGAAGTTATGGCCATTATGGGTATACCTGCACAAATCAAAACTGATAATGCTCCATCATATGTCTCTGTTAAGATGAAACAGTTTTTTGCTTATTATAATATAAACTATATTACAGGTATACCACATAATCCTACAGGTCAAGCAGTTATAGAAAGATCAAACAGAACTCTAAAGGATATGCTAAATAAACAAAAAGGAGTAACAAAAAACCCCAGAAATAGACTACATAATGCTGTATTAACTTTGAATTTTCTCAATGCCAATGAAAAAGGAACAACAGCTGCATAGAGACATTGGATAACAGAAAAAAACTACAGAATTAAATCAACCTATATACTTTAAGGATGTGCTGACCTCAGAATGGAAACCAGGATATGTGTTACATTGGTGACGAGGTTTTGCTTTTATTTCTACAGGAGAAGATAAGCTGTGGGTACCATCAAAATTGATAAAGGTTCAATTTGAACAAGAGAGACCTCTTAATTAGAGGAGGTGATAGTTCATCAACCAGAATGAACACCCAATTTAAACTAACTTATACCAGTAACACATGCCTTTTCATTTAATCAGATAATAACTTGTCAAAAAGGAACATCCCCACAAAACCTTGGGGAAAGGTTTTGTTTTTGTCTTTTAGGAGAATGAAGGTTAAGGAATTTGAAGAACACTGGACAAATGAGACAACTGAAGAAAAGGGACAAATCATCTATCCTAAGAAACAGCGTGAAATGGCGTATGGGTATGTTATCTAAAAAATGTTATGTCTTCCTAAATGTTTGTTTCTGTTTTTCTTTAAAGATTTAACACTATTGGTCTTCTAATAGTCCCAGTTCAATTAAAATTTAAAGCTGACTTTGGAGTTGGAGAATGACTCTCTCCTTCTTTAAACTCAAGCATGTTAAAAGGAAAATGCAAACTCCCTGTATCAAGCCAGAAGAAAAGAGCCATCTTCTGCTATGGGATAGGAGAAAAGCCAAATTAATTAAAGGACTATTCTATTACTAATCTCAACTCTTTGATTCTATTCTGATTCTTTAAACTTTTCTTAAAGTATGAATTTTATATCAAAATTTACAAGATTAATATATATAGATATATATACATTTTAAACTTTGTTAAGATATAAATGATCATATAGAGTACTAAGTAATTCTAAAAAGCCGCATATATAGTCTTTGTGTTTGAGTCTCTTATCAGTTTTTTGCAGGAAATCACGGTCAGGCCTTACATCAACTGAAGTCTCCAGGAAGAAGATGGGGCCCACAACAACAACAATTCCACGTGGACAATAATAACATCACTAAGCTGTTAAACATCATCTACAGATCAGCTTTGAATTACAAAGTGCTCAGAACAATTTTGAGAGAGCTAGCTGAGATGATCCAGTCTCAAACACTACTTGAATAAGGACTTGAGATAAACCCTGAAATTTGGCATTATATACAGACTGGATAATGAAAGATATAGTTACCTTTCCTAGAATTTGACAATTAACCTAAATTTTTTCTTTTCAGGATAAAGATACCTTCGCCCATACCCAGCAGGAAGCAATTTCAAGAATACGACGCGCACATTCCCAAAGAGGTGGTGTGGGGCGGGTGGGTTTCTTTTTTTTTTTTTGGTCTTTTAATGGCTTTTGGGTCTGAGATAATTTTCATTGATTGGGTGGTTGGTTACAAGTTGTTGTCAAGGGATAGGAAAAGGGCGAAGCAAAGGAGATTAGATTTAAGGTTCTTATTTAAAAAAAAAAAGAAAAAAAGAAAAATGTAAATACTTTACATTGGATTGGATTGTTTTATATTGTATACAAATTATACATATTGAAATTGATATTGTTAGAAAATGCTATATGTATATTTCTAATTGTACCGCTCATTTAACAATGTAATGCAATTTTCTGATCCTTGAATGTTGTTATTACCAACTATTAGGATATAAAGAAATGAAAGTTAGTAGTTAGACATTATAATAGAACTTGTAGTTATATTAGGAATGTTTTCAAGATTGAGTAGATATATTTTAGATAGACAGGTTATCTTCAAACCCTTCAGAGATCTACAGAATATGGCATTTAAAATGTTTTAATAACTTAGAAAATTTTTCTTTTTTGTTATGACTATGAGACATGTCGGCTCCTGACAGTACAAATCTACTTCAGAGAAAATATGGGCATTGAAAAAACTGCAAGTGGAGTTAACTTTCATTGTGGCAAAAGTTAGCCACTGGACAACAAAGTATCCTCGAATCAACTGCTGACCAACAGGACAGACAGGACCCGAAACAAAGGACTACTGATTCTTGCCAAAACAAGTGTGGTTATGGCTTTATCAAAAGGCATCTTCTGAGGCCAGGACAATATGGCACCATCCCTGAAGTGGCCTTCACAATCCAGAAAAGGTACAGTGCCCTTTTCTTCGAAGGCAGCTGAACAGGCAATGGGCCGGTGGCTTCTGATGTGCAATGGAACAACAGCTGAAACAGTTATTCTTGAAGAGTAATTAAGCTCACACCTCTCAACAGTAGAATGGCACTTAATAGAGGGATGTGGAGAAGAACGGGATGCTGAACTGAAGCCACATACACACATAGACAAGAAGAATGGACAGCTGAATTCAAAAACCATCAACAATTTCCAGAATTTAAAATCCTGAATCATGACATGACACTAGTAGAATTCAGGTGTTTCTGGTATATAGACTGCTCTCACCCAATGTAAGGTTGAACTGTTGACCTTGTGTACATCCTACTTCACAAATGAGTCTGTCAGATACGCTAAGCCTATAGGCTGAAGATGATGCCCCAACACTGCGGAGAAGCCTCAGATGATTGTCCAGGCAGCTGGCTGTTTCTGTCAACTCACAATTTTTTGGAAGTTGCTTGCATATACTTCCTGTTTTTATTTTTTTGTTAGCTAATATTATTCCCTTCTTGGATCTCTGAGGGAGTTGAAGATTAGTTAGTTATAGTTGAAGATTAATTAGGATAGAAAGTGAATTAGACACAATAGAATAGATAATGGAATTATTTTCTCTGAATTTGTCAAATACAAATGAACTAGACATTGTTTAGGTATTTATTACTTGTATATATTGTATATAGTTATTGTACTTTTGTATATAGTTTTTCTTATGTTAGTTATAAGCTTTTTCTTTTTTTCCTTTTTATTAAAATAGAAAAGGGGAAATATGGTGATATTTTATTTGTATTAAAATGTTATTTGTATGTTAATAAATAAAGTTGCCCGGGGGTCAGAGCTATTAGCAAGCCATAGGAAAGCAGGGCAGTGGTGGTGTACACTTGTAATCCCAGCACTTGGTAGGCAGAGCTGGGTAAGTCTCTGTGTGTTCAGGGATACAGCCATTATTGGATACACATTTCTTTAATCTCAATGCCAAGCATGGAAAACCTGGAGGCCTATACAGACAGGCCGTGACGAGGCGGTCATGTGGTTGGGTTTACAACCAATGAGAAGGCAGAACAGGAACTCCATATAAAGACTTTAACACAGGGGTAGTTCTGGTTCGGAGAGATAGGACTACCGCAGGAGGAAGGGTAAGGTTTTAGCTCTTAGCTCTGACCTCTTGGCTTTCTTCTTTGCATTGGTTCTGTGTTTCTTATTTAATAAGAAGGTTGGTTACATCTACAGTTACCATCCAAGCTTGATAAATGCTGCTACATTTACAATTTTAGGTGTGACTTTCTCACATGCAACACAATCATGTTCGTGTCAATTTTGTTCTCCCCAAAAACACACTCTAGTATTCATGTGTTCAACAGTTTCTCTCTAAATGACTGGAACTGGTCACTCATTCCTGGGCTTGCTTAGTTGTCTAAATGCATTCATTTTACAGTGGAACTTAACATTAACACAACTTTTGAAAATGGCTTTCATGTGGCTACTTGTCTCTGCTTCATAAATATAGTTAAGTTTCTCTCAACGAAGACTGGGGGCCCATCTCAGCTTCGTGTTAATGCACACACTGGGCATTCTCCTCAGGTTTTAACTGTAATCCTATGACCACCCTATGTTTGAAGTAAACATTTCATGAACCCTGGGAAGGTGAAAAGATCCCTGCATTGGGACTTCTAAGAGTTTCTAGTCCTATTTCCTCTGCTTATTAAATGGTCACAGTTGTGTAGCTTAACTTGTTGTAATCTGCTTTTATAAATGAGAAGTAGGATTTTCTGCATAAAGTACAGGAAGATATTATAACCAAACGAGTTATCATTATAGGAAGAGCTTTGATGAAATCAAAGGCTTTTAGAAATTGATGATATCCTTATTACCATGGCCACAGAGGTGATTCAATATGCTACATAGATTTAGAACAATGGATATCTTTAAAGTAAAGCTGAGTTCAGGTTTTCCTGAATTATTGAAAGTACTTATGTCAGTTCTGTCTTTGTTTACTTTTATCTCTTTGCCAAAAGAATTATTTTATAGCGCCTACTCCCTCTGCTGTTCACATGTCCCTGTTTGCATATTTGTTAAACCAGGGGGAGAAAAACAGGAATAAAACCAATGGAGTTCACCTGCCTCATTCAAAAAACTTTTGTAGTCTCCCTCCCCTCTTTCCCTCCCTCCCCCTTCCTCTTTCTTTTTGCTGGTGTCCTATTAAAATATTTTCATTTTTTTTGAAATTTGAACTGTGCTATGATCCTCTAAAATAACCACTCTGGGTATAGTCTACAGTGTTAGTTTTAATAGTACATATGGTAAAATACTAGAAATTGGAAGAGTTCTTTTTCTCGTAAGATGAGAGTCAGTCAGAATGGCCTTACAGACAGCACCAGAAAAGGGTTCCTCTACTCAGGAAGGTTTTGCTTCTAGACTCTGGGTACTAACTGAATTAGTATGAAATTTGTTGCAAAATAAGTAACAATTTGGACAAGCACTGCCTTCAGATTATAGTTACTGAATATGACTTGTCTGGAGTCCTGCGATCCTAAGTTCTGTTAAGGTCAGTGAATTTACTGGTCTTAAAAAGAATATAGAGTGCTGGGTAGGACTTGAAGGAACCTACCAGCTTGTTTTCTCCTGGATTACTGACCCTTGAGTTCCATCACTGGTCATAACTTTGCTTTATGAGATATATGACAAAAGAAAAAGGAAACATTACAAAGTTGATAGATTCAGTGTAACCATTTCTTAGGGTAATGCCACTTTCCAGACACATGCTAATAGTCTATGAGTAACATTTCTAGTCCCATTCACTATGAGATGTAACATATTATCTGTTATTATTCTCATGTCATTCTGTCCATCTTTTGTAGATACCAGAAATTGTTTTGGAAACATAAGTAATCAGCATCAATATGAATATTTATTAAGTTAAAATACTGTTCATTTTTTATATACAAGATAGGAAGGATGATGAGTTTAAAAATGTCCACAAAATCTACCATGCATATGCCAAGTACTGGGTGATCAATTGTTTTAGGCTTGGGAGAAGGACTGGCCATGTGATATGATATCTTCTTCCTTCTACAGAGTGGACAGTTGTGGACCACCGCTTCGCTGAGATTTTCATACTAACAAAAACTAAATGGAAAGGTCTGTCACCCTTTGGCTGGTTGAGTATCCTCTTGGAGTTCCCCCCATTTCCTGAGCTATTCAAGGATGAGGCAGAAATGGGTCTTTAAAAGACCCAAGACAACACTGTTACTTAAACCCTGTGCTTATACCTTTAAAATGGCCTTTCCAGTTCAGTTCTCAGAAACCGAAAAACTGAAGTGCCTCCAGCTACTTCCAAATCAATGGCTTCGTGTAGAGTCAGCACAGTTTTGGGCAAACAGGAAATCTGCTGTTGTATGCCCAGTCCTAGTCCTGGAAACCTAAGACATAACCAGAGAATCTGAAGCCTTCTCTAGCAAAGCAAGAGCATGCCTCACCTCCAGGGTGAACAGAGCTCCACTCTAACTATCATGTCCAGGTGGGCTTTTGTGTTCCCACAGTAGTGATATAAAATGAAGAATGACTTCTAGTCACTGAGAGTGGGGGAACCTTAACAGCCAACTTGGCCCAGCCTGCCTAGTCATGAGACTCCTTCAATAGAGAACTTGAAAGTCACATTTGAATTTTCATTAACTTTCATGATCTGTTCATTTCTGCTGTAATGGTCAGATATAAACCCTAATATACATTGCAGATAATGCTGGGCACCCAGTGACTTCCTCCTTGTCAACTACATTATTTTCCTGTTCTCTCCTGTTGACTATCTCATCTTCACTGAAATCTCTCTCCTCTGGGTTTCTCTCCCCCCTTTATTCACTTCCATCCTTATCAGTCTTCCCTGCTAGTCGCTGTTAGTGCAGCATCTTTAGATCTGTCTCATCAGCTCCAGCCTTGGATGCTCATGTTCACTTGCCTGGATTCAAACACACTCTGTATTGACTGCACTCAACCTTCTCTCCCACATTACATACATAATAGAGTATGTCACTGGTGCCTCAAACAGTCTTCTAAAGCCAGAGAGAGCTCTTCACGTTCTAACCAAACCTCTCGTTATTTCCCTGAATTTTTTTTTTTTTGGTTACCCAAGCATCATTCTAAAGTAATCCTAGGCTCTTCACCCTTCCTAACTTCCAAATTAATTCAAACTATAGGCCCTACCAATTTAATTCCCTAAATGGTTCTCAAAATTACCATCTCCTCCTCATCTTAGCAATCGCATTGCTTTAGTAAGGAATCATCCCCCTCCTAGGCCATTAGGAGAGCTTTACCATCATCCTCTGCCCAAGCAGTGGCTCTTTCACTTCTCTTGCAGTCAGCCTGATCTCTTCTGTGCTGAACTGTTCTGGCGCTGCAGCTCTCCTAATGGCAACCTAGAGCACTTGTGACTCAGCAAATTCCACACTCTGTCAGGTTCTCACACCTTTACCATGTGTCTCTGGGACCTTTTACTTGGCACACTCTCACATTTCAGTCCCTACCTTTGCTCCACACCATGAATAATCTTGATTTTCTTTGAGCCAATTCTGTCCACATGCCCTGTCCTACTTTGCTTTTTACTGATATGACAAAGATCAGAACCAAAAGCAACATGGAGAGGAAAGGATTACATGTGTCATCACAGTTTATCACCCAGGGAAGCTAAGGCAGGGAGTAAAGCAGGGCAGGAACCTAGGGGTAGAAACTGAAGCAGTGGTACTTACTGGCTTGCTTCCCAT
Source organism: Peromyscus eremicus (assembly GCF_949786415.1). Classification (NCBI taxonomy): domain Eukaryota; kingdom Metazoa; phylum Chordata; class Mammalia; order Rodentia; family Cricetidae; genus Peromyscus; species Peromyscus eremicus. The sequence goes on along the minus strand of NC_081417.1, from coordinate 4,384,929 downwards.
GGCTCGTTCATGTTTAGCCTGTTTTCTTAACCACCCAAGACCTGTTGTCCTAGGCTGCAGCACCACAGTGAGCTGGGTCCTCCAACATCAATCATTAATCAAGAAAATGCTCCAGAGGCTTGCCTACACACAATCTAATAGAGGCATTTTCTCAATTGAGGTTCCTCTTTCTAGATAACTCTAGTTTGTGTGCCATTAATAAAAACTAGTCAGGACATGCCTGATAAGATAAACCATTCTGGTCTCATGTTGCCAGAGTTTCTTCCACTCCCAACTCTATTGTCTGATGTATGGCTGGCAATGGATATCACATGAATAGATTTGGCCACTAAAGATACTTAATGTAAAAAGGCTTTAGGATTAAGCCTAAGAGGATGGGAGAGTTCTTTTACCCTTCATTTATATACTGTATATCACACAGAGATGACTTTTAGTCACTACAGTGAGCATGCTAATTCAACACGGAATGCCCCACTCACCCCCTCTGAAGTGAAGAAAGTGGTGTTCAGAAAATCCATACCTGGGGGCTAGCGGGATAGGTCCATTGGTAAAGTGCTGAGCAATCATAAGGACCTGAGTTCAGATCTCCAAACCCCATGTAAAAAGCAGGGTGCAATAGTGTGTTTCTGAAGTTCCAGTGCTAGGGAGGTAGAGACAGGAAAATTCTTGGGAGTTTGCTGGCCAGCAAGTTTAGCAGAATCAGTGAGCTCCAGTTTAATTGGAGTTGGAAGATAATTAAGGAAGACACTTGACATCCCCCTCTGGCCTCTATGCATACTAGCACAAACACATGCACATTTACTTACACACACACACACACACACACACACACACACACACACACACACACAATGATCCAAGTTGCTGCATTCTCTTTCTTGTCTGAACATCTTCAGCATTTCTTTGTCACTCTTAGATTGAAGTCCAATATAGTTGGCCAACTACCTTAGGTCTTTGTCTCGACCATCATACTCAATCACCTTGGCTACAATACTGCAAACATGCCTCTTTCCTGGCCACCAGTCTCCTTCACATGTACTGTTCCCTGCCCTCTCCCCTGGATAATAGCCATCAGGTGATAGTTCCTGTGTTACTTCTTCCAGAAGGATGCCCCCTAACTTCTCTTACTGCCTGCGATATCTTGGCATCCTTTCCTCTATATCCTTTAGAGTATAGATTATTTATTTATTATATATACACTGTTCTGCCTGCATATATGCCTACACACCAGAAGAGGGCACCAGATTTCATGGTGGTTGTGAGCCACCATGTGGTTGCTGGGAATTGAACTCAGGAAGAGCAGCCAGTGCTCTTAACCTCTGAGCCATCTCTCCAGCCCCTCTGTTTCATCCTTAATTGCACACTTACCAAAGTTGGTATAACTGCTATTAATTATCCATAAATTCTCCAATTCAGATTCGGTCTCTCCTGCATGAATGTACACGGTTGTTTAGGTTTCTCAATAGTGGTGGAATTTAGCCTATCAGTTTACATTTAGACATGTAGGCTGTGTCGCCTCCTGATTTAGAGTAAATCTCTTTTATCCCCACTCTGTATTCTGTCATCCCTATTGATGAGTTTTACAGTCACAGACCTGACCAATCAGAGATTCAAAGAACCTTTCTTTAATTAATTTTTTTCTACTGAATATACAAAAACATTGTGTTAACATTTCCTAAATAATACAATGCAACTATTTATACGGCATTTGCTTATATTAAAAGGGGCACTGTGCACAGGCTACATGCAAATACTACAGTGTCTGTGTGAATGGCTTGGGAATCTGTGGAGTTTGCTCTCTGTGGTGTTCTATAACCAATTGGCTGGAGATTCCAAAGAACAAATGCATACATATATATATGGATGTATGTATATAAGAATGGGAGACCAAAAGGTTGGATTACTCAATTATATGAGTGCTTAGAAATGTTCATCTATGAAACTTAATATATATCTTGTCAATTAATGTGTCTTCTTTTTTTCTGCCTTCACTAAATACCTCTCTCCTAAATTTGTGTTGTGGGAAGGGCTCTGAATTTGTCTTCTCACATGGATAGTTCTAGTCACCAAGCACATGACAAGACCCATGGTTACATTGTGTTTGAAACCAGATTCTGCATTACCAGTTGTATGAATGACCTACATTTAAGTAAAGAGGGTGGACAATGTACAAGTAAGAGCAAAGAGAGGTGAGGTGATACAGACACACTTCAAAAGTGTGTAGTACAAAGGTACATTTAATGCACAAATGACAGACAAGTAAATATGAAATAGATAAGAAAGATAGGTAATTCCTGGTTGCCTAATACTTTCACTGGAAAACTATTTTTGACTTCTTTTGAATTGCAGTATTGCTCCATTTTTGTCATTTCTAGAGAAACATCTTTTGATGAGCTATTTTTGCTGGCCACATGTCACCTCTGTGGTAGGAAGTGATTCCCTGAGACATAAAGAAAGATTCTTCCATCTTCCTTATGGACAGGACAATGTTAGAGTCATCATGCTTCATATTTGCAGTGTTTGCAGAAGCAGGCGTCACTGTCTGTGTTAGTTGGGTTTCTACTGCTGTGATGAACACCATGACCAGAAACAGCTGCAGAGGAAAGGGTTTAGTTCAGCTTAAAACTCTCAGGTCAAACCCCATCGCAGAGGAAAGTCAGAGCAGGGACTCAAGGCAGGAGCCTGGAGGCAGGAAATGAAGCAGAAGCTTAGAGGAGGGCTCTTTATAAGCTTTCTCTCCACGGGTTTCTCACCTTGCATTCTTATGCACCCCAGGACTTCCTGTCCAGAAGTAGTAGTGGGCTAGACCCTCTTACATCAATCATTAATCAGGAAAATGTCGCACAGACTTACCTACAGGCCATTCCTAAGTAAGCATTTTCTGAGTTCCTTCTTCTTAGATACATTTGGGTTTATGCCACATTGACAAAAACCAACCAGTACTCTTTCCAATGAGAGTTTGCAAGACTTGATAATGAGTTAGGAGTTGGAAGTACTATTAGCAAAGGGGAGTGTTTTCATGCAGCAGCAGTAGAGAGTTATATATTTGTAACCTGTAAGGACAGATGGTCAAATCTTTAGTTAGCATGCTTTGCAGGGAATAGGAGGATCCTTCTATCATCTGATGGATAGAAGAGCAGAGTCTACCATTAAAATGCCCACCTCTGGTCTTGATGTGCATTAAGGGAAAGAGTGGGCACCTGGTTTGTTTAAGACCATGGAACCCCTGGGAAAATCCAAGTGCCTCACCCTTGGGTGGCTACAGTCCTTCTCTTCTAGGGTCTTCCTTTGGGACCCCAGGTCTTTTTTACCCAGCAGACTCCAACAGAGACAAGTGGATTGTCAGTTACTCACACAGAGTGGAAACTGAGTTTCTCCATAAAGATTTGAGCTCTCTGCGTTTGTTAGAGGAGGCAGGAACTTCTTGGTTGGGGATTAACATAAGGAACAGTTACCATGCTGCTCCAGCAGCAGGGCCTGGGTAAGAAGAGTCTCAGCAGTAATAGTAGGCAATGAAGTTAGTACCTGTAAGGTACAGTTTGCCTGCAGCCTGCCATTCTAGTCAGATAGATGCATAGACTTTCTAATTATATATCTTAAATTACTAATTCTATATGACCTGTTTGATTCTGACTAGATTTTTTTGCAACTTTATTTGGATCCTCCAATAAATAAAATTCAATACTACCACGACTTGTCTCCTTGCCTAAAAAGAGACTGGTCCTGCGAACTATGAAGACACGAAATTCCAAACACATTGTGCATACTGTGAATACTCCCAGTGATCCCATGCACTCTGGTCACTGCACAAGCGCTCTTTTCTGTTACTGAACCAGAGCTAAGCCCTGGACTGCCGGCCTGGAAGCTGCAGCGCTGAGGGAGGGAGCAAAGCGTTGTGCAGCTGGGGACTTTGGAATTGGTGAGAGCTGGCTCCGCAGCAATGGGGTCTGGGCTAGCTCTGAAGGAGTGCGGAGGGGACGGGCTCCCTGGGGCGGGGGGTGGGAGGGGGTGGGGGGAGGGGGCAACTAGCCTGGCTGTTGTCAATCTGCCAGTCCCCTGAGCCTGACTGCTTCTTGGCTTCATCCCACCCAGCAGAGCCACGCACTGAGCAGCGAGACCTGGCCCCATCCAGGTAGAACAGCTACCCAGGAACAAGAGTGACAGCTGGGAGGCTGATGGTGACTTGGGAAGCAAGGGATCCCGAGGTGAGCTTGGGGCTTTCAAAGCACAGTGGGGCGGTTGTGGCGCTCAGTGAAGCAGTGAGGTAGGGCGCTTCTTGTGGTTGCAAGCACATACAGGCAGGGTAGGGACAGCTGTAGAGTGAACAGCGCCTGAGGGCGACGTGCACCCTCAGGGCTCTGGGAATGTCCAAATACTCTCAGTTTAGCAGCGGGAGAGTGTTGGGGGGAGCGGTTAGCAAGAGGCCAGTCCTCCATGCCCCTTCCTCCAAATACGCTCCCCGAGACTGAGACTGAGTCAAGGGGTTGCAGGCTCCTTCCCCACCAGCCCTGCCTGCCGCCCCTGTACAGGTAAAGTTTGTCTCTTTGGATTCAGTCTGTCCTCTGCTCCCGCAGCACCGCAGGCAGGTACCATCGCTCTTCGCTTTCCTGCTGCAGCCCTCACCATGGAGTCCCCGGTCCAGATCTTCCGTGGGGAGCCAGGCCCTACCTGTGCCCCGAGTGCTTGCCGACTCCCCAACAGCAGCGCTTGGGTCCCTAACTGGGTAGAATCGGAAAGCAACGGCAGTATGGGCTCAGAGGACCAGCAGCTGGAGACTGCACACATCTCCCCGGCCATCCCTGTCATCATCACCGCTGTCTACTCTGTAGTGTTCGTGGTGGGCTTGGTGGGCAATTCGCTGGTCATGTTTGTCATCATTCGGTGAGTGCGGGACAGGGTGTGGTGGTAGCAGGGGTAATAGGATGACGATGTGTGTGTGTGTGTGTGTGTGTGTGTGTGTGTGTGTGTGTGTGTGAGAGAGAGAGAGAGAGACAGACAGACAGACAGACAGAGACAGAGAGACAGAGAAAGACAGAGAGAGACAGAGAGAGAGACAGAGAGAGAAAGACAGAGAGAGAGAGAGAGAGAGAGAGAGAGAGAGAGAGAGAGAGAGAGAGACAGAGACAGAGACAGAGAGAGACAGAGAGAGGTGTGGGGTCTCTTCTGTGCAGGGTTATGGAGATTCTTCAAGGTGACATCTTAAAAGAATTTCCTGGGAGAGTTTTACAGGAATTGTAGGGTCCACACAGGGCAAATCCGTGGTACCTTTTTAGGACTTAAAAGCTACCTGCCACAGCAGAGGCTCCAAGTCTCTGCTGAGAGAACACTGTGAAAAAGTGGCAGGGTTCTGATTCCAAGGTCATCTCCTGGTAAAGAAAAGAGAACATCTATGTGGCTTTTGCTTGTTTACCTGCTTTGGATTGAAATACTTTACTGCCCTGTGTAAATTTTTCTTTAAATAAACTCCAGGCCTACCAAATGCAGTGGAGATAATTCAGAGTTTTCTGTGATTCACTGGACTGGTGTTGTGGCTTATGAAATGAAAACCAACATGATACTTAGTGAATATCCACTAGCATAATTTTGAAGTGCCCAGAATCAAACTCAATAAGGCAAGCTCTCTATCCCTGAGCTATTTGTTTAGCCCTTGGTTTTTTGACATAAGGTCTTCTTATGTAGTCCACGATGGCCTTGAATTCATTCCATAGCTCAGGCTGGTCTGCAACTCTCATCTTCCTGCCTCCATCGTCCTGAGTGCTAAGATCGTAGCCCTAGGCCATGATGCCCAGTTCGCAGAAGTCTCCATTTCCCCCTCACTTTCTCCCTGTATCCTGTATAAACTCTGAGCTCTGGCTGCTTCTTAGATTACTTTCTCCTGTTTCCTAAGTGATCCAGTCATATCCTCCATGGCCTCATAGCTCTCTTCTGCCCTTTTGATATATTCTCCTGAGTAGTCAAACAAAGAACGAGAACCAGTGATGCATATGCGTGCTGAAAGAATTCATACAGGGAATTGGTTTATGCAAGTGGAACACCTGAAATCTTTAATTTAGGAAGCCAGAAGGGGTAGATGCTATGCCTGGGTAGAACTTCTTCCTCGGTGAACCTCAGTTATACCCTCAATGCCTTCTCCTGGTTCAGCCAGCCCACCTTTGTGGTCAGGATTACTTTCCCTATTTAAAATCAACTGAATCTCGATTAATACCTCCTACAAAAAACTTTTGCAGTAACACCCAAATGAATGTTTGAAGACCTGGAAACCATAGTCTGGCTAAGGAGAAACATTAAAATTATCTCCACACTGCCCCCCAAATGGCTTCATTGTTTCTTGTTTTTCCCATGTGGCTATGATTTTCAGGTATGTGATGATAAACCCAAAAACTCTTTCTCTCTCCTCATTATCCAGTCATATATATATAAAAACTCCACTATCTCCCCTTGTTCTGGATGGCTACCTGATGATCCAACATGAATTTCTGAATTTCTAGGCCTACCTACCTGTATTAGTCTGAGAGGGCTACCATTTCAAAGCTCTGTAGGCTAGGTGGCTTCAATAACAGAACATTTTATCTGACAGTTTTGGATACAAAAAGCCCAAGGTTAAAGTGTACCAGGTTAGTTTTCTCTGTAATGTCTCTGTCTTTTTGGCTGTCACCTCCATGTGATCAAATGGCCTTCTTTCTGTATGTGACTATGTCCTAAGCTCTAATAAAGACAGCAGACATAGCAGCTGATGTGTGATCTCACTGGATCTTAATTACTTCTTTGATGGCCAAGTCTCCAGCCACATTCTGAGGTGCCAGTGATTGGGACACCAACATATTAAACTCTGCCTACGACACCATGACCCATTCCTTTTCATTGTTCTAGAGCACTTCCTTCCAGTTTCAAGTTCTACAGCAATTACATTATATTCCATTTAGTCAAAAGTTCACTCCTATGAAGGTACATTTCTTTGTCAATGAATTTTAAGGATAAACAAAGAAAAATTTACAAAGAAACGTAAAGTAAAAATGAGAAATTCTTCGGGTCTTAGTGATAGGCTTTGCCTTTCCTATTCTCATCAGTTTTCAGTAATTTGAAGCCAGGGCTTGGCTCACTCCCAGACCTTCTCCCAGAGTAGAAGACATTTGGTTCTTTGTAGTTCAGCATCACTGTGTTGAAAGTTCCCCAAGAGAGAGTCATCTTGAAAGAGGTTTAGAGGTAACTATGGAAGGACTACTATGGAAAAGGCTACATTTCCTAAGCTCAAATTCATTGACCTATCCAAATTTTCTGAGCATGGAGCTTGATAGTCATGAAGAAACCAATTTCCTCACGTATTAATAGGAGAAAAGTTTACTCTTCCTTAAGCCACTAAGCAAAAGTTCCATAGTTCACTCTGCTTATGGCATCTTAAGTTTGGGACAGGTAATGGCTTATTCAGGTTACCCCTGAGCCAGTCTAGACTGCATGGCCAGACTGTGTGGTTGCCTCAGAATTGAGTCAGTGTAGGAAGGAATGAGATGACCCAGTTGGACAGTCTGCAATAGCATTACTTCTTTAATGTCAGATCTTTCATCCCCCCCCCACAGAGTTCCCATAATCCCTGCACTAGATGTTCTTGTCTTCCAAAGTCTCACCTGTATCAGCTTGGCCTCCTTTTACATATCACAAACCCCTGCAGAGGAGCACAAAAAAGACTAGTGTGCAGTGTGGTCACCTGCACACCCTTCACCACTGCTCCATCCTACAACTTTATCCTGGGCTTTGAATGAAACATTATGCTCTCATTTTTCTGCATCCAATCTTGGAACCAACATTAACATTTCTTTTTACAAAAGAATCAAAAAAGCAACATCAGAAATTAAGAGCCCATCTTTCTTTCTTTTATTATTTTGTACATGTTTGAGAATCTTTTAAAAGAGAGTTAGTTTCATGGCAGCTGCTTGTGTGGATTACTTAAACTTGTTTTCTCCCAGTGGAGTATGTGATTACAATGAAGTATGGAGGCTGCACAGCCGTTTCAGGACTAAAACAACCATATGAAGATAAAGAGGTTGTGGAAGGGAGGGAAGTAGGAAAGAAGCCAGCTGGGCTGGAGACATAGCCCTGTAATCCCAGCTACTTGGGAGGCTGAAGCCGGAGAAATGTGAGCTTAAGGCCTGTTTGGACAACTTAGTGAGAGCAAAATAAATCTCAAAACAAAAATTAAAAACACAGAGCTGGAGGAAATTCCTCGGTGTTTGAACACTTACTGAGCACACATAGGGCTCCAGCATCATAGAAAAGAAATACAGAAATGTGCTGTAGAGTTCTTTATGCCTGAACAGACCACAGACAAAGCCTTCTGAACTGTTCCCATGTCTCCTGGCTTTGCAGTCTTTCCTGATATCTGTCTTGGGGATAGTTTCAGGAGAACTTGTTTCTTACTGGGAGGGAAGAATTCCTCTCTATTAGCTCTTGTGCTATATCTGAGTGGCAATATCTTGCTGAGAACTATGTGGGTGGCACCTCCTTCACCGTAGCTTGACTTCTGGATGCAGACAGTCGTGGTTGCCCCTGGAGGCTCTCTGCTTAGCTAGAAATCTAAATTTCTGTGGCTGTAAGACAGCTGTCATTCTAAGATGGATGGAATTTCTGTGGGACAAGTAATACAGGCTTAGAATTGTATCAAGAGCTTTGAAGTAAACAATTACTTGTTCCTCACCTTTTCTTTAGAGGTTATGTCAGCTTATGTCTTAGACAAAGAAAACTTGTATAAGAAAAATAGACAGTGGTAGTCTTTGTTTTTGAGACAATCTCACTAAATTCCCCAAGCTCACCTCAAACTCACTATCCTCTTACTTTTGCCTACCAAGTGCTGGGGTTTCAGCCCTGTGCTACCACACCTCACAGGAGAATGGATTTTAAGAATGGGGCTAGTGCTGCAAAACACTTGTGGGTTATTGTTTTTTCACTTGTTTAACACTTATTATCCCAAATGGCCAATGAGGACAGAATTTTCATGAAAGGTTTAAATCTTTGCTTATGTCAATTCTCAAGATTTCTATAGGATGTCAGAGAAATAATTTTAAATATCTATATGCCTTTTGGTACCCAGATGGCTGTGCTCTGTGGAACATATTGGAATTTGTTCTGAGGGATCATTGCTGTGTGGCGATACCAAGAGGAACAGATGAGCTCTTTCCAGCCACTGACTACTCCAGTGAAATTATTTCTTGGGCATTCCCCATCCTCCTTGGCCACAGGCCTGCTGGGATAGCCTGCCCAGGTGTGACTTGGCTCAGGGTTGGCACTGCACTTGACTACCTGTGTGGTAACGGAGAGGAAAGCCAGCAGCTTTTGCGCCTCTTCCATCCTCTTATGGTGCTGGCTCTGTGCATGGGAGTGAGCACTGGAAAAAACCTGCTCCAATGTGGAATGAGATTCCCCAGAGGGACTTCAGACTGAGGGAAAGCCAAAGACAACTCAGAGGCAAGGACTACATTTCCTTTCTTTTCAGAAATGAATAAACTACTGCTTTTTAGTAAACAATCACAATTTCAATATCAAGTAATCCAGAAGGATGTTTAGCAAATTAATTTTATTGAGATGAACTGAAGATATCTGGAAAATTTAATGAAACAAACTCATATTTTCAAATCATTCAACTGAGAAGTCAGATCAGGACAATCTTCATTCCTGATTGTTTTATTTTTATTTAATATCTGAAAAAAGACTTTTCTAAAAGTTCTTGGTAGTTGAGTTCACAGAAAAATTTAATGACAGACATAGATTTCAACATACCCTGCCCCTCACATGCAGTCTTCCCACCATAAGCACCGTGCCACATGTAAGCATGCAGAAGGAGGCAATCAATACACCTGTGCTGACTCAGTAACTTCACACAGACTCCACAGTTCGCACTGGAGTTGCTCTACCCTATCAGGTTTCACTGAGGCCTAACTGACTACTGAAAATTACTTGTGTTGAAGGTGTGTTTAAAATGTCACTTGAAAGCTCACATGTTGAAGATGTTGTCATCCACTTGAAGTGCTGCTCAGAGGCAGTGGAATGTTGAAGAGGTATGATTTAATGTAAGGAAGTGAGGTCACTGGCTGCATGCCTTTGAAGGAGATATTGGGGTGTATGCATGCTTGCTCTCTCTCTCTCTCTCTCTCTCTCTCTCCTCTATCCTACGAATGCACGAGGTAAACAGGCCTTCTTTACCATGGTATACTGAACCATCATGATCTCTTCCCAACAAATGGACCAAAGTGGACTGAAACTTCCCAACTGGGAGCCATAACAACCTTTCCTCATTACAGATTGATTACCTTGGGTATTTTGTTACTGTGATAGAAAAGTAACATCATTTAAAATATGTATGAACTCTAAAATTTTTAACTTAATCAAACAAACACAGTCATTATCACACAGTGATAATGATATCACACTTCTCTAGGAGTGCCAGTTATGTAGGAAGCACACTTAAGATCTGTCCTCAGCATCTTTCAGATCCACACTATAGTATCCTAACCATAGTCATCATTTATATATCATTTGTACGTTTGTTCTCCAGAATGAATTCATCTTGTAACTGAGGATTTGTACCTTTGAGCAATGTCTCCTCATTTCCCTACCCTTTTGGATCCCTACCCAGCATGTTATGCAACCTGGAAAGCATACTCAGTATAGTGAATACACCACTCTTGTTGACATGCAAAAGAAAGCCCACCCATTACCTGCTTGTGTCTTGCACTGTTGGTCTCCTACTGCTAGTTAAAAGGACTGTGTTTCCCTGAGGCTTCACAACTTTCTTCCTACTGTGTCTGGATGTGGGAAATTCGAGTATGGGGGACAGATGCCAGGTCCATGGGTTCAGTAGTGTTGTAGTTTGCATTACATTGACACCAAAGTTTGAGTTTCTACTATGTCGCTGACTTCCATTTTAGGACAAGTCATCTGTTCTTCTAAACTTGTTCATTGCCACCCTCCACCTTCAAATTACTACAGTTGACTCTTCACATCTGTAGATTCTGCCTTTGTAGATTCAACCAAAAGTCCTTAGGCCTGTCTTGGTTTGTGTCTGTACAAATTGGTGTAATTTAACAAACAAAAACAGAACCCCCCCACCCCAAACAATGAGTATAACCACTGTTTACATTGCATTTGTGAACACACAGAGGGAAAGAAGCTAGACACCTGGGAAATCTGCACAGATGCTGTAAAGAGGGAACCCCACAGGAACTTGAGCTTGCCAGATGACAGGGACACAGAGAGAAGTTTGATACCCAGTATCCCTTGCAGGGGGCAGTGAGAAGATGGGCTTTCTGGGGAGTGATGGCAGACTGGATGGGTGGGAAGAGTGGTGTTAGGCCAGAGAAGACCTATGACCCATCAAGAACAAAATTGTTTTACACATTCACTGGTGGCTTACAAAGTGATAGGTGCTGCTTTAGGAGTTTTATATGACTTGATAAAGTTGTAGTGATGATTAGATCACACACACACACACACACACACACACACACACACACACATACACGTCACACAGCAAGGGCCTGGCATATGGTAAATGCTCTGGTGTGAATGCTGGCCTCCACTGTCATTACCAAGGCAGCTGCTGCTCTTGTTATTACAATAACCTCCCACGGCCCTACCCTAACAACTTATAGTATAGTCCTGTGTTTCTTGGGGAATCTTGGAATCCATGTCTACTGGGTAAAGGAACTCAGTGTCTTCTTCCTGGTCTGTCTTTCCCCTCCTGTCCAAGGTACAGTGTTGTGACTCAGGTTTGTAGCTCTGTGGAGATATTAGCAAGGAGAAACCGCCGACTTTGCCCTTGAGTGCCACATGCTCCTGAGATGTGTATTTTAAAGACACAATCATTTGCAGCCAACCCACCTTCAGCTTTTACAAACAAGCCAAGACTTCCCACCTAGATGGTGCCATTTTACTTTAAATGCTTGCAAATTTCTGTAAAGCATTATGGATGAAATGGGGGAAATAATACTCTATCACAAGAAAAAAATATTTGTTTTATCCTCAGTAGACATAATTGAATGAAAAGATTGCCTAACATTTTGTTGTAGTTAAATGTATATAGCTCCTGGGGGCTCTGCCAGAATCTCTGAGGGTAGAGGTTTTGGTTTCCACCTGCATGTTTATAGAGTCCAGCACAGTGTACTTCCTGGAAGACTATTAATGCTATTGAACTTCTGGTTCATTCTTTTCTTTAGTTCTGATTGTGAGCTCTCTATCCTGTCAGTGTGGCACGTTTCTAAGCACCTGTCTGCAGGATAGAGCCCTGCCCTGTTCCTCAAAGCAAGGTCTGTCTCTGTCTGTGCTGCACAGATCACTCAAGCCCAAATGTCTTTAGCTAGAGAAGGGCAAAGACATAAATCTCTATTCCAACTTGAAGGATGTGTGAAAATCAAGTAAGATAAATAAAAGTCAAAATGCTAGATTTTGAAAGTTATAAGTAGTTGGAATGACAGATGTAGGAATATGTAACTTACATGTAACTCCTGGATTGCAATTTCTGCACTGTAATTTGTATTTATATCTCTTTAAGATTTTTAAAGGGAATTCCATGATTCTTAGTTGCTGCATGTATAGAACAGAAATATTAGGTGATGTAACATGAATCTTAAAAGGTCTTATTCACAGAAAAAAATCCAGAGCCAGATATTGGGGTGAAAGCTGAAAGATCAGAGAAACAGAATCAGCCACAGCCAACCTCACCTCACCACCTCCTCAGCCAATCCTGTTTCCACAAATTCTCAGAATGAAAGCCTCTGAGTCCTCACCCCTGAGAGAATCAGTTGAACTGCTGCTTAGTTCCTGTCTCTTCAAGCCTTATAGACCATTCTCCACCCAACCATGATTCTTTCTGAGATTAAAGGTGTCTGTGCTTCCCAAGCAAAAACATGAGATCTCAAGTGCTGGGATTAAAGGTGTGTGCCACCACACCTCACTCTGTTCCCAATGTGGCCTTGAACTCACAGAGATCCAGACATATCTCTGCCTCCCAGTGATAGGATTAAAAGTGTATGCCACCACTGTGAGGCCTCTATGTCTAATCTGGTGGATGGATCTGTCCTCTGATCCTCAGACAAGTTTATTAGGGTACATAATATATTGGGGTACACAATATGTCACCACATTTCCCCCTTTTTGTCTAAAATAATAAAATATTTTTTCTTGTGATAAAGTATGATTTCCCCCATTTTATCCATAGTGCTTTTCACAAATTTGCAAACATTTAAAGTAATAAGAAAAACTATGTACAATAAGTACAATAACTATATACTTATCAGGATCCCCATAAGATTGCCAGTGCCCCCAATCAGCAGGAAGAAGTATGAGAAGCTATGCCCAAATTCCCAAAATACTGTTTATAAATGTTTATTTTTATTTAAAGGGGATTGATTATAAATGTAATCTCTTTCTAAAGAAGAAAAGGGGATAATATAGATATGATAGGATAAAAAGGGTAGATTACTGAATCTACTTTTAAAGAGCAACAACTTGTTTGAAATGTTTACATTGCTATGGATTTTAGTTTACTGATACAAATTTAAAGTTAATTTTGTTATACTGTATATATGTTTCTACTCTTTTTTAAGGAATTATGTTTATGCAACTCAATTAAATTGTAATGTATAATTAAGAAATACAGATTAATAATTAGTCTTCTATGATAGTCAAATTTATAGTTATGTTAGTTACATTTATTTTAGATATACAAAGATATATTTTGATTAGTTAGGTAATCTTCAAACACTTCAAAGACCTAAAGAATATGGCATTTAACATGGTTTAAGAACTTATAAATTTCTGGAAAATGAGACTCGTCTGCTCCTGGCAGCACCAATTACTTCAAAGAGGATGATGGGCATTGAAGAAACTCGGTATAGAGTTTGCTTTTTTTGTGGCAAAAGTTAACCACTGGGCAAAAAACGTGCCCTTGCCTGGACTCTTGACAGGATGTTGTATAAACTGAACATGCAGGACCCATAGGAAAATGACCACTGAATCCTGCCAAAACAAGATGAGATGGTTATTCAGGTTCCTGCTTTACGGAGGAGACTACCAGACATTCTACAGAACACAGGGAGAAGCAACTGAGAAATTCTAGGCCTATAGGCTAAAGATGGATGCCCCAGTATTACAGAGGAACTTTGAGTGACTGTCCAGCAGCCAGATGTCTCTGTCATTCTAGATTTTTGGAAGTTGCTTACAATGTACTTCCTGTTTACTTAGGTAATATTATACCTTTCTGGGGTCTTTGTTGTAGTTGAAGACTAAATAATTATAATTATAGTTTTCCTTAGTCATGATAAAAGATAAACTAGACATAAAACTTTAGACTCACAAACATAGGATAGATGATAGAGTATTTTCTTTAATTTTCCAAATACAAATTGACTAGATATTGTAACTGTAATTCTTGCTTGATAATTATATGTAATTTTACTTTGTTAAAGTTAAAACCTTCACTTTTGATTAGACAGAAAAAGGGAAGTGCTGTGGGATGTCTTTCTGATGCTGTGAATATATGTTGCTATGATTGGTTAATAAAGAAGCTTCTCTGGCCTATGGCAAGTCAGGTTATAGCCAGGCAGGAAATCCAAGACAGAGACCAGAAGAAGAAAGGAGAGTAGGAGAGAGACGCCAGTCACCACTCAAGAAGCAGCAAGATGCCAGCAGACTGGTAATGCCACTGCCATGCGGCAACATATAGATTAATAGGAATGGGTTAATTTAAGATGAAAGAGCTAGCTAGCAAGAAGCCTGAGCCATAGGCATACAGTTTGTAATTACTATAACCTCTGAGTAATTATTTTATAAGTGACTATGGGACCTGCAGATAAGAGATTTGTCAAGACTGCTGGGCAAGGCAGGACTAGAGAAATTCTGGCTACAAGTCTCTACCACATGGAGTTACTATGAGACCTAGATGAGATAGGCCTATATTCTGGATGGAAAGCTTTTTGAAATGAGTTGTCACTGTGCTTACTGTCTGTGCTCAGTTCTTTTATTCTGAGCTCTGGTGACATGATCTGGATTCTTTACAAATTCAGATCTTATACAGTTTTGTGCATCTATTGGTTATAAATATTTTGAAAAGCTAAAAACTAGATATCACCCAATATTTTATGATAACTTTAGATTCATATCTTATAGAGTTCTAGTATCATTGCACTTATGTTCTTCTATGTCAGGGCTCAAGTTTCATTTTACCACCATCTTTATGTTCAAGCTGAATTGGGTAAAATGGCCATGAGCATCATCTGGAAGCTATGTCCCACTTCGCTTTCAGGGCTAGCTATGAGATTCTCCACAAATATGAAAAGGAGGAAGAATTGGAGCACATGATATAAATTAGACATGATCACTCGCTTGGAGTGGGGGGAAATAAATTTTACCCCATGTGCTAAAGTTATCTTTGGAATGCTGTGGAGTAAACACGCATTTTGTACACGAGGGAACTGAGGATGGTGATAGTAAGTTCTTGCTGTTCTCTGGACCTTGAACATAGCTCAAAGGCTTGGGTGTTGAATATGTGGCCTTATGCCTTTAATGGATGCAGGCTAACTGAGGGTCTTTGGATTTTTTTAGGTGTTCCCTTAAATGGGGTCTTTGGAACTCATGTTCATCTTCATATTCTTCACTAATGGTGGTAAAATGAATGGCTTTGCTCTTCTGTGCACTCCTGTATAGAGGCATTGCTTTACCACTGGCCTGAAGCTACAAGGCTAGCAAGGCATGGTATGGAACCTCCAAGAAAGGGAACAGAAATAACCCTTTCCACAGACAAGTTGACTAGCTCAGGTATTTGTCATCATGATGCAAAATTGACTAGTACATCCTAGTGAAGTCAGTCTGTTGGTAGGAAGGAAAAAAATGGAAGACCAGGACCCAGGCATATCTAATTTTATAAAGCAAAGAATGCCAGTATAAGTTCATGAAGACACAGGAACCTCAGAGACTCCAAACACAAGAGTAGATACCAAAGCTACCACCAGCTGGAACTTCTATTAATATTAGTGATTTTGTTAGAGGAACTTAAAGGAGTAGGAAGTATGTCTATAACTTGTATTTTTTCAAACAAAAAAATCACATTTTAAAGCAGGCAGTACTCAAATGTATTGTATTCTATATTTTCTCATTAGAAACATTATTTCTAAAACTGTACTTGCTTAGTTATCTGTGCTTTTATAAAGATATTATGAGTATTTGGTTATAAAGCCTTAAACATTTTCTAAAACATATAAGTCACTTAGCAATATTTGAGTTAAATGTCCAAAGGTGGAATGTGTTTCCCCACTTCCCAGATTAAATCACTCTTTTAGAAATGGGCCATGAGGAAAACCAGAACTTGCTAACTTTAGTACTAATCCTTGCAATGGTCCCTCACCCAGCCAATAACATATCTTATTTCTCACAAGAAGAGAAGGGGAAGATCAAAGGCAGTGGATACTGAGGGTGGAATGCATCCC
This sequence comes from Peromyscus eremicus, assembly GCF_949786415.1. Lineage (NCBI taxonomy): Eukaryota > Metazoa > Chordata > Mammalia > Rodentia > Cricetidae > Peromyscus > Peromyscus eremicus. The sequence continues at coordinate 4,368,460 of NC_081417.1, read as the reverse complement.
CACCTGCCAGATGTGTTGAGCAAGACTCTGTAGTGGCCTCTCTCCTGGGCTCCCAGCTTACCATCTTTATGTATCAGAAACTGACTCTGAAAGTTTAGACTCAGGACTGTGACTTCATCTTGGGCAACACCATTCCATCACTCTGATATTACTGACAACTAAATGTTTTCCATGAGGCAATGTATGTGTCTAGGAGGACAGGGATGCATTCATTGTGATAAGGTTTACAATTCTCAAGTACACAGAAAGGAATTAATAGACAGTTTTCCCCTCTTGGCTTCAGAGAGGTGAAATGCTATGTGTATTTACTGCTCAATGGATTCTGGAGGAAGCATTCCTTCAAAGAACAATTCTTTGATTGTTGATTCAGATTTGAGTGAAAGCAGTGTTGCTCTGAACCTCATGTTGTAGTGTGGAGAATTATTTCAGCTTCCAGGCAATCTTGCTGACCCAATTTGAACATTAATGTCCCCTTGACTGAAAAGCAAGACAGTTAGAGACAACTGCACACTTTATATAATTGTCCAAGACTGAGAGAAAGACCGAACTTATTTTTGTTTACTGTGATGTTACTGTATCAAATACAATTCACGTTGGTCTATTCTATTTATATAATACACTTAAAATGACAAGTTGGTGGCATAAGCAAGCAGAAATCAATGATTTTGTGCTTTGGCCACTGCAGCTGGATATATTTTAAAATTGAACACCATTTTGTACTTTCAAAAGGTTAAATAATTACAATTATTGATTTCTCAAAATAACCATAAAGGGAAAAGGTTTTGTATTATACAAACAGAAGAAAAATACTTCAAAAATACTTGAGGTAAGACCTCTGTGAAGGATTAAAATAAATCATCACCTATGACATGAAGACCTCTATGTATTCCAGTCTGTCTGTGTATTCGTGTATTTATTGACCTATATTTTCTTCATTCTCTTTATCATGGTTTGAACAAAGCACTAAGACAAAACTTTAATAAGTTTGAGTTCCTTTCACAATCTGCACATGTAATGAATGCAAAAGGAATACGTAAGTGCACAGCAAAATTAATAGTTCAGTGGCTGTCACTCACATTCACACTCTGGGTTTAAGTTACAGAGCTGGAAGTAACTGCTATTGTTTCTTATCATTTAGATACACGAAGATGAAGACAGCAACCAACATCTACATATTTAACCTGGCTTTGGCAGATGCCTTGGTTACTACCACCATGCCCTTCCAGAGTGCTGTGTACTTGATGAATTCCTGGCCTTTTGGAGATGTTCTGTGCAAAATTGTCATTTCCATAGACTACTACAACATGTTTACCAGCATATTCACCTTGACCATGATGAGTGTGGACCGCTACATCGCTGTGTGTCACCCTGTGAAAGCTTTGGATTTCCGCACACCTTTGAAAGCAAAGGTCATCAATATTTGCATTTGGCTCTTGTCATCATCTGTTGGCATATCAGCAATAGTACTTGGAGGCACCAAAGTTAGAGAAGGTAAGATCCATTGTTTTCATCCCATTTATAAAAATTGAATTTTTTCATTAGATGAACATTTTTACCTTGGGAATGACTGGAACACATATCTATTGGGAAACAAGCAAATAAAAGCAATGAATATTATAATTCCTAAATCCATGGAAAATTAGAAACAAAAAATGTTGTGTTCTTTCTACTTCTAAACATGGAATGGGGTGATGGCAGTGCTAGAGAATAGACACCTAGAGGTCTCAAATCCTTAAAGTGCTTGCTGAATTTAGAGCAACTGTAAATCCATGGAGAGAAGACTATATACACTGGCTTCTTATTTTATTTTCATCTTCCCCTATTTTCCACAGAAGCTTTTGAGACACTGAGGTTGAGAGTACCATTCTATAAAACACACTTTGGAAACCTGTAGCCTAGACATTTATGTTTTAACTAATGATGTGGTGAACCAAGCAGAAAGCGAGTGTGATTAACCCTGACAGTATTTCCATAGGTCATAAGGAGAAAAGTGTATGCACATAAGGCCTTCTAACTGCCACTAGACTGCATCATACTCATTATTCTTATTTTTTGGTGGAAAGGGAATTTGAAAGTGTATGAAGTAAGAAAACAAAGGCAAGAAGGTTTTGAAAATGCAATCTAGCAATCACACATATTTCCTTCTTTTTCTCCCCAACAAGGAATTAAATTATTAGAGACATATATGGGATCTTTTCTCTTTTCTGCCTTAAGGTTACTCCTCATATATCCTTTCTTCATTGGCTTTTGTCAGCTCACAATCAGGTTCACAGATGGTTACAATTCTTACCCTATGCAAACAGGGTAAAGAGACTTTCTCTGCATTTATTAAATTGGGATGAGGGATGAAGTTGTCTGGGTACTTTAGAACACATCAATGCCTGGGTCCCAAGAGAGCCTGGCTTAATCTTGCAGAAGTGTGACCTAGGTTAGTCTGACCTGAAGCCAAAATGAGAACCACTGTCTCAAAAGTTTTGCTTTTCTAGTAAAAAATGAAGCCATGGGAAATATGTTTGATCTTAATAGATACTCCCTAGAGGGAAGCAGGTAAACAGCCTTTGAACTGTATAAATGCTACTTAATGGTCTTGAAGGTGTCCAGATGCATCTTTTTATTAGAGAGCTTTGTAGTACTTGTGAGTACAGATAATTGAATATATGTAACAAGACCTTTTCAGGACATAGTAAAAGAACAGGTGCTGTAATCATTGCTTATCTTCCATGGTAGGTAGATGCATAGGCTATTTTTGTACATTCTAGACAGTTTCTTTTAGAGAACTTTTAGGGTCACAGTAAAATTAAAATGCAAAATAGAGTTTCAATTTGTCTCTTGCCACCACACATGAACAGCTTCACCACATCAACACCTCCACTAGAGTGGCACATTTGTCACAGCCCGGCCTAAATTGGCATACCATCACCCAAAGTTGACAGCTTACATTAGGGGTCACTCTTGGTGTTGTGTGCTCATGGTACTTTCTTCTGAACTGTGTTTCAAGTTTCTATCACAGCTACAGCAGGTGATGGACCCTGACACTTGCAATCAAATGAGCAATTGTGAAGATGATTCATCACACGGAAGAATTTTTTCTCCATGGCTACATTAAGGGGAAATAAATGGCAAGGAACTCTTCTTAGTCTCAGGTGTCTGTGCATCACGAGGCCCATCCGGGAGCAATGCTCTGCACTCACTAAAATGAGAAGGGGCTGAGTAACAAAAGGTGATAGATGACTTTCTCAGGGCAAATAAAGACATGGTTTTGTAGTTCATGTTTCAATTGCAAATTTAACAACTATATTACTTCTAGCATGTGTCAGAAAGTGAGACCGTAGGAAAAACATGAGTTTCAGTTAGGCTTTGGAAATAAGAAATGAGAGAGATGTGGTTTTTCCAGGTAGATATTGATGGAGATGAATGCACAGGTGTAGTAGAAGAAAAGATGCATTAATGTCAGTGAAGATTAATTTGTGCAGCAAAGGAGAGCATATTAAAGTGATTTATAGGATAACTGTTCTTTCCTTTTACTTTTTTCAATTAAAGAATTTGTTTATATTGTGAAAGATGATTTTTGTGAACTGCATTCATTTTGGAGTGATGCACCATGCTGCCTGTTAAGACTGTTTCATGACTAAGAGGAGTGCTTTAGGTCATCTTTCCAACTGGTCATGGCTGGTTGGTACTGTCCTTCAGCATGTCAGTGTCATCAACAACCAGCACGGTCCTCAGAGGCCATGCAGTTTGTTGATATGTTTACCAGCATCTACTGATATCCATGCAATAGTGAGGGCTCTTTGTATACAGTAATGTTTTTACTGTATGGGCATTAAATATTGAATCTTATGTTCTACATATGTGTGAATTATTTATTTTGGTAAATCATAATCTGCTTATCACCAGTACTATAGTAAGCAACCCTAGACAAAAAAAAAAAAAAAAAAACAAAAAACAAAAAAAAAAAAAAAAAAAAACTATAAGCAGCTAAGAGATGCTGAAAGTAAGAGAAATAGCTTTCCCTGGGAAATAGTACTCAGTTACTTAATACAAAACCAAATAATCATCCCTGAAAACATATAGACAAGTAACATTATACACAATAAGCAGGTTATATGTATATATTTAGTAATATATACACATACATATGCAACAACAATTAAAGAAATAAAAGCCCTGAATTTGAGAGAGAGCAAGGGGTGTACATGGGAAGGGTAGGAGAGAGGAAAGGGAAGGGGAAATGATTTAGTTTAATTTCAAAAACTAAAATAGAAAACAAAAACAAACAATAAAAAAATGAAAAAGAAATCTTTAGTTTGACTGTTGGATCTAATTCTAATATGAAAGTCATAGATGCTGGACTATGTGCCAATGTGAGCTGTGACCCTGCTGTACTCATCTGCAAGGGAAAAGAAAGTCTGAAGCCACAATTCTAGCCTTGAACTTCAATACGATCAACTTCTTTAGATTCTATATGTGAGAATAGTTGTATGGTATTTGAAGAAACACTACTTTCTGAGCTGAAGCAACTGTAAAGATAATTCAATCTGAACACATTTTCTTTTTCCAGAAACAGATATTTGAAACAAATCATGGATTAGGGACATTTTGTAGTTCCTCTTCTTTGATGATACATGTTCAGTGTCTCAGGCACTTTTGGAGGCCATCTCTACTCCACAATTGGTGTTTATTTCATACAGATTTTTTAAAGTAGCTGCCATTGATCATTTTCTTTTCTCTTTTTTTTTTTTTTTTTTTTTTGGTTTTTCGAGACAGGGTTTCTCTGTGTAGCTTTGCACCTTTCCTGGAACTCACTTGGTAGCCCAGGCTGGCCTCGAACTCACAGAGATCCGCTTGGCTCTACCTCCCGAGTGCTGGGATTAAAGGCGTGCGCCACCACCGCCCGGCGCCATTGATCATTTTCATCATCGATCATAACTATCAGTCAAATATTTACTAAACTGTAACTATCTGTGAGATAGTTGAAGCGAAGCAAGCCTTCACAGTTAAATGTCATCACCTTGGTGTCATGTTGCCAAGTTTGATGAGTGACTGTTGCACATTAGATGTACAAGGGTTTTGTGCATATATGATGTATGCATGACCACTTATTTTAAAGATTTATTATTTTTGTAGCATGTGCTGTAGGCATGACCCTTGTGCCAAAGATGAATTTTGAGAATAAGGCAGATTTGATCCTTATTCTAGGGTTGTTTACATTCTAAAGAGAAAAGTGAGAAAAAATAATGACCTCACAATTTCCTTTAAGAAGATTATCTGTCTATGTAGTAAATATTGTGAGTAGAATTATATGGACCACACATTGTCAGGGAGAGAACCAAAGAAAGAAATCTCTACATAAGTGTCTCTGAAGTGACTTTTCAGCCGACACTTCTGCAAGTAGAGACCTACAAAGGTTTGCGACTTCCCCGTCGCCAAAACACACTTCTCATCTTTAAGAACATGTTTATGCTTGCCATTTCAGTATCTGTGATCCTCTATGAGCCCAGGTTACTTGATTCTATGGGTTTTATTGTGGTGTCCTTGACCCCTTTGGCTTTTACAATCCTTCTTCCCCCTCTTCTGCAGGATTCCTTGAGCTCTGCCCAGTGTTTGGCTGTAGGTCTGCATCTGTTTCCATCAGTTGCTTGATGAAGCCTCTCTGATGACAATTGGGCTAGTCACCAATCTATACGTATAGCATAATATTGTTGGACATCATTACATTGACTTTTTTCTTTTTCTTTTTTTGCCAGTTAGGTTTGGTTCTATCCTAGGTGTTTGCACTATTCAGCCTCTGGTCCTGGCCCTCCAGGCAGTGTCAGGGGTAGGTTCCTTCTAGTGGTATGGATCTTAGGCTGGACCAGTCATTGGTTGGCCACTCCCACAATTCCTGTGCCTCTTTTACCCCAGCACATCTTGTAGGCAAGGCAAATTGTAGGTTGAAGGTTATGTGGCTGGAGCCTGTATGGGGCTGACCTAGGCCCTCTTCATATGTTACAGTTGTGTATGTAGTCTTTCTAACAGTGAAAGCAGGAGCTGTCTCTGAGTCTTTTGCTGATTTTTGGGACCATTTTCCTCATACTTCGTTGCTGTGTCCAGCCTCAATACCAGGCATGTGCCTAGTCGTACTGCAATTTGATATGCCATGTTCAGTTGATATCCATGGGAGGCCTGCCCTTTTCTCAATAGAAACAGAAGAGTGGATGGGGGGAGTGCAGAGAGAAAGGTAGGGGAGGGACTGGGAGGAGAGAAGGGAGGGGAAACTGTTGCTGGGATGGGATAAAAAAATCGTTACTTAAAAAATAAATAAAACTCCAGATCACCTTAAAAAAAGAAAGAAAAATTTTTATGAGCTGGAGAGATGGATCAGCAGTTTAGAGCACTTGTTATTCTTGCAGAAGACCACATTCAGTTCCACAGCATTCACATGGTAGCTCAAAAACATTTGTAACTCCAGTTCCAGGGAATTTAGCTCCTTCTCACCACTGTGGGAACCAGGCACACAAATGGTGCACATACATTTATGCAGGCAAAACACTCATACATATAAAATAAAAATTAAAAATTAAAATGTTTATCAGATTTAATAGACAACTGTAGAACATTTATATTAAACTCAGAGTTTCATGACATACTAACTAGTGAAATTTTTAACATTTCATTTTCTAAGACAATGGTGATGATTTTTAAAGGATACTTTAAATCATTTAATAGAAACACTAAAGCAAAGGTTGATATAGATGCTTATTACTTTCTCTTGGTTTGTCTTCATTTACCTTTAAAATTTTTGTTCACATTTCAATGACGTTAATCACAGTGAGCAGAGTGGTACTATTAAATCACAGCACCTGATTCATATTTAGATGTATTTCATCATCAATTTAGTTAATATTTTTAAGACAAGTTGGTATTTGCTAAATTCAGTAGGGAGATTCAAAATGTTTAGTCATTTACTAGAAATAGATGCTTTCTTTTGTTGTTTTTGCTGTTTACTCTTTTGTCAGAGCCACGGGTGTGGAGAAATTGTTACTACACAAAAATACAAAATAAATGGCACACTAAAAGTGAACAGTTTGGCTCCTCTGAAAGCCACCGATACAAAGCCAACCCTCACAGATGGACAAGTCACACTGTTAGCCAGCTTGCATATTTATTCAGTACAGAACTTTGTGTTTGACAACAAGTAGCTCTGTAGACACATGTTTTGATAGAATGCTCAGTAGTGAACCATCAATTTCTGAGTTGCTGTTGTGCTTCCAGTACGATCTCACTGTACCTGGACTTCTGAAATCAAAGGTATTGGGATAACATATAACACTGAAGTCATAGTACTGACAATAACAGGATTCTCTCTGTGATTTTGTTCACTTTGGTACCTCTGGCAGATATGGATGGCATTGAGTGCTCCTTGCAGTTTCCTGATGATGACTATTCCTGGTGGGACCTCTTCATGAAGATCTGTGTTTTCATCTTTGCCTTCGTGATCCCCGTCCTCATCATCATTGTCTGCTACACCCTAATGATCCTTCGCCTGAAGAGTGTCCGGCTCCTCTCTGGCTCCCGAGAGAAGGACCGAAATCTCCGCAGGATCACCAAGCTGGTGCTGGTAGTAGTGGCAGTCTTCATCATCTGTTGGACCCCCATTCACATCTTCATCCTGGTAGAGGCTCTGGGCAGCACCTCCCACAGCACAGCTGCCCTCTCCAGCTATTACTTCTGTATTGCCTTGGGTTATACCAACAGCAGCCTGAATCCTGTCCTTTATGCCTTCCTTGATGAAAACTTCAAGAGGTGTTTTAGGGACTTCTGCTTCCCTATTAAGATGCGAATGGAGCGAAAGAGCACCAACAGAGTTAGAAACACAGTTCAGGATCCTGCTTCCATAAGGGAAGTGGATGGGATGAATAAGCCAGTATGACTAGTCGTGGAGATGTCTTCTTACAGCTCTCTAGGTAGAGAAGAGTTCAATGATCTTGGTTTAACCCAGATTACCACTGCAGTCTGAAATGGAAAGATGAGGTATTCAATAATGAAGACAAGTCATGCTCTAAAGTCTTGAAGTGCAGGGCACATTAGTGATCTAGCTGAGTAGGGGGAGCAAGTCTGAAGAACAGAGCACAGAGGTCCTGGCAACAATACACCTCTTTCCTAGGACAGGGAAGCCAGTCTAATTTCAACTCAATCATAAACAAAGATAATACTTTTTCTTCTGGTTCCCCTGGTTTATTTCCCCTCCATCTGTGTGGCCTTCCTATGCAACATAGTTCCAAAGCTCCGGAGAAGAAAAGAAAAGAAAAAGCAAAGCAAAACCAAACCATTGTATCCAAAGCTTAGTGGACACCAAACTTACCTGCTAACACTGGCAGAAGCAAACTCAGTTAGAATGAGACCATGTCAATGCTCATACCCTGTTAAGTGGACATGTTTCATGTGTGAAAATAATGCATCTTAGTAAGAACTTAGACCCATGATGCTGGACAAGTGCATAGTGGTAGAGAACATCATGTTGACATTTGTGAATGTGTTTAAAGTTGTAAATGCTCTCTTCTCAAAGTGGTTAATGCCTTGAAAACTACAGTTTGCTACTTATGATCTTTGGGTTTTAGCATACTATTCAGGCAGGTAATCTGAGAAAAGATGTACTGGTGTTAAGAAGTATGAAGCTTATGTACCAACAAAGTGTGTATAGTTTCATCTGTAAATAGTCTCTGTGTAAATAAAGAACAGACCTCCTGTGCAGTCAGGACATTTCTCAAGGGTGCATCAGTGATACCCCTCAAGACATGGAGAATTGTTACTGAGATATTTTGCTGCCATGTAAGGTTCTCTGGGACTCAGTCATGGTGTGATTTCCTCTGGATTCCTTGAACATCATTTACTCTAACACTGCTCATAACTTAGTGTTAATAAAGCCCCAGACTTTGAATTCATTCTAAGATGGTAGTTTTGGTCAAATCTGCTTTGTGGTAGCAACTGTTTATAAACACACACCTATTGCTGAATTCTCTACTTATGTAGAGCTAGTTGTTTTGATCATGCGAATCTTCAGATGTTATGTTCTGGCTTTCTGCAGGAAGTAGAATTGCTCCCAAATATATACTGAAGAATGAAATGAAGCTTGAGGTGGCTGAGCACAGCTTGCACCGTCTTGGGTAAGGGTGTACCTGTGGAGGTCAATATCTGAGAAATCCATTTAGGATAATTTTCCTAAATCTTCCAAATGACATATAAATTCCCCCTTCTTTAAAACTTGTGGCCAGAGATAATGATGATTTTTTTGTAATGTGACTTTAAAGAAGAAGGAAAGGATAATTTAGAAATGACTTCTATTTCTAAGCTTGTGCATGGTTAGAGTAGCACCCCTTGGTGCTATTCTATTAGAATAGAACATCTAATGTGTGGACCTGGATACTGCAGGCAGGGTTCCATCTGTGAGTTCTCACCACCAGCTGTTTCACTGCTGCTGCTCCCTCTCTTTCTGGAGACCGAGGCATGCGTGAAGGTATGACACACTCTGTAGAGTCACGGCCATTATGTTTATCTCTATTTGGGACTTTTATGCTACTGGATTCAATGGTGACTAGTGACATTGCAGACACATTTCCTAATGGAAATGAAGTATTCTTTGGAATACTTCTTAAATTTCACAGAATAGCTAGATACTCTGGAATTCTTTTGTAATAACACAAAGATGGAATTTATTAAGAAAATGTGTTAATGTAGATTTAAGCATGGAGGTTAACAGTGGAAGAGAGACATGTAAAAGGGGGGAGGTGTATGACCTAGAGTGGACACAAAATTCTTTGAAAACTATATTATTATTATTATTATTATTATTATTATTATTATTGTGAGTGTGTGCATTATGGCATGCATGTAGAGGTCAGATGACAACTTTGCATAATTAGTTCTCTCCTTTTTACTTTACATGGGTTCTGGGGATGGAACGCACAACATCAGCCTTACATTGTCAGGTGTCATGTTCCTTTACTTGTTATCTTGCCAGCCAAGGCCACAGCTTACTTAAAGAAAGAGTCACCCCCCTTGAATTCTTATAACTGAATATATATAATAAGAATGACTTAAATATTGGGTGACATTAGCTCAATAGTTAAAAACCTTGGATAGTATACTAAAGGGACACATATGTGAACAAAGCAGTTCCAGGAACAAAAACTACTGAAGTAGGCAATAGAAATGCTTCTACAGTGCACAAAGATGTAGGAGATGTTGGTACATCTTGCAATGGAATTATAATAGTGACCTTTTTAAATTAACACTCTATATGCTCTCCTAATATCTCTGCTTTCTGCATTTCTTGATCCCATGGAGGGGAGGTAAATAGCTTAACTGCCCTTGAGATGAATTCTGAGCTTCTCCCTTAAACTGAAAGTGGAAAATAGATGACAGCCACTTTGGGGCACTAGCTTAAGGAATGATAAAGAGACTCACACAGGAAGAAAAGTATCAATTACATATGTGTGTTTTATTGTTTGAATACAGACATGTGCACATATATCTATGTATATATGTAATCATATATGAGAAAGAGAACAGGTGCACACATGTGTGTGCACACGTGCACGATGCTAAGGAGCAGTGTCATCCTTCCATGCTTGATTGTTTCAAACAGTGCTTTTGTCTAAACCCATGGCCCCTAAGTGGCTCTCCTTCTCCGAGGTTTCCAGAAGGTTCTTCCATCACACAAAGAAGGTGTTGCTTGCTATGTTTGTGACCTCAAGATCAACTCTACCTGGATTATGTCTTCCCACTCTAGTGGCAACTTTTGAAAAACAAAAATTGTTTAGAGAGAAATCAAGAATTTTTTTTGGAAAAGGGTTTAATTTTGTGATTGATATGTTAGATAGGTGTTAAACTTGTACCCAGCAATTTATAGATATTCCATTTCATACTGGAGCATAAGATAAAGAAAATGAGAGAATACGTTAGCAGGTTTTAAATGAAAGAATTTAAAAGAAAACCTATGACAACATTGTATGTCCATTCTTCAAGATTTATTTTTCAAGCAAGAGTTGTTTTGAAGGCTTGGTATCTATATGAAAATCCCACAAGGATACAAATTGGCTTAGGTTATGACAAATTTCCTCTCTGAAAGAAAAGTGTGTTCTTTACCATACAGATATTATTTATATCTTATACTGTTAGATATTAATTATACATCGTCTATATGATTGTGTGCCTTGCAATAAAACCAAAATTGTACCTGCTAAAATAATAATCCTCTGCTGGTAGGTCATTTGTTCTTCACTTTAGTGAAGCCTCAAGTCTCAAAAACTGGGTTAACTGTTTCTCAAAACTGTGTCACTAACTTTCTGCCCATCATAATGTGGTAGATGATTAATGGAAAAGAACAAAGAAAACAACAATCTTTGATTTTTAGACCTGTGGAATAACTTAGGCAATTTAGCCTGTTTTCATCATAACGCTATCAAGATCCCAGAATCAATGTTAAGCACTGCCTTTCGAACAAAACTCCATTTTAAAACTATGAAAACATGCAAATTCCAAAAACTAAGCATTCTGGCAAAGTAATTTAAATCAAATTCATCTGACTTGTAAAACATCTCTTCAGATTATGTCATTGAAATATTAATTCAAATTTAATTGAGAACTTAAGCAATTATTCCTGTCTCCCCACCATAATACACATAATATCTTGTTGGGTTTTTCTGGGAGGAGGGACCTTATCTTTGCTTTGCGTAGCTTTGGTTATGTTTTCAGGTATTGCTTATACTTTTGTGACTGGCAAGTTAGCTACATAAGCTGAGTTTCCCAGCCACACCTGAAACAGACTTTGCTACCATCCATAAACCGAACAATTGCCTGATGGGGTAAAATACTGGCTGTCTTTTATCATACATTTTAGAGCACAGAAGCATAAGAAGGAGTCACAATCCAAGCATGCAGAATGTATGTACCTTAAACATTCAGAGGCCTCCAGGGAGAGTTTGTGCCATGCTATGAATTATGTAAGTGCCAAATCATTCCAGATCATTGATTTTTGTATGCTTCTTACATTAGGAAACAATGGCTTATGAAATAAATGCATATATTTGCATTAATCAAGGTTTTCTAAAGAAACAGAACTGATAGAATATATATAGGATTTATTAGAGTGACTTACAGGTTATGGTCAAATTATTCCAACAAAGACTGTCTCCTGACGGAAAGCTCAAGAATTAATAGCCTTTCAGTCCATGAGGTTAGATGTCTCAGGTATTCTTCCATATACACCAGAATCCCAAAGAAGAATACTCCAATACCTTTGAAGGAACGGGCTTGCCTGCTAGAGAGAGGGCAAGCAGGCAAAGCGCAAGAACTTCCCTCTTCCATGTCCTTATACAGGCTGCCAGCAGAAGGTGTGGCCAGATTGAAGGCGGGTCTTCCCACTTCAAATGATCCAATCAAAAAATACCTTTCACAGGTGTATGTAGCACCTTGAGTTTTAGTTAATTCCAGATGTAATCAAGTCAATAAGCAAGAATAGCATCACAATATTGTAGAACCTGACTCACTGTGGCAGATCACACGTTGCAAATGCTGTAATGGTTCTTCCTTATGAGATCCTCTTGTCTAGACTGGGACTGTGTCCCTCCTTTGAGCCTTGGAGACAACAGTCACTGCCTCTGTTCACAGAGCAGAGAGCTTCTGAGACTAAATCAAAATCTGTCACATACTTCTGCCCTTCTCGAGGGAAGATTGCGCTTGGATCCAGTTACATATCAAAAAACCCTGAAAGTTCCTGGGTAGGGCCCCAGTCAGGTGGCAGCAGCTGAGGAAGTTGTGAAGGGAACTCCCTCCAATCCCAACTCCTGCCTGAAAGTAGTAGCTTTTGATTCTCTCTGCCCTTTCGCCTAAACCTGAGATGTGGAGAAAGGGGTTCCCACTAACACCACAGCCTCACTTGCCAAACCAGTCAGCTTAACAAAAGTTACTTTGTATCATCATGTTACCAGGCAAAAGCCCAGAAGCCACTCAACATGACCAGAGTTCTAACTGAGAGTCTGTATTAACCTGGCTCTCGGCTGCCTGGAGAAAAACGCTTCTCACAGAGCAGCCCCAAAGTATATCGCAGGAAGTTGTTAAAGACAAAGAGCTCAGAAACACTACATCCGGGTTGTCAGTTGCAGAGGGAAACAAGCCTGCAGTTTAACAAGAGCCAAGAACATGCAGCTGGCTGGGAAGTTTCCAGCCTGAGTTTCTAGAGCAGGGTATGGGTGCTTTCCCAGGGTACTTTGTAGGGGAGGCGGGTAGAAAGCAATGATGGCTCCCGCTGAGACAAGATGGAGAAACCCTGTTACAATTAAGCTTTTTGGACTAGTAACTGGATTGTAGACAGAAGGAAGGAAGGAAGGAAGGTTTCACGACTCCCCTCCACTCAAACATCCCTGTCCACCTATCCATACTACATGTTTGAGAACTTCTTTGTGATAAAAAGAACCATCCCAAAGAGTTGCTTCAAAACTTTATCAGCTCAGTATTTCACATCCCCTTTAAGCAATAGTAATATGTAAAGGCTGAGGTTTCCAAAAAGCTCAGCTGAAACACATCTCACTAAGAGCAGATGGTAAACACAACTGGAAAGATGCTGTGTGTGGTAGACAGCAGTGCAAAAACTATGCTGACAGTGAACGGAAGAAGTGACTGTTTTGGGAACCTGAAAAATTTATATTTGAGATCACTTTCATTTGCTGGCTTTAGGGCACCAGACATGTTAACACTTTTTAGCTCTAGGGGTGTGTGTGTGTGTGTGTGTGTGTGTGTGTGTGTGTGTGTGTAAGAAACAGGATAAAAACACTTTACTATGTTGTTATCAAATGGATTGTTTGATACTTTAGTTTAGAATTCAGAAAAAAATATGTATGTATGTATGTTTTCCTTGGTACTCTGCTAGAAGGTGGTTCCTAAAGGTAGATTATAAAGTATAATAAGCTGAACAAAACATCAAGAGGTTCCAATTACCTGTTCTAAGAGCAATGGCTTAAAGACATGTAGAGATTTCAGATCATTTGACCAAACACAATAGACTTCTGTTAAAGCTTTCCAGAGTAGGAGATGAGTGGTTTAAAGTCAGGCTTACAAAAATTAAATTGTACATTTTCAACTGATTCTCCTTTAAGAATATTTTAGGTAAAAGTGAAGGTAAAGAATGGGGCTAGGAAAAGCTTCAATCTTTATCACTCTTCACAGAGAGGTTAAAACTAACATACACACACATCATTTCTTCGAACATACCTACAAATATATTTTCTCTGTATACAAACAGACACACATACACACTCAAACTGTAGCCCCAGTGTAAGGCCATAAGCTGGGAAAATTCTTCTATACGACCTGGAGAAGAAATACAAAGATGAAGTTCCCAGCAGAGACCGAGCATTAGTCCAAATACAGGCAGGCCACTGCACTGTGGCACATTCAGAGCTGGATGTGGAGGATGCCTTGGGGTGCTCCTCTTGTCCCTAATCACCCTTTGCCAGGGTCATGGAAGAAGCACAGATTCCAGCATTGGGGGAGACATCCTAGCACTAGACTTTGGAAGACCCTGGGATCCAGAAGCTGACTCAGCTCTCTCCTATTCCTTCTCTGTCCACTGGAAACTTGGTGAGGAGCCTAGACATGCATTTATGCCAGGCAATGAAGGGAGGAACACACACACACACACACAGAGAGAGAGAGAGAGAGAGAGAGAGAGAGAGAGAGAGAGAGAAGAGAGAAAGAGAGAGAGAAATTAATTTCTTTAGAAGATAAAAAGAAAAATTCTATTTTTCATAGTGAAAATTGAGTGTGCATATTAATTTATATTACTTTATATTTCTCCATAGTCCAGACATAGAAGCAATCGTCTTTAAGCCCAGCACCAGGGAAGCAAAGGTAGATGGATCTCTATGAGTTTGAGACCAGACTACATAGTAGGTTCCAGAACAGCCAGGACTACACAGTGAGATCATACTTCATTTTCCCCCCTCAGGGGTAGGGAGATGGTTAAGGGGTTAAGAGCACTAGCTGCTCTTTTAGAAGACCAGGTTTGGTTTCCAGCACATGCATTTTAACTCACAATCATCTGTAACTCCAGTTCCAGGGAATCCAGTGCCTTCTGGCCTCTGCAGGCATCAGGCATGCACACAATACACTTAAATGAGTGCAGACAATCACATAAAATTAATACATTTTTAAAAATTTTCTCCATAATCCTCATTCATATATGCATATAAACACAGATATGTGCATGATCATACACACACACACAGGCAGAGAACCCCTTCATAAAACAATTCTAATATTGCCATCTCTGTAATGGCATCAGCTAGCTGATATGTGAGTGTTGAAGTTAATGTCACCAGTGAGGTAGTCTCCCTGCAGCCTTTCTGTTCCAATTGAATGCTTGCTAAATAGAGCCCTTCTTTCCAATGGGATTGAAGGCCCTGTTCATTGCTCACAGACTTTACTGAGAAACTTGGGTATCTGTTAGCATTACTCAGCTGTTGGTTAGAGAGGAAACTCCTTGTCCTTATTGTCCTTGAGGGACTTTTCTGTCTCTTTCATATAATACTTGTGTTGAACCATCTTTTTCTAGAAACATTTTCAAATACCACCTTATTCTCTTGCCATTAGCTACCTTTACATAGTCATAGCTCTCAGGGATTCTTATAGCTGAGTTTTTTCCCCCAGGGACCTAGGGTACAACACACTCCTTTTTTTTTTACCTTAAAAGATTTAACTACTTTGAATAGATACATAATGCTCCAATTCTACATTTATGGCCTAAAGAATGCTTCACAGTATAAAGTGCTCTTTCCTTCAGAATAAAGAGCAGATTAGGATGCCAGAGTGTAGGCTGTGCTCCTAGCTAACCGAGGATCTTGGTAATAGTTTCATCCACTCTTACATCTTCTCAGTACAACAAAATATATAGGGCTGGGATGTAGTTCAGTGGCAGAGTGCTTTTCTAGCCTGTATAAGGCCCTGGGTTTGATTCCCATCCCTTCAAAAAATAACAGCAGAAATCGTGGATATTATATTCTTAGTAAGAATATTTGTTAACTGGGCTATTATTCTTCCTAAATTTACTGTGATCAACTTGAGTGAGGAGTAGTCATAAAGATTTCTCCCCTGGAAGCCTTAGTCCTGTCCTAATAAACACACACACACACACACACACACACACACACGATATATTATATATATATATATATATATATATATATATATATATATATATATATATCTCGTATACATATATACACTAGACACATATAAACACATACAGACACATGTATATACACACACATACAAGCTCATATATGCACACATGTATATACACACACACTCTCTCTCTTAAGAAAAGAATGATTCTGATATGCTATACCCTCATGCATTTTTATCATTATAAACGCCTTAAGGAGCATTAGTGGCCAGGACCCTCCCCTGAGGACCTCCAACTGACAGGTTCCACCCACAGAACACTCTACATCCCCCACAGCTGGACCTAGCCTCTGCCCTACAGAGTAGAAAGCCCATGCTCAGGACCTGAAACCCCACCCGCTCCTGATCTTTCCCCAGGCTCTGGACTTGAAATTCCACCTAGAAATCTCCTCCCAAAACTCAAAAAAATGCTATATAAACTTCATCTTCTGCTCAGTTCTGTGCTGTTTCTCTCCCGAGCAGAGGCATCCACCCTCCTGGATTTTCCCCTCCCAATAAATGTCTTGTATGAAATCTGTTGTGCACAGTGACTTTGTGGTATTCCTTGGCTCCTGACAGCCAGGATACTTTTCCCCTCAGAGCTGTAACATTACATTAGTTCTGTGACTCGGACAGGCGCTCCTGCTGTCTGCGTTCCCCACTGGTGTCTCCGCTGCACTGGAACCCTATTCCTCATCTCCAGTCCACCCACAACAGACTCACCTTCTGGCTCACCGACCGCTTGGTACCCCATCCGTCAGTGGCAATTAGGTAAGTTTCCCCTTTGGTCAGTGTAACTATTTCCCTGGGTCTGGGGACGTGACCGTGAGTGCCCAGAACCGGTCTGGTACTCTTGTACCTGGAGGTACCCCAGCAACGTTTGTCTTCACCCAACCCCATCCTCCCACCCACTATGCCTCCTCCTGCACTCCTCTCCCACATTCTTTCTGGAGCTGCCAGTAATCCCACACTTCCTTTTGGCCCTTGTGGCTTTTGTGACTCTGTTCTCTAACCTTTCCTGTGGATGAGAATCCCCTCCTAGAGCTCGGTTTTTGTTCTTGCCTTCCATCCTCCATGAAAGACCTGAAATCAAGCACCAAGTCACTCACCTGGCTTAGCCAGTCTAAGCCCGTGACCCCTCTCCGCACATTGAGTGTGGGGATGATCCACTGACTGGCTTGGCCCTTGTTTAGTCCTCCCCAAATCCCAATCCTCACCACAGGCTGCAGATTTTCTTCTCTCTCATCCATGGGAACACTGTCTTCCATATTCTCTCATTCCCCCGTGGGATGCTTCTTAGAAAACCTCAAGTCTCTTCCTCTGATACTCGACTTGAAGGGACCCAAATTTAATCACTTTTGAAATCAAATTTGGCATCAATACCCCTTAGATATCAATCCAAAGAAAGGGCTGTCCAATAGCATCCAGGATCCAAATATTATTCAGGACCTTTACAAACACTGCAAGCGATACAAGTACTGCCAGTGATCAGGGAAACTGAAAGAGATTCACCCTTCCCTATTTCTCTTTTCTCTGCTCCAAGCCCTGTTTGTTTTCGTCTGATCTCCCCCATCCCCACCTCATCCCACCCCACACAGTGTAAATGTCCTGTGTTTTAAATTACCATTGATGGATTTGTAAGTTTGTTGCAGAATAGGAGCCTGGCGCCTGATCTAGCAGGAGGAGAGAAAGCACAGGAGTACGCCAGCGGTAATGTGCACGCAGCCTGTACACACTCATCGCGGGCTGGTGCATCTCAGCTCCTTCCTGCAGTGTCCTCAGTCTATATAGCTAGGGCTCAAAAATGTCCTGTCTCTAAGCCTTCTTTGTTCTCAGCTTACTGGTTCAATTTTACAGAGATTCAAGTGTCTTTTAGCTATGAGTGGCACTAAACTGTTGTTTTGTGCTGTCCCATTTTAATTAAAAGCTGGCTCTGGAGTTGGGTATGACTCCCCCTCCTCTAGACCCAAGCATGCTTGTTTAAAGGTTTCTTCTAAAATCTCTGTCCCATATCAGGTGGGCCATGTAACTATGTGACAGAGAAAGGAGAGCAAAACAAAATAAAGGGACAGACTATTAACAACGGGGACTATTGATACTCATCTCATACTCTTGGTTTTGGTTTAATGCTCTAAAAGTTTTGCAAAGGTATAAATCGTACCTCAAGATTTGTAAGCACATTGGGTATGATTAAAAACAAGTAAAATCTGCAACAAAGGGGTTAACTTAAAACTCATAAAACTGGGGTCGAGAGTAAAAATCTATACATAGGTCATCTTAAAGGAAGCATGCGACTTGATGCCATTTTAGCAGCTGTCCCTCCATCGGGATGGAGTCAGTCACATGACTGACAACCATCTTTGCTAGTGTTGGAAAGGATGGATTTTTACCATGTGATGTCACTCCATCTTGATTAAGCCAACCAAGGGAAAAATAACTCCTCTTAGTTATGAAGCCCAAACCAGATGATTCCTCCACTATTTTCTATCGTGCTAAACAAGTCTCCCCCTCATCGGTCTCAACTACAGTCCCTTGTTTTCCTCTTCACTCTCTTTGGTCTCCCTTTTCCCCTCTTCAGTAATAGACCTCCCAAATAAACCCTCTCAGGTGTCCACTTTAAGCCTACTAGCAGCCTGTAGTCCTCCTTCTACTCACTCCAACTCTACCACAGGACTCCCTTTACCTCACCCTACCCGGCCTAAACCAGCTACAGTTCTCCCCTTTCAGGATGTTTCTTGGGTGGATGGCTTGGTCAATGTACACATCCTCATCTCATTAAGTGAACTATCTCAAATAGAAAAGAGATTGGAGTCTTTCTTAGAGTTTCTGTTGCTGTGAAGGACACCATGACCAACTCTTATAAAGGGAAACATTTAATTGGGGCTGGTTTATATTTTCAGAGGATTAGTCCATTATCATCATGGTGGGACAAAGCAGCTTGTAGGTTGACATGGTGCTAGAGAAGAAGATGAAAGTTCTATATCTTGATTCACAGATAGCAGAAGGAGAGCCTGCCACACTGGATGTTGCTTGAGCATACATGAAACCTCAAGGCCCACCTCCACAATTGCACACTTCCTCCAAAAAGGCCATACCTCCTAATAGTGTCATTCCCTATGGGTCAAGCATCCAAACACATGAATCTATGGGGACCATTCCTATTCAAACCAGCACATTCCACTCCCTGGCCCCCATAACATAATGCAGAAATGCATTCAGTCCACCTTCAAAACTCACCATAGCCTATAACAGTCTCAAACTTGTTTAAAAGTCTGAAGTTCAAAGTCTCTTCTGAGATATATGAAATCTTTTATATGTAATGCCCTTTAAAATCAAAATAAAAAATTAGATCACATACTTCCAACATATAATGGCACAGGATATGCACTACTATTCCAAAATGGAGGAAAGGGAGCATCGTTAGGAAATACTGGACCAAAGTAAGACCAAAAACCAGCTGGGCAAACTCCAAACTGCATCTCCATGTACAAGTTAAAGCTCTCTTCAGATCTCAAACTCCTTTCAGCTTTGTTGACTGCAACACACTTCTTTCTCTTCTTTCCACTCCCTGTTAGCAGCTCCTCAGCAGGTATCTCACAGCTCTGGCATCTTTAACATCTTGGGTTCTCCAAGGCAATTCAGACTTCACCTTCACAGCTTCACACGATGACCTCTCTAGGTCTACATTCAGGGACACCCTGACACACAACTGGCCTCAGTGGCTTTCCTTAGGCATGGAGAGAGATTCTGTAACTCATTTATTCTATCATTGACTCTGAAGTCAGACCACATGGCTGAATCTGCCAAGTTCTGCTGCTTTCTGGAGCTGGAACATGACCCCTTCACTCAATTACATCTTCATCAGCTTTCTGCTTTTAATGGTTTACTTCACTGTCTAAGTTTGGCTCTTCTGCAACTTGTTCTGTAGACCAGGCTGGCCTCAAACTCAGAGATCCACCAGCCCCTGCCTTCTAAGTGCTAGGATTAAGGCATGCACCACTGCTGTGGAATAATCTTCTTGTACATTTTAAAGATTTGTTACTTGAATTGGTTCAATAAAATGCTGATTGGCTAGTAGCCAGGAAGGAAGTATAGGCAGGGCAACCAAACTAAGGGTGATGGGAAGGAGAAAGGTGGAGTCAGGAGTCTCCAGCCAGATGCAGAGGGAGCAGAAGATGAACATGCCATGCTACTAAAGGTACCACCACATAGCAGAGAGTAAATATGGAATATGGGTTAACTTAAAATGTAGGAGCTAGTTAGTAATAAGCCTGAGCTATTGGCTGAGCATTTGTAATTCATATAAGCTTCTGTGTGTTTATTTGGGACCAGGCAGTTGGGACAGAAAATATCTGTCTATACACTATCACATCTAGCTCTAAGTTCTTCTTTAATTAATTTTTACAAGTTGGAAACTTAGCTGGTGGGATCTTTCCCTGAGATCACAACTCCCTTTCTCCTCTTTCTCCTTGAACACAGGACTTAAGTCCATTCTGCTTTCTGGTGCTCCTTTTCTCCTCAAATTGTTCTACAGCTTGTATTTTTTCTTGTTCAGCTCACTCCTTTTCATTATAAATCTTCATTAGAATTACTACTAATAACCATATGACAGAGTCTATACTAAGCTGTTTGGAGAATTCTTCCACCAATGGGATTAATTTAAAACTCTTCACTTTAGCCTGAGGTAGACTTTTCAGACAAGGGCAAAAATCAGTGAAATTCTTCACCAAAATATCACAAGACTGGTCTCTAAACCATATACTAACATTCTTCTCCTCTAAAATCTCTTCAGTGAGCCACCACAGTTCAAATCACCCTCAGCACACCTCTGTCTTCCATGCTCTACTAGGATGGCCCATTAATCAGCACTTCAAACATTCCACTGCTTTTCTAACCCAAAGTATCAAAGTCTAAATTCCTCCAAACAAAAACATGGTCAGCCTAGCACAGCAATACCCCATTCCTTGGTACCAAATTTGTCTTAGTTTGGGTTTCTACTGCTGTGAAGAGACACCATGACCACAGAAACTCTTATAAAGGAAAACATTTAATTGGGACTGCCTTGCACTTTCAGATGTTTAGCTCATTATCGTCATGACAGGACATAGAGGTGTGCAAGCAGACATGGTACTGAGAAGGAACTGAGAGTCCTACATCTTGATTTGCAGGCAGTAGAAGGAAAGACTGCCACACTGGGCATAGCTTGAGCATATATTAGACCTCAAAGCCCACCTCCACAATGACACACTTCCTCCAATAAGGATATTCCTTATGGGCCAAATATTAAAAAACATGAGTTTATGGGGGCCATTCCTATTCAAACCACTACAGGGTATTAGACTGCTAATTCTTCCACTTTTATTAAAGAATTCCAGTATAATACCCAAACTTACAACCTCGCCTTCCATGACTAGCTCTTATACTTAATTTAACTCATAATTCTTGTTTATCTTTAGCCACTTGGCTTGGTACCTTTTCTCAGTTCTGCCTTGTCATCTTGCTTCCTCTGTGTCTGGCTGGTGACTCCTGACTCAGCCTGTCCTCTTTCCAGCATTCTCATCATCTGCTCTCCCTGCCTATACTTCCTGCCTGGCTGCTGGCCAATCAGATTACTTATCAACCAATCAGAGCAACACATATTCATAGCATACAGAAAGACATTCCACAGCACTTCCTCTTTTCTGTCTAATCAAAAAGGAAGGTTTTAACTTTAACAAAGTAAAACTATATATAATAAAAGAGTCATCAAACAAGAATTACAGTTATAATATCTAGTCTATTTGAATATGGTAAAATTAAAGAAAATGTTCTATCATTTATCTAATATTTGTGAATCTAAAGTTTTATATCTAATTTATCTTTTATCATGACTAAGGAAAACTATAATTATAATTATTTAGTTTTTCAACCCCATCAAAGACCTCAGAAGTATATAATATTACCTAAGTAAATAGGAAGTACATTGTAAGCAACTTCCAAAAATCTAGAATGACAGAGACAGCTGGCTGCCTGGACAGTCACCCAAAGTTTCGCTGCAACATTGGGGCATTTATTCTACAGCCTACAGGCCTAAAGTCTCTCAGCTGCTTCTTCCTGTGTCCTTTAGAATGTCTGGCAGTCTGCTCTGCAAAGCAGGAACCTGAAGGATCATTTCTTCTTGCAAAGTTCAGTGGTCATCTTCCTATTAGTCCTGCTTGTTTAGTTTATATAACATATTGTCAGTCAGTTGATGAAAGGGCACTTTTTTTCCCATTGGCTAACTTTTGCCACAAAGAAAGCAAACTCCATAATAAGTTTCTTCAATGCCCATCATCCTCTTTGAAGTAATTGGTGCTGCCAGGAGCAGATGTGTCTCATTGTTCAGAAAAGTCTAAGTTTTTAAAACACTTTAAATGACATATTCTGTAGGCCTTTGAAGTATTTGAAGATTACCTTCCTAATTGAATTATATCTATGTATACCTAGAAAACTTAACTAACATGACTATAAGTTTGACTATCATAGATGACTAATCTGTATTTCCTAATTATATGTTACAATTTCAATGAGCTGCACAAACAATACCTTAAACAAGACTAGAAATATACATGCAGTATAACAAAAATAACTTTAAATTTGTATCAATAAAGTAAAATCCATAGCAATGTAAAATATTTTTAAAAAGTTGTTGCTTTTTAAAAGTAGATTGAATAATCTATTCTTTTTATTTTATTTTATTTTACTTTACAATACAATTCAGTTCTACATATCAGCCACAAATTCCCTTGTTCTCCACCCTCCCGCCCCCCTCACCTTCCCCCCAGCCTACTCCCATTTCCACCTCCTCCAGGGCAAAGCCTTCCCCACAGACTGAGATCAACCTGGTAGACTCAGTCCAGGCAAGTCCAGTCCCCTCCTCCCAGGCCGAGCCAAGTGACCCTGCATAAGCCCCAGGTTTCAAACAGCCAACTCATGCAATGAGCACAGGGCCCAGTCCCACTGCTTGGATGCCTCCCAAACAGATCAAGCCAATCAACTGTCTCACCAATTCAGAGGGCCTGATCCAGTTGGGGGCCCCTCAGCCATTGGTTCATAGTTCATGTGTTTCCATTTGTTTGACTATTTGTCCCTGTGCTTTATCCAACCTTGATCTCAACAATTCTCGCTCATATAAACCCTCCTCTTTCTTGCTAATTGGACTCCCGGAGCTCCACCCAGGGCCTAGCCATGGATCTCTGCATCCAGATCCCTCAGTCATTGGATGGGGTTTCTAGCCCAACAATTAGGGTGTTTGGCCATCCCATCACCAGAGTAGGTCAGTTCGGACTGTCTCTCGACCATTGCTAGAAGTCTACTGTGGGGACGTCTTTGTGGATTTCTGTGGGCCTCTCTAGCACTTTGCTTCTTCCTATTTTCATGTGGTCTTCATTTACCATGGTCTCCTAGTCCTTGTTCTCCCTCTCTGTTGTTGATCCAGCTGGGATCTCCCGCTCCCCCAAGCTCTCTTTCCCTCGACCCTCGCCCTTCATTTCTCCCACTCATGTCCAGGCTGTTCATGAAGATCTCATCCATTTCTCTGTCATTGGGTGAACTCCGTGTCTTTCTTGGGGTACTGTTTTCCAGGTAGCCGCCCTGGTGATGTGAGTAGCAGTCCAGTCATCCTTGTTCCACATCTAGTATCCTCCTATGAGTGAGTACATACCATGTATGTCTTTCTGAGTATGGGTTACCTCACTCAGGATTATTTTTTCTAAATCCATCCATTTGCCTGCAAATCTCATGATGTCATTGTTTTTCTCTGCTGAGTAGTATTTCATTGTGTATATGTACCACATTTTGTTTATCCATTCTTCAGTTGAAGGGCATCTAGGTTGTTTCCATGTTCTGGCTATTACAAACAATGCTGATGTGAACATAGCTGAGCAAGTGCTCTTGTGGCGTGATTGAGCATTCCTTGGATATATGCCCAAGAGTGGTATAGCTGGATCTTGGGGGAGATTGATTCCCAATTTTCTAAGAAAGCACCATGTTGATTACTAAAGTGGTTGTACAAGCTTGCATTCCCACCAGCAGTGGAGGAGAATTCCCCTAGCTCCACATCCTTTCCAGCATAACGTGTCTTCAGTGTTTTTGATCTTAGCCATTCTGACAGGCGTAAGGTGGTATCTCAGAGTTGTTTTGATTTGCATTTCCCTGATGATTAGGGATGTTGAGCAATTCCTTAAATGTCTTTCAGCCATTTGAATTTCCTCTGTTGAAAATTCCCTGTTTAGTTCTATAGCCCATTTCTTAATTGGACTGTTGGGCATTTTGATGTCTAATTTCTTGAGTTCCTTATATATTCTGGATATCAGTCCTCTGTCAGATGTGGGATTGGTGAAGACCTTTTCCCATTCTGTAGGCTGTTGCTTTGCCTTGTTGACTGTATCCTTTGCTCTACAAAAGCTTCTCAGTTTCAAGAGGTCCCATTGATTGATTGTTTCTCTCAATGTCTGTGCTACTGGTGTTATATTTAGGCAGTGGACTCCTATGCCAATGCGTTCAAGACTACTTCCTACTTTCTCTTCTTGCAGGTTCAGAGTAGCTGGATTTATGTTGAGGTCCTTGATCCACTTGAACTTAAGTTTTGTGCATGGTGACAGACATGGATCTATTTTCAGCCTTCTACATGTTGATATCCAGTTATGCCAGCACCATTTGTTGAAGATGCTTTCTTTTTTCCATTGTACACTTTTGGCTTCTTTGTCAAAAATGATATGTTCATAGGTGTGCGGATTATGTCAGGGTCTTCAATTTGATTCCATTGGTCCACACATCAGTTTTTATGCCAGTACCAAGCTGTTTTTATTACCATAGCTCTATAGTAGAGCTTGAAGTCAGGGATCGTGATGCCTCCAGAGGTTGTTTTATTGTACAGGATTCTTTTGGCTATCCTGGGTTTTTTGTTTTTCCATATGAAGTTGAGTATTATTCTTTCCAGGTCTGTGAAGAATTGTGTTGGTATTTTGATGGGGATCGCATTGAATCTGTATATTGCTTTTGGTAAAATTGCCATTTTTACTATGTTAGTCCTGCCTATCCATGAGCATGGGAGATCTTTCCATTTTCTGACATCTTCTTCAATTTCTTTTTTCAGGGACTTAAAGTTCTTGTCATATAGGTCCTTCACTTGCTTAGTTAGTGTTACCCCAAGGTATTTTATGTCATTTGTGGGTATTGTAAAGGGTGATGTATCTCTGATTTCCTTCTCAGCCTCTTTGTCAATTGTATATTGGAGGGCTACGGATTTTTTTGAGTTGATCTTGTGTCCTGCTATGTTTCTGAAGGTGTTTATAAGCTGTATCAGTTTCTTGGTTGAATCTTTGGGGTCACTCAAGTATACTATCTTGTCATCTGCAAATAAGGAAAGCTTGACTTCTTCCTTTCCAATTTGTATCCCCTTAATCTCCTTATGTTGTCTTATTGCTCTGGCTAGAACTTCAAGTACTATATTGAATAAGTATGGGGAGAGCGGACAGCCTTGCCTCATTCCTGATTTTAGTGGAATCACTTTGTGTTTCTCTCCATTTAATTTGATGTTGGATGTTGGCTTGCTGTAAATTGCCTTTATTATGTTTAGGTATGTTCCCTGTATTCCTGATCACTCCAAGACCTTTATCATGAAGGGGTGTTGGATTTTGTCAAATGCCTTTTCTGCATCTAGTGAGATGATCATGTGGTTTTTTTCTTTGAGCTTGTTTATATGGTGTATTACATTGATGGACTTTTGTATGTTGAACCATCCTTGCATCCCTGGGATGAATCCTACTTGATCATGGTGGATAACTGTTTTGATGTGTTCTTGGAGTCTGTTTGCCAGTATTTTATTGAGTATTTTTACATCAATGTTCATGAGGGAGATCAGTCTGTAGTTCTCTTTCTTTGTTGTATCCTTGTTTGGTTTAGGAATCAGGGTAATTGTAGCCTCATAGAAGGAGTTTGATAATGTTCCTTCTGTTTCTATTGCATGGAACAATTTAGAGAGTATTGGTATTAACTCTTCTTTGAAGATCTGGTAGAATTCTGCGCTGGAACCATCTGGCCCTGGGCTTTTTTTGCTTGGGAGATTTTTAATGACTGTTTCTATCTCTTAGGGGTTATTGGACTATTTAAATAGTTTATCTGGTCTTGATTTAACTTAGGTATGTGGTACCTATCCAGAAAATTATCCATTTCTTTTAGATTTTCCAGTTTTGTGGAATAGAGGTTTTTGAAGTATGACCTGATGATTCTCTGCATTTCCTCAATGTCTGTTGTTATGTTCCCCTTTTCATTTCTGATTTTGTTGATTTGGATGCTCTCTCTCTGTCTTTTGCTTAGTTTGGATAAGGGCTTGTTTATCTTGTTGATTTTCTCAAAGAACCAAGTCTTTGTTTCATTGAATTTTTGTATTGTTCTCTTTGTTTCTATTTTATTGATTTCAGCTCTCACTTTGATAATTTCCTGGCATCTATTCTTCCTGGTCAACTTTGCTTCTTCTTGTTCTAGAGCTTTCAGGTGTGCTATTAAGTCACTACTGTGAGATTTCTCCAACTTCTTTATGTGCACATTTAGTGCTATGAATTTCCCTCTTAGCACTGCTTTCATAGGGTCCCATAAGTTTGAGTATGTGGTGTCTTCATTTTCGTTGATCCCTAGGAAGTCTTTAATTTCTTTCTTTCTTTCTTCCTTAACCTATTGGTGATTTCAGTTGAGCATTATTCAGTTTCCATGAGATTGTAGGTTTTCTGTAGTTTTTGTTGTTCTATCAATATCTATATCCTATATTTCTATATCATATCCCTCTTTCTTTTTTTTAAAACAGATTGACTATGACCAATAACAATTTTTAACCCACAACCTAAACAAAGACAAACATCCATAATCCATTTTTGGGGAAAGTGGGTACAGTTTTCTAGGCTACTTCCTGCTGATTGTGGGTACTAGTAGTCTTATGGGAATCCTGAGAAATTTTGAGATAATATCAAGTCCTGGGAAGATCGGCTATAATCTTTGTTGATAGGTACCATGTGTTAAGATTCAGGAGATCTGGCTTAATCAAATCTGATCCATCTTAACCTGGGACAAATCCATAGCCTCTTGCTTCCTGTGGAAACAAAAACAGAGCCTCCTTTCCAAAGCAACATATCTTTAGATCCAAATTTTGATGTCAAGATACCTTTAAAATATATATATTGGTTTAACTGCGCCTTTACAATCAAATGTCTCTCTGCAGTTAAAAATCCCAAAGACAATATAATCCAGACTCTGTGTGTGGTTTCCATCTTAAATGGCTTAATTTTTATATTATTTTACTGTCTCTTTTTAAGACTTTTAAAAAAACTATTTCTTTATATAACTGCATATATTCCTTTTCCTCTCACTTCCAAGCCTATGTATATTTTTACATATAATTTAACCCATTTAAAGTCTTATTCCATCTGAATCTGCCTTATTGTTAATCTATTGCTTTAAACTGCAGTGGCTAGTATTGAAGCAGAAGCCTTGGCTGCTGACTCTGCCCACTTCAGCTTCCCAATATGGTGGTGGTACATTTATTGCCATCTCTGGGAGCTATGCACACCACCAACTCTTAGAAGCAGTGGGTCTATGCCTCCATCAAAGCAGTGTGTAGCCCAAAAACCATATTTTTTGTCTCTATTATCAAAAGCTAAATCCACCACACAGAATACTGCACAGCTCACAGCCTGCTTGAGAGACACAACTAGAAAGCTGTTTTTAGCTCAATTTTTGAATCTTTTAAAAAAAGTTTTCTTAGGTTTTAGGTGGAAACTCTTGCTCCATGTCAGACAGCCAAATGTAGCTGGAAGTTTTCCTGTGTCCCAGCTGGTCAGAAGTCAGGACAAATCTCTCCCACTTGCATCCCCCAAGTAAACACACAGACACTTATATTAATTATAACTGCTTGTCCATTAGCTTAGGCTTATTACTGACTAGCTCTTATTCTTAATTTAACCCATGATTCTTATTTATGTTTTGCCACATGGTTTAGTACCTTTTCTCAGTTCTGCCTTATCATCTTGCTTCCTCTGTGTCTGGCTGGCAACTCCTGACTCTGCCCTTCTTCCCAGCATTCTCCTCATGTGCTCTCCCTGCCTATACTTCCTGCCTGGCTACTGGCTAATCAGTGTTTTGTTTATCAACCAATCAGAGCAACACATATTCACAGCATACAGAAAGACATCCAACAGCAATGTATTATTTTCTTGGCATGATAGGATGAGAATATTATTTGTCTTCCTCTCTTAAAAAATGGTCAGTTAAGTTTACGTGATGCTACATAGAAAATATATTTCAATGAAGAATATTATACAAAATACCCAAATATTATTCCTTAAAAATTTCAAAATTATCAGACATAATAAAAGACTTAGGCATTATAACTTTCATTTAACTGTGGTAAAGAGGACCCTGAGGACACATGACAGCTTCTTTTAAATTCTTACTTCATGCTCTATATTATAAAGACTTGAGTTGACTTTGAGCACAAAGAAACTCTCAGGCTTGATACTTGACTTCATATATAAACACACACACATTATATAATAAAATATATTTTTAATATATTTACTAAATTATTAATAATTTAATAAATATATTAAAAGTAAAGCTAAACTTTCTCTCTCCTCTTAAAAGTAAAGCTAAACTTTCTCTCTCCTATCATATACATACTGTAAGACAATATGAAATTTAGGAAGCCAAAATATGCATAGCAGATGAAACAGCCATCTTGATTCTTATTTTATTTTTTTATAAGCAACAGAAAGGTTCTGACAGCAGGTTCTTGTGATAATACTGTGTTCCCAAAAATATTGTGCACCCTAATAAACTTATCTGGGGTTAGAGAACAGAACAGCCATAAATTTAAACATCGAGGTTAGGCAGTGGTAGCACACACTTTTAATCCTATCACTTGGGAGGCAGAGATCCATCCAGATCTCTGTGAGTTCAAAGCCACACTAGAAACAGCCAGGCATGGTGACTCATTCCTTTAATCCCAGGAATTGAGCCTTTAATCCCAGGAAATGATAGCAGAAAGCAGAAAGATATATAAGGCATGAAAACCAGGAACTAGGGCCAGATAAGCATTTAGGTTTTTGAGTAGCAGTTCAGCTGAGATCCATTTGGATGAGGTCTCAGAGGCTTCCAGTCTGAGGAAACAGCATCAGCTGAGGAATTGGTGAGGTGAGGAAGCTGTGGTTTGTTCTGTTTCTCTGATCTTCCAGCATTCACCCCAATACCTGGCTTCAGATTTGTTTTTATTAATAAGACCCTTTAGGATTCATGCTACAGGTTCCAGTTCAGATGTCCATGAAACTAGAATCCTCTATGTCACAGGGAAACACTTGGTGCCATCCCTATTGACTATTACTTGAGATTAGTTATGAGCTTTGCCTAACTTTCTAAGAAGCAAAGGCAAGACATTTTCTTACAGAACATGGACAAGTGATCTTTTTGTGTTATCAGAAACCTATGGAAACTACATGTTCTAAGGAGCAAAGAGTTATTTATCAGAGAGACAGACCTCTGTGTGTCTCTATAAAAATGGATTTTACATCATGGTGTTATGTCATAGGCTCATAATACCTGAGGACACTATATAAGCTTTGGATTGATCCTATACACCAATGTCATCATTGTAGTCACTATGAGAGCTTCTACTCAACACCAAACCCTCTTCTCTGACATTTGCAAACATCATAGGTAATAACAATAACTGCTATGCTGAAGTACTTTGTGTGCATGATATTATTCCAAGTGTGCTTTTACATGTTACCTTATTTAACTATAAATGAAGCATTGTTATCATTCTCAGTTTACAAAAGATAAATCAGTTTATAATAGATTCAATGATTAGCAATCTGTGAAAATTCATGGGTATAGTAAGAAGCATGTCCATTTCATATTCTATAACCTTGCACTAAATATGTTTTTCAAAGTTTGAGAAACTCCATCTAAGAAGACAGTGATGGTCACAGTTGGAACACCTGCCACAACCAATGTGTATTGAGAACATTATTCCCATGACACAGTACTGGGAAGTGGGTCCTACTGGGAGGTGTTTCAGTTGTGTGGCCTCTACTGTCATGAATGGAGTATTATTTGTTATAGAGGTGCACCAGGCTGTGTGTCCTGTCTCTTTTTTCTTTTACTTTCTCTTTGTCTTTCTCCCATGAGATGATATAGAAGAGAACTCCTGCCAGATACAGTTTTGAACTTTCTAGCCTCCAGCATATTTCATTAATAAATTTATGTATTTTATAACTTAAAATATAATCTTAGACATTCTGTCAAAATAAGAAAAACAAACCACTGGAAAAAGAAGTCCAGGGAAGCTGTAACACTGGTTTCATTCTGTGGTTATCTGTTACTACTGAGAGAGGCTTCTTCTTAGGATATAATAGCACAGAGGGCAACTGACTGGCAGGGATGGGGAAGCTGAGGAAGTGGAATGCTAGAGCCCAGTTTGCCTTCTTCTTCTTTTCCTTGTTCTTCAGTATGGGCCTCCGCTCAGGCATGGAGCTGCTCATGTGCAGGGTTGGTCTTCTCCCCATTTGTCTGAATCTTGTCTGAAAATACTTTCCTTGCTGATGCTGTGTGCTTGTTAACTCAATCAATTTGGTAATTGAAATTAATCATCAAATTTCATACTTTGTGCCAGTAAAATGAAAGTATTCTGAAACAATGCTGCTATTCTTCCACCAACAGTTTTCTATCTGTTGCTCTACATATTAAAGTAAAGGAGATGAATGAATTTATTTTCACATTCAGTAACTTGTAAACATGTAACAGACATGGAGACAGAATACGCATGGTGAAATTTCATTTGTTTCTACATTTGCTCCAGACACCTATTTGTCATTGTTATTCTCATTAACCAGAAACTTGACATCTTCAATAATTTCCTAACTCAAAGCTATAATGGCACCTGGCAGTTAGAAGCCTGATGGATAACACAAATTCCAGCAACACCATGGTAACATGAAAACAGGTATACACCTCAGTGTTCCCACCTTTCACATATGCGTATTATAGGATCAGATGTTGTGGCATAGATATATTTTTTCAGTAAACCCATGCTCAGACAAACAGCAGGGGTTCTCTTCTGATTTCTCCCACCAACATTTTGTGTCCTGTGGGCATGTGTTCCATTACCAAGAGCCCAGTAAACCAATACTCATGCTGTATTTAAAAGAATAACCTATTTTTGCTGCTGGGATTACTATTGATGAAACATGGCCAGCTAGAGGTTGGGGAAGAGTTTTACATCTATTTTTATATGAGTTCTTAATACCAATGAAGCCCCAGCTAGAAAAATGGCTGTGAACTTGGTGTAATGGATAGGGGACATACCCCCATTATTACTATTATTATTATTATTATTATTATTATTATTATTATTATTATTATTATTTATGGACTAAGTGTACAAATGTAGGTAAATGTGGATTTTTCCATCCTCTCCTCCCCCAGCCATCTGTTTTTCCCCCAGATACAACATTTTTGGAAGCTCACTCATTGTCAGAAGTTTCCTGGCTGTTGGGGAACACAGTTGGCTGTTCTGCATACTTTGTCATTATTAAGAAAAGTCTGTACCTTATTTTGAAGAATGACCCATTGTCAGTAGGTTAAATCTATTACTTAGAGGAGAAATGAATAATTATTCATCTTATATTGATACATGAAAGGAAGAAAAAGTCTGATTAGCATGATAGTAAGGGGCACAGATTCAAAAACCTGCCTGCCTGAGTTGGAATCCTAAGATGGCCGGATATAGCAAGTATGAATAATGGAGAGATGTAAGTCAGTGGAATAACTATTGTAGTAGAAAAAAAACCAAAGATTTTTTTTTGGCTTAATCAGAAGAAGTATATTTTTAACTTGTAAAAAATCATAGAAGTTATTTGTGATTGGCAAATGTTGCTTTTTTAGTAAGCGAGGGACTTAGTACCTACAGCTCTGCAACCTTCAACAGAGGAGCTAATGCTGTGACAGGTATACTCAACCTTCGATGTTAAGGACATCATGACTGTCAACAGAGTATATTCTTTCCATTTCTATACCATCAGTCAGACTCATATGATGGCATTTAATTCAATGACTGGCTAGAAAATAACCAAGGAGAGGAAGCGATTATGTGGTCAGCTAGCCTCTGTCTGAACCAAGGCTTATACAAAATGAATGAGTTAGATAGGTAGGTAGGAAGTACACACAAACATGAATAAAAGGAGTCAGAATAAACAGAGCACCTTGAACAGAATGTACTTTTCAAGTCTTTCCTGACATTTTGTTATGTACGAGTTGAATGAATTTATACTGAATACCTGCAAAATCTCCTAGATTCCAAATTCATCTTTTATGTTGTTTATCATATTCCCCTCTCTCCACCATGCTCCATCAGTCTACTCTATTCATTCAGAATAAATTTTTGGCACATATCTCCACTGACTACTTCAGTGTACATTATCATCAATTAGAGTTTAATATTTGCAGCTGTTTCTTTTGAGGTAATTATTACATTAAATCCATTGCATAAACCACAAGTGCAATGCTGGGTGAGTTTTGGTAAATAAATGCTTATGCTTGCATGAGTGAACAGAAGATCATTACAGCCTTATAAAATTTTTTCTTGGCCTTTACCAGGTACCACCAGTTTCCTGCCAAATACTCCCCAGTCAAGATAATCCCTACCCCAATTTTTTTTCTACCAGAAATTACTTTTACCTATTCTAGGACATGATGTGCATTATGTGGCTTTTTGTTGAACGTTTCTTTTATTTTATACAATATTTTTGGAGACCTAGTCAGGCTCTGTCTACCCAGTATTCAATCTTTTTAATTGATAATTGGCATTTCATTCCAGGAGTAATAAGAGGTCTTCACCTTTTAGAGGAGCTATTGTTGAGAAACAGTTATAAATTGTCTTTTTAAAGCCCTTTTGTGGACATCAATCTGAGTGTATTTGTTTAAAGTAATTAACTAGAGATAAAGTTACTTAAGCAAAGGTAAGTATAAATTTAGTTTTATAGAAAAGATGCTTCTAGGGACAGGAGAGATGGCTGAGCAGTTAAAAGCATGTATTATTCTTGCAAAAGACCCAAGATAAGTTCCCAGGCTTAAAACTTCCTGTAATTCCAACTCCAGAGGATTTGCTAGCCTCCATAGACACTTGAACTCATATACACATAATAATTTTTTTTAATTTAAGAAAAAGAAGAAAGACACTATCAAATCAGAAAGTCTTTGGTTACTCCCATAAAATTCATGCTACTTTTGTATCGGCAGGCATATCTTGACAAGTCACAGCTTGTTAAGACTGACGATGGCTTTTCTCCTCTGGTATCATGCATAGCATTTTCAAGTATCATGAAAATATCCAATGGAGATGAGACCTCCAGATGAGTACCAGTTTGATTTCTTCACATTCTATGACTCAAGTATGTGATATCCACAGTAGTAGGGTCTTACTGTGAAGTTCTGGAGGGTAACAAAGAGCACTGAAAATAGGCTGTGAAGTTTTTGAATCTATGGAACCTCACTGGCTAGCAATGCCTGGCACTGGGCTTTCTATTCCAATTTAAGGCCCACTCTACAAGATGGAACTCATCTGTGGCACTATCTGGGCCAAGAACCTGTTGATAGACAAGTTAGAGGTCCTAGGACAGGACCTACTTTTATTATTCTCCTAAATGGACATAACATTAAACCAACTAACAATGACTTATCACTGTACCCATAGATTTGTGAATCTCCCAGCCCTCATCAGAGAAGCTTCTTGAAGTGAATGGTGATTAACACAGAGACCAACAATTGGTCAACATGGCAGCTGAAAGCTCATGAGAAAGGGAGTCAGTTTTCTTTAAAAGTATGCTCCCTTTTAGGTCAGCCATGTTCTGTGGGATTGCCCTAAATATAAGAATATTTGGTCTGTATAAAGTGTTGTTGATAGTTCTTTTATAAAGGACACTAAGTTGGGTGAGTAAGAAAGTGGGGGTAGATATGGAAGGAGCTGGAAGGAGGGTTTATTATGATAAAAATTCTTTGTATGAAATTCTCAAAGAATTCATAAAAATATTTTAAAAAATTCATCTAGAGGAATGGGGAAACAAATCAGATGGTAAATTTCTTGCCTTGTCATTTGGACTCCATAACATACAAGCACACCTATACATATATACATATGCACACACACATACACAAACACACACACCCCAAATAATAAAAAAAACTTTATAAATGATATTTTGCAAAAAAGGAAGAGTTATAAGCAAAATAATGTCCATGAGATTAGTAATTTTTTTCATTGTACAAATAGTAAATATCAAACTCTCCCCAAACCAAAACTAAGGCAATAACTCTTGTATTTCTAAATCTCCACAGAAAACACTGAATTGTGGTTGGTGTTACTATCCATGGCTCAAAGCCTTAACAATATTATTATAAAGGAAAGATTTTTCCTAGAAAATAAGAATTATAATTATTTCCCAGGATTATTTATAAAGAAATGATAACATAATTCATATCAAAAGGATTTTTAAACAAAACTCTGATGGTAATGTCACTCTGTATGCAGTGAATGTATTGCTCTGAATGGTTGATAAATAAAATGATGATTGGTCAGTAGCCAGGAAAG
This sequence comes from Peromyscus eremicus, assembly GCF_949786415.1. Taxonomy (NCBI): domain Eukaryota; kingdom Metazoa; phylum Chordata; class Mammalia; order Rodentia; family Cricetidae; genus Peromyscus; species Peromyscus eremicus. Next base: position 4,333,608 of record NC_081417.1, on the reverse strand, counting down.
AAGTATAGGTGGGATAAGCAGACAAGGAGAATTCTGGGAAGAGGAAGGCTGAGTAAGGAGTTGCTAGCTAGACACAGATGAAGCAAGATGTCAAGACAGAACATGGCTAAACATGAACAAGAATTATGGGTTAATTTAAGTGTAAGAGCTAGTCAGTAATAATTGAGCCATAGAGTTCATAAATAATATAAGCCTTTTTGTTTTTACTTGGGTCTTAGCAGCTGTGGGACTGGCAGGTGAGAGAGATTTGTCCTGACTGCAGGCCAGGCAGGACACAGGAAAACGTTCAGCTATAAAACTCCTTTCATTTATTTTTATTTTTATTTTTTATTTATTTATTTTTCTTTATTAAGAAATTTTCTACTCACTCTACATGCTCTCCACAGACCCCCCTCTTCCCTCCTCCCACCCCCCAGCCCTCTTTCCCAAGCCACCCCACATCCCCACACCCCCCAAATGGAGGTCCCCCATGGGGAGTCAGCAAAGCTCAGCACACTGAGCCTAGGCAGGTCTAAGCCCTTTCCCACTGCACCAAGGCTGTGCAAGGTGTCAGACCACAGGCACTGGGTTCCAGAAGCCTTCCCATAGACCAGGGACAGATCCCGATCCCCCTGCCTGGGTGCCCCCCAAACAATATCATCTTGAGTGAGGTAACCCAGACTCAGAAGGACAAACATAGTATGTACTCACTCATAAGGGATACTAAATGGGAGGGAAGGGATGGCCAGAGTGCAACCCACAACTCCAGAGAGGCTAGCTAACAGGAAAAGACCCTAGGAGGAACACATAGATGATCCTGTGAAGGGGAAGTGGATGAGATCTACATGAGTGGACTGGAGGGGGGGTAGCAGAGGGCGAGGAATGGGGGATAAGAACATAGGGAAATGGGAGGGTCAAGGTGGAACAGGGACAGAGTGGAAGGGCAGGGAAGAAGATACCATGATAGATGAAGACATCATGGGAATAGGAAAAGGTGGGGTGCTGGGGAGGCTCTCAGGAATCCACAAGGTTGACCCCACCTTGGTCTGCTGGCAGCAGTCCAGAGGGGGCCTGGACCGGTCTACTCTGGTGACCAGCCTAGAAAATAACCTAGCTGTTATCATAGAGCCTTTGTCCAGTGACTGATGGAGGCATATACAGAAATCCACAGCCAGGCACCAGGCTGAGCTCCAGGAATCCAGTTGATGAGAGAGAGGAGTGATACTGCTGGTGAGGGACGTCGAGATCATGATCAGAGGATGTGCAGAGATGACTGGCCACACTAGTGGGAGCCCATGAACTGTGGACTGGTAGCTGTGGAGCCCCCATAGGACTGGACTAGGCCCTCTGGATATGGAAGATGGTTGATAAAACTCCTTTCAAATATAAGTTACTATTAGGCCAATAATGATCGCAAATTAGCAACCAAGGAATATTCCTGAATCAAAAGTTAAGGTGCTGCTTTTGTATTTGTTTTAGAGGGTTATGTCTAGGGCCAATTGCCTTTTAGAAGAAAACTGTATAAGCTGTGTATCCTGAGGGAAGAATATGTTCAGAAACTGATCTCAAAATACTGAACTACCTCAGGCAGTGTCAGGCTAGATCTGTCCATCAGATGATGGGTAGTGTCTAAAGAGAGAGAGAAGAAAGAAGAAGACAGAGCAGGGGAGACGCTGCTAGCTGCCACCAGAAGAAGCAAGGTATAAAGGTACAGATAAGCTACAAGTCATGTGACAAACTATAGATTTATAGAAATGGGTTAATTTAAGATATAAGTGCTAGCTAGCAAGAAGCCTGCCATGGCCATAGTTTAAAAATAATATTAGGCTGTGTGTGTTTATTTGGGTCTGAGTGACTGTGGGACTGGTGGGTGAGAGAGATTTATCCTGACTGTGGGCCAGGTGGGACACAGGAAAATTTTCAGCTAAAATCAAATATTTGATGAATGTTAAGTCAAATATTACACAGATTATATGGAATAGAATTCAAAAGGTTTTTGATAAGTTCAAGGTTTTCTTTCTTGGGCACAAAACATTTCCTAAAAACATTTCATCATGCAAGGAATGTCAGTCTTCTTTTTCTTTTTGAGAAAATCTTTGGAGAAATCTGTTCACCATTAAAGGCTCAAGTCCACTAAATGATACAAATGATTGTGTGGTAAGAAATATTTTCTACATTATTTTTCTTTCAATATACTTCTACATTGTAGAGTCCTTAGACTAAGGTCAGATTTGCCAGAAACAATATTGTATTGGAGAAGAATTCTGTAGCTGACTGTTTTGCTTTTTTCTGCACACCATACTCATTCTGGGCTTTTACTGATATTTAATTTCATCATTTTATTGTCTATATGTGAGTCAGATTCTGAACCTGGTTTAGAAGCCAGATCCTTTGACATGAATTGCACATTTTCAGTTAAACACAAGTGAATCCTTATGAGGTAGACACTCTGCCTGTCTACTGAGGAGACTGACAGCTCTTACAAGGTAAGCATCTTGGCCATGTTTATGCATGCATGAGAGTCTGTGCTGTATCAGGCTGTAATCCATAAGCCCAGTGAGCCTTCTATGACACCCCTTATCTGGATCCCTGTGATCTTCCTCATTTTTGCTATTTCCACCCTCTCCCCAACCTGTCTGGAGCTAAATACTACTCATGCTATTACTAATACAATGCTACACTCTGACCTACCTACAGTTCCTGCTCTTACACTTCATAGAGTGTAATGTATAAATTTAGATGAACTTTTGCTGTATTGCTTTTCTGTGCATTGTTGTTGTTGTCTTGTTTCTTTGTTCAAAATGCCTTTTCTATGTAGTACAGACTGGCCTTGAGCTCACTTTGTATCCCAAGCTGATATCAAACAGTTTGTCTGTTTCGACCTCCTTATTATTGGGGTTACAGGGTGTATGTTGCACTCAATACTTGTCACAATTTTCTGGAGGATTCTTTAATTTTCTAGCTTCTCTTGGCCAGTTCAGATTTTACCTCATCCAGTGCTAAATCCAGTAAGAGTGTCTTGGGTCCCTGAACTAGAGGTGGAAAGGAATGAAAAAAGGGCAGATACACAGACAAATGTACAGAAAAACTGGGAACAGAGTGGCTTTATACTTTGATAGAGTTGTATCTTACCAAAGAGTAGAACCCCAGAATGCTTATAGGGTACAGCATACTGGGAGGGGAGCTTATCTAGATTCAGTAAGATGTCTCTGTAGGTGCAATTTCAGGCTGTGAACATCAGGGAACAGGAAGCTACAGTTGCTAATATTTGCACACATTGACCAATTGTTCACATTCAGATTGTGAGGAAGTTTTTGGCATTCCTAAGCCTCATCTAGGAAAAGCTTTGCCACTCCCATGTGGCTGAGGCATTAAGCTTCTTGGCATGGCCATGCCTATGTTAACAACACACATTCATTCAGGAACTCATTCACTCAGGGCTTGTTCTGTTCCCCATAGTTCAACACTTAAGACTAGGCAAATATGACATCTTTTCTTATATTAATCCTAATTAAAATCCACATATTCTATACCTTCTTTGCCAACTGAACCCACTAACCATGTCTTCTGAATATCTGTTTGACTCAGGCTTCTCCTTTCTGTCTGTGCTCAGCCCTGATCTCAACTGAGAAAAGCCCCAGTTCACCTTGGGTCTTCCCACTGCTGTGATCATTTGCTGTCTTGCACACAGCTGGAAGAAATGTTTATCTTCACCAGTTGGGTGTAAATACATATATTAAAAGACATGTGTTTGGTCTATGGTTTTCAAGTCTGTCTAAGCAGGAGTCACTGGAGAAGTCTGTGCTCAAATCCTACTGAATTCACAGCAAAGACTAACACTTCTTTGATTCTTCAAAGCTTATGCATAATAAAAAGTAATTATTCATGATGTCTCTGGGTTTTTTTTTTTTGTTAATTCTTCAATGAACTCATAAATTACCATCTGGCCCAGAACTTGACACATAATAGGTATTGAGTAAATGCTAATTATTTTCTTGTCTCTTTATTTCAGTAGGCATGAATTATATAACCTTAACTTGTTTAAATAAATGTATTAACTGCTTTATACCACCTATATTTTTCTTGTTCTGAATGTTTATGGTTTCTTTAGCCAAAGGTTTTCTAGTTTACAATGACCTTCAATTATCTCTTTAATACTCTTTCTTTGACATTTTGATATTAAATTTATTAGTTAGTCTGCATATTTCTCAAACTTCTGTAAAGTTATATTTTCTGCCACCTACTCCTTTTCTACTTTTAGCCCCATCCTTGATTCTTCTTCTTTTTTTTTTTTTTGCTTTAATTGTGCTCCAGCAAGCAATGATGTAGACCTTGAGATACCACTGTTTTGATATTTTATAATATTATAATTTATTAAAATTACTTTGGATGAACATTGTGGGATGGCCTTGGAATTTCCTATAATTTAAATTTGTTTTTTCATGCTGAAACAGCCTAGATAGAAAGGGTGGGAGGGAACTTCAAAGCCTAACAATCTTGGATATGAACAGCTATGTGGCTTCACTCTGCATATGACACAGTCAAGACACAGATCAGGGCCCCCCTCCAAATTTATAATGCTTAGTGGCAGGGTCACATTTTGGAAAACTGGGATAAAACAGATTATGTTTGGTTTCAACAATTTAAAAGCATATAGTGGTTTTGATACCTGCTCCCTTTTCTATATAGAGTCTTAAACTGGCAGAAAAAAATCTAAGCAATCTCGAGTGTAATGAGTTTAGTCAGTGTAAGTGCATCTATTAAGTTCTTAGTCACAGCAGCCAATATGATTTAACCATCAGTCAGACTCACAAATGACCACTGGTTCTTCCCACAACCTGGAGTTGAAAAGTTTAAGTACCCTGAGCACATGTGCTGACTTGTCTCATGTTGGTTTCTTCCCACAGTTGGGGGTGCTAGGGTCCTAGAGAAGTCCCACAAAAGACCACCATCCACTTATATAATCAGCAAAAGCATTTATTATCTCGAGAAAGCTTTCAGCATGCTGGAGCTGGCCATCCCACACAGAGGCAAAATGGCAACAACACAGAGAGGGACTTGTGGGCTCTTTTTAAGCACAGATAAAAGCAAGTTCATAGGGCAGTTAGGTCATTTTAGATATGATTGGCTCAAGCAAATGTCAATCATATTAGTATGTTCTAATCGGCCAAGGCTACCCAGGGTCTGATTAGAGCTACTGATTTTCCATTTTGGGACAGGCTTGGACAAGTCCCAGGCTTTGTCCTTATTTGGTTATCACCTTGTGCTTGCTGACTGTGATCCAGGCCTGGACTGATACTGCATGTACCAGGCCTCTTTGTTCTTGCTGTTGGGGTTGTTGGACATTGATTGTCTTTTGTTTGTGGCTCCCTCAGAAACTGCTTGTTCAGTCTCAGGAAACTGAAATTGAGGCTTGATCTCTGAGAGAAGACTGAGTAGCCTGTTTTGCCATCTGCTCCATCTTCTTAGTCCCCCCCTTTCATAGTGCATCATCTCAAATCTTGGAGATGTCTTCTTTTAGTTCATGAGCTTATATTGTTGTCTCCCAATTAAAAAAAAAAGCCCAGGACCAGATGGTTTCAGTGCAGAATTCTACCAGATTTTCAAAGAAGAGCTAATACCAATACTCTTCAAATTGTTCCACACAATAGAAACAGAAGGAACATTACCAAATTCTTTTTATGAGGTTACAGTTACCCTGATACCCAAAACACACAAAGATGCAACAAAGAAAGAGAATTGCAGACCAATCTCCCTCATGATGCAAAAATACTCGATAAAATATTGGCTAACCGAATCCAGAACACATAAAAAAAATTATTCACCATGACCAAGTAGGCTTCATCCCAGGGATGCAAGGATGGTTCAACATAAAAAAAAATCTGTCAATGTAATACAACGTATAAACAAACTCAAAGAAAAAAACCACATTATCATCTCATTGGATGCTGAAAAAGCTTTTGACAAAATCCAACACTCCTTCATGATAAAGGTTTTAGAGAGACTATAAGGAACATACCTAAACATAATAAAGGCAATTTACAGCAAGCCAACAGACAACATCAAATTAAATGGAGAGAAACTCAAAGCGATTCCACTAAAATCAGGAACAAGACAAGGCTGTCCACTCTCCCCATACTTATTCAACACAGTACTTGAAGTTCTAGCTAGAGCAATAAGACAACAAAAGAAGATAAAGGGGATACAAATTTGAAAGGAAGAAGTCAAACTTTTATTATTTGCAGATGATATGATAGTTTACGTAAATGACCCCAAAAAATTCTACCAGGGAACTCCTACAGCTGATAAACTCCTTCAGTAAGGTGGCAGGACACAAGATTAACTCAAAAATCAGTAGCCCTCCTATATACAAATGATAAATGGGCTGAGAAAGAAATCAGAGAAGCATCACCCTTTACAATAGCCACAAATAATATAAAATACCTTGGGGTAACTCTAACTAAGCAAGTGAAAGACCTGTATGATAAGAACTTTAAGTCTCTGAAGAAAGAAATTGAAGAAGATATTAGAAAATGGAAAGATCTCCCATGCTCATGGATAGATAGAATCAACATAGTAAAAATGGCAATCTTACCAAAAGCAATATACAGATTCAATGCAATCCCCACCAAAATCCCAACACAATTCTTCACAGACTTGGAAAGAACAATATTTAACTTTATATGGAAAAACAAAATACCTAGGACAGCTAAAAGAATCCTCTATAATAAAGCAACCTCTCGAGGCATTGTGATCCCTGACCTCAAACTCTACTATAGAGCCACAGTAATAAAAACAGCTTGGTACTGGCATAAAAACCAACATGTGGACCAATGGAATCGAATTGAAGACCCTGACATTAATCTACACACCTATGAACATATGATTTTTGACAAAGAAGCAAAACTGTACCATGGAAAAAAGAAAGCATCTTTAACAAATGGTGCTGGCATAACTGGATGTCAACATGCAGAAGATTGCAAATAGATCCATGTCTGTCACCATGCACAAAACTTAAGTTCATGTGGATCAAGGACCTCAACATAAATCCAGTTACACTGAACTTGTTAGAGGAGAAAGTAGGAAGTAGTCTGGAATGAATTGGCACAGGAGACCACTTCCTAACTATAACACCAGTAGCACAGACACTGACAGCGACAATTAATAAATGGGACCTCCTGAAACTGAGAAGCTTTTGTAGAGCAAAGAACATGGTCAATAAGTCAAAACGACAGTCCACAGAATGGGAAAATATCTTCACCCACCCCATATCTGACAGAGGGCTGATCTCCAAAATATATAAAGAATTCAAAAAGCTAGACTTCAAAATACTGAACAATCCAATTAAAAATTGGGCTATAGAGCTTAGCAGAGAATTCTCAACAGAAGAATCTCAAATGGCTTTAAGGCATTTAAGGAATTGCTCAACATCCTTAGTCATCAGGGAAATGCAAATCAAAACAACTCTGAGATACCATCTTACACCTGTCAGAATGGCTAAGATCAAAACACTGAAGGCAGCTTATGTTGGAGAGGATGTGAAACATGGGGAACACTCCTCCACTGTTGGTGGGAATGCAAACTTGTACAGCCACTCTGGAAGTCAGTATGGTGGTTTCTCAGAAAATTGGTAATAAGTCTTCCTCAAGACCCAGCTATACCACTCTTGGGCATATACCCAAGGAATGCTCAATCTTACCACAAGGATACATGCTCAACTATGTTCATATCAGCATTATTCATAATAGCTAGAACCTGGAAACAACCTAGTTGCCCTTCAACTGAAGAATGGATAAAGCAAATTTGGCACATATACACAATGGAATACTACTCAGCAGTAAAAAACAATGATATCATGAAATTTGCAGGCAAATGGATGGAACTAGAAAATATCATCTTGAGTGAGGTAACCCAGACTAAGAAGGACAAACATAGTATGTACTCATGTGGTGGTATTGTGTTCCCCAAAATATTGTGTACCCTAATAAACTTATCTGGGGTCAGAGACAGAACAGCCACTAGATACAAAGGCTAGAAAATGGTGGCACTCACACCTTTAATCCCAGCATTCCAGAGGCAGAAATCCCTCTGGATTTCTGTGAGTTCAAGGCCTCATTGGAAACAGCCAGGCATGGTGACACACGTCTTTAATCCCAAGAAGTGAGCCTTTAATCCCAGGGAGTGATGGTAGAAGGCAGAAAGATAGATAAGATGTGAAGACCAGAAACTAGAGGCTTTTAGCTGGTTAAGTTTCAGGCTTTGGAGCAGCAGTTCAGCTGAGATTCATTCTGGATGAGGACTCAGAGGCTTCCAGTCTGAGGAAACAGGACCAGCTGAGGAACTGGTGAGGTGAGGTAACTGTGGCCTGTTTTTTCTCTCTGATCTTCCAGCATTCACCCCAATAACTGGCCTCAGGTCTGATTTTATTAATAAGACCTTCTAAGATTCCTGCTACATACTCACTCATAAGTAGATACTAGATGTGAGGGAAGGGATAGCTAGACCTCAACCCACAACTCCAGAGAGGCTAGCTAGCAGGGAAAGACCCTAGGAGGGAGACATGGATGACTCTGCGAAGAAGTGGATGAGATCTACATGAGCAGACTAGGCGTGGGGGGTGGCGGCAGAGGGCGAGGAGTGGGGGATGAGAACATAGGGAAATAGTTGGGTCAAGTTGGAACAGGGACAGAGTGGGAGGGCAGGGAAGAAGATATTATGATAGATGAGGACATCATGGCAATAGGAAGAGTCTGGGTGCTGGGGAGGCTCTCAGGAATCCACAAGGATGACCCCACCTTAGTCTGCTGGTAGTGGTCTAGAGGGTGCCTCGACTAGTCTACTCTGGTGACTGGTCTAGCAAATAACCTAGCTGTCATCATAGATTCGTTGTCCAGTGACTGATAGAGGCAGATGCAGAGATCCACGGCCAGGCACCAGGCTGAGCTCCGGGAATCCAATTGACGAGAGAGAGGAGGGATTCTGCAGGTAAGGGACATTGAGATCATCATGGGAGGACATGCAGAGATGATCAGTCATACTAGTGGAATCCCATGAACTGTGGACTGGTGGCTGTGAAGCCCCCATGGGACTGGACTAGACCTTCTGCATACGGAAGATGGTTGTTTGGCTCAAACTATTTGGGAGGCACCCAGACAAGGGGATCGGGATCTGTCCCTGGTGCATGGGCAGGCTTCTGGGAATCTGGTGCCTGTGGTGTGACACTTTGCACAGCCTTGTTGCAGTGGGAAGGGGCTTGGACCTGCCTAGGCTCAGTGTGCTGGGCTCTGCTGACTCCCCATGTGAGACCTCGATTTGGGGGATGTGGAGATGTAGGGTGGCTTAGGAGAGAGGGCTGGGAGATAGGAGGAGGGAGGAAGGGTGATCTGTGGGTTCTATGTGAAGTGAGTAGAAAATTTCTTAATAAAGAAAAATGAAAGCCAGGCGGTGGTGGCGCACGCCTTTAATCCCAGCACTCAGGAGGCAGAGCCAGGCAGATCTCCATGATTTCGAGGCCAGCCTGGCTAACAAGCGAGTTCAAGGAAAGGCACAAAGCTACACAGAGAAACCTTGTCTCGAAAACAAACAAACAAACAAACAAACAAAACAAAAACAAAAACAAAAACCAAATAAAGAAAAATAAAAGCAAACAAACAAAAAATAAAACTTGAGAATTAACACAAAAGGTTAGACCAGAAGTATATACCCACCAGGTATCCTCCAGTGGGATCAGGGTCAGGAAGTGGCTCACACTGGATTCTGAGTGAGATAGCAGAGATGAGAATAGCCATGTGGAGGTTGTTCCAAACAGAAACCATTTCCCATTTTTAATGGCAAATTGAGTCTCCCCTTTTCAGATGTTGCTATCTGCAAGTTTCTCCTGGGTTTGGTCCAAGGGCTGATATTGGGATTTTTAGCGTTATCAGCTTAGTGGTACCCAGACAGAAATTACCATTTAGTTAAGGCATCAATGACATAAGAGCCAACAGCAATTACCAGAAGCAGAAGGGCCAAAGCCCCATAATGGCGAATGGAGTGCTTTATCTAGAAGGAACCTGGAAATGAGAATGGGGACCAGTTATTATCCTATCTCAGGTTGCCTGTGACAAGAAATTCTGGGTAGGTAGGGACAAGAGTGACATATTGTCTTCTGTAATTACTTCATGTTGACATTAGGACATTGTTTGTAGGGTCCTGGAAGACTAGAATGTTAGTCAAAGGCAAGGAGGGAATTTAGAAGCATCTGATTCATTGACCAGCTGAAGAGACAGCATGTGTATTGGCTGGATTGGTCCATATTAGCTTTCAGCAAGTTCAGGGCTTGTAGTCATTTGGAGCAGGTTGTAATCAGTAATTGATATTTGGATGCATCTGTCAGCCAAATGGAAACCTGTAGAGACAGATAAAACTAGGAACAGGAATTAAAATTTTTGAACTTAATTTGAACTTTTAGACTCATTTTCTCAGTAATTGAGGAAAGGAGAGAAGTCCCAAGATCAGGAGAGAGAAATATTTGAAAATACTATCCTCAGGAGTAAACAGGTGGGGAAACTTAGGCTGTATTTATTTGGAATCTTTTTGACATGTGAGAAGTAGATCTAAGTTTTATTTTTTTTTCAATTCTCTAAAGTTTATGTGAATTTCCATTTTATGAAAAGAAATAAAAGTTTCAAATATATTAGTGTTATCAATCTGTACTGATATCTATATTGTAGACAAAGCAGGTAACAGGTATCTGTAAAAAAGCAGGAGTAGATTCATACCCTGGAGCCCTAGCAAAAGCTACAGATTTGGGTTAAAAACACGTACACTTTTCAGTCCAGAGTGCCACATATAGATTGGACTGGAATGTCTTTGGCTCAAAGAAAAGCATCTGTAAGTCTATTTAGAAGACAACCAAAAGAAATCTAAAATATTGTGATTGTGACCCAAATAGTAAACAGTCATTGCTCTATTTTTTGTTAGCATTCTGTTAATGTTAAACTTTGAGCTTTTCAAATTCTAGTATAACAATAACATAGAAGGGGAAAGAAATCTGAAGTATTTTTTGTATTTCTTAAGCTACTTTTTTATATCCAAATAAGTTGCATCCATATTCCTCAAAACATCATCTCAGATCCATATAACCCAAGCCTTTATGTCCTCAGACCCCAATATTTGCATTGACATATTTCAAGTTCCTTTTTCTTTTATCATAATTTAAGTTTCCATAGCCTCAGAGTTGTAGGACTTACATATATTTTCATATATATTTTTCCATTTAATCATCTATCAGAGATATAAGCAGGTATTATTAAGAACAGTTATTTTAATCATATTTGAAACCTGGTTATCCCTTAATATGTAAGGCAAACCTGTTTGCCTTTTCTTTTCAAAAGACCTAGTAGTTTGACTAATTAATGTGCAGTCTTGTGGAAGACTCTGGTTGTCTGTTGTTGCTATGCTGACAAAGTTACAGTTGTAGTTACTTGTTACAAAGTCACAGTTAGCCTAGTCATGTTACAAAGTTAGTTATAGTTACATGTTACAAAGTTACAGTTAGCCTAGATAGCCTGTTATGGTGTCTGCTGGTTCCTCTCAGGGGAATTTTAAATGAACCAGTGAAAGAAGTATGTTGATATTTTATTTGTGCTGAAATGTGATTTTATTTGTATGTTAATAAAGTGCCTGGAGATCAGAAGTCACAGCAGCCATAAGCGGGATTCAGGCAGTGGTAGCACAGGTCCTTAATCCAATCACAGGCAGAGTCTCTGTGGTCAAGGACACATCCAAAACAAGGTGACCTGAACTTTTAATCCCAGTACCAACCATAGAGGTTGTATAGACAGGCATGTGGTTGGGTTTAGAGCCAATGAGAAGGCAGAACAGAAAGTCAATAAAAAAGACGGGACACAGGAAGAAGGTCTCTCTCTCAGGGGAAGGATGGCAGCGAGTGGTAAGATAAGGTGGTCTTAGCTCTTGGCTACTGCTCTTACCTCTGGGCTTTTAACTTTGCATTTGACTCTGTGTTTCTTATTTAATAAGACCATTTAGAATTTCATCTACAAAGAAGCTTTTTTTTTTTTTCTTCCAGGAGAAGAAAGAAAATACTTCACAAGACACACCATCCCAGGCTGTGTGGCATTTCCCCATGTTTCATCCATTCAGGCTTCCTTCTTTCTTTATTACTGTTGTTGTTATTGTTGTGCAACCAGGGAGACAATGATGGACTTAAAATGGCTGCTAAGAGCAGCATACTATTCCCAGATCCTAGAATAATAACAAAACACACAGATCCACAAAACCTAACTACAATAGCAACATCTACTTATAAAAGGTTGAGAAAAGAAAACAAGGAAGATTGGAGCACTCACAGCACACAGAGGAAAACAAAGTTATTCAATTCAGCTCCTGATCACCATCTAGAAAATTATATGAAAAGAAAAGGGCTACATAAAACCCTTGGTCTTCTTGGTGGTAAAAATCTACACAACATTGCATTTAGTGGCAAATATTTATACAACATTATCAGGACGAACCCAGGTGCAACCATTACAGCTGGGATGGAAAGGTATCCCTCCAGTCAGGAGCCCAGAAATACAACAAAGACACTGTAAACATAGCAACTTAGTCCTCTTCTGCAGGGAAAGCTTTTCCCACTGCAAGTGTAACGACTTTGCTCCAGCAGAGGAGTGTTTCCTCAGCAAAGTTGTTACAGTTCTGCTCAGGTCCCCTGGAGGGTAACAACTCTGCTCTACTAGGGGAAAGTTTCCCTAGTGAAAGTGTTACAGTTCTGTTCTGCTCAGCTTAGGCTCCTGTAAAAGTTGTTACAGTTGGGCTCTGCTCAGGTGAAAATTTGAAATAGCACAACAAACCTCACTCAAGAGATTTATTGGGAAGGAAGAATCCAGGAGGGTGGCTGACTCTAGGGTGAGAAGCAGCAGCAAACTGAACAGGGTACAGAGTTTATTTAGGGTTTCTTGGGGTGGGGGCAGAGCTTTTCAGAATGGCTTGGGATTGGTGGGTTTTGTGGCCTGATTCTGGGGCAAGTTCAGGGATAGGTGGGATTTTGTGCTCAGGGATCAGGGATTGGTAGGTTTCTGTGCTCAGGGATTGATGGGATTCTGCAGCCTGACTCTACGGCAAGCTGAGGTATTGGTAGAATTTCAAGCGCTGGTCCTCAAGTCCTCAGATTTTTCCTTGGCCCAGGTCTCAGGTCTAGCCAGGGGCAGGATGCTTTTTCCTTGACTCTTTTCACCCTATACCAGTGTTTCTGATAGATGATGAGGTACAAATGGCCCATGGCAGAGCAGATACTGCCTTTCCTGATGGGAAAGGCCAAGGAGGAAAAGAGCTACTACAGCCTTTTAATCCACACATCTCTTTACATGGCAAGCAACATGGTAGGCTAAAGGCTTTTGAGTGGTGGGAGGTGGATATGGTGAAGGTGGAGGGAAGGTCTTTGCCTTCTCTTTAGAGGTTAAGCCTCTCAGGGTACACAGATCAGAAAAATCTATTGTTTATGAAGACCAAAAAGGAGATGAGACACAGTGGGAAAATAGGTGTTTTGCCAAGTTGCTTCAGGAAAACAGGAAACAAAAGACAGAATTGGCAGGGGCAGCTACTGCTAATGTCTGAGCCTGGAATATAGTCAAGGAAACCTAATCCCAGGAGGGATGCCAATCATTTCCTTCCTATGTTTGGCAATCACTTGAACATTCACAGCCTGTATTAAACCAAGAATACTAGAAGCAGCATAAGGACTTAAGTGGAACATGAGCTGTCTCGCTAGAATAGACAAGAAGGAGATTTGATACCCCTTGGATAAAAAACTACAACTGATTTTAGAGCCTGTAGGCAATTCTTTTGCTGGTACTAGGAGTGGATGAAGCTTCTCCTAATCCTTCAAATGCCAAAACAGCTCTATCTAAACAAAATGGCATTGGTAGTTTTGGTAGACACAAACAGAAGGGGGGAAAAACACCAAATAAAAACAAAAAACAAACAAACAAAAAACCCAGAAAAATGGAAAAAGGAAGAAGTTCAAGGGCAAGTGGATCTTTCCAAACAGTGATGAGTCACCAATAATATCTACTGTCTCTGACAGGGCACTGCAATGAGCACTTACAGCAGAAGAGGAGAGTCAACCAGAATGTCCAATATCCCACGCACAATGCTGGGGGACTCCACAGGCAGCGGCTTACTCACTTCATTTGTTCTGTATTCCAGGCACTTTGTTATACCAGGATCATATGTGTGATGGTCTAAATACCACAGAAAGAGTCTGTGAGTACCCTAGTAAGAGGATCAAAGGCCTAATGCTGCCAGGAATCTCTTTACTGAGAAGATCACCAAGTACATGGAGAAGACAAAAATATCTCAAATGTTCCATAGTGAAGAATCTGCCAGCTCCATAATTCCAAGTCTCACCAGCTATAAGCCAGCTTACCTCTGCTGCTGCCATATCTCCTGTCCATGATGAAGTTCCCAGTGTGGCCCATGCCTGTCTATGCATCACAAGGTATATTAGTAGCTCCATATAGGCTCATGACTCCCACTATATCCTCAGCCCAAATCTTGCTTATAAACTCCAGAGAACATGCATTTAACAGCATATTCAGTACCCCTACTTACTAGTTAATAGATAATTTACAATTAATTTATTTCAAATAATAATTTCCTCAAAATCTTCCTCTTTATCTCTCATATACTATGTCTAATCCATGGGCAAAATGCTGACTCTAATTCTTAAATATTTATAACATTCAACCCCTACTTCTGATGGAGAGACTTGGATCAGTCATTTACTTGATTTTCACAGAGGAAAGTAATTTAGTGATATGAACATTCTTGAACTAACTACAGCAAGATCATCAGCCAAGAGAAAGCAAGAAAAAAGAAGGTCAGATTTGGAAAGGTGACCCCAAGCTTCTGGTGGAGTCTTAATATATGAATATAGAAAAAACTACACATTCATTCTAAGAATAACTAATGGAAACAATAAGTGAATAGTACCCAGATGTACAAAAGACTGGGAGGCCTTCAGATGCTGTTCAGCTGGTGAACAAACAGTTTAAAACATGGGGAAATCAATAAGAATATTAGAAATGTCATACATTTGTATTAGACCCTTATAGGTAAGGGTCTCCAAGACTTCTCTCACATGGTTTAAAAATGGTCCCTAACTGTATTAGCTTTACCCAGAGGAAACTTAATTAAATCTAACACTTCAAATGTGAAACAACATAATTTAATATTCAACTATGTAACGTAAACCAACCCTTGCATCCAATCAAAAAGCTGGAATAAGTGCAAAGAATAAGAAAATTATGGCCAATTAGAAGTAATTTACTAATTACTAAATTATTAGTCAAGGGAAGGGGCAGAAAAAAGTCCTGTAGTTGGCAGACAGAGAATTCCAGCGGGTGGGAGGAGCCATGATTGAAGAAAGGAAGGCAGGCACAGCCACTTTCGACTGCACAGAACTATGACTTGTACAGTTTTCTTTATACTGAGTTTCAAAACATGCAGTTTGATAGGAAGAGACTTGAATGACACAGTCTAAGCAGATACACCATACACTTAAAGCTATAGTTTTGTTATTTTTTGTGTGGAATCAGATACCCTGACTTTGGTCCTTTTGAATATGAGTGATTAATTCAACAAATTAAAAAATGCAGGTGCTGACTCCATGTGACTTCCTAACTAAAGAGAGAAAAAGAAAGAAAGATGCACAGTACAAACCATCAGATAGAAACAGCTGCTTTAGAGTGAAAGGAAACAGTATGGGAAGATAAAGATGAGCATAGTGGTTTTCATAAGGACAACAAAAAGCATGTCAGTGATGCAAATACATTTTAAGTGTCTTTTTAAAAAATAAAAATCTAAACTTATTGTAATTTAGAAAACTATGACAGAAATTTTTATTGTATTTTTAATACTTTCAGTAATTTGAAGTAATTAAGATAAAGTTATATATTATATTAAGTTAAAGTTTGTTTTATTAAAATTTGCTTGTCCACACATGGTGGCCTACATCTATGATTCCAGCACTTTGGAGGCTGAGGCAGGAGAACTGAGACTTTAAGGCTGGCTTGCACTACACAGAACCACCTTGTAAAAAAGAGGAACGAGAAGGAGTGGGACAGTTGAGAGAACCACACAATGTAAACTACACATTATACTTATATGAAAGTCATATAAATGACTCCTCTAAATCTATGCCTTACAAATTTTCAGAAAATATGGAATTATAGTTAATGAAACGTTTTTTCTTTTCCTCTTTTATGTTGACAAGATCTCCTTATATGTATCCCAGCTTGACCCTGGAACCTCAAGGTTCCTGACGCAATCTTCTGAATTCCAGAGTCATATATAGTGGCCTAAGGCCTGGCTAAAGAGATGCTTCAAAGTAGATGGAAGGGCTTAGCATGCCTGCTCAAGACAAAGGTTGGTAATCAGGCTATTTAGAAACAAGTTAATTTATATGATTGTCTTTACTGACTTACAAGTGATAAGCATAAGGATTCTTTTGGGTTAATGCTAATATTGAACAAAACCCTGCATGAATAAGAAAAATGTACTTTGAATTTATATTTCATCAATTTAGAATAAATATTTCAATAATTTTCTTACATTTTTCATAGAGCAAAAAAAAAATTTTTTCTTCCAAATATTTGAGTATAAGAAATTTCCTTTTACATTAATGAGACCATTTAAAATTTTTAGATTTGAATGTTTCATAATTAAAGATTTTTCCTAAAAAGCTTTGCTTAGAAGCCTTTCTAGTAACATCATTCCTTAATAGATTTTGTATTCCTCGTGGCTATATTAATTCCTTCTGTCATCAAAATCTCTATACAAAGATTATAAATCTCTTCATAAAGGTTTATTTTTAGTTGTATGTATGTGGGGAGGGGTCACAGATAAAGAGGCAGTGTGTAATTGTGAGGCCATGTACCCATAGAGGCCAGAAGAGGGCATCAGATACTATAGAGCTTGAGTTATAGGTGGTTGTGAGTTACCTGATCTGAATGCTGGGAACTGAACTTCAGTCATCTGCAAGAGCAGTATGCACTCTCAACCATTAAGCCATCTTTCTAGCTCCTCTAAATTTTTATGTTAATGCTACTCATATGTGGAACTCATATGTGAAAAACTCATTGCTATCAATAAGCATTTAAACAGTATAAAAATAAGCATGGGTATTAGTTACATTGCATTTTCTAGCTGAGGCAAAGCCATACTTACTCTCTTCAAGGAAAGAGAGGAGAGTATAATATAAAACACATAAGCTTTTTCTAAGCAGGTAGCACTGTTTATTGGTATTGTTTTTTAAAACCAAAACTGTGAGTATGAGTCAAGATGGCAATCAGAGCTTGTGCAGATTCCATTCAAGCCAGGACTAAATTCAGAAAGTTCCATATTGCTTCACTGTAGAACAATGAGGACTACACCCTGTATATATAGCTCTGTACTACTGAAGAAGTGTCTTTATTCCTCTTTCTGTGTGTGATCAGCAGAGGAATGAAAGAAATAAAAGGAACAGAAACATCTAGGTTTCTGAAGACACAGACATTTATTTATACACTTATCTATTAGAATTTACATCCTTGTCTAGATATCAATATTGGAAAATGTCTTTTTGGAACACCAATGTAGATGTTACTCAAATCAAGAAATATATGCTTTTCAATCTTATCTGAATAAAGAATTCCATCACTCCAAATGTGGAAGAAAAAAAAGTTGTGCTGAGACATTGACTAGCCACTAATAACATTTTAATACCAAATATGCCCTTAAGGGAGCCTGTGGATCTGATGATACTGATTATTGATAACTTGACTTTCTATAAATTCATTTTCTATAATTGTTGTAACAATCTTATTCAAATAAAAGGCATACAGATGAAGATTTTTCCTATAATGTTACCTTTGTAGCAATATTACCTGGGGATGAGGAAATAAAAGAATATAACAAATGGAGGCCAATAATGAAAAAGAAAACTTAGAAACTAAATTCTTAAATGTTCAGGTTGTTTCTAAAATTGTCTTTAGAACAACAGTTCTCAACCTTCCTAATGCTACAACCCTTTAATACAGTTCTTCGTGTTGTGGTGATACCTGATCATAAAATTGTTTTCATTGTGACTTCAAAACTGTAATTTTGCTACTGTTATGAACTGTGCTATAGATATTTATATTTTCAGATGGTCTTATGCAACCACTATGAAAGGATCCTTCAAACCCCCAAAGGGGTCATGACCCACAGGTTGAGAACCACTGCTTTAGAATCATCTCCATTTGCACTTAGCAATCTATCTCATGTATGAATGTATGTATATATGTATGTATTTATGTATATATACAGCTTTGTAATTATTTTTAAAGGATTCCACTGGAATTCATAAGAATAGGCACTTTGAAATCTGATAGCAATGTTCAAAGATAGATTGTAGGAAATTTTCTTTGATGAGAAGTTAATGTTTAATACATTATTAGTTTCTATAGTTTGAAAAAAATGTGCCTTGAAATCAAGAAATAGATACTTAGAGGCACCAAGAAAGGCAAAGTCTGTAATATATAAAAAAGCAATGGTGATTCTTAGTATTCATTTTTTACAGATATTTGTTCAATGAGAAAGTTAGTTACAGTTACTAGGCTTTCTGTTATCAGAGACATTTCTTTACTTTTTCATCTAATCTTAGTACACTGTCTCCATAAAAGATTGTAGTGCTTCTATGTTGTGCATAGAAACATGCTCCCAGAGTTTTCGCATCATCTCTTCCTTGTCTGCACTTAATGTGGACAGCTAAGACCAAGACCCAAGTGTCTGTGCAATAATTCTTAAGTATCTCATCCTATACTTTAAGTTGGGAAGGGGAGCAGTAAGTATATACGACATGGGGAATCTGAGGTTATCTTGACATTCTCTCAAATATTCTTTGCATATGCCTATGCCTATGTTTTTATGTTTTCTTTGCATCAAAGAATTAACAATTGCCAGGTCAAAATTTAGAAGAAAAATAGAAAAACCAGAGTAGTTAGAAAATGGCTACAAAATGAAATGAAGATCGTGGCAATGTTGTGGGGAGGGGTGTTAGAAAAATCAAATCTGGCACCAGTGTGTAGTGGGGACATGAATAATTTTCCAGCTTAAATCTGAGGCCCAATGAGGGACATCACCAAAACAAGTGTGAATATGAAGCACATTGGCATTCTTGTGAGTTTGCAACCAGAGTCATGCACAGAGTTATGACATAAGGAAACTCAAGCCTTGAACATGAACAGTGAGTGATAAACACTGCTCAGCAGAAGGAAACAAAAGTCATTCTCTAGAGATTGCTGACATCTTCTAGGTTCCAAATGATTCTTCTAACTTCTTCCTGTTAATACTATTGTCATTAAGTAGATATGCTTGGAGAAGAAAAGGAAAAGAACTCAATAACAGGACCCACACACTTGAGATTAGCAGATAGATAGTAATGAGCTGTGATGTCTGATTTAAGAGCTGAATAAGCACTATTAATTTTCGTGGAAAATTAAACTATGCTTTAAGAGTTAATCAATAAAGTTTGAAAATGAAAAATACAACAACTACACTTGGTATCTGAATAAAACTGTTAATATGAAAAATGAGTAATTATTAAATTAGAATCCAAGTAGGAATTGTTTATCTGGAATGTATTTGAAGAGATAAACTGATGAAGGCTTCCAGAAGAAAATAAGACTCAAAGAAAATGCGACAAAAAAGATCAACATATGTTTTACTGACTTTCTGGAAGAGAGGAGAAACAGACAAAGGTGATATTTAAAGAGATAATGTCAGCACATTTTTCCAAACGAATGAAAGACAGCAATCTCCAAATTGCAATAGAAAAAAAGTTAATAGGTTCCAGGATTGTCTGAATAACTTAGGACAATTTAAATGCTAGCAAAAAAAATATTACAAAAGTCAGGTTAAGTACATCAGAGAACTAATATTTCACAAGGATTTGTAGAAGCAAGTTCTCAGAACATTAACTTTTGAAACCACATTTCCCCTATAAGTATTTTATAGCTTGAAAATTGTCAAAGATCTCTGTAGATAGTGGAAATGTCACAGAGATTGGGAGACAGATTGATGCTGATCCAGTACTGATAAGAAGACCAGTAACCATGGCCAGCATTTAATTAGGATATTAAAAGTGTGTCAGATATAGGACCACAGTTGCAGTGTTGAAATTAAACTTTAATTTATTCTATATTCAACTGAATTAAATTGATCTTCATGTGACATAAAACCTGTCTAGACATGAGCCAAAGGAAAATGCATGTCTGGAAGAAGGTAAAAATCTATGGGGCCTCATAAAACTCTTTAATCTACTAGACACCAGAAAAGATAGATAATGAAAATAACCAGAACGTTTTCAAAATGAAGACACAGAAAGTAACTATAGACCACTGTTTTTATATTAATACTACTCAAATCAAGACAAGCTTTGAATTTGTGAATTTTCTTTTTAATTCACTGGATTTCTAAATATTATGTAAAATGCAAGAAGTAAACAACCAGGCTAGCATGTAAAGAGATCCATGAGTACTTTCAATCATATGAGAATCCGACCAGACATGGAAGTGAAGAAAAACAATGAAATTGGCTATGTATAGACTAACATAATGGACATCAACTCACAAACTCAATAGTCTAAGCTGAATAATTACAAAGCTGTACATTTCATAAAGGTAAAAGGACTGTTTGTAGTCATTCAATGTCACCACTTAAAAATATGTGAAACTAAACTTATCAAAATAAAATAATAAATGCACAAATCACAGTTATGGTAGGAGATTTTAGCTAATACACTGCATCAATTGTTAGAATAAGTGGACAAATATTAAGAAATTTAAACCTCACACATGGACTAATCAGTCTTATGATAATTAGAGAAAACTACACTCACCAATAGCAGAATATGTTGTTTGGAAATGTTCTCAAGATAGACCACATTGAACAATGTGCAACACTTGATAAATAAAAAAGAATAAAATTAGTTGAAAGTGTCCAGTTAATTTAATGGAGGAAAACTACAAAGAAGTAATAATTATTGATCAAGAAAACTCACAGAGCCAGGCGGTGGTGGCGCATGCCTTTAATCCCAGCACTCGGGAGGCAGAGCCAGGCGGATCTCTGTGAGTTCGAGGCCAGCCTGGGCTACCAAGTGAGTTCCAGGAAAGGCGCAAAACTACACAGAGAAACCCTGCCTCGAAAAACCGGAAAAAAAAAAAGAAGAAAACTCACAGTATTTAACTCCATTCTACAAGAAATTAACTAGCAAAAAAGGGTCAAAGAAGTCATTTAAATTAAATAACAAAAAAAATCAATTTTGAATAACAGTTGTAAAAAAAGCACAATATCGCAATATCTGTGGTATATAAGCAAAACTAGGAAGAAATTTACAATATAAGTGCCTGTATTTGAGATGCTAATTCTCAAATAAGATTTGACCTTATGAAACAGAAACATGAAAATATGTCAATCAAGTATATATAGATGGGGAAATTTCTAGACTCTATGATGTTTGAAAGGATAGAAAATAAAAATAATCAGAATATTTTCAAAATGAAGACACAGAAAGTAACTAGAGACTATTGTTTTTATATTCATACTACTATAACCAGGTGGTGGTGACACATGCCTTTAATCCCAGCACTCAGGAGGCAGATCTCTGTGAGTTCAAGGCCAGCCTGGTCTATAAAGTGAGATCCAGGACAGGTACCAAAACAACACAGAGAAACCTTGTCTCGAAAAACAACAACAACAACAACAAAATGCTACCCAGAGCAGTAGAAAAAAATAATAGATTATAATTCAAAATTTCTAAGAGTGACAAAATAAAAAAAAAAACTTCACTATGATGAAAAACAAAGAATAGAAAGTTTAGGGATAGTAAAAAGATAATCAGGACTTAATTTATTTAAATAAATTCATGAATGTTGAGGATGTCCACCATTATTTGAAACTTATAATAGAATTATTATAGTTTGACTGCCTGAGCCCCAAGCCTCTTCCTGAGACTTAGAGGCCGGCCCCCAGCTCCCATCTTGCCCAGGACTTCCCTTCTGAAGCACAGCTCCCATCTTGCCCAGGACGTCCCTTCTGAAGCACAGAGCTCCCATCCTGCCCCGGACTTCCAATTTGGACAAGAGAGCTCCCATCTGGACAAGAGAGAGAGACTTCCTGAATCTGTCAGCTCTGTCTGAACCAAGTGTGTGGATAAGGCCAAGAACGAACCACAAGGAGATGGGCAGACATCAAGGCAGAAACACATACAACAAAATGAATAGTAATACACCATCACCAGGCCCTAGCCCTCCTCCAACACCTAGACCTGAACATCAGAAATTGGAAGAAGCAGAAGAAAATAGCCTTATGAATGTCATCATGAAGAAGCTAGAGGCTCGTGTAGAGGAAAAGACAAAAAAATGTGAAGAACGCTGTAAACAACTAGAGGAAAGGGCAAACAAATTAGAAGAAATCAAAAAAGTCCTGGAAGAGAACAATAAAATACTGAAAGAAAATCAAGAAAAATCAATGAAACAAATGAAGGAAACAGTCCAAGACCTGAAAAGGGAAATAGAAAAAATGAAGAAGACACAAACAGAGGGAATGCTGGAAATAGAAAATCTGAGAAAACGATTGGGAACTTCAGATGCAAGTATAATCAACAGAATGCAAGAGATGGAAGAGAGGATCTCTAGCGTTGAAGATACAGTAGAAGAAATAGATTCATCAGTCAAAGAAAACACTAAAGTCAACAAAGTCATGAACCAAAATGTCCAAGAAATTTGGGACACCATGAAAAGACCAAACCTACGAATAATAGGGGTAGAAGAAGGAGAAGAATACCAACTCAAGGGCACAAAAAATATATTCAACAAGATCATAGAAGAAAACTTTCCCAACTTAAAGAAGGAAATGCCTATGAAGATACAGGAAGCCTATAGAACACCAAACAGACTAGACCCCCCAAAAAAGTCCCCTCACCACATAATAATTAAACAATTAAATGTACAGAATAAAGAAAGAATATTAAGAGCAGCAAAGGAAAAAGGCCAAGTGACATATAAAGGCAAACCTATCAGAATAACACCCGATTTCTCAACGGAGACTTTGAAAGCCAGAAGGTCCTGGACAGATGTAATGCAGACATTAAGAGACCATGGATGTCAGCCTAGACTAATATACCCAGCAAAACTTTCAATCATCATAGATGGAGTGAACAAGACATTCCATGACAAAGCCAGATTTAAACAATATTTATCCACAAACCCAGCCCTACAGAAAGCACTAGAAGGAAAATTCCAACCTAAGGAAGTCAGATACAACCTCGAAAACACAGGCAATAGATAAAGCCACAGCAGTAGACCCCAACGAAGAAAAGTACACACACATCACCACCAAAAAATAACAGGAATGAACAATCACTGGACATTAATATCCCTCAATATCAATGGACTTAATTCACCTATAAAAAGACATAGGCTTACAGAATGGATACTAAAGGAGGACCCATCTTTCTGCTGCATACAAGAAACACATCTCAAATTCAAAGATAGACACTACCTAAAAATAAAAGGCTGGGAAAAGACTTTCCAATCAAACGGTCTTAAGAAACAAGCGGGTGTAGCCATCCTGATATCCAGCAAAATAGACTTCAAACTAAAATCAATCAAAAGAGATCAAGAAGGGCATTACATACTCATCACAGGAAAGATCCACCAAGATGAAGTCTCAATTCTGAACATTTATGCCCCAAACACAAGGGCACCCACATATGTAAAAGAAACATTATTAAAGCTTAAATCACATATAAAACCCCACACATTAATAGTGGGAGACCTCAACACACCACTTTCACCACTGGAAAGATCCCCCAAATCGAAACTTAACAGAGAAATAAAGGACTTAATTGATGTCATGACTCAAATGGACTTAATCGACATCTACAGAACATTCCATCCTAACAAAAAAGAATATACCTTCTTCTCAGCACCCCATGGAACCTTCTCTAAAATCGACCACATACTTGGTCACAAAACAAATCTAAACAGATACAAAACAATTGGAATAACCTCCTGTGTTCTATCAGACCACCATGGTCTAAAGTTGGATTTCAACAACAACAAAAACTACAGAAAACCTACAATCTCATGGAAACTGAACAATACCCACCTGAATCACCAATGGGTTAAGGAAGAAATAAAGAAAGAAATTAAAGACTTCCTAGAGATCAACGAAAATGAAGACACCACATATCCAAACCTATGGGACACTATGAAAGCAGTACTAAGAGGGAAATTCATAGCACTAAACGCCCACATAAATAAGCTGGAGAAATCTCACACTAGTGACTTAACAGCACACCTGAAAGTTCTAGAACAGGAAGAAGCAAAGTCTCCCAGGAAAAATAGATGCCAGGAAATTATCAAAGTGAGAGCTGAAATCAATAAAATAGAAAGAAAGAGAACAATACAAAAAATTAATGAAACAAAGAGTTGGTTCTTTGAGAAAATCAACAAGATAGACAAGCCGTTATCCAAACTAACCAAAAGACAGAGAGAGAGCATCCAAATCAACAAAATCAGAAATGAAAAGGGGGACATAACAACAGACATTGAGGAAATCCAGAGAATCATCAGGTCATACTTCAAAAACCTCTATTCCACAAAACTGGAAAACCTAAAAGAAATGGATAATTTTCTGGATAGGTACCACATACCTAAATTAAATCAAGACCAGATAAACTATTTAAATAGTCCAATAACCCCTAACGAAATAGAAACAGTCATTAAAAGTCTCCCAACCAAAAAAAGCCCAGGACCAGATGGTTTCAGTGCAGAATTCTACCAGATCTTCAAAGAAGAGTTAATACCAATACTCTCTAAATTGTTCCATACAATAGAAACAGAAGGAACATTACCAAACTCCTTCTATGAGGCTACAATTACCCTGATTCCCAAACCAAACAAGGATACAACAAAGAAAGAGAACTACAGACCGATCTCCCTCATGAACATTGATGCAAAAATACTCAATAAAATACTGGCAAACAGACTCCAAGACCACATCAAAACAATTATCCACCATGATCAAGTAGGATTCATTCCAGGGATGCAAGTATGGTTCAACATACGAAAGTCTGTCAATGTGATACACCATATAAACAAACTCAAAGAAAAAAACCACATGATCATCTCACTAGATGCTGAAAAGGCATTTGACAAAATCCAACACCTCTTCATGATAAAGGTCTTAGAGCAATCAGGAATACAGGGAACATACCTAAATGTAATAAAGGCAATTTACAGCAAGCCAACAGCCAACATCAAATTAAATGGAGAGAAACTCAAAGCAATTCCACTAAAATCAGGAATGAGGCAAGGCTGTCCGCTCTCCCCATACTTATTCAATATAGTACTTGAAGTTCTAGCCAGAGCAATAAGACAACATAAGGAGATTAAGGGGATACAAATTGGAAAGGAAGAAGTCAAGCTTTCCCTATTTGCAGATGACATGATAGTATACTTGAGCAACCCCAAAGATTCCACCAAGGAACTGATACAGCTTATAAACACCTTCAGCAACATAGCAGGATAAAAGATCAACTCAAAAACATCAGTAGCCCTCCTATATACAATGGACAAAAAAGTGGAGAAGGAAATCAGAGATACATCACCCTTTACTATAGCCACAAATGACATAAAATACCTTGGGGTAATACTAACCAAGCAAGTGAAGGACCTATATGACAAGAATTTTAAGTCCCTGAAAAAAGAAATTGAAGAAGATGTCAGAAAATGGAAAGATCTCCCATGCTCATGGATAGGCAGAACTAACATAGTAAAAATGGCAATCTTACCAAAAGCAATCTACAGATTCAATGCAATCCCCATCAAAATACCAACACAATTCTTCACAGACCTGGAAAGAATAATACTCAACTTCATATGGAAAAACAAAAAACCCAGGATAGCCAAAAGAATCCTGTACAATAACACAACCTCTGGAGACATCACGATCCCTGACTTCAAGCTATATTATAGAGCTACAGTAATAAAAACAGCTTGGTACTGGCATAAAAACCGACATGTGGACCAATGGAATCGAATTGAAGACCCTGACATTAATCCGCACACCTATGAACAAATAATTTTTGACAAAGAAGCCAAAAGTGCACAATGGAAAAAAGAAAGCATCTTCAACAAATGGTGCTGGCAAAACTGGATATCAACATGTAGAAGGCTGCAAATAGATCCATATCTATCACCGTGCACAAAACTTTAGTCGAAGTGGATCAAGGACCTCAACATAAATCCAGCTACTCTGAACCTGCTAGAAGAGAAAGTAGGAAGTAGTCTTGAACGCATTGGCATAGGAGACCACTTTCTAAATAGAACACCAGTAGCACAGACACTGAGAGAAACAATCAATTAATGGGACCTCTTGAAACTGAGAAGCTTTTGTAGGGCAAAGGATACAGTCAACAAAGCAAAGCGACAGCCTACAGAATGGGAAAAGATCTTCACCAATCCCACATCTGACAGAGGACTGATATCCAGAATATATAAGGAACTCAAGAAATTAGACATCAAAATGCCCAACAGTCCAATTAAGAAATGGGCTATAGAACTAAACAGAGAATTCTCAACAGAGGAAACTCAAATGGCTGAAAGACATTTAAGGAATTGCTCAACATCCCTAATCATCAGGGAAATGCAAATCAAAACAACTCTGAGATACCACCTTACGTGTGTCAGAATGGCTAAGATCAAAAACACTGAAGACACCTTATGCTGGAGAGGATGTGGAGCTAGGGGAACTCTCCTCCACTGCTGGTGGGAATGCAAGCTTGTACAACCACTTTGGAAATCAATATGGCGCTTTCTTAGAAAATTGGGAATCCATCTCCCCCAAGATCCAGCTATACCACTCTTGGGCATATACCCAAGGAATGCTCAACCACACCACAAGAGCACTTGTTCAGCTATGTTCATATCAGCGTTGTTTGTAATAGCCAGAACATGGAAACAACCTAGCTGCCCTTCAACTGAAGAATGGATAAACAAAATGTGGTACATATACACAATGGAATACTACTCAGCAGAGAAAAACAATGACATCATGAGGTTTGCAGACAAATGGATGGATCTAGAAAAAAATCATCCTGAGTGAGGTATCCCAGACTCAGAAAGACAAACATGGTATGTACTCACTCATAACAGGATACTAGATGTGGAACAAGGATGACTGGACTGCTACTCACATCACCAGGGAGGCTACCTGGAAAACAGGACCCCAAGAAAGACACAGGGATCACCCAATGACAGAGAAATGGAATGAGATCTACATGAACAGCCTGGACATGAGTGGGGGTAGTGAAGGGGGAGGGTCGAGGGAAAGAGAGCTTAGGTGAGTGGGAGATCCCAGCTGGATCAACAACAGTGAGGGAGAACAAGGAATAGGAGACCATGGTAAATGAAGACCACATGAGAATAGGAAGAAACAAAGTGCTAGAGAGGCCCACAGAAATCCACAAAGATACCCCCACAACAGACTGCTGGCAATGGTTGAGAGACAGTCCAAACTGACCTACTCTGGTGATGGGATGGCCAAACACCCTAATTGTCGTGCTAGAAACCTCATCCAACTACTGAGGGATCTGGATGCAGAGATCCATGACTAGGCCCCAGGTGGATCTCTGGGAGTCCAATTAATGAGAATGAGGAGGGTTTATATGAGCGAGAATTGTTGAGACCAAGGTCGGATAAAGCACAGAGACAAATAGCCAAACAAACGGAAACACATGAAATATGAACCAACGGCTGAGGGGTCACCAACTGGATCAGGCCCTCTGAGTGGGTGAGACAGTTGATTGGCCTGATCTGTTTGGGAGGCATCCAGGCAGTGGCACCGGGTCCTGTGCTCACTGCATGAGTCGGCTGTTTGAAACCTGGGGCCTATGCAGGGTCCCTTGGCTCGGCCTGGGAGGAGGGGACTGGACCTACCTGGACTGAGTCCACCAGGTTGATCTCAGTCTGTGGGGAAGGCTTTGCCCTGGAGGAGATTGGAATGGGGGGCGGGCTGGGGGGAAGGTGGGGGGGGAGGGGGGAGAACAAGGGAATCTGTGGCTGATATGTAGAACTGAATTGTATTGCAAAATAAAAATTAAAAAAAAAAAGAATTATTATAGTTTGAACCTGAATGATAATAGAGACTTACCTGTGAATATTTGCTCACCACCATTGGTGACTAATATAAATGATGTGGTGCCAATAAGAAAGCTCTAGAACAAAAAGAAGCAAACATATCTAAGAGAAATAAACAGTAGGAAATAATCAAGCTCAGGATTAAAAATCAATAAAATAGAAACAAAGAGATCAGTTCAAGGAATCAATGAAACAAAGAGTTGGTTCTTGAAGAAAGTCAACAAAATAGATAAACCATTATCCAAAATAACTTAAAGTCAGAGAGATGATATCCAAATCAGCAAAATCAGAAACCAAAAGGGGGACAGACTCTGAGGAAAATCCAGAGAATCATTAGGTCATTCTTCAAAAATCCATACTCCACAAAATTGGAAAATAAAAAGGATAAATTTCTTGATAGATACCACTTACCAAAGTTAAATCAAGATCAGATGAACAATTTAAATAGACTGCTAATCCCTAAGGAAATAAAAACAGTCATTAAAAGTCTCCCAACTAAAAAATCCCAGGGCTAGATAGTTTTTAATGCAGAATTCTACCGGACTTTCAAAGAAGAGCTAATATCAATACTCTTAAAGTTATTCCACAAAATAAAAATAGAAGAACTATTGCTGAATTCTTTCTAGGAGGCCAGTCATCCTGATACCCAAACTACACAAAAACACAAAAATGAAAGAAAATTACAGACCAATTTCACTCATGAACATTGATGCAAAAATACTCAATAAAATACTGTCAAACAGAATCCAAGAACAAATAAAAAGATCATCTACTATAATGAAGTAGGCTTCATCCCAGACATGCAAGGATGATACAACATAAAAAAAATCTGTGAATGTAAGCCACTATATAAACAAACTGAAAGAAAAAACACACATGATCATCTCATTAGATGCTGAAAAGCCTGTGACAAAACTCAACACCCTTCATGATAAAAGTCTTGGAAAAATCAGGGATACATAGTAAATGCACTATACAGCAATCCAAGTACCAATGTCAAATTAAATGGAGAGAAACTTAAGCAATTTCAGTAAAATCATGAAAAAGACAAGGTTGCCTACTCTCTCCATGCTTATTCCAATATAGTACTTGAAGTTCTAGCTACAATAATAAGACAACTAAAATAAATCAAAGGGATACAAATTAGAAAGGAAGAAATCAAAGTATTAGTCACAGATGATATGATAGTATACATTAGTGACTCCAGTGTAGGAGTTCCCTATAGCCAATACAGACCTTTAGTCAAGTGGCTGGGTATAAGATTAACTAAAAGAAAAAAATCCTACATACAAATGATAAATGGGATGAGAAAGAGATAAGATCATCAATTCCCTTTACCATAGCCACAAGTAATATAAAATATCTTGGTGTAACTCTAACCAAGGAAGTGAGAACCCCTTATCACAAGAACTTCAAGACTTTAATTGGAGAAGATACCACAAGATGGAAAGATCTCTAATGCTCATGGATTGTTAGGATTGACATAGTAAAAATGCCCATCTTACCAAAAGCAATCTACAGATTCAATGCAATCTCAAATAAAATCCCAACACAATACAGTACTGTGAAGTATACAATATATTGAAGAATAATACTCAAATTCATATGGAAAAATAAAAGACCTAGGATAGATAAAAAATATATATATACAATAAAAGAATTTCCAGAGGTATAAACATCCCTTATTTCAAGCTGCACTACAGACCTATAGTTAAAAAAAAAAAACAAAAAACACTGCATTGTATTGACATTAAAACAGACAGGTTGATCAATGGAATCTAATTGAAGACCTAGATGTAAATCTACACATCTGTGGACACCTGATTTTTGACAAAGAAGCCAAAATTATACAATGGAAAACCGAAAACATTTTCAACAAATGGTGCTGGTCTAATTCAATGTCTTCATATAAAAGACTACAAATAGATCCATATCTATCACCCCCCCCAAAAAAAAACCCCTCAAGTCCAAGTAGATCAAAGACTTTCACATAAATCCAGAAACATTCAACCTGATAGAAAGAGAAAACAGGAAATGCCCTTGAAGTCATTGGCACAGGAGAAAACTCCTTGATCATGATACCAATACTTTAGACACTAAGATCATCACTTAAAAAATGAGACCTCATAGAACTGAGTAGCTTTTGTTAAGACAAAGGATGCCATCAATAGGACAAAACAGCAACTGAAAGAATGGGAAAAGATCTCCAGCAACCCCACATCTGACAGAAGGCTGATTTCCAAAATATATAAAGAACTCAAGAAACTAGACATCAATAAACCAAATAATCCAGTTTAAAAATGGGGTATAGATATAAACAGAGAATTCACAACAGAATAATCTCAAATGACCAAGAAACACTTAACGAGATGTTCAACATCCTTAGCCAGCAGGAAAATTCAAGTCAAATGACTCCGAGATTCTGTCTTACACCTGTCAGAATGGCTAAGATAAAAAACACAAGTGACAGCTCATGCTGGAGAAGATGTGGAGCAAGGGGAACACTTCACCATTGCTGGTGAGAGTGCAAACTTGTACAGCCACTTTAGAAATCAGTGTGATGGTTTCTCAGAAAATTAGGAATCAATCTACCACAAGACCTAGCTATACTACTTTTGGGCATATACCCAAAGGATGCTCACTCATACCACAAGGACATTTGCTTAACCATGTTCATATCAGCTTTATTTGTAATAGCCATAACCTGGAAACAACATCGATGTCTCTCAACTGAGGAATTGATAAATAAAATGTGGCACATTTACACAATGGAATATTACTCAGCTGTTAAAAACAATAGCATCATGAAATTTGTAGACAAATGGATGGAACTAGAAAAAATCATTCAGAGTGAAGAAACCCAGACCCAGATAGACAAACATGGTATGTAGTCACTCATAAGTGAATATTAGCTGTAAAATAAAGGATAACAATGCTACAATCCACAGACCCACAGAGACTAGGTAACAAGGATTCAAGGGTAGATGCCTGGATCTTCTTTGGAAGGGGAAATAGAAGAAATTTCGTGAGTAGAATTTGGTTGGGTGGGGATGGTAACATGAATGATCAGGTTGGGGGGAGGAGCAGAGGGGAGAGTACTGAAAGAGACTACTGAAAAGGGGGGTCAGGTAAAAACGTGGTGCAAGGGAATCTCCCAGGAACCTACAGAGATGACCTCAGCTAAGACTCCAATCAGTAGCAGATATGTAGCCTGAACTGGCCATCTCCTGTGAGCAGGCAAGTGTTCAAGTGGAGGGAGTGGGAAACAAACCCATTCATATAGCTTTTAACCTATAGTCTGTCCTGCCTATAGGATGTGTTAGGGTAAAAGTGCCAAGATATTGAGGGAATGACCAAGCAATGACTTGTCTAACCTAAAACACATGCCAGGAGAGTAAGCCCACCCCTGACACTTCCTGGAGCACAAGTCTCACACACTGGGTAACCCAGAGACCTAGGATAGAACCAAACATGACTGGAGGAAAAAAAATGTCAATATAACAATGACTAATGATATTCTGCTATACTATAGATTGGTGCCTAGCCCAGTTGTCATCAGACAGGCTTTATCCAGCAACTGGTGGAAACAGATGCAGAGACCCACAGACAGATATTGGGTGGAGCTCAGGGAATCCTGCAGAAGGGGAGAAAAATTGTAGGAGACTGATGGGTCAAGGACACCATAAGAAAATCCACAGAATCAACTAACCTAGGCTAATAGGGGATTACAGAGACTGAACCAACAACCAGGGAACCTGCCTGGGATTGACCTAGGCACTCTGCATATTTGTTACAATTGTGTAACTTGGTCCTCTTGTGGGACTCCTAGTAGTGGGAGTAGGGCTGTCTCTGACCCTTTTACTAGCTTTTTGGACCCTACTAATACTGGGTCACCCTGTGCAGTCTTAGTACACGTGGATGCACGTAGTCTTACTGCAACTTGATATGCCATGTTTTGTTGATATTCTTGAAAGACCTGCCCTTTCCTAAACAGAAATGGAGAATGAGTGGATTGGGTGATGGGAACAGGGGGGGGTGTAGGTAGAAGGGGCTGCAATGAGAGGAGGGAGAAGTGTGGAGGTCCACAAAGGTTTCCTAGTGAGATCTGAGCTTGCTTTACCCAACAGAGCTGTATTAGAAAATTGCTTGGCCATGTGTTTGGTTTCTAGGTGATTGGAAGGGTCTACACTTGGCTGAGCTAGGGGATGGTCTTTTGCTCCACCCCTTGGCATTCCTATAAATAGCCCTTTAAAAGAGATAGGATGGGACAGTGGATAAGGATCCAGGCCTTCCTGAGGCTATTCTGTATTTCTGTTTCTCTCCCCTCTATCCTTCTATCTAAATCTCTTATCCCTCACTCCTCAAGAGTATGCTGGGGTAAATGTGGGAGCTGGTCTCCCAAATGGCCTCCCACAAATGGTGCCAGGAAGAGGGACCAGAGTCTTGGCAAAAGGAGTGTCAGCAGGAATCTTGGGTATAAGGAGGCATGCCTGATAAGGAATTAAAATATAAAGGAGATGGTATTTTATTCTTGGGAGTGAAAGTTAGGTGGCAGAATACCAAAGTTGAAAGCTGAGCTTGCAGGGTATATTTCTCTCTATCTAGGTTTCTTTCTTTTTTCTCTCTCTTAATTTCTGTCTATAAAAATTAAGAAAAAATGTAAGGTAGAATATAGGAATATAGTATAAGAAGAAATTTAGATAAGAGTAGAATTAGAAATTTTGAGTAAAAAGAAATTTAGGATAAGGTAGAATAAGATAAGGGACAAATAGACAGACTATCTTCTTGATTTCCAACTATGGGACTATGAACTCAAACTCCTGAAAAGAATTGGAGTCATGTAAAATATTCCTGTGGATATTGTGTGGAATTTAACAAGGCAACTCAACATAGTTAAAAGGGAGGTTTATTTTGGGGTAACTTACAACCAGTAAAGGGATTGGTTACAGGATCCAGGAGAGGTGAGATATAGTCCAGTGGGGTTCTCTGGAGAACTCTGCTCTGTCTACCACCCAACATCCAGGATCACAAGGAACCAAGAGGCCCAGCATGTCTGGATCTCAGGTCTTAAGGGCTTGAGTCTCGGCCCTGCCCCAGGGGCAGGTCATAGGTAGGCATGGCAGTTACCAGATGCCTGACTAGGGGTAGTACATTCATGTCAAAACTGAAACAGCTACCCACTACATCTCCCCCTTTTGTCTAAATAAGAAAGTTCTAACCTCATACAAAACTATGTACAATAGGAATGATTATCAAATATTGTCCAGGAAGAATAAGTGATAATGACCTAGACAAGAAGGAACTACAACCAACATGAACAACATCAAACAAAAGACACATACTAAAATACTAAAATCTAGAGAAATCTGGACCATAGGTAAATGGCATATTATAGACATCATTCCAAAAGATGTCCTATAATAATGAACCTGAATCTAACACAATATGTTCCAGCTAAGATACAAGAAGATTGTAACTATAACTGTTAGTCTTCAATCCCATCAAAGACCTGAGAAGGAATATAATAATACTTGAGAAATGAGAGGATACAAGCAACTTTTGGGAGTCTTGTGAGAGTAGACAGAGACAGCTAAATTTCTCAGCATTGTTGGTGCATTCAAATTGGCTACAGGCCTAGAGTATCTGTCAGACCATTTTACTGTAAGCAATCAAGGCAATGATAGTTGTTTGCCCAGTTGGCCATTTTGTGCCAAGGTGAAGATAAACTTCTAAAGGGAAGTGTCTCAGAAACCCAACACTCTCTCGGGATCAGATCAGTGCTGCCAGGAGCAATCGTGTCTCACATCAACAGAATTCCAAGTATCAAAACATTTAAATGCTATATTCTCTAGGTCTATGAAGTGTTTGAAGACTACCTATCCATCTGACATATATTTCTGTAAGTCTGGAGAACCTAACTAACATAACTGTAGAGCTGACAAGTACAGGTGACTATAAATCTATAAGTCTTATCTACCTAGATAACCTAAGGACTAAGGCTTCATGTAAGCAGGGTAAATAGTCTGTAAGCAAATGTACAGTAAAAAGACAATGACTTCAAAATTGTGACAATATATAAAATAGTTAAAGGAGAGGTGGGAATGTATAGTACAATATGCAATATAACAATAATCCTAAATATGTATCAATATATCAAATATCCTAAACAGAGGTAGAACATATGTATAGTATGAAAAATATAATTTTATGCCTCCGAGCCTGCAACTGTTCCCTGAGACAGAGTCTAGAAGCACCCAAATAGACTAAGAGGTGAGTCTTTATCCTCATACCTGAACACCCCAGCCCCTAAGCTTTGGGCCCAGGGACACAACCCTGTGCCCATAAACCTCCACCCATTGCAGTTCCACTTCAGGCCAGTTGGCAGGCAGACCTCCTGCACACAGGACAGACCACCACCATCCCCCATCAGACCCTGTAACCCAAGCCCCACCTTCCCCAAATCCCACCCACCCTCCAAGACTGCAACTGTTCCCTGAGACAGAGCCTGTCAGTACCCAACAGGACTAACAGGCCAGTTGTCAGGGAGACATCCTGCAGACAGGTCAGACTACCACCATCTACCACATGGTAAGACTGCAACTACTCCCTTAGACAGAGCCCACTAATGCCAATTTGACTAAGAGCTGCTCCCTAAGACAAGAAGTCCATCAGCATTGACTAGACCAAGAGCTCCCGCTGGATCAAGAGTATCAATCAGATCAAGAGAGGCTCCCTCAGACACAGACACCACTTGCACCAATTGGAGAAAGAGATGGGTAGTCGCCAGTACAAAAATACAGTCAACAACATAAAAACCAATATGGCTCCATCAGAAACTACATCAGCAAGACCTGAACATCCCAACACAGAAGAAACAGAAGACATTTACCATAAAAATGACTTTAAGAAGATATTAGAGATCTTAAAAGAGGAAATGAAAAATTCCCTTAAAGAAATCAAGGAAAAATCAAACAAAAAATGGGAAGAAATCAGTAAATCCCTTGAAAGCCAAGAGAAAACAATTAAACAAGTGAGGGAAACAGTTCAAGATTTCAAAACTGAAATGAAGTCAGTAAAGAAGACACAAATTGAGGTAATGCTGGAAATGGAAAATCTGAGTAAACGAACAGGAACTACAGATGAAAGTATAACTAACAGAATGCAAGAGACAGAAGAGCAGATCTCTAGTGTTGAAGATACAGTAGAAGAAATAGATTCATCAGTCAAAGAAAACACTAAAACCAACAAAGTCATGACCCAAAATGTCCAGGAAATTTGGGATACCATGAAAAGACCAAACCTAAAAATAATAGGGATAGAAGGAGGAAAAGAATACCAACTCAAAGGCACAGAAAATATATTCAACAAAATCATAGAAGAAAACTTTCCCAACTGAAAGAAGGAAATGCCTATAAAAATACAAAAAGGTTACCAAATACCAAATAGACTGGAACCAAAAAAAAGTCCCCTTGCCACATAATAATCAAACTATTAAACATACAGAATAAAGAAAAAATATTAAGAGCTGCAAAGGAAAAAGGCCAAGTAACATATAAAGGCAGACCCATAAGAATAACACCTGATTTCTCATTGGAGACTCTAAAAGCCAGAAGGTCCTGGTCAGATGTTATGCAGATACTAAGAGACCATGGATTCCAACCCAGACTATTATACCCAGCAAAACTCTCAATCAACATAGATGGAGTAAACAAAATATTCCATGATAATACCAGATTTAAACAATATCTCTCCACAAATCCAGCCCTACAGAAAGCACTCGAAGGAAAAATCCAACCTAAGGAAGTTAGATACACCCATGAAAACACAGGCAATAGGTAGTCCTGTACCAACTAATAACAAAGAAGGGAAACATACAAGACTACCACCAAAAAATAACAGGAATTGACAATAACTGGTCTTTAATATCCATCAATATCAATAGTCTCAATTCACCTATAAAAAGACACAGGCTAGTAGATTGGATACAAAACAAGATCCATCCATTTGCTGCATACAAGAAACACACCTCAACATCAAAGACAGACACCACCTCAGAATAAAAGGCTGGGAAAAGACATTCCAATAAAATGGATTTAAGAAGCAAGCTGGTGTAGCTATCCTAATATCTAATAAAATAGACTTCAAACTAAAATCAATTGAGAGAGATCAGGAAAGACATTACATATTTATCACAGGGAAAATCTGACAAGATGAAGTCTCAATTCTGAATATTTATGCCCCAAATACAAGGGCACTGACATTCATAAAAGAAACATTACTAAAGCTCAAATCATACATCAAACCCCATATACTAGTAGTGAGAGACTTCAACACCGCATTCTCACCAATGGACAGGTCTGCCAGACAGAAACTTAACAGAGAAAAAGGGAACCAATAGACATTATGACTCAAATTGACTTAATAGATATCTACAGAATATTCCACCCTAACACAAAAGAATATACCTTCTTTTCAGTATCCCATGGAACCTTCTCCAAAATCGACCACATGCTTGGTCACAAAGCAAATCTCAACAGATACAAAAAAATTGAAATAACCTCCTGTGTCTTATCAGACCACCATGGCTTAAAGTTAGATTTCAACAACAACAAAAATTACAGAAAGCCAACAATCTCATGGAAACTGAATAATGCCCAATTGAATCACCAATGAGTCAAGGAAGAAATAAAGAAATTAAAGATTTCCTAGAATTCAATGAAAATGAATGTACAAAATACTCAAACTTATGGGACACCATGAAAGCAGTGCTAAGAGGAAAATTCATAGCTCTAAATGCCCACATAAAGAAATTGGAGAAATCTCACACTAGTGACTTAAGAGCACACCTGAAAGCTCTAGAACAAGAAGAAGCATTAGGCAATCTATTTCTAGGAGTCACTGTTACCTGTTGCTCTTTATTTAGCATATCCTTTAAAGTTCGATTGGATCTTTGTATGACTTCTTGGCCTGTGGGGTTGTGTGGTATAAGTGTAACATGCTTTATATTATAATAAGCAAAAAAACTGTCTCATTTTATTGGAGACATATGCTGGGGCATTGTCTGTCTTAATTTGTACAGGTATTCACATGGTGACCATAACTTCTAATAGGTGTGTAATCACAGAATCAGCCTTTTTAGAACTCATAGGAGTTACCCACTGAAATCCTGAATAGGAGTCAATGGTATGGTGTACATACATTAATCTTCCAAATTCTGTGAAATAAAACACATACATCTGCCAAATTTCATTTCTTTGTACACCTTGGATTTCTCCCTGCCAGTAATGGAGTTTGGTTATAAAAGGAACAAATAGGACATTTTCTTTTACAATATCTTTGGCTTGTTGCCAAGTGATGGAGAACTTCTTCTTCAAACCTTTGCTATTTACATGGTGTTTCTTATGAGATTCTGAGGCCTCTACCACATTACCTATTAGTAACTGATCAGTCTCATCATTACCTTGTGCTAGAGGTCCTGGCAGACCTGTATGGGATCTGATATGTGGTTTATATATATAGGATGTTCCCTATTTCTGATGATTTCTTGCAATTGTGTGAATAATGAAGTTAATTCTGTATTATCAGGAAAAAATTTAGCAGTTTCAATATGCAAAACAACTCTCTTTGCGTATTGAGAGCAGTGACTATATTGAGGGGTTCTGTGAATTTCATCAGTACCATAAGAATGACATAGAGTTCTGTGTTTTATACAGAGTTGTATGGACTTTGAACCACTTTACTTAAGTTGATTTGTATCCTGCTTTCCCCGATTTATTTGCATCAGTATAGAATGTGAGGACTCCAGAAATTGGCTTTTGTCGTACAACATGAGGAAGGACCCATTGAGTCATCTTTATGAATTCTATTCTTTTGCTTTTGGGATAACAATTGTTAATCTCCCAAAAATTTACTGCAAGCTCTCTGCCAGTATTCATTATCTTTTCATAGTGAGGAAATTTCCTCATTAGTTAAAGGTACTATAATTTCTGCTGGGTTCATTCCTGTCAACTGGCAAAGTCTTAATTTTCCTTTTTGAATCAAATCAGAGATCTTTTCTATGTAAGTCTTTAACTTCCTATTTGGTTTACATGGTAGAGCTATCCATTCCAATATAATATCTTCACTCTGCATCAAAATACCTGAGGGGTAATGTCTGGAGGGGAGTATGACCAAAATGCATTTAAATTCTGGATTAGCGTGATCCACATGTGCTTCTCGTATTGTCTTTTCTACTAGAGCCAATTCCTTCTCAGCTTTGACTGATGATTGTCTTGTACTATTTACTTCTTTGTCTCATTTTAGAGTATTAGCCAGATTTTGTAGTCCATCTTTGGGTATTACCATGATACACAGTAAGTTGGAAATGATTCTTAACAATTTTTGAAATCCATTAAGAGTCTGCAATCAATCTCTCCTTAATTGTACCTTTCTAAGATAAGTCTATCTTATCTCCTAAGTAATTAATAGAATCTCCTCTTTGTATTTTTTCAGGAGCAATTTTCAGTCCCTAGTGAAGCAAAACTTTGTTTTTACTTCTTCAAACATGCTTTCTAATGTACCTAACTTTGAATCAACTAATAAGATATCATCCATATAATGATAAATTATGGATTGTGGAAACTTCACATGTATTATCTCCAATGGTTTTTGCACAAAATATTGGCACAGGGTAGGGCTGTGTGGGAGGACCTTCCTTTGATATCTCTTGACTGGCTGGGAATTGTTTTTTGTTTTGTTTTGTTTTTTGGATTTTGTTTTTGAGACAGGGTTTCTCTATGTAGCTTTGGAGCCTGTCCTAGATCTCACTTTGTAGACTAGGCTGGGCTCGAACTCACAGAATTCACCTGGCTCTGCCTCCCGAGTGCTGGGATTATAGGCATGTAACACCACCACCTGGCGGGAATTGTTATAATTAGGTACTGTTAAGACGAATTTTTCTCTATCATTTTCTTGTAAGGATATGGTAAAGAAACAATCTTTTAAGTCAATGACTATTTTAAGCCATTCTTTGGGTAGCAGAGAGGGCAAGGGTATCCCAGTGTAGGGAGCCCATAGGCTGAATTACTTTATTAAAGGCTCTCAGATCTGTCAGTGTTTTCCAAATACCAGACTTTTTTTTAAAAAATAACAAATGCAGGAGAATTCCATGGGCTGTAGATACTTCAATGGGTTGAGCATTTAACTGCTCTTGAAAAAGCTGTTCTAAAGCTTGTAGCTTCTCTTTTGTCAAAGGCCATTGTCCAACCCAGACAGGTTTATTAGTTAGCCATTTTAAAGGTAAAGCTGTTGGTATTTCTGAGAGTTCAATAACAGTTGTGCTCTGTTTATGTACAGCCTGAATGTTTGGTGATTTTTTTATAGCATGCAATGATATTAGTCCTAGAAACATGCATTGGTCTGTATTCCTTTTCTGAGAGTACAGGTATTCCACTGTTGCAACAGATCTCAGCCCCAAAGATTCACTGCTACATTTGCTACATATGGCTTCAGTCTTCCTCTCTATCCTTCTGTCCTATTCACTTAACCCGTCTCAAATTCTGTTTTACCTGAGATGGGGTTCAAATCCTTAGAAACTGGACATCTACCTCTTGAAGAGGCCAATTTGGATGCCATGATTTTGGTGTAATTATAGTAACATCCAAACCTGTGTCTACCAGACCTTTCTGAACAATGCCATTAAATCAAATTCTAAGCTTTGGTCTTTGTTCATTTATGGAAGTCTACCAAAATATTCACTTTATTGTGTTCTTTGGTACTTTTGATTAATCTATCAGAGCTGTTCTATCATAAAGTGCAGTATC
Source organism: Peromyscus eremicus (assembly GCF_949786415.1). NCBI lineage: Eukaryota > Metazoa > Chordata > Mammalia > Rodentia > Cricetidae > Peromyscus > Peromyscus eremicus. The sequence goes on along the minus strand of NC_081417.1, from coordinate 4,293,605 downwards.
ATTCTTCACATTAGGCATTGGTTTATTTAATTGTCCTGTAGAGAAATTTCCTCCAAAGTGGCTGGAAATGTTCGGACTACATTCAATTTGGGGGCCTGATGAAGACCCCCTAAGGTGTTTCCTGCCAGTAAAGGGTTGCCTTGTATATCTATTATTCATCTGCACTCATTGGCCCAATGTTGGCTTTTGCCACATCTTCTACATAATCCTGAAGTTTGGGGTCTCTTGTTTGGGTTATTTCTAGAAGGAGTATTACTTCTAAGAGCACCCCATATACAGTTTTTACTTATATGACCTGGTGTACCATTTAAAACATTTGGTTCCCTGAGGCCTTCTTCCATCTCTGGGAATTGCCTCTGCTATCCAAGCCTCATTACTATAGTTAAGAGACTCAACACCATTAGTATACTGAATCTATTCTTCCAAAGGAGATGATTTTACCTTTAATGGTGTAATATTCCTTTTCTTTCTGTATTAGCATTGTCAAATGCCAAGGACTCAGTTAATACTTGTCTTAATCCTTTATCTGATACAGCTTTCATTATCGCTGTGGTCAGCCTTTATAAAAAAAAAATCAGTGCAAGTTTCTTGTAGTCCCTGACATATCTTTATGTATACCTCAGTTGGTTTTTCTGATTCTGGAATTTTTCCCCAAACATTTAGAGTTGCTGTACGGCATAGGGATATTGTATGCTCATCATCAGTGGCTTGTATATTTCTATTAGTAAAACATCCCTCACAAAGAATTTGATCTTGGGAGATCTCAAAACCTCTGATTTTACCTTATTGCTCTAAATTTCTTGCTTTTTCTCTCAACCAGCTTTTCCATTGTAACTGCTGGCTATATTCTAGAACAGCTGAAATTAACTGATTCCAGTCATCTGGAATGATTCTATGCGATGTAGACCACGAATTTAACATTTGTCTTACATATGTTGAGTGTATGCCGTGACTATCACTTCTTTCATGTGTTTTTAAAAATCTCTCATCAAAATCAGTTGTGATATATATTCCACATGCTGGCCTTTCATGGATGATCACAGGATAAGCCACTGTATGAGAGCCATCTGGAGATGTTATGACCTGTATAGTCTTGCCCTTCTGCTTATTAGGTCCCTTGTCTTGTTTACTGAGAGTTTCTTCCAGGGCTTGCAAACAAGCACCTATGGCTTGTTCTAGGGAGTGAACCTCCTCTCTTGCATGGGATTCCATATTTATCATGGAATCCTGCAACCTTTTATGTTGTTCTGAAACACATGATTCCATAGACCTTATTTTATCAGTTAATGATAATCTTTCTTCCTTATAAAGTGTCTGAGTAGTGACAACTTCACCCTGGAGAGTTATTGTTCTGTCCATTAAGTATTCATATTTATTATAAATAAATCAAATCTGGCTATACATTTATTATTAATGTTCTTGTAATAAGTTAGCAGATTCCAAACTAAGGACCCTGTTTTGTAAATCTTTACCTTGTAAATCCTGGTTAGCTTCAGGTGGGAGCAGAGTGTCCCATGTGCACATGTGGAGGAGCTGCAACTGGCAGCTGCAAGGGAGCAGCAGGTCTTCCTGTGTCTCCTTAGAGCTTCAGTGCCTGGCTTGGCTTTTGTGGCCTACTTGGCCCTTCAATGCCCTTCCCTCAGCCAAGAGGCTGGCATGTGGAGTTGAGTGACCTAAGCTCAGGGTGCAGTGAACTCCATGTGGCAAGGATGATGATGTTTGAAGTTTGCCCCACATGAGCACCAGATATTGTGGGGAATTTAACAAGGCAATTCCACATAGTTAAAATGGAGTTTTATTTTGGGGTAACTTATAGCCAATGAAGGGGTTGGTGACAGGATCTGGGAGAGGTGAGGTGTAGTCCAGCATGATTCTCTGAAGAACTCTGCTTGGTCTACCATTCAGCATTGTAGTTGGAGTTTTCTCCAGTCTGCTCAAGCCTGCTGCCACTCAGACCCAAGTAAACACACAGAGACTTATATTACTTATAAACTGTATGGCCGTGGCAGGCTTCTTGCTATTTAGTTCTTATATCTTCAATTAACCCATTTATATTAATCTATAAGTTGCCATGTGGCTTGTGGCTTACCGGTACTTTACATCTTGCTTCTCATGGCAGCGGTGGCTGGCCGCATCTCCTGACTCAGCTTTCCACTTCCCAGAATTCTCTTCTCTGCTTATCCTGCCTATACTATACTTCCTGCCTGGCTATTGGCCAATCAGCATTTTATTTATCAATCAATCAGAGCAATGCATTCACAGCATACAGAAAGACATCCACAGCACAGAACCCACGATCATGAGGAAACAATAGGCCCAGCATGTCCGGATATTGGGTCTTAAGGGCTCCTGTCTTGGTCCCACCCCAGGGACAGGTTATAGGTAGGTGTGGCAGTTACCCAAAGCCTCACTAGGGGTAGTACTTCCAGGTTAAAGCTGGAACAGCTGCCCACTACATGTGAAAGCTTTTGGCCTGTAAACAGCTTAGGTCTAAGCCCTGAGTTAAAGGGAAATAATCTTCCTAAGGCAGATTCAAGTGACATAATGCTCTTATATTTATAGCAGAGGCAGTGGCAGATCCAGGGAGGAGCTGCTGGTGTGGAAGCAGTTAAAAGAGAAACTGAACCTCAGCTAAGGCATCAGGGACTCTACATCTTGGGGAAGTGGACAAGCAGTGACAAGCAGTGACAAGCAGGGACAAGCAGAGGATCTCTCTGAGGAAAAAAATCTTTCTGAAAAGGATTTATTTTAAGTACTTTCATTTTCTTTCACTGACCTGGTAAGGCTGGAAACAAGCACTTATCCATAAACATGTGTGGGTGGGCATGGCCCACTCTGGTGACAATGTCAGGTGCAAGAAGTACACCTGTCAATGCCAGCTCTGGGAGAACAGAAACCTCCTGTGGTGAAAAAAGCTCCCTTGTTCTTGATTTTCAGTATGAAAACAAATCATACAAATGGAAACTGGAGTGAGATGGACCCAAAAGACAGTTTGGGAAATGCAGCCTGTAATGTAACAGCATGATGCTATAGAGAAAGGCAGCTTGGGAATTGTAGTGTATAAAAGTGAGGCTGCATAGGCAAGCAGGCCTCCAGAAAAGACAGACAGACTGGGACAAAAAAAAAACCTTTCAAATGTTCCTGGTAACTTAACAGAAAAATGCCCAAGAGAAGTACTGCCAGTATAATCTCCCCCCCCCCCAAAAAAAAACCCTCAAAAAACACCATAAGCTTTGTTAGCTTGTTTCCTGGGAATAAGAAACAGGCAAACAGCTTTGCTGTCAGGTGGGAATTATTTGGTATGAAAAAGTAAGATGGTAAATTGAACATAAAATAGGCATTTCTTATAATCCTTATAATCAAGGACAAGGCATAATGGAAAGAGCCCATGGCAATATTAAGAAATAGTTTTAAAAAAATTAAGAAGGGGGAAACTGTACCCTCAGAAGTTTACAGGCTGCCTGAGTTTGGTATAATGTGTGGAACAGAGAAATGTCAGCTCAAATGATGCTCCTCAAGAAGAACTAGAAAACTTTCAGAATGATATTAAAGCTGATCATGAACTCCAATTTTTAGAAATAAAGCAGTGTTGAGTTCATTTATAATTTTTACTATTGTAACTCATGATTTGTGTACTCTCTGTCTCATTGAAAGAAAATAAGTTAGTTCTGCTAAGAGATTCTTTCTAGATGTTTGCTAATATAGTTTTCTCTTGAATAGTTTAGTAAATAATTCTTCTAAGAAATCTGTTCTAGATATGTGCTAAAGTTTGTAAAATAGTCCTATAGAGTTTCCTTTTGAATATGTGTTTGTATAAAGTGTAAATGTTAAATGTAAGTTCATACTAGAATTGTTTTCATTACTCCATGAATATCTGTCTAGTCTGGAACAAATTAGGTAACATTAATTTTTAAAGGACAAACCAAATAAATCACATTAGAAGCATCTTGAAGTTTTTACTACTCTTTTACCTTCAGATATATTTGAATACTTTTTATGATAGCTTAAAATATAATTTTAAAATCCCAGTGGCCCCTAGAAAACTTAAGTGAAGATGTCATAATTAGGGGAGCTTTTCTGTCTTCTTCCTTGAAGTTTCCACCTTTCTGTTTGTTTGGAAAGAGGTAGGCCTTCCACAAAGGGTAAGCCTCCCACAATTGAGTTAGTTTATATAAAAATTCTACTGCTGTGATAGGGACACATGTAAAGATGAGCTACTTAAACAGCTAAAAGTGTTTTTATGATTAGCATGCGTTTTTATTTACTTGAGTAGATACTCTGCAATGAGTATTTTCTCCTGACTTTTTTCTGACATTACTGTTTTCTCCTGGGAATCAAAATAGTCTCTTGAAAGTTTTATTGAATATCTGTTAGGAGAGAGTTTTGATCCAGGAAAAGGGCTTTTTGCAGATAAGGCTGATGTAATCACCTTAGACCCATTCCAATAAGGTTATTCAATCTTTATTATCCTGTACTCCTTTACTGGGAGGTGTGGCAGCTATGGAAAATGCTGTGGATGTTTGCAAGCTCTTAGTAGGGACCTGGGTCAGAACTGAGTTAAGATCTGTACCCCCTCTTTCTAGAGGCTTGTAGCCAAAGATGGGCAACTTTCTTCTTGATAATTTCTTGAATATATAAATGTAAAATTAATCAAGAAGGTTGACCTAAAACAGGCACAGTCTACTTGAGGGGCCCGTGGAGGTCTTTTTATATCAAAAAGGGGGAATTGTGGAGGCCTACAAAGGTTTCCTATTGAGATCTGAGCTTGCTTTATCCAGCAGAGCTGAATTAGAGGATTGCTTGACCATGTGCATGGTTTCTACGTGATTGGAAGGGTGTACACTTGGCTGAGCTAGGGGGAGGTCTTTTACCCCATCCCTTGGCATTCCTATAAATAGCCCTTTATAAGAGATGAGGGGCTGGTAGATGAGGATCCAGACTCTCCTGAGGCTACCCTGTGTTTCTATCTATTTCTCTCCCCTCTGCCCTTCTATCTAAATCTCTTATCCCTCACTCCTCAAGAGTACCCTGGGGTAAAATGTGGGAGGCAGTCTCCAAGCTGGGCTTCCACAGAGAAGAAACTGTGGCTGGGATTTAAAATAAATAAATGATATCTATATTTATCTACCTATCTATCCCTAAAAATAAAAATAAAATGATAATCAGGAGTTACACAATTTATGTAAATAAATTCAAGAATGATGATGATGTTCACCATTATTTGAAACTTATAACAATGAATTATTACTGTTTGAACCTGAATGTTCACATAGACTTATATGAGAATATTTGCTCAACAGCTTTGGAGACTATTTTAAATTATGTGGAGCCAATAATAGGCAGACCCTAGCTGATAGAAGTAGGCCACCAGGGACATCTTTGAAGGTCATATCTACTAATCCTGCCTTGCTTTTTTGGTCATGATCCACTAACATGAACAACTCAGCACCACATGCTCCCACTACTGTGGACAGAACCTCCCCACATTGCTCTTCCTAGGTTGATGGAATTTGATCCTCTGAAATTGTGATCTTCAAGTAAATATTTCCTTTATGTTTATGCCATAGCAATGAGAAAAATAACTAATGCAGAAAATTCATGTCAAGAAGTGGGGAATATTGCTCTCATAAATCTTTCCATGTGATTCTTGGACTTTGCTACCAGTTTGTGGGAAGAGTGTGGAAAATTTAGTGATGCTGCTAGAGAAGCACAGTGATGGTGGAAGTGAAGTTAATGTTGTATTTTGGTGGGAGTTCAGATGAGGAGAATGTTGATAGAAACATGCATAATAATGATGATAATCATGATGTTTTGGATGGAAACATAGCATATGAATAGTAGCCAAACATCATTAGCAAAATAAATGTCTATCAAGGAGAATGAAAAAACAGACTATGAATAATTTACACATTCAAATTTTTTACAGCAACAAAAAGAGTAGGCTATTGATGTATCTAGTAATGTCAGCAAATGTCAACACGTGCTATGTAAAAGAAATGAACAGGAAAGGCTATAGAGAGTGTGAGTCCATCTATATTACATTTTAGAAAATATAACACCAAAGAAACTCAAAACACATCAGCAGTTGCCCTACAATAGGGACTGTTGACTAAAATGAGATAATACAAATAGTTTTGTGTAGACAAATCTATTTTATACCTTGGAGGTGTTGTGTTGGAGGTGATTTGGCTGTATGATTTTATCAAAACTCATGAGGTATAGTTGAAATGGATGAATTTTACTGCAGGTAAACCTGGTATTTATTACTTGAGCCTCACCTTGTTTCTTTTATAAACATTTGTACACATGACTCACAGGCTCCACTGAGATTCTTAGATAAAACACAGAATGTTTTTCAACAACAAACTAGACAAATATCACTTATACTGAAATAAAATGCACTAATGTTAAAACAAATAACATATTCTGGATTCCATAAAATTTGAAAGTGCTCTTGCCACATCAAAATAAATAGCACTTAAGCTGCTTACTGTGACAACATAGTAATAGCATATGTACTTGATAGAGAATTTATGGCTAGCATATGTAAGTAACATCTATAGGTTAAGGACAAAACCCAATAAGATGGTTATCAAAGGACTTTTGAAATATTATTTTATTAAATGATAGTATCCCTCAAATCTGATAAACAATCAAAAATGTACACGTGGAGGCCAGCAATATCGTTGAGTGATTTGGAAAGTATTTGATAGAACGGAAAAGAAAACCCATATAATGAATACACACCTGATGATTCCATACTACTCAATCCAGACAAGTGAGTAACAAGTTTATGGGATAGAAATTAGAAAGTGTTTTCCTGGGAGTGAAGAAAAGAGACCAAGAGAGATGGACTTGTAAGGAAATACACTATCTCTTGTAAAACAAATGCTCATGTATATACAGGTGCCTGCCTGGGGAAGGAGAGACACAGTCTGTTGTCACAGTCTGATTGTAGTACCATCCCTCCTAGGGAACTGGCAGGTGACATTAATATCTGACAGTGGAGTATTTTTAGTTGATAGAATGATGTGTACTATTTGACAATGTGCCAGTAGGAAGAGCTGTCACTGGAATTTGAAAGAAGGACCTTTATCAAAATAAAGAGATTCTGTTTGAACCCACCATCAGTTATGAGAGAACACTGAGAAACTGCTGAATCTGCCTGAAGTAAAAGTATTTTCTCAAATTCGCTAGAATCTTTTCCATTTTCAAGTGAAACTAAATTTTTCTGAAACTGAAAGCACAAGACAAGCCAATCACCTGTTCCAGGTGCTTCTGCGGTCTAAGAATGGGAACATGATGTTTATGCTGCCTGAAGTGAACATCAAAAAGGTTTGACTACCAGACACTAAAAGGATTTTTCACGGAGGAAAGTCATGAAATTTCTGTTGAAAGCCCCAGAAATGTCCCTTCGGCACAATAAATATGCAAAAATCATATAGTTAACCACTTTGTGGGGAGCAGAAGGGGTCCACATTTATGCTCACACTTCTATACTTGGCCTCATCTAATGAATAGATTCATTAGCATCAATACATTATTACAGGTTCTGTAGTAATTTATTTACTAATTACAAGAGACTAAACCTTTTGTTAAATATTTTGCATATGTGCTCAGTAGGAATGGTTCACATACATTTATAGCAATAAGTACTCTCATTTCATTTTACAAACAAGAAATATAAAGCTCAGAGAAACTAAGGACTATTCCTAATAGTTTGTAACTTAACTAAATGATGGAGACAGGAGTTGATTCCTGCTTGTCTCTTTTTCTTTCTGGGTCTATAATTTTACGTTCCACTTTCTCTTTTGTCACAAAAAACAAAATCAAATCCTCTCAATGTCTTGGCTCCTCTAGTCATGTCTTCCCTTCCAAGGAGTTAGGTTCTATTGTACAGAATAATTCTTTACCAAATACAAACTGTAGAACAAGACACAATACATATTATATTTTCCTATCAATTTTGAAATAAATTAAGGGACTCAACTGTTAGAGACTAATGGAAATAAAGTTTTCATGGTTATTACTAAAAATCCAATATAGATAAATCAGTAAATTGTTGGTCGAAGACCTTGCTAACTCAGTTTGATTCATACTCAGTTCAGTCCTTTGGGAAACCTTCCTAAGGGAAAAATTAGGGCGGTGGTGGCGCACGCCTTTAATCCCAGCACTTGGGAGGCAGAGCCAGGCGGATCTCTGTGAGTTCAAGGCCATCCTGGTCTACCAAGTGAGTTCCAGGAAAGGTGCAAAGCTACACAGAGAAACCCTGTCTCGAAAAACCAAAAAAAAAAAAAAAAAGGCCTTAAAAAGAAACATCTGAACATCTGAATAGGATTATTTTCTGTCCTGGGTTTGTAGAGCAATAAAAGTAGGAAAGAAAAAAGATCCAGGATGGAGAGGGGAGCTGGCGGGAAGTCCCACGCCTAGTTGAGGACACTTTTGGAACTTGACAGCTACTAGAAATAGGTGAGTCAGTTTTCTTTAAGGGTGTGGCCTCTGGTAGATCAAGTCCACTCCAATGGTAGCCCCAAATCCAAAAGTATTCAGGCAGCACAATTTTGATCTGAGTGGAAAAAAGAGGACATGAAGTTGGGTGGGTAGGGAATATGGGGACAGATCTGGGAGGAGTTGGGGGAGAGGTTTGTGAATATAGTAAAAGAAGTCCATGGTACCGGTGGACATTTAAAAGAACAATGAGCATTTACTCACTTAGTGTTCATGTGTGTATGTGTGTGTACAAATGCACTTATACATGTGTATCAGAGGACAGCTTGTGGGAGCCAATTATATCCTTTGACCCTATGTAATCTAAGGATCAGACATCAGACTTTGTGGCAAATGCCTTTGCTTGCTAAGCTATCTCATGGATCCCTGTCACCTAAATAGTTTAAATCTATTAGCTTAAGAAAGGACCATGGATCAGTCAAATCCTACCACAGCTACCACAGTGAGGAACAAAGTGTAAGATATTGGACATAAGGTCTCTGTGACCAAGATCCCTATACATAAAAGCCTGAAATCCACAAGAAAATTCTCTCAGCTCCGTTGCTCCCCATGCTACAAGAGCCCTCATTTAAAAGGTTGTAAAATCCTGTGCTCATTGCATGAGTCCGCTGTTTGAAACCTGGGGCCTATGCAGGGTCGCTTGGCTCGGCCTGGGAGGAGGGGACTGGACCTACCTGGACTGAGTCCACCAGGTTGATCTCAGTCTGTGGGGAAGGCTTTGCCCTGGAGAAGATTGGAATGGGAGGCGGGCTGGGGGGAAGGTGAGGGGGGCGTGAGGGGGGAGAACAAGGGAATCTGTGCCTGTATGTAGAACTTAATTGTATTGCAAAATAAAAATTAAAATATATATATATATATATATATATATATATATATATATATATATATATAATCATAAAAAAAAAGAAAAAAAAAAAAGGTTGTAAAATCACCCAGTGCCCCTTGTGCTGAGCAATTAAGTCTCTTCTCTGACTTCCTTTAAGTTGCATTCCTGGAAATTACTCAGAACAATGCTGATGCATCTCTACTTCCATCCCTTATTCTCCCATCACAGACTCCCCACTCTTTTATGGAAACTGCTCTGATCAATGCTTTCAATTGTCCTGTTCAATCAAACCCTGTAGTGAGTGCTTCTCTGCCCATCCTTTCCTCAGCCCAGAAGTAGCAATGTGTCTCTCCTTCCATCTTGGAATTATCCTTACAACTCTCCCAAGTTACTGTCTGCCTGCCTACCTACCTGCCTGTCTGTCTATGTGGTCTGTGATGTTACTCTGTCTCTCTGCTTGTCTCTTAAATGCCTTGCCCATTCATTTGCTGTTCCTATCTTTGAAACTTTCTGCCTCATCCTATGTAACAGAAATGAACCAAAGATGTCTCCTGTATGTTGACCTTAATGTTGCTCAGTTCTTCATCTATGTGGAGTCTTCAACTCAAAGCCTACAAGTGCCAAACTCAAAATTTTGGACAAGTTTTCCCAATAAGTTTAATTTTTACTATTTAGAGTCTGCATGGTTGGTGTATATTTTGTGGCTGTAAAAATATATGCTAACTGTGGATAAGGTAAACCATGGCTATCAAGGACTCAGTCCTTCTGCTGAGCTCCTGAGCTCTCTGACATAGACTACCATGTTGCTATACAACACTGTCTGATCCTATAGGTCTGACTTCCAGTGGCCAGTCCTTCTTTAGGGTAGTATCCTGCATTTCTCTCTCCAGACAGTTTTCTGTTGGGAGGTGAAGCTCATGAAGGAAACTGTCCAAGTGTCTTTAGTACTCCTTATTTTTCAATTATAGTATGCCACAATCCTACCTTTTGTGGATTGGTTAAGTATCCAAACTCACTATATGTGTTTTACTGCTTCTTCCACTTCTGCTTATCATCTACATGTTTGTATGACCACGGCTATAGTCTATCTATATATTTATTTATTCTGGTGATAAGATGGGAGAAAAAAATTAAATAGTGTTACAGTGGAAGTTAGGACCCAGAAGGCCTCTAAAAAAATCACTTTAAAATAGCATTTCCTTTTTAAAATCCCTGGCCAGAGTCAGACACAACAATTTTATTTGTTTGTTTATTAGGGTATGGGGTGGTATGTGGAAGCTCATGTGTAAACGGAGGTCAGAGAACAACTTTTGGTAGTCAGTCCTCTCCTTCTGCAATGGATTCTGGGGATCAAACTCAAGTCATCAAGCTTGTGTGGCAGGTGCCCTTCAGGATAGTCTTCAACCCCTCTTCCCTTTCTTTATTCTTTTATGGGGTAATTTCATCTAAATCTGTGGATTTGATGCCATTTATTTATCACCCAAGCCATGCCTTCAAAACTGATGTCTCCTGTAAGTTTCCAATAACTTCTTAGTCCATCATTCTCTACAGACGTGAAACACACCCTAAAGCACACAAGTCCAAAGTGGAATTCCTAATTCCATTTTCTCTTGTTCCTTGAGGGCCTGCATATCTCACTTTACACTACAGCATTGCCACTGAGACCATATGAAAAAGTGAAGAATCACCTTGATGGCTTTCTGTCTTCACCCCATCAAACTCAGTCCTACACTGACTGCTGTTCTCATGCTGCACAGCATCATACTAGCCAGGGCAGTCCTCTTCCCTGACCTGGTGTTCATGGCCTAGTAGTTGACTTGCTTTCATTTTTACACCACAGATAGAGTTTTGTAATCTGAACAGAGTGCATTGTTCCTCTCTCTAAAACACTCTAATGCTTTCTTTTGGCTGCAGACTAAACATCAAATTCTTTACAGTGGCTGCTCTGATCCTTTAAGCCATCAAGACAATAGGCTTCCATCTCCCACTCATCTCAGGGATGTCCCACCAGACTCTTCTATTTCAGTAACATAGCAGGCATTTTTCTGCTTCAATACATTTGTTTCTCTTTACCTTCTGTCTTCCTTTGCTCCAAATCGCTTTTAACATTTGCAGGTCTGCTCAAATGTCACCTTTTAGAGAGCATTTCATGATACTTTCTAAGACTACTAAGATAGCCATATAGATCAACCCTAGTTTTTGCTTCTTTGTAGCACTCACATGACAAGCTCATTTCTTGTGTGCTCTGCTTGCTCACTGTGTGCTTGCTTAATCTTCCTTGTGAGTTCTGCAAATCATATTCTAAGTTGCTAAGACAGTGAGGTCAGAAAATAGCAACTTAGTAACTGATCAGGAGAGCAACCTTTCTCCCTTGACAGTTAACACAAACAATGATAGGTCCAGCCTATATTGTTTTGCTCCCAGGGTCTGTGGAACTGAGGGATATTCAATGAATCTAAGCACACTGAGTTCTTTAGTCCATTCCTTTGTTCTTCTCAGTAAATTCCATCTACACAGTTTCTTTTCTGTTCTCTTAATTAGCTCCTCTCAGTCCCTCCTGCTCTCAGTCCCTGAATTCTACCTAGTTCTTCCATCTCCATCCTCATCTTTGTTCTTCTTAATCAATTCTTCCTAGTGCTCTCAGGGAACCAGTATATATACCCAAACAGTAATTCTTTAGCAAAGCAATTCGAGGCTTGAAGTTTTCAGGGTCACAGAGAGAAGTCATAAGGATCCACACATAAAGCAATAATTGTCAGCTTCAATTACAACCTAAAATGACTTTTTCTCTGGTAGGGTAAACTAAAGGCTAAAATCAATTAGGGAATTTATGTGCTCAAACTATAATCTAGAAATGGCTAGGTAGAATGTTAGGGGTCAGTAAGTCACAAGAAAGCAAAGTATCTTTGGCACCACTTTTCCCGGCTGGTCCCAGCTGCAACCTAAGTCAGAGCTTGTAGCATTTGGTTAGTAAAAGCACTTTTGCTCAGAGTAATTGCTGAGGAGAAAATCTAGGAATAGTGTAGGGCACTTGCTCCCCATTTTGGGTAGCTGTTACCTTGCTTGCTGACCTTGACCACATGTCCTCCCTGTACTGATTTCCTGCCAGTTTCCTTCCTCCTAAACGCTCACCTGAGGTTCTTTGTTTGTGTATCCTGCATTTGGTGTAAACAACTTAGACGCAAGAATGAAGAACATCTGTAGAGAAGTTCTGCCCTCTGGGGTTCTCCCATTGTGCTGTAAGCCTCTGTTTAAGGTTTCCTCCCTCCTTCAATAAATGGCATTCAGCATTCTGCTGAGACTAATAACCTGTTCTTGTCTCTGTTTTTTGATCCACAGTCCCTCGCTCAGACGTGGTGAATGGATGGTGGTAGCATGGGCATTACTGCTACAGAATAGTATTTGGCTGAGAAAGAATTAAAACTTAATTTGAACAAGAAAGAAGCTTGGCACCTATCACCTGCCTGGCCTTGACAGCAATCTCCTTGGGTCAGTGGGAGTAACTACCTTAACTCAGTAGCTAGCAAATGGCTAAAACATCATCCCAGGAATGTGAGCAGTAAATCTCCTAAATTAGGGTCTTGTGTAAATAACCCAGGGTGAAGGTAAGGAGTTGAGGATTTAATTGCTAGTGGTTCTTTTTTTTTAATCTGTGGGTGAGATGAGCTAATGTTTATTTATGTGCAGCTTTGTACTTGGAAAAATGTATCTTTGCTGAAATACTTTTTTCTGGAGAATAGCCCTGGCCAGATATATGTTAATGACAAATAAACGCAGCTGGGGACAGTTGTCCAATTACCCCAAATGTGTAGAGACAGTTGTGCCCAAGACTGAGATGCAATCGTGAGATTACATATACACGTAACATGGAGATGCACGGTAAATGGGGAGAATCATAGCTGTTATTGCACAAGAAGTTTACAACAAGAGACAGTCAGTTCATTCAAAGGGCAGTAATTCCTTAATGCCTTGTGTGATGGTTTCCTCTAACAGAACCCTTAGTTCTGATAGGTTGACCTTCTGAACTCTAGTTGTCACTGCTGTAAACTCTCATGGACTTTTTCTACCAGTGGCTCTCAATAATATTTTGGTTTTAAAATAGAAATACATCATTTTCTCCCCTCCCTTTTCTCTCTCCAACCCCTACCATGACCCCCTCACTCCATCTTAAATTCATAGCCTTTTTTTTTCATTGATTATATCTGTTACATATATAAGCATGAATGTATAAACATAAGCTGCTGAATCTGTTTGGTATTGCTTTTATATATACGATTTCAGGGAAGACCACTTGGTTCTGGTAAACAGAGGACTAATTCCTAGGGAAAACTAATTTTTCCTCTCTCAAGAGGCCCATTCTGTTAAGGACTACCAAACTGATTTTACTAGAAAAATTCTTATATTGTTAGTGTTGTGTTTTTAAAAGTGACATGAATTATATATCTTAAAACAATGTAAATGTGCTATTTCATGCTTCTGGCTCAAGGAATGAACTGTGCTTCCTTTGAATCCTGTGGATGGTCTCAGCTGCCTACTGGCCCATGGCCCTGTCATGAGGATACAGTCACACTGGGCTAAGATACAGCCCAAGCCTTCATTCTTATGTGCTTACCTCTGTAGATGCTCTGTTCCCAAATAAAGTCACATTCTGAGGTACTAGGGGTTAGGACTGCAAGCCTTATTTGGTAAGGTGGCATAATTGAACCTGTAATGATCTGATGGCACATAGTACCAGCTACTGTCTGAGTTCCTGATAGTTGCATTCTGAGTTTTGCTTGATCAAAGCAAGAGTTTGAAAATTAAGTTGTAAGTAAAAATGGGATCACAGAAAGACCTTCTTATCTTTTGTTCTCCAGACAGACTTCTTAAATTATATGTAAAGGCCTGAAGTATACTGAAAATGGCACAATCTGTTTCTTTAATGAGGTGGGGTCATAAGAGATCTCCTATAACTCTAGGCTGTTTTCAACTTCTGTTCCTGATAATAGCACCCAAGATCAGTGTACCAGAGCAGCAGACTTCTTGACATTTACAGTGACGAACTGACTTTTGATTGCACAGTAATTGTCACTGTATAAGCTCTAAGCTATAACTTATAATTCTTATTTTCTCTCAATTCAACCAATATGTTTGAGATACAGCAAAATAAAACTTTATAGTATCTAACATGCGGAAAAAGCCATTTCATGTTTTTAAAATTCATTTTCAATTCTGGTAGACATTTTCCTATAATTAGTTCAGAAAACATTTACAGACAAAACCATTCTGAGATTGTGAGGCAGTATTCAGAGTGTTATTAAATATATTTTCCTGCCTTAGGCTAGAGTCATGTAGTTAAAAAACTATCACCATGACTCATAATTTGTAAGGTCAAATTCTAAAATCAAACTGCGGGGGTAATAAACAAAGTATGATTCAAGAACCTTGGTCTTCTGTGTTGGGGAAGAGTTGCCCTTGACATGGGTAAGTGGCTGTGCCTCCATCTGCCAAGAAGTAATGAAGACTTCAGCTCTGGGGCCTGAAGCTACTGTTCATAAAAGAAGCATCTTTGTGGTACTAACTTCAGACTGAATGCTCTGATTCTCCAAAAAGAAAGACAAGTAATAGATATCAGAAGTGTATTCTTATTTTGTGCTTCAGGAGTCCTCCTCTAGCATAGGATAACACCACAAGAGCTTTACAACTTGCAAAAAGCTTTTGTCTATGCCACCTCATTGGAGCCTCAACTAGTTAGTTTTTGAGATAGTCAGGGAAGGAATTAATCATGTCTATTTTGCAGAGGGGTCACTTAAATTCATGGAGACTAAATAGAGTTTGAAAACTTCACAAAAGTAAGAGAGAGGCTGGGCATGGTGAAATATACCTGTGATCACAGCACCTATGAGACTGGGTTAGTTTAATCAGAGTATTGAAAGTTAAGGGCTAGCCTAGACTGAGTATAGAGAGCCTGTCTCCAGTAAAGTAAGAGATGTACCTAGGGATGGTATGCATGGAATTGCTCTTTGCTGCTATCTGATTCACTTTAATTTTAGTGTTGTCACAGTGTTGTTATCTATAAAATGATGCTGTGTAGCTGGAAGTTTTTCTGTGTCCACCTGGCCCTGAGGTCCCACAGCCACTTATAAAATAAACACTCAGAGACATATTAATTACCAACTGTAAGACCTATGGCAGTCTTCTTGCTAGCTAGCTCTCTCATTTTAAATTAACTCCTTTCTATTAATTTATGTTTTACCATGCACCACGTGTTCCATGGCTTTACCTGCATCCCATTACATGTTGCTCCTTGGATGGCGGTTTGGTGTCTCCTTACTCTATCTTTCTCCTTTCAATATCTCTCTTGGATTTCCCTCCTGTCTCCATCCTGCCCTGCCATAGGTCAATGCAGCTTAATTTATAAACTAATCAGAGCAACACATATTCACAGTGTACAGAAAGACTTCCCACAGTCATGCTGTGTTCTCAAAGTAAAAGAGTGGCCTAGTTGAAAACATCCAGTGCATTCCAGCAGTTGAAGTATCTTATGCCACCAAACAGAAATGCATAGTTGTCTATTCAATAATGGATCTATGAATAAATGAATGAATAATACTTTTGTGACCTGAAGCCTAGCATAGAATGGATACTCACAAATGATTATCTATCAATATCAAGGATAATAATAAACCAATATTTATAAACATAATTTGTAGGTTCTTTCTCTCTAGTGGTGTTTCTATTTGTCTTGGAAAACAAAAGGGAATATTTTATTGGGGAACCAATATAATTTAGTTGCATTGGTTGATACTAACCACATTCATTAATTAATTGGCTGATATTTATGTAAATAATTTCAGCTTCATTGCCTTTCAAAGACAGTTATGTATGTCAGTCAGTTTACATTTCATGGCTGTGTTCCATAAGTTAGGAGCAAACCAGGCCATGGGAGACAAGACCTCCACCAAGAGCAGTCATCAGACAGGATCTGGCATGGCAATGCTTGAGAAGATTCAGTTTATTGTAAGCAAAGAATCTAACAGAAATAGCACTGAAGTGAGGATCACAGGGAGACTAGAGGCTGCCTCACAGCAAGGGGCCTGGAATGTAGAGAGAACTGAATACCAGTTGCTCTCACTCCCACCCTGCACTGTCTCTCTTCCGGGGCTCACAAACTATGTGCCATGTGCATCCTCTCTTTGTCGAATATCTTGGAAATAAGGAGACCATTTATATTCCTCACTGGTCTTGTAGGTACATGTGTATATGCAGCCAGCCCCAACAGCACTATCTCTGGGCCTCACAACAACAATGTTGACAATATGGCACATGCTACCTGAAACTGGCTGTGGATTCATGGCTATCAAGACAAACTCGCTACTTTTCACTTTTTGATAAGGGATTGGTGTAATGAAAAAAAATCCCTTACTTTGGCTTTAGAGCAAAATGGTTTAGGGCAGCCCAGAGAGCTGTAACAATGCTCTGTATACCTGGGATGGCAGAGCTTTTCTACTGAACAAGGTCTTTCTTCTAACACAAAAAATTATTTGACACAGTTTGATGACTGGCGTTGTCCTTTAAAGTTTACCAGCCTTTCCCCTCTTAGACTTGTGGCTTTCCGGATTTATTTTAGATATGCGTGGAATGATGAGAAACTGTAATTAAACTGTCATGAGTTGAGTCTATATTTTCTTCATGAAAATTTTTCCAGTAGTGAATACCTTGAGGAGCTAAAATTGATTTACCAACATTTTATTATCACTACAAGAAAGTTCTATTAGCATCTATAATGTTACTTGTTTATACTTTTCATGTCCACATAGTAGTATTGCTTGGCAGATATGAGTATGATAGCTATAATACTAACCAGACAGCACTCTAGAGTAACGATTTTATTAATGACCACAAAACTCACACTTATCTTTGTGCACTACATTAGCAGTGGAGCAGATTAGAGACAATATCCATTCAGTTTCAAGATTACATCCATTTTTGGGACACAGGCAAATATTTCCCCACAGTATATTAGAGTTCTCTACAGAAATGGGGCCAATGTAATAAACAAGTCAGGGATTTGCTCATAAACATCTCAGGGACTTATAGCTGTGTCTTTCTAGTTGGTGTCAGTGTCTGAAATTACTCAAGTGGGTCTCTGAGCAATGAGTTGGGTCTCAAACTTGTATGTCTATACTTATGATTATATGGGAGAGGGGTCAAAGAAGAATTGATAATTGTTCATTCATAGCCAAAGAGGACAAAACATGAAAGTCCTTCATAAGAGATGTGCAATTTGGCAGTTGTTACATCTATACATCTATATTATATATCACATAATTAATATAAGAAGCATAATGAACTTCTGTGTTGCACTCATTGATATCCCAGATGTTATATGACATAAAGCTACTATTGGACAGAGGAAAGATGTGAACAGTGGATCTGGGAGAAAGAGTTCTTAGAGACAGCCTGGGCCTTGTTCCTGTTGCACAGTCTGGAAAGCTATTATAAAACCCTAGCTGCTGCTTTCTTGATATAAAGCTTAATTTCAAAAATTATAAAGCTCGTTTAGAATATCTTGAGTGATTTCAAAAACAGTTATGAGATCACCAAAAGAAAAAAAGCAAGAAAAACAAAACAAAACAAAAAAATTTCAACTGCATCTTGGGATCAGTTTGACAGCTCACTCCAATCTCTCTTTGGAGCTATGCTGTGCTTTGCCAAATAAACTTTTTCTTAATTGTCTGTGTCTCTTGACTGATTTCTTTCCTTTTAAAAGATATAAACAGAAGGACACTCCCCACCCCAATGGTACCAAAACAAACACTTAAAAACACATGCTCTGATCTTCCATTTACATTTGAATAAAAAGTCTTTGAATAAAAGGTAGAAAGATATCACATAAACAAAAATCATATTATTTTAACAGAAATACTATGAAGTTGAAGATAGAGGAAATAAAAGCTTGCTATTATCTTTATCAGAGGTTATAATTCAGCATAGCTGCCAGCTATAACCAATATTTTTCTGAAATTAAAAGAGCTCTTATTAGTATAAATGCCCAGCATTTTAAATCTCCCATTATGTTTTTTCTCTCTACTTTTAGTTTAAAGAAAGATTATATCAATCAAAGAATACAACATTGTTAAATCAAACATTAAACTCAACTGAGGATATTTTTACATAATAGCTTAATTACATCAATCAGTAAAATTCTAATCAGTCTAATGTGGTTATCATGATAACCCAAATAATGGGAAAAACAAAATAACAGGCTCTATTTATTTCTGTTGTCTCTCTTTACTGAACAGGAACTTTCAAGTAGCCACTTACCATGACAGGAAAAACCCTGATTCTGTTTCAGAAGATTTGAGTATGGAGGGGGCACTGAGAAAACAGTTGCTCACCAGTTTTTAACACAGTTTGGCCATCTCTCCCATTAGGTTGCAATATCTGAAATCTGAAAACTGTAAGCACTATCTATATTTTTCCTTCTTCAGCACTCTTGCAGAACCCAGAGAATTGATTAGTATGCATGCACAGAAAGAAATTTGCTTAACTGAAAAAAACAACCAAAGTGTAAAATTAAGAGAAGAAGAACATGTTTGAATTGTGGATGTTTATTTGGAAACAAAGATTCCAGAGCTCCTATTTACCTCATTGCGACATTGAGAAGCTCTCTTTGAATTTACATTATATTGTATGGACTGTACAATTTTGCATCTTGAAAAGGAAAGTCTACAAAACCTATTGTTTAGCGTACTCTAGGAAATTGTCAAAGTTTTTACATAAATTCTTAATTATTCATTAGACATCTGATAATAAAATCTGACTATCCTTCAATTTTTTTATGAGAAAGCTAAATTTCAGAGCTTCCAAATAAAGTCTTGAGACTACAAAAACATTGACTGAAATAGGATTCCACATGCACCTGTCACCCATGGATTTGAAGTCCTAGCTCTCTGGAGTTCCAGTGGCTCACATCCAAGACCTTTGCCTACATCCATTTTTCTCCCTGAATCACTTTCTCCTTCCACTCTCAATTCTCCTTACTTGTACTGAGTCTTGACTTAGATGTCACTGGCTCTGAGTTTTTTCAGTTCTTCAAAATGGGCAAAGCCATTGTTATCAGGAAGGGAAACTGGAGGAAAGCCATGAGCCCTGGCCAGAGTAAGCCACTGGCACATTGCTTTCACCTGACACCAAAGCATTCCTCTAATGATTGACTTTAAAAACATTCCACACAGTAAATGGAAGGAGCACAGACCAGAGTTCCATGAAGATAAATTGAAGTCTCTTAAGTCCACAAATGCAAATATGTATCTACCAATTAAGCCCACAGACAAAATCCTGGTGATCTGAAATATGCTCTAGAAATTAGTATGAGTCCAGTCATCTATTTTGCTGAACTTTGTAGAAATTGAAGAGAACTTAAAACTTTGAGACAATAGCACAACCTCAGAAAGAATAAGAAATGCTCTATTTCTTTATACATTTGTTCAGCAAATTTCAGTTATGTACTAGTCTGGACAAGAAACTGGGTTTAAAGAATGACTAAACTATACTCTCTGCTATTCAGGAATTCCTAACACATAGGGTAATTCACTGACCATCATCTTGCCCAAGTATCAGGAAATGTATAGGTTAATTTAGTTCTGACTGATCTAAGACAATGGGTAGCTATTGATTTTCTTCTTCCACCATATCCTCGCTTATATGTGCCTGAACACTGAATAACCTCAGTTATCATTAGTAAAGTGGTAGATGTATCAATCATTTAATCATGAGAAAAAATTACTGTAGTATGAAGAATTGCTTAAAAATAAACATATAAATACATTTAAGTTTTTTCTGGAAATCCAGTGAGGAATACATTGTTTCATTATTAAAATTCAACTTGTAATGAAAGAAAAAATGAAAAATTTAATGAAGGGACTATTGTAGCTTAAAAACAAATCAAATTTGTTTTTCCCAAACAACCTTAAAGAGTTGACTATGCCTTTAAATTTTTTTTCTTCACTTTTTTTTAACATATAGAGAACTGCAAAAACAGAAAGTTTTAAATTAGGCATCAATTAACTATATCTTGAGGCCCTGTGTCCAAGCTATTGCATCTTTATTATGTTGTTTTTTAATCTCAACCTCTGACAAAAGATTTACATCAGAAAAAAGAATGTTTTTAAACTTTATTCCTCAAACTCTTTCTTTGAGCTATCAATTCCCTTTTGAAGGAATTGTTACAAATCACCTCTTCCCCTGCCCCCTCACCAAGACAAACATCCCCTGTGACATCAGTGACCACCAGACCCATAAGCCCACCCTGTACCAACTGGGAATAGCTGCTCCCTGACACAGAGCTCACTAGCACCAATTTGACTAAGAGCTGCTCCCTGAGACACAGAGTTCATCAGCACCGATTGGACCAAGAGCCCCAATTAGACCAAGAGCTCTCATTGGACCAAGAGTATCAATTGGATCAAGAGAGGCTCGCTCAGACACAGACACTGTTTGCACCAAGTGGAGGAAGAGATGGGTAGACACCAGTGCAAAAATACAGTCAACAACATAAAGACAAACATGGCATCATCAGAACCTAGTGGTTCTACATCATCAGGACCTGAACATCACAACAAAAAAGAAGCAGAAGAAATTGACCTTAAAAATGACTTTAAGAAGATGATAGAGGTCTTTAAAAAGGAAATGAAAAATTCCCTTAAAGAAATCGAGGAAAAGACAGACAAAAAAATGGAAGAAATCAATGAATCCCCTAAAGAAAGCCAAGAAAAGCAATTAACAGATGAAGGAAACAGGTGAAGATTTGAAAATTGAAATAGAGGCAATAAATAAACACACACTGAGGTAATGCTGGAAATGGAAAATCTGAGTAAATGAACAGGAACTACAAATAAAAGCATAACCAACAGAATGCAAGAGATGGAAGAGAGAATCTCTAGTGTTGAAGATACAATAGAGGAAACAGATTCATCAGTCAAAGAAAACACTAAAACCAACAAAGTCATGACCCAAACTGTTCAGGAAATTTGGGACAACATGAAAAGACCAAACCTAAGAATAATAATGATAGAAGGAGAAGAATACCAACTCAAAGGCACAGAAAACATATTCAACAAAATCATAGAAGAAAACTTTCCCAACCTAAAGAAGGAAATGTTTATAAAGATAAAAGAAGGTTACAGAACACCAAATAGACTGGATCTAAAAAAGAAAAGTTCCCTCACCACATAATAATCAAACCACTAAACATACAGAATAAAGAAAAATATTAAGAGCTGCAAAGGAAAGAAGCCAAGTAACATATAAAGGCAGGCCTTATAACACCTGAGTTCTCAATGGAGACTCTGAAAGCCAGAAGGTTCTGGACAAATGTTATGCAGACACTAAGAGACCGTGGATGCCAACTCAGACTATTATCAAAACTCCCATTCACCATAGATGAAGTAAACAAAATATTCCATGATAAAAACCAAATTTAAAGAATACTTACCCACAAATCCAGCCCTACAGAAAGTACTAGAAGGGAACAATACAACCTAAGTAAGTTAGATACACGCCATGAAAACACAGGCAATAGATAATCTCACATTAACAAATACCAAAGAAGGGAAATGTACACCAACAGCACCACTAAAAAATAGCAGAAATTAACAATCATGGGTCATTAATATCCGTTACTATCAATGGTCTCAATTCACCTATAAAAAGACACAGGAACTTTGAATTAACTGAGTGCACCCTCTCTGATCGTCATGTAAAACAACTTAAAATTAAGAATAAATAAATCTCTAGTAGATACACAAACTAATTAATTAAACAATTAATTAATTAAACAGAAATTAATTAAACAATTAATTACTAAATGATTAATGGGTCAAATAAGAAATCAAGAAATAAAAAAATGCTGTAATCAAATAAAAATAAAAAGACAACAGAGCAAGACCTCTGGAACACATTCAAAACCAGTCTGAAGAAGGAAAATATAGCTTTTAAGCACCCACACTAAAATATCAGAAAGTGTGTAAGTAAATGGCTGAATGATGCAACTCAAAAATTTGTTAAAACAAGAACAAACTGAATCTAAATTCATAGATGGTAAGACATATTCACCATCATCATCATCATCAGAGAATAAATTAATAAAAGAGACAAAGGAAATATTACAAAGAATCAATGAATCTAAGAGTTGGTTCTTTGTAATGATAAGTAAGATTAACAGGTCATTGGCCCAATAGAATGAAGGAAGAGTGGATACAAATTAACAAAATCATAAATGAACAGGAAAACATTACAACAGAATGAAAGAAACTCAGATAATAAGAGAATAGTTTAAAATTTTTTTACTCCATTAAGTTGGAAAGTCAAAAATAAATGGACAAGTTTCTAGATTCATCCAAACCACCAAATTAAAGGAAGAAGAGAACCATAACTTAAAGAGAGCCACAAGTGAAGATATTGAAACAATACTAAAAAAAACTCTTCAAAATAAAATAAAAATTTCCAGGCCCAGATGGATCACAAAAGAATTGTCCCAGGTTATCAGATAAGTTATACATCTAACCCTTCTTCAATTATTCAAAAACAGAAACAGAAGGAGCACTTTCTACTCTTTCTATGAATATAGAAATAAACTGGAACAGAAAACAATATCAAGTCCCCCCACCCCAAATGCTAAATTCCAGACTTAAAAAACTTCATTATGTGCCTGCAAAAGAAAGTCTCCTGGTGTAATGAGGGCTATTGGGTGTCAGCCCCAGATATCCCTCTCCCAGGGTCTGCAGGAGAATCTAACAACCAGCTGGTAATCTAATCTTAGGAATATTAAAGAAGCTATGCACACCATGTTCTTTCAGTCCATTCACTTTATTG
This sequence comes from Peromyscus eremicus, assembly GCF_949786415.1. Taxonomy (NCBI): domain Eukaryota; kingdom Metazoa; phylum Chordata; class Mammalia; order Rodentia; family Cricetidae; genus Peromyscus; species Peromyscus eremicus. The sequence goes on along the minus strand of NC_081417.1, from coordinate 4,270,414 downwards.
TATTAAGTTGATTCTAAATCTACAGCTCCTTTTCAGCTCTCTCACACATTTCTCTGCTGTTCTCTCTTTGTTCTCTTAGTTCTACCCAGAGTCTCTGAAGTTTCCAGTTCTTATACACATACAAACAGCAATTCTCTGGCCAAAGCAAGGTCAACAAGACTTGAATTCTTTCTGGGTCATAAAAGTGGATAAGAGTCTACACCAGGCAGTGACTGTCAGGCTTTCTTTATGACTCTAGGAGGGGGTGACTTATAAAAGACTCAGTGAACTCTTAAAGGGAATAGGGTCAAATGAGAGGGAGATAGACCTTAAATCAATTAGGGAAATCTAAGAAAGGAAAAAAGGGGATCCTGCATTCCTAAGTGTGGTTAGACACTAAGCTGACTAATAAACCAAGGTGAAAGTAAAAGGAGTTAAGAATTTGTTAGTGGGAGTTTAGCTTGGGGCAGTAATTTCCTATCTGCAGGCAGGGTGAGCCCAGGGCACACTTGTTCCCCATCTATCTAAAAGCTGTGGATCAAACAAACTCAGACATGTTGTAATTCTAAGTCCTTAGGTGTCTGAGATTGTCTCAAATAAGATACTTTTGCCTGGACACTTAACACTGACCAAATGCCTGCCAATGAAGATAATTGCAGACCTCTTAGCTTACATTGGAGAAAGGAACAAAGGCCTCATTGTGGGAAACAGATTTTGACTGTGTGACTGTTTTTCACACATAGCTGCGGGATGTTATTCAGATACCCCAAATGTATAGGAGAAGATGTACCCAATAAATGATCAATCACACTGTTAGAAGTTCTTGGGAAAAGAATCAAATGGAAAGGCTACAATAGCACACAAGAAATTCACTGCAGAAAACAGCTAATATATTCAAAAGCCAATATTACTAAAACTCCTGGAGTTTTTACTTCAAATTCCACCAGAGCCCCTGGCTCTAATGGGTCAGCTTTGTCAGTACCCGATGAGTTCCTACTTCACATTTCTGTGGCTTACAGAACTGGTGGACCTTACTGTTAGTCATCAGCAAAGGAGTTAGTGTAGAATACTAAGGGTGATGGCCACAGCCAGTGGGAAAGTGGCAAAGGAGGCAGGTTGACTAAAGCAACATACAACTGTCAGCTCAGAATTTAAAACTAGGACACAGCATCATTTTGTTTTATCACTGTGGGCACAAGACAACTTCTCTTCAGAGAAATCAAACTGTAGACACACACGAACAACTATGTTCTACTTTTAGGGTTCCACATCTACCATTCCTAATTTAAAAGAGTTAATCTGTTACTGAATTTGTACTGCAAAAAATGCTACTTACTTTACCAATAATAAAACAAGAATACAGAAAGTACTCAGTGTCTATTGGAGAATGATTCCAGAATCCTGAAGATGCCAAACTCTGTAGTGCTCAAATCCCTTCTTTAAAACAATCTCCTGTCTACATAGATGTTATGCAGATCCTGCTCTGTGTTTTAAACCTTCTTTGTATTACTTTAAGACCAAAATCAGTGTAAATCTTGTCTAACTATTTGCCATATTTTTATGGAATAATGGCTAAAATGACCCTACATAGTCATTCAGAAATGAACATGATTTTAAAATCAAGTTAAAAACCAGAACATTTTAAGCAGTTCATGAAACATCAATCATCTATTCAAACTTTCCAGGTACTTTTTGGTTATTCACTGATCTAAGTGCAGATATAATCTAAATGACTAATGCACAGCTCTGGCTTGACCTAGAAAGTGTTGGGCGGTCTCTGAACTAATGAGAACCAAAATAGTAGAGTTGTATATGAACTACAGAGAGGCAACAATGTCTTGCTGGACAGATCCAGTGTCTACACTGAGTCATATATGCTGCAGCTTGATCCTTCTACTGAGATGATGGACAAGCTTCATCAGATTAAACATTGTAGCATCTAACTCCACATGTTCTGGCATGGCACCTAGCTTTTACAAGGAGAAAATATACTGACAGATGGATAAATGACTGAATGAGGCAGCCTAAGTCCAAACTTTAATTCTGCTTTGATGATCTGTGATTGTTATCTCTAGTAACAGTCACTGCAAAGCAAGACAGTGTTTGGTCCTGGGACATGGTCTCCTTGTGATAATCTGGGTTGTGGTATAAGGCTTGGGTATAGATTTTGGTGGTATCACCATAGAAATGACCTGAGGATGGTGAAGATGCTGGATCTAGGACTTCGATGAGAACAATCAGGCTTGGGATTCAGTTCTCTCTGGAATGACTCTTTAAAAATGCAGCCCGCAGTGAGATTCTGTGAGAGAATTCAAATGAAACCAACATGATGACAGGGACCAATGACACTGAATCATGGCTGAAAATACTATTCTCTTTAGAAAAAAAAGGAACAAATAAACAAAACACCTTTACATCTTGAAAAGTAGAAAGAGTAGAGTGATAAATTCTCATTTACTTCGGCACTGGCTAGTCCATTGAGAACCAACATTGTTTCACATATGGCCCCTCCCCACAAATATAAAATACACTTTTATTTTCAAATTTTGGGCATATGTTTATAAAAGAGAAATATTTTAAAAGCATACACACAGAAATATCATAAATAGATAGATAATGTTATTAGTGCTTTAATACTATCTAATATACAGTCAATATTCTAAGCTTCTTAGTGGGTTGGTAATTTTTCATTTATCTACATAGAATCACAACTAGGCTCTGTATATGTATCTGTACATATATATTGCAACCAATTGATATGCCATTAAAAATCTTCTAGTGAATGTACTTACCTATCTTCTTGCCATTTGTCTAACAAAGCTTACTAGCCCTTTCAAGTGGCCTTGAATAGCATGTCCCTGATTTGGCACTCATCCATCTTCCACCTTTACATACTGTGGCTCATATAGAAATAGAGCTAGCATTTAGAACTAGGACATTGAGCAAATTGAAATTTGTCTTTCAGGAAAGATCAAACAAACCATGAATATTGAACTGTACTTCTCACACCTCAAAAAGTCACACATGCTGAGGCTTTTCACCTTTTCTGATGTGAGTGGCCCTTGTCATATGTAGTCTGGATTTATAGTTTATTAGAAGTGCACTGTTCAGTCAGGGTGGATAATAACATTCAAGGCAATGAAAAGTGTTAAAATTAAGGTAGAGCTGGACAAACTCTGACTTCTTAATAGAGGCCCTTCATAGAGCTTCTAAAATGAAGTTTGCTGAGATACAAGATGTCCTGCCAGGACTTTAGTCTGTCTGATCAAATAAAAAATTCTTGTCTCTTAATTTATGATTTAATGTTTGAAGTCATGCAAATAAAAGGTAGAAATGAGGAATTATCTGTAATTAAATGCTTTTGAATACACACACACACACATATGTATATATCCTTTATCACTTTTTGAACTCCATAGGGTTCAACATTTGACCTAGTAAATTGTAAATATGGAGTGAAACTAAATTAGATGATACAGTATTCTCTCAGTGACTAAGCCTTTCTGTCTGGCATCAATAGCTCAAGTGTGGTGATGTTGTGTGGTGATGTATTGTGTACCCAATATATTTTGTACCCTAATAAACTTACCTGGGGATCAGAGTTCAGAGACAGATACTAGATTAGACATAGAGGCCGGACAGTAGTGGCATATACCTTTAATCCTATCATTTGGGAGGCAGAGATCCATCTGGATCTCTGTAAGTTCAAGGCCATACTAGAAACAGAGTCAGACAGTGGTAGCACATGCCATTAATCTCAGCACTTGAGATCTCATGCCTTTGCTTGGGAAGCACACATGCCTTTAATCCCAGGAAGTGACATGGCTGGGTGGAGAACCATATATAAGGCATAATAAGACAGAAACTAAGCAGCAGTTTAACTGAGACTCTCAGGGGTAAGGACTGAGAAGCTTTCAGTCTGAGGAAACAAGATCAGATGAGGAGTTGGAGAGGTGAGGTTGGTTGTGGCTTGATCTATTTCTCTGATCTTTCAGCTTTCACCCCAATATCTGGCTCTGGGTTTCTTTAGTTATAAGACCTTTTAAGAATCATGTTACATTTGGTGCCCAACAATTGTGGCACAAATTCAAGAAAAAGCCTGTGGCCTTGCAGTCCCTAGCTCAGGCCTGAGCTGCATGGGGCCAGTTGTGGTGGTGCATGCCAATAGGATTTGTTGAAGGAGGCAGGGGCAGGAAGATCCTGAGTTCGAGCAATGTCAGCCTGGGAGGCTTGCAGAGGAGAAGCTGCTGCCAGTGCCATGCCACAAATGGTTGCAGTGGGACTATGAAGGTGGCAGCTGCTGCTCCAAGTTGCCAGCTGCTTCTCACTGTGTTGGTGGCAATGCAGTGCTGCTACCAGAATGAAGGGTTTACTGCTGCTTGTTCAGAGAACAATTAATAGGTCCATTGTGTTACAAGAAAGCATTGGCAGAGGTCAGTTCGGAGAAGTTTGGTAAGGCAAGTATGGGGAGAAGAAGTTGCTGTGAAGATATTCTCATCTAGGGAAGAATGTTCACGCTTCCAAGAGGCAGAGATTTATCAGCCTATGATGTTATGTCATGAAAACATCCTAGAATTTATAGCAGCAGACAACAAAGACAATGGCACATGGACTCAGCTGTGGCTGGTATTGGATTACCATGAGCATGGATCCCTTTTTGATTACTTGAATAGATGCACTGTTACAGTAGAAGGGATGATCAAACTCCTCTGTCTACAGCAAGTGGTCTTGCTCATCTTCACATGGAGATTGTTGGTTCCCAAGGAAAGCCAGCTATTGCTCATAGAGATTTGAAATCAAAGAATATCTTGGTAAAGAATGGAGCCTGTTTTATTGCAAACTTGGGACTGATTATGAGACATGATTCTGCAACAGGTACAGTTGCTATTGGTCCAAACCACAGAGTAGGCACTAAAGTATTATGCAATGAACCATGAACATGCTTAACAGTGACTTTGAAGTCTCCAAAAAGATGATAGAACCCCACAACAAAGATTCCATCAGGACAATGATAATGCCACCAAGCTGACAAACACCACCCAAAAGACTGGCTTTGGACTACAAACTTCTCAGGACAATTTCAAGATGGCTAGCTGAGATGATCCAGCCTCACAAACTACTCAAGCAAGGAGTTGAGACAAGCCCTGCACTTTCAAATTATGCAGAGACTCATCTCCCAGGACTTGACAATTAACCTAAAAATTTTTTTCAGGATCCCCTAAAGATGCTTTTTGTTCCCAATCAGCAGGAAGTAATTTTAAGAATACAACATCCACATTCCCAAGAGGGGGATGGGTGGGTGATTTTTGGTCTTTCAATGGATTATAGATAACTGTCACTGTTTAGCATGGTTGGTTACAAGTTGTTATTGTTAGTGGTCAGGAAAAAGGCTAAACAAAGAAGATTAGATTTAAGGTACTTGTTTGAAAATAAAGGAAAAGAAAAAAAGAAGATATAGATATAGATATAAGTTAAAAGGTAGATTATTGAAACTACTCTGAAAAGAAAAAAAAAGAGAGAATATGGATAGATGTAATGTGAATTGCTAAATGGTCTTATTAATAAAAAAAAATCCTGGAACCAGGTATTGAAAGCTGAAAGATGAGAGAAACAGAACAAGCCACAGCCAACCTCACCTTGCCAATTTCTCAGCTCATTTGATTTCCATTATTCCTCAGACTGAAAGCCTCTGGGTCCTTACCCCTGAGGGTCTCAGTTGAACCACTGCTTTGGTCCTGTCTTCTTACACCTTATATACCATTCTCCATCCAGCCATGTCACTTCCTAGGATTAAAGGCATGTGTGATTTCCAAGCAACGGCATGAGATCTCAAATGCTGGGATTAAAGGCATGTGCTACCACTGCCTGACTCTGTTCCAAGTGTAGCCTTGAACTCACAGAGATCCAGATGGATCTCTGACTCCCAAGTGATAAGATTAAGGGTATATGCCACCACTGTCTGGCCTCTATGTCTAATCTAGTATCTGGCCCAGATAAGTTTATTATGGTACATAATAATTGGGGTACACAATATATCACCACATTTCCCCCTTTTTGTCTAAAATAATAAAAGAAGGTCATAACTAATATAAGAAAAACTATGTACAAAAAGTACAATAACTATATGAAATACATACAGGCAATAAATACATCAACAATGTCTAATCTATTTGCCTTTGACAATGTCAGTGAAAATACTCCATTATCTATCCTATTTCAGTGAGTCCAAAATGTACCTAATTTACTTTCCATCCCAACTTGTGTTACCAACTGAAAACTATCTTTTGATATCTTTCAAACTTATATACCTTACACCTCTTAGTGAGTTTCTGTTCTGAATTTCTTAACAAGGAAAACTATATCTATAACTATCTAATCTTCAACTCCCTCTGAGACCTGAGAAGGAAATATTACCTAGTAAAACAGGAAATGCAAATAAGCAAATTCCAAAAAATGTGAGTTATGACAGAAACAGCCAGTTGCCTGGACAGTCACCCAAGGTTTCTCTGCAATGTTAGGATTTTGGCCTACATTCAAGCACTCAAGGCAAGAGTACTTTCTTGCCCAGTGGCTAACTTTTGCCACATTGAGAGTAAACTCCATAGGGAGTTTTTTCAATGCCGATCATCTTCTCTGAAGTAGGTTGGTACTGCCAGGAGCAGACATGTCTCATTGTCATAAAAAATAATCTATGCTGTTAAAACATTTTAAATGGCATATTCTATAGATCTCTGAAGTGTTTGAAGATGGCCTGTCTATCTAAAATATATTTCTGTTTAACCTTGAAAACATACCTAAAATAACTACAAGTTTGCTTATAATGACTAACTACTAACTTTCATTTCTTTATATCCTAATTAATTGATAAAACTAACTTTCAAGGACTAGCAATTTTCATTACATTGTTAAATGAACTGTATAGGTACAATACCTTGAACAAGATTAAAAATATATGTATAGTATTTTTTAAAATCAATCTCAAATTTGTATCAATATACATAATTTGTATACAATATACAAAAACCCAATCCAATGTAAAATATTTAAAATTAGTAGTTGCCTTTTAAAAGTAGATTCAATAATCTACCTTTTGATCTTATCACTCAAGTCTGTACATCTTTTCACATATGGTCTCTAAATAAGTAAGAATGTGACTGAAGTAATGATTTGCCTGTAATTTTTTTAACATAAGAGAGAGTTCTCTTAACTTTATTATTAGAAAGATACTATTTTATCACAATGAAAAATTAAGATAGGATAAAAAACTGTGAAGAAGAAATTGAAAATCATGTATTAATACAATCTAGCTTATTTTTGTGAACAGAATTTTATGCATGGATTAGTGTAAGGATTCAATAAAAATGTGATAATAGAGACACAAGACATGTTCCAACTAAACATACAGTGTGCTAGACATGTTCATGTAACTTGTAAACTCCTGGGAACTGATGTGAGAGAAGTTCTTCTGTGAGGAACATGGAGAGAAGATTAAACAGCTTTTGTAACAAACCAGCAGAGAAGAAAATTGAGAAAAGATGAGGTCTCAGACTAGGAAAATGGGCAAATACATGAAACAACCAGAAATATTCACGCAACATGAGACCTGGAAGGAGACTTTCAGCAGCAAACAGACTTCTGGACTGTTGAATGACTGACAAGATGAATGATTAGACTGCTTTATCCAGAAAGTTTGAAAATTTCTGTACCTGGCGTGATGAGAAATTAAGTCATGACTTCAAGTATTACTTACTTTATAAAGTTACTTATCTCTGGTGGAGCATTTTCCTTTAGGGAACATTGTATGAACTTTTTTTCTAGAGAGTCATACCAGATAAGGCACCAGTGACCAACAACACTATGAGGCCACTGAAGTCCATCTTAACATCAGCAAAACAGTGAGTTTACTTAACTTACTTACAGAGCATGGGAGAGTGATGCTGTTGGATAGTCTTTCTGTATGATGTGATTATGTGTTGCTACTATTAGTTAATAAAGAAGCTGCTTTGGCCTATGGTAACACAGGTTATATTCAGACATGAAACCTAAGAGACATACAGGGAGAAGAAAGGCCGAGTTGACAGAGACCCTGTGAACTGCCAGAGGAGCAAGATGCAATAGAACACAGGTAAAGCCACGAGACCCGTGGTGATAAATAGATCAACAGAAATGGGATTCTTTAAGATGTGATAGCTAGCTAGCAATAAGCCTGAGCCATAGACCAAACAGTTTATAATTAATATTAAGCCTCTGAGTGATTATTTTATTATTTTATAAAAACAGCTGCTGCCTATGTGGGACAAGGCAGGACTGAGAAACTTCAGTCTACAGAGTGATTATTTACAGGAACATGGGTGACCCCCAAACAGCTACACCAAAGAAAAGTCTTACTGCAAAATGGATGACAGCTTCTCTAAGGCTGTGTAAGTGGAGTCTTCCCTTCAGCTAATATTCCACATTGTATATACCATACTACCTCCTGGGACCATGAGACCATGTGCAGTTTGGGCAGAATCATAAATAGCTAGGAGCAAGATGTGGCAGGAGGGGTCGGAATCTCTGTTGAGGTATTACGGAGCCTCTCCCTCCCCTCTTCTATGAGGGAAGATTAACAAGCCTGATCTTGATAGTTTTCGGCAAGTAGTCACAGCTACTCTGATAATGATGGGAATAACAGTTATCCTCAGAGGGCAGCATTCTGTAACAGAGAGGTTGTCCATTTTTGCATATTTTTAGTAAGTAAAGATATCACTTATAAATTAAGTACTGTAACATCATCTATTGTTTTTATTTTTTAAATTAAAATATAGTTACATAATTTCCCCTTCCTTTCCCTACTCCTAACCTCTCCCATGAAACCCAATTTCTCTCTTTCAAATCCATGACCTTTTTCTTTAACTGCTGTGTGTGTATTCCTATATAAATAAAATCTGCTCAATTAATATAATGTTATTTATATGAATATGACTCCAGGGATGACCACTTGGTATTGGTTAACAAATTGAGGAGTCTCTTCCCTATGGAAGGTTATTTAATCCCAGGCTTAGCATTCCTTAATTGCTGACAATGCTTTGTCTAGGGCTGTGAACCAAAGATTTTTCTCTTATGTGTTATATCCCCAGCAGCCATATAAAAAGCTAGGCATGGGCAGTGCATACCTGTAATCCTGTTGCTGGAAAGGCAGAGACATGTGGATCCTGAATAGTTTGCTAGCATCCAGCCAACTAAAATCAATAAACTCCAGGCTCAAATAGAGTCCCTGTCATAAACAAAAGGCAGAGAAATGACTGAGAAAGATATCTGATGTCAATCCCAGCCTCTGCATAAGTGTGTGCACCCATGTGAACAATACACATGCTGTGTTGACTATTGTTATGTCAACTTGACATCAGCTGAAGTTATTGGAGAGGAGGGAGCCTCAATAGAGAAACTGCCTCCATAAGATCAGGCTGTAAGCAATCCTGTAGGGCACTTTCTTAATTATTGATCAATGTGGGAGGGCCCAGTTCATTAAAGATGTGGCTATACCTGTGCTGATAGTCCCGGGTTCTATAAAAAGGCAGGCTGAACAAGCCAGTAAGCAGCACTCCTCCATGGCTTCTTCATCAGTTCCTGCCTCTAGGTTCTTTCCCTGGTTGAGTTCTTGTCCTGACTTCCTTCAATGACGGACTATGATGTGGAAGCAGAAGCCAAATACTCTTCCCTGAACTTGCTTTTGTTCATGTTTTTTCATCATAACAAAATAGCCCTAACCTTGATAGTAGCTAAGACAAAGATGTGAGGAGGGGAAAAGAAGGAATAAAGAGGGGTAGAGAGAAAGAAAGAGAGGGAGGAGGGAGAGAAACGGAGAGAAGGATGAGAGAGAGGAAAAAGGGAGGGGAGAAGGAGGAAAAAGAGAAGGAGAGAGGGAGTAGAGGGGGAGGGAAGAGAAAGAAAGGGGGAGGGGGAGAGAGAGAGAGGGAGAGAGAGAGAAATAGTAAATAAAAAATTAAAAACCATATAAACACATCCACTTTCCAGTGAGAAGAATTCATGAGGAGACTTGTCTACTGTATGATAGGAGTTCAGACTATGAATTATGTATTCAAAAGGATGTTTTCTGTCAGGGCATCCTTAGATCCCACAAACCAGGTCATCCAAGTGCTCCACTCCATCTATGCACAAAGTCAATCGAGAATCAGCCTCACTTTCTATTTGCTATGCTCTCCAAACTCCAGCCTCTGCAAACCAGAGATGAAGTAGCAGCAGATTCAGAACCTAGCACTCATTATTCATGCCTCGTGAGCACATGACCAGAAGCTGCGAAACTCATTCTGATTCATGGCAAGCATGGAGCTGCATTGATAGAATTTTAAACAGACAGTTCCTTAGGCAAATTATTTTTATAGCTTCTCTGTGACTCTACATGCTGCTTAGCCAATAAATCTAGCCAAAAATAAAACTATTAGCCTGAAAAATGTATATAATTTGTGAATATGCACTACAAATTTAACAGATACAATCTTTATTCCAACTGAGAACCAGTGCTTTAGAACGGTCTTGGATGGCTGAGTGCTTATTTCAATGTTTATTCTGCAGGCATTTGTTTTAGGATCATAACTGTCAACAGGAGCTGGTATGTGAGCAGGAGAATATTTAGGACTATTGTTTTTCTGCTCACTTGGAGTCTGCAAGAGATGAGTCTTTCACTTCAAATGGCAGAGAGCTGATAAGAAAATGCTGGTTTTCTTACCTCCTTTCCTTCACAGTAGCTTAAGCCTGAAAGGAGAACTGTGAGAAGGTGATGAGAAGGTGACTTTTCAGCAAGCCAGAGTATTTGAACTACTAAATAGTCACAGACACTTGAAGTGAAGAAAAAGATAATATGAGATGTGTGGTGATATTTTATTTGTGCTGAAATGTGGTGATATTTTATTTGTGCTTTAATAAATAAAGCTTGCCTGGAGATTAGAGGGAAAAGGCCAGCCATTATAAGTAAACAAATAAGTCAGGCAGTGGTAGCACACACCCTTAATCCTATCATTTAGCAGGCAGGATCTCGGTGTGTTCAAGGCCACACTGGAAAGAGAGTCTGGTGTGGTGGCACATGCCTTAATTCTTACACTATTTAACCATGAAGGTCTGGAGGTCAGTACAGACAGACAGAAAGTGACAGAGCTGTGCAGGAAGAGAAAGTGATGTAGCTAGACAGAGAGCAAATCAGATGGCAGAACAGCAAGGCATATAGACGTGGGTAGACAGGAGGTAACTCACATTTGGAAGCTGCAGAGTTGATAAGGTAAGGCTGACTGGTGACTTTCCCCATTTCCCTCATCTCTCTGTGTTTTTTATTTAATAAGACCATTTAGAAATTCATCTACAGAGACGTGTGATTTGATGTACATACAGCAGCCTTCTTTACCAGTGTGACTGTAGCATAAACACATGCTCATGGTTCTTTACGTTTCCACCCTGTTTCTGAAAATTGTCTTCTTCAGCATTACCTTTTTCCTAAGAGATGGGAAGGATGTAGGCACCTCAAAGTCAAAATTCATCAGGCACTTATATTTTCCAGAGGAGGATGCTCTCAGACACACTGGTGTTTCTTTTACAGCTCTAATGATTATCTTGTACTTTAAATGTTTCTTGGGTTATCTTGGGATAGCTATCACTATACCCTAATTGTAATATACCTACAAACAGACCATCTTTGTATCTCATTTTCTTTCACACTTAATTCTCATAAGTAACACCCAAACTAGTAGGAGTAGTCAGACTTCTCTGAAAAAAAAATCTATTACTTCAGGAAGTTGGTGATTAAACCAATTTCTAAAGCACAAGCATTGATTGATGGGAACCATACACCAAACATTCAACAACTCAGGTGAATAAAAACACTGTAATAATTAAACAATGGTGATTTCCAAGAACTATAAATTCAGTGTATTGTCATCACCATCATCATTTATCTACAAAACAAAATAAATTACATCATATTTTTATGACTTTTTATCTTTTGCTGAACTCAAGGTTATTGTTTATATGTTGATCACTGTGCTTCTATTATATCAGATTGTAGCTCAGCTTTATGAAATATGAAGGAAAGAGAATAATTAAGTATTTCAGTTTTGCAGGGGAACTAAATCATTCACCCTCTTTTGAAGAATCCAAAGTATACATAAAAGTAATATATAAATGAACTCAAGAAAATATTTACAATAGTAAGTCACAAGAACAATTATTCTATTCTGATGAGGTTAAGCTAAAATGAGGAAATAGTAGGCATGAGATGTAATTCTACATCAATCTCTCATTATTTTTTTTTTATTTTTGTTGTATTTTGAGACAGGGTTTATTTATGTTGTCCTGGCTTTCCTGGAACTCCCTTTGTAGATCAGGCTGGCCTCAATCTCACAGAGATCTGCCTGCCTCTGTATCCCAAATACTGTGATTAAGGGCATGCACCACCACTTCCCAGATATTTTTATAATTTTTATTAAAAATGATGCATGTTATATGATTTGAATGGTGAATGACATCACCTGGTTTGAATAACATAGCATATAAAGTAAAAAGAGTCAATTGTTAAAAAAATCAGCAAGTAAGTCTACATTATTCATTTCAGAGTTATAACTTTCCAAATGTTTTCATAGAGTGTGGTAAATAACAAGAGCTCTGGAAGTGCCTGAGCTACAAACGATGTTGGTCTCTATCGACATCCTCCAAAGGCTGATTAGCACCAGACCATGACCAAACAAACATCAAGAAATGTAACACTTTTAGTTTAGGTTGAGGAAATTCAAAGTAAAATAGATTATAATGTAACATATGTTTTTTTTTTAAGTAGGGTGCTTTTTCTAGAGATTAGAATTCATGCTGAATGACATGACAGTGCCCTTCACATGGAACAGGACTAGAAAGCTAGGTTGGGTACGACGAGCATATTTCTGGTGAGCTAGTGATGTAAAACACTGAAGACAGATGTAATATGTTTCTCAAAGTTCTGAACGGACGAGTCATGGAACTTTAGATGCTAGATGCATATGGGCATCTCTCTGACCACATTAGTGCACTGAGTTATCAGAAACCTTAGATCAGAAGACTGGAATTTAAATGCTAATGCTTTCCTCCCAATGACCTTGAAGATCTTACTTGTCTCAGTCTTTTACATTGTAAATTATAATAATATCTCATCATGTATTATACATTAGTAGAAAAAACACTACGATAAATATAAAATCAGTACAATTGAAGGCTGCAGAGATGACTCAGCAGCTAAGAGCACTTGATGATCCATTAGAAGACCCATGTTCAGGTCATAGTACCCACATCACGTGTCTTACAACTGTCTAGAACTCCAGCTCCAGGGAATTTGACACCCTATTCTGGCCTCCATGGGTACTAGACACACATGTGCACAAAGCCATATGCAGAGACACACATACATACACAGAAGTAAAAATAAAATCGTTTTCAAAGTCTATGTACTTAAATATTGGACTGAAACTCAGAAGATTTGATACAAAACAAGACAAAACAAAAGAAACAAACAAATAGAAAAAGAATCCTCCCTAAGAGTGTGGATTATTGAGAGAATACAAGAATAGAACACAAAATGGAAAGTGAGATGATGAGAACCACACACACACTGCAGGGGTCTTTCACTTCACATCAGCTCTGGGTGGATAGATAATACATTAACGCTTTGGTTTGATTGGCAGGGACAAAATCAGACTTGTGTTCTTTAAAACTCATTCAACTACAAAACGGATAATGGAGGGGATGTAGAGGACTGGCCTGGAATCCAGCATTGTTGGAGTAGATCCAGGGGAATCACATGTTTGAGGCCAGCTTGGGCTTTGCTGTAAAACCTTGTCCCTCAAATGCAAAGGCTGAGGCTGTAGTTCAATTGTGGGAAGCAAGGTCCTGGGTTCAGTTCCTAAGACTGCCAGAGAAAGAAGAAAACAAAGAATAATGGGTCCAAGGGCTGTGAGCACTCTGTTATACACAGCTTAAGCCACATCTGATAATTTGTCTCCCCAGAGTGTGACAGTTATTCAGTGTATTTTAATAAGTGAAATTTTGTGACAGAATGCTGCTTCTAAGCAAAAGTGAATCTTAAAATGATTATTTTCACATGACTCATATTGAAAAATTCATCTTAGGTGGAAGGAACCAGCTAAGTACTAGAAAAAGTTATCTTAAATATTTATTATTTTTGATTCTATTGTATTCTGTTTCTTTTGTCCATAATTGCCATTTTTCTTTGTTCTAGATGGCAAAATACAAATTCTATATCTTATTAAGGTCAATGATTCCTTCTTCTTTTTGCTTTATTGTTTTGAAGATTAATAAGGCCTCTGTGTGCCTTGCCCATCTGGAACACATCTACTTATGCTTATCAAGTTATAAGCAAAACTGATGATGGATTTAAAAGAAAACACTAATTTGTTTTGGGTGTTAACAATAAACACGTTAATTGTAAATGACATTTTATGAAACACAACTTATTTTTTTTTAAAGAAGTTAGAAAAAGGGGAATATTACTTTATAATTTTATAATTTCTTAATGAGTGGAACCATAGAGAGGAACATATATATATATATATATATATATATATATATATATATATATATATATATATATATATTCATAAATATATGAATTACTTTGAGTTATTCACCTTTTAAATTATTGTGAGTTATAGATACAGGTATATTATTTAGCTGAAATGTATGAAGAAAACCTGTTGTAGTGGTTAATACTCATAATCCCAACATTTGAGGGCTGAGACAGGGAGATTGCCAGGACATTAAGGCCAGCCCGCTTTAAATAGTGAGATCCAGGCCAATCAGAGCTAATAGTGGTACTATGTCTAAAAACAGACAAATAAATAAACAAATGAAATATATGAAAAAATCCAATCTCAAGCAGAATTTGAAAATGAAGGAATACATCATAATCATTTCAAGATAGCCACAGACCTTCTCTGACATGACAGAAAACCAAGCAGCTGATGATAGCTTAAATATGATTTATACTGTCACAGTGATATCATTCCAACAACTTTTTGTATTCTTTAATTAGAATCCATTTCACTTTGAGTAAGTCTTTTAACAAACATTGTGGGTGATATGGTTTAAGAAGGCATTCTCGCCGGGCGGTGGTGGTGCATGCCTTTAATCCCAGCCCTCGGGAGGCAGAGCCGGGCGGATCTCTGTGAGTTCGAGGCCAGCCTGGGCTACCAAGTGAGTTCCAGGAAAGGCGCAAAGCTACACAGAGAAACCCTGTCTCGAAAAACCAAAAAAAAAAGCATTCTCAAATTGCATGTGTAGGGGCTAAAACCTCATAAGAATTGTTTAGGTCCTAAGGAGAGATTTGTCTTTGGATGGAGTATTCCTGCCTTCCTCAAGTGAGTTCTTACTATTTTATAACTGGATAGTTGCCATCAGAAGGAAGTCCTACAAAGGGAAGTGACCTTGAGTTTTGTCTCTTTTATGTGTACCTGATTTAACTTTCAGATTTCATCAAGGAAACACTCAGAAGAAGCCAAGAAAGTGCTGGTGCTCTGTTCATGAACTTCCCAGCCTCCAGAATCAGAAATCAACGTGCCCCTGACCTCTATAAATTACCATTTCATGCATTCTGTTACATCAGTGAGAAAACAGCTGGAGCAATATGGTAATATCATACATAAGATATTGGCAAGATACTGGCTCACTGAGTAATACAAATATCCCAAATACTGTTACATTTTATTTTACAGTATAATATTTGCTCCTTAATACCACAGATTATATTAAAAGCCTCTTTGTTATGAAGCTGTTAAATTTATACTGGTCTTTATAAAGTGTTTCAAATTACTAATGCTCATTTGAAAGTTCATGTTTTATCATTTGCAATAAATATTGAATTGTGCCTTTCTTTGAAATGACAGGCCTACTCTGTTCATTTCAGAGGAAATGTGTGACAAATACTCATCTAAACACTTATGGTTTGTTAGTCAGCATTGTCTCAAGCAGAAAATGTGCACATGAAGATAAACGGCTTGTTCATCTTGCAACCCAAATGATTATAGATGCCTTTCTTTGTGAGTCTCTGTGGAGTTTCATTGTTCAGTGAATATGCCTTACATTTATTCTTTGATTCACAGTAAATTAAAAGATGTACTTGAGATCCTGAAATGGGGTCATTTTTTCTTTCCATCAAGGATTCTTATGTGATAATAGCATTAAATGTTTAGAGTCGTGGTAAAGAACTAATTGCCATTGCCCTGATTTATGATAAGATGCCAGAGACTTTATATATCAGGTTTGCTTCCTTAAAATATTAGTGCAAATGTCAGCACAGTGAATAGGGAAAATGTGCATTACAAAATAGTTTTGACCTTATACGTTCCTTAGGAGTTCTGCAAATTACAAAATGAGAACCATGGCATAGGTTTTCCTTGAGGCATTGTCTTAGTTAGGGTTTGTATTGCTGCAGCAAAACACCACAAACAAAAAGCAAGTTAGGGAGGAAAGGCTTTATTTGGCTTATGCATCCACATTGCTATTCATCAGTGAAGTAAGTCATGACAGGAACTAAAACAGGGCTGGATCCTGGAGGCAGGACCTGACTCAGAAGTCGTGGAGGGGAGCTGCTTACTGGCTTGCTTCCAATGGCTTGCTCAGCCCACCATCTTGTAGAACCCAGGACCAGTAGTCTTGGCATGGTATCACCCACCATGGGCTGGGCCCTCCCCCACTGATCACTAAATGAGAAAATGCCTTCCTGCTGGATATCATCAAGGCATTTCCTCAACTGAAGTTCCTTCCTCTGGTGACTCTAGTTTGAGTCAAGTGGACACTCAAAACCACTCAGTACAGGCATGTTAGGATACATGACCTCAGTGGACTTTACTAGATGAGCTGAGGAGGTAACTCAACTTGTGTTGTTCAGGTATGGTTCAGGTACAGGAAAAAGCAATTCCCACCACATATGCAGAGCCAGGGCTTACTGAGAGCTCTACTTGACTTGAAGAACAAAAACATGGGCATAGTGACAGTGCTTGGCAGGGTACTAAGTAAAAGATCCCACTCTCAGCCTGAAGGACCTTCTCGTCTGTATTGTTGCCTTCCCTGCTCTTTGCGACATATAAGGTAATAAGCAGAAGCTCAATAACAAATTAGGAAAATACCCATGAAGGTGTTACTTTCCTCCCATAGGTTGTAGCACAGTCCTCCTGCTTATTCTTGTGGATGTCTGACTCTGAGTTCCCTGGGTGGGTATTCCACCTAAGTCCCACCAAGCATCTCTATTCTAAGAGGGGTTAATTGTCTCAGCCACTCAGAACCTGCACCTAAGGTCAGTAACACCATATTCTTCTGAAGCAGCATGGCATTAGCTCACTCTGGTGACCTTGTTACTATTTGCCAAGTTTCTGGTACCAATATCAAATGGAGTTCTTAGAATCAAAGCATTTTCAACAGAGCATGGATATTACTCCTTCTATTTCACAACTAAAAAGAATATAAAATATTCTTCAGCTCAGACTTTTATTTTTCAATTATATATACATGTGTGTGTGTGTGTGTGTGTGTGTGTGTGTGTATCAATTAATATTGGCCAGTCAATTTCCTTTAACAAAGGACAAACATTCTGCATGAAATTTAAAGTTTATGTAGCCATTGTTGATAAGGGAGTGAATTCTTTAGAATATTGCTATTGCTTTGTACAGAAGCAGCAATACAGTCCTTCAATAGAGAGCCGTGGCTCTTCTGCCAAGATTATCCCTTTAACCATTCAGTGACAGGTTATCTTCTGTGGGTCTCACATAAACACTATGGACCTGAATTGTTCTTTTTCCTTTGTCATGTAGTGTCTTTGTTTACAAATGCAAGATCCTGTCACATTTTCGGTGTAGTTATATCTTACTCTTATCCATAGCTTTGAATCTGTATAAAGTGATTTTTTTTCTCAAATACCTTAGGAACAATGGCATATACTCATATCTCTGCTCTTTTCTTATACATAAGATTGACAATTTTAAAGATTTTTTTCTTTTTTTGGTTTTTCGAGACAGGGTTTCTCTGTGTAGCTTTGCGCCTTTCCTGGGACTCACTTGGTAGCCCAGGCTGGCCTCGAACTCACAGAGATCCGCCTGGCTCTGCCTCCCGAGTGCTGGGATTAAAAGATTTATTTTTAATTGTGTGTGTGTGTGTGTGTGTGTGTGTGTGTGTGTGTGTGTATCAATTAATATTGGCCAGTCAATTTCCTTTAACAAAGGACAAACATTCTGCATGAAATTTAAAGTTTATGTAGCCATTGTTGATAAGGGAGTGAATTCTTTAGAATATTGCTGTTGCTTTGTACAGAAGCAGCAATACAGTCCTTCAATAGAGAGCCGTGGCTCTTCTGCCAAGATTATCCCTTTAACCATTCAGTGACAGGTTATCTTCTGTGGGTTTCACATAAACACTATGGACCTGAATTGTTCTTTTTCCTTTGTCATGTAGTGTCTTTGTTTACAAATGCAAGATCCTGTCACATTTTCGGTGTAGTTATATCTTACTCTTATCCATAGCTTTGAATCTGTATAAAGTGATTTTTTTTCTCAAATACCTTAGGAACAATGGCATATACTCATATCTCTGCTCTTTTCTTATACATAAGATTGACAATTTTAAAGATTTTTTTTTTTTTTTGGTTTTTCGAGACAGGGTTTCTCTGTGTAGCTTTGCGCCTTTCCTGGGACTCACTTGGTAGCCCAGGCTGGCCTCGAACTCACAGAGATCCGCCTGGCTCTGCCTCCCGAGTGCTGGGATTAAAAGATTTATTTTTAATTGTGTGTGTGTGTGTGTGTGTGTGTGTGTGTGTGTGACTAATGAACAAACAGTTGTTGGCCTCACTTTCTTCCCTAACTGAGGATTGAATCTTCAGATTGAATCTTCAGACACCGCAAGTTACTTCCATGATAAAGAAGGCTGTGCACAGAACAATCATGAGATTCTTTTTTTTTTTTTAATTTTTTTTTTTTTTTTTTTTTTTTTTTGAGCTGAGGACTGAACTAGGCAAGTGCTCTACCACTGAGCTAAATCCCCAACCCTAAGATTCTTGAAATGTTTTCAGATTTCCTACAGGGTTCTACATAAATCCTACTTTCACAGAAATTTGTGGAGATAAAGACTCAGGATTTGGTTTCATACATGGAAAAGCCCCCTCAGTTTCTTAATTAAACAGCAGCAGCATCCTTGACACTTCCTCTCTGCTTGTAAGCACTGCACCCCGACATCTGCTGCCTAAGTTTCAACTACACTGTGATTGTGTACATGACCCCACTTCTGCACTACTGCAGTTGATCTCCATTTTCTTTTCCCTGCCTGATGATAAGCTTGATTATTATGATGCTACTTTAGGACCTGAACTACAGTTATAGACCTAACAAGTAATCAGAAAATCTGTTTTCCTCATAATATCAGGCCTATCAAACTTATATTTAAAGAGGTCTCTGTACATTCATGTTTTCAACTCAGGAGCTATGGAAATGGGAAAATTCTATTCTCATTGTCTCCAAATTTAGGGGATCACATGGCACCAACAATATTGTGATACTAATATAGGTGAGTTGTACTGCCCCAAATTCCTATGTTGAAGTCCTGACCCTCAGCACTTTAGTATGTGGTCTTTCTTATATGTGAGAAAATTGCAGGTATGATTGGTTACAGAGAAACAATACCTGAAAAGTTTCATGAGCTCCTGTTCCTATATGGCTGCTGTCCTTATGAGAAGGGGCAATGTGAGCTGAAAAGAGTGCAATGTGCAGACTGGAGTGATACTGCCACAAGCCTGGAAATTGACATCTGATCATTCCTTCCCTTGCTGTCCTTCAGGGAGGGCGATTTTGGACTTTTGGCTCCCCAAATTGTGAGACAATGCATTCTTTTGTCTTAAGCCACTTTGCGGTGTTTTCTTATGGAAGCCCAGGTAATTCATATAAAAACCAGATGCAAAAAGAGGAAACCAAATCAAATAATCTGTTTAACAAGAAGAGACCTAGAACATTCAAACTGTGAAGTGGTATTTTTAAAATTTTAGTTATAGACATTCAAAAATTTGTAGGTGAACTGTGGATTCCCTCAGGTATACACTATGCATAATTTTTAAATAGCTATATTTATTCTACTTTAGAATATTGATAAATTAGATGAAGGGATTTATTATTTGCTTCCTTCTGTCTTTCTCTGCCTGGAGAGAAAATAATGCACATTACTTCTTCTTGTTACCTTCCTGACTAGCGGTTGGGTAAAGCAAGGAGTGATAGGTGTACTGAAGAAGGAGTCCCGAAGCTGTCCATGGTACTGAAAACCACACCTCTCATTCCACTTCCCAAGACTCTGCTGTCCTCACTAAATCTTGGATCTGAATTTCAGCACAGTTTTCTTGCCTTTCAACTTACTGCAAAAGTTTATGATAGAAAGGACATTGATTCTTGTGTGAACTACATGGAGCCATATATCATCAGCCGGGAACTCTTACTCAACTTTTTGGTCTTATGCACACACACAAATATCTCTCCCCATTCTTGTTCTTTCTCAAACATACTATTTTTATTGTTGAAAGCAGCCTTTATCTTCCTGTGACTTACTTGGACTGCTCAGAATTATCTTTGAATTCCCTTTTTATCTCATCATAAGTTCCAAAAATTCTTCTTGGGAAGGAAGACTCCCCAATCTACCCAAGTGATAGCCTCATGACTGTCACCCATCACTGCTAACACTATCTTTCAGATCTCTCACATGGAGCACTGCACTATATCTCCATCCAGTGCTCCTGTCTGTACTTCAGAGCTCCTCCTGCCTCTCCACATTCAGTTTTCCATGTAATCCTCAGCACCATTGTTTGAAAACTGAAGCTCCTGGAGAGATGGCTCAATGGTTAAGAACACTGTCTGCTCTTCAAGATGACACAGGTTCATTTCTCAACACACACCGGGGATCTACTTCCCTTTTCTGGCTTCCATAGGCACCAAGCATGCATGTGGCCCACAAACATACATGTGAGCAAAACACCCATAAACATTAAAATGTAATTAATTATTTAATTTTAAAACTTTCCTTAATGAAACAGGAGTTGAACTACATCGTTTTCCTGTTTGAAACTTTCCAAATAATTCCTATAGTGTTTACTTTCTTCTTTAATGTCTCAAATGCTAATCTCATAAGATTAGCTATCACACTAACTTTTCTTTCAGTAGAAGTTGTGCAAAAATAAAAAACAATAAATTTCTTGTTGTGAAATGGTCTTGAGG
The DNA here is from genome assembly GCF_949786415.1 of Peromyscus eremicus. Taxonomy (NCBI): domain Eukaryota; kingdom Metazoa; phylum Chordata; class Mammalia; order Rodentia; family Cricetidae; genus Peromyscus; species Peromyscus eremicus. The sequence goes on along the minus strand of NC_081417.1, from coordinate 4,249,169 downwards.
AACATTTGAAAGTAATAAAACAAGTTGAGTTGTGCTTTAAATTGGTTTTCACATTAGTAGTAAAATAAAATGCAACCTTTGAACTTACTAACATAAGCTTGCTACCCTACACTTTGTAGACACACACAAACCCAACAGACACCAAGAGCATTGTGAACTGGGAAGATGATGCAGTGGGGACACTGCTTACCACTGTCTGTTTCAGAATTTGTTTTCAGAAAAGCATTCTGAAATGGTAAGATCTAAAGAAGAGAGCTACTTTGCTGTAGGTAGAAGATGGCCTTGGAAAATGACCCTTACTGACACCCTCTTTTGCCACTGATTAGTGACATAACCATAATGTCAACTATTGTGGAACAATCCTTTTCTATACTATGAATATGTATTACTCTCATTGGTTAATAAAAAGCTGACAGGTCAGTAGTTAGGCAGGAATTTAGGTGGAAAAGCCAATCTGAGAATGATAGGAAGGAGGTCAGAGTCAGGCAAGATGCCAGCCAGCTGCCCAGGAAGCAAGACATGCCAGAGGATAGGTAAAGCCATGAGTCACATGGCAATACGTGTGACTTAATTTAATAGAAATGGGTTAATTTAACTTGTAAGAACTAGTTAGTGACAAGTCTGAGCTATTGACTGAGCATTTATAATTAATGTAAGCCTCTGTGTGATAATTTGAGAAGTGACTGCTGGGTATTCAGGAACAGGTGGTCAGGACAGGAAACATCCATTTACAGTCAACTTTCAAAAGCTTTGAAGAAAATTACTCTTACTGATACCCTTCTTTGCCACTGATTAGCAATGTGACCACAATGTCAACTTTCACAAGCTTTGCAGTCATGGATTTCTGTCATGTCATCATTTTTAAACAAAATTTCTCATCTCATGAAGAGGCAGATTTTCGAGGAAAGTTTTGAAAGGTTTAAATTCCAATCATATTTTCCTTTGTAAGCAAACTATGAAATAAAATGTGAGCTGCAGCAAAGTTGAACTTACTCAAGTGGAACATAAGGAATGGTGAATGGGAACTGTAGCCACTCGTGAAGACCTTCTGGGAGTAAATATACCATTATTTCAAAATAATATGGCAGAAAGATTTAAATACTTTGAAATATTGCATTTAAAAACATTCAGACTGTTGCCAGAGGTGTTACAGGATATCCATTCTCCAAAGCAGCAGACATTTTATTAACCTGATGAAAATGTGAGCTTCTATATGTAGTTCAATAACTGGGATAATTGCAAGGGATTTAAAAGAACTTCATTGGGGGATTGGGGAGCTAGAAATCTTGACTGTAAGAGGAATTATTTTTGTGCAGTAAATTGTCTTTTGTTCTGTGTGTGTGTGTGTGTGTGTGTGTGTGTGTGTGTGTGCTGATTGTAGAGCAGTAACTACTAACTGATGAATAATGAATTATCTACAGAAGTTCCTCAGAAAGCCAATTTGGTATGCAAAATTCATTTTCTCACAGAAAACATGCTCATTATTGATGACCATCCCCACAAACTATACAGAAACATATTTATCCACTTTATGACTACTATTAAATGATTTCTTTAAAGTAATTATAAATTTAGTGACTAAAACAAAGCCATACATCCTAGTTGGCTTAAAAGTTATTACGAGAACATTATATAGCTATAGAGGAGGCCTAGGAACCACATAAGGGAATACAACGTTCATAAGAACAGTTCAGGGCCATGGGCACAGCCCAGCAACTGCTCTAGTCACGATCTCTTTGTAATATTCCTGGTGTTTCCATGACAGAGCACCTGAATTTTGCATTTGCCCTAATTTCTCTCCTGTCCCTCATCTCTAAACTTCTGTTTTGAGTCAACATCATTGACTTGCTTGAAACTCTTTTATTTAGTAAGTGTTCTCAGACACCTTGTACAAAGTTACCTCTTTGAACAGAGGAATTCTCTCTGACATAGGATGTAATTCGGGACAATTCTGAAAGAAAATGGAGGAGTTAAAGTCTGTGCTTAAGATAGGGCTTTTGGCCAGGTGACAGTGACCCATGCCTTTAATCCCAGCACTCAGGAGGCAAAGCCAGACAGATCTCTGTGAGTTCTAGGCCAGTCTGGTCTACAGAGTGAGATCCAGGACAGGCACCAAAACTACACAGAAAAACCCTATCTCAAAAAACCCCCAAAAATAAATAAATAAATAAATAAATAAATAAATAAATAAATAAATAAATAAATAAATAAAATGGGGCTTTTAGTCTTCCCATTTGGCTCCTGCATTTCAAATTAGAGCATTTTGCATTAGTGGATTCTCAGTGGACATGCCTGCCTAGAGTGTTCCAGTGGAACTTGCCACCTCTCCACTGTCAAGTGTATCTTTAGGGTCATAACACAAGTGTAAGGTTTAAGTAGAAGACAAAATACATGGAAGGAAGAAATCTGGACAAAGTGTGGTCCTATCCCACTCCTGTCCCAGCTCCAGTCTGTCCTGCAAGGTTATCTGACAAGTTGTAAACCTTTCTCATGGAGACAAGTTCCTCTTATGGCTGTTCCCAGGTTTTCAGACTTTTCTTGGGCTCCAGTCAATATGACAGTCAAAGGGAGCATCAAAACTGACCTCTTTTATATATCTTCATTTGAAAGTTTTTTTTAATTTTGGTATTTAATTTTTGTAGTTCTTGGTAAGTTTTAGACATTATCCCCAAGTCTGAAGCATCACTGCAAAGATTTTCTTCCATTCTGTGGGTGATACTTTTGCTCTGTTGGTAGTTTGCAATGGTTTGGGTTTGAGTTTTGTTTTGCTGTGCAGAAGTTTTTAACTTCATATAGTTCCATCTGTTGATTCTTGGTGCTGTTCCTGCTGAGTGTTGTCACTGAACACCCAATTTGAGCCAGGTGATTTTCCAGATCCTCTTTAGCTGTAGCAATTCTGAGATTCTCTTTGCATGATTTTCCCTCTCACTGTGATCAGAAAACATATTTTCCATGCTTTGCCACCTGACTTTTCCTATTTGTGCCTTCTCAATGGCCAAATACAAACTTCATATATGAAAACAAGATGTAACAAAACTAAAAACAACAACAAAAACCTTATTATCTTCTCCTTTTGTTGCTGGGCACCTTCTTCTAAATCCTTCAAGAATTTTAATTGAATGACTATACTGTAGCTAGAGTTATCTCCAGTCCCACCTGGGCCTGCAGCCACTCAGACCCAAATAAACACACAGATGCTTATATTATTTAAACTGTTTGGCCTAATGGCTCAGGCTTCTTGCTAACTAGTTCTTAAGTCTTAAATTAACTCATTTCTATTAATCTATAAGTTGCCATATGGCTTGTGGCTTACCGGTACTTTACATCTTGTTTCTCATGGTGGTGGCAGCTGGCAGCATCTCCTGACTCAGCCTTCCTGTTCCCAGAATTCTCCTCTCTCTTTGTCCCACCTATACTTCCTGCCTGGCAACTGGCCAATCAGCACTTTATTTATTAACCAATCAGAGCAACACATTCACAGCACAGAGAATATCCCACAGCACTACACTGAATGCTTCTGCTCTGCATGCTCAGTGATGGGAACAGGGTCTTTCTTTCTTACTACAGCCAAGTTTCACAAAGGGATCAGCACTCAATAAGTATTTGATGAAGGAAAATAATAAATAAAGTTAATCAACCCCTACCCATTCCTTGGATTTATCATCTAAAACCAGACTGAGAAAACACACAATGCTCAGGATGTATGTGAAAGACAGTGTATAGCAGTGAGGTATAACCAACACAGCACAGCTCAGACTTCCCCAAGACAAGCTGCACATTGCCAGTCTACACAGGGATTAATAGCTTAGATGTTATGAATTTTTGTGCTTTCTCTCATTTAATAAATGAAGTCAAATTATTCCTCCAAGTATAGAAATAGACAGATACAAACATATCATTTTGTCCCAAAGGCCAAATTTGCTGATCAAAATTGAGATAGTTGATTAGCAAACTTTTCATTCCATACTATTTAAAAGTATTTCAGTGAGGAAAAAAACCCATAATGAACAAATGAGCAGACAACAATACTAATTAAGTGATGGAGTAATCTAGTAACATCAAAACAAGTATCTTTTAATTTTTGTTTTGTGTTTTTGCTATGTTATCTAGGTTACTCTTGAGTTCACTATTGAGTCCAGACAAATCTTAAACTAATCATCTTCCCTCCATAGCTTGGACTTAAGGTCTGTGTCACCATATGTGCCAGTAAATATCATGTTAAGAGCATTACAGCCCTCGACTCTAGGTGGTTGTAGTTCATTTTTTGAAATGCCCAGAGTGGAGCAAGCACAAAGTGATCTGCTACTTTATTCTTCCTCTTTGTTCCAATGGCACATGTACCTATTTTCTAGCGATTTGGTTTTCAGATATCAGAGTGGCAGAGAATAAATTCACAGTAAGTCCACTTGAGTTTGGTGTATATAACTTATTAACTAAATTATTCTTCATGCAACAAGATACTCTGCTCTACAAGAGTTGCTTGAACAAATAAAATACATTTACTGAATTGCATATATTGTAATGAAATTTAATGGACAACAAATCAATAATTGTTTCAATATCAATACAAGGTAAAATTTAGCTTGCAGAGCAAATATAAAAAGTACCTTATTTAAATCCTCTAAGTTTAGTACCTCTAAAACTGAAGTACAATCTATCCTGTGGTGGTTAGGTTATCCTTATGTCAGTACAGCTAAAGTTAGATGCCCTCATCCCATACTCATCTCTTTCTTATCACTATCCCATCTACATCAAAGCAAATACTGCTCTTGTTAGAACTTTTTATTTAAAACTTGATAAGTATGTTTTCCCTATAATAAGATTTCAGTAAAACAGCAAGACTTATATTTCAAATCACCATTTTTCCTAGAAGCCATTGTCTGTTTTCATGACTATAGTAATGGGAAATTATCTTGGCAACACCTGTGGGAATTTAGGTTAAATTTATTGGTGTCCTTAGAATGCTAATATTATAGAGGACACAGAATGTCACAACCAAATGTTTGGAACTCATTTAATGAAGCTTTATGAAGACCGAACTTACTAAGAAATGCCTCTTCTGCTGAGAGGGCAACGACAACAAATGTGAAAGAGTGAATATCACAGCAGCATTTGAGTCATCTATTCCCTATGGACTGAACTGTGGTTTATATCTTATAGGAACAAAATATACCCTCATCTTCTAAACATGTTTTTAGAAGAATAAGTGCACATTGTTACTAAGGCTAGAGGCTTCAGAGCCCTGAAGCATTGCAAGTGGTTGTGAGTCACTCCACATGGGTGCTGGAAACCAGACTCTGGTCTTCTGAAAGAGTGGTATACACTTTTAACTGCTTAGCTATCTCTATAGCCCCACATTACTTTCCTAAAAACATCTAAAGAGACAATAAAGCAAGAGGCCTTTTTGGAAGCCAGAAAACTTTTGGGACCCTGAAAATTAATTAAAAAGAGAAGAATCTGATTCTGAGATATGGAAAATGATACAACAGCATCACTGTGTGACAGATCATGGAGCACCTCAGTATTCTAATACAAAAACCTAAAATACCTTAATGGTAATGTGGGAACATAGTATTCTGCACATATTTCAGCTTTGAGAACCAGAAAAATATATGGCTGCATGAAGAATCATACAGCTGAGGTATATGTGGAAGACCCATCTGGTTGTCTGGCCTGATGTAAAGGGATAAGGGAATAGTTCAGAACACTAGGATGTTGGGATGTTGCACTTGGTGGAAGGCTTGCCTCACAAACCTGATGACTTGAGTATGACGTGTGGAAACTCAGCTGTCCTCATTTGTCTGCAGTGATGCGTATGTGAGCACACCCACACACATAGACACATACACATGCATGCATACACACTAATCATCATCATCATTATCATCTTTAAATTAAAAATAGTTGTCTATCCCCACTGTCTGTAGAGGAAAACACACACACACACACACACACACACACACACGCACACACACACACACACACACACACACACACACACACACACACAAGCTCAAAGAGAGCATGCATATTAGTGTAAAAATAAAATTCCACCAGCCTGGAGCAAGCACCTGACTTTCATTTTCACAAGCATTCTACAACTAGCTTGCCATGAAGAACTCACCTCATTCCAAAGTGAGTCTCAAAACACAAACACATGAGGAGATCTATAAAAATTCTAATAAGAAACTAATAAAGGGAACTGGAGCATAAGAATGTCAAAGGGCACCAAACAAAGGAATTGAAAATTGAATGGTATAACTGAATAGGTAATAATTTGAATAATTTGTTTCAATGAATAAAAACATATGCAATAATATGGTCAGGCATAGTGGTGTAATCCCTTAATCTCAGCACTAAGAAGGCAGAGGCAGACAGATCTCTGTGCATTTGAAGCTAGTCTGGTCTATAAAGAAAGTTCTAGGCCATCCAGAGTTACATAGTGATTCCTGTCTCAAGTAATAATAATAATAATAATAATAATAATAATAATAATAATAATTCTATTTACCAAAATACAGGTTACAAAATATTAGTACAAAAGTGGCAAAGTTGTAAAAAAAAAAAAAAAAAAAGGTGAAATGAAAGCCGGTGTAGGTTTGTTGCATGATACTGTTTATGGGAAATTGTGAAAAAATGTCTTCCCATCCCAGATGGGGAACCTACAACAGGCAAAAGTAATGATACCACCAGAGTCCCACTTAGTAAACCAATGAATTTTACTGGGGTTACTTACAGGAATATGGATAAGTAGTGTTACTCACAGGGGCAGAAATGACTCAAAGATAGCTGTACCATCCAAGCTTACAAGCATGGCTGACAACTTATAAAATCTGGAAACCTGAAAAGCATTTCACAACCAGCAGGCAGCTCAACAGGTTGGAGAGTGTCCTTGGCAGGAAGCTCAGTTAGTCTAAGCCTCTTTCAGGTAGCTCAGCTCATCAATGCTTCTTTCAACCATTTGGTTGATATCTGCTTGCTGTAGGAGCTCAGCTTGTCTGAGTGACCCTCAGTTGTCCATCCTTGCAGTTTATGTAGACCTGGAGAAGGAGGGGCCTGGTGAATCTGGTCCATTTCTGGGACTTCTGGAAGCTATTCTTGAGTTTATCAAGCTTCTTGTCAGAATGGAATGTTTCACCTCCCCTTAGAATACTGTATTTACCCCTTTTAAACATTCTTCATCTAAACAATCTTCCCTCCAAGATGGATGATTTTATCCCAGAAGAGATTGCTATATGACAAGTTAGTGGGTAATTTGATAGTATTTTTGATTGTTGTTTCTAGTTTGTGATGGTTAGCTTTCATTGTTTACTTGGCAAAACTTAAAAACACCCAAGAGCCTCAGTGAGAAACCCAATGCAGATTGGGCTGGTTTATGGCATGCCTGTTGGGATTGCCTTAAGTTAAATGACGTGGGAAGACTTGGGCCACTATGGGTGACATCATTCCCTAGGCTTGGGGTTCTGAAATGTACAAGAATGTAGAAACTTAGCTGAGCACAAGCAAGCAAGTGAGCTTATGTGTGATCACTTCTCTAATTCTGCTCTCGACTGTGATGTGATGTCACCATCAGTCTCAAGCTTTTGCCACTGTGATATCCTCATGGTGATAGATTTTTATCTTGGAACTATGAACTAACATAAGCCCCCTTTCATCTAAGTTGCTTGTTGTTGGGGTATTTTATAAAAATAACAAACATGAAAGTAGAACACTATCTTTACATAAATTTGCTAATGTCACTCATGAGGGCTGCATTAGGATTTACTAACTCCCAAAAGGACAGGGTTCCTCTGTGTAGTTTTGGTGCCTGTCCTGGATCTTGCTCTGTAGACCAGGCTGGCTCAAACTCACAGATATCCACCTGGCTCTGCCTCCTGAGTGCACCACCATCATCTGGCACTCAATCTCTTAATAATGACACTCTGGGTATTAAAATTCTAATGTGAAGTTCAGAGAAAGCACAAAAATTGAAACCGTATCAAAATGAATGGTTGGAAATATTTCATAGTTGGTAATAAATACCTTAAGAGTTGTGTAAAATGAAGAAACAGTGGAAGCAATCTCACTAAAGTTATCATCAAAACAAGCACAGCTACTATCACTTAATACATTTAACTCATCATGCCATTTTAAAATAATTAATACAGATTAGTTGAAAATATTTTACAAATCACAAAAGAATTAACACTAACAATTGTGATTATAAGCTAATACCTCATAGGGTCTACACAGGAAAAACGATATTAGTACATAAATATTTAGAAGTAAAATATTGAGAAATAAGCTTCAAATATGGAAGATCTATGTGAAAACTCTAAATGTACCAAGAGAGAGAAATGAAGGTTTAAATAAAATGTCATACTGTGTTTCTGGAGAGGATTTTCAACTCATAAAGTTGTATTTGCACCCCTCATCCTCATAACCTAGAAATGTGTAATGACATTTGACGACTAATTTCCACTAATCCTTGGGTGCTTGTCTTTCCTCTCATGAATGTGGCTTTTCCTTAGAGTCATAGCAAGGAGTCCCTGGCAAGGTTATGACATTGGGAAACCTCTGACAGAGCCTGATGTTAAATTTCTCATCCCATCATGAGCCACTAATAAATCAAGATCTGGTTTTATTTTGGGGGCTTTGCAATGTCCCCCTTCAAAGTTTCTCTGCAGCTTCTACATGAAGAATAGAAATTATCAACTCAAAGGCACATGAGAACACTCAGATAAGAAGTAATCCCAGAGGGTTTGTGTGTGTGAGTGTGTGTGAGAGCGTGTGTGTGTGTGTGTGTGAGCGTGTGTGTGTGTGTGTGTGTGTGTGTGTGTGTGTGTGTGTGTACTTTCTACAAATCTGTGCCTCACTGGAGCTTACAAAGGACTCAGTTCTGCCACCCTGCCCCCACCTTAAATACTAATAGCAAATCCTAGGCTTTCCTATAACTTCTTCAACCAGCTATAAATCGAGGTCCCTTACAAACCGCTCTTAGGTTCAATAATTTTCTAAAAGTGCTCACAGAATGGTCTAGAAAACCATTTAGCTGTTATTGCTTCTTTATTATATATGGTAAGACCAAAAGAAGAGAGGCACAGGCACAGCTAAGAATGTGCCTTCCAGGGAAATAGATTTCATGGTTGTACTGGGGGCAGGTGGGGATTGGAACATGAGGGATCAGATGTGGAGGATGGAGGGTGAGAGTACTGAAAGAGATGACTGGAAAGTGGGGCACTTGGGGGTGAGGTACAAATCTAGTCTAAGGGAAACTCCCAGTAATCCACAAGGATGACCCCCGCTAAGACTCCTAACAATAGGGGATACATAGCCAGAACTGGTTATCTCCTGTGACCTGACAAGATTTCCAGCAGAGGGATCTGGACACTAACCCAGCCACATAACCTTCAATGAACAAAATGTCTTGACTGTGGGATGTGCTGGAATTAGTGCCTAGCCAAATTGACATCAGAGAGGCTTCATCTAACAACGGATGGAAACAGAAGCCGAGACCCTAGCCAAACATATGGCAGCACTCAGGGGACCTTGAAGAATGGGGGAAGAAGGATTGTAGGAGCCAGAGGGGTCAAGGACACCATAATAAAACCCACAAAATTAGCTAACCTCAGTTCAGAGGGACTCACAGAGACAAAACCAACAACCAGGGAGCCTCCATGGGACTGACCTAGACCCTCTGCATATGTGTTTCAATTGTGTAGCTTGGTCTTCCTGTAGGGGTCCTAACAGTGGGCTGTCTCTGACTCTTTTGCTATATTTTAGAACCCTATCCAGCCTTAATATGAAGGGAGGGGCTAGTCTTACTGCAACTTGACATGCCATGTTTTGCTGATACCCATGGGAGGGACTGCCCTTTTCTGAACAGAAATGCAGGAGGAGTGGATGGGAGAGGGCAGAAGGGAAGCAGTGGGTGGGGTTGGGGGAGGTGAGGGAATGGGAGGGAAGGAAAGAAGGGAACCTGCAGTCGGGATGTGAAAAAGGAAGCAAGAAAGAATGGAAAGAAGGGAGGGAGGGAGGGGGAGAGAGAGACAGAGACTGAGAGACAGAAAGGAAGGAAGGAAGGAAGGAAGGAAGGAAGGAAGGAAGGAAGGAAGGAAGGAAGGAAGGGAGGGAGGGAGGGAGGGAGGGGGAGAGAGAGACAGAGACAGAGAGACAGAAAGGAAGGAAGGAAGGAAGGAAGGAAGGAAGGAAGGAAGGAAGGAAGGAAGGAAGGAAAGAAGAGAGGGAAAAGAACATGGTTTCCAGATATATTTCAGGCACATCAACATGTCACCAAACTACCAGTTAGGATATTTTTTGATATTTCATTATGCATGCATAACTGATGAACCCATTGGCTGATGATAGTTAACACCACCTGTCTTTTCCAAAAGAGGCTGCAGGATGGTACAAAAATTCCAGTCCTGTGCTTTGTTTGGTTGTGTGTTAAGCGTGCTGCCAATGGCTCATATGGTGGCTAGTGAGGTGGTAGACCCTATGCAAAGTATGGAGAGATGAGATAACATTAGATTTTGTAGGCACCAGCCTCATATTCACAGTGACCAGTGCTTATCTGGCAGACTGACTTACTTCTGGAAGCAAACAGATTTTGTTTTAAAGCAAACTCAAAGTATACTTTGTCCCATTTGCATAAAACCAATTCCCTTCCCACTTCACCATGTTTTGTTTCTGATGCAGCAAGGAGGACGTTATGAGAATACCAGCAACATTGTTAAACCTTCTTTGCCACAGTGACACAAAACAGACTAATGCATTCTCCATCCACACGGGTTGCAGCTTCTGATGCCAGCCTCCATCTTATCCATCCTGTGCTGTCTATGAAACCAAACAATTGCTAACATAAAAACAAACTCTTCCTGCTTCTGAGAGTTAGACTTTTAACTCTGCTGTGAACAAGCACCACCACACCAGTACATTTCTCACTGACCATGGCACCTGCATGATCCTCTGTGGGACATTAAGAGCTAGGTCTCTGATTTTTTCAGTGGATAAAATGTTTCTAAGGCTTTTGCATTTGTAATCTCCCTACATACCCCATAGTAATTCTGTCACACACATCTGCAGATCTTGGTTTTCAGACTCTCATCTATAACAGAAAGCCATGTGATCATTCTTTGGCTATAATACTGGGAAGTGCAGAGAAGAGATTTGTTGGGTCAAAGGAAATAAAATATAACTAATCAAATAACAATGGCCTGAGCTTTGTGATTTCAGCTTTTGGTTTCTTTTCTCAAGCCATTAAGACTCATACTGCACTATCTACTTAAAATAGCCTACAATAAAGTGATAGAAAACACTGAAATTGAGTCATTTGCCACCTATTAATTTGGTTATTTAAAATATTTGATATATTTTCATTTTTGTGTGTGGTTCTAGAGATAGAATTCAAGACTCATGTATGCTAGGCAAGCAGTGTCCTACTCAGCCACACTCCAGCCCAGAAGCTGTCATCTTTATGATTCTTCTGCATTCAGTTTCTGTGAATTATTTGAGATTTCTCAGTGCCTGAGAAATTAGAATAATTACAGCATGAAATAAGCTGAGTTCAGGAGGCCATGTTCCTTTTGTTCTCTTCTATAAATACACTTTGAAATTGAAGTTGGGACTCTGGATTGTCATTGTAAATTCACTGTCATAGCTAAGAATACTTGACAGCATAGATCACAGAGTGAATGCTTTGGGTGGCACAAATATGAGACATTGAGGGCAGGCAAAATTGTGACATTTACAGATAGAGTACTTAATGTTTTTTCACAAACAGTTGCCTGCTGAAGCCAATCTGTTCAAGACTTTTCACCTTACATTATGAAAGAGAGTAGAGCCTGATGAAATTAACACACTGCAGGCCAGCTGCTTCTACAGACAATCAGCTACCCTGGTTCTTGGCTGGCTTGCTCTATCATCCTAAAGACTGTGTTCACTTGTGTCACACGTCAGGCCAAACTGGTAAAATGAGGAAATAATTTAGAATTGGTTTAGTTTATTAATTCCTAGAGGTTTCACATAGGTCACATCCCAGATTGTCTTTAGCTACTATTTCATTTAAAACTATTTGAAAACATTGAACAACTATAAACACAAGCTTCCCTGTGAAAACAGTCTGAATTTAAAATATGCTGCTACATTGTTCCCATCCAAAAAATGTGCTAGAAGTTCTAGCACTTCCAGTCCATGCTAATCTTTCCCTTCATCCCCTAGAGTGTTACAGACTCTGACAGAAGTTTCAATTTCTAAATTATAAATAAATGATGGTCACCATAGCTTAATGGGAACAACAGAAAGTCACAGCTATGGAAGGACTACAAAGCCTAGGGCTCCTGTCTCTGGACTTTGAGTTTTTATTTAATATTTAAATTTTATGTACATTTGGTCAGTGATTGATAGCCAGTGGTCAACATAAAATTAGCTAATACAAATATAAAGTATGATAATTCATAAACAATCCATGGTTATGTCCAATAAAGGTAAGACAAATCCACAGGGGAGAAACATTTGTATTAACAACTAAAAAGCTATAGGCTGTTTTAAAAGATCAAATTATTACTAACTTTTGTTCAGAGAAGTTGTTGATATAGTTTGAATGGAAAAGAGATTAAGCAATTAGGATTCCTCTTACATCTGGGCAACACTTTTGTTCAGGAGATAGAGGACACCTTATGTGACCACATTGAGTATTTAATATACTACATCTTGGGGCATTCATTGAAATAGGGATAGGGTAAGGATGAAATGGTTTGGCGAAAGAGTACATGTGCCAGAAAAATAAATGGGAAGGTTTGAAACTGTTTTCTCCTTCATTACTAATGGCTGGTGTGCTGACCAGTTTTATATCAGATTGACACAAACTGTAGTCATTTGGGAAAAGAAACCCTTAACTGAGAAAACGCTGCCATCAGATTGCCCTGTGAGCAAGGCTGTGAACAAGGCTGGGGCCTAGTTTATAGAGGAGAAGAGCTGAGCTGAACCTAGTGTCCGTTCCCTATGCGTGCATATCAGAAAACTGTCGGAAAGCTGCACCAAAGAGGTGTACTGACTGAGACTGGTGTGGACACAGTGAAATACTGATCTCACTTGCCAAGGCCCGGGTGGGACCCTCAGTATGACAGTACTAGGTACTAGGACCTTTTAGAAGTACAGTTTAGGGCGAAAAAATTAAGCCACTGATGACTTATGCTTCAAAGAATTTAATGCTTATTTCCTGCAAGAATTACTTCTTGCAAGATTGAATTGTTATCAAGAAAAAAGAAAGAAAAGAAAAAGACCGATTCATCTTTACTTTCTGGTTTCCTGCCTCATCATGTGATCTGTCTTTTGTGCTGTCTTTCCATGGTGCAATCTATCATGTTGTGACATAGACAAAGAAGACCTCACCATTCATGGAAGAATGGCACCATCAAGTCTTGGGCTTTTAGTTTCCAAATCTGGGAAAACTAAAGAAATAATCTAGTCAAGTATATAAATCAACTAGATAATAAATAAATCTAAATAAATTTAGTAAATCTCTGTGTCTATAAGATATATAGCTTCAGGATTCTGTTACAGCAATTGTAACAGACTCCTAAACCCAGAACTTACAAGTGGGCTCACTCTTGGCTTTGTGTTTCCTTTTGGGTTCAGATTAATGTAAAATTATGTTTCTATCATTATACAGTGTGGCCTAAAATTCTCTATTCTTTGCCTCTTCACACTTATACCTGGCAATCACTGTCCTGTGCACTCTATCAAAAGTTTCATCTTTTCCAGAATCTTTTATACTTAGAATCATGTATTCAAGACATTTCAGATGTTAATATATTTGAGATGTTTAATTTTCAGACTAGGAGTGATCAACATGGAATGACAGATCTAATAAATATATCTAAATAAAATATACACTACTAATCATCATGAAGTATATTTCCCAAAATTAATCTCAAAGTCCCCAGATGATACCATTTAAAATAACAAATTCTTATAGAGCATACCTAGCACTTACACTGCAGAAGATGAAGTGGTCAAGAAAAGCCAAAGGAGTGTTGAAAACCATAGTCAACTAACAGCTGGGTTGTGACTCAGTGGTAGAGTGTGACACTGCAAACAACAACAAATCCTTCCCTTATCACTCATGAAGGTTCTTAATGTCACAGAGCTGCTGGGGTAGTACAAAACTGTCTGAGGGATACACAAATCAGTCAATGTAACAAAAATAGAAAGATAACCATGCGTATCAGTCAACTGTATATGATGCAGGCATCGCAAATTGATGTGTTGCAAATATGTGAACTAATTCTGAGTAGACTAACATTCAATAAGTAAACAGTAAAACTTTAAAATTCTTAGAACAAAATATACAAAAATTTCAATATGAACATTGAAAGGGGTTTCTTTAGCAAGATGCAAAAAGGCCAGGAGAAGAGACTTATTAGATCACTGATGCGATTTTAAAATTCAAGGGTGGAGAGATGGCTCAGTGATTAAGAATATTTACTGTTTTTACAGAGGCTTCAGGTTTGGCTCCCATCACACAGCAACTCCCATCAACCATCTGAATTCAAGTTACAAAAGATCTAGCACCTTCTTCTGGTCTGTGGGCACTAGGCAGGGTTGTGCTGAACAATCATCTATGCAGGCAAAATATTTATACATATAAAATAATAATAAGTAAATCTTAAACTTCTAAGTTTCCATCCAACAATGGGCTCTGTCTTAGTTAAGATTACTTTTGTTGTGATAAAACATCATGACAAGTGTTTTATCAAGTCTGGCAGGAATGGGTTATTTGGCTTACACTTCCACATCATTGTTTATCAGTCAAGACAGGAACTCAAGGAGGAGAGAAACCTGGAGGCAGGAACTGATGCAGAGGCCATGAAAGGGTGCTGCTTACTGGATTTGTCCTCATGCTCATTCATTCTGCTTTCTTACACACATCAGGACCACCAACCCAGGGGTATCCCTACCCAGAGTGGGCTGGGTCTTCCCCCATCAATTACTAATTAAGAAAATCCCATAGCAGCTCAATCTTACAGAGGCCTTTTCTCAGTTGTGGTTCTCATCTTTCAAATTACTCTACTCTGCATCAAATTGACAAAAGTAACCAGCATAGGCTCCTATAATGAAAATGAAAACACAACACCATAACAAGAATATTTCAACAAACCTAATAGTCATGATATAATAATTGAAAAACTTCTATAAATCAATACAAATAAACTAGTAAAATGACCAGAAGAAATTTAAATAACAACATGTAAGCAAATATTCAATCTAACTAGTTGTGAAGGAAATTAATACTTAAAACTCAATGAAAATAACAATGTATTTATACTGAAAATAAAACAAAAATCCACCAATAACAAATATGAAGATTGTATAAAGGGACAAGAACTCTGAACACGTAAGAGGAGTATGCATGCTCAGGTGTGTGTGTGTGTGTGTGTGTGTGTGTGTGTGTGTGTGTGTTTATGTTAGTGTGTGTGTGTGTATGTGTGTACGCGCATGAGAGAGAGAGAGAGAGAGAGAGAGAGAGAGAGAGAGAGAGAGAGAGAGAGAGAGAGAGAGAGAGAGAGAGAGAGAGAGAGAGAGAGAGAGAGAGAGAGAGAGAAGAGGTAAACATTCCAGTGGTGAACATATAAGAGAAAGTTAGGAATATCTGCAAGGAGACATGTACAAACATGCTGTGACATTGCATGTAGTCTTTCAAAACAACCCCTAAATCCATGGGCAGGGAAATACACAATGCATGATATATTCTGTCAGACACACACACACACACACACACACACACACACACACACACACACACGAATGTCAAAAGTTCAAGTGATCAAAACCAAAGCACGAATCTCAGAACAGATAAATCTAGAAAGGCCTAGAATATAAGTTCAAATTACCAGGACATATGGGTAATTATGTAATCTCCAGGGTGGGAATGTGGATGCTATATTCCAGTGAGTGACATCCATGTCAACATCAATTATTTATGTGAAATAAACTTTAACTTTCCTATTGTTTTTAAAATTACCAAGTCACTTCTTGAATATGTTACTCAATACTAAAACATTCTAATGTTGTGTTTTATGAATGCCTTTGTATCTTTAGCACCACAACACTCGATTGTTGTAGCAAGTCCCACTTGGAAAAATCTGAGCAGCTACAGTGACTGTACACAAACCAAAGGTGGGATCCTTAGTTTGTATTTTTCATGTAAGTTTATTCTCTCAAAGACACCTACACCCCTGCACAAAATTCAAGAATTAATTCTTTAAAAATTCTTAATTTTAACTGGATGAAAATTGAAATAAACATTAAGCAGGTTGTTTGATGGACCATAACTACTTGTTTGGAAGAATCAATATTTTAAAGTAGATAGTGATATCTTTCTAGACAGACTCGCATATGCAGAACTTCTGCAAGAAGAAAATATTGTCTAATTTGTGGCATAATCTTATAAGAAAATCATTACCTTAATAAAAATAATTTCAAAGCACTAATCCTAATACATCATTACCTTACAATCTTCTTTAGAGCTTCCCATTATACCCAGAGTTATGGAACAGGCAAATAGGAAACTCAAAGCCTTTTCACATAGTGTTAGTACCTTGGAAGTGGTAGACAGAGGGTGCTGTGGCTTTCAATACTACGTGTTTGCCTAAACTTTCAGCTTCTAAACTCCAGTTGACCAACCTGAAAATGCCTTGGGACTCATTACAACAGGTTCTGCCAGGGAGTCTGGGCTCAGGAGAAGGTTTTCTGACTGTATGGCATATAAATTTAAGAAAATCAATACTAAAAAAATGACAGAGTAGTAAGACATATAATCACTTGTTTACCATTCATAAAACTAGCCATTGGGTAACTGAGAACCATTACTATTATTGAAGATCAGCATGAATATAAAGAAGGGAAATATGGGGAAGTCTTGATGATTTGTCTATTCCAGGCTGATGTCATCAAGACCAAGCTGGTGACCAGTATGTTCATTCTTCCCACATGGTGACTGTGCAAGGTCTCAATTCAGGAGTGCATGTTCCACGAGAGCAAATGGGCCATTTGGATATTCAATAATTGGGCCACGGCTACATTCTTAGTAAATGGTGCAAGGACTCAAACCCTGCTGCCTTAAAATAATGATAGTTTTGCAATTATTCTTATCTCAAGGCCTCATAACACTACTAAAAAGTATCTCCCAAAACTTTTTTTATAAAATTCTTATCTATTGGTATTTGCCACACTAAAGGAAGAACCTGAGAATTTTAAAAATAGTTGTAAGTTCATTTTCAAATAAATTACCTCAGTAACAGAAAGAAATCACTTGTATAACACATTTTTTAAGAAAAAATGAGGAAGGGAGGAGGATCTGGGAGGACTTGAGGAAGGGGAAGATATGATCAAAATATATTTAAATCTTAAAATTGTTTTAAATAATAAAAACATAATAAAAAAAGAAAAAGGTACTTTTTCTAAAAGGACAAAAATAGTGTGAGACTGTCTCTGCCCTACATCTGTATGCACCCCCCAACTGCCACAGAACACTGCCAGATGTCAGAGTTGTTTCTGCATTCCAACTTTTGCAGTATGCTGTCTGGGCTGAGGTTTGTGAAGCACATGTGTGTAGATAAGTGTAACACTGAAGCATCCAGATCTTATTAGTGATACCACCACTTTTCTCTGAGCTGAATGCACACACTGGAGTCTGAGCACCTTTTTGAGATAAGTACAGACAGGAAAAATTTCTTCTGAAAAATTTTCCTCACCCCAGTCTGTCCCTGAGATGACCCCACTCCACATGCTGTCCTCTTCATCCTCCATTCATTTACTTCTGAGGTTTTGAACATCACAGGTCTGTCTCCCTCTATACTTTGCACCCAAGTCCACCATGAAGTTATCATTCTCCATTGAAATTATTGTTTGCTTACTGCTGTCCAGACCCAGTGCTATTAGAATCTGAAGTACACAAGAGCAGGGCTGTGCCACTCGACTCTGTGATCCCAACAGCACAGTAACAATCACTTAAATTACATTCAAAATATTTGTTTGAAAAAAGAGCTAAATAAATCCCTGTGGGTATAATTCAAATCTGTTTCCTCTTCACATAAAATAAAACACACTTCAGATTTCAAGTTTCTCCATCATTCTTAATACTGAACCATTTTACTACTAAGAAATTCATGAAAGGCTGTGGCCCTGCATTGTCACCACAATAGCCCCCATCTCCCATTGTGTCCCTTACAGGGCCCGGTGAAGGCTCTTGGATAGCTTCAGTTTATTCTCTGCATAAACAATCTTCCTGTCATTTGCTTTAATAGACTAAAAATTATTAATACTGATTCAAATAACAGCAATCATGAAACAGAAAGATAACTTACTGAGGACCATGATCTTTGAGAAAAGGGTTGTGCACAGTCTCTTTTTAACAGATATTCCTTAAAATAATCCAATTTGATGTCTTCTCATTGGTTAGTGAGGGGACTATTTTATCTCTAGGGAATGCAAGAGTCACTGGGATTGACCAGCTGCCCACTAATAACCTCACATTGTCCCCATCTCCACCCGAGTTATTTCCAGTACACCTTATTTCCAGTTCTCCTTGTTAGGAGAAAGGGGTCAGCTTTTCCAAGGTTTTCTGTGTGTGAGTTACAGATATATCATAGCACCCACCGGAAACTTTTGAAAGATCCCAGTACAGAAATATTAGAACTATACATACAAGCATCACTATATAACAAAACAAAGTCTCTTTAGTATCTGATAATTTTGTGAAAAAAATTAAGCTTCCATGCTGTATATGTACATATATATGTGATATTATGGTTTGCTTATGTATGTCACATATTATGGCTTCTGATTTTGTGTTCTTATAGGACTTTTTGGTGTGTGCCAGTGTGTGCTCCTGCATCTGTGTGTTTCTTCTACTTTTTCACTGTCTATTTTTTTATTTGTATGTCTTGTCCTATTCTGGTGTGTTTGTTAGGAGTCATTTCATTGCTGTGTTCCTTTAACAGAACAGTAGTATTTGGTTTCCCCTAAGTCCATGGCTTACCTAGTTCTTGGCCACCCACTGTTAGACATGAGGATCACCTCATGAAGTGGGCCTTAAATCCAATCAGATAGTGATTTGTTTCTCTCATAACTTTTGTACCACCATTGCACCAGTATATCTTACAGGCAGATCACCACAGGAAATAGAAGATTTTGTAGCTAGGTTGGTGTTTATCTTTCTCCTCTGGTAGTGTGAGGAGTACCTTCCAGTGCCATGAAAACTAGCATATAGGGGTGAAGGCTATAGACTGGTACCAGCTAGACTTCTCCATGTTCAGTGAGCTATGGAGGTGTTGTCTTTGGCAATAGGGCATTGCAATCGGTTTGTGGAGGGCAACCAATAGCCTTGACAATAACCTGTATTGTTTAGGGGTTTCCATGAGGCCCTTTTAGCTAACAACTCAAGTAGATATAACCCGTTCATGTTACTGGAGGTTTTATTTTGTGGTAAGGGATGTCCAGTTTGAGGTTTGTCTCCCTGTTTTTTGGTGATTCCATTTAGATTTCTTTCTTATATGTATATATTTTAAGAAGCTTCTACTGTAGTAAGTTTCCATATGAGCCTCCAAATGGCCCTTAGTTTTTCCTCCCTTACCCCACTCTTTTCTTTGATTTCCATTTGATCTTCCTGTTCCAATACCCCATCGATCCATAATCATATACCCTAGTTCCTGTTCTGTAGATGTAATTCTGAAAGGTCTTATTAAATAAGAAACACAGAGCCAAATGCAGAATTAAAAGCCCCAGAGGTCAGAGAACAGTAGCCAAAAGCTGAGACCAAGACCACCTTCTTACCACCTGCTGCCGCTGCCATCCTTCCCCTCAGAAAGAGACCTACTTCCTGTGTGTCTGTCTCTTTATTGACTTCCTGTTCTGCCTTATCATTGGTTGTAAACCCAACCACATGACCTCCTATTCACTGCCTATCTACACAGACTTCCAGGTCTTCTATGATTGGTATTGAGATTAAAGGCACGTGTCTCCATGCTGGTGGTGTCCTTGAACACACAGAGATCTACCTGTCATGTGATCGGATTAAGGGTGTGTGCTACCACTGCCAGACTTGGCTTGCTATTACCTCTGACTCCCAGGCAACTTTATTTATTAACATACAAATAAAATCACATTTCAGCACAATTAAAATATCACCATATTCCCCCTTTCTATTTTAATAAAAAGAAAAAAGGAAAAAAGTTATAACTAATATAAGAAAAACTATATACAAAGAGTACAATAACTACATACAATATATACAAGCAATATATACCTAAACAATGCCTGGTCCATTTGCATTTGACAAACTCAGAGAAAATAATTCCATTATTTGTCCTATTTTGGTAAGTCCAAAATGTACCTGATTCACATTCTATCCTAACTTATATTACTAATAGAACTATCTTATAATGTCTTTCAAATTTATACACTTACACCTCTTTAGTGAGTTTCTTTTCTAAAATTCTTAACAAGGAAAACTATAACTATTTAATCTTTAACTAACTATAACTATCTAATCTTCAATTATAACTATAACTCTTATAGCCTAGTTCCTCTTCCACAGTAGATCCTACCCTCCCTTCTAGTCCCTTACCCTGTACCTAACCTCTGTGGTTATACAGATTGTAGCATGCTTGTTGAAGATTTAAAAGCTAACATCCATTAGAAAATACATACCAGGCCAAAAAAAAAAAAAAAAAAAACCATACCATATTTGTCTTCTTGTTGTCTGGATTTCCTCACTTAGAATATTTTCAAGCTCTATTCATTTTCCTACAAATTTCATGATTTTGTTTGTTTTTTTAAGAGCTGAGTAGCATTTCACCATATAAATGTACAATTTTTTTTATCCATCAATGTACATCTACGTTGTTTCCAATTCCCTGCTATTATGGATAGAGCAGATTGTCTCTGTAGTAGGATGTGGTGTCCTTTGGGTATATACCCAAGAGTGGTATAGCTGCTTCTTAAGGTAAATCTATTCACAGTTTCCTTATATTTAAAGAAAAACTTGAATTTCCCTTTTATCCTCTGTTCACTATATATAATCACAAAAATAAAAAGTCAATCATAAAGCAACATGTCCAGACTCCCAGGGAGGCATGCATGTGAGAACCAGATGAAGCCCGTCTACTTATAGGTATATTTGCTGAGTTTCCCATTTATGCTTTCCAGAGGGTAATGGGAGAAATAATGGAAAGTTTTGATCAAGAAATGAACACATAAGATAATTCTTACTTTTCTAAGGACCTTTAGAGCACAAAGCATGAAGATTGAAGGATGAAGCCTCACTCTTTGGAGGCTCTCTCTGCCAGTAGAAGCTTATGAAGCTTCTCTTTGGCCTGGTTGCTTAGAATTCTGCTGTCCTGTCTGAACTTGGCATCTAATATTTCTCTAGAATGGTATTGGGAAGTGTGTTTTCCTCATGTCCCTCAGAAAAAGATTTCAGTTTTCCACTTCCAGTTTCCTGGAGAAAGTTAGCCCTCTCCTGGTAACCTGGTAACCTGATGTAATCATTGTTACCCTTTGGTCCCTTAAAAATGTTGAGCACCAAGCACAGAGCACAGCAATTATAGGGCTTTTAAACTTCAGTTTTCCTGATCAAAGAGCAGGGTGATCAGTTGTTATAGCTCAGGCTGCCTGCATGACTTACACTCTCTATGATCAATAATAATGTAGTATTTCTTAAATGATTGTGTGTATTATAAAGAATGATGAAAAATAATTTTTGAGAACCAGTGAACTGTGAAAACATCCATCAGAATTACTATTATACAAGAAATATGCATCAGAAATTAGATCATTTCTAAAATTCTATTGTGTGTTTTTACTGTATGGTCACAAAAAAATTCAAATTACTTTTTGAGAACTGATTCTATTTTTAAATAAATTATCTGGTAAGATACTAGAAGGCTATTTCATTCACTATGCAGGTAAGCTATAATGAATCTGCATAAAGCCTAGAAGCTGGACATTTCTTTGCAGAGATGTGTCTAAAATGCTGTGATGAAACTGGAGCAATCAGAGTAGTTCTGCAGAGAACATTTCCCAGGAACTCCTAAAAGTCCTCACAAACCTGTACTGAAGAACATTCAACTGTTACAGAATAAAAAGTAAAATTCCAATTCCAGCTCTATCTAAAATGTGAGAGCCTGGAGAATGGATCTGCCTATCAATGGTTGAGAAAGTGAAGTCAAAGACTAGCTACATGGGTAAGTCCTTTCAGTACTTTCATAGCCTCACAAGCCTCAAAGTTAGTTGTGGGTTTTGATGGGCCTATTTCTCTCACTTTGTACAACCTTTGGGGTAGAGGCTCAGCACCACCTTGAGAAAGTACTCATTCTATGATACTGATCTACCCTGAAGAGCCTGAGGCTAGGGAACAACAGGAAGATAAGGAGCCTGTGTTTAATCAGCCAGAGCCCTAATATGGTTAACAGCCCTGGGAGACAGTTGTGGGGAACAAGAGGCTAGATGTTGACACGCTGAAAAACACAGGCAGCAGATGGCTCAGCTCAGGAGGTGAGATCCTTAGGGAAAAGCACATCTTCTTGAATGTCAGGAGCAGATCTCATCAAATGATAATAACCCTGGAGTTTGATGTCCCTGAACATAAGCTCAGAAGGTGAAGACATCCATGAGATGTTTTCTGCTATAGACACCCTCCCGCCCAATTTGAGCCTCAATGGTTGTTTTGACATCATGGCTGAATTCTTCCAGTAGAGTGATTAATACTTAAAGCTCTGAAGTATGAAGGATGGAGTGATGCTTCTACAGATCTCAGTGCTAGGGTTGCTTTCATGTTCTCACTTGGGAGACACTCCATGCTGAAACATTAGCTACCCTAGAGGATGAATAATGAGTGAAGCAGTATCCAAAAACTGAGAGAATCTGCCCAACACACACTCTTACAGTAGCCATCATAGGCCTCTGCATGCAAGGAAGGATTATTAACATAAGGACAGCTCTGTAAGACAGTAGATACTTGCACAAAGATCTCAACCCTATAACAAACCATAGCAAAGACCAACATCGACAAGTGCAGTTGATCCTGCCTCAATGACACTCCCCATTAAAAACTTATATTTGTAGTAGCCAGAACCTGGAAACAACCTAGATGTCCCTCGACCAAAGAATGTATAAAGAAAATGTGGTACATATACACAACTACTACTGAGTAGTACTACTCAGCAGTAAAAAACAATAACATCATGAAACTTGCAGGCAAATGGTTGGAACTAGAAAATATCATCCTGAGTGAGGTAACCCAGACTCAGAAGGACAAACACGGTATGTACCAACTCATAAGTGGATGCTAGATATAAAACAAAGGATAACAAGACTACAAACCACAGCTCCAGAGAAGCTATCTAACAAAGAGGACCCCAAGGGGGATTCATGGATTACCCTGAGAAGGGAAAATAGATAAGATCTCCATGAGTAAACTGGAGGTGGAGGGTAATAAAGGGTAGGGAATGGAGGATGAGAACATAAGGGAATGGGATGGTCAAGCTGGAACAGGGACAGAGTAGGAGAGCATGATAGAAGGAAACGTCATGGGAATAGGGAGAAACCTGGTGCTAGGGAAGTTCCCAGGAATCCCCAAGGATGACCCCAGCCTAAACTATTATCAGTAGTGAAGAGGGTGTGTGAACTGACTTAGCCCAGTAATCAGATTGATGAATTTCCTAACTACCATCATAGAGCCTTCATTCAGTAACTGATGAAAGCAGATGCAGAGATCCACAGCCAAGCACCAGCCCAAGCTCCAGGAGTCCAGTCGAAGGGAGAGAAGAGGGGTTTTATAAGCAAGGGCTATCAAGATCTTGATGAGGAAATCTACAGAGACAACCAAACCAAACTAGTGAAAACTCATGAACTTTAGACCAACAGTTGTGGAGCCTCCATGGGACTGGACTAGGGGGAGGGGCTTGGACTTGTCTCAACTGTTTGTACCAGGCTCTGCTGACTCTTCATGGGAGTCCTTACCTTGTCTGAGGAGGGAATGGTGTGGGTTATAGGGGGTGAGGAGGGGAAGGCTGGGAGGCAGGAGGAGGGAAGAGAGTGGAATCTGTGGTTTGTATATAAAATGAATAAAAAATTTCTTAATTAAAAAGATTTTTAAATTGTTATACTTATGCATGCTTTAATATTCCATCCTTTTGGTCTCTTATGTTCCTTTTTTTTAAAAAAAAACAAAAAAATACATTTTAAACAGTGTTTTTTCTCTTCATAGTATTTGAAACAATTTTTTATTTCTTATTTCCTTTCATACATTCACCTAATTATGCTTTTCTAAATCATTAGACAATCTTTTTTTTCTTTGATACTCCCTGTATTTTGTGCCTTTCTCTTCTACACTTTTTTGTTTTTGTTCTTTTTGTTATTAACAAAAAACCATTTATTCTCTTTCTTACATTTTTCTAAGTTTTACTCTCATTATTGAGAAATCATTGTTTTCCTCATTTCTGTGTTTCTCATCTAGTCTCTGATTATTTCCTGGTGACTTCCAGGATATTATTCTTCCAGTTACTTTAATTTGCTACTCTCTGCTTTGCCTTCCCTGTCTCCTCCCTCCTGCATTTATTTATTATATCCACATTTAACTGAAATGATTTTTACCTTAAAAGTCCATTTTACATTAATTTCTCATTTTTGGTTTAATGGTGCTGTTATTGTATTTGTGAGCCCTAATTGCTTTTGGTGTATTTTTATATCTCATGTAGTTTAATGTTGATATTAGTGTAACTTTTTTCCATTTCCCATTGAATGGTACTGCACATTGAGCTATCAAGAGTAGTGTGTTCAATAAGAAGATGCACAAATAAAACTGTAAGAGAAGTGCAAACCACTGGCTTTGCAAATTGTATCACAGAAACAAAGAAAAATGAACAAGCAGAACCACATGGCTTTTTCCAAAGACCCTAACTTCCCCAACTAAAAACTCATCATGAGCCATAGTTAACTTCTCTGCCAAACGAAACCCAACATATTTTGCCCCAGTTTCCAGTTTAGTAAGTCCCCTGTTCCTCTACTCCATGCACCCTTCCCAACAAATATATCTACCCCTCAAACTACAGGTCTTGACCAGATCGCATATAATGCTGACTTTAAATCTTATCCAATCTTCAGGCCCAACTTACATATTCTGTGTTCTTTCCTAGTCAGATCTGTCTATATCAGACACAGAAATATCAAAAGAAGTCTATATGTCCAGATCTCATTGTAAAAATACAAACAATATGAAAGATGAAGGCAATCCTGAGTGCTGTAGAAACCCCAGGAAAAAGAATTTAAAAGAACAATCATAAACTTCTTAAAAGAATTAAACAATAAATCAAGAAACAGATCAATGAACTTAGAGAAGGGACTTAAAGAGAACAAATGCCTGAATAATGTCAAAAAAAAAGAAACCACAAACATAAGGCTGATGGAAAGGAATAAGATCATCCAGAATTTGGAAAACTGAATTTAATAAAGAAATTGAAATATTTAAAAGAATATATGCTTAAATTAACATACCCCCCCAAAAAAACTCAAAAGAATAATTTACATGTTGAATGAATCAAGCAGAGTAAGTAATATCAGGACTTGAGGATAAAGTAGAAGATGTCCACTAAATAAGCAAAGAATATGAAAAAGATTTAAAAGCACAGAACAGGAAATTGAAGGAAATGAGGGACACTGTTAAAGAACTTTAAAATACAGAACTAAATGAGGGAGAAGGATCCCAACTCAGTGTCATAGACAACATTTCAATAAAATCATAGAAGAAAATATCTACAAACTAAGGAACAATATATTCACAAAGATACAAAAATTACACAAAACACCAAATAAGCATGACAAGAAAAGAAATTGCCCATGGCCTATCATAAGCAAACACTAAATATACAAAACAGATAAAGAGTATTGAAAACTACCAGAGAAAAAGCAAAAGTCATGTATCATGAAAATAACAATCTGAAGAACAGCTTAGTAGTAAATGTAAAGTTTCTGAACAACAAGAGCCTGGAGCAAAACATTCTAAACTACCATGACTGCCAATATAGACTACTATTCCCAGCAAAGCTTTCTGTCACAGTTGAAGAAGAAAGTAACACTTTCCATAATACAAACAGCCTAAAACAAATTATATCCAGCAACCCAAAGATAAATAAAATACAAGAAGCAATACATCATACTGAAGAGAGGAATAAACATAGCAATGAAACTATAATAAAGAAAACAAATGGAGCTGTAACCACTGAAAGATGAAATACCATTGAGAACACAAACAACCAAAAACAAAACACAATACAAATGATTGCAATCAACACACACTTTTCAATAATAACTGTAAATAATAAGAGCCTAAATTCTCCAACTGAAAGACATAAACTTGCTGAATGGAGCAACAAAAAAAAATCCATCTATGTACTGTGTACAAGAAACTCATCTTAGCTTTAAAGATAGATACTTCATTCAAGTGAAAGGATGGACAAAAAATACTCCAATAAAAAGAGACCAGGAAGCAAGAAGGAATTGCTATTCTAATATGTGGCAAAATATAAACTTCAAACTAAAAGTGATCAGGAAAGATAAAGAAAAATAGTTCACTCTAATCAAGGGAACAATTAATCTAGAATACATTTCTACCACAAAAATATATGCACCAAATTTTGATGTATCTGATTTCATAACATATGTACTACTGGAATTAAAGGGACAGATTAACATCAACCCATTATAAGAGTTGATTTCAATACCATACTTTTTCCAATAGACAGGACATTTGGACAAAAATTACACAGAGAAACATCAGAATAAACAATATCACACATCAAATGGACTTAATATATATCTACAGAATATTTCATCCAAACACCAAAGAATATACATTCTATTCAGAAGCCCATGGGATCTCCTTTAACTAGATTACATATTGAGTCATAAAACAAATCTTAACAAATTTAGAAAGATTTAAATAACCCAATGAAGCCCATCTGACCACAATGGAATAAGACTTAAAATAAATAGCTAACAAATTGCCAGTAAGAATACATACCTATGGATATTAAACAGCTCATCACTGACAGAAGAAATCAAAAAACAAATTTCTGAAATTAAATGAAATTGGAAACACAGCACAACAACAAAACCCTTGTGATGCATTAAAAGCATTCTTAGGAGAGAAATGTATAGCTATAAGTATCTGCATTAAAAAGTCAGAGAGAGTACAAATATATGACTTAATAATGCAATTTAAAAACAACCAATGAGAGCCAAAACAAGAAGATGGGAAAGAATGATAGATTTGAGCCAAAATTAAGGAAATGAAAACATGCAAAGAATCAATAAATCTAAAAAGTGTTTTTTTGGGGAAGATAAAAAAAGATTGACAGACTTTTGGTGCAACTGACAAAAATAATGAGATTATCTAAATTAACAGAGTCAGAAATGAACAGGGAGACATTAAAATAAACTCTGAAGAAATTTAGAATATTATCAGGAAATACTTTAAAAATCTGTGCTCTATTAAGCTGTAAAATCTAAAAGAAAGGGAAAAATTACTAGAATCAGCTAAACCAAGAACTCAACAACCTAAACAGAAGTAAAACAAATGAGATTGAAAGAGTAAAAAGTCTTCAAACTAAACAAAATGCCCAGATAAATTTCCAGTGAATTCTACCAGAATTTCAAAAAAGATTTATAGCTAATCCTTCTTAAAATATTATTTAAGATATAGAACAATCCCTAACTTCTTCTATGAAGCCAGTATCACTCTAATATCAAAACCAGGTGAAGAGAGATGAAGGAAAGAAAGAATGAAACAGGGAGGAAAGAAAGAAAGAGAGATGTAAGAAATAAAAAAGTAAGATATAAAGGTAGAAAGGATGGAAGGAAGGAAGGAAAGAAGGAAGGAAGAAAATAAACTATGGGCCAATACCCTGATGAACCCAGCTACAAATTTTAAATGCTCAATAAAATACATGTAAAGATATGACATGTATGTATACAGACACACATCAAAAAGATTTTCTAGCACAGCCAAGTTGGCTTTATCCCAGAGATGCTAGGATGGTTCAATATATGCAAGTCAATAAATGCTATAATTCACATAAATGGACTTAAATGCATAAATTGCATGAAAATCTTAATAAATTTTTTAAAAGCCTTTGACAAAGTCAAACATGCATTTGTGATAAAGGTTGTAATGAGAGAAGTAGAGAGAACATACCATAGTATAATACAAGCTACATGAAAAACTCATCATCCTAAATGGTGAAAAATTTGAAACAATCCTACTGAAATCAGGAACAACCCAGGGATGTTCACTATCCCGACTCTTTTTAATAATCTCCAAATTCATAGTGAACCACAAAAGATACCATAAAGCCAAAAACCCCAGAGCAAAAAAAAACAATGCTCAAAGTATTGCCATTTAAGACCTTAATATACATTTCAGAGTCATGGTAATAAAACCAATATGGATTTGGCACAAAAGTAGACATGTAGATCAATGAGACAAAATAGAAGACTCAAATATCATGATTCAAAACTATAGTCATTATTTGACAAATATATACATATGACAAAGATACCAAAAACACATACTTGAATAAAGACAGCGTTTTTAACAGATAGTGCTAGGAGAAAATGGATGTCTACTGTCAGGGACAAGGACAGAATCTCTAATTAGTGGAAAAATACAGACACCCCCCCCCCATAAGACAGAGAACTAGATCATCTTACAGTCAGGTTGCCTAGCAACAGGACATTGAGTCAGAGCCCTTGACCCTTTCACCCTGTAAACATCCTATACAAACATCCTGTTAGCTTGCCCCACCTTATGCAGATGACAGCTTCTTGCTTCCCCCCACCCTGCAGGAACTATATAAACCCTGCTGGAGAAAAATAAAGTTGCACCTTGATCAAAATCTAGACTTGGTGTATTTCCTTGTGTCTCTTGTCTCTACATTCCGTCCTTAGGGTGGCTGAGTACCCGTTGTAGCACTGCTGGCCGGGGCAGTCTGGAATTAGACCAATATCTGTCACAAAATATTTGTTTATACTGTGTGCAGATGTGTCACTGTGATTGGTTTAATAAAGAGTTGAATGGCCAATAGCTAAGCAAGAGAGAATAGGCAGGACTCTGGGCAGAGAGAGGATCTTAGGGTGAATATAGATGTAAAGGAGACGCCAGTAACATACTGAAGAAGTCGGACATATGGTACAGAGGAGAGATAACTGAGCCACATGACAGAACATAGATTAATAAAAACAGATTCATTTAAGTTATAAGAGCTAGTTGGGAAAAAAGTCTAAGCTAAGCCAAGCTTTCATAATTAATAAGAGGTCTCCATGTCATTATTTGTGAGTTGGTGGCACAAGGGGACATCTGACTACAAATATCACTCACCTTGTACAAAAAAATAAACTTCAAATGTGAAACCTGAAGTAATGAAACAAAAAAAGATACCCTTAAAGTACCCTTAAAGACATAGGGGTAAGGAAGGAGTTTTTGGCCTAGAACTTGGGGACCAACAATTGACAAATGAACTTCATAAAATTAAAGGCTAGTGCACAACTAAATAATCAATCAAGTGAAAAGGAAGGCTAAAGAATGGGAGAGGTTCTTTGCTAGCTATCATATGACAGTGGATTAATATCTAAAATATATAGTGAACTCAAAAAACAAAGAGTCAAAATAACAAATGACCCATTTAAAACTGGGACTGAGATTTGAACAGAGAGTTTCTCCAAGAAGAGATAAAAGTGACTAAAATAAATCTCAAAAAAAGTTCATCATTCCTAGCAATTAGGGCAATGCAAATCAAAACAACTTTGAGATATCATTTTACCCTAACTATAATGTCAAAGATCAGTGGAAGAACCAACAAGAAATGCTGGAGAGAATTTGAGAAAAAGGGAGCGCTCATTCATTGTTACTGGGACCATAAACCGTTACAGCACTCTGGAAATCAGTGTGGAAAACTCTCAAAAAACTAAAAATAAATCTACCATATGATCCAGCTGTACCACTTGTTGGCATATGCCAGAAGGACTCAATATCATCCTCTACAGATACTTGCTCAGGCATGTTCATTACTGTCCTATATACAATAGCTAGGAAATGGAAACACCCTAAATGCCCCACAACCAACAAATGGATCCTGAATATGTGATATGCATACACTGTGTAAAGAAAAATTAAGTCATGAACATTTCACGTCAATAGATGGAATTGGAAAGTGCG
This sequence comes from Peromyscus eremicus, assembly GCF_949786415.1. Taxonomy (NCBI): domain Eukaryota; kingdom Metazoa; phylum Chordata; class Mammalia; order Rodentia; family Cricetidae; genus Peromyscus; species Peromyscus eremicus. The sequence goes on along the minus strand of NC_081417.1, from coordinate 4,218,916 downwards.
GTAGCAAGTTCTCTCATCTGCACTTCCTAGCTCCAAATCTTCCAATATGAGTACACAGCTTTTAATGTTGAAAACAAGAGAGTAAAATAGGGCCATGGAGTGTGGAGAAGCAATAGAGAGGGAACTAGCAGTGTACACGAGATTTAAAATTTAAAATGAGAAAAACAGAACAGGGGATGTCTTTAATTGGGGAGGTGGTATCAATACCAAAGGAAAATGAGAAAAGAGGGTAAAACAATAGAAAGGATATCTGGAAAAAGTCATAAGGAATCATATTATTATCTATTTACTTAAAATTACATGTAAGTTTTTTTGTATACACACTTATATAGTCCAAATAAAATAGACTCACTTGGGCTTATAATGCTTCCCTTAAACAAGGGCCAAGACCATGTAACACAAAAAGCAAAACCAGGCATGAGAAGCTCCTCCTTGAATTGTTGGTAAGGGTTGTCCAATAGACACCCAAATCACTATAGCCTATTACCCTCAGTGCTCTTTAAGAGATGGACAATAAGTTCCTATTGCTGAAGACACCATGCACTTCGGACACAGGGCCCAAGCTACATAAGACCTGAAAGTAACCACTGAAAGAGCTATTTTTCATAGTAAAAGAGAAGGAAGCAACACCTACCCAGCTATGACCTCTGTGAACCACAATGACCAGCATAATATGATGACATTGAGTGGCACACATATTTTTGCAGCAACCAACAGATCTCTAATTGGATTTAAGGCCTGCTCAACAAGAGGAAAAACATACCTGGTGCTGAAATTCTAGCCAATTACCCAGGACTAGTTAAGTCACAAATCAGTGAAGAAAGCCTATAATCATTGTTTTACTAATCCAGTATAATTCCTAAATACATTATAAATTTTTATTGGTCTTTTGAGACAGGGTTTCTTTGTATAACAGCCCTGACTGTCCTGGAACTCACTCTGTAGACCAGGCCAGCCTCAAACTAACTGATATCTATCGACCTCTGCCTCCTGAGTGCTGAGATTAAAGGCCTGCACCACGACTTCCTGGCATAAATATTTATTCTTATACATGGTGATGATATAGTTCTCAGCCCTCATCAAAGGAACTTTTTGACACAACAGACAGAGACAACTACAGAAAAACATAGGTAATCAAAATGCTGAGATTATGATTATGTGGTACTTAACTGATACATTTACAACACTACCACTCAGGTATCATTGAAGAAGAGGGACTGGAAAGATCATAAGAGCCAAAGGAAAAAAGAGTTTGCTGTGAGACTGGATCTCCTAGAAATCTCATAAAAGCTACACCCAAGAAGTCTCATCCTGCTACCTTTTGGTAATTAATGATCCCCTTCAAAGACAATTAATGATTCCCCTTCATGAGTAGTTAATGATCTCCCTTTACTGAATTTTGAGGCTACTGAGAAGGATGTCTAAGCACTCTTTGTATGGCCAACACCAATTACTCTTACCATTCTGTCTTAGTTTTCTATTGAGATAAGACATCATGACCAAGGAAACTTATAGAAGAAAGCCTTTATTTGAGGTTTGCAGTTACAGAATGTTAGAGCCTATGACTATCATGTAAACAAGCATGGCAGTAGGTATGCAGGCATGGTGATGGAGTAATAGCTAAGTGATTATATCTTGATCTACAAGTGTTAAACAGAGAAAGGTAACCTGGAATGACATTTGCTTTTGAAACCTCAAAGCCTGATCCCAGTGACACACCTCCTTAAATAAGGCCACACCTCCCAATCCTGTCCAAACAATTCTACTCACTAGGGAACAAGTATTCAAATATATAAGATATGGGGGCCATTCTCCTTCAAACTACCACATATCCCAGCAATCCCTGAGCTCTTGGAACATTCAGCCTATGAGTCTATGCTACGATGGTATTGTCTATCTAGTTCATCTCCATTGTGGCCACAACGCATATCCTTCCTCTTCTAGGATTTCTGGTACTTGTAATGATGCAAAACCCACAAATTCTGCATGTTCAACTAGTACTGACAGCCTCATTGCAAAGCCAGTAGCTGCAGCAAACTATTTCAGCTCTTAGATTTACTGATAAATAGTGATACTAATTCAAATGATCTGGCTTCTCACACCCAGGGAAAATGAGGCTACTTATTGCAAAGCTGTATTTTCTGTCCAGTGAAGCCATACTTGACTCTGGAGAATTCATATCTGTTATAGAGCAAATGAAGCTGCCTCTCTCAAACTGAACAAACTTCCCAACTTCCCTCTGCTCCCATATTCAGCAATTTCATTTTTGGCCAAATGAACCCATTGAATGAACAAGTACTCTCTTTAAGTGTGCGCAAAGCCATACTTGACTCTGGAGAATTCATATCTGTTATAGAGCAAATGAAGCTGCCTCTCTCAAACTGAACAAACTTCCCAACTTCCCTCTGCTTCCATATTCAGCAATTTCATTTTTGGCCAAATGAACCCATTGAATGAACAAGTACTCTCTTTTAGTGTGTGCCTTCTTGGTGCATTCTTTGTGAGAATAAGAAAGGCAGGGAGCCAAAGAAGTGGCCATCTTTGGTTATAGAGAAAATAAAAATATAAGAGAAAGAGATTTTAGGCTTTGACTTTAATATGTAATTCAAGTTAAAAATTTTATTATTTGTATACACCAAGAAGATGAGAATATTACCTATTTTGGGTAAGTGTTCTTTCACTCACCACAAGTTCATATAGTCCTGCTAAAACCAACTCATAACTCACTGCTACAGTGACTGGCAGTCTCCCCCATTTTCTATCAAGGAAGACCAATCACCCATCCAAGGAAGATCAACCACCCAAGAAAGAATATCTACTCACCCAGGGAAGACCAACCACCCCCCCAAGGAACATCATCAACCCACCCAAGGAAGACCATCAACCCAAGGAAGACCAACCACCCACCCTTTGATGTCCAGAGGACAGCATTCCACAGCACTGCTCCCCATTCTTTAGCTATTATATTCTTCTCCCCTCTTTCCACAATTTTCCCAGAATGTCTGACCAAATAATACAAATCTCCCATTTATGGATGAACACTCAACAAGCACTTATTCCCAACACTGACCAGTTTTGAGTCTCTGAATTAACCACTGTCCATTATAAAAAATAAATAAGTAAACAAACAAATCAGTAATAAATAAATAATCTGCTGACCAAGGCATCATTATTATGTGGGTATAAACATAAATACTTAGAAGGCAGTTTGATAATATGTCCCTTTAACTAATAGTAATTTAGTAACTAAATTTTAACAATTTAGCTAACAGTGGTAATAGGTTCATCACAGGGTTTATTACCTCCCCAGCCAAAGGATTTTGACCAGGTTTAGAGTGCCAGGCATAGATTTCCTTCTGTGAACCAGACTTCAAGTCAAATTAAGTCAGAAAATGGTTGATTAAGCCTGTAATAGTCACACCACTATTGTAGCAGTAGTTACTTCCTGCCTGGTAGGTCAGTATTTATAGAATGCATGATTTTTCTGCTGGGTAAAGACAATGATATCTTTTCTCTCCCAGTGGTCTACACAGAACCTTTGATCTCTGTTCCAGCAGGGAGAAAGCCTTTAGTTCCAGCTTGATTTCTTTATGTTATACAACCAAACTGTGTGGTAAATTCAGCAACAGAACTTTACCATCTAGTTCTGATGGGCAAGTAAGAGAAATGTCAATAGTTTGTGTTGCTTTGGGAACCCTTGGGTCCTTTGACCAACAATTCACAGGTAAATATCCCATTCTTGGCACTGGTATTTTTGTTAAATAACCTATGGTTTTTCATGGAAGTATTATTTCCACCAAGTGCTTTATAAACCTAATATGAAATTATCATGTTTATAACAAACTTCTTGTTTTCTTGGTTGGCTCCATCATTGACATGAACTTCAATATCCCCCAATCTTACTAATTTCAATTTTGTATATTTATTCCCTGTACATTTATTCTCATTGCCATTGCTACCTTAGCTCAGGTTTCCTTCAAGCAGAGTCAAAGTAAAGAATGTATGTGTTTGCATGTTATCTGTGTATGATAGGTCTGAGCACGACGGATAGGCAGGAGTGGAGATAAGCTTGCTTGGAACTACATATGTCTGAGTGTATGAAATCATGCCTGCTGCTATGTATCTACACAATAAAGAGGGAAAGGAGAACTTACAAAGTATTCTGCTTCACAAGTCAATTGTTTACTGTAAGATTGTTAATCTATCTCGCATGTGAGCTCTCAGCAGATTCAGAGAAAGATTTTAAGAGAGAAGCAAGGGAGATACAGAGAAGCCATGAGTGAACATCCAAGTGGCCAATCACTGAGGCTGAGGCAAGGGGGTTGAGATCTTGTTTTTTTTTTTTTAATTTATTCTACTTACCTAGGCAGAGATGATATGCAAATATATACCAAAACAGCAAAACAGGAAAAAAAGAACTTAACAAAACAAAATACTTTACTGAAAATAGCTTCAGGGAAAACCAAACCCAGCTCCATCTTCCAGGCAGTTCTCTCTCTCTTTTGCCTATGATCACTAAGAATAAAATTAGTCTTTGTGATTGATATGTCTGAATATTAAAAAAAGTTAAGATGGAACAATAGAGTGAAATTTCTGAGACTATGTCATAATAGAAATCAAGGTGTGCATAAGAAAGCTAAGGTTTTATATCAAAATATTCCAGTTTATTGCTAAGACTCCAAACATTCCAGGAGAAAGTAATTTTTGTTGTCATTCTTGTTGTCATCATCATCATCATCGTCATCGTCGTCATCATTATCATCATCATCTTCATCATTGTCATCATTGTCATCATCACAGTCATCACTGTTTCTCTTAAAGGTCTGGCTGTAGAAATACAGCCTAGTTAACAATACAATTTTTGCTTCCAACATGAGGATAAGGGAACCAATGAGTGCACATTTCTTGAAAACATTACAGAATAATTTTCACTGTGTTGAGGAGCACTGATGGAGATGTCATTGTTGAGAAAGATACTGAGGTGATGATTAGTTGCCTCTATGAGACTGGAGCTGCTGTCAGTCTGGATGTGCTCAGGGAAAGCTAACTCTGGAGAAAAAACAAGCAAACAAACAAAAAACAAAAACAACAACAACAACAAAAACAGCTCTGTGGTTTGGAGAACCTGAGGAGCAAAACCAGCTTTGCTGCTTTTGGAGCCTCTTCCCTCAGTTGCACTCTGCCATGTCTCTGGATCTCAAGGTCCTCAAATTCAGTATCCACATGAGATTAACACTTTGAGGAAGGAAACTGTAAAGTATAATACAAGAAAAACAAATAAAATTTTGTATTGCAAACACACAGCCCGGGCCATTGGGGTAGCAGAGCAGGAGATAAACACAGCGAATTTATTTTCTGTTCTGAGATTTCTGGCATTTGTGTTCATTGTAAGGTTCACTGCCTCAAATACTTTATATATGTGCTGCATCCTGATCTTTATAGAAAATCAAAACAAAATTAAACAAAAATAATTTCTCATTCTGTGGTATTAGTGGGTTCATTCTGAAATTAAAATAAAACTACACTTACTTTTCTAATGATACAACAGGAACTGTGTCTCTGAGCATGAGGGCCTAAGTACACCAATGCTGCCATGGAGTCTATGCTCTAGACTGCAAGGAAAATCTATCTTCATGGATCTCTAGACTGATTGCCTGCCAATCATTCTAATACAGACTAAGGCCAGTTTGAAATGACAGCACTTTGGTCAGTGAATGTCATCTATGAATAGGCTTCTGAGGAACATTAATAGCTCAGAGTTGGAAGTAAGACTAAGAGCAGCCATTTGGAACTAGGTGGCTAGATACAAAGTTCACCTTTTCTGTTTGTAGCTATAGCAGTACAATAGCCTGGAGGTACAGCTACCTGGAAGAACAACCTAGATCCGGTTCTGACCAATGATACCTTTGTTTGTTTGGGCAATTATCTATCTTCTCATTGTGTAATTTGAGTCTCATAGTTTTCTGTGGTTGGGAAGTTATTTCAAATCCTGTGCTGCTGATATGGTTAAACAAACTGCAAAACAAGAAAAACACAAGAAAGAGCTGGATTTACATTGAATAGGAAAAGATTCAGGACCGGATTCTAGGTCTCTTAAGTCTAATCAGAGCTCTTCCACATAACAATAGTTAGTACCTGATTAAAGAGCTATTCAATTCATGAGTTTCCACTAGTTTGGCTATTTGTCCTGGTGCTTTTTCCAATCACGGTCTCAATATCTCTCGCTCATGCAATCCCTCCTCTCTCGCCAATTGGGCTCTCGGAGCTCCATTTGGGGTTCGGCCATGGATCTCTGCATCTGCTTCCATCAGACAATGGATGAGAGTTCTATCATGACAGCCAGGGTGTTCAGCCATCTGATCACCAGAGCAGGTCAGCTCAAGCACTCTCTCGACCATTGCTACTAGTCTATAGTGAAGGTATCTTTGTAGATTTCTGAGGACCTCTCTAGCACTCTGCTTCTTCCTATTCCCCTGGGGTCTTCATTCATCATGGTGTCTCCCTCCCTGTTCTCCCACTCTGCTCCTGATCTAGCTGGTACCTCCCTCTCCCCCAAGCTCTCTTTCCCCCGACCCTTGCCCTCCATTACCTCACCCCACCCCCAGTTTGCTCATGTAGATCTCATCCATTTCTCTGTCGTTGGGCAATCCCTGTGTCTTTCTCAGGGTCCTCTTTAAGTAGCCTCCCTGGAGTTGTGAGTTGCAGTCTATCCTTTTCTTTACATCTAGTATCCACTTATGCATGAGTACATACCATGTTTGGAGCCTGGGGCCTATGCTGGGACACTTTGCTCAGCCTTGGTGTAGGGAGGAGGGGACTGGGCCTGCCTTGACTGAATCTACCAGGCTGGGCTGACTCCCCAGAGGAGACCTTGCCTTGAAGGAAGTAGGAATGGGGCATGGATTGGGGAGGAGGACTGGGGGCTGGGAGGAGGGAGGACGGGGGAATCTGTGGCTGATATGTGAAATTAAGTTAATTATAAAATAAAAATATATATTAAAAAAGAGCTATTCAATGTGGTGATATGATAGCCCATCATTATGTGAACAATCAGGCTAACTGGGACAAAATGAACGTAAACACTGGAAATGAAGGTATCTACCCCCCTAAAGATACCACAGACATTTACTGAGCACTTCTACAATGGATATAAACTGGCTCTAATAGGTGAACAATGAGATACTTTCTACTGCTTGAGCAACTGTCAATTTTCTACAAGATCACTAACCAATGGGTGACTTGTGCTAAATGTCAGCTGAGAAGTGCTGGAAAGGGAGCCCTGAATGTGCATAGATGACCCCTAACAGGGGTCAGTGATGCTGTAGGAAGTGGGTACACATGAAGGGTGGACAGAGTGTGGACAAATGGGAGTGGCAAGGGGTAGGAGTAAAATTTCCAGGGCAAGGGTGATCTTCTGTAGAACCTCAGAAGGAGTGTGGTATTGATAGAAAAGAAATAAGTAGACTAGTTTGACAAAAGGAGTTAACTTAGATTTCAAAACAAAATTTCAAGAATGTAAGTGAAGCAAGTAATTGTTCTCAAGCAGCCATAATATATGAATAATTTAATCAAATTAGTTCCTTATGTGTTGTATAAACAGTGTCACTGACCTGACAAGGATTAATATACTTTTTTCCCTTGAGAATTAATAACAACCTATTTAAAACTAAATACTTCTAGCATCACTTATTTTGAATAGAATACATGATGGACAAAATAGCAAGAGGATAAAATAAAATGTCAAAAGAGTTTCATAATTTTAGTTATATGTAAGGTGTAGCTGGAGAATTTTTCTCCAGCTCCCGCCACCAAGTCCCGCCAGTCCCAGAGCCCACTTATAAAATAAACACACAGACTCTTACATTATTTAAACTGCTTGGCCATTAGCTCAGGCCTGTTATTGTCTAGCTCTTACTCTTATATTTAGCCCATTTCTATTAATCTTTACTTTGCCACATGGCTCATGGCTTACTGGTACCTTACATCTTCCTTGTCCTGATGGCGGCTGGCAGTGTCTCTCCCTCAGCCTTCCACTTCCCAGAATTCTTTTCCTTGTCCCACCTATACTTCCTGCCTAGCCAATGGCCAATCAGTGATTTATTTACTGACCAGTCAGCAACACACTTGACATACAGACCATCCCACAGCAGTAAGGTATTATAAAATCATATCTTTTAAAACATTAAAAAAGGTGTTTTTAAAGTATTCTTGTGTTGCCAACATTATTAACATGGCAAATGACAATTTATGTCACATTGGAAGCAGTTTTAATTGATTAACAACCTTCCATGAGTGACTTGGAAGATTACCCAGGGACCCAGATAAGATGGAAGACTTTTTTTATTTCTGTTTATTCTGCCTCATTTCATGATTGAACACTTGACACTTTTTTTTAATAATTTGATTTTATGGCACCAAGAATGATTGAGCATTGAGATCATAGATAGGAAATTATTTTCACTCTGTGACTAGGGGTTTGAAAAGTTTAGATGACATTGATATATAGTTCCCTAATTAAAATATTATTCTTAAACCCTTTCCCCTTATATTAGAAAACTTAAGTTGGAGTCCTTTATTTACTTTTTAAATCTTTTGTTATATTTTTATTCGTATGTGTGTGTATATGTGTGTGGTGGTGGTGTCACCAGATTCCAGGCACATATACGGAGGTCACAGGACAGCTTACAGGAATTAGATTCTACCCTTGAACCTTGTGGATCCAGGACTTGGACTCAGGTCATCATGCTTGACCGCTCAGACACTTTTACCCTTGAGCTATCTCTGGCCTCCCCCTTTCCTTTATAAAATGGACTTTTTTTTCCCCATGAATATTTACCTTTCCATAAAAGGGAATCTATTAAGGAATGTTGGTGCATGTTAACCAGATCACTCCAGGGGAGCCTGGGCTATGTAACAAAACCCTGTCAAAAAACAAACAAACAAACAAACATCACCACAGGGAACCTGTGGAAATGGGAATGAATTGGCTGAAAGTATAAAACGGCATAATAATGAAAGGAACTTTCCACCAAGTGTGAACAGGCTTAAGAAAAGAAGACTTGGGCAGGGAAGGGCTACAGTGAATCAGAGGCACAGCTGAGAGAAGTTCTGGATGCAATCAGTGCCAAACCACAGAGCACAGGGAGGAAGTCAGAGGAGCATACATCTCAGCAGTTTTCCACTCTGACATCTCAGCTATTAATAGCCAGAACCTACAACGAAAGAGTTCTATTTGATGTACATCTGATGGCCTCACGGCACAGAGAAGAATAAAAAATACTGACGAGCAAATATTTGAGATGAAAGCAAAGAGCATCAGCATATCCCTTTCTGTGCCCCCTGCCATCCACTCATGTCTATTTTTGGAGATGTGAGGAGCCTACATGTATGCAAAAATGCTAAGCCACTGAGTCAAAAATAATTGGGTCATGATCTGTAACACTGGCCACACTCCTAATGTTTCATTACACTGATATATTTAATGGGGATGGTAGATCACTTAATAACTAATAACTTTAATTATGGAGTTGAATTTTTGAATGCTAGTCATTAAGGTTTTCACAGTAAGAATGTAATGATATCTGTATCATTATTCATGATTTAATTCTATGTAGAAATTATGACGTCATATTTTTGTTAAATTATTTTATTTCTATTTATTTATTTTATCCTGAACCCAGTTTCCCCTCCCTCATCTCCTCCCATTCTATCCCCCACCTCCCCTCTGCCTCCATCCAATCCACTTCTCCTCTGTTTCTATTCAGAAAAGGGCAGGCCCCCCATGGATATCAACAAAACATGACATATCAAGTTGTGGTAAGACTAAGCACTTCCCCTTGTATTAAGGCTGGACAAGGCAACCCAGTATGAAGAATAGGGTCCCAAAAGCCAGCCAAAGGTCAGAAACAGACCCTGTTTGACTGTTAGGAGTCCCCCAAGTAGTCCAAGCTGTATCTGACTGTTAAGTATTTTTTATCTTACATTTTGTAGAGTGCTTTTCAAAACCTTCAGATATCTGTGGTGAATTTGGGTTGATTTTCGAGGGTATTATGGTACTAAGTTTATGCACATAATTTTTCAGACCCGATAATACTTTTTATTTATTCAGGAAGATTGTTGGCTGAATTGGAATGTACTATAGTGTTCTAGTGCTTTCTGTTGCTGTGATAAACACTATGATCAAAATCAACTTGAGGAGTGCGGTGGTTTGGATGACAATGGCCCCCACAGGCTCATAGATTTGAATGGTCACCAGAGAGCGGCACTGTTTGAAAAGATTGTGGATCTGGATGCAGAACTTTCAGCTACTTCTCTATCATGATGCTTTCCTGTGTGCCACAATGCTCTCTGCCGTAACAGTGGGCTAAACCTCTGAAACTGTAAACAAGCACCAATTAAATAATTTCTTTTACATTAGTCACCTTGATCCTGGTGTCCCTTTACAGCAATAGAACACTGACTAAGACAGAAGTTAGTTCCAGGGACTGTGACATTGTTGTAACACGCCTGACCATGCTTTTGTTTGGCAGAAGATGGAAGATTTTGGGACTTTGGACTATTAAAGCAGTGGACACTGTAAGCAAGGCTTAATGGGCCTCCTTAATAGGAGCATGGAAGACACTAGTGCTATGGGTAATGTAGAATGTGAGTGTACAGTCCCCCAGGAATACACTTGAAATGACTAGAAAGACTTTGACCACAGCTGTGTACTCTCTATGTATATGGTTGTTTTCTTGCTCACTTAGAACAGGTATCCAAAGAAGGAAAACCCTTGTCCAGTTCTCACCCAGGAAAGCTGATGCAGATATAATTGAACTAGGAATGGTCATGTTTCAGCCCCAGCAAGCAAAATAACTTGGCAGCTTTGACCATATGGTTCTTGCTTTAGAGTCAAAGATACAAGAAAAAGGTTGTAGAATCTTTCTCTGTGGCTAGGAAAAGTGGCTGAGCACAGGCATGTATCAGGGATGTTCCTGCAATGAAGGTCCAGAGAGAGACCATCATGTGAAGCTGTGAAAGTGAAACCTGGATTGCCTTAGAGACGCCAGGATGTTGGAGATGGCACAGTTGTGGAATACCTGCTAAAAAAGCTTCAGATTTGTTATGGAATCCGCCCAAGAGAAAGAAATGTGTTGTAGTCAACAAAGCTGAAAAGAAGCTTTGACATCGGACGTGGAGATGCAGAGTTTGGTTTTCACAGTTGTTTTTTTGGTCTTGCTTTGGTCCAATATTTCCTCACTATGATCCCTTTCCTTTCTTTTTGGAATGATAATGTAATTCTCTGCCATTGTATGTCAGAAATATGTGATTTGCTTTTTTATTTTGACTTTACAGGGAGTTACAGTTAACAGATTGCCATGAAGTCTCAAAAGATATTTGAACTTTTGACTTTTAAACAGTGTTAAGACTATTAGAGACTATGGGGACTTTTAAAGTTACACTGATTGCATTTTTGCATTATGATATGACTACAAGCCTATGGGTCCAGGGAGTAGAATGTGGTGGTTTAAATAAGAATACCCTCCGTCGGTTTATAGATTTGAATGGTTACCAAGAAGTGGCATTATTTGAAAAGATTAAGATGTATGCCTTATTGGAGGAAGTGTGTCACTGGGGATGGGCTTTCAGGTTTCAAAAGCCCATATCAGGCACAGTATCTGTCTCTTCCTGCTGCCTGAAGATCCAGATGTAGTACTCTCGGTTATTTCTCCAACACCATGTCTGCCTGTGTGCCACCACGCTCCATGTCATGACAATGGGCTGAACCTCTGAAACTGTAAGCAAGTCTCAAATAAGTGCTTTATTTTATAAGTTGCTTTGGTAATGGTGTCATAGTGTCCCTTCACAGCAATAGGACATTGACTAAGACAGGGAAGAAAGGGTTTATTTGTCATACAGCTTACAGACCACCATCAAGGGAACACAGGGAAGAAAACCTGGAAGCAAGAGCTAAAGCAGAACCACAAAGAGATACTGCTTACTGTCTTGGTCCCAAAGGCTTGTTCATCCTGCATTCTTACATAAACCATAACTGTCTGCCTAGGGGTTAGGACTACCCACAGTGGTTTGGACACCCCACCCATACCAATCATAATTCAAAAAAATGCCCCACAGAGTTGTATATAGGTAAGTAAAATACAGCTTATTGACTTCAGTGTACTGTCACCGACACTGGTAGGGCTTTAGTAATGCATCTTTGAGTCATTTCTGCTCCTGTAAGTAATCCCTCACCCATATTACTGTAAATAACCCCAATACCAATTAAACTTATTGGTTCACCACAATTGGTCTTTGGTGATATCTGTACTTTGGTCTGTTGTGGGATCCCTATCTGGGTTGAGTTGACCTGTGTGTTGCATCTCTCCAGGAAAAGTCTTCTCACACAAAAGTGGAAAGATGATCTGCAGATCAAAGGGAAAGGAAGCATGAGAAAGAATGCTACATGCTCCACTCACCTCCTACTCCTTTCTCCCCCTTTTCCTGTTCCTCCTTCTCCTCCCCTTCTACTGGCCCACTCATGCAGACTGAAGTCATAAAAGTGTCTTGTTAATTTATGAGATAAATGTCATCTGTTGCCTTCTGTGATTTCAAATGAGCTTTTGAACATCATTAGCTATGCCCTAAAACTTGACTTCTCTGAAAATGATATAGACCTTCTGTCTGTCTAAAAAGGAAGTTTGTTTTTCCAACACATCTCATTTTGGGATGTACAGAGTCTGAAACATCACATTTCCCTCAGTCTGGTGGTTTGAAATGCCCATGGGAAAGCATTTATTTTAGGTGGCAGTCACTCTTCTGACAGCTTGTCTCATGAGGAGCCATTATCATCAGCAGCATATTTTAAAATTCTAGATCCATTTGCATTAGTCTCAGAATTTTTTATGTGAATAATAAGTAATGTTAAGCGGTCTGTATCAGAACTAGAGTGACACCAGAGCTGATTGATTTCTATAGATATAATCAAACACAGTTTGAAAAGAAAGGAGTTAACATAAATTAGTCAGAGGGATGACCTCAAAGGATAGATTAAAAGACCATATAACAAAACAGTAGGAAATGAGTATAAATGTTTAAGTGATTGACAATTATGAACTACATAGGCTCTTACAGTTTAAGTTAATACTCTGATCACTGCTTATAGATAGCAAATGGATTGCAAATTTATTGAGCAAATCAAACTATTTTGTTCTCTTTTTTTTCTCCTGTGAGTTCATAAAAAATAGTCTTGTTATAATCAAATTTTAAGAAACTCAAACAAGCAGATACCAGGAAATTTACAAGTTGTACTTATTTTGATATTGCTTATAATATCAAGGTAACTAAAAGACATCTATGAAGTTCAAAAATAAGGACCTTAGATTTGTATAATGTAGAAAACTGTGCTTGACACGAATGTCAACCAAGGGTTAATTAGCTCAGGGGAGACAGTTAGCAAGTCAAATATCATCCAAGTAAGGGAGTGATCAGGGCTCCGAGCAAGAGGTGGAGGTAAGAAGCTCAGGTACAGTGGCTGTAAATGCATTGTAGACTTCACCAAATATAAGAAATTATTTAAACAATTTTATCATTTGAAATGATAAGCATTTGAGGAGGTGGATATACATATCCTGACTTAAACATTATACAATGTATACAAATGTTGAAATGTCATAAGGTACCCCATAAACATACACACACAAACAAATATATGTATATACATATCTATATATACATATATATACTGACATATATATCAGTAATTTTTATTTAAAAAATCAGGGCATCATAGATGAGAATAAAATACTGTAGGAGCCAGATGGCCAAGGCCTCACATGTAAGTTTGTGTCTTCTAGATATGACAGGAAAACTACACACATGAAATATCAACAATGTGGCTGCTTAATAAGGTTTGTAGAATGACAACACCATATGACATATCAGTGTGAGTGGGGGAAATCACACCATTCAAGAACATTTACCACTCCTCCAGAGCTTTTTTTCTAAGATAGGTCAGGGTTACAATCAGAGACAGGGAGGTAATGATAAACATACAGAGTACTTCGCATCACTATCATCAGTTATGCTCAGGATACGGAAGTTCGTACAGCTGAATGGAGCTGTGCATAATGCCCCAAGTGCACACTAAGCTGCACTGATGATCAAGGGGTAGGAAACATCTTGATGTGGCATTCTTTAGGCAGCCAGGGGCAAACTTCTATGAGAACAGAGTTCTTACAGCATGATGGTATAGGAAAATATATTATATATAGGCTACAAATAACATCAAATCTTTGGCAGCAAATCCAAAAGCCAGGGAAGCATAGAATGATACATGTCCTGAAGGTAAACAACTGTCAACCAAGTTTCTATATCCAGCAATGTAGTCTCTGAAAATTGATGGCTTAAAAAATTAATGACAATCAAGCCAACCCTGTAGAAAATGTTTAAAGGCAGGGAAATTACAAAGACAGTTTCATCCATGAGAACACAGGCAAGAATACATCTCATGATAGAAATAGATGAATAAAAGAGAGTAATCAATTATGTTCAACAGAAAACTAAGCAAATCACTAATACTCATTGTATTAGTGATTGTACTTTCAGGAGAAGGAAATAAAAGAATTATCGATTACCCAGTCAGCTAGAAAAACAACCAACAAAATCATGGGAAGTAACAAACATCTCCCAATAGAAAACATTAAAAGCAAATGACCTTAACTTAGAAATTAAAGATTTAGATTCACTGACTGAGTAAAAAATAAAGGGGAAGGGGTTGCTAAATTCTTATTGTCTCTAGGGAACTCATACAACTCACAAAGAATTTTTTAAAAAAAGTAAAAAATTAGAATTCAACTTGCCAAGCAAAGGCTGCATCATTATTTTCATACCTGAATGAAATGGTCTTAAAGCACAAACTAGTCAAAAGGGATAAAAGAGTGTCATAAAATGAACAACTCTTCAATTGTTGGGTTGCAACAGCTGTGGCCATACTTTTGGATGTGGCTACAGCAGAAAATCCATTGGAGGAACCATCTTCTTCTGACAACTCTGTTCCAAATGAACACAACTTCAGCAACACAATTCAACTACTTCTTCTAAACATATCTTTTTTTTTTTTTTTTTTTTTTTTTTTACCCCAAAGATCTAGAATATTCTCACGGCCAGGAAAATCAGTTAACATTTATGGGGTACCTACTGTATTTACGCTCATTATTTAAGCACAGTGTCTCTACAAGGGTTCTTAATTTGAACCATTTTCTTCATAAGGACACCAAACCTTGAGAATTTAATATTTTTGTGAAGAGCATGCAGGCAGGGTCAGCAGTGAGGGTGCACATATGAAATGTTAGCACTGGACTGACACATGTAGGATGATTGCAAGTTCAATCCTACCCTGATCTAATAACAAAGCACAGAGAGAGTGTGTGAGAGAATTAGGTTGGCAGGTTCACACATGACAACATACAATGGAATAAACAATCATAAAACATTTTTAGGCCTCCTAGGTTCTCAAGTTTTAATCAGTCTTATTAGTTAATTGATCTTCTGAGTCATCTTGAAACATATGCAACTGGTGTAACATAGAAAGTTTTTCAAAAAATCTATTAGTACCCAATTTTCTTTAGCCTTTGACTTAATCAATACAATGGGGAGATTAACAGCTGGCCACAGTCGTGGACACTAGAGGTGGGATAAGAAGAGGAAAAAAACACAAAGGTGTGAAGCACAAATGTCTTGTGCCCACAACATAAACAGACATGGGATGGATTTAAAAAGGGTAATTCGAGTAAATTAAAATGGAAGTTTTAAAAATATTTCTGTATGATAATACAGTGGCTGAAACATGCAAAAGTATCTACATCTTTCTCAAATTCCTTGAAGGTCAAAAGGAGTTAGACCAAAAATGCACTCAATAAAAATTAGATAATTTGGAAGTTTTCTCCTAAAATTATTATGATATAGCCTGAGAACCTGCTACATCAGACTGTCTATAAAATGTAGTAAAAATTATAGCCTTCCAACAAGTTCTTCCTCAATGAAACTGTCATGCTTTGATATTGTTCACATTTTTGTTTCATTACAGCATTAGCTTTAATATAAGCTTCCAAGCATACATGAAAAACTCGATTGATTTCTCCTTCAGAATTTTCCTCGATTGTTTCTCAGGTACTTCTACATGTCCTGTTACCTAGTAGGAAAATCTTAGGCTTGAAATTAAAATTGCCTTAAATTATAAAGATACCAAATCTTAAGTAAAAAACCTTAAGTTTAAGTCTTTAAATGTCAATGACCATTGTTAATTTAATAGGTTTTCTTTGGTTTTTAGTTTTATGCTTTCCTTTAGTCTGATATATGATCATCGATTGGCAAAGGAGGTAATTTGAAAAGGTCTCACAAAGCCTATCCTCTAATAAGGTCATTGATTTATACAATTTAAAGACATTCTTTTATTCCAAGCTTCTAATGCATAATTAGTAATAAACAGACATCAGCCTGATATCTGAAACAGTGGCTGTCTGAGTCTGGGGCTTTCTCTGCTATCAGGTATGTAAAGATCTGTACTCAGAATGCACCTCAGGCATGAACAATACCTCTCCATAATTAGTAAGCTACAGAACAGAGCCCCAGACATGGCATGGGGCCCTGGAAGCTGAAGAGAAATACCATTGTATCATCTGGAACTTAACTTTGTCAAATAGTTTTTTAGACATTTCCTTTCCAGGACTCTCATTATAACTAATACTAATAATAATCCTGTTCATGCTAGCAAATGATTTAAGGCATTTAATATTAATCATGTTCCTAAAATCCCTTACTACCAAGAGGGTCAAAGCTATTGTCATCAGATACTTAATTGGCAAATAAAAAAAATGAATAAATATTTCCTGTCATTTACTGCCACGGACTGGCCCATCGGGGGTACCACGACCGTAGGGGGACCAGAGCTTGGGTAGTCAGGAAGGCAAGGATTCAGCGAATGACAGACAGACAACACACTCAGAAGTGGTTTGAATCTGCTGCAATTTCACTTCTGCAAATCAGTAGTTTATATACAGAAAAGAAAACTATCAAGTCATACAAGGAGCAACAAGAGCTTGGCAATAATTTAATTACATCATCTTTAAAAAACAGCAAGCACACAATTATTAATCAGTGCTAGATATATCCCTTTACCCACAAGAACTTTATGACCCAAAGAGCAGTCTGTGATTTCTAAACTTAATACAGTTCCTAGACTTGTGTAGACTTCTTGCAGTTGCGGCTGTGTTCTTAATCTTTATCTCAGCCCCTCACTAGTTTATTATGCACTTCTACTTTTCTTGTTCTCATGACCCACTTAGCCAATTTGGATGTTGCAGATCCTCCCTAAGTCTTTCTTCAGTTCTTTACCATATATCTCTTCTAATATAAAACCTTTTTACCTGTTGAAATATGGACTCTTATACTTTTACGCCTGTAAGGGGAAGGGGTTCTGCTGTAGTCTTTAAGTTTCCCATGCTGAACTTCCTCAACAGAGGGGCCCACCATCTGCCTTCTATGAGATAGCGTCTTTTGTCATAAATCACTTTAGTTGGGATTCCTAAAGGATTCCTAGTGAGTGAGTGTTCATTCCCTAGAAGTGCCTGAACTATTATACTTTCTATTATCTAGCGGCTTGAGGTCTTTAAAGAATAGCTCATTCTGCTATATCTAAATAAGGTCCATGTCCAGCTTCCCCTTTCCTCCATAGTTCACAACCCAAGCATTCATTAATTTTGGCTGTGTTTTATAGATTAATTAGAACATTATCAGAAAAGCAGTTATACAGAACCCATAGCCCAGAGAGCTCATGATCTGTGAAGCATGTCTCCTTTGAGAAGGAGGCATAACACAGGCACTCTTCCAAGGACCTCCAGGGAGCTTAGTCCTGTGGGACATGTATCTCCCATCCACTATTATTGACATAATTATTCATGTCACACGGACGACACTGGAGTTGGTGTGGCAATTTACTTCTCCTGGGTGAGTTTGCTTCTTTTTGTTCTAGAGCTTTCAGGTGTGCTGTTAAGTCACTAGTGTAAGATTTCTCTACATTCTTTATGTAGGCAGTTAGTGCTTTGAACTTTCCTCTAGTAGTGCTTTCATAGTGCCCCATAAGTTTGGATATGTTGTACATTCATTTTCATTAAATTCTAGGAAGTCTTTAATTTTTTCCTTTATTTCTTCCTTGACCCAGTGGTGATTTAATTGAGTATTGTTCAGTTTCCATGAGTTTGTAGGCTTTCTGCAATTTGTGTTGTTGAATTCTAACTTTAAACCATGGTGATCTAATAAGATACAGGAGGTTATTCCAAATTTTTTTGTATCAGTTGAGATTTGCTTTGTTACTGAGTATGTGATCAGTTTTGGGGAAGGTTCCATGAGGTGCTGAGAAAAAGGTATATTCTTTTGTGTTTGGGTAAAATGTTCTATAGATGTCTGTTAAATCCATTTGACTCATAACATCTGTTAGTTACCTTATTTATCTGTTAAGTTTCTATCTGGCAGACCTATCCAGTGTTGAGAGTATGGTGTTGAAGTCTCCCACTATTATTAGTGTGTAGGGTTTGATGTATGGTTTAAGCTTTAGTATTATTTCTTTTACAAATGTGGGTGCCCTTGCATTTGGGGTATAGATGTTCAAAACCGAGACTTTGTCTTGATGGATTTTTCCTGTCATTAATATGAACTGTCTTTCTCCATCTTTTTTGATTAATTTTAGTTTGAAGTCTATTTTGTTAGATATTAGTATAGCTACACAAGCTTGTCTCTTAGATCCATTTGGTTTGAAAATCTTTTCTGAACCCTTTACTCTAAGGTAATGTCTGTCTTTGAGATTGAGGTGTGTTTCTAGTATGTAGCAGAAGGATGGATACTGTTTTCCTACCCATTGTTAGCCTGTGTCTTTTTATAGGTGAATTGAGTCAATTTATATTAAGAGATATTAGTGAGCAGTGTTTGTTAGTTCCTGTTATTTTTGGTTTGGGTGGTGGTGGTGATAGTGTGTGTGTGTGTGTGTGTGTGTGTGTGTGTGTGTGTGTGTTTGTGTCTCCCTTCTTTGGGATTTGCTGGAGTGTGATTGTCTATTGCCTGTGTTTTCATGCATGCAGCTAACTTCCTTTGGTTGGATTTTTCCTTCTAGTACTTTCTGGAAGGCTGGATTTGTGGATAAGTATTCTCTCTCCATATCTATTCAATATAGTACTCAAAGTCCTAGCTACAGCAATAAGACAACAAAAGGAGATGAAGGGGATACAAATTGGGAAGGAAGAAGTCAAACTTTTGCTATTTGATGATGATATGAGAGTATACATAAGTGACCCCAAAAACTCTACCAGGGAACTTCTGCAGCTGATAAACACCATCAATAATGTGGTAGAATATAAGAGTAACTCACAAAAAAAAATTCAGTAGCACTCATATATGCAAATGATAAATGAGCTAAGAAACAAATCAGAGAAACATCACTCTTTACAACAGCCACAAATAACATAAAATATACTGGGGTAACTCTAACCAAACAAGTGAAAGACCTGTATGACAAGAACTTTAAGTCTTTGAAGAAAGAAATCAACAAGATATCAGAAATTGGAAAGAACTCTCACGCTCATCGATAGATGAGATCAACATAGTAAAAATGGCAGTCTTACAACAAGCAATCTACAGATTCAATGCAATCCTCATCAACATCCCAACAAAATTCTTGACAGACCTTGAAATAACAATATTCAACTTCATATTGAAAAACAAAAAACTCATGGTAGCAAAAACAATACTATACAATAAAGGAACCTCCGGAGATATCACTATCCCTGACTTCAAGCTCTACTATAGAGCTGTAGTAATAAAAACAGCTTAATATTGGCATAAAAACCAACATAAGGACCAATGGAATCGAACTGAAGACTCTGACATTAATCCACACACCTGTGAACATCTGATTTTTGAGAAATAAGCCAAAATTGTACAATGGAAAAAAGAAAGCATCTTCAACAAATGGTGCTGGAATAACTGGATTTCAACATGCAGAAGAATGCAAATGGATTTATATCTATCACCATGTACAAAGCTCAATTCCAAATGGATTAAAGTCCTCATCATAAATCCAGTTACACTGAACCTGATAGAAGAAAGAATTGGAAGTAGCCTTGAATACATTGGCACAGGAGACCACTTCCTAAATATAACACTAGTAGCACAGATACTGAGAGCAACAATTAATAAATGGGACCTTCTGTAACTAAAAAGCTTCTGTAGGCTATTTGTCATTAAAAAGAAATCTGGCAAATGGAGAATGGTAACAGATGTAAGAGCAATTAACAAGATAATTCAGCCAATGGGCTCTCTGCAATCTGGAATGCCTTTGCCTATTCTGTTATCTAAAGGATGGCTTCTTATAGTTATCTACTTAAAGGGCTGTTTCTTCTCAATACCCTTATAAGAAAAGGACAGAAAAAGATTTGGCTTCATGGTGCCTACTTACAATATTTCTCAGCCAGTCAAGAGATATCAATGGATGATTTTCCCACAGATAATGTTAAATAACCCAACCCTGTGCCAATATTTTGTACAACAGCAATTGGAAGTAATATGTAAACAATTTCCTAAATCTACATGGACTATATTTTACTAGCTGATTCAATGCAGATATGTTAGAAATAATGCTTGAAGAGGTAAATAAAATTTTGCCTTGTTAGGCATTACAAATTGCTCTTGAAAAGATACAAAGAGGAGATTTTATTAATTATTTAGGATATAAAATAGATCTACAAAAAATTAGACCCCAAACGGTGCAAATTAGAAGAGATCCATTACAGACTCATAGTGACTTTCAAAAATAATTCAGAAACTTTTCCTATCTATAGACCACTGTTAGGGTAAAACTTGATGAACTGAGTAATTTGTTCAAAACCTTAAAAGGTGGCAAGGACTTAAATAGTCCAAGAGAATTATCACCTGAATCTGAGAGAGGATTGGTTTTGGTGGAAAAGAAAATATAGGATGCACATATGTATCATGTGGATTCAAAGTTGGATTGCATTCTGATTATTTTAACCTCTAGGCATTCTCCTACAGGAATTTTAATGCATAGAGAAGATATTATATTGGAATGGATATTTCTACTGAGTAAACAGAGTAAAAAATTAAAAACATATGTGGAAAAGATCTCTGAGTTGATTTTTAAAAAAAAATGAGACTTTGTCAATTAGCAGGAATAGACCCAGGAGAAACTGTAGTACCTTCAACTAAGGATGACATTACAAATTATGGGCAGAAAGTGAAGCTTGGCAAAGAGCTTGCAACAATTTTTTTGGGAGAAATTAACAACAAACATCCCCAAAGTGATAGAATACAACTTATAAAGAGAGCTAACTGGATCCTGCCTCATATTGTATGGGAAACATCAATATCTGGAGCCCGTATACTTTATACAGATGCAAACAAACAAGGAAAGGCAGGTTACAAATCAGAAAATTTATGTAAAGTGGTTCAAAATCCTTATAATTTGGTTCAAAATCAGAATTATATGCTAATCTGATGCTATTGGATTTTTCAAAACGACTCAACATAGTTACTGACTCTCAGTATGCTGAAACAGTGGTCTTACATATTGAGACTGCAGAATTTATCCCTGATGAGTCAGAATTAACTTTGTTATTTATTCAGTTATAAGATATAATCAGGAATAGGAGTAATCCCTTATATATAACTCATATCTGATCTCATACAGGTCTACCAGGCCCTCTAGCACAAGGTTAGGTTGAGATCAATAAACTATTGATAGGAAATGTGCTGGAGGTCTCAGAATTTCATAAAAAAATCATGTCAATAGTAAGGGTCTAAAAAAGGATTTTTTTCTATAACCTGGCAACAAGCCAAGGAAATTATAAGGAAATGTCCTACTTGTTCTTTTTATAATCAAACTCTACTACCAGCAGGATGTAACCCAAAGGGTGCTCAGAGGAATGAAATCTGGCAGATGGATGTGTTTCACTTTGTAGAATTTGGAAAACTGAAATATGTATACCGCACCATTGATACCTATTCAGGATTTCAATGGACAACTGCTCTGAGTTCTGAAAAAGCTGATTCTGTAATCATATGTCATGGGTATACCTGCACAAATTAAAACTGACAATGCTCCAGCATATATCTCTGGTAAAATGAAACAGTTTTTTGCTTATTACAATATAAAGCATAATACAGGTATACCACACAATCCTACAGGCCCAGCAGTCATAAAAAGTTATAAAAAAAAAAAACCTAGAAATAAATTACATAATGCTCTATTAACTTTGAATTTTCTCAATGCTAATGAGAAAGGAACAACAGCTTTGGAGAGACATTGGATAATAGAAAAAAAAACTACAGAATTTAATACTTGAAGGATGTGCTGACCTCAGAATGGAAACCAGGATATATATTATGTTGGAGACAAGGTTTTGATTTTGTTTCTACAGGAGAAGAAAAGCTATGAATGCCATCAAAATTGATAAAGGTTTGATTTGCACAAGAGAAACCTCTTAATTAGAAGAGGTTCATCAACAAGCATGACCATCCAATTTAAACTCACATATACCACTAACAAATGCTTTTCATTTAGTCAAATATAACTTGCCAAAAGGGAATCTCTCCAAAGTTAGGGTTGGGAAAATGTTTTTTTATTTTCGTCTTTCAGGAGAATTAAGGCAAAGGAATCTGAAGAACACTGGACAAATGAGACATCAGAAGAAAAAGGACAAATCATCCTGAAAAAAAAAGTCCCAAGAAAAGGAGTAAATTGGTCTATTGTTATATCACATATAAAATTTCACAAGTCTTCCTAAATGTTTGTTTCTGCTGTTCTCTACAGACACTTAACACAAGTGGTCTTTATCTAGTCCCAGTTAAATTAAAACTTAAATCTGGCTTTGGAGTTGGAACATGGCTCTCTCCTCTAAACCCAAGCAAAAAAAGAAAATGTAAAATCTCTGTATCATGTCAGAAAAGCCACCGGATATGGGACAGAAGAAAAACCATAATTAAGGGACTATTCTATTGCCACTAATCTCATAATTCTTTGGTTTTATTTTTGTTCTTTAAAACTTTTCTTAAGATATAAATTTTATATCAAAATTTATAAGGTTAATATATATATTAAACTTTCATGATGCTATTAATGGTCATATAGAGTACTAACTAATTCTAGAAAAAAAGGCTTCATCTAGCTGCCTGTACATGTTTTTATGTTTGAGTCTCTATCAGTTTTCTGCAGGCAATCATGACCAGGCCTAACAGTAAATTTGAAGTCTCCAAAAAGATGATGGGGCCCCACAATGGCAATTCCATCAGGAGGATGATAATACCAATAAGCTGACAAACCCCAACCAAAGATCAGCTTTATAAACTGCTCAGGTCAATTTTGAGATGGCTAGCTTAGATGATCCAGCCTCACAGACTACTTGAGCTAGGACTTGAGACAAGCCTTGCACTTTCACATTATGCAGATACTGGAAAACAAATGATACAGCTACCTCTCCCCAGGACTTGACAATTAACTCAAAATTTTTTCTTTTCAGGATCCCCTAAAGATGCCTTCACCCTGGACAGCAGGAAGTAATTTTAAGAACATGAAGCCCACATTGCTAAGAGGTGAGGTGGGTGGTTTTTGGTCTTTCAGTGTGGATAATGGTCATTGTTTAGGATGTTTGTTTACAAGTTGTTAATTGTTAAGGGTCAGGAAAAAGGTTAAAGGAAATTAGATTCAAGGTTCTTGTTTGAAAAAAAAAGGAATGAAAAAAGAGGATTTAGATAAAAGGATTATTATTGAATCTACTATGAAAAAAAGAAAAAATTTGGATATGATAAAATGAAAAGATAGATTATTGAATCCACTTTTAGAAGGCAACTACTAGTTTTAAATATTTTACATTGGATTGGATTTTTGTAAAATGTATACAAATTTTGTATATTAATACAAATTTGAGATTGATTTTGTTAGAAAATACTATACATATTTATAATGTTGTTCAAGATATTGTACCTATACATTTCAATTAATAATGTAATGCAATTTGCTAATCCTTGAAAGTTATTACCAACTGTTTAGGATATAAAGAAATGTAAGTTAGTAGTTAGTTATTACAACTGAACTTGAAATATTAGGTATGCTTTCAAGGTCAAGAGGAGATGTATTTAGATAGATAGATCATCTTCAAATACTTCAGAGAGCTACAGAATATGGCATTTAAGATGTTTTAATAATAGATTTTTTTTCTTTTTTTTATGACTATGAGACATGTCTATTTTTGGCAGCACCTATCTACTTCATAGAGGATGATGGGCCTTGAGGAAACTCTATATGGAGTTTACTTTCATTGTGGCAAAAGTTAGCCACTGGGCAATAAAGTGCCCTTGTCTCAACTTCTGACAGTATGCTGTCCAAAATGGACAAGCAGGACAGAAAACAAAGGACTGTTGATCCTTGCCAAGACAAGGTAGGAAAGCTCTTTAGAAAATCCTGCTTCACAAATGAACCTGTCAGATCTGCTAAGCCTGTAGGCTGAAGATGATGCCTCAACATTGCAGAGAAACCTTGGGTGACTGTCCAGGCAGCTGGCTGTTTCTGTCATAACTCACATTTTTTGGAATTTGCTTATTTGCACTTCCTGTCTTACTAGGTAATATTATTTCCTTCTTGGGTCTTGGAGGGAGTTGAAGATTAGATAGTTATAGTTATAGTTTTCCTTGTTAAGAAATTCAGAACAGAAACTCACAAAGAGGTGTAAAGTGTATAAGTTTGAAAGACATCAAAAGATAGTTTATGGTTGGTAATACAAGTTAGGGTGGAAAGTGAATTAGGTATATTTTGGACTCACTGAAATAGGATAGATAATGGAGTATTTTCACTGAAACTGTCAAAGGCAAATGGACTAGACAATGTTGATTATTTATTGCCTGTATATATTATTATAGTTATTATACTTATTGTATGTAGTTTTCTTATATTAGTTATAGCTTTTCTTATTTTTATTTTGGACAAAAAGGAGAAATGTCATAATATATTGTGTCTCCCAATATACTGTATATTCTAGTAAAGATTATCTGAGAATCAGAGGAAAAAGCCAGCCACTATGCTAAACATGGAAATCAGGCAATGGTAGCACACACCATTAATCCTAGCATTCAGGAGGCAGAGATCTATTGGAACTTTGTGAGTTCAAGGCCTCACTGGGAATAGAGCCAAGCATGGTGGCACATGCTTTTAATCCCAGCACTGATCATAGAGGTCTGGAGGTCTGTACAGATAGACAGGAAGTGATGTTGCTGGGCAGAGAGAGGAAGTGAGATGAAAGAACAGAAAGACATACAGGCATGGGTATACAGGATATAGGTTTCCTTGGAAGCTGAGGAGTCAGTGAGTTGAAGTTAGCTGTGGATTTTCATATTCCTCTGATCTCTCAGTTTTAACCCCAAGATCTGGCTCTGGATTTTTTATTAATAAGACTGCTTAGCAACTTGTCTTATACTTCCTTGCCTGGACAGCTGTGGGATCCCAATCACAAAGGAAGTGATAAGAAAGGAAGATTTAACCTAACGCATGGTTGAGTAGAACATGGAAATACCCCAGGTAAAATTTAATCTCACAAAATAAAAATCACTTTTTACCAGCTAACCATAATGTGACAAATATTTGCGTATGATATCTCACTTTATTTTTTAAAAAGCCTATATTAAAGACACTATCCATTGGATATCCTCAGGCTTGTAGGAGCTGCTATGGCAGCTCTTGGCACAGAGCATGGCTGTCTGCTCTTTCTGCCAAATCCTGAATTTTTAGTAAAAGACTCCAAGGCTTAAATGAATTCAACCCACTGCCTGGCATGTCTCTATTTCTGACAAATCTTTGTCAGATTTGGTTGTGTAAGAAAGCTTCTTTGAAGTCTAGAGGTTTTCATCCAGCTGTGTACACACTGTTCCTCTCTGCTTTTTGTCTCTCTCTTATTAGAAAAGAACACTTCGAATTTTCAATTATTTCAACAGAAAGGCAAGTTCTCAAGCTAATATATCCCAAGTGAGATCATTAAAACTTTCCCTTACCTTCCATTATGATGTAAATAATTACTAATTTACTAGACATTAATTCTGTACTTCTTATAAGCAACATGGAAAACCACTGAAAGAAGGACATTAAGTTTGTGGGAGTCTCAATCTGAAGTCTAAAGTCTGAAGTGACCAGTCACTCCAGTGTTGCAAATTCTTACAAAGAACAGCATGTAATCCAAACTGTTTTGTTTCTAAGTATGAAAACCCAGACACGATATGTTCAGTATTTAAAGCCTTTTCCACTTAGAACAATGTAAGACTTAGCAGAACATAAGAACAACTTAGTCAGGAAGGAAGTGAGCCATTACATACAATGTTCACCTCTGAATTTGAGAAAAATGAAAATTCAATGCAACAAGTTCATATAATACATTTACGTCAAAGAGATCTGAGTTCAAATACTCAATGTGGGAGTCTAGTGAGTTATTTATGAACTAATATATCTCAGGCACTTGATGTATATGTTAGGGAGCTACCTCACTTTTAGAGTGGATTAAATGAACTGAAATATAAAATTGCATCATTACAAACTGTCTACATTATAGAAAAACTTCCATAGATGAGTAGAAACTAATATGACAAACAAATAGAAGCTATATTTATTCATAGTAAAAAATAAAAGAAATAAAGTGACTATACACCAATAAAAAAGAACAACCTATTAAGAAGATATAAAAATTGTGAATATATAGAGAGCCTATAGAAATTATTGTGCCACTAGATAAAACACAGGTCAATTATTTGTTTAACATCTATAATTGACAGATTGCATTAGCATGTTAGTATATTAGATAACTATTCAAAATTTTCTCTCTTAAGATTTTTAAAGATACCTCCTGGGTATTACCTAAAATTACATTTTAAAATCCTGTAGATTTTTAAATCTAATAGAGGTGTTTTAAATGCCTTTATAGATAACTCTTTAAAAGGGCAAGGAACATGTATTCTATATACAAATTCCACATGTTCCTCAAAGATTGTAGCTATCCCAGAGGATCTAGCTCAAAGGTCTAAGCTTGCTATAATCAATCAGCTTCTATTGGATGTTTCTCAGGCATTGAACATTTTAGCTGATGCTGCTATTTATGTAAACTCAGATGGCAGTTTATTACATGAACTAAGAAGAATCAGACTCTTACAGTCATAGTGGACAGCTTTTGATCCCCAGTTTTCACACCTCACCCAAAAAGGGTATCCTGAAAAAAGGTTAAGGCTCAATTTTAACTGACCTCATGTATAAATTAGCATATAGAGGATAGTGATATCTCTCTGTTCTATATACCCTTTATCTCAAGATTTATAAGTTCATTGTGTATGGTTAAAAATATCTGCAAAATCTGTAACAAAAATTTAGCTTAAAAGTTGTAACAAAAGGCTGATAATTAAACCTATACATAGGTAACTTTAATTTACCATAGCATAAATCATATATGTATATATATGATTTAATTCTTGTTCAAAAAATTAGATCTGCTACCTCATAGCATATAAAATGGATTTTTTAAATAACAGCTACAAAGTTTGTTAGCTGATGCCTCATCGGGATACAAAGACCATATGCCTGGTAGCCATCTTTACTAAGGTTAAAAAATTTGTGCTGTGTAATTCACCACCTTCTTAATATGACCATGTGATATAATAGCTAAGACAACACTCTTAAAACCTAGTCTTACTAAGCCTTCTGTTTATTATTGTATCTTCCTTTGAGACTTAAGAGACAATGGAAAGGCTCCAAGATAGTTTGAATTAGAATAGATTTTTATATGATAAATTCCTAAGGTTATAAAGGTATATTCAATTTAATGAAAATTACCTTAGAGGTGTATAACTAAAACTGTAAAATCCTAATCTTTAGGTGAGACAGTTGTTTAGCTTGAACTGTTTAGGGGGCCCCCAGGCAGTGGGATCAGGATCCATCCCTGGTGCATAAGCCAGCTTTTTGGAGCCCAGTGCCTATGGTGAGACACTTTGTGCAGCCTTGATGCAAGGAGGAGGGGCTTGGATCTGCCTCATCTGAATGTGCCAGGCTCTGCTGACTCCCCATGAGACCTTGACTTGGAGGAGGTGAAAATGGGGGGGGGGGGTGAGTTGGGGGAGAGGGCTGGGGGGCAGGGGGAGAGAGAAGGGGGGACCTGTGGTTGGTATGTAAGATGAATAGAAAATTTCTTAATAATAATAATAATAATAATAATAATAATAGAAAAAATTATGATCACTGTTAGTTAAATAGATTTGTTTTCTTAATTTTACACTTGCCCTTGGTCGAATAAATGATCAGACACTGGCAAAAAAAGATAATTTTTAAAAAGCTCACAAAAGACTAATTTCTACTAAAGGCATTTTTATACAATATAAAGACATTATTTTATTCCAAGCTTCTAGTGCATAATTGGTAACAAATGGATATCAACGTGATACCTGAAACTATGGCTTCTGTGTCTTGAACATTCTCTGCTCTCAGGTATGTAAAGATCTGTGCTAAGACTTACTACAGACATACATAATGCCTCTCCCTAACTAGTTACCTACAGAACACAGCCACAGGCATAACATGAGGTCCTGGAAACTCCAGAAAATACTATTATATCTTATCTGGAATTTGACTTTGTCAAATAACTCAATACATGTCCTTCATAGGACTCTTATTACAACTGAGTGCTAATGATGGTTCTGCTTATGCTAGAAATAATTTAAGAAAATTTAATATCAATCATTTTACTAAAATCCCTTACTATACACAGGATAAAACTATTATAAAACACCATTAAATACTTAACTGGCAATTTTTTTAAATTAAAAGTGGGTAAGAAGCTATATCTACTTACATGTTCATATGTTATGCACACTTACTTATGTTAACTTTATTTTTTTTAACTTTAAAAGATAATGCTTTTTTTCTCCTACCCAAAAGCATTTTTGCCTTAAAGGAGTCACAACTGAAAGTAAATGTTAAATAAAAAGAAACAGCCCAATGTTCTGTTAACATCCAAGTGAAGCTATGCTTATGTCTTTACAGAAAAATGAACAAAGTCTCAGATGGCTCCTGATCTAAAGCATCCAACAAAGACATCTAGAGACTACTGAACAAATGAAACATCTAAAGGCAGATGCTAAATCCATCAAATGGAGACACCCCAAGAGGAAGAGTAAACTGATGAGTTCAGGAAACATCAGGAATCTAACTCATCAAGCTGAGACTTTGGGGAAACAAAGTCACTATATGACTGATCTAAAAAAAATAGTGCTATTATATTTACCAACTATATTTCATGTTAATTTTAGCTTTCCAATATAGAATCCAAATGCCTGTTGTGAGGGGGTATGAAAGGCACACCTGTGATATGAAATAGTATGATATTATTTTGTCAATCTAAGGATTGTTTTCAATCCTATAGAACTGATTGTCTGGATAAAAGAGAGCATAAAATAATCACAAGAATGGAGATATTTTAGTTGGACTAATCTAATGGATTAGTCCAAACATAATAATATAGATTTCAGCATAATTAAGTACTTGTTAGAAAACTCTGACAGTGGAGACTACAGTTACAGAAAGATATTTTCAAAAAGAGAATGCCTGATGTATTGCTTACCAAAGTTGACATTATTGTACCTAAAACAATGCTATCTATTGCCAATGGTCAAGAGCTTGACCTCTGGTTTCATTTGACACATGGCAGTCAGCAAGAACAATCTTTTTGTATCAAAGGAAACCCACCTATTCCTGGGCTGTTAAAAAATGTGTCATAGGATTCAGTCATAAGAATTATGTACAATTAAAAGGGGGTAATATAAAATCCACTGGCACCTATATTCATAAGGCTTCCCCTGATATTCTTGTCAGTAGTATATTTTTATCACATTGTTTATTCTTCTAATATACTTATATCCATCCTTATTGCAAATCTACTTCCAGTCATGTTCTTCTCTCTTGTAAACAACTGCCTTTTGGATGGACCTTTAAAAAATACTACTTCTTCTGCCCTTCCCACAGGTTATAAAGGCTTATGTGCAATAGGATGTATTACACCCATTTTACTCAGGGTATCCCTGCAAAGATCAATAGAATCAGGAGAGCTCTCCCTGAAAACTATAACGATTCTTTACATCTATTAGATCCTGTAATGGATGCACCCACTTCCACTCTTTTATTGCCTATTCTAGGATTAGTTACTGGAATACAAAGAGAAATATTAAAAATGGCCTGTAAGATTACTAAAACTACTAAAATTACAGCAAAAATATTAATGAACAAAGAAATGTATGAACTGAGGACCACAGTTTTACAAAATAGGGCTACTGTAGATTATTTGTTGCTCACACATAACCTTGGTTGTCAACTATTTCCTGCCATGTGTTGCTTTAATGTGTGTCAGATTTTTCTCAGGCTATTGATGATCAAATTAATTATTTTTACAAGGAGGTAGATAAACTCTCTCAAGTGACCTTTGAATAGCCCTCATTGCTAAGATCATTTTCTGCTTTATTGGCCCTCTGTTAGCAATTCTTATAATTTTCTTATGCTTGCCTATATTAATTAGACTATCCATAAAAGCATTCCATTCAACCATGACCTCGATTATGGCCACTGTTTTTCCTTTGAAAACTTAGAAATGGGAAGAAGTAAAGGGTATAAAGGCCTTGTGTGGACAGATAAGCACTGGAGAATCCAATAAAGCTAAACACACAGCTTTCCTTTTCAATGAAATGAGGTCCAGTAGCTGATATTTCTAAATGTTAGGAATGATGTAGTTTTTACACCCTGTTGATCCTTTTCTGTACGATGAGATAGGCTCTATTCATATCTCCCAGAATTTATGTTTTTATTTATTCCAGACCTTTCTCCCTAAATCTTGAGCATTGCTTTTAGAACACAAAACCCATTCTTATGAGTGATGTGTTTTACAACAGCCTAAGTGACTCCTATGTTATCTAAGGGCCAGGCTAATCCTGACACCCATAGGCATTATGTTTACCTCAGTCAAACTCCCTAGACCCTAAATCTTGGACACTATCACTGAGTCAACAGTACCTACTGTTGTAAAAAAATCCAGATACACTTTGCAAGGAATCTCAATGTAAATGTGTCTTAAATTGTTGTGCACTTGGGACTGAGTTAATTGTTATCTGACTACTTTTCTCAAAATTTGTGTTGTGCTTAAATATGGCTAAAGTAAAATGATCTGGGCCAGACTCTAGAAGTCCTGGTGTAGCACTGGTTACAATAAAATATGGCTTAGCTAAGTTTCATTTTTTTCCCTGTCTGATGTAAAGCCTGCAGAGGAATTACTATAAGTCAACAAAGAAATTTCAGAGGTAAACTTTAACAATAAAATAAACTCAAAAGAAATCTAAAGAACATTGTATTCAATGGCTATGGTGTACAAAATCTTCTCAGTAGGTCATAAAATCTCAAAAGAGATAACATTTTAGGTCATAAAGCAAGTATGAACAAAAACAAAGAAGGTAAATAATTTTTTTTATCACATAAATTTTTATCTAATAAAACTAGAAATAAATTGGGAGATACATATACACTGAGATTAAGCAATATACTCCTAGATGGTTAATGTGTGCTTGAAGAAATTAGGAAGAAAATGTTTAGGATCTTAGAATCAAATTGAAGTGAAAATACAACCTATCAGGATGCTTGGGCTAGAGGAAAGGCAGTGCTAAAAAGCTTATAGTTATGACTATTTATGTTTAAAACTAGAATTCATATAACTTGATATACTTCAAGGTT
Source organism: Peromyscus eremicus (assembly GCF_949786415.1). Classification (NCBI taxonomy): domain Eukaryota; kingdom Metazoa; phylum Chordata; class Mammalia; order Rodentia; family Cricetidae; genus Peromyscus; species Peromyscus eremicus. The sequence goes on along the minus strand of NC_081417.1, from coordinate 4,187,088 downwards.
TTAGAAAAACAAGAACAAACCAACCCACCAAATTAATAGATGTTAAGAAATAATCTGGTTGGTTGGTGGTGCATGCCATTAGTCCCAGCACTCAGGAGGCAGAGGCAGGCAGATCTCTGATTTTGAGCCCAGCCTGGTCTACATATTGAATTCCAGCACAGCAAGGGCTACACAGAGAAACCCTATTTTGAAAACATAAAATCAAAGCCAAAAACATAAAAGAGAAATAATAAAAGCCATGGAAGAAAGTTATGAAACGGAGACTAAAAGAACAATACAAAGAACCAACACACAGTTGGTTCCTTTAGGTGATAAATAAGATTAATAAACATTTGACATACTTAACCAAAAAAAAAAAAAGAGGGAATGAAAACTAACAAACTTAGAAATAAAAGAAATGTATTTTAACAGATGTTGTTAACAAAAACCGAAGAACCATTGGAGAACACCTTGAAAACTGTTTTTGGCATCCCTTAATGATAAAAGCTTTGAAGTAGCTGTGACTAAAAGGAGCATATATCAAGGGGCATATATCAACGTAACAGCCATGAGAGACAAGTGTATATCCACCATGGCACAATAGAAATCAATTGTCTAAAATTAAGGAAGAGACTAAGATGTCTACACTTTCCATCTTATTAAAATGTACTTTGAAGCTATACCTATAAGGATAGGGCAAAATAAATGAATAAAAGTGTTGAAAATAAGGAAGGATGTACCCAACAGGCAGAAAATGTTTAGTTCTAACAAATTAACGGCAGGATACAAAAAAATTAACATGACAATATTAGTAGCTTGTCTATACATCAATAACAGAAGACAAACTAAGAAAGAAATCAGGAAAATAATCCCATTTACAATAGCCTCAAAACCTACATAGGATACTAGAAGATAGAAAGACTCCCCACTTCCAGGAATCAGCACACTTAACATGGTGAAAAATGGATGTATCATTGTAAATAACCCACAGATTAAATAGCTACCCAGCTTCTGATGACTTTCTTCACAAAAACCGAAAAAGAAATCCTTAATTCATATTAACACACACACACACACACACAGAGAGAGAGAGAGAGAGAGAGAGAGAGAGAGAGAGAGAGAGAGAGAGAGAGAGAGAGAGAGAACAAACAACAAAAACAAAACAAAACTGAATTTCTCAAGAAGAGAATGCAATACCTGATCTCAAATTGTATTGAAAGTCATAGTAGTAGTAACAACAAACCTTGGTACTGGCACCTTATTATTAAAGTACACATCTGCCAACCCATACTATTGGATAGAGGATTCCGAAATAGACCCACATAGCTACAGATACCTGATTTTCAATAACAGTTCCGAAAATGTGAATTGGAGATAAGACAGCTTCTTCAGTAAACTGGAAAAACTAGATATCCACATGTAGAAGAATAAACTAGATCCCTATCTTTCACCATGTACAAAAAAAATCAACTCAAAATGGATCAAAACTCTTAATGTAAGACCCGAGACTTTGAACATGCTAGAAGGAATCACAGAAGGAAAGTAGTTTTGATTTGCATTTCCTGGTGATTAGGAATGTTGAATATTTTTATTCAAGTATTTAACAGCCATTTGTTCTTCTTTATATAATGGTTTGGTTTATTTGCCCACTTAACAATTACAAGATTTGGGACAATTAACTATTTGTGTTCTTTAGATTCTAGATATATATTCCCCATCAGATATATAACTAGCAAAGATTTGGTGTTTCCAATCAGTAAGCTGTTAGTTTGCTTGGTTTGTTGGGTCTGGGGGGGTCACACAAATATTGAGAGTGAGGCCACCAAAGGTAGATAAGCAGAGGCAACTTTATTCTATCACAGCAGGGTGCCAGAACTTCTAACTAGTTAGGGCCATGGGCAGGTTAGGTTCTGACACCATGACCCCAAACAGAGGAAATAATCCCCTTTTAAAACAAAAGCCACAAGCAGGGGGTTCAGGCATGATATAAGAAGACATTTTTACAATTTGAGGTTAAGTTTTGGGTGATGTTGCATTCCAGGAATTTACAACTTAAGATAACATTTTACAACTAGTAGTAAAATTTGTGATAAGAAGGTGTTTGTACAAGCTTAACAAGGGGTTTATAAAAGCTGGTTTACACAGGTCTATGGTTACCTTAACACAGCTCTTGAAACAGCTGGGGTCTTCTTTTAACTTTTAACCAACTGTTCTTCTCATGACTGCAGAGAATATGGGTCAAGTGTTATACGGCAGAAGTAGCGGAGGTGGGTAATGTTTTTGAATTATTGTGGACTCCACAGGTTATTTCTTTTAATTTCTCCCAATCCTAGTTATCAGTTCTTGCTACTATTCCCTGAATTACTATAGTCCTTTTCAGAAAGCCCTTGATCATAATGTGCAATTATGGTTAGTCTCAATGTCAGTTTTGTTATGCTCATGTCACGAGTCCCCCAACAAGACCACCAAAGAGCTGACTTCCAATGCAAAAACCAAAAGTTTCTTTATTCAAGTCCAGGCAGGGACTTCATCCAATACTCAGATACAGCGAGTGAAGGAGGAAGCCCCAAACACTTATTACAGGGAGTTTATATAGTAAAAAGGTTACAAGCAGTGAGTTACATATCTTAGTGTCCTAGGATTGGATGAGGGAGCTAGAGGTGAGGTAGTTCTTTGAAGTTATTGGCTGAACTGTAAGTGTGAACTTACTAATGGCTGACAGGATGTCTGCAGAAAGTACCAGGATGCTGACAGGATGCAGGGCATCTATAGAGACAAAAATTGTTTACTCCTTATATCCTGTTTTGCTGGGTCCAGGATATATACATTTAGATTTATTGTTCCAGCCTATTTCCACATGAGTTCAGTTACTGGTCAGCTCTGAGTTCAGCCACTGGTCAACAGATACCTCAAGATGGGGGCCAGTTGTCAAGAGCTACTGATTTTTCCCCTTCAAGTTTGTCCCCAGTTAGAATCACCTATGTAGGAAGTCTCACCTGAAGATGTCCTGATGGTTTTAATTGGTGCAAGAAGACCCTCCCCATCATGAGCATTGTGGGCAATGCCTTCATTGAATAGAAAAAAAAGTGGTGTGGAAAAAGGAGAATTACTCACCTTTGCTTGAAGGACTTTGCCTCTTGCCATAGACTTGATTTACCCTGTGGTTATGGCTGATTCCTTCACTGATATTCAAAGAGCATTTCCAGGCTTCCATCATGGACTCTGAAAATCCTGCCTGTGTGGGTTCTGGTTGATGCACTTTCTACCACCACAGTCCACACAGGGAGAAGTGGGATAGTATGAAAGGGCAAAAAGCCCAAGTAGCCAAAAGAACTCCACTGTAGGCTTCTGGAACTGACAGCAAGCTCATGCCCATAATATAAGAGGAAGAGAAGGAAAGGGAATAGGGAGAGGGAGGGAGCGAAGAGGATGAAGATGAGTGTTACTTCATAAAATGTTTGTACCTGCTTTACGTAAATACTGTCTTCAATCACTTATAATTGATGGCTTGGGAGGCATTTAACGTTTGTTTCCTGACTTCCAGGCTGAAAAGAATAAACTCTGCAGGCAAGTGCATAGTTACAATTTGCTAGCTCTGAAATCAGACAGCTTGTCATGTGTTGCTGTGACGAGAAAATAACAGGTACTCTCACCAATTAAATACAGTTTTGTTCTTCTCAGCTCTTACCCTGAGCTTTGTGTCATGTGGAAGAGAAATAACAGAAGACACTTGAGAAAAAAACAGTTTTTATTCAAGTAGGAAAAAAACAGGTAGGACAGGAGAAGGAAGCAAAAATATTCTATTATTAGAGAGATTTGGCTTTAAACATATATAAATATATACAATTTTATCTCTGAAAAATTCCAAAACATTTATAAGAGTTGGGGTGAATAAGGAAAAAGTATTTACAGAAGTGTTTCTTTAAACTACAAGTCAGGATCTCAGTCACATTTTTGAAGAAAGTGTCTGAGTTGGGGGGCAGAGTAGAAAGTGACTCTTTACAGAGCCAGAAACACCTGAGGCTCCACTCAAGCCTGCCTGGGGCAATGCGGGACACACGGCTGGGATGAAGTTACCACCTTTACACAAAGTCAAGGGTGCATCAAAAGACTACAGTCTCTGTACAACAGACAGTTTTTGCTGACTGAAGAACTCATTGCCGTTGTCTCTGCCATCTTTATTACCTGGAGATATGGAGGCAGCCTGGTTCCCAGGACAATGCTGTGTTCACAACACAAGTGAAGAGAGCAGTGTGCAAACTTCTGAGAAGTGTGATCTAACAAAAGACCTTTTCTCACTGTGGCTTCTTCAAATGCTTGTGGAGAGCATGTGATGAAACAAATGTTTTTGCTGTTTTATTCCTGATGTATGGGAGAAAACAAAGCAAAATCTAAGAGCGTGGGGCACTGGAGCTCCAGCGGCTTCTCCTTGAAACTCAGGTGTTGCATCAGAACACAGCTCCGATATTGAGCTGGGGGAAATAAGGGTGGAAAGGGCTGCCGGCTGGCCTGAGAGACCTGAGTTGAGGTCAGATATCACAGGAGGACAAGTCCCCAGTCCACCTAGCTTGACTCAAGCATTACCGTACTCCAGCTTGTAAAATAATTGACAGTGATCTCCCTTCTCATGGATTCTTTTTACATTAGCTACTATGTATTTATTTCAATTATCAACATCTATGCTTCCTTCTTTGGAAAACTAAAGATTAAGGAGAAGCCTTTAATTCCAGCACTTGAGAGGCAGATACAGATGAATCTCTGAGTTTCAGACCAGTCTGATCTACGGTGTGAATTCCATGAGAGCCAGACAAAGAAACCTTGTCTCAACCAAAACAAAACAGTAAAACAAAAAACAATAACAACAACAAAAGAAAACAAGGATTAAATTTTAAATTCTACAGTTACTTGAAGAAGTTGCAGAGCTGGAGCCCTGAATCTTTTGTTCCTCTGGATCTTAACAAACATCTTAATAATTATATAGAGTGTTTTGTCTCAGAGGACTGAGAAGAACCCATGCTTATTTTACTCTCTCTTACAGTCACCCTTAAGTAAGAGTACTAAACCCCTACCCCCTGATTCTGTTTAAAGAAAGATTTTCTTACTTTCTCAGAGGGTCAAGCCTCACATTGGGCACCAGTTTTGGAGTGTGCAAACACCACATCCAGCAGAGTGTAGATCCACTTGAGGCAAGAAGAAAGATAGCTCCATCACAACTCAGTAGCCTGTGTTGGTTCAAAATCTGAGACCCTAACACTAGGCAGTTTGTTTTAGGAGTATTTGAGTACAGCACAATTTGGAAAAAAGTTTCCTGCTGAGAATTAACTCAATCCTATATGTACAACAAAGCTTAAGATATGATTACATTGAAGTTCTTATAAGTACAATTGACATCTTCCATAAAGATAGGTTCTATAGATTAACTGAGAAAGCAGACTTCAAGTAAACAGCTCATGATAAGGGTCTGAGAGAATAGCACTACAGATTAACTAAGATAAACGTAAGAGTTTAGCGATCCAGGTGTGGTCTGGCCATCTGAGAGAATAGCACTACAGATTAATTGAGATAAACATAAGAGTTTAGGAATCCAGGTGTGGTCTGGCCATAGAAATAGCAGAGATGTTACCAGGCTATTAACCACACTCATCCCTAGTCTTCTGGGTAGAAAACAGGTTATACATCTCTTTCCTTGAAGAGACAACACTGTGTATTTAAAATTCCTGGTTTTTCGAGTGCTTATCGGTGAGCACAAGGACTTTTATGCCCCATATACATAAGATTGCCCCTGTGCATTAGTTTAGATTGTAAAAGTTGATTACATGAGAAATCTACGGCAAATAACATTAGTTGTTAAAACCTTAAAGGTTGGCTCTTAAAGACAGGTTAAATAAATAGTTCGAGTATACAGTTTGCTAGCAATCTTGAGCCATAAGTAACCTCAATATGTATTATAAATTCTGGCTGTAAGGACCAGTTAAAGTTCCAGTGTCCTAGAACGTAAGAGATATTTTCAGAACACTGTGTGTCATTACACAATACCCTTGAGGGATTAATAGTCCAAAGATGAGGTGTGGTATAAACAATTTAATGTGATTTAAGATAGAATAACAGACATACTTTGGGATAAACACTAAATTGATTTGTGGTACCCAGTTAAGGAATGTTTTATTCCTGTTCCTGTTACATGAAATGCTGAGTAAAACGCTATGTTTCAGGCCAAGTGTTTGGAAAGCTACTTGACTTCATTTAGCCAGGGGCTTCCAGGAAGAGGGAAGTGCACTTGCTAGTCAGACAAAGCATCTCATCAGGGCCAACAGCCAGGTGACTCCCAATCATAGGCCATCAAAAGGTACTGGGAACTGGATGCCAAGGAAAGAGCAGTTCCACTGATTTCATCTAAATTATGGCTTTAAAATACTCTTGATGGAAGGAGAGATCACTCAGACATCTCAGACATTAAAGGCTGGGCTCACAATCAAAAATATAAAATATTCTTGAAAGGGTTTGAAATGTCCTTGGATCATCATAGCTTAGACCCTCATTACTGTCCTGTCAAATGTGATCCTAGGAGTGAAGTGTGTGCTCTAGAATATGGTCTCATCCCTTCAGACCTATTCATCAGGAGAGTGGGCAGCTGCTGACCCTGGCTGGAACTTGACAATGTTCTAAGGCTCCATTCACATCATATGGTCCCATTCACTGTAGAGTAGTCATTCTGCCTTCTGAATCCCACCAAGTTTGGGGACAGCAACCACAATGGCATTTTTAAAAATATATCATGGTGCCAGGAGTTATGGGACAAGAAGAGGAACTCACTAAAAGGAAACTCACATGGAGCATCATCAAAAGGTCCAGCTTCTCTCAGATGCCTTCCCTTTATACCAAATGTTAAGACCCTCCACATTCCATGAATGTGCTCTTGACCACAACTTGATCAATTTATGGTAATGACAAAAATTGCAGAGTCACTACACATTATAGTTGAGTCATGCTATTTTAGAGTTCCTTTGATCAACTAAAGTACAAAGTAAATACTATAACAGGTTTTCAGAAGAAAAGCTTTCTTCATGGCTAAGGACCTCATGAGGAAATACAGTAATGCTTACCAGAGCTAGAATATGCTCAGTGGTAGGCCTTTGTCTTGTATGCCTGTGGCCCTGTATTTGAGTACTACTATCAAAATAAATAAAGCAACCATAAATTACAGGATTGTGGTTATAATTAATGTTAGGGTAAGGGTAGGAATTATGATCAGTACTAGGGTACAAACTAGTTTATATATGATTAAATTCCCTGCTCCATGCTGGAATGTTGAATGGTTTGATCTTGTAAAGGTCTTTTGCAGACAGCCACTGACTCTTGCAATCTTACTTTTATTCCAAAACGTCTGTAAGCCTTTGATGAAGGGGTTTGTAAATGCCTCACTTGTGGCTGAGCACTCCATAGACATTTACTTTCTGAAAATCAATTGTTAATGTATGTGCTATTATCCACTGAACAAAGAAACTTCTCTGATGAGACCTGAAAGCTACATTAATCTGTGGACACACGTCCTGTGGCTAAAGTACGTGGTATCTTTAGCAAGAGTCTTCCAATAAGGTTTTGGTGTGAAACCAAGAACAGTGGCAATAGCCTGTATCATTTTGGAGATCTACAAGACACCTGCAACATGTAGCTTGAGGGAAGGTGTCACGCACCTGGCATTGGAATTTTTATTGTCAATCAGTAGTTTCTGAGAGGAGCATTTTCCCCTGTTCAGGAAAACTACAACTAAAATTTTTATGTGAATATACATTGTGTTTTTATTTTCAGTACATATTGTGTTTTTTTCCATAGTATATCTTTTTTATTTAATACCTCCTTGATGTCTTGTATTGACTTTCTCATTTCATCACTTGCTTGTGTTCTTTGATAATTCATGTAAAAATTTTCTTTGAATTCTTTGAACAGCTTATAAACATTCTTTAGAACTATTTGTCTGGGATTTCAACTAATACACTTTTATTGTAGGGCACTATTTCATCTTAGTAAATTTGGAAGGCGCTGTATTGCCTTATTTTTCAAGTAACTTGTATTTTTGCATTGATAATTTTTGTTTTGATTTATTCTTTTTTTTTTTTTTTTAATTTTTATTTTGCAATACAATTCAGTTCTACATATCAGCCACAGATTCCCCTGTTCTCCCCCCTCCCGCCCCCCTCACCTTCCCCCCAGCCCGCCCCCCACTCCAATCTCCTCCAGGGCAAAGCCTTCCCCACAGACTGAGATCAACCTGGTGGACTCAGTCCAGGTAGGTCCAGTCCCCTCCTCCCATGCTGAGCCAAGGGACCCTGCATAGGCCCCAGGTTTCAAACAGCCAACTCATGCAATGAGCACAGGACCCGGTCCCACTGCCTGGATGCCTCCCAAACAGATCAGGCCAATCAACTGTCTCACCCACTCAGAGGGCCTGATCCAGTTGGTGACCCCTCAGCCATTGGTTCATATTTCATGTGTTTCCGTTTGTTTGGCTATTTGTCTCTGTGCTTTATCCGACCTTGGTCTCAACAATTCTCTCTCATATAAACCCTCCTCATTCTCGCTAATTGGACTCCCAGAGATCCACCTGGGGCCTAGTCATGGATCTCTGCCTCCAGGTCCATCAGTAGTTGGATGAGGTTTCTAGCACGACAATTAGGGTGTTTGGCCATCCCATCACCAGAGTAGGTCAGTTCGGATTGTCGCTCGACCATTGCCAGCAGTCTGTTGTGGGGGTATCTTTGTGGATTTCTGTGGGCCTCTCTAGCACTTTGTTTCTTGCTATTCTCATGTGGTCTTCATTTACCATGGTCTCCTATTCCTTGTTCTCCCTCTCTGTTTTTGATCCAGCTGGGATCTCCCACTCACCCAAGCTCTCTTTCCCTCGACCCTCGCCCTTCACTACCCCCACTCCTGTCCAGGCTGTTCATGTAGATCTCATTCCATTTCTCTGTCGTTGGGCGATCCCTGTGTCTTTCTTGGGGTCCTGTTTTCCAGGTAGCCTGCCTGGTGATGTGAGTAGCAGTCCAGTCATCCTTGTTCCACATCTAGTATCCTGTTATGAGTGAGTACATACCATGTTTGTCTTTCTGAGTCTGGGATACCTCACTCAGGATGATTTTTTCTAGATCCATCCATTTGTCTGCAAACCTCATGATGTCATTGTTTTTCTCTGCTGAGTAGTATTCCATTGTGTATATGTACCACATTTTGTTTATCCATTCTTCAGTTGAAGGGCATCTAGGTTGTTTCCATGTTCTGGCTATTACAAACAACGCTGATATGAACATAGCTGAACAAGTGCTCTTGTGGTGTGGTTGAGCATTCCTTGGGTATATGCCCAAGAGTGGTATAGCTGGATCTTGGGGGAGATGGATTCCCAATTTTCTAAGAAATCGCCATATTGATTTCCAAAGTGGTTGTACAAGCTTGCATTCCCACCAGCAGTGGAGGAGAGTTCCCCTAGCTCCACATCCTCTCCAGCATAAGGTGTCTTCAGTGTTTTTGATCTTAGCCATTCTGACAGGCGTAAGGTGGTATCTCAGAGTTGTTTTGATTTGCATTTCCCTGATGATTAGGGATGTTGAGCAATTCCTTAAATGTCTTTCAGCCATTTGAGTTTCCTCTGTTGAGAATTCTCTGTTTAGTTCTATAGCCCATTTCTTAATTGGACTGTTGGGCATTTTGATGTCTAATTTCTTGAGTTCCTTATATATTCTGGATATCAGTCCTCTGTCAGATGTGGGATTGGTGAAGATCTTTTCCCATTCTGTAGGCTGTCGCTTTGCTTTGTTGACCGTTTCCTTTGCCCTACAAAAGCTTCTCAGTTTCAAGAGGTCCCACTGATTGATTGTTTCTCTCAGTGTCTGTGCTACTGGTGTTCTATTTAGAAAGTGGTCTCCTATGCCAATGTGTTCAAGACTACTTCCTACTTTCTCTTCTAGCAGGTTCAGAGTAGCTGGATTTATGTTGAGGTCCTTGATCCACTTGGACTTAAGTTTTGTGCACGGTGATAGATATGGATCTATTTGCAGCCTTCTACATGTTGATATCCAGTTTTGCCAGCACCATTTGTTGAAGATGCTTTCTTTTTTCCATTGTGCACTTTTGGCTTCTTTGTCAAAAATTATTTGTTCATAGGTGTGCGGATTAATGTCAGGGTCTTCAATTCGATTCCATTGGTCCACATGTCGGTTTTTATGCCAGTACCAAGCTGTTTTTATTACTGTAGCTCTATAGTACAGCTTGAAGTCAGGGATCGTGATGCCTCCAGAGGTTGTTTTATTGTACAGGATTCTTTTGGCTATCCTGGGTTTTTTGTTTTTCCATATGAAGTTGAGTATTATTCTTTCCAGGTCTGTGAAGAATTGTGTTGGTATTTTGATGGGGATTGCATTGAATCTGTAGATTGCTTTTGGTAAGATTGCCATTTTTACTATGTTAGTTCTGCCTATCCATGAGCATGGGAGATCTTTCCATTTTCTGACATCTTCTTCAATTTCTTTTTTCAGGGACTTAAAGTTCTTGTCATATAGGTCCTTCACTTGCTTGGTTAGTATTGCCCCAAGGTATTTTATGTCATTTGTGGCTATAGTAAAGGGTGATGTATCTCTGATTTCCTTCTCCGCTTTTTTGTCCATTGTATATAGGAGGGCTACTGATTTTTTGGAGTTGATCTTGTATCCTGCTATGTTGCTGAAGGTGTTTATAAGCTGTATCAGTTCCTTGGTGGAATCTTTGGGGTTGCTCAAGTATACTATCATGTCATCTGCAAATAGGGAAAGCTTGACTTCTTCCTTTCCAATTTGTATCCCCTTAATCTCCTTATGTTGTCTTATTGCTCTGGCTAGAACTTCAAGTACTATATTGAATAAGTATGGGGAGAGCGGACAGCCTTGCCTCGTTCCTGATTTTAGTGGAATTGCTTTGAGTTTCTCTCCATTTAATTTGATGTTGGCTGTTGGCTTGCTGTAAATTGCCTTTATTATGTTTAGGTATGTTCCCTGTATTCCTGATCGCTCCAAGACCTTTATCATGAAGGGGTGTTGGATTTTGTCAAATGCCTTTTCAGCATCTAGTGAGATGATCATGTGGTTTTTTTCTTTGAGTTTGTTTATATGGTGTATCACATTGACAGACTTTCGTATGTTGAACCATCCTTGCATCCCTGGAATGAATCCTACTTGATCATGGTGGATAATTGTTTTGATGTGGTCTTGGAGTCTGTTTGCCAGTATTTTATTGAGTATTTTTGCATCAATGTTCATGAGGGAGATCGGTCTGTAGTTCTCTTTCTTTGTTGTATCCTTGTTTGGTTTGGGAATCAGGGTAATTGTAGCCTCATAGAAGGAGTTTGGTAATGTTCCTTCTGTTTCTATTGTATGGAACAATTTAGAGAGTATTGGTATTAACTCTTCTTTGAAGATCTGGTAGAATTCTGCACTGAAACCATCTGGTCCTGGGCTTTTTTTGGTTGGGAGACTTTTAATGACTGTTTCTATTTCGTTAGGGGTTATTGGACTATTTAAATAGTTTATCTGGTCTTGATTTAATTTAGGTATGTGGTACCTATCCAGAAAATTATCCATTTCTTTTAGGTTTTCCAGTTTTGTGGAATAGAGGTTTTTGAAGTATGACCTGATGATTCTCTGGATTTCCTCAATGTCTGTTGTTATGTCCCCCTTTTCATTTCTGATTTTGTTGATTTGGATGCTCTCTCTCTGTCTTTTGGTTAGTTTGGATAAGGGCTTGTCTATCTTGTTGATTTTCTCAAAGAACCAACTCTTTGTTTCATTAATTTTTTGTATTGTTCTCTTTGTTTCTATTTTATTGATTTCAGCTCTCACTTTGATAATTTCCTGGCATCTATTTTTCCTGGGAGACTTTGCTTCTTCCTGTTCTAGAACTTTCAGGTGTGCTGTTAAGTCACTAGTGTGAGATTTCTCCAGCTTATTTATGTGGGCGTTTAGTGCTATGAATTTCCCTCTTAGTACTGCTTTCATAGTGTCCCATAGGTTTGGATATGTGGTGTCTTCATTTTCGTTGATCTCTAGGAAGTCTTTAATTTCTTTCTTTATTTCTTCCTTAACCCATTGGTGATTCAGGTGGGTATTGTTCAGTTTCCATGAGATTGTAGGTTTTCTGTAGTTTTTGTTGTTGTTGAAATCCAACTTTAGACCATGGTGGTCTGATAGAACACAGGAGGTTATTCTAATTGTTTTGTATCTGTTTAGATTTGCTTTGTGACCAAGTATGTGGTCAATTTTAGAGAAGGTTCCATGGGGTGCTGAGAAGAAGGTATATTCTTTTTTGTTAGGATGGAATGTTCTGTAGATGTCGATTAAGTCCATTTGAGTCATGACATCAATTAAGTCCTTTATTTCTCTGTTAAGTTTCGATTTGGGGGATCTGTCCAGTGGTGAAAGTGGGGTGTTGAGGTCTCCCACTATTAATGTGTGGGGTTTTATATGTGATTTAAGCTTTAATAATGTTTCTTTTACATATGTGGGTGCCCTTGTGTTTGGGGCATAAATGTTCAGAATTGAGACTTCATCTTGGTGGATCTTTCCTGTGATGAGTATGTAATGCCCTTCTTGATCTCTTTTGATTGATTTTAGTTTGAAGTCTATTTTGCTGGATATCAGGATGGCTACACCCGCTTGTTTCTTAAGACCGTTTGATTGGAAAGTCTTTTCCCAGCCTTTTATTTTTAGGTAGTGTCTATCTTTGAATTTGAGATGTGTTTCTTGTATGCAGCAGAAAGATGGGTCCTGCTTTCGTATCCATTCTGTAAGCCTATGTCTTTTTATAGGTGAATTAAGTCCATTGATATTGAGGGATATTAATGTCCAGTGATTGTTCATTCCTGTTATTTTTTGGTGGTGATGTGTGTGTACTTTTCTTCGTTGGGGTCTACTGCTGTGGCTTTATCTATTGCCTGTGTTTTCGAGGTTGTATCTGACTTCCTTAGGTTGGAATTTTCCTTCTAGTGCTTTCTGTAGGGCTGGGTTTGTGGATAAATATTGTTTAAATCTGGCTTTGTCATGGAATGTCTTGTTCACTCCATCTATGACGATTGAAAGTTTTGCTGGGTATATTAGTCTAGGCTGACATCCGTGGTCTCTTAATGTCTGCATTACATCTGTCCAGGACCTTCTGGCTTTCAAAGTCTCCATTGAGAAATCGGGTGTTATTCTGATAGGTTTGCCTTTATATGTCACTTGGCCTTTTTCCTTTGCTGCTCTTAATATTCTTTCTTTATTCTGTACGTTTAATTGTTTAATTATTATGTGGCGAGGGGACTTTTTCTGGGGGTCTAGTCTGTTTGGTGTTCTATAGGCTTCCTGTATCTTCATAGGCATTTCCTTCTTTAAGTTGGGAAAGTTTTCTTCTATGATCTTGTTGAATATATTTTCTGTGCCCTTGAGTTGGTATTCTTCTCCTTCTTCTACCCCTATTATTCGTAGGTTTGGTCTTTTCATGGTGTCCCAAATTTCTTGGACATTTTGGTTCATGACTTTGTTGACTTTAGTGTTTTCTTTGACTGATGAATCTATTTCTTCTATTGTATCTTCAACGCTAGAGATCCTCTCTTCCATCTCTTGCATTCTGTTGATTATACTTGCATCTGAAGTTCCCAATCGTTTTCTCAGATTTTCTATTTCCAGCATTCCCTCTGTTTGTGTCTTCTTCATTTTTTCTATTTCCTTTTTCAGGTCTTGGACTGTTTCCTTCATTTGTTTCATTGATTTTTCTTGATTTTCTTTCAGTATTTTATTGTTCTCTTCCAGGACTTTATTGATTTCTTCTAATTTGTTTGCCCTTTCCTCTAGTTGTTTACAGCGTTCTTCACATTTTTTTGTCTTTTCCTCTACACGAGCCTCTAGCTTCTTCATGATGACATTCATAAGGCTATTTTCTTCTGCTTCTTCCAATTTCTGATGTTCAGGTCTAGGTGTTGGAGGAGGGCTAGGGCCTGGTGATGGTGTATTACTATTCATTTTGTTGTATGTGTTTCTGCCTTGACGTCTGCCCATCTCCTTGTGGTTCGTTCCTGGCCTTATCCGCACACTTGGTTCAGAGCTGACAGATTCAGGAAGTCTCTCTCTCTTGTCCAGATGGGAGCTCTCTTGTCCAAATTGGAAGTCCGGGGCAGGATGGAAGCTCTTGTTCAGAAGGGAAGTCCGGGGGAGGATGGGTGCTCTCCTCTCTCTCTCTCTCTCTCTCTCTCTCTCTCTCTCTCTCTCTCTCCTCCAGATGGGAAATCCACGGCAAGATGGGAGCTGGGGGCCGGCCTCTAAGTCTCAGGAAGAGGCTTGGGGCTCAGGCAGATGGGCGTGGGGGCAGGGCGTGGAGACTGCAGGGTCTGCCAGGGGTCTTGGAGAAGGGGATCCTTCCCGGTTGGGGTAGAAGGGCACCTGCCCGGGGTCCAGAACCTGGGCCCAAGTTGGGCAGGTCTTCCCCGGAGTGGCTGGTGCCCAGGGATGGGGTCGGGGGCAAGCTAGGGCACTCACCTGTGCTTCAGAAGGGAAGTCCTGGGCAAGATGGGAGCTGGGGGGCCTGGCCTCTAAGTCTCAGGCAGAGGCTTGGGGCTCAGGCGGATGGGCGTGGGGGCAGGGCGTGGAGACTGCAGGGTCTGCCAGGGGTCTTGGAGAGGGGGATCCTTCCCAGTGGGGCTAGAAGGGCACCTGCCCGGGGAGCAGAACCTGGGCCCAAGTTGGGCAGCTCTTCCCCGGAGTGGCTGGTGCCCAGGGATGGGGTCGGGGGCAAGCTAGGGCACTCACCTGTGCTTCAGAAGGGAAGTCCGGGGGAAGATGGGAGCTGGGGGCTGGCCTCTAAGTCTCAGGAAGAGGCTTGGGGCTCAGGCAGATGGGCGTGGGGGCAGGGCGTGGAGACTGCAGGGTCTGCCAGGGGTCTTGGAGAAGGGGATCCTTCCCGGTTGGGGTAGAAGGGCACCTGCCCGGGGTCCAGAACCTGGGCCCAAGTTTGGCAGGTCTTCCCCGGAGTGGCTGGTGCCCAGGGATGGGGTCGGGGGCAAGCTAGGGCACTCACCTGTGCTTCAGAAGGGAAGTCCTGGGCAAGATGGGAGCTGGGGGCCGGCCTCTAAGTCTCAGGAAGAGGCTTGGGGCTCAGGCAGATGGGCGTGGGGGCAGGGCGTGGAGACTGCAGGGTCTGCCAGGGGTCTTGGAGAAGGGGATCCTTCCCGGTTGGGGTAGAAGGGCACCTGCCCGGGGTCCAGAACCTGGGCCCAAGTTGGGCAGGTCTTCCCCGGAGTGGCTGGTGCCCAGGGATGGGGTCGGGGGCAAGCTAGGGCCGATTTATTCTTTTGAACTGCATAGTTGTGCATGCCTTCAATCTCAGCACTTATGAAGTAGGGGAGGGTGGAGCTCTGTGAATTCAAGACCAGCCTCATCTGCATAGTGAGTTCCAGGCCAACCAAGGCTACATAGTGAGACCCTATCTCAAAAAAATAAAAATAAAAATACAACAAATAAACAAAAAATAACTGACTTGTTTTGATTGATTGATTTAAAGCATATTTTTTCTAGAGGGAGTGCTTGCATTATCCAAGAAGAAAAAGCTGTTGTGTGGGGTTTGGGGGTTGTTTTTTGCAGCTTGACTGGTACCAGACATGATTCTCACTACTCTCATAATAGAATATTTTCTGAAAAATTCATCAGGATCAGAGAATAAGTTCACAATGAAAATATAAAAATAGTCAAATAAAAATTGGCTACTCTAAGTGCCTATAGTTTCAGAAGAAAGTGGTCAATGGTATTATATACATTAATATATTGATTTCTTAAGATAGGAGTGGAAAGAAAAAAGAAGAAACAACAAAAAAGCAAATAAAAAGTTGGAGTAAGACTAGTAATTAATAGAGTGACAGAGAAAAACTGCACGAGGGAATGTGTATGGAAGGAGGGATGGAGAGCTCATATGATTTGGAAGTGAGGCAGGTACTGGTTAGTTTTTGCAACGTGATTCACAACTATACTCACTTTGGAAGAGGGCACCTTAATTAAGAAATTTTCTCCATCAGATTGACCTGTGTGCCTGTCTGTGAAGATTTTTGTGTTAATGTTTGAATTGGGAAGGCCCAGCCCACTATTGGCAGTGCCATCCCTAGCAGATGGTTCTGGGTTTTATAAGACAGCAAGTTGGGCAAGATTGAAACATGTTTCAGTGCTTGCATAAATATTGGTTTTACAAACAAGATATAAACAATGCATGCAAACATGATATTTAATCATTCTTTGAAATGATTAAATGCTTGCTCATTAAATACTGATATGGTAAACAGAGACAAGATAAATTATTCTCAGCATTATTCAAAAGAGTATTTTTTAGTGAACTTCTAACAACAAATTGTAAATATTTACTTCTATAAAAAAACTATTTAAAACAATAATTTTCACTGTAACTCACACACTGTACTTAAGCTTTTAAATGCAGGAATCCTTAACATATTACATACTATTTAAAAATTATGAGAGCTGGGCGGTGGTGGTACACACCTTTAATCCCAGCACTTGGGAGGCAGAGCCAGGCGGATCTCTGTGAATTCGAGGCCAGCCTGGTCTACAAAGTGAGTTCCAGGAAAGGCACAAAGCTACACAGAGAAACCTTGTCTGAAAAAAAAAAAAATTATGGACTGATGGTCTGTATCTGGAGAGTTTCTCCAGGCCTGCCTGGCCCACGGTCAGGACAAATCTCTCTCACCCGCCAGTCCCGCAGCTGCTTAGACCCAACTGAGTAAACACACAGAGACTTATATTGCTTACAAACTGTATGGCTGCAGCAGGCGTCTTATGATCTAGTTCGTATATCTTAAATTAACCCATTTCTATTAATCTATAAGTTGCCACATGGTTCGTGGCTTACCGGTATCTTAACATCTTCTCATGGTGACGGCTGGCAGTGTCTCTCTGCCTCAGCCTTCCACTTCCCAGAATTCTCCTCTCTCCTTGTCCCACCTATACTTCCTGCCTGGCTACTGGCCAATCAGTGTTTCATTTATCAACCAATCAGAGCAACACATTTAACATACAGAACATCCCACAGCAATGGTCAAATTCCAAACACCAAGAGCCACAGATATTTAAATCTTCTGATCACATTACACCAGTATGAATGATTAGTTCAACCACTCCAATAGTTTTTCTCAAAAGCAACAATAAGCTGGGTGGGGGTGGGGGTGGTTATGGTGGTGCACGCCTTTAATCCCAGCACTCGGGAGGCAGAGCCAGGAGGATCTCTGTGAGTTTGAGGCCAGCCTGGTATATAGAGTGAGATCCAGGATAGGTACCAAAACTACAGGGAGAAACCTTGTCTCAAAAAACAAAACAAAAAAATTAAAAAAACCAAAAAACACTCCATCTTTACTTCTTTCCTTGGTCACTCCCCTGACACTTTCAACCTTCTCCTCTCAGGGTCCAGATAACACATTTGTTTTTCAAATTTCTCATGGGGTTTTTCTATCCCAGAGAGCCAGGAGTTCATATTTATTCAGTTCTGAACCTAGATATCTCCTTTGAAATATGACATAGAAACACAAATTGGGATTGTAGAATCAAATGTCATGTTGAAGAACTGACTATGCTAACACTTACCAGTGCTCAGAACAACAAAGGGATCTGGAACTTCTTCAGGAGACTAAGGTAAAGTTGATATTCAGTGATTTAGTATGTGGACATGAGTCTAACATATCTTGTTGATTTTTTTAGTACCAGTTGTTTAGATAAACAAAACTACATTATAATATATAGTGGTTAAGGACCACCTCAAATCCAACCTTGTCTCCTTTCTCCAAGCACCAGACCTTATCATCTGCATTCTTTCCTTGTATGTTTTTAAACCTTTATACTACATTTATAGAAATTCACATGATTTATACCTTTAATCTTCCTAAATAATTGGCTTCATATTTTGCACATTCTTTCACTAATGACTTATGTATGTACTATACTTTTAAGAATAATGCATGCTCACTCAACATGTTCACTCAACATCAAACTCAGTGATCATATTCTTTATATGGTTCCCAGATTTAGACTATTACAGATAGTGTGGTAATAATTACATAATTTTTTATCATTCCTTCTTCCTTTCTGTGTGGTTTGACTTTAGGTGATTTTCTTGTAAGAAGCATTGTGTAACTTATATGAAGATCTCCTTTGATTAGTAAAATTTACCCATTATAGTGTCATTCAGGATACATATCTGATTTTCCCTGTGTTTAACTTGATTCCCATTTAACATACATTAATTCTTCTTTTCTCTCTACTTTTAATTGGCTTGATCAAATCTTCATGTGCACACATGCCATGCACAATACCTTTCACATTTAACATGTATACTTAACCATATCTAAATTTATTTTCTCAAATTCTAATGTCAAAACATAGGCAAATATATGCTTTATCTAAAGGACATAGGGACAGACCTACTCCCTGCCTCTAGCATTAGGCAGGATACTGATAATAAATAAAATTTCTGTTGTCTTAAGTTATCAGTTTATTAAATTTAGATTTTTGTTAAGTATGCACTTTAAATGTAAAAGTTATTGTGCATGTGCATGTGTGTACATGAAGATTTGATTAAGCCAATTTAAAATTATTAGTGTCCCAAGGACTATAGGATAATGACTGGGGTATCTGCCTCTGTTGTCACATGGCTTTCTTTCATTGGTCTCTGTGTTTTCATGTGATTAACTTTCCAAAATATTTAATGATGTTTATCAACCAAATTAAGTCTAAGAAATACTCTTTATACCTAATAGCTATTACACATTGCTTAGGACTTTAGACATGGCTTGATAAATAATTTAAACAAAGTAAATGCCAGCAAGTTTCTATTCTGATGCACTCTTGAATTTTCCTGAGTTTCATGGAATTTGAAATAATTTTATTCACTACTAATATAATAGAGATTCTTTTATATGAAAACATGATGAATTTCTCTTTAGTAATGTACACCAGAAACAATACTTCAAATGAAGAGTGTGTATTATATACCATAAACCTGTTAGTTTTAATCATTCTTTGGATTGTTTTGAAGATCTAATACTTCTCCATTAACGAAGTGGAGAAGCATCCATAAAAAATTAACGTGAAAGCCAAGCATTGTGGCACTAACCTTGTAATTCTAGTTTTTTTGTTTGTTTGTGTTTTTGTTTTTCCGAGACAGGGTTTCTCTGTGTAGCTTTGTGCCTTTCCTGGAACTCGCTTTGGAGACCAGGCTGGCCTCGAACTCACAAAGATCTGCCTGGCTCTGCCTCCCGAGTGCTGGAATTAAAGGCGTGTGCCACCACTGCCCGGCCTAACCTTGTAAGTCTAGTTATTCAAATTACTGAGACAGAAGCATCATGAGTTTGAGGCTTCTGTGGACAACTTGTTGAACCTTGTCTCAATTTTAAATATAAGTAAATAACTGATGACATAACTCACTGGCAGAATGCTTGTGTATCATCTGTGAAGAAAGGTCCAATCTCCAATGTTAAATAAACATTTTTTATAATCAATCTACAAATGTAAAAGAGGAGCATCACTTTGATAGTAAATAGTTCTTTATGATTTGTTTATTTCCCATATACAAAAATTAACCTTTACACTTCAAAGAAATACAATTTTTGAAGCCGTTGTGAAATTAATAAACAACAATATAATGAAATATTTGAGGCTGTTCTGAATTAATGGATAAATAAATTACAATAACAGGAGTTTAAGTCTGTATATTCTTCTGCCAGTCCCCTCTAAACAACTAATAGAATTTACATCACTCTCTGAATGAAAAAACTCAGCTGCCTCTAGCAATGCTACAAACATAATATATCCTTTTCAATATAGCTTTTTCGCTTCAGATTAGTAAATTTAAACCATTTTAATCTTTTACCTGTTTTAGCACCATGGAAGCTTTTAGTTTCAGCTTTCGACACTGCAGCTTATTTACAGTCATTCATAGGAGAATCCCACTTATAGTAAATATGAGATTTGCTATGTAGTCATACAATGTACATTGTCAGTCAGAAAAAAAAAAAAAACACTCAGTTTGATGTCACATTTAATGCATTTTTACTTTTTTAATTAAAATCATTGTCTGGAATGTAATAAACATTTAGAATTTGACAGAACTCAGTATTCCTTTGTTGGACAGTTTCTGGGTCCTGTTCCCTGAAATAACAGCATCAACAGGAGCACCTGAGTACCCAAAGAACAGTTTAAACAATTGTCGGAGTAAGTTTTGCTAAAATAATGACTGTTTCATTTTATTTTACTCTAATCCCAGGTTCTCCAGTGGAATACGATGTGTGGATATACTGAGAAATGTACATTATATGACTCCCAAGTTTTCTTCTACTATCACATTCCCCTCCAAATCTAGGTGCTGTAAAGAAAAAAGTAAAACAAACAGAACAGGAAGCATTCACATACTAAGACCATGAGTGACTGCTAGAAGTCAGCCTTTCTTTCTGTCAAGGATCTCCTATTGTAGTTTCCTGTTGCTGTTGCTGTTTTTGTTTCTGCTGTTTTCTAGGCTGAGCAACCCATCTATTTTTATGCTCATTTATGATGTTTTAAAGTTTAAAATAAAAATTCTTAAATATTTAAATAACAAAAGCCAGTGAGATAGGTCAGTAGGTAGGGGCACTTGCCTGACAACCCGAGTTTGATCTGGAGAACTCACATAGAAGAAGACAACCAACCACTACAAGCTTTCCTCTGACATAAACCATGGCATACATGTTCACACACACACAACACACACAAACACACACACACACACACACACACACACACACACAAAATAAAGAAAAAAGAAAGAGATAGATAAATAAATAATAAACTCCTCAACTATATGAATGGGAATTTAAATAGTTGGTGAACATTAATTTGTGAACTGTATTAAAGACTAGCTTAAATCTGAAAATGTTTGAAAAACTTTAAATCTTTTGCAATGGTAATGTAAATACAAACAAACCCAACCAAGTAAGTTTAAGGAATATCATGGCACCACGAAAATCAACACTTTGGGAGGGGTCTCTGGGTAGAGAAGAAAGGCATTCAGGGTACTGAGATTTTGTGTCTCAGAAGGTTGACAGCCAGAAGAACAGAAAAGAAAGTAATTGAAAGGAAAGAAAGAAGATCCTGGAAATAGTCAAGGGCTCAGGCATGTAGTCTCCACTTGTACCAAGACTCAGTGTCCTCAGTTCTGGATGATGACAGCAGTATCTCACTACAATGTTTGCATGTTCCATCTCTGTGCATTCTTCAGTTTTCCTCCTTTGGTGAAATCTATTTGCAGTCTATGTTTAGCATACTGGTTTTAGAAAAATTCAGGAAGGCTATGTAGCCAAGGTTTTTCTAAAATCACAACTGCATTGTGAGACATCAAGAGCCTAGCAGAACCAGTCTCCACATCTCATTAGTGTCAGAGCTCGCCTGCTTGAGGATATGGTTGAGGCCATGAGCTTGATGGAAACCTTCTACATACAGCCAACCAACATGAGCAAGAGGCCTGTAAACAGAAGCCTGTCTGACTGTGTTCTCTCATCAACCTTAAGGTTCTATTGCAGTAACAAAATGATTTCTTAGTGTTTTCCAGGCCCTGGCTTTGATCTTTGGCACTTCTCCCCAAAACACAGAACCTAAAACCATTACTACAAAAGAATTTATCTGACAACAGAAAATACTCTTAGTTGATGTAAGCGTCACATGGACAGAGGTGGCCATTATAGTTTAATGAAGCAAAACAATAAGCTGGGATATATGAAGAAAAACATCATCAACAACATTTGAAAATAACAATGAAGACATTGTAGAATGATTGCATTTATACCTACGGTCATTAAAATACATCGCAATATGGCAAAACATAATCTGGTAGGTGATATGGGAGCAGAGAACATTCTTCAACTTTATTTCTAGTGCATTAGAACATTGCCTTGACATTAACGTACACTTCTCAATTCTGCCATAATCTTGAAGTTCTGCCCTGACTCAAGCACTTGGGGAAGACAAAGCTTCAGGTCATTTTTACTTCTCAAATGCCTTAGAGACCCTGCAGTCTTGCCTGCCTTCCCATCTCTCACTGCACCTTGTCATCACTGATGTTAGTACTTACAGAAAGACTCCCAGAATGCCTCATCTGCCTTCCTCCTCATCAGCACTTCATGGTCTGATTCAAGTTTCTCCTTTTCTGAGCCCTTGCCACCTTTACCAAAGCCAAAGTTGAGAAGTCTGTTTCTGCTCTGCCATTCACTTGACTTTTTAAAATGTGTCTCTTTGCAACAAAGTTTTTCTCTACTTCTAATTAATCCAAGATCAAAGTATTATGAGAGCATGAAATTGAACTAAGATTCTCGTGACCATTAGGAGAGTATACCTCTCTAATTGGACATGAGAGATGTGGAAGGTTGTGGGAAAAGTTACAGAGCACTTGAAAATTACAATCCAGTTTCCCAGTGATAGTGGAAGACCTCATAAAAGTTAGACTACCCCATGAGTATGTCTTAGGTGAAGTCAATTCTAGAATCATGTTCTTCTCTGGTACTAATAATACACAGTCTTTTATGGTTGAAATTCTCC
The DNA here is from genome assembly GCF_949786415.1 of Peromyscus eremicus. NCBI lineage: Eukaryota > Metazoa > Chordata > Mammalia > Rodentia > Cricetidae > Peromyscus > Peromyscus eremicus. The sequence goes on along the minus strand of NC_081417.1, from coordinate 4,164,508 downwards.
AAAAATATTTAGTCAACAAAAATGTATGCAACTGCTGTGTACACTGAATTTGACTAGGCTTTATTGAAAGATGAAGTACAAACAAAAGTCAAGATCCATAGCTGGAGAGCTCTTTATTCAACATGAACACTGACAAAATTTAAAAACTAGCCACCCATCCCACCACAATTCAGAAAGTAACTGCGAAGACAAATTCTTTAATCAAGGTCACAGTGCAAGAAACATAAGATCTGCAAAGTGAGGTGGAAGTCACTGTCCCTTCTCGGAAAAATTGGTACAGGGGGTACAGACAACTCACCCCATAGCACAAAGCTTTTTGAAATTAGAGTTCAGAGTCAAAGTTGATGTTGTGTTTGTGGTTCCAGTACTTGTTTTATTAAAATGTGATCCAATCCAGCATCTTTCAAATAAGAAAAAAAAAAAAAAAAAACAACCTTAAAAGACTGTGTAAGTGGAATTACCGGACATAAGCACATCATGTACATGCTTTCCCAAAACAGTAAATAAGACATATCATAAGAAAGTCAACAATGTTTATGCAAAGCAATAGTTAAAAAGTACAGACTTAGACCTCTAGAAATGCGTATTACTTCTACAAATAAATAAATTTTTCACAAAGGACAATTTAGACCCCTTCCTTACGGCACAGGTGAAAACCACAGTTCTACTCTCCCACTCATTATTCTAAGAGAGAATGTTCAATAGCTATGCTACAATGAATGAAAATGAGGAGATGGTCACTCCTAGGTGTGGTGGAGGAGATGGTTTTATTGTAGATATGTGGGAGAGAATAGCCTGAGGCATCTGGAGGAGTCCAGACTGTACATAGCCAGTGGACTGAACCAGGCTATGAGAAAGGGGAGTTAGAGAATGGTGGAGGGTCATCTGGACCAAGAGAGAAGTCATAGACCAAGAGAAGGGCAGTGGAGCAAGTGGCCAAGGAAGTGCATGGGAACTAAAAGCACAAAACCAAAATGGCTGAGTTATATAGGGATCAGAGGTTGGGGGAAGGGAAGAGAAGCTCAGCCCCTGGGTTAGAGAGATTTAGGGTAAGGGGCAGAGTGAGAATTGTTGAGAGGAGCCACAGGTACTGAGTGATACCTATCCCAGTTTTCTTTGGGACCTGACATTTCAGCCTTTTTGTTGATGATAATGGATGACATAATCTCTTCTGTAACTACTTTCTCATGAAATTGGGGTATTATTTTGGGGGTATCTCAAGAAGGCTTGAATGTTGCTCAAAGATGGGAAGGGAGAGAGATGTCAATGCTGTGGGACATTTGTTTCACTTGTCCAGGTTCTGTGAGAGCACCTTGTGCTAGCCCCTTTAGGGCAATCTGAGATACAGTTTCCAAAGAAACTCCTGGGGCTGGTGCATTGCAGGCAGTTTTAGAGCAGTTTACAGTCTTTCATTGATTGGAAATGTAGAACCTATATAGAGTAGGGACAGAAGGTAAAGTTAAAGAGTTTAGGGGAAAATTTTTATCGTGGATGTGCACTTGAAACTTCTTAGTAGTTGGGGTAGATGAGGAGTCCTAACACCAAAGGAAGGGAGCAAGGGCCCACCATTAAGAATATGCAGGTAGGGAAACTTAGGCTGTTGCTTAACAAGAGTACTTACCTTGAATCCCTTTGACCTGTGAGAGGTGGATACAAGTTTCAACTCCCTAAGGCTTTGTAAGAGTGTTTTCATTTATAAAAAGAAATAACAGTGTTAGACATATTAGCATTACCACTGTACTGAAATACAAATTGTAGAAAAAGCAGTGGACTGACACCTTTGAGTTATAGTAAAAGCCTGGGGATCCAAAAAAAATGATTTTGGATTAAAAACATTAACACTTTTTCCAGAGGACTAGATATTTAGATTGGACAGAGTTTTTATACATAGATATAGATATAGATATAGATATAGATATAGATATAGATAATGATTGAGAATCACTTTTAAGTCAGTGCATCTATGCTTAGAAGACAGCCAAAGGAGATTTAAAATTTTTACCTTTTTGGATATGATAATAGGAGTTAGTGTTTTACCAGAGCTGTATCAGAACTTATCAGAACTCCATTGATCAATGTTAAAATTGTGAACTTTAGAGGTTTTAATATAAAAATAGTATAGTGAGAAGGAAAGAAATGTGAAACATTTTTCAATTTTTACATACATTGAATCATTTCCTTAGATCTTTTCTATTTATCCAATCATTTGCCATGAAACACTGGTGGCTTGTTACTGAGAGCAGCCATTGCAAAAGTAAGTTTCTTTGAATAAAGGAATAGTTTTTCTTTAAAAAAACAAAAAACAAAAAACCCTATATTGAAATCTGTTTTGTGAGTTTATCTCTTTGTGTGAAATCTACCAGCAAGGTAAACTGTGTCTGTATGTCCCTTTCTCATCTCTAGAAAAAAAGTGAGGCCTGATTTTACATATGAAATAAATTGACCAGATAGCTGCAGCCTTGGAGAAGGAACTGGTTGGCTTGCTGCTGTTAACATAAAGTTACAGTTAGCAATCAATACCATCAGAGATCTGAGAAGCATACATTAAAGCAGGAAGTATAATCTAAATGGCCTATGTATCTGTTAAAATGATAGAATTACTACTACGTAGACAGTTACCCTGGGTTCCTGTGGTCTCAATGGCTTAGGTGGGAGACAGAGGTCATAGGTCTTCAGCTGTAACACAGGACAGCATTAACTCTTCAGCTGCTGCACAGGGCAGCATAAGCCTTCTGCTGCCAGATCAAGAAAGTCTGAGAGATTTTTCTGTGGAGGAGGAACTTGGAAAAACTGACCTACTTTGGTGAGGCAGAGTAGAGCAGTCAACCCAATAGTGCCCATCACATGTGTAGGGTCCTGGCAGTGGAAGAGACATAGGCAGTTTTTTGTCCAGTGGTTGGTGTTACAACCATCCAGGTGGAGTCATTTTCTTTGGAGACCTCAGGGTTGCCACTAGGAGCTGTCATTTCTGTCTATAACAGGAAAATTTTCATTAAATATTTTAAATGATACATTCAGCAGATCTCTGAATAATTTGAGGACCACTTTCTATTACATATATATATATATATATATATATATATATATATATATATATATATATATATATACCTAATTTTAAACAAACTTCCATTGTTTTTAGTTACTTGTTTTAGATTTGATCTTGAAAACACATAAGGAGGCTAACTAAATTTTGTCATTGTAAATGAATTACATTTGTACTTAGCATGACTCTGAGCATAATTCTGAGTACATTAACAAATTTGATCATTTATAAGGTGACTGAGTGTTAACTTGCACTTCTTAATTATATTTAACAGTTTACAATAAGTTAGAAGCTATTATAACATTACAGGCTTTACAGTTTTATCCCTGTTAAGTTTGAGCCTTAAAATTTTGAGTTGAAGATTTAACTGAAGGTCTTTTATCATCAAAATAAAACTTTAAATTATAAATGCAGTCCATAGGGAGTCTGGGAACTGTATTTTTCTGATCCCTTTTTTAGTGCACCAATATAGAATGCCGTTTTTTTAAACTTGGTTTATCCAAATAGCTAAAGTTTAATAAATTTAGCAGAGATAAAGAGGCTAGACATATATCTTCAAGCTAGTTACTGTTAACCCAAGTATACCTTATGAGTTGATAAACCTTATTTATCAAAATACCTTATTCAAATGTATGTTGTTACTTATCTAAAATTTTCTATAAGCCTCATGTTAATCAGTAAGCAAAACATAAGTAGTTAGACATACATCTCTTGTCACTTTCTGTTAACCTGATTAGATACTTTATAACCATAGAAATTTATCATTATACAAAAATCTATACTAATCCAAAATATTTTGGAGACCTGCTATTTTCTCCTTAGTCTAAAAGGGGGATAAAATGATAAGCCAGTGGCTTAGTAGACTAAGAAATTTAATGATTATTGCATTAGCTGGTTTATATCGCCTGGTAATCTTAATCAAGATGGTGAAGAAGTTACATTGAATTACTCTCTATCTTAGCAAAAGTAGCTGCCAGCCACAGGGTTGCTTCCATCCTAATGAGGTCATCAGCTAAGATGGAGGTAAGCCACATGGTTGCTATTTAAAATATTTATTTTCCTAAGCAAGAGTTCAATTCATGTTACATATATAGGAAGTAGATCTATTTTTCTAAATAACAGTTGAATCACATATATAATATGTTGTGAAAAAATTAAGATTGTCTATGTGTCTTAGTTAAGGTTTTTATTACTATGAAGAAACACCACAACAACAGCAACTTTTATAAAGAAAAACATTTAATTGGGGCTGGTTTGCAGTTCAGAGGTTTAGTCCATTGTCATCAAGGCAAAAACATGGCAGCATGCAGGCAGACATGGTGCTGGAGAAGTAGCTGAGAGTTCTACATCTGGATTCTCAGACATAAAGAAAAGAGAGTGACACTGGGCCCAGCTTGAGTTTCTGGGACCTTAAAGCCCACTCCCAGTGACACACTTCCTCCAACAAGGCCACACCTACTCCAAAAAAGTCAAACCTCTCATACTGCTACTCCCTGTGAGTATATGGGAGCCATTTTCATTCAAACCACTACACTATGCATAAAAATTTTAACTATAACCCTTTTGGTACAAGTCTTAAGCTGACTTTTTGTTACAGAGTTTATAAATTCTTTAACCACACTGAATGAATTTAAAAATCCTGAGATAAAGTGTTTTCACAATAGTCTTAAAAGATTTCTTGAAAGCAGGGCACAGAGAAATCATAAAGATTTTGAGGAGTAGAATGGAAAGTAGTTACTTTCGGGACTGTAGATCAAAGCAAGTTTAGACATAAGAGATTTGGGGAGCATATGTTTGTGTGATGGCAGAAGTTGTTATGATTTGCAAAAATTTGAAAATCAAGTATGCCAAATTTTTGGCCAGTTGTATGAGGTCAAGCTATTTGCAGTAACATAGTGAGGCTTTACTGAAATATCTGAGTCTGAGGAAAAGGGAAGAAAACATTTCAAAAATGAACACCATAAGGAGGGTTCCAATAAGCCCAAGAGGGAGCTGAGAGAAAGAGGAGAATGAGGTTTCTGTGAGAGACAAAGGTCACAGATAGGAACTCTGCCTGAGAGAAGATTCCACCATCATAGAAGACATGGGGGCATAGAGCAGCTATGGAACTGCAGATCCCAGGGGATGCAAGGAAGCTCTAGGAAGGAGCTAAGAGCCATGAAGGATCCAGTAGGGAAGGAGTGGAGAAAGCAGCTGAAGAGGTGGACTAACTGGGAAAGAATTTTGGGGAAAAGGAGGCTTCCAGCAGCAGACAGGTTAAGTGTTAATACAGAACTGCCCATGTGGTGGGGTCCCTAGTTCAGTAGCTAGAGCGGGGACATTTACCAAGTAGGTTGGGAGAGACAGATGATTAGAGCCAGTGGAGGGAAGAAGCGACTGAAGAGGCAGACTCTAGAATTTGGAGTCAAATATAGTGTATGGAAGAAACAGGGCAGAAACATACATACACACCTTTGGAAGTGCTAATCAGCAGCTTGGCTCAGAGAGGCTGAGTCCCTTGGAAGGAAACTCATATATGTCACTCCTGTGGCTTTGGGACCCGGGGAATGAAAATGAGAACATGGCCACATCTAGGTATGGATGAGGAGAAGGTTTTATTGTAGATAGGAGGGAGAGAACAGCATCTGGAAGAGTCTAGACTAAACATGTCCATCAACTGAACAGGGGCCATAAGAGGAGAGAAGGTTGGGGGAGAGCAAAAGAATAGAGGTGGGGCAAGCAAATCAAGAGAGGAGCCATAGATAAAGAAGTCAAGAGTGCAAGTAATTAAATGACTGGGTTATATAGGAAGAAAAGTTAGGGGAAGGGAAGCAAAGCCCAGCCACTGGATTGGAGAGGCTTAGGGTAGGGGATAGAGTGAGAAGTGTTAGGAGAAGCCATGGGTACTTAATGAGATTTGTCCCAGGATTCTTCTGGACCTGTCACACAGGACTCTGGGGCTTGACATATAACTACTCAGTTTTATCTAGTTGCTGTTTCATCCTCACCATCACTGAGCAGCCAGATCAATGTGACAGACATGGAAGTATATACAAAGCAAAGCAGACACAGCACTGGAGAGAGTTAGAGCCAGATTCTTGGAGGAATATTATTCCTTGCCCATAGCAGCCAACAGCAGCTTGGATCATGACCTTCCACATGATTTCCAATGGCAACACAATCATGGGCAGCAGCAGATTCTCCATTGGTAGCAGAGATCACAAACATTAGCATGCCCTCTGGTGGCAGCCCAGATTATGAACATCAACATGGTCTCTCACGGAAAAAATGAACTACAGACATCTGTGGTTTTTGGCTGCAGCACAGACCAATGGAACCAACACAACCTCTTGAAGTAGCATGCAACATGGACATCAACATGGTCTCCCACAGCAGCATGGACCATAGACACCAACAAGGCCTGTGGAGGCAGCAAGAACCATAGAAGTCCCTTGAGGAGACTCAACCCAGAAAATAAACCACTCTATTTCTGGCACCCTGCTGCTGCTCATTCATAGTGAGAGTGATTGTGCAGTGTTGGAGCCTGCGGAAGAATCAACTGGGTATCTGGGTGGAGGTATGTGGATTGTAGAGACAATGAAGAAGACAGAACAGAGTTGAAAGGACTGCCAGTCAATGCCAAACAGTGCCTGAGTTTACTTCACAGCCAGCTTATATACAATCTTGAAGGGTAAAAGCAGAACAATGAACAGCACAGGCATTCAACAACTATCTATCCAGTCCTTGAGTCAAGAGGCACATAGTTTCATTTTCTATCTCTGTGTAACTCCAGCTGGCATCAGTAGCCTTCATAGAGCTAGATAGTATATTCCTTCCCATGGGCTAATCAGGACTTTCTCACAGCCCTGTAGCAAGCAAGCTTGAACTCTTTTGACTCAGAATAGACTGTAGATTAAAACTGGGAAACTGAGTCAGTTGTGGGCCCCCATAGTGTGGCTCAGCAGTGTGTCCAGGGACAGGACCCATGGGAGCTCTAGGCTGCAGCACATCACCCTGCTCTCCTTGCTGTCTGCTTTTCCCTGTACCTCATTGCAACCTGCTGACAGCATCAAGGCCCATTGCTCTCCTCCCCAAGCAGAGTGAGCAGTGCAAGCAGCAGCAGCAGCAGCAGCAGCAGCAGCAGCAGCAGCAGCAGGAGCAGGAGCAGCAGCAGCAGCAGGGGCTTCATGCCACTGCCTGGCATTTGGGTCCAGAGGGTGGCAATCCCAGTGGCCTGAGGACTAGCTCTACTCAGAAATGACATGCTTCTTTGTGCACTGAATCCACACTCCCATACCCATTGCCTCCTCTGCTTTGTCACTGGTTATGCCACTCTCCCTTGCATGTGTCCCTTCCCCATCTTTCTATCTCACGTTCATTTACAAAGGTGACATTGCAATCTGCTGTTTTGTCACACAGTCTATTATTTTGCCCAAACAGCTTTACATTCAAATATTTATTACAATGAGTCATTGATCTGGTTCAAGGTTTCTGAAGTACCATAAATACTGGAATATCACTGATACTCATCTTGGGAATTTCTGAGAATGAGAGAAATTGAAGGCTTCTGCGATAACTTCTCACTTCCCCCCAAAGAGAAACAGTCTAGACAGAAAACTATTGAAGAAAGTTGTGGTGTGAGTCCTAATTGATCTTAACAATAAAAACCTGGATCCAGATATTGGGGTAAATGCTGAAATATCAGAGAGACAAAGGAGTAAGCCACAGCCACGTCTTACCTCTCCAACTCCTCAGCCTGAAAGGGGGCCAAGCTCCTGTCTCAGCTCCACCTTATCACTTCCTCTCTCAGCTCAGCCATATTAGTTCCTGATTCCTCCTCACAAGTGCTGGGATTAAAGGGGTATGCCACCACTGCCTAGCCTCTATAGTTAACTAGTGGCTAGCTCTGCTCTGCTCTCCAGGCAAACTTTATTTGTTAGAACACAAAATATCAACACATTTCCCCCTTTTTGCCTAAAATAAAAAAACATTATAACTATATAAGAAAAACTATATACAGTAAGTATAATAACTATATACAATATATATATATATATATATATATAGGCAGTAAATACATCAACAATGTCTAGTCCATTAACAATTTGCAAATTCAGAAAAAAATAATTCGTATCTAAGCTATCTTGGTGAGTACAGAAAGTTGTACCTAACTTATTTTCTTTTCTAACTTGCACTACCAAAACTATCTTTTAATGTTTCTCAACCTTATATACATTACAACTCTTTAGCAAATTTATTTTCTTAATCTTGTAACAAAGAAAACTGTAACTATAACTATAAAGTCTTCAACTCCATCAGAGACCTGAGAAGGAAATAATATTACTGGAGTAAGCAGAAAGTGCAAGCAAATGACTTCCAAAAAAATGTGAGAAGTGATAGAAACAGCTGAATGCCTGGACAGTCACCCAAGGTTCCTCTGCAACGTTGGGGCATCTGTCTTAGGCCTACAGGCCTATACTATCTGAAAGACTTAACTATGAAGCAGGATTTTCCAAAGGGCTGTCGTACCTTGTCTTGTCAAAGTTTGGCAGTCCTTTCTTTTGTGTCCTGCTTGTCCATTTGGACAGCATACTGTCCCCAGTCAAGGCAAGTGCATTTTCTTGCCCAGTGGCTAACATTTGCCACAAAGAAAGCAAACTCCATGTGGAATTTTTTTGATGCCCAACATCTTCTCTGAAATATATTGGTGCTTCCAGGAGCAGATATGTCTCATTGTCATTAAAAAAAAAAAAAACCCTATGTTATTAAAACATTTTAAGTGTCATATTCACTATATGAATATATATATATTCACATATTCATATTCACCAATGAAGTGTTTGAAGACCACCTGTCTACCTAAAATACATCTGTTTGACCTTCTAACTAACATGACTACAAGTGTAATTATAATAGGTGAATTACTACTAACCTTTATTTCTTTAATATCCTAAATAGTTTGTAATAATAACTTTCAAGGACTAGCAATTTACATTGCATTGTTAAATGAGATGTATAGTTACAATACCTTGAACAAGATTAGACATGTATGTACAGTGTGTTCTAACAAAAATAATCTCAATTTTGTATCAATATACAAAGATCCATAGCAATATAAACTATTTAAAACAAGTAGTTGTTTTTAAAAGTAGATTCAATAATCTTTCCTTCTATCATATCATATCTATATCCCCCTTTTTTCTTTTCAAAACAGGAACTCTGAATCTAATCTCCTTTGTTCAACTTTTTTCCTGACCATTACCAATAACAACTTGTAACCAACCACCCTAAACAATGACAAATATCTATAACCCAATAAAAGAGCAAAACCCACCCACCCGCCTCTTGGGAATGTGGGTGTCCTGTTCTTAAAATTATTTCCTGCTGTCTTGGGGGAGGTGACAGCATCTTTAGGGAATCCTAAAAAGAAAAATTTGGATAAATTTTCAAATCCTGGGAGAGGCAGCTGTATTATTTGTTGTCCAGTCTCTGTATAACAGGAAAGTGCAGGGATTGTCTCAAGTCTTGACTAGAGTAATCTGGCACTGGATCATCTCAGCTAGCCACCTCAACATTGTCCTGAGCAGTTGCAGTCCAAAGAAAATATTTGGGTGGTGTTTGTCAGCTTAGTGGCATTATCATATTGCAGGTGGAATAGTCTTTGTCGGAGACTTCAAAGGTTGCTGTTCAGCATAGTCATGGTTCACTGCTGAAAACTAAAACGTTTTTAAATGTCATATTCAGCAGATCTCAAAAAGGTTAAAGAATCATAATTTGTTATATACATCCACAGTACAACAACTTAATTCCTAGTTACCTGATAGAGACTCTTAAATGAACTCATTTCTTTAATCTATGTATCACCATGCATGTGTTCTATTTCATCTTGTTCCTTTGGAAGCTCACAGCATCTCCCCTGACTCTGCCTTTCTTTGCCCTGACTTTGGTTGGATTTTCTGCCTGGCTATAACCTGTCTTGCCATAGGCCGAAGCAGCTTCTTTATTAACCAATGGTAACAACACATGTTCACAGCATACAGAAAGACCATCCAACAGCACTACCACTTTTCTGTTTAACCTAAAAGGAAGGTTTTCATTTTAACATAGTAAAATTATATATAATGAAATACTTATCAAGCAAGAACTACAGTTACAATATCTATTTGTATTTGGCAAAATTAAAGAAAATGTTTTATCATCTATCCTATTTTTGTGAGTTTAAAGTTTCATATCTAATTTATCTTTTATTATAACTAAGTACAGTTAACAATATCTGGTCTTTGTATTTGGCAAAATTAAAGAAAATATTATATCATCTATCCTGTATTTGTGAGTCTAAAGTTTCATATCTAATTTACCTTTTATCATAGCCAAGGAAAATTGTAACTATGACTATCTAGTCTTCAACTGCATCAAAGACCCCAGAATGTATTTATCTGAATAAACAGGAAGTGCATTGTAAACAACTTCCAAAACTCTAGAAATGACAAAGAGACATCTGGTTGCCTGGACAGTCACTCAAAGTTCTTTTGTAACATTGGGGTATCCATCTTCAGCCTATAGGTCTAGAATATCAAGCAGACTTTTCTGTGAAGCAGAGAATTTGAAGAACTGTCCCACCTATTATGGCAAAGTTCATCAGTCACTTATTCTGTGTCCTGAAAAATGTCTGGCTGTTTCCTCTGTGAAGCAGGAACCCTGAAGGACCGTCCCACCTTGTTTTGGCAAAGCCCAGCAGTCACTTTCCTGTGGGACCTGCATGTCCAGTTTATGACAGCCAAGCAGTCAAGGCAAAAAGCAGTTTCTTGCCCAAATGGCCAATCTTGCCACATTGAAAGCCAAGTCCTAAAGTTTCTTTAAAGTCCATCATCCTTTTATAATGTAAATTGGTGCTTCCAGGAGCAGATGTGTATCATTGCCATAAAGTGTCCAAATTATTAAAACATTTTAAATACCATATTCTGTAGGTCTTTGAAGTGTTTGAAGATTGCCTCTCTATCTGAAATATATCTCTGTATACCTAGAAAAAACTAACTAACATGACTATAAGTTTGACTATTATAGATGACTGTTAATCTTTATCTTAATATCTTAAGCAAAAGTAGAATTATAAATACATGATTTCAAAATTGACTTTAAATTTGTATCAATAAACCAAAATCCGTACCAATGTAAAATATGTAAGTTTGATAGTTGTTTTGGGGATTAAAGTAGATTCAACAATCTACTCTTATTCTATCATTTCTACAGCATATATTTCTGTATTATATTTCCCTTTCTTCTTTTAAAAAGAGGTTTACTATGACCAATAACCATTTATAACCAAACCCCTTTAAATGAAAACAAACATTTATAAGCAATGTTTTGAGAATTTGGCCATAGCTTCCTATACTATTTCCTGCTGATTGGGGCACTGGTAATCATATGGGGATCCTGAGAAAATTTTGAATTATGGCTAAATCTTGGCTGTAGTAGTCTGTGAGGCTACATCATCTCAGCCAGTTGCCTTAAAGCTGTTCTGGATGTTGGATCATCTGGGCCATAGCTCCCGTTGGAGACCTCTCAGGGGGTCTTCCTTGATAGAACCATATTAACCTGAAAGGAATCCACAGATTCTCATCTCCTATGAAACAAAAGAGGAACTTCTTTTCCAAAGCAGCATATCCTTACACCCAAATTTCAAAGTCAAGATACTTTTAAAATATATATGTTGGTTTAACTTAGCAGCCCCCACAATTAAATGTCTCTCTGCAGTTAAAAATCCCAAAGACAACATAATCAACATAATAATATACAGTATCCAGACTCTCTGTGTCTTTTTATTTCTTTACATGGCTTATTTTTATTATTCTATTTCTTAAGGACTTTCTCTACCTCTTTTTTCTCTTTAAAGCCAATGTATATTCTTAAACACACTGTAACCTGTTTAGAGGCTTTTTTCCATTTGAATCTGTCTCATTGTGTATCTTTCACCCTTTTCTGACCAGGGGAGTTTATGGACTGCTAAGCTGCATGGCTAGGACCAAAGCTTTGGTTTTGCTCCATGTGGCTTTTCAACATGGCTGGAGGTACCAAGGAGCCATGCTTACTTCTCCAATTCTGGGAACTGGTATTAACTACCATGAAGCTGTGTTTTTAAGCCTGCAGCTGTTCTCACAAGCCTGCAGGCAGCAGCTGGGAGAAGCCTCTTTGTATTGAAGCCTGTAGGAAACCATGGGAGTCTGCCAAGTTGCCACTGAAGCCTGCCACAGCCATAGAACAGGGTTCTGCACCGAGGCCCATAATGAGACATGAACTAGTAAGCTGCTCTTGGCTCTGTTTAAGAAAGTTTTTTGAGTTCTCAGGTTTTATGTGAAAATTCTTGCCAGTCTGGCCACCAAATGTAACCTGAAGCCTTTCTCCATCCTGCCTGGCCCCACAGTAGCTTATAAAATAATTACTCAGAAGCTTAATATTAATTACAAACTGTTTGGTCTTTGGCTCAGGGTTATGGCTAGCTAGGTATTTCATCTTAATTAACCCATTTTTTTTAAAGTATGTGTATCACCACATGTCTTATGACTGTACCAGTATGCTATTACATCTTGTTCCTCCGGCAGCTCACAGCATCTCCTCTCACTCTACCTTTCTTCTCCCTGTATCTTTGCTTGATTTTCCTACGAGGCTATAACATGTCTTGCAATAGGCTGAAGCAGCTTCTTTATTAATCAATGGTAGCAACACATATTCACAGCATACAGAGAGACCATCCCACAGCATTTTTTTTTAATTAGGCAAGACAGCTCAGCCATGTATCTCTTAGCAACAAGGATGCCTTCTAAGAAATGGATAATTGTACCTTCATCATGGTACAAACATCACTAAGTTCATTTACACAAGCCAAGATGCCACCAACTTGCCAGATAGTGGGATTAAATGGGACAGTGTAGCGTGCACAGCTGTCATCAAAGCAGTATGCAGCACTTAACTGGACACAGCTGGGAAAAGCATGTCAGGATGCTGGGAAGGATACTAAAATTGTTTGCCTCAGTATAATTTTGTTGCTTCATCTTCTTTTCCTTTTCTCTAGGTTTAATCCCAAACATCCATGCACAGTGGGATCAGCATCATTGGTTACATGCTGCAACAATATACAGGTGGCTGACTGAGCATGGAAGATTCTGTGCATTTGCAATCTGATTTTTGGCTTAGGCTGAGTTTTCCAGAAAACAGATTCTCATGTGATTTGTGTACAGGAAGCTGCTAGGAATATCACCATCAGTGGCATTCAGAGTAGAAAAGCAGAAGCAGGCAAAGAAAGAACCTGGGGTTGGCTGTGATGAAAGAATTAGCTGTCCAATGCTGTACTGCCCACTCCTGCAGAGTGAACCCAAAGGTGCCCACTACGCTGACTCCTAGAGCTATGTGAACTTAGCCAGACACTTTCAGCCCTATTTCCTGACAGTCAAGTGTTTTAACAGCATGCATCTTAGCTGCTTTTCTATTGCTGTGATAAACGCTATGACCAAAATCAACTTAAGGAGCAAAGATTTTATTTCAGTTTACAACTTGTGGTCCATCATCCATGGAAGTAAGAGCAGGAATTCAGGACAGGAACCTGGATCAAGAACTGAAGAAGAGGCCACAGAGAAGTGCTGGCTTTCTTCTCATAACTTGTTCAGCCTGCTTTCTTATACAACTCTAGGGTGGCACGGCCCATAGTAAGCTGGGCTCTCCCACATCAATCATCAAAATACATATATATATACCACAGGCTTGCCCACAGGCCCATCAGATGGGAGCATTTGCTCAATTAATATTCCTGTTGGGGATCTCCATCTTGGGGCCCCATTCCTAAGCCTGCCCTCAGTGTGCCAAGCAGCAATTCCCTGGAGCTTCCCTTTTCAGACTCTATCCCTCAGAAAGCCCACCAAGAGTCAATCCCTCCTCTAGGGCTGCTGAAGACCATGCATACAGAGTATTTAAGACCTGGTCACCAGATCTGCAAAGTGATTCCTCTCATGCCTTCCCAAGAGTGATCCAGGAGTTGTTTTGCTCTAATTATTAAATCTGGACTTACTAATTCAGCTTGATTGGCTTATTGCATCGATGGAGTTAGCCACTAACCGGGATATATATTTATCTGATGCATTGGCCGAGAGTTGAACCCAGGTCAACTGCTTGGAAGGCAGCTATGCTCACCACTATACCACCAATGCAGAGCATACCCAATAACCATGGATCCAATACTTATCAATTTGGTGCCAAACCTGAGTAGAGTTGAGATTTTCTGGCAATCACATGGCCATGGAAAGCCATTCTCCCTTCTTGTCCACATCCTCCACATCGACTTTTGCTGAGTAAGTCGTCTATTCCAAACCAATAGCCTATAAAGGGATCCAAGATCCTTTCTGAGTCTTCACCCCTTCTGAGTGAGAGGCTTCCTTCCATATTGCCTGCCCAACCACTGCAATGTAAGGTGACTCTGACCCATTCCAAAGTAGGAACGATCCCTACCCTTGGGGTTCCTTTGTTTGGGATCTGTCCCACACAGCGATACCCCGCCACCGTTTTGGCCCCAGACTATCTCAGGGGATGCCTCGCCAAAGTCTCTGGTCTCTGGCTAATGGCTCGTGAATGGATACTTCTGGATACAAGTTCAATCCCCAGACACCCTTAGGGTGTCTCCCATGAAATTTATCCAAATCAGGACTGTCTCATACCACACACCTCATGCGGATTTACCAGCTAGCACTGCATTCCTGCTCACTTCCCCTCACGGTCTGCATCTTGCCCGCCCCCCATTCCCTGCTCATCTGCTTGCCTGCTTCTCATGTCTTCCCTCTGAGATAGCCTTTCACTCTTTCCCGATTCCCAATAAACCCCTTGTTTCTCCAGTGTTTTCTTAGTGGCATACTTTTGGCAGGGCTCACTGAAAGGTGCCCACTTTGGCTTTGCCCACGAGGATTCCCTAGCATTTAGTTTGGCCAGATAAGAATTCTTCTTCCTTTGACAGATCCATTCCCTCTTTTCTCCTGCTCTCCCACAGTACCATGCAGTAATTCTATCTGCCCATTCTGCCCATACCAAATCCATTCTCCTTGTTTGTTCCTGCCTACTCTCAAGAAAAATCTCTTCTTCTAAATCCACTTGCTGTTCAAGCTCGCTCATCCAGGCTTCCTTTTGATCTTGGGCAGCCTGCACTGATACTCTGTTTTTCAATTTCCTTCCTCAGCTCTTCCACCTCCAGGCTCTCTGTGGCAGGCTGCCCCAACCCAATGGGAGCCACATTACAACCAGCAAGCACATTTTATCCCTATGCTGCTTTATACTGTAAACTCCTATTTTCAGATTTTTTAAGTTGGTCATCTGATATAGTTTCCCAGGAAAAGTTTTATTCATCTTTCTATTAAAAAGTCCTGTCTATTTCATTTGTGTGAATGAAAATGTGTGAATGATGATAGCCACTGCATGCTTGCTTTATTTATCTATTTATTTTGGTTTTTCGAGACAGGGTTTCTCTGTGTAGTTTTTTTGTTTGTTTGTTTGTTTGTTTGTTTTTTTTTGGTTTTTCGGGACAGGGTTTCTCTGTGTAGCTTTGCGCCTTTCCTGGGACTCACATGGTAGTCCAGGCTGGCCTCGAACTCACAGACATCCGCCTGGCTCTGCCTCCCGAGTGCTGGGATTAAAGGCGTGCGCCACCACCGCCCGGCTCTCTGTGTAGTTTTGGTGCCTGTCTTGGATCTCGCTCTGTAGGCCTCAAACTTATAGAGATCCACCTGGCTCTGCCTCCCGATTAAAGGCATGTGCCACCACCGCTCGGCTGCATGCTTGCTTTTAACTGGTTTTAAATGTCTGAGTTTATTTGTTCTGTGTGTCTTGGTAACAACTAGGTGCTTTGCTCAGGATTTACATCTGGGATTTGCTAAATCTGATGTGATGACAGAGAAGGTTATTTTATACTGTTCTACCTTATCATAAAGAAAAACAACTGAGAAATTGAGTGTGGTTAAAAATCTGCAACAAAAGTTAACTTAAAACTGGTAACTTCAAATTTAAACTGCTCTAGAAAACAACCACGTGGGCAGCTGCCATTAAGAATACCACGTGGGGACTGAAGAGATGGCTCAGAGGTTAAGAGCACTGACTGCTTGTTCTTCCAGAGGTCCTGAGTTCAATTCCCTGCACCCACATGGTGGCTCACAACCATCTGTAATGAGATCTGGTGCCTCTTCTGGCCTGCAGTCACATATGCTATATACATAATTAATAAATAAATAAGTAAATCTTAAAAAAAAAATACCATGTGGTCTGCCATTACCTACAACACGTGGCCAAACAACATTAAGAACTACACATCGTCTGCTACTATGCTAAAGTACAGCCAGCCATATGGGCAGCCACCATTTAGCAGAGTTAAAGAGAGAGGTAATATGACTTCACCACCGTCTTAGACAGAGGTGACCATATAGAAATGAGTGTACCAGGAGATATTAGGTCTCCAAGTTATTTTGGATTAGGATAGGTTTCTGTATGATAATTCCTGTCCTGTCCTGAAAACAAGGTTTATAAAATTTTTTGATAAGATTTAAAACAATGCTGGTTTACTGGGGTATTAAAGCTGCACCTCCATGCATTCATGGACAGGGATATATCTTGCTGGCAGCCAGATTTTGTAACCTAAGAGTAAACCCCTTGTCTAATTCAGATATACCTAACAGATAAGTATACCCTTATCGTCAAGTCCTCAGAAATCTGAGAATATGCATTTTAATTAAAAAAAAAAAAGCTTCTCGTGACAGAGACATGCCAGCTCCTAGCAATATCCTGTATCCCCTCAAAGACCACAAAAGAACTTCCACCTGAAAGATTGTTTTAAATGTGGCAAAGCCAAACATGAAGCAGACAACTGCTTTGAGTCTTAATTGCTGCCAAGACCCTGTCCAGACTGTGAATGAACAGGACACAGGGGAACTGATTGCCATACTTTGCTAAGACAAGGTAGGACACTCTCCACAAATTCCTACCCCTCAGGAAAGTCTGTCAGATCTTCTGGACTTGGCAGCCAAAGACTGCTGCTGTCTTTGGAACTTCTGTTCCCTAATGACTACGGAGAAACCTGAGACTGCCTAGGTAGCTGGAAAACTATGTCACTTCTATTCTATTATCCTTCTCAGATCTGATGGCATTTGATTACTAGGGTAATGATAGTCTTACCAGCTTAACAGCTCTCCTCCTGAGACTACAGTTTTCAAAAGTTCTTAAATTTCTGTGGAATTTACTGGTCCCAACTTTGAGAAACAGGTTAGCATTAGAGAGGGTACAGAATCCTGCTGGCATGTTCAATTCTGTTCCTCCAGGCCCTAGGAAAAATGTTCATACTTTTTAACCCAAAGCCATAGCCTCCTTCTGTGACACTAAGATGTAAATCTGTTCCAGTTGTTTTACAGATACCCACAGGTTCCTGAGAAAGAGTTCTGCTATTGTATCAAGAAATTTGGCCTGGTAGAAAATAATAACAGAGTTTAGAACCTCTCTTTGACCCCACCCATCTTCACCCATCTTGAAGCATGTATTTTACCAGTCCACTCCTCTCTTAGTGCCAAGACCAACCCACAGGTGGTCCTCCAGATACACCAGCCATCCCCTGTACCAGCTCCAAGGACACCAACCAGGCAGGTACTGACAGGTTGATTTCACTCATATGCTCACTCATAAAAACCTCCATTATCTCTTAACTCTTATTGACACCTTTACAAGATGGATGCACTCCCCAACTCCAGGGAAACAGCAGATGTAATGACTCACATACTTCTAAACACATCATCTCCTGGTTTGGCATGCCATCCCCTCAAGGTCCTGGAACATCAGTGCTGATACCACCTCTCCAGACTCAAGGGCATACCTGCTCTTTCTTTGCTGCAGCCCTCAAGAATATAAATTAGATATTCAGCTGTATATGATAAAGCTATACCTAGAAGGATCAAGAAATCCTTCTGGAGAAGATGTCAAATATCAAGAAACATTTGATGTTATTCTCCTTTCAATGTATCAGCTGTTTCCTGCTATCAATTTCTTGTGCACTCATATACTCATAGGTCATAACAGCAAAGAAAATAACCTTCTCAGACTTACTGAAGATCTGAACTAGGTAACACCCCTACAGAGATAATGCCTGTCTCCTAGGTAGATGTGTAGATACATAGCTTTGTTTCTTGTGCAAATGAAGCTCAGACCCTCCTTCCCCTCACAGGCCAAATGGCATTGCAGAGCAATTGACTCAGAACAAAAAGGTTGTTTTGGCATACCAGGTGAAGGAGGATTGAGGTAGTTTTCCTAGCTGCAAACAGAGTCATGTGGCTAGAGAAGAAAGAACAAGGCAGAGATTTTGCAGATGGTAGGTGGATTGGCTTAGGTCAGGAGAGTAGGAAAGGAAGGAATGAGCATGGATGGAGGAATTGAGGATGAAGATGAAATTGAAAGCAGAAGAGCCTAGTTGGGGCTATGAGAGGACAGGAACAGAGGGGACAGAAAGGAGCCAAGCATGAGAGCAGAAAAGAAGCTGTGTAGTGAGAGAAGTGACTCAGAAGAATAAAGTGTATGGACTAAAGAGTTTCGTGTACTTAGATTCATTTAATATTGTCAAAGATTAGATTATCAGCTGGTTGTAGTTTCTTCCTGGATCCTGGGAGCAGGCTGTCAAGAGGCTGAACCCCCATAGTTTACAATATTTCTTCTGGCTCATTCATTCTTGCCTCTTCTGTACAACTGGGGCATAGCTCCATTCCATTCTTTTGCCCATGACTAGCTCCACTCATAGGGCCAGTGTTAATAATCTATTTTTCTCCTAGCAACCTGCCTTCTCTGTCTCCTTAAGAAATAGGTTCCTGAGATCTCCAGGATGGCAGCTAACTGAATGCTTCTTCACCCACACTTCCTGCTGAGCATGGCCCCACCAACTCCTGACTTCTCCCTCTCCATATTGTCCCTTGCCAGCAGGAAGTAGCCAGACTTGAACCTACATCCATATATTTCCAAGAAGGTTGGAATGTTGGGATTCTCTAGCTCAGGCTTCATTCCAAACCCTCCCTCAGCATGCCAAGCAGCAGCTCCCTGGACCTGCTCTTTCCAGACCCTGCCAATCAGAAAGCCTGACAAGGGTCAGCCTCTCCCCCAGGGCTGCTCAAGACCATGCCTACAGCGTATTTAAGACCTGGCCACTAAAATGAATGGAAACACATGAACTATGAACCAATAGCTGAGGAGCCCCCAATTGGATCAGGCCCTCTGGATAAGTGAGACAGTTGATTAGCTTGATCTGTTTGGGAGGCATCCAGGCAGTGGGACCGGGTCCTGTACTCAGTGCATGAGTTGGCTGTTTGAAACCTGGGGCTTATACAGGGACACTTGGCTCAGCCTGAGAGGAGGGGACTGGACCTGCCTGGACTGAAAATACCAGGTTGAACTCAATCCTCAGGGGAATCTTTACCCTGGAGGAGATGGGAATGGGGGTGGGCTGGGGGAAAGGTGGGGGGGACGGAAGGGGGGAGAACAAGGGAATCTGTGGCTGATATGTAAAATTAAATTAAATTATAAAATTAAAAAAAAAAAAAAAGACCTGGCCACTAGACCTGTATTGTGATTCCTCTCGTGCCTTCCCAAGAGTTACCTGGAAGTTCCCTTGCTCTGTTTATCAAGCCTGGACTTATTAATTTGGGTTGATTAGCTTATTGTACCAGTGGAGTTACCCACTAATAGGGGATATATTTTGACTTATCAGTTCCCTCTTTCCAAATGGCTTTAGCTTGGGTCAAGATAACATAAAACAAGTCAGTACACCATGTATGGCTTAATTCAAACTGAGTCTTATTTCTCTTTCTGTAATGTAAAGAAACTGGTTTCCCTACCAGAAGTATCTAAGGATGAAATTGGTAAGGAAACAGAGATTCCAAGACAGCAGATCTGAGGGGAGATGGACAGAAATGTTTTAGATGGAAATATTTTTAGTAGAAGAATTTAATGAATGAACCCCGTGCTTGTTCCCAGGCTCACATTCCATCATTCTCTAGCCTCAAGTTTGGCATACAAAGCTCTGTAGGTATATAGAAACAGAAATAAGAGATATTTAATCAAATGTTAATGGATGAGGTTGCTTCTAACATTCTCCTCATACCAGCCCTGCTTTGGGTAAGAACAGAAACTTTGCCTTCTCAGTAAATTCACATCAGATTCCCATACAAATGTAGATGAAGTCCTATGACAAAACCATTTCAATATAATCAGATGAACTTCTGTCTCTGAGAAGTTTAAACAGAAAACAGAATATCTGAATATGTCACATCCCCTGGAAGACAGCAATGATTTCTTAGTCAGACAAGGCCCACAAGCAATTCTTTCTATACCTTGTCTGCATCACATTACAATGGAAAGGCATTAGAATTACACCATTTTAGTTGTGAATTTGCCAAGTAATTGAACATGAATAACAGGTTTTTTCTGGCTGTGTTACTGTGATTTCAAAATTGCCTGCCAATCTCAGGAGATAATTTTCTCAAGAAAATGAAAGAATCTTAAGAGTTAGAAACATTTCTTTAATAAATACTTCATTTTCATGGGAAAATATATAAGGCCATTTCCTTTTCAAAACAAACACCCTCATGAGCTAAACTTATCCACTGGAAAGAAAATTCTTGACATAGTTACCCATTTAAATTATGGTATCTTATGAAAGCATGTCATAAAACATTTATACACACACACACACACACACACACACACACACACACACACACACACACACATTGGTAAAGCTACCCTTTAGAATAACATACTGAGAACAGTTAAATTTGTTTCAAACTGTTTATAATTATGTGCAAACTAACTCAACCTGAGGTACATAATTGTCTTAGTGAAAAGCAGATCTACCTATGAAGTCATTAAGCTTTCTCTTTCATTTCTATCTGAATTCATTCTTGATGGGAAAGAGGTTTCTACTAGCAGAGATCTGTCTAGCAAGCAACACTATCCTTTTCTACCCAAGTAAGAGGTACAGTCCTGACTCTACTAAAGAGAGCCTTCTAGAGTGTCATACCCCATATTTGTTCAGACACAAGGTACATTCAGGGCTCAAGTTAATTCACAAGTGGTCCAGAGGCACAGCTGCTAGCTAGGCTGTAAAAATTGTGCCTGTTGGGAAGGATACAGGCTGCATCTCCTGCCCTCCATCAGCATTGGTGACTTGCAGCTTAGTCAATTCTGCCAGTACTGTTCTGAGTTCCTTTTGAACTGATATTTCTTCCTTGCTCAGATTTGGAGACTGTGGTGGTTTGAATAAGAATGACCCTTTTAGCTGGATTTTTTTTGGTCCTGCCTGGCTCACAGTCAGGACAAATCTCTCTTACCCGCCAGTCCCACAGCCGCTCAGACCCAACCGAGTAAACACACAGAGACTTATATTGCTTATAAACTGTATGGCCACAGCAGACCTTTTGTTATCTAGTTTTTATATCTTAAATTAACCCATTTTTATTAGTCTATGAGTTGTCACGTGGCTCGTGACTTATCGGTATCTTAACATCTTACTTAGATATAAAAACAGTTAACAAAAAGCCTGCTACAGCCATATAGTTTGTAAACGATATAAGTCTCTATGTGTTTTCTTGGTTGGGTCTGAGCGGCTGTGGGACTGGAGGGTAAAAAAGATTTATCCTAACTGTGGGCCAGGCAGGATAACTCAAACTACAGACCCTTATAGGTTCATATATTTGAGTGCTTAGTCATCAGGGAGTGTCACTATTTGAGAAGAGTTAAGTGTGGCCTTGTTGTAGGATGTTTGTCACTGGTGCTGTGCTTTGATGTTTCAAAAGCCATTGTGAGGCCTAGTTTTTACTCTCTCCATGCTTCCTACAGATATTTCACCAACACTACATCTGCCTGTATGTTCCTATACCCCCACCATGATGAATTATGGACTAAACCTCTGAAACTGTAAGCAAGCCCCAAGTTAAATGCTTTCTTTTATAATAGTTGCCTTGGTCATGGTGTCTCTTCACAACAAAGAACACTGACTAAGACAGAGACTTTTTTTGAGCTAACTCTGGCCACACTAACTTGGACCTGTGGGTCAGTCCAATGATACGCCTTTCTCATTCATTTCTTCTTAGTTGCTTGACTTACAAATATAAAAGAAAGGCTTTGCTATGATACATTTTAATTATCAATAAGGTTTATTTTATAAAACAATAACTTCAATTCAGATAGGAAATAAAAGTGTGAGTTTTTAAAATATTAAATCATCTCTTCGTAATATTAGAATTTTACCCAATAAATACTATGAGCTTATTTCCTTGTGCAGAATTCCTCAATAGGCTGAACCCTCATCAAATTGGTGCTTTGTTGGAGGCAATGGCAGACTTACCAAAGAACAGAATGAATTTGCTACCCATCTCTATGTACTGAGGATTGGCTCCAACATCCTAACCATCCTCCCAGAATCACACCACAGCTGTGCAGTGTTCATTCCCCTTTCCCTGCACAGCTGTGCGGTGCTCATTCCCCTTTTCCCTTTACAGCTGTGCAGTGCTCATTCCCCTTTTCCCTGCACAGCTGTACAGTGCGCATTCCCCTTTTTTCTGCACAGCTGTGCACTGCTCATTCCCCTTTTTGCTGAATGTCTGTGCTCAGCAATTCTTAGTGTCTAGGCTGGCCAATATACCTTGGCTGGTGCCTGGTGTTGTCTGCCTACACAGACAACACAGTTCTTCCTCCTCCTTTCCTGGACAGTCTCCAGGTACAGTCCTTTTTAACAGTCTTGCAAATTTAGAGGCAAAAGCAAGCTGTGACAGCAAAAAATGCAGAATTTTGTATTTTTTTCCAATATATATTAATGTAATCTCAAGGGAACAAGATTTAAATAAACATAGTAACTTATTATTCATTCTCCATTAAGAAGTTAAGTCCATCCTCAACCACTAGGAATGGAAAGAAAACTTTTTCAACCTTATAAAGAACAACTATAAAAATCTCTCAGCTCACATGATAGATGATATCATAGATAATATCACTAATAAAGCACATGTTCATTTTAGCTACATCTATTGGACATTGTACTGGAGATTGGTAAGGAAATTGACTGAGAAAAGAAAGAAAAGGCACCAGTTGGGAGGAAAGAAGTGAAACATCTCTCTTGTACTGACCTTTCCTTAAATATGGAAAATCCCAATATGACCATGGAAGAAGTATTAAAATACATAAATTCATTTTGGTTGTATTAGAAATGAGTCTGAGCCTCAACATAAATCCAGTTACACTAAACTTGATAGAAGAGAAAGTAGGAAGTAGTCTGGAACGAATTGGCACAGGAGACCACTTCTTAAATATAATACCAATTGCACAGACACTGAGAGTGACAATTAATAAATGGGACCTCCTGAAACTGAGAAGCTTATTGACCATGGTCAATAAGACCAAACGACAGCCTACAGAATGGGAAAAGATCTCTACCAACCCCACATCTGACAGAGGCCTGATCTCCAAAATATATAAAGAACTCAAAAAGCTAGACATCAAAATACTGAACAATCCAATTGAAAAATGGGCTACAGAGCTTAACAGAGAATTCTCAACAGAAGAATCTCAAATGGCTGAAAGGCATTTAAGGAACTGCTCAACATCCTTAGTCATCAGGGAAATGCAAATCAAAACAACTCTGAGATACCATCTTACACCTGTCAGAATGGCTAAGATCAAAAACACTGAAGACAGCTTGTGTTGGAGAGGATGTGGAGCAAGGGGAACACACTTCCACTGTTGGTAGGAATGCAAACTGGTACAGCCACTCTGGAAATCAATATGGTGGTTTCTCATAAAATTGGGAAGAAGTCTTCCTCAAGACCCAGCTATACCACTCTTGGGCATATACCCAAGGAACGCTCAATCTTACCACAAGAACACATGCTCAACTATGTTCATATCAGCATTATTCGTAATAGCAAGAACCTGAAAACAACCTAGATGCCCCTCAACTGAAGAATGGATAAAGAAAATATGGCACATATACACAATGGAGTACTACTCAGCAGTAAAAAAAAAAAAAAAAATGATATCATGAAATTTGCAGGCAAATGGATGAAACTAGAAAAAATCATCATGAGTGAGGTAACCTAGACTCAGAAGGACAAACATAGTATGTACTCACTCATAAGTGGATACTAAATGGGAGGGAAGGGATGGCCAGAGTGCAACCCACAACTCCAGAGAGGCTAGCTAAAAGGGAAAGACCCTAGGAGGGACACATGGATGACCCTGTTAAGGAGAAGTACCTACTACTTCCTGCTTCTCTATCTGTCCTCAGTCCCCCAAAACACTGATGGTCAATTTTGGTCCACTAGTGGCTAGCTCTGCACTCTGACTCAAAGCAAATTTTATTAAAAGTCTTTGGAGCATCAGAATGTGAACAAAAATCACACAACAGTCCTATATCTCAGTCTGAGCAGTCTGAGTTTGGCCTCACATTCAGATGGGATTGGCTAGGTTAAAGTAATGACGTTGAGAACCAGAAGGCAATGTGGACAGAGAGAAACCTTGAGCATATATTTTGATTTCAAGAAGTGCTGACCCTGATGAATTGAATTTCTGCCAAGTGGCTTCTTTATAAAGTTTTTAAATAAAGTTTTGTCTACTTAACCCTTTGGTAGAAAAGACAGTGCATTTTTTTTAACCTTTCCCACAATGCCAGGGTATGTGTCAATAGAAAAATATCTGTATTTCTGTATAGTACCAAGAAACAAATCAAAAATAAAATCAACTAAATCAATTTAAAGTAGCGTCAAGGATAAAAACATAAGAATAAATGTAATCAAATGTGTAAAACATGTTCTGAAATAAAAATGCCTTTGAAATAAACTAAAACAGATATACACCAGTTAAAAGTCTCGTGTTGTTAAAATGACTATTTGATCATAAATTTAATATCATCACAGTAAAAACTCACATTGCCATTTTCCCCCAGAAATTTGAAAGCTGAATAGGAATTCATGTGAACATTGAAAGCTGAATAGGAACTCATGTGAAAATCCAAATAGTTGAAATAATGTTTGAAAAAAAAAAAAAAAAAAAAAAAAAAAAACATTGCAGGAGTCAAACATCCAATTTCAAAAGTTACTGGAAAACTACAGTAAAACTACTTTGAGGCTGGCATTAATTCAAAAACAAAAAGCAATCAGTGGATCAAAACCACACTCAGGAATAAACCTCAATAAGTTAAATGATTTTCCAAAGACTTTGTCAAGACAATTGGAGGAGGGAAGCAGGTCTTTCACCAAATGGTTCTGGGATACCTTTGTGATATGTGATACCTGTAACATGAATCTTAAAAGGTCTTATTAATAAAAACAAACCCGGGGGCCAGATATTGGGGTGAATGCTGAAAGGTCAGAGAGACAGAACAAGCCACAGCCAACCTCACTTCACCAATTCCTCAGCTGATCTTGTTTCCTCAAACTGGAAGCCTCTGTGTCCTTATCTGAATGGATCTCAGCTGAACTGCTGCTAAAAGACTAAAAGCTTAACAAGCCTAGTTACTGGTCCTCATGCCTTATATATCTTTCTGCTTCCTGCCACCACTTTCTGAGATTAAAAGTGTGAGTCACCATGCCTGGCTGTTTCCAGTGTGGCTTTGAACTCACAGAGATTCAGATGGATCTCTGCCTCTGGAATGCTAGGATTAAAGGTGTGTGTACCACTATTTTCTGGCCTCTATATCTAGTGGCTGTTCTCTTCTATGACCTCAGATAAGTTTATTAGGGTGCACAATATATTGGGGGACACAAATCACCACATTTACCTGAATAGCAACACATAGGAAAGCTATGTTAGATCATTATATAATACAAAATTAATTAAAAGTAACCAATATCCTGAATGTATGGGCTAAAGCTAACACAGAACCAAAAAGTGTGATGATGTAAATGTCAGTGGCCTTAGACTAAGAATGTCATTTTTTTCAATTTTTTCAAGAAACAAAACAAAAGATAAATTAAGTGAACACTATCAAAAACTTTAAACTTCCTTCATATAAGTAAAAATATAATAGGACTCCCAAGTCTGAGCCCAACCTGGGCTATGTAGTAAGACCCTGTTTCACAAAAAAAAGAAAGAAAGAAAGAAAGAAAGAAAGAAAGAAAGAAAGAAAGAAAGAAAGAAAGAAAGAAAGAAAGAAAAAGGACAGAAAGGGAGGAAGGGAGGATGGAGAGAGAAAGAAAATTGACAAATAGCTAAATTAAGATCTTCATATTGCATTTAGGAAGATGTTTCCTATCTCATTGGGAAATAAAGAGAGTATTTAAAATACAGTAATTTTCCTTACCACATGATTTGTGTTACCCAATGTCAACCATCATGATCTAAAATATTAAAAATGAAAAAAATTCTAAAGTAAATACTTCGTAAGTTTGGTGTTGAGAGTAGTGTAATGAAATCCCACATTCTCATTCTATCCCATTAGGATATGAAAGCCCCCTTGTGTGGAGTATTCACACTGTGTACACTGAACTGCCATTGGACCTTTTAGATCTACTGTAATCAGATGGGCTCTTACTCCTGAAACTACAGTGCTTGTGCCTGAGGTTCACTACTACCTGAGGTTTCAGATAACTATTGCAAATCTATTAAAATGAATCCTATGTATAAGGGTAGAAGGAACTAACGTAATTAAAGATGAAAATAGGAAATTAGGTAATGATATAAAATAGAAATGTTTTTCTCGAATTATAACAAAAACTAATATGAAAAGAAATGAATATTTGGTTTTTATGTGGAAAGAAAAGTTTTCTAACAATTATTATTGTTGCTAACTGTTATATAATTATGTAAACAATTTATATGATACTAATATTCCCTGGCCAAAACATAGTTTGTAGGCAAATGATCTCAGTGTGTTTAAAGCAAAGAATTAAGTTCTTAAACATGCAGTAAGCTTTGAAAATAAATTTGTGAAATGAGGTTAAGAAAAACAGTGCTTATTAAAAATCTGTGCAGGAGTCCCACTGCCAGAGAGAATAATGTGTACCAATCTATCCCCTCCTGACTGCTTCTTCCCCATGATACATCTGCAAACATCACTCTATCACGCTTCCTCTAGTATAATCAGCCTTTTAAAGGTCTGTTGGAAGTTGAACTGGATTAGGTTTTTAGAAAACTGTGCCACTCTAGAAATCATCTCTGTCTAGATTATGTTATTGTGGAGAAGAATGAATAGGACAAAACCAATAATAAAAACTGTTCATATTCTTCTGAACATTGATCAAGATCAATGTGTTCAATATTTAATTCATGAGTGATTAACAATATTTAATTATTCCATGTGTTTTTACATACGGCATTTAGTAATATCAAAACAAAATAATGAATTGTGTACAGGGATATCTGGAAGACTTAGCTGAGGCCTTTCCAGACCTGGACACACCTGGTCAATGAAAGGACCAAGCAGATGCCATAACAGGCTGCTCAGTCTTCTCTCAGACCTCAATTTCAGTTTCCTAAGACTTGAGCAAGCAGTTTCTGGGATGGCCATGAACAAAAGACATAGTTCTTGCAGTAGCTCCCTTTCTGCATATACTCTGACTGCTCAAGATTAAACCAATTGTTTATTGTCTGGGACCCCTCACCAACTTAAAGCTATATGCATGGGTCAATGTGACAGCCTGGCCACTGAGTCAGCCCCCACAATCAGTACATGCTAGGCCAATCAGCCTCCATGTATTATCAAGGATAGTGCCTGGGCCACTGAGTTAGCCCCCATAGTCAGTATGTGCTAGGCCAGCCAGCCTCCATGACAGTTCATGGACAAAGCTTACTTGTCCAGGCCTACCCAAAAATGGATAACTGTAACACCCCCCCCCCCCCGCAACTAACCCTAGCCAATTAAAAGTTACTAACATGATTGCCACTCACATAAACCAATCTTGAGTCTGTTCCTATGTAGTGTGTAGACCCTAAGCCCCCCCTTGCTTTAAAAACCCTGCCCCATTGCTACTCGAGGTCTACTGCATCAGACATATGGAGAGTCTCGAGTTAACTCATAATACTAAAAAGACTCTTTACTTTTGCATTGGATTCAGTCTTTTGGTGGTCTTTAGGGGACTCTGGGTACAACAATCAACACAGTCATCCTTCAAGATCTTCTGTATGGGAGTGTTTTCAGTGCCTGCTCAGGGACACTAAAATCTGTAAGTGTTCATGTCTCTTACTGAGTAGTACTTACAAATAATTAATGAAAAACCTGTGCACCTTAAATCATCCCTAAACTACTTAAAATGCGCACTCATATAAATTTATTAAATGTTGTTACACTATATTTTCTAGGGGAAAATAAGAACAAAATAAATCTATGAAAGTTTCATATAGATATATTTGTTTTCAAATACTTCAGCCAGAGCTTGATTTGTTCTGTGGCTGTGGATCCTGTAAGGAGAGACATCTGATGTATTCCCTGCTGGTGCTCAGTTCTTAGTGAATCATTGTGGGCACTAGTAGCTGTACCCCGTCATCCTGCCAGTAGTACTGAGGTGAGCAAAAGCCTTTGGTGCTATTTTTAGGCCTCAGAGGGCTTGAGTGATTAAGACAGAATCTGCCTATGAATCCCCTTTGTATATTTAGTCTGTTCCTGTTGCTGCCTCCAGTTAGAATTCAGCCACTATCTGACTAATCCTCAGCTGTTTTTCAGGCACCATATCTAGGTCAGGAGCCTATGACTACTTCCTGCAGTTTGCCTAGCTCTGCTAGGCCTGGTTCTTTACCTATGGATTCCAGACTATGTCATAAATGAAGAGATATCACCAAAAAACTCAACCCGACCTCACAACTGAGTGGAGGTTGAGAATTGTGTCTGTACTGCCCAGCCTGCTGGTATGGTCCTTCAGCACAATGGTGTCTTGACTAAAACCTCAACTTGCTGTACCCACAGACCCACTCTCTTACTCTTAGTGATCATTACTTAGGCTCAGCTTTGCACTCTGCTGTGATGGGTGTTTTGTGGTTCTTATTCCTTCCTGTACTGTTCCCACAGTCTCCTGTTTTTCTCCATGTGCAGTGCCCTGTGCTGGAGACAGAGCCACACATAAAGGAAACCAGCCTCGGCTTTGGGGTTACTTAGAATTACCTCTCTTTAAATGTTTAGCTTTCCGCCGGGCGGTGGTGGCGCATGCCTTTAATCCCAGCACTCGGGAGGCAGAGCCAGGCGGATCTCTGTGAGTTTGAGGCCAGCCTGGACTACCAAGTGAGTCCCAGGAAAGGCGCAAAGCTACACAGAGAAACCCTGTCTTGAAAAAAAAAAAAAAAAAAAATGTTTCGCTTTCCATCTGTGTTCAAACAATTCTAAGCCTTGGTCATTTTGAATCAATTAAACTGGCATACTTTGTACTGTCAGTGTGTGGTGACCCCTTTCTCCCTCTCCCCCACTTTTTGTGTGGATTGTTTACTAATTGAGTGACAGATTGTTTCTATACATGTCTCTGTCTTCTTCAACAGGTTTACTGTCTGAAAAAGCAAGATAATAAACCCTACTCTTCCCCTCACACATAAAACCACAGATGGAATGCATAGCTCCAACCCATCAGCTCTTAGACCTCACCCACCTTCTGGAAAAGAGCACTGACTGATTTTTTTTTTAACTTTTCATTATGAAATAATTTGAGGCTTATAATGAAGTTGTGTAAATGAAATAGTAGAGAACACTGCCATGTTTATTTTGTACTGAAAAAAAAAAACAAAATTTGCAGTTTAAATACAGTAAACTGATTTGGGGTCAATCAAAAAAGACTATTTCTATGTTGGTCTGAACTAATGTAAAGAGCTAGCAAAAGAAGGGGACTCAGTTTCAAGTGAGGAAGACTTCCCTGCTGGACTTGAAGGGGTAAACTGCAAATTGCAATAAGTACCCTTCCTTTTCTGTAGCAGGAAACTGGGGTGCTGTCTAGGATCTGAAAACACCTTAAATGATAGCATTAGGGCACATAGGAGGTGGGGAGGTGCATGGTAACTCTATCACACAGACTAGGAATTTACTCTGCTAATACACTACCTGAGTTTACATGACAACCCTGAGCTGTAAATCGAAACAGAACTTGCCAGCACTTGATTCCTGTCTGTGAGACTCTGAGCAGAGAGACCTTCTTGGCCTAGAGAAACTGATAATAAATAGATGCTATATTAAACCACAAAGTTTGCAGTCATTTGTTTCTGGAGCTGTATGATAATAACTACATGAATTGTATTTCCCTTATTAATAAATACCTTAGGGGACTAATTTGAGACAATTAAAATATATTTTCTCTTTACAAACTTTTGCTTACTAATTTTAATGTTTCACTGTATCTTGCTTACAAAGATTGATGAGAGTCTAGTCTTTGCTTTCTGACAAAATGAAACAGTCTCTAATTTCTTATCTAGCTTATTTATTATTTTTTATCTATATCTAATTGGATATAATGTAACAGAATGTATATATAGAGAAATATGCAACAAGGCAAAAATAAAGTAAGTCTATGGAAGGGAGGATGAGATGAGATGAGATGTGGAAACACCACTGGCATTTTTGATGTTTTAGGCCACACATTCCTTTTATATATGTAGCTATCCTATGCAATGTAGAAAGTTTCAGTATCTTTTGTGGTTTGAATGCAAAAATGTTTCCCAATCATTGGTGGCACTGTTGGCCAAGTGTTGTAGTTAGTCCAAATTGTGAGCTTGATATAGCCTAGAATCATCCGAGAGGAGAATCCTCGATTGAGGGATTGTTTCCTTTAGATTGGTTGTGGGCATGTCTGTGGGGGATTGTCTCAATCATTAATGAATTCAAGAGGGCCCAGCCCACTGTGGGTGACACCATCCATAGGCAGTAGTTCTAAGCATGAGCGTGTGAGTGAGTGACTGAGCCAGCAAACAGTATTCCTCCATGCTTGATACTTTGAGTTCTTGCTTAGGTTCCTGACCTGAATTCCACCACCGCCATTCCTGACTCTCTAATGACAGAAGTGTAGGCCAAATAAATCAATTCCTCCCCCAGGTTTCTTTTGGTCACATTGTTTAACCATCACAGCAGAAAGTAATCTAGGACAAGAAGGTCATGGAACTTTTAAGAGGTTAGCTGCATTGTTCCTATGGCCCCTGTGGTAAAATGGATCATGGACATCAACACAGACCCCAGTTTAAGCAGGACCACAGACCCAGACACAATCCTAGGCAGCTTCTTGGTCCCAGTGGCAGTGCAGGTCACTCAGATAAGTATGGCCCCAGCAGCAGCATGTCCCTCAGACACCAAAATGGTCTCAGGTGGCTGATCAGACCTCAGGCATCTGCACAGCCCTTGGTGGTAACAGGAACCATGAACATCAACTTAGACCCTGGCTGCTGCAGGGTCATGGACCCAGACATAGCCTTATGCAGCAGCTCAGGCCTGGAAGTCATCATGGCACCGGGTGACAGCAGAAGCCATCCACATCAGTATGGCACAAGTGGCCACATGTCTCTCAGACATGAACATGGTCTCAGCTAGATGACCAGATCTTAGGCATCTGCATGGCCATCAGTGGTAACAGGAGTCATTTTACTACAGGGGGCCATAGGAACCATGTGTGTTAAAGTCTGAGGGCCAAGCTGAGTTGGCGGTGCCCTTCACTGGCCCTGGGAGAGCCAACCCTGCTCCTCACTACACACTGCAGCACCCCTCATGGGAGAGCTGCCTCCTCTCAGTTCTCGTGAGTGATGGCCCCACCCCTCACCAAGGGCATGGGAGAGCTGCCTCCAATTGCCATGAGTCTAGGACAGGACATCTGGCTCTGCCCCTCACCTGAGTGAGCAGTCCCAGCCTCCCCAGAGTGACCAGCTAAGCTACTACCCAGGCCCACAACCTGAGCCTTGGGTTGACCTACCCTAGTATCTACTTCATCTGTGACCTGCTAAAGAACATGAAGGCACTGGTCCCCCAGAATGATAGCCACAGGTTCTCCATTACTAGGGGCAACAGCAGGATTTCCAAGAGGAGTTTCGGTGAGGGTCCAGTGATGATGGTGTGCCTCAGGCCAGAGGCCTTGAATCAGACCAATGATGACTCATTGCAATGACTATTTGCAGGTGGTGCTGATTGAACACAAGGACACACTGCATGACACACCGCACCTCCTGATGCCACTAGGATGAATGAAGCAGTGTTGGAGAAATGCGAAAGATGGAGGAGCAAGTTGGGTTTTTTGTTTGTTTTTAATAAATTGTGAGGAGTTTTCTTTGGGAGGATGCTGCAGGAGTGAGTGGCAGATATGGAGGGATTGGGAGGTAAGCAAGATTGAGGTTCATGATGTGAAATTCCCAAAGAAACAATAAAGAATTATATTATATATATAATTGATATCAATTATACACACACATATATATACACAGACACCACATACCACAGATACACACACACACACACACACACACACACACACACACACACAAAGGAGGGGTAGCTGGCCTGGACAAAGTGGGTCACTAAGAATAAGTTTTGTTTCACAGCCCAACTCCACTTCCTCTTCGCCCTCTGCTACTTTACTGTCCATAGAGTGTGACCTTTGCTCCTGCTGCCATTCCTTTCCCAGTAAAATGAATTGATAGAGTGTATCATAACAAACTATATGAGGGACTAGTTTGTGTCAAGTTGACAAACAATTAACCAGAATATTAAATCATGACTGATAGGTAGATAGATAAAGTTTGCAAATAGATAGATTATAGATAGATGTGACATATGATAGACAGATAGATGATAGATGATAGATGTGACATATGAGAGACAGATAGATGATAGATGATAGATAGATGTGACATATGAGAGACAAATAGATGATAGATAGATAGATAGATAGATAGATAGATAGATAGATAGATAGATAGATAGATGGATGGATGGATGGATGGATAGATAGATAGATAGATAGATAGATAGATAGATAGATAGATAGATAGATAGATAGATAGATGGATAGATGGATAATTTGCTTGTTTTCCCAGTTTATTGAAGAATGAAACACCATCATTTTACATAGTCTTGACAAAGCAGATATTTTACCAGTGTAAGTATGTTCTGCATGAGTTGATATGAATCTGACCTCTGTAAATCTTAATAAGAAAGAATTTAACTTATCAAGAACAATACAGAATTAAAAGCTCCTGAAGAGCAATTAAGGAAATAAATATGAATGAGAAATTTATCTAAGTGAAATGTAATGTCTGCATAGGTGAAGCAGAAGAGTATCACATAACAGTAATCTCTATAATTAAGTGCAAAGTGCTGGATGCCAGATACATCATTGTGTCACAAATTATCATTCTCATACATGATTAGAAAAACTGTAAATGGAGTACAGCATTATGAATGACTTAGAACCACAGCGAAGGCCTGCGTTTCCTTCACTGTGTAAGAACACTGGGGAAGTGGAATAAGCTAAACAGTAGAGCACTTTCCAGCATTTGGAAGACCACATTGTCATCTCCAATATCACAAAAAAGAGAGAAGAAAAGGAGGAAAAAAGAAGAGGGGGTCGGCTTAGAGACCTGAGTGAGCTATTCATTTCTCAGCAAACTTGAACTAGGCACTTAGTGTTTTCGAATATATTGAAGTAGTTGTTTTCTATATTCTTCAGGGTTTTTTTGACCACTAAACTCTGATGTTAGGTTAAAAGACATCAGTTGTGTCTGAGAATTTGGAAGCTTCTGTACTTTATTTTGTTCATTTGAGTGAAAGCGAATTTCCTGTTTAACTCAGCTCCTTGAGGAGGGCTGCCTCAGGGCTGGAGAGGTGACTCAACAGTGACGAGCACTGGCTGTTCTTATAGAGGATCCAGGTTCCATTACTGGCTCCACTCACATAGAGGCTCACAACCTGTCAAAAGCCCCCATGAGGTTTTCTTTCCAGAGTCTGGGGGAAGATGCTACAAGCAGCTGGGATCTGATCTGAAGGGGTATGAAAAGAATCTACCTACACTGCTCTATCAGTCCATTCATTTTATTGTTCTAAGTTCTCTCTACCTATACTGCCTCTTTTCAGCTCTCATTCTTTGCTTCTCTTTTGCCTGATTGTCTGTACCCTTTTCTGCTGTTCTCTCTTTGTTATTAGTTTCTCCAGGTCTCTGAAGTTTCCAGTTTTTTTTACACATACGATCAACAATTCTCTGGCCAAAGCCAGGTCAGGAGGCTTGAATTCTTTCAGGGTCATGAAAGCAGGTAAGAGTTTACATCAGGCAGTGACTGTCAGGCTTGCTTTATGACTCAAGGAGGGGGTGACTTGAAAAAAATCTTAAAGGAAAAGGGTCAAATGCGAGGGAGAGAGACCTTAAATCAATTAGGAAAATCTAAGAAAGGAAAGGGGGGAATCCATGTGTAATACTGCATTCCTAAGTATGGTTAGATAATAAGCTAATTAATAAACCGCAGGGAAAGTAAAAGGAGTTAAGAATTTGGTAGTTTGGGGTTAGCTTGGGGAAGCACTTTCCTATCTGCTGGTAAGATAAGCCCATGGCATGCTAGTGCTCAGCTATCTGTAGTCTGTCCTTGGATGTCCGAGAAGTGTCGCAAATGAAATACTTTTGCCCGGAGATAGCACTGACCAGATGTCTGTCTGCTAATGAAGATAACTACAGGAAAGCAAACTCTAAGTCTATGCTAGAATAAGAGGAACAAAGGCCTGATTGTGGGAAAAGGGTCTTTGTTTCTGTGACTGTTTCACATAGTCAAAGGGATGTCATCTGTATGCTCCAAAATTATAGGGGAAATTGTGCCCAATACAGATTAGTCAGTCACACTGTTAGAAGTTCTTGGGGAAAGAATCAAGTGGGAAAGCTACAATAGCACACAGAAATTTACTATAGGAAACAGCTAATACATTCAAAAGCCAATATCATCAGAACTCCTCAAGTTTTGGCTTCAACCTCCATCATAGCCCCTGGCTCTAATGGGTCAGCTTCATCAGTGCCAACAGAGTTCCTACTTCATATTTCAGCAGCTTGAAGCAACAACCATCTGTAACTCCAGTTCCAGGGCATTTGCCCTCTTCTGGCCTGCTCAGGCACCAGGTACACACATAGTGTACAAAACCACCATACACATAAAATAAAAACAAATAAATAATAGAAGAAAATTGCCTTGAAGAATACCTGTTGAACACATTTATTAAAATTAAGCAATTTTGATATGAATCAAAGCTGTAGAAGCCACAATATTTACCTATTAGAAGACTCTCTTGTATCTAAACAATATGAGAACCTTGTTTGGTTGGTGTCCTTCTTCACTCTGGCTCTTCCACTCTTTCTGCATCCTCCTCCATGGGGTTCCCTGAGCTTTGGGGAAAAGGATTAGATGGAGACACCCTATTTAGAGCTGTATGTTGAAGGACACACATTCTCTCTCTCTCTCTCTCTCTCTCTCTCTCTCTCTCTCTCTCTCTCTCTCTCGCTCTGATGTCTGGCTGTGGATCTCTGCATCTGTTTCCATCTGTTGCAGGAAGAAGCTTCTCTAATGGTGACTGAATAAGGCACTGATCTATAAGTATTGCATAATATCATTAGGAGTCATTTTATTAATCCTTTTTTTTTTTAGACCAATAGTGTTTGATTTTACCCCAAGTCTCTGGTATGTCTAGTTTCTTGTTCTTGGTCATCCAAGCCCTGTTGGGTATTGTTTCCATTTTTTTGGCATGGCCTTGAGTAAGATCAGATATTGGTTGGCTGCTCCCACAAGTTCTGTGCTACCATTGCCCTAGCATATTTTACAGACAGGTCAAAGATTTTGTGGCTGGGTTGCTACTTACATTTCTCCTTTGGTAGCCTACAGGGTACCTTCCTGTACCAAAGACACTAGAATGTAGGGGTGAAGGCTCCATGTAGGCACCATCTTGAATTCTCCATGTTCAATGATTTGTGTGGGTGTTATCCTCAGAAATGGGGCCTTGCTGTAAATTTTCTGAGACCAACCCATTGTCTTGGCAACAGCCTGGGTTTTGGGGGGGATTTCCATGGGACCCCTTTACCAACAAATAAATTTAATGCAACCCAGTCATGATACTGGAAACCTCATTTGGTGACAAGATATGGCCAGTTGGGACTCCATCTCCCCCATTATTTGGAAACTTTATTAGAATTACCTTCATATATACATGGAACCTTCCTCTACAGTAGGTTTCCATTCCATCCCTCAAATGCCCCCCAATTCCAGGCCTCTCTACATTCCCTCTCTCAACCCTTTCTTCCTTTCCTGTGCCTGCTCTGCCACCAGTCCATCTATAAAATCTATTCTATTTCTCCTTCCCAGAAAGATCCATGTGTCCTACTTAATCACTTCCTCTACACCTAGCCTCTCTTGGTCTATGGATTGTGGCTTGTTTATCATTTATTTAATGGCTAAATTTCAATATAAGTGAATACACACCATATTAATCTTTCTGAGTCTGGGTTACCTCATTCAGGATGATTTTTTTCTAGTTCCATCCATTTGCCTGTAAATTTAAATTACATCATTTTTAACAGCTGAGTAATACTCCATTGTGTAAATGTACTACAATCTAGGTTTCTGGTTATTATGAATAGAGCAGCAATGAACATATTTGAGCAAGTGTCCTTGTAGTAGAATGAAGCATCTTTTGGGTATATACTCCAATATACAGTGGGATTCAATAGCAGAATCTTGAGGTAGATCCAGTCTCAACTTTCTGATGAACCATATATTGACTTCATAGTAGTTGTACAAGTTTGCACTCTCACCAGCAATGGATGAATGTTCCCCTTATTCCACATCATCACCAGCATCAGCTGTCATTTGTGCTATTAATCTTAGTAATTCTAACAGATGTAAGGTAGAATTTCAAAGTAGATTTTATTTGCATTTTCCTGTTGGCTATGAATGTTGAACATTTATTTAAGTGTTTTTCAGCCGTTGGAGTTTCCTCTATTGGGAATTCTTTGTCTAGATCTGTACTCTACTTTTAATTGGATTATCTGTTTTTTCATATCTAGTTACTAAGTTCTTTCAGTATTTTGTGTATTAGTCCTCTATCAGCTGTAGAGATGGTAAAAACCTATAAGCTGCTGCTTTGTCCAAATTATGGTATCCTTGGCTTTACAGAAAATTTTCTGTTTCATGAGGTCCCATTTATTAGTTGTTGATCTTAGTGCCTGTACTAATGATGTTCTGGTCAGAAAGTCTTCTTCTGTGCCAAGGAGTTCAAGACTATTTCCTACTTTCTCTTCTATCAGAATCAGTATATTTGGTTTTATATTAAGGTCTTTGATACATCTGGAGTTGAGTTTTGTGCACAGTAATAAGTTTGGATCTATTTGCCTTCTTCTAAATATAGACACTCAGTTTGGCCAGCACCATTAGTTAAAGATGTGGGGTTTTTTTTCCGGTGTGTGTACCTGACTTCTTAAAAAATATTCAGATGCCCATCAGGCTGTAGATCTTTGTCTGTGGCTTCAGTTTGATTCTGTTAAGCAATCTGCTTATTTTTTATGCCAATACAATGCAGTTTTATTACTATATTTCTGTAGTACAACTTGAAATTGAGAATGCGAGAATGCAGTTCTTTTATTATTCATGATTGTTGTAGTTATCCTGGTTATTTTTCCATGTGAAGTTGAGAATTGTCTTTTCAAAAACTGTAAATAATTGTGTGGAAATTTTGATGGGATTGCATTGAATCTGTAGATTGGTTTTTGTAGAATGACCATTTTTATTATATTAATCCTACTGAACCACGAACATTAAACATTTTTCCATCTTCCAATATCTTATTCTGTTTCTTTCTTCAAAGACTTCAAGTTTTTATCATACAAGTCTTTCACTTGATTGATTAGAGTTACCCCAAGACATTTTATATTACTTGAGGATATTGTGAAATGTGTTGTTTCCCTAATTTCTTTCTCAGTCCAATTGTCATTTGTGTATATAGGAAGGGTACTGATATTTGTGAGTTAATTTTGAATTCAGCTATTTTGCTGAAAGTATTTATCAGCTGTAGGTGTTCTCTGATGGGATTTTTAGGGTCATTTATGTATACTATCCTATCATCTGAACATAAAGACACTTTGACTTCTTCCTTTCCAATTTTCATCCTCCAGTTGTCTTACTGCTCCAGCTAAGGTTTCAGACACTATATTGAATAAGTGCGGACAGAGTGGGCAGCCTTGTCTCATTCCTGATTTTAGTGGAGTTGCTTTGAGTCTCTCTAAATCTTAATTTATGCTGGCCATGGGCTTGATGTAACCTGCCTTTATTATGTTTATGTATGGCCCTCATATCTCTAATTTCTCTAGGACTTCTGTTATGAAGAGGTGTTGAGTTTTGTCAAAGGCCTTTTCTGCATCTAATGAGGTTATCATGTGGGTTTTTTTTCTTTAAGATTGTTTGTATGTTGAATTACATTTATTGATTTTCTTATATAGAACCATTTCTACAAGTTAGTGTCAAAGCCAACTTGATGATGGTAGATGATCTTTTTATTATTTTCTAGGATTTTGGTTTCGGATCTATGTTCATGGGGAAATTGGCCTCTAATTCTTTCTTTGTTGGGTCTGTATGTAGTTTGGATATAAGGGTAATTGTGGCCCCACAAAATGAACTTGTCAGTATTCCTTCTCTTTCTATTTTGTGGGATAATTTGAAGAGTCTTGACATTAACTCTTCTTTGAAAGTCTTGTAGACTTCTGCTCTAAAACCATCAGGCTCTGTACCTGTTTTTGTTGGGAGATTTTAATGACTGCTTCTATTTCACTAGGGGTTTTAAATATGTTTAAATTGCCTATCTAATCTTGATTTATCTTTGGTAAGTGGTACCTATTGAGAAAATTATCCATTTCTTTTAGATTTTCCATTTTGGAGGAATATATGTTTTTGAAAGCATGTTCTTGTGATTCACTGGATTTCTTTCTTGTCTGTGATTATATCCCTCTTTTTGTTTCTGATTTTATTAATTTAGATATTCTTTTTCCACCTTTTAATTGGCTTGGATAAGAATTTATCTATCTTGTTAATATTCTCGAAGAACCAACTCTTTGTTTCATTGACTCTTTGCATTGTCACTTTGCTTCTATTTTATTGATTTCAACCCTGAATTTGATTTTTTTTTGATCACTTCTTTTTTTCTAGAGCTTTCAGGTGTGATATTAAATTGTTAGTATGAAATCTCTCCAGTTTCTGTTGTGTTTTGTTTTGTTGTTCTTTTTTGAGGTCACTTTTTACTATGAACTTGCTTCTTAGGAACATTTTTTTGTGTATCTTGTAAGTTTCAGTATGCTGTATATTCATTATCATTGAATTATAGACGGTCTTTAATTTCTTCTTTTACTTCTGTCTTCACCCCTTGTTCATTCAGTACAGACTTGTTCAGTTTCTGTGAGTTTGTAATCTTTTTATTGTTTCTGTTGTGATTCATCTCTAGTTTTAATCATGGTGGTCTGATAGGATGCAAGGAATAATTTCAATTTTCTTTTGTCAATTGAGACTTGATTTGTGTCTGAGCATATAGTCAATTTCAGAGGAAGTTTCATGAGGTGCAGAAAAGAAGGTATATTTCTTTGTGTTTGGGTGATATGTTCTGTAAATACATATTAGGTCTATTTGATTTGTACCATCTGTTAGCTCCAGCATCACTCTATTTAGTTTTTTTTTTTTTCTGAGTGACATATCCAACAGTGAAAATAGGGTATTGAAGTCTCTCACTATCAATGCGTGAGGGTCAATATGTAATTTAGGCTGTAGTAGTGTTTCTTTTACAAACTTGGATGCTCTTGTTCTTAGTGAATAGATATTAAGAGTTGTAAACTCTTGGTAGATTTTTCCTTTGATGAGTATATAGTTTCCTTCTCTATCTCTTCTGATTTTTTTTTCAAGTCTCTTTTGTTAAATATTAAAATGACTACACCAGCTTGCTTCTTAGGTCCATTTGCTTGGAATATCTTTTCGAACCCTTTACCCTAAGAGAATGTCTGTCTTTGATGTTGAAGCATGTTTCTTGGATTCAGCAGAAGGGTGGGTCCTGTTTTTTCATCTATTCTGTAAGTCTCTGGCTTTTTATTGGGGAATTAAGAGAGATATTAATGATGAGTGATTTTTGATCCCTATTATTTTGTTGTGGTGGTAGTGGTAGTGTTGGTGTTGGTTGTGTGATTTTTGGTGTGGGTTTGTGTGACTCCCTTCTTTTTATTTTGCTGGTGTCACATTGTTTGTTCCCAGTGTCTTCATGGGTAGTTAACCTCCTTAGTGTAGAGTTTTCCTTTTAGTTCCATCTGTAGGGCTGTATTTGTAGTTAAATATTGCTTAAGATTACTTTTATCATGGAATGTCATATTTTCTCCATCTGTGGTGACTATTAAACTGGGTATAGTAGTCTGGGCTGGCATGTGTGATCTCTTAGATTCTTCAGCACATCTGTCCAGGCTCTTCTGGCTTTTAGAGTCTCCATTGAGAAGTCTCACTAATTCTAATGGGTCTACTCTTATCTGCTACTTTTTCCTTAGCAACAAAATATATTACTTTTTGTTCTGTATGTTTTGTGTTTTGACTATTATGTGATGAGGAGACTTTCTTTTCTGTTCTAATATATTAGGTGTTTTGTATGCTTCTTTTACCTTTATAAGCATTTCTATCTTTAGATTAGGAAATTTTCTTCTATGATTCTGTTGAAAATATTTTCTGGGCTTCCGACCTGGATTTCTGTTCTTTTCTCTATCACTAGTATTCCTCAATTTGGTCTTTTCATACTGTCACAGATTTCCTGGTTGTTTTCTGTCAGAAGATTTTTTTAGATTTAACATTTTCTTTGACATATATATCCATTTCTTCTACTATATTTTCAACACCAGAGATTCTGTCTTCTATCTCTTATATTCTGTTGGTGAAGCTTGCCTTGTATGTCCTGTTTGAATTCTTAGCTTTTCATTTTCAGAATTCCCTCAGTTTGAGTTTTCTTTATTTATTCTATTTTCATTTTGAGGTCTTGAATAGTTTTATTGATTTCCTTGTACTGTTTGTTTGTGCTTTCCTGGATTTCTTTAATATATTTGTTAATTTCCTTTTTAAGGATCTTTATTATCTTAATACAGGCTATTTTAAGTTATTCTCTGTGCTTCAGTTATGATGGGCCTGTGGTGGTAAGTTAGCTGGGCTCTAGTGGAGATATCTTGCCTTAGATTTTATTGATTGTGTTTTTATGCTGGTGCCTAGGTACCTGGAATTGGGATGATTATAGGCCTAGGTGCTGACATCTGTTGGGTCATTGTTTTGTTGCTTGTTTTCTGATTCCCCTCTGGATTTTCAGAGAGTGTAATAGCTGTATGTTGCCTGGTAGAACATTTTCTTTGGACCTGCTAGTTGTGGCCATTGGGGGTTTCTGGTAAATGTGTTTCTGGGTTTTGAGAGCTGACACTTAGGAATGGGGATAGGTTAGGAGTCTGAAGGGTTAACAGGAGGGAGAGAACAGAGTGTTCAACAAGGATCTATTTATTTTGTCTCAGTAGAATGTGGGGAGACAGTAAAAATAGTTTACCCTGAAAGTCTGCTATAGTGTTGAGGACAAGACTAGTGGGGTGAAATTAGAGCAACAGAAGGAGAGGGGAAGTCTACAGAGAGCCTGCTTGTTTCCCTAGCAGGAGTGGTCTGTGTATTATCAGGGAGTTCCTATTGGAGTTGGGGGCTGGATTCAAGCAACAAGTAGGGAGAGGGGGCTATAGAGGAAGATCTTGGAATCCACAGAAGATATGGGCAGAGGGGGAAGGAAGGCTGCATCATGTGTTCTGTTGCAAAGGTAGGGATGAGACTCGGGGAAGGAGAATGCTGAAGGTCTTCAGTTAGCTTACCTGTTTTCCTGGCCTGCTCAGCTCTTGTGCTTGCAGAAAATGCCTGCTGGTGTTAGAGGCTGCAATACTGGGGTGAATTGGGAAAGAAGGGTGGAGGAGAAGATCTTTTTGATCCACTGAGGATGGGGTCAGCAAGTAAAGGAGACTGCAGGAAGTATTCTGCTACAGAGCTGGAGATGAAACTGGGTAATTGGGACTTGATGAGCAGAAAGAGAGGTGAAGATCTGTAGTCAGCCTACTTGCTTCCCTGACAGGAGTTGCTTCTGGTTTTCCAAGAGTAGGATGCATTCAGATCTACACAACAGAGAAAGTGAGATGATAGTTAAAGCTAGCCTCAGTCTTCTGGCCACGAGTGGTTCCTGGGTGTGTTGTCCTTTGCAGATAATAGGAGGACTTGACTTTGCAATTATGACCATATGCTTAAGTGCTCTGTGCCAGAGTCATCTCACAATGTTTGCTCCATGACAGCTTGTGAGATGACAGAGTGAACTTATAAATGAACAGAAGAAGGAGTGAAGCAAGCACAGCCCAGGGATTTCGCAGCAAGGCAGTTGACCAGCACCTCCTTCTGTATGACCCAGTGAAGGACCAACATCAGAATATGACAAGATGTATGCCAGTCCAAGAAAAGAAAGAGGGAAGACAAGTGAAAAGTGTGGAGAGCACGACAAACGATAGACTGAAAACAAGCCACACCCTAAACAGCTGGAAACACATGGTTCTTTGTTAGGAAGAGGTGGGGGAAAGTTTCACTCAAAGGGTAAGCCGGAAACCCTTAGGACAAGCCTCAGAAACAGTCTTTTGTGACATAGTGATCCTCTGGCAGACAGTCAACAGTAGAGACAAATGCCATCTTGTCAGTCTGCGTGACTTAGAGGGTACCACAGTGAGAGGGAATCTGAATCACACTAAAGAGTCTAGGATGTTGCTCAGTCTCGGATGTGCATGAGGTGTCACAGTGTCACAGTGCTATGGTATCAGGTAAAGGTAGTCTTCCAGTTATTGTAGTTGAGGAGGGAAGTTGTATGTAGTTACCACAGTTTGGGGAGAGAAAACAAACACGGAAGAAATCTCAGCTTCATTCATATCTGCTTTACAAGCTTGATGTAAAGAATGGCAGACTTGGAGACTTTTTCAGAGAACTGAAAACCCCCTTTCTGACTGGAAAATATAAGCTGTTGACAGCAGCATATGAGCTGATTGTTGAAGAGACTCATATCTGGTAACCAAGGGTGGCACACTGCATGGAGAATCTCAGCAGATGCATCCCTCTGAAAAACCCTTGCCACATTCCTCAAGGAACAAAGAAGCTAAAGATAATCAGGAGATGGAATCAGGCAGCTTTGTGAGTAATGCTGGTGAGGACAGCACACTGTGGCCACAACCTTCATGAAATTCCCCAGGAGCTTTGCGTACTTAAATTCAAGACTCCTTCAGCTGACATCACAGAGGATGAAGGTGCCTCAGATGTCCTCCTCCCTGCAGTATTTACTGTGGGTTTTTCTTCCTAATCAAGATTAGATATTTCAGTTAATACTCTCACTCCCAGTTCCCATCAATCACAGGGTTGCTTGCTGCTGTCATTGAAACTGGCTTTGTCTTCTCTATGTCCCTGTCCATATCCTGCAATTTCAGGCTCATCTGTGTTATGGATAAACCAACTTTTAAGATTTTACTTCCTCCTGCCAAGGAAAGGCCAAGAAAAAGACACTCTAGAATCCATGTAATAAATAAATATTTATTTTTTTATCTTGTAATAGACATCACATGGCTGAATCTTTATTTGAAATACTCAGAAAAACATGGATGTGTGTGAAATAGTTTTTTACAAGATTAGTTTCTTACAGAAAATACTGCAAAACACTGTTCTTATCCCATGCTTCTCAGGAACTGGTTAGCAATATGTCCTCACATACTGCCTGACTATTTCCATACATAAGAGAGGAAGGTGGCACCAGCTGGGACTGGGTTTGTTTGTTTGGAAGCAATTATACAGCAAAAATCAACTCATTATGTTTCTGTCACTTTGTTTCATCTTGGGCATTGACCCTGAACCTTGCATGTGCTAGGCCACAACTCTAGGCCCTAACTTCACACACACACACAGAGAGAGAGAGAGAGAGAGAGAGAGAGAGAGAGAGAGAGAGAGAGAGAGAGAGAGATACAGACACACACACACACACACACACACACACACACACACACACACACACCACTACAAAATCTGATTTTAAATATACAAGGAGAAGCAGAAAAGTAGGCTGATAGTAAAGTTCCTCAGAAACAGATAAGTGAAATGTCTGCTCCTGAAAGCAACAATGAGAGTCTGGCCATGTACTTTCTGTACTAGATAAAATCCTGTAATTTTAATAGAAAAAATAAAATATTACTATTGGATAACTCAATATAAAATGTTTGAAATGAAAACAAATAAATTCAAAAATAGTATTTAAAAGTTCAACAATAAAAACATTTAGTTTTCTATGAAAAAGTCTGAGAGTAGGAACATGTCACATCAGGGAGGCCAGATTCCACCAGCCACTGCATGTGGGTGAGAGGCAGTCCTCAGAGGCGTTGTGGAGGAGAGGAAGCTCTGCTGTGGATAAGATCGCTCTGTATAAAAAATGCTGATTGGCCAGTAGCCAGGCAGGAA
The DNA here is from genome assembly GCF_949786415.1 of Peromyscus eremicus. Lineage (NCBI taxonomy): Eukaryota > Metazoa > Chordata > Mammalia > Rodentia > Cricetidae > Peromyscus > Peromyscus eremicus. The sequence continues at coordinate 4,119,972 of NC_081417.1, read as the reverse complement.
GTATAGGGGGACAAGCAGAGAAGAGAATTCTGGGAACAGGTAGGCTGAGTCAGAGAGACGCTGCCAGCCACCATGATGAGAAGCAACATGTTAAGATACCGGTAAGCCATGAGCTACATGGCAATCATTTAAATAATATAAGCATCTGTGTATTTATTTTATAAGTGGGCTGTTGGACTGCCAAGGCTTGGCAGGAGCTGGAGAGAAACATTCCATTACAAATGGCACCCAACGGGTTGTCAAGAGTTTCCACCTAAAACCTGAGAAAAAAGATTCTAAAATGGAGCTAAAAACAGCTTCCTAGTTGTCTCAAGTTAGCGGCAGCCTGCGGGTTTGAGCTACTCTATGGCAGGTTGTGGTGTGCGAGCTTGACCTACACTATGTTACACGGAGGTGTCTCCAAGCTGTGCACTATGCTGTGTGTTGGATATAGTTTTTGCTAGTTTAAAAAAAAGAGAAAGTAAAAAAGTTTCTTTGCTACACACTGCTTTGATAGAAACATAGAACCACTGTTTCTAAGAGCTGATGGCTCCCAGAGCTGGAGGTAAATGTAACACCACCATATTGGGAAGCTGAGGTGGGCAGAGCCAGCAACCACATTGCCATTTCAGTGTTAGAATGCTGCAGTTTAAAGCAAGAGGTTCACAATAAGACAGCCTCAGCTTACAATGTGTGTAAAAACGTACGTAGGCTTGAAAGAGGGAGAAAAAGGAATATATGCAGTTATATAAAGAAATAGAAAGTTTTTAAAAATAAAGTCTTTAAAGAGACAGTAAAATTAATATAAAAATAAGCCATGTAAAGATGAATATTACACAGAGAATCTGGATTGTGTTGCCTTTGGGAATATTAACTGCAGAAAAACATTTGATTGTAAAAGCTGTTGAGTTAAGCCAATATGTATATTTTAAAGGTACCTTGACTTCAAAATTTGGATCTAAGGATATGTTGCTTTGGAAAGGAGGCTCTGCTTTTGTTTCCACAGAAAGCCAGAGGCTATGAATTTGTTCCAGATTAAGATACATCAGGTTTGACCAACCAAGACACCCTGAAAGGTCTCCGATGACACCATGGCCCAGATGATCCAACACCCGGAATGGTTTCAAGGCAACTGGCTCAGACAATACACCCTCATTCACTACTCCATAATCCTAAAATTTTCTTTGTGTCCTCATTAGATACAGCACCCCCCTCCAGCAGGAATAGTAAGAGAAGCTACACACAAATTCCCAAATATAACAAGCTAGCTTTGGAGATGGAATTGGCTCACTCCTCTAAACCCAAACATATTGCTAAAAAAAAAAGATTGAGAGATTACTTTGTCCCATATCAGAAGAGCTCTCTGGTGTGGGACAGAGAAAAAACAATATTTTTATTTAAATCAGTTTGATTATAAATGCAACCTCTTTCTAAGTAAGAAAAGGGGATATGATATAGATACAATAGGATGAAAGGATAGATTATTGAATCTACTTTTAAAGAGCAACTTGTTTAAAATATTTTACATTGCTATGGATTTTAGTTTATTGATACAAGTTTAAACTTAATTTTTTTATACTGTATGTGTATTTTTACTCTTGTTTGAAGTATTATGTTTATACAACTCATTTAAATTTAATGGAACAACTAGTCTTCTATGGTAGTCAAACTTATAGTCATATTAAGTTTTCTAGGTACACGTAGATATATTTCAGATAGATAGGTAATCTTCAAATACTTCAAAGACCTACAGAATATGGCATTTAAAATGCTTTAAAAATTTAGACTTTCTGGACAGTGAGACATATCTGCTCTTGGCAGCACAGATTTACTTCAGAGAGGAGGATGGGCATCAAAGACACTCCATATGGAGTTTAGCTTCTTCTTGGCAAAAATAGCCATTTGGGCAAGAAACTGTTCTTGCCTGGACTGCTTAAAAAATTGTATCAACTGGACATGCAGGATCCATAGAAAGGTAACCACTGAACTTTGCTTGGCAAAATGGTCCTTTATGTTCCTGCTTTGCAGAGGAAACTGCCAGACATTCTACAAGACACAGAGAGAAGTGATTGAGACACTCTAGGCCTGTGGGCTGAAGCTGAAGATGCCCTAACTTTACAAAGGAACTTTGGATGACTGTCCAGGCTGCCAGCTGTCTCTGTCTACTCTCGCAAGACTCCTGAAAGTTGCTTGTGTCCTTCTCCCATTTCTCAGGTAATATTATATACTTTTGAGGTGTTTTATGTACTTGAAGACTAAATAGTTATAATTTTCTTTAGTTACAATAAAAGATAAGTTAGATATGAAACCTTAGACTCACAAATATAGGATAGATAGGATATCTTCTTTAATTTTGCTAAATACAAATAGACTAGAGATTATAAATAGACTAGATATTGTAACTGTAATTCTTGCTTGTTATATGCAATTTTACTATGTGAAAGTTAAAACCTTCCTTTTTGAAAAAAAAGAAAAGGGGAATTGCTGTGGATATCTGTAGATGTAACCAACCATCTTATTAAATAAGAAACACAGAGCCGATTCAGAGAAGAAAGCCAAGAGGTCAGAACTAAGAGCCTTACCCTTCCTGCTTCAGCTATCCTGCTTCAGCCAAGAGAGCTCTCTGAAAAAGAGGCCTACTTCCTGTGTGAATGTCTTTAAATAGTCTAGATGTTCTGCCTTCTCATTGGTTGTAAACTAAACACGTGACTGCCTTGTCATTGCCTGTATGTACCGCCCTCCAGGTCCTTAAAGGCGTGCGCCACCACCGCCACGCACTTGCTATGGCTCTATAACTCTGACCCCCAGGCAACTTTATTTATTAACATACAATTAAAATCACATTTCAGTACAAGTAAAATACCACCACATTTCCCCTTTTCTATTTTAATAAAAAGAGAAAAAAAAAGAAAAAGGTTATAACTAACAAAAGAAAAACTATATACAAAAGTACAATAACTATATACAATATATACAAATAATAAATGTCTAAACAATGTCTAGTCCATTTGTATTTGACAAATTCAGAGATGATAATCTCATTATCCTATTTTGTTAAGTCCAAAATGTATCTAATTCACTTTCTATCCTAATTAATCTTCAACTAACTAACCTTCAACTATAACTAACTAATCTTCAGCTCCCTCAGAGACCCAAGAAGGAAATAATATTAGCTAACAAAAATAAAAACAGAAAGTGCATGCAAGCAACTTCCAAAAAATTTGTGAGTTGACAGAAACAGCCAACTGCCTGGACAGTCACCTGAGGTTTCTCCACAATGCTGGGGCATCATCTTCAGCCTATATAGGCTTAGCATATCTGACAGACTCATTTGTGAAGTAGGATGTACACAAGGTCAACAGTTCAACCTCACATTGGGTGAGAGCAGTCCATGCACCAGAAACACCTGAATTCCACTAGTGTCATGTCATGATTCAGGATTTTAAATTCTGGAAAATGTTGATGGTTTTTTAGTTCAGCTCTCCATTCTTCTTGGCTGTGTACATATGGCTTCATCTCAGCATCCCGTTCTTCTCCACATCTCTCTATCAAATGCCAGTCTACTATTGAGAGGCGTGAGCTTAGTTACTCTTCAAGAATAACTGTTCAGCTGCTGTTCCACAGCACATCAGAAGCCATCGGCCCACTGCCTGTTCAGCTGCCTTCGAAGAAAAGGGCACTGTACCTTTTCCGAGTTGCGAAGGCCACTTCAGGGATGGTGCCATATTGTCCTGGCCTCAGAAGATGCCTTTTGATAAAGCCATAACCACGCTTGTTTAGGCAAGAATCAGTAGTCCTTTGTTTCATGTCCTGTCTGTCCATTTTGTCATCAGTTGATTCGAGGATACTTTGTGCTGTGGGATGGTCTGTATGTCAAGTGTGTTGCTGATTGGTCAGTAAATAAATCACTGATTGGCCATTGGCTAGGCAGGAAATATAGGCGGGACAAGGAGAAGAATTCTGGGAAGTGGAAGGCTGAGAGGGAGACGGCCTGGAGCCGCCGCCAGGAGAAGGAAGATGTAAGGTACCAGTAAGCCATGAGCCATGTGGCAAAGTAAAGATTAATAGAAATGGGCTAAATATAAGAGTAAGAGCTAGACAGTGACAGGCCTGAGCTAATGGCCAAGCAGTTTAAATAATGTAAGAGTTTGTGTGTTTATTTTATAAGTGGGCTCTGGGACTGTTGGGACTTGGTGGCGGGAGCTGGAGAGAAATTCTCCAGCTACAAATGGCGCCCAACGTGTTGGCAAGAGTTTCCACCTAAAACCTGAGTAAAAAGATTCTAAAACGGAGCTAAAAACAGCTCCTAGTTGTCTCTTTCAAGCTAGCAGCAGCCTTCGGGTTTGAGCTACTATGGCGGGTTCCTGGCGTGCATGGTCGACCTGCAGTATGGCGGGAATCAGGCCTCTGCAAGTAGCACATTAAACTGTGTGGTGGATTTAGCCTTTGCTAGTACAAAACAAAAAAAGAGGTTTCTGGGCTACACGCTACTTTGGTAAAAGTGTAGACCCACTATTTCTGAGAGTCATGGCTCCCAGAGCTGGCGGAAAGCGGACCGCCGCCATGTTGGGAAGCTGAAGTGGGCGGAGCCAGCAGCCACTGCGCCGGTTCAGGCTTAGAAGGCTACAGTTTAAAAAGAATAGGCTCAAGCTAATATAAAAAAATAAGCCACGTAAAGATGACTACCACACAGAAAATCTGGATTATGTTCTCTTTGATATTTGTAACTGCAGAAAAACATTTGATTGTAAAAGCTGTTGAGTTATGCCAAAATGTATATTTTAAAGGTACCTTGACTTCAAAATTTGGATATAAGGATATGTTGCTTTGGAAAAGAGTCTCTGCTTTTGTTTCCACAGAAAGCCAGAGACTATGGATTTGTTCCAGATTAAGATACATCAGGTTTGACCAGCCAAGACCCCCTGAAAGGTCTCCGATGACACCATGGCCCTGATGATCCAACATCCAGAATGGTTTCAAGGCAACTGGCTCAGACGACATACCCTCATGGACTATTCCATAATTCTAAAATTTTCTTTGTATCCCCATAAGATACAGCGCCCCCCTCCAGCAGGAAGTAGTAAGAGAAACTACGCCCAAATTCCCAAATATACCAAGCTGACTTTGGAGATATGTAAAGGTTAAAACCTTCCTTTTTAAGAAAAGAAAAGGGGAAGTGCTGTGGGATGGTCTGTATGTCAAGTGTGTTGCTGATTGGTCAGTAAATAAATCACTGATTGGCCATTGGCTAGGCAGGAAATATAGGCGGGACAAGGAGAAGAATTCTGGGAAGTGGAAGGCTGAGAGGGAGACGGCCTGGAGCCGCCGCCAGGAGAAGGAAGATGTAAGGTACCAGTAAGCCATGAGCCATGTGGCAAAGTAAAGATTAATAGAAATGGGCTAAATATAAGAGTAAGAGCTAGACAGTGACAGGCCTGAGCTAATGGCCAAGCAGTTTAAATAATGTAAGAGTTTGTGTGTTTATTTTATAAGTGGGCTCTGGGACTGTTGGGACTTGGTGGCGGGAGCTGGAGAGAAATTCTCCAGCTACAACTTTGTTGTCCAGTGGCTAACTTTTGCCACAATGAAAGCTAACTCCATACGCAGTTTCTTCAATGCCCATATTTTCTCTGAAGTAGATTGGTACTGCCAGGAGCCAACATGTCTCATAGTCATAACAAAAAAGAAAAATTTTCTAAGTTATTAAAACATTTTAAATGCCATATTCTGTAGATCTCTGAAGGGTTTGAAGATGACCTATCTAAAATATATCTCCTCAATTTTTTTTTTTTTTTTTTTTTTTGGTTTTTCGAGACAGGGTTTCTCTGTGTAGCTTTGCGCCTTCCTGGAACTCACTTGGTAGCCCGGGCTGGCCTTGAACTCACAGAGATCCGCCTGGCTCTGCCTCCCAAGTGCTGGGATTAAAGGCGTGCGCCACCACCGCCCGGCCTCCTCAATTTTTAAAACATATCTAATATGACTACAAGTTCTAGTGTAATGTCTAACTACTAACTATCATTTCTTTATATCCTAATGGTAATAATAACATTCAAGGATCAGAAAATTGCATTGTTAAATGAACGATATGAGTACAATTAGAAATATACATATAGCATTTTCTAACAATATCAATTTCAATATATATAATTTGTATACAATATAAAACAATCCAATCCAATGTAAAGTATTTAAAACTAGTAATTGTCTTTTTCTTCTTTCTTTCTCTCTTTTTTTTTTAAATAAGAACCTTAAATCTAATCTGCTTAGTCTTTTTCCTAACCCTTGACAACTTGTAACCAACCCCCCTAAACAATGAAAATTATCCCAGCCCCAAAACCCATTAAAAAGACCAAAAAACCACCCACCCCACACCACCTCTTTGGGAATGTGGGCGTCGTATTCTTCAAATTGCTTCCTGCTGGGTATGGGCGAAGTTATCTTTATCCTGAAAGAAAAATTTTAGGTTAATTGTCAAATTCTAGGAAAGGTAACTATATCCTTCATTATCCATTCTGTGTATAATGCCAAAGTTCAGGGTTTATCTCAAGTCCTTATTCAAGTAGTCTTTGAGACTGGATCATCTCAGCTAGTCATCTCAAAATTGCTCTGAGCACCTTGTAGTTCAAAGCTGATCTGTAGATGATGTTTGTCAGCTTAGTGATGTTATTATTGTCCACGTGGAATTGTTGTTGTTGTGGGGCCCCAACTTCTTCCTGGAGACTTCAGTTGATGTTAGGCCTGGCCGTGAATTCCTGCAGAAAACTGATAAGAGACTCGAACACAAAGACATATATATGCAGCTAATTGAAGCCTTTTTTTTTTAATTAATCAGTACTCTATGTGACCATTCATATCTTAGCGAAGTTTAAAATGTATATATATCTATATATATCTATATATATTAATCTTGTAAGTTTTGATATAAAATTTATACTTTAAGAAAAGTTTAAAGAATCAGAATAGAATCAAAGAGTTGAGATTAGTAATAGAATAGTCCCTTAATTAATTTGGCTTTTCTCCTGTCTCATAGCAGAAGATGGCTCTTTTATTCTGGCATGATACAGGGAGTTTGCATTTTCCTTTTAACAACATGCTTGAGTTTAAAGAAGGAGAGAGCCATTCTCCAACTCCAAAGTCAGCTTTAAATTTTAATTGGACTGGGACTATTAGAAGACAAATAGTGTTAAATCTTTAGAGAAAAGCAGAAACAAACATTTAGGAAGACATAAAATTTTTTAGATAATATGTACCCATACGCCATTTCACTCTGCTTCCTGGGATAGATGATTTGTCCCTTTTCTTCAGTTGTCTTATTTGTCCAGTGTTCTTCAGATTCCTTAACCTTCATTCTCCTAAAAGACAAAAACAAAAACCTTTCCCCAAGACTAATTTTGGGGATGTTCCTTTTTGGCAAGTTATTATCTGATTAAATGAAAAGACATGTGTTACTGGTATAAGTTAGTTTAAATTGGATGTTCATGTTGGTTGATGAGCTATCACCTCCTCTAATTAAGAGGTTTCTCTTGTTCAAATCGAACCTTTATTAATTTTGATGGTACCCACAACTTATCTTCTCCTGTAGAAACAAAAGCAAAACCTCGTCCCCAATGTAACACATACCCTGGTTTCCATTCTGAGGTCAGCACATCCTTAAAATATATAGGCTGATTTAATTCTGCAGTTTTTTCTATTATCCAATGTCTCTCTGCAGCTGTTGTTCCTTTCTCATTGGCATTAAGAAAATTCAAAGTTAATAGAGCATTATGCAGTCTATTTCTGGGGGTTTTTGTTGCCCCTTTCTGTTTATTTAGCATATCCTTTAGAGTTCTGTTTGATCTTTCTATAACTGCTTGACCTGTACGATTATGTGGTATGCCTGTAATATGCTTTATATTGTAATAAGCAAAAAACTGTTTCATTTTAACAGAGACATATGACGGAGCATTATCAGTTTTGATTTGTGCAGGTATACCCATGATGTCCATAACTTCTAGCAAATGAGTGATTATAGAATCAGCTTTTTCAGAACTCAAAGCAGTTGCCCACTGAAATCCTGAATAAGTATCGATAGTGTGGTGTACATATTTCAGTTTTCCAAATTCTGCAAAGTGAAACACATCCATCTGCCAGATTTTATTCCTTTGAGTACCCTTTGGGTTACATCCTGCTGGTAATGGCGTTTGATTGTAGAAGGAACAAGTAGGACATTTCTTTACTATTTCTTTGGCTTGTTGCCAGGTTATGGAAAAATCCTTTTTTAAACCTTTACTATTGACATGATGTTTTTTATGACATTCTGAGGCCTCCAGCACATTTCCTATTAATAACTTATCAATCTCATCATTGCCTTGTGCTAGAGGGCCTGGCAGACCAGTATGGGATCGAATGTGAGTTATATATAAAGGATGACTCCTTTTCCTGATTGTATCTTGTAATTGAATAAATAATGAAGTTAATTCTGAAGCATCAGGGATAAATTCTGCAGTCTCAATATGTAATACTACTCTTTCAGCATACTGAGAGTCAGTTACTATGTTGAGAGGTTCTGAAAAATCCATTAATACCAACAGAATAGCATATAATTCTGATTTTTGAACTGAATTATAAGGACTTTGAACCACTTTACTTAAATTTTCTGATTTGTAACCTGCCTTTCCTTGTTTGTTGGCATCTGTATAAAATGTACGAACTCCAGATATGGGCTTTACCCGTACAATTCGAGGCAAGATCCAATCAGCTCTCTTTATAAGATCAATTCTATCGCTTTTGGGATATTTGCTGTTAATTTCTCCCAAAAAATTACTGCAAGCTCTTTGCCAAGGTTCACTTTCTGTCCATAATTTTTCAATGTCCTCCTTAGTTAAAGGTACGACAATTTCTGCTGGGTCTATTCCTGCTAATTGACGAAGTCTCAATTTTCCTTTCCAAATCAAGTCAGAGATTTTTTCCACATAAGTTTTTAATTTTTTGTTTGGTTTATTTGGTAAAAATATCCATTCTAATATAATATCTTCCCTCTGCATTAATATTCCTGTAGGAGAATGCCTAGAAGGTAAAATAACCAAAATGCAATCCAGCTTTGGATCAATACGATCCACGTGCCCTTCATGTACTTTCTTTTCTACCAAGGCCAATTCTTTCTCAGCTTCAGGTGATAATTCTCTTGGACTATTTAAGTCCTTGTCACCTTCTAAGGTTTTGAACAAATTATGCAGTTCATCATTTTTTACCCCAACAATAGTTCGTAGATGAGAAATATTTCCAAATAATCTTTGAAAGTCATTAAGAGTCTGTAGTCTATCTCTCCTAATTTGCACCTTTTGGGGTCTAATTTTTTGTAGCTCTATTTTATATCCTAAATAATTAATAGAATCTCCTCTTTGTATCTTTTCAGGAGCAATTTGTAATCCCCAGCAAGGCAAAATTTTCTTTACATCTTCAAACATTCTTTCTAAAGTATCTGCATTTGAGTCAGCTAGTAAAATATCATCCATATAATGATAAATTATAGATTTAGGAAATTTTTTACGTATCACTTCCAATGGCTGTTGTACAAAATATTGGCACAGAGTTGGGCTATTCAACATTCCCTGTGGGAGGACCCTTCATTGAAATCTTTTAACCGGTTGAGAATTATTATAAGTAGGCACTGTGAAAGCAAATCTTTCTCTGTCTTTTTCTTGTAACGGTATTGAAAAGAAACAGTCTTTTAAATCAATAACTATGAGAGGCCATCCTTTTGGTAACAGAGTAGGCAGAGGAATTCCAGATTGTAGAGAGCCCATTGGCTGAATTACTTTGTTAATTGCTCTAAGGTCTGTTACCATTCTCCATTTACCAGATTTCTTTTTAATAACAAATACAGGAGAATTCCAAGGGCTGGTTGATTCCTCAATATGCTGAGCATTTAACTGTTCTTCTACCAGCTCTTCTAAAGCCTGGAGTTTCTCTGTTGTTAAAGGCCATTGCTGGACCCATACAGGCTTGTCTGTTAACCATTTTAAAGGTAGAGCTGTTGGTGTCTTTGGAAGATCATCAGTTGTTGTGCCCTGTTCTTGTATAATATGGATGGCTGGTGACCACTCAGAATAATGCCTTCTAATATTTCTCTCAGAAACATGTGCTAATTTATGATTTGTTTCTGAGATTGGAGGGCTGTTAATCTGAGTATTCCATTGTTGCAACAAGTCTCGACCCCACAAGTTCATAGCTATGTTAGCTACATATGGTTTCAATTTTCCTCTCTGTCCTTCTGGACCTATATACTCGAGCCATCTTGCACTCTGTTTCACCTGATATAATGTCCCAATTCCTAACAGTTGAACATTTACCTCCTGAAGAGGCCAAGTTGGATGCCAAAATTCTGGTGCAATTATGGTAATGTCCGCACCTGTGTCTACCAGACCAGACAACAAAACACCATTTATTTTTATCGATAATTTTGGTCTTTGTTCATTAATAAAAGTTTGCCAAAAAATTTTCTTTATATTTGCTCCTGAATTTTCTATTCTCTCTGTTTCATCATCCTGACCAGCATGACTTATTCCAATAGGCATTTGGTTATTTAATTGCTCTGGGTAGGGGTTTCCTCTACGACTGCAGGAAAGGTTTGAACTGGATTTGCTATTGGGGCCTGCATGAGGCCCCTCTGGGAGTTTCCCAAAGACTGAGGCAAAGGATTACCCTGTCTGTCCCTTGTTGATCTACATTCGTTGGTCCAGTGTTTTCCCTTACCACACCTTCTGCATACTCCAGAAGGAAGGGGCTTTCTGTTGCCATTGTTCCTTGAAGAAACATTGTTTCTAGGAATGACCTGTTTACAGTCCCTTTTCAAATGTCCTTGCTTTCCACATCCAAAACATCTAACATTCCTCAAACCTTTTGAAATTGCTTCTCCTACCCACGTATCATCATGCTCATGAGCTTCAACATTAACCGTATCTCTAATCCAATCTTCCAAAGGTGCAGATCTTGCCTTTAACGGCCTGATTATTGTTTTGCATGCTGCATTCGCATTCTCAAAGGCCAAAGATTCAATTATTATCTTACTAGCTTCTGAATCCGGGACCCTTCTCTTTACTGCTGAAGCCAGTCTTTGTAAAAAATCTGTGAAAGATTCTTTTGGGTCTTGTACAACCTTTGTAAATGACTCAGTTTTTTTTCCTGGTTCCTCAACTCTGTCCCATGCATTCAAGGCTGCTGTTCGACATAAAATTAGGGTTTGGACATCATATAAACATTGTGTTTGTGCTGAAGCATATTGACCTTCTCCAATAAGCTGATCCTGGCAGACTTGTATTCCTTTATCCCTCCACTGCTTTTCTATGTTTTTAGCTTCGTCCTTGAACCAAGTTAGCCACTGAAGCCTTTGACTGGGTTCAAGAACAGCTTGTGCCAGCTCCCGCCAGTCCTGTGGTACAATCCTATTATATGTTGACCAAGAGTTTAACATTTGCTTTACATATGGGGAATGCATACCATAAGATACTATTGCCTCCTTAAACCTTCGTAAATCTATCATTTCAATTGGAGCCCAAATATTTTGTGTAGTCATTTGATCAGGCGACTGCTGTATGGTTACTGGACAAACTAAGGGTGACGGTGTGAAAACAGGCTTTCTTTCTGTAACCCTATGATCCAATCTTGAAGCAGCTTCACTGTTAGTTTCTTCTGTCTGAGTTTTTACAGGTTTAATAGGTTTTTCTAAAGCTGTCATCCTGGCACTTAAATTGACTATCTTTTTAAATAGTAAAATGAGGATAAACATAGTAATAAAATGCATAATTCGATCAACAGTAATCTTCTCATATAGCTGTTCCATTGTCAGACTGTCTAAAATTGCAAACAAATTTTCTTCCAATGTACACAGAAAACCCATTTTTTTTTTAATGTGGAAAAAAATTTTTTTTCTTTTAAATAGTTTCCTTTAAAATATCTGATATGTTAAGTGACTTACCAAGTCCTTGTAGAACAGTACCAATCCGAGGGAATTTCAAACAGCCACCTAGTGTCCGAGGTGTGAGTCCAGAGAGAGAGAGAGAGAGAGAGAGAGAGAGAGAGAGAGAGAGAGAGCAAGCAAGCGTAGCCACAAGTTCTGCCTAAGAGCTTGAATCCAGCCACATGTTCCCGCTTGAGCCTAGTCAAGCCTTGGCTCTGGCTACCTTAAGCTCCAACCACATGCGTTGGTTTTACAGGCAGGGGCCCTGTTCGGCAGGGCAGGCCTGAGTTGTTTGTAGCACTGGCTTTAAGCAAGTAGCTCGAGGTTAGTCCGGCCTGAGGCCAAGCCGACCTGGGCCCGGGCTAGGGAGCCGGTCGCCCTGGCGGGAAACCAGACCTGCCGGCCCGCCCTGGCGGGAACCCGGACCTGCCACCAAGCCAAGTTAAGCGGTTTTAATGGATTCTTGTCATGTTGGGCGCCAAATGTAGATAGATGTAACCAACCATCTTATTAAATAAGAAACACAGAGCCGATTCAGAGAAGAAAGCCAAGAGGTCAGAACTAAGAGCCTTACCCTTCCTGCTTCAGTTATCCTGCTTCAGCCAAGAGAGCTCTCCGAAAAAGAGGCCTACTTCCTGTGTGTATGTCTTTAAATAGTCTAGATGTTCTGCCTTCTCATTGGTTGTAAACTAAACACGTGACTGCCTTGTCATTGCCTGTATGTACCGCCCTCCAGGTCCTTAAAGGCGTGTGCCACCACCGCCACGCACTTGCTATGGCTCTATAACTCTGACCCTCAGGCAACTTTATTTATTAACATACAATTAAAATCACATTTCAGTACAAGTAAAATACCACCACAGATATCGCTCTGTATAAATAAAATGCTGATTGGCCAGTAGCCAGGCAGGAAGTACAGATGATACAAGCAGAGAAGAGAATTCTGGGAACAGGAAGGCTGAGTCAGAGAGGCGCTGCCAGCTGCTGTAATGAGAAGCAACATGTTAAGATACCGGTAAGCCACAAGCTACGTGACAACTTATAGATGAATAGAAATGGATTAATTTAAGATATAAGAACAGTTAGCAAGAAGCCTGCCACGGCAGTACAGTTTGTAAACAACATAAGTCTCTGTGTTTACTTGGTTGGGTCTGAGTGGCTGTGGGACTGGTGGGTGAGAGAGATTTGTCCTGACTGTGGGCCAGGCAGGAAAACTCTAGCTACAAGGATCAGACACTGACATGCAAAAATTCAGGTGGCCAGAGTTGAGGAGCAGAAAATGAAGGGCATAGGGAAAGGTAGCCCACTCTCAGTGGCTAGAAGCAGACATCACCAACTGAAGTATCTTTGGAGTTTGGCAGCCCTCAACCATGGCTAGGCTGGCTGTGGGAGCGTCTTATCTACTCTCCTAGGTGTGTGACCTGATGAGGACAGGATGGCAGAGAATGTAGCCCACAAACTTTAAAGCTAAAGGTCCCTGTGGACAAAGAAGGGACATTACTGAAGTGCAGAGAGCACAGGTCAGCACATGAAGTCCAGGCTACCTTCTAGCTATTCATTCACACAGGAAAACAAAGACTTAAGCCCAACAGACACATTACCATCTCTCTGACCCTACATCATTTCCCTTTGCCCTTCATGCTTCTGGGTTTTTTTTCCTGTTTCTCACATGTTTAGTAATATTGTTATAGAAATGATATGCCACTATATAAAAATCACTCTACTTCTTAGAGATGAAGGAAGAGCTGTTTCCTAAAGATGCTGGCTGACTCAGGCAAACACACAAAGAGTCCGCATTGAACAGAAGATTTTACTAACTCATATGCACATCAGCTTATGTGTTTCACATACTCTGTCATCCTTAAATCTCTTTCAACTCCCTGACCCAGGGCCAGAGACTGCAAGTCTGGCTGCTTAGACAGATTTATACAGCAAAAATATCACATATTGCCAAAATTATTTTAAGCACAGAAGTGTTGTTCTTTTCTGAATAGTTGTTACCCAAAGTCATCTTACCCACCTGGAAGAATTATGGTTTTTTGTAACAGTAACGCCCGCGTTACTGTCACCCATTCACCATGTCTGAGCGAGGGGCTGCAGATTAAAAAATAGAGACAAGAGACAGCGAGTCATTCACCATGGCTGAAAGCCAAATGCCAGCCAAATGCCATTTATTGAAAGAGGGAGGAAACCTTAAATACAGGCTTACAGCACAATGTTGGATCCCTGGAGGGCAGAAGTTTGCTACTGAATGTTCTACATTCTTGCATCTAAGCTGTTAACGCCCAATATGCAGGATACACAAACAAGGAACTTCCCTAAAGCATTCAGGAGGGTGGATACCGGCAGGGAATTAGCATAGGGAGGACACCTGGTCAAGGTTGGCAAGCAGGCAATGGCTTTACTCAATATGGGAGGAGACCAGGGCCCTACAGGTCCCCCCTTTTTACTAAAAAATGAGCTTCTGACTTAGGTTGCGTGGGACGTCAGCAGGTCACCTTACCCGTCATGGAGACACCTGCCCAGGCCCCGCAAGTGCTCTGTCTTAGGTTGGTGAGCACCCCCAAGTATTACCCGTCTCTGAATACTCATTATCATACAGGCTCAACCACGTGAGCTGTAGAGTAAACTGTTGCCAAAGATCTCAAAGTGGCGCTGGGCTTGCAATCTGTGTGACCCAGAAAAGACCAACAGTAGTCCTAACCCACCCATAGCCAGGAGGCTAAAGGTGATTGAGCCATTCCCTTCTTAAACGAGCCTTACTGCAAATTGGAGTCCTTGTATGGTGGTATCCCATAAGCAAATGGAACTCGAGTTTTAATAATTTTAACAACTTTCAAAGCCAATTAAAATGTATAAATGTAGAATTAAATTTATTATGCTCAATAAAATAAAAGATTAACTAACTGTGGTAGTTACTTTTGCTGCCAGGGTCTCCATTGTGCTAGCTGTAGAACCCAATTATGAAATAGCCATCCCAGAAACAGTAGAAGCAGTGGCCACCACCACTATAACAGCAACAATGGCAACAGCGATGTCAGAGTCTCTTCTGGAGCGTGTGAGCATCATCTGTGTCTAACTGCCATGGTCCACTGGCATGGACGCAGCTCCAGGAACACGAACCACCAAGGCCCATTTTTCTTGATCCCAGCACTACTTAGGCTGGCAGGTCTGCAAAAGAACAACTAAGAACCATAAAGAAAACAAAAAACAAAAACAGCAAACAAGGAGCAGAACTAATGGTCTCATTAATGGCTACATTCAGGCTCACAAATTTTAAGGTATCTTCAAAAGAGGCTAGATGAATTTCAGGAGGCCAATAGGTGTTGCACAGAGCCACTCCTGAAAAGTAGGGTACTATATCAGCTTGAAGTGGGTTGCAAAATGTGAAAAGGCTTAGCTGGCATGCTACTGTTAACAAGTAGAGGTCAGTGACCTTCATGGTTATCCTTAATCTCCAAGGTGTGACACATTCTCAACATTTTTGAAAAAAGGTTATCATACATTACCTTCTGAAGAATCCAACCATATGGCTACAGTTCCTAGGCTTACAATAATGTTTGCCAAGGCTGGCCATATTGGGCTCTCAATCCCCATTGGCATCGGAAGGGGAGAGTTTTTTACGAAGGCCCAATAGGTCTCTGCCATGCTGGGATTCAGCAGCAGCCACAGGGCTCACACAGTGCTCAGGAACCCAAAAAGGAACCTCATTGTCCTGCGGAAAGACACAAACAGATCCCCGGGCCCACACCAACACCGTATCGGGTCCCCTCCAAGTGCCAGTAGAAAGATCCTTCCATCGCACCAGAGGATGATTTCCAACAGGAGCCCTCCAGTGCTTATCTGCAGCGGATACTCCAGCAGAATCCACCAATAAAAAAATTTAAAATATATAAAACAAGGGAAAGAATAGAATGTGGAGAAGAGAGATGAGCCCCCTAGCTCCCCCCTTTTTACTTTAGAAATATATGTTTTTATGGTAAGATGGCAGTATTCTACTATAGCCTGTCCTTGAGGATTATAAGGAATACCAGTCTTATTAATGATAGAAAAGTCTTGGCAGAATTTTGAAGATACCGTACTGCTGTAGGCGGGACCATTATCAGTTTTTATGCATTTTGGCACGCCCATGTAATCAAAAGCATGAAGGCAATGATTCTTTACATCCTTAACCGTTTCCCCTGAATGGGCAGAAGCAAAAATTAGAGAAGAATATGTATCAATAGACATATGGACATATTGTAATTTTTCAAAGGAAGGCACGTGTATGTGATGCCCATCTGCCACACATGATTAGGTAAAAGTCCTCTGGGATTAACTCCCAAATGAGGAACAGGTAAAAATTCAACACAAATAGGACATGATTTAACTATCTGGATGGCTTGTTCCCAGGTTATGCCTGTATGATGATGAAGAGATCCAGCATTAAGATGATAACGTTGATGTAACTGAGTAGCCTTATCAAAGGCAGAACAAACTAATGTGACAGCCATATGAGTAATGGCGTCAGCCCTCTGATTACCTTCACTTAGAGGTCCAGGCAATTGAGTGTGAGCTCTAATATGGCCCACATAAAGGTTATGTGAGTGGGACCATATGAGTCCTTGTACTTGCAATAAATATTCATGAATGGGAGAAATGGATGGTATGTAGGCTGTTGTCTCCAAAGGCATAATGGCATGTGCCACATATTGACTATCAGTATAAATATTTACACTCTCATCAAAAAACATCTGTAAAGCAAGCAACAGCACCTGTACCTCTGCCATTTGGGCAGAAGTGCCCTGGACTTTCATTCTCTTTACTATGTTACCAGAAACCACCACAGCAAAACCACGTGAAGTGCCATCAGTAAATACCACACGGGCCTGAGGAATAGGAGTCATCTGTACTATCTTGGGAAATATAACAGGATGAAATTTAAAAAAATGACACACATCATTGGAGGGGTAGTGAGTATCAAACTGACTCTGCATGGAACATGTCAATATGGTCCAAACATTATCATTAGCTTGCAACCATGCTATTTGAGACTGGGTGTATGGAGTCACCACAATATCTGGCCTCTTACCAAAAGTTTGAACACTGATCTTGATTCCCTTAAATATAATCTGAGCAACAGCCTGTGGATAAGGAGTAAAATGGTTTTTGCTGGAGAAGCTGGGGAATGTACCCATAGAATAGGACCTGTTTGCCAAAACACTCCAGTAGGTGAATGAGTAAAACAAAATACCAAATACTGTAGAGAGCTACGGGAAGCTGCACTCTAAAGATGGAGCTGGCTCCCACCGCCCCCCCCCCCGCCCTCCCAGTGGCGAGCGCTCTTTGTTTCAAGAAGTACCTTATTTGGCTTGGTTTCAAATTTTGGCTTGCTAAGGCATGCGTGTACCTATCCAGGAATTCCATGTGGCGCATGGGGGCTGGTGGACTGAGACCTATATAAGGCTGAGGCGGGCTCTCCCCAGGAGAAGAAGAACAAAGAAACAGATTAAGAGGCCTGAACAAACAGCTTGGAGAAGAGCTCTGTGTCCTGTCTTTCTTGCTGGTCGAGGCGGGTGCGACAATTGGTGGCCCCCTACGGGAAAACTCTTTGAAAAGAGGGAGCTCAGAACTTCTCGCTGTCAGGGTAGGTATACCTGGTAAGTCCCAGGGTTAATTGGGGAACCGCGACAAGAGCGGGTATTCGCAGAGCTGCCGACAAGAGGCAGACGGGAAAGGAAAACTAGTTTAACTAGTTTTGACTGTTACTTCCCCGCGGACACGCGGAGCAAAAGTTTAAAAAAAAAATGATAAAACTGGGGCTGTTTGGCAAAGGCTCCGAGAAACCTCTTAGGTTAAAAAGAAAGGGTTGTACAAGGATGGGCACTTCCTCCTCGCACCCAATTTTTTGGCTCTCAACAAGCTGCTTCTAACAAAAGACTTAAAGATAAAGAAAGGAACTTTACAAAGATTCTTAGGGGAATGTGATGTCGTGGCCCCATGGTTCGCTGTTTCTGGGAGTCTCACAGTGTCCTCCTGGGAAAAATTGGGACAGGATTTGGACTTTGCAGCAGAACAGGGGACCCTGAAACCGGGGGTGAGACCAGTTTGGAAATTAGTATGTAGCTGTTTAGAAAATGAGCGATGCAGCAATGCCTTGGAAAACGGGCAAGCAGCTTTAGAACAATTGCAAGAGGAGAGATCTGAGAAGGCGGAGTCTGTAAAATGCAAGGGCAGTAAAAAGACAATAGGAAAGGAGACACGACTCTATTCCTCCCTATCGGACCTTGAAGACCCCGAGTCTACTGACTCTTCTCTCGGTTCAGAGGAGGTAGAGTCTCTAGTTAGATCATTACAAAAGGTAAGAATTAAAAACAAGGTGAGAAAGAAAAACAAAAGAAAACAGGATTGTGGGCCCATAATCCCCCCTGCTCCTCCCCCTTACCCTGAGGCTGCAGCAACTCCCGGAGCGTTGCCGGTCAGCAGCAGCCTTCACCCACAACTGTGGAGGGAAGTTAGGAGAGAAATGCAGGTAGCTTGTCCTGTTTTTGTAGATAATCAGAATCAAAGATATCATGAACCTTTGGATTTTAAACTTGTCAAGTCTATAGCGGAGTCTGTAAAAAGTTATGGGGTCACAGCTGCATTTACACTTACTCAAATTGAGACTCTGCAAAGACTGCATGACTGCCTCAGATTGGATGAATCTTGCCCGTGCCTGCCTCAGTCCAGGTCAGTATTTGGACTGGAAAACTTTCTTTATCGAATTTGCTAATGAGCAGGCGGCAGCCAACCACAACACAGGCCTGCAATGGGATGCTGATATGTTGCTTGGTCTGAGTAGATATGCCAATCAACAGACTACCTACCCTCCTAATGTATATACTCAAATTAATCAAATAGCCATCAGAGCTTGGAAATCTTTGCCTAACAAAGGTGAAGTGAGTGGCAATTTGACCAAGATACTCCAAGGTCCCATGGAGCCCTTTTCAGATTTTGTGGCTCGCTTGATAGAGGCTTCTGGTAGAATTTTTGGGGACACAGATGCTGCAATGCCCCTAATAAAGCAGCTAATATATATGAACAGTGTACAAAGGAATGCAGGGCCGCCATCACCTCATATAAGACCAGGGGGTTGGAAGCCTGGATGAAGTCTTGCAGGGAATTAGGAGGACCTCTGACCAATGCAGGTCTGGCAGCTGCAGTCCTTCAGCTTACCCAGAGAAAAGGATGTTTTACAAACTGCATATCACTTTTTAGGGACAGTGTTAAGAACTAAAGGGTTGTACATTGCTTCTGAGAAGGTACAACAGGATCAGGTGGTTACTTATTTAGGCTCTAAGATTACCAGTCAACAGATTAGGCCTCAAAAAGTGGAATTGAGAAAAGATCATTTATGTACATTAAATGATTTTCAAAAATTATTAGGGGACATAAATTGGATAAGAGGCAGTTTAAAAATGGCAAATTATGAGCTAAAGCCGCTTTATGATACATTAGCAGGTGACACAGCTTTGGATTCCCCTAGACAGTTAACCACGGAAGCACGTGAAGCACTATGCAAAGTTAAGGATAGATTACAGGAAGCCTTTCTTCAGAGAGTTCGAGATCCCAACACAATTGTATTATGCATTCTGCCCACCTTTTTGCAGCCCACTGGTATTTTATGGCAGGATGGACCTTTATTGTGGGTTTACACTAGAATTTCCCCTGCAAAATCCATTGAGTATTATCCCACAACTGTGGCACTACTTGCCCAGCAAGGTATTCAGCAGTGCTTGCAATATTTTGGAACTTCCCCACAAATGCTGATTGTACCTTATGATGTCAATCAGGTGAAAGTTTTATGTGCTACTGTTGATGATTGGGCCATATTGTGCTGTAGCTATGCGGGGCATATAGATTGCCATTATCCGAAGCATCCATTATTGAATTTTTTTTAAGGAACATCCTGTAGTCTTTCCTAAAATAACTGCTTCCCGGCCAATTCCCGGAGCCACCGTTGTTTTTACTGATGGGTCTAAAACAGGTTGCGGGGCCTATACGGTGGGCTCAGGGGAGCCTGTGAAGCATCAATATTTACCAGGTGCACCTCAGCAGGTGGAACTTTTAATTGCTCTAGAAGTTTTTAAAGTTTGTCCATTTCCATTTAATTTGGTATCAGATTCCTGCTATGTTGTTAATGCCTTAAAAATTCTTGAATGTGCAGGGACTCTTAAATCCTCTAGTCCCGTACAGTTGGTTTTTTGCCAATTGCAACAACTGATTTGGCAGCAGAAAAATCCATTCTTTGCACAACATATTCATGCTCATACTGGCCTACCAGGCCCATTAGCTGAGGGCAACAATGTTGTAGACCTCTGTACCAGGCAAGAGTGGATGTTTGTGGCCTCAGCAGTGCAATGAGCACAAGAATTCCACAAGGAATATCATGTTAATGCTAAAACATTACAACAAAGGTTTTCTCTCTCACGTGCTGATGCACGTAAGGTAGTTCTAGATTGTCCTCAATGTGTCGTTTTTCAGCACCCTCCTGCATTAGGAGTCAACCCTCGTGGTTTGCTCCCTCTGAAAATATGGCAAATGGATGTTACACATATCTCTGAATTTGGACGGGTCAAATATGTCCATGTTTCTGCTGACACTTGTTCTGGAGTCATCCACGCCACCCCAATGGCAGGTGAGAAGGCATTTCACGTGATCACCGATTGCCTAGAGGCATGGGCAGCGTGGGGCAAACCACAACAAATAAAAACAGACAACGGTCCTGCTTACACGGGCCACAAGTTTGCCTCCTTCTGCCGTCAAATGGATGTTCAACTTGTACATGGCCTGCCCTATAATCCCCAGGGTCAAGGCATTGTGGAGTGTGCACATCGCTCCTTGAAGGAACTGCTTCAAAAACAAAAAGGGGGAATAGGCCATAGCCGTACCCCTAAGGATAGACTCTCTCTTGCATTATTTACCTTGAATTTTTTAAATTTGGATGGATCAAACTGTTCAGCTGCAGACAGACATCAATGTCAGCACAGTCCCTCTAAAGAGATGGTAAAATGGAAAGATGCCTTGACAGGTATCTGGCATGGACCTGATCCCGTGCTTGCATGGGCACGAGGTTCTGTTTGTGTTTTCCCACAGGGTCAACAAGATCTTATCTGGGTACCGGAAAGATTGGTGAGAAAAGCACAATTGACGCAGTCTCAGGAAGATGCTTCTGCAAACATGCCTGATGTTCCTGCTGAGTCTACAGCCAGGGAAGATGGAACAGAGATGGGGGATCCTGTCTGCATTCCCGAAACCAATGCCAGTACAACATGATGCACAGGTTTTTCCTAGGCTGTTTACCTCTAATAAAGCTATTAATCTCCCTTATTTGTATTTGGATCTGGAATGAATGCCTCTAGGAGAGAATTGTAGTTTCCCCGAAAAAGGATCTCTGTGCTTTCAAATAGATGAATCTGGAGACTGCATTCCCCTGACCAAAGGCCTTTATGGGTGGTTTAATGGAGCTAGAAATTATGCCCCAGGCATTAAGCAACAGCAAATTAGCCATGGGAATGACTGTTTTACCCTGAAACATAGTTATACTACAGCTGTTATCTGGCTGAATGGCACTATGCTCACCTATAATATCACCTTGCCTAATAATACTTATATACCCCCTAAGCAAGCCAAGTGGGGTCCTACTTGTTGGGGAGCATATGAAGGCGACCCCTGGCCCTGGACAGACTGCCAATCCACTATTGTCAGATGGGCCGATAAAGCACAAAGATTTACTTTCTCACCTGATATGAGTGGCCCCCTTGAAAAGGGGGGTATCAAAGGAGACATGAAGACAGGGCTATTCTTGCAGGACCAGCACATGAATCCGTTTCATAAATGGATGCTGTGTGGCGTAAATGGAAGCTGCACCGATACAGCCCCTATTATCATGACTCAGGGAGGAAGTTATGGAGTGCATGAACTTCTTTGTTCTGTTCAGCATGATCAGTGTGGGTATGGAGAATATGCCTCTGACCCCCAGAATGTTTCTATAACTTGCACTCAATTTTTTAAGCCCATAGTGAATACCACCACTTTTAAAGCCAGTCCTGTATGTGTGCATCCTCCATTTCTGTTTATCTTGTCAAATTTTAGCTTTGCAAATTGGACAAATAGTACTTGTTGGATGTCCCAATGCTGGGACAGTAAGCTGTTTACCAGAGCCCTTATTGCTCGGGTGCCTCGGTGGATTCCAGTACCAGTAAAAGTGCCTAGTACTATGATGCTGTTTAGACCCAAAAGAGATTTTGGCATAACTGTGGCGATTATAACCGCTATCTCCATGGCCGCAGTCTCTGCCACTGTTGCAGGTATAGCTATGTCTACCACTGTGCAAACAGCCACAACTTTAAATAATTTGTCTGCTACAGTGTCCCAGGCCCTGGATGCCCAAACCTCTCTGAATGCACAGTTGAAAGGAGGCCTCATGGTACTCAACCAGCGCATTGATTTGGTGCAGGAACAAGTTGATATCCTTTGGCAAATGGCCCAGTTGGGCTGTGAGTGGAGAATGCCTGGCCTGTGTGTTACCAGTGTTCAATTTCAGAATGCTTCCTGAGCCGCAAATTTGTCTAAAGAACTTTCTAGATTTCTTGTAGGAAACTGGTCTGGAAAGTTCGAAGAAACCCTGGAGAAATTGAGAGCGGCGGTGGTGACCATTAACTCCACTTGAGTGGACATCAGCATGGCTGAGGGCTTGACTTCCTGGATCCAGCTTGCAGCAAATCATTTGAAGGAGTGGGCGGGACTAGGTGCCTTATTGGTTCTTGTGATACTTGCCTTCCTTGTTTGCCTATGGTGTTTCCATAAGATGAGGTTTGCACAGCGCCGTCAGGCAGCCATGATTGTCCAAGCATTTACCGCCATCGAGGCTGGTCAGTCCCCTCAGGCTTGGCTAGTAAAGCTGTAGCCTTGAAGCACAGGCTGTGAGGCATGGCACTGCACTTGAGGTCGAAATAACACTGACCTCAAGAAGAGCATGTTTGATTGCATGCGGGTTGGCATCTATCTCCCGCCTCTGAAAAAAGGATGCTGAACTGGTCTGGTACTCTCTAGGTGGATGACACCTGGATAGCATTAGTACAGGTTCTTGTTTTCTCAGAGATCAAACCTCTACTCTTGCCTGTTGTCAAAAACAAAAAGGGGGAACTGTAGAGAGCTGCGGGAAGCTGCACTCTAAAGATGGAGCTGGCTCCCGCCGCCCCCCCCCCCCCCGCCCTCCCAGTGGCGAGCGCTCTTTGTTTCAAGAAGTACCTTATTTGGCTTGGTTTCAAATTTTGGCTTGCTAAGGCATGCGTGTACCTATCCAGGAATTCCATGTGGCACATGGGGGCTGGTGGACTGAGACCTATATAAGGCTGAGGCGGGCTCTCCCCAGGAGAAGAAGAACAAAGAAACAGATTAAGAGGCCTGAATAAACATCTTGAAGAAGAGCTCTGTGTCCTGTCTTTCTTGCTGGTCAAGTTAGACGCAACAAAATACAATAAGGGAGAAGAAAGATCTATATACTGCATGTGAGCCTGTTCCAGGGCCTCTTGCACTCGTTGTAGGGCTGTTCAGCTGTCCTTCAGCTGTTAATTTATGGGGAGATAAAGGGTCAGGGTTGCCCTTTAAGACGTCATACAAAGAGCAAAGCTGACCTGTTGGAATTTTTAAAATGGACTGAAGCCATTGAATATCTCCCAGAAAGGTTTGGAAATCATTAAGCGTGCGTAGCTGATCCGTACGCAGAGTAATCTTTTGTGGACGTATGCCCGTGCATAGCAATTCATGACCTAAATAATGATAGGGAAAAGATACCTGTACCTTTTCTGGGGCAATCTGTAAGTTAGCCAGGCTAAGAACTTCTTGTAAATTAGAAAAGGCATCAAAAACAAGTTTTTATCTTTAGCAGCCAGTAATATAAGTCAACCACAATTAAATGTCAATGTTTAGGAATTGTCACAGGGGCAGGCAAGCCAGGTTGTGTTGCTCCCATGAGAAGCATGGTTTTATTTACAGCTCTAAGATCCTGTACTAGCCTCCATTTTCCTAACTTCTTTTTAATTACAAATATAGGTGAGTTCCAAGGTGAAGTGGAAGGAATGATATGCCCAGCATCTAACAGTTCCTTAACTAATGCATTCGCAGCCTCCAATTTTTCTTTAGTAAGGGGCCACTGCTCCACCCATACAGGATCATCACTTTTCCAAGTGATTTTTATTGGTTGTATAATCGAAGGCTGCTGTGCAGTGACTCCTATGGAAAAGACCCTAATCCTCTTGTATCCCCAGGACCTCTAGTGACACAATTTTTGTCTGCCACAGGGAGTGGGTCTCCTTGAAACATTTTCCCTAAGCCTCTGCCTGGGCAGGAGCCCTGAGTCTTCAGCATCTGTTGTACAGGCTGTGTAGTAAGCACTGCTCCCATACCATCTAATACATCCTGTCCCCACAAGTTCACTGGAATGTCAGGTAGCACAAAGGGTTGAAAAGTTCCTGTATGACCTTCCTCATCCTTCCAATTTAAGAGTAGCCTACTCTGCTATAGCGTCTGAGCTGTGCCGATACCTTGTAGGTTAGAGATGGAATTTGTAAGGGGCCAATTGGGATCTCAGGATTCTTGTGAAATTATAGATATCCAGCACCAGAATCCAATAATCTTTCAATCTCAATCCCATATAATTTTGTTTTTAATTTATGCTGTTTATCATTGATAACTGTTTGTCAAAACACCTTTTTTCCCTGTACTTTCAAAGCCTCTAGTTCTACATATAGGTGCCATTTTGCATTTAAAATATGAAAGCAATAATAATTGAGCAATTCTATCACCAGCTTTTATTTCTATGGTCCTTTTTACATATGCCAATTATAAAAGCATTAAATACAATCTCTATAGGATTTGAAGAGATAACTTTAGGCAATACTTTGGAGTATTTTTTATAAAATCTTAAAAAGAGGATCCTTTTTTATAAATTTCAAGTAACACATTAGCACAAATAGCCAATTATTAACAATGCACCAAACAATTTACCTGTATTTTATTTACTGGAAAAATAATTTTGTAACCTCTTTGTCAGTAAGATATTATTATTTATGGGTTTATCTTAGCAACATTATTTAATAAGCTGACAACCCAATCCATATCAGGTGTTATATTTCTATAGAATTAAACCAAGAATTTCTAGAAAGCAACTTAAATTGCAGGGCCAAATTTTCAGTAATGATCAACAGACAAGAGCACATCTAATATATAGTTTAAAATTATGAATCCTGTTCCTTCAGTTTATCTACCATGAGAATCAAACATTCATCCAAACATTTATTAAGACAATCAAAAGAACAAAACATCCTTTATTCAAACAGCATTGACTTAGCATTCTATGTCCTGACCGAAATCATTTTTCACCAGAAGTTGGGCCCGTTTAAACTTTTAGGCACTAGTCCCTCTCCCGGACTCTGCTGGCTTGGTCCGTTCACTTGGCCTTGTGGCACTGCCTTTTACCTGTGTGTACCTGTCCACCCGCTGCTCCGGGCTATCTTGTGCGTTGCTGTCGCAGCATGTGCCTTTGACCACAGCCATGCTGGACATGCGCCACACACACAAACACATTTTTGTTTAAACTTTTAGCGTAGTCCCTTCCTGGGCCTTTGCTCACTTGGAGCGAGCTGAAGCTGCGGCTTAGCTTTGGCTCTGTCCAGTGCTCAGGCTCTAGTGCCCGTGCCTGCCCAGGCCGCAAGGGCCACTCTCCATTGCAGCTCTGCCTCCCACCGGCACTGGCGCTATCTCATGCATGCCTTTGTCTGCCACTGCTGTCACTGGGCACTCGCCCCGCACATACAAACTTACGTTTAAACTTCCTACTCCCATGAAGGGACTACTTAATGAGTTATTCCCGCCATAAGGGAAAAACAGAAAAACATTTCCCACGAAGGGATCCTAAATATTGAATTATTCCCACTCCGAGGGAGAAATAAAAAACATTTGAACCAAAATAAGCAAACAGACAGCCAAACTTCTAACCTCTGGGCTTGCTTGCTGTTCAGCCAGCAGCAATGAGGCCTACCTGCTGATTCTTTGTAATTCAGATGCTGCACTGCAGAAAGAGCTCAGAGTTTCAGCTATCCTGAAATTTCTACAATTGGAAAAAGTCTTTTCTTC
This sequence comes from Peromyscus eremicus, assembly GCF_949786415.1. Taxonomy (NCBI): domain Eukaryota; kingdom Metazoa; phylum Chordata; class Mammalia; order Rodentia; family Cricetidae; genus Peromyscus; species Peromyscus eremicus. The sequence goes on along the minus strand of NC_081417.1, from coordinate 4,093,895 downwards.
CTCCATTACCACTAGGAAGAGGCTTTTTTCTTTTATTCATCCTTCCTCTACAGGGCCCCAATCTTTAGGCCTAGTTTCAAAATTTTTCCCCTTTTTATTGGGAAAATCCTTTTTACTTGATTAAAATTTTTTCTCCCTTTTTTAACGGGAAGTTTCCTATCCTTCCCTCTTCTCTTTTGGGAAGATTTCCTTTTTTATTTAAAATCTTTAGCTGTCTTGCCCTTTCTTAACTTCGGTGCCTTCCTGCTTCAATAGTCCAATCAACTGACTGTGAGCTAGCTGCACCCATTTCAATACAATTCACCCGTACCTTTTTTCTTTAAAATGCTGGCCAGCCTTGTTGGGTGTCCGTCAGCTCGTCCCTTCTTTCTCAGATCTCGGTAACGTCTTGGTAGAATCTCGGTGGGACCTCCGTTACTGTCACCCGTTCACCATGTCCGAGCGAGGGGCTGCGGATTAAAAAATAGAGACAAGAGACAGCGAGTCATTTGCCACGGCTGAAAGCCGAATGCCAGCCAAATGCTGTTTATTGAAAGAGGGAGGAAACCTTAAATACAGGCTTACAGCACAATGGCGGATCCCCGGAGGGCAGAAGTTTGCTACTGAATGTTCTACATTCTTGCATCTAAGCTGTTAACGCCCAATATGCAGGATACACAAACAAGGAACTTCCCTAAAGCATTCAGGAGGGTGGATACCGGCAGGGAATTAGCATAGGGAGGACATCCGGTCAAGGTTGGCAAGCAGGCAATGGCTTTACTCAATATGGGAGGAGACTAGGGCCCTACAGTTTTTGTTTGTTTGCTTGCTTTGATAAAAGCACAGGCATAAAAACTGACATGTGGACCAATAGAATTGAATTGAAGACCCTGTATTGAAATTGATATTGTTAGAAAATGCTATATGTATATTTCTAATTGTACTTATACCGTTCATTTAACAATGTAATGCAATTTTCTGATCCTTGAATGTTATTATTACCAACTATTAGGATATAAAGAAATGAAAGTCAGTAGTTAGACATTATAATAGAAACTATAGTCATATTAGGTATGTTTTTAAGATTGAGCAGATATGTTTTAGATAGACAGGTCATCTTCAAACCCTTTAGAGATCTACAGAATATGGCATTTAAAATGTTTTAATAACTTAGAAGATTTTTCTTTTTTGTTATGACTATGAGACATGTCGGCTCCTGACAGTACCAATCTACTTCAGAGAAAATATGGGCATTGAAAAAACTGCAATTGGAGTTAACTTTCATTGTGGCAAAAGTTAGCCACTAGACAACAAAGTATCCTCGAATCAACTGCTGACAAACAGGACAGACAGGACACGAAACAAAGGACTACTGATTCTTGCCAAAACAAGTGTGGTTATGGCTTTATCAAAAGGCATCTTCTGAGGCCAGGACAATATGGCACCATCCCTGAAGTGGCCTTCGCAATCTAGAAAAGGTACAATGCCCTTTTCTTCGAAGGCAGCTGAACAGGCAATGGGCCAATGGCTTCTGATGTGCAATGGAACAACAGCTGAAACAGTTACTCTTGAAGAGTAATTAAGCTCACGCCTCTCAATAGTAGAATGGCATTTAATAGAGGGATGTGGAGAAGAACAGGATGCTGAGATGAAGCCACATACACACATAGCCAAGAAGAATGGACAGCTGAATTAAAAAAAAACATCAAGAATTTCCAGAATTTAAAATCCTGAATCATGACATGACACTAGTGGAATTCAGGTGTTCCTGGTACATAGACTGCTCTCACCCAATGTGAGGTTGAAATGTTGACCTTGTGTACATCCTACTTCACAAATGAGTCTGTCAGATACGCTAAGCCTATAGGCTGAAGATGATGCCCCAAAACTGCGGAGAAACCTCAGATGACTGTCCAGGCAGCTGGCTGTTTCTGTCAACTCACAATTTTTTGGAAGTTGCTTACATGTACTTCCTGTTTTCATTTTTGTTAGCTAATATTATTTCCTTCTTGGGTCTCTGTGGGAGTTGAAGATTAGTTAGTTATAGTTGAAGATTAATTAGGATAGAAAGTGAATTAGATACATTTTGGACTTACCAAAATAGGATATATAATGGAATTATTTTCTCTAAATTTGTCAAATACAAATGGACTAGACATTGTTTAGGTATTTATTACTTGTATATATTGTATATAGTTATTATACTTTTGTATATAGTTTTTCTTATGTTAGTTATAAGCTTTTTCCTTTTTTCTTTTTATTAAAATAGAAAAGGGAAAATATGGTGATATTTTATTTTGTACTAAAATGTTATTTGTATGTTAATAAATAAAATTGCCCGGGGGTCAGAGCTATTAGCAAGCCATAGGAAAGCCGGGCAGTGTTGGCACACGCCTTTAATCCTAGCACTTGTTAGGCAGAGATAGGTAGATCTCTGTGTGTTCAGGGATACAGCCAGCATTGGAGACACATGCCTTTAATCTCAATACCAACCATAGAAAACCTGGAGGTCTGTACAGACAGGCAGTGATGATGTGGTCATGTGGTTGGGTTTACAACCAATGAGAAGGCAGAACTGAAAGTCTTTATAAAGACTTTAACACAGGAAGTAGCTCTCTTTTCAGAGAGGTAGGACCACCGCAGGAGGAAGGGTAAGGTTTTAGCTCTTAGCTCTGACCTCTTGGCTTTCTTCTTTGCAATGGTTCTGTGTTTCTTATTTAATAAGATGGTTGGTTACATCTACAACCCTGACATCTGCACAACTGTGAACACATAATTTTTGACAAAAGTCCAAAACTGTACAATGGAAAAAAGAAAGTATCTTCAACAAATGGTGCTGGCATAACTGGATGTCAACATGTAGAAGGCTGAAAATAGATCCATATCTGTCACTGTGCACAAAACTTAAGTCAAAGTGGATCAAAGACCTCAACATAAATCCAGTTACTCTGAACCTGATAGAAGAGAAAGTAGGAAATAGTCTTGAACACATTGGCACCAGAGATCACTTCCTAAATATAACACCAGTAGCAGAGACATTGAGAGAAAAATTAATAAATGGGACCTCTTGAAACTGAGAAGTTTTTGTAGAGCAAAGGACACAGTCAACAAGATGAAGCAACAGCCTACAAAATGGGAAAAGGTCTTCACCAACCCCACATCTGACAGAGAGCTGATAATTAGAATATATAAGGAATTCAAGAAATTAGACATCAAAATGCCCAACAGTCCAATTAAGAAATGGGCTATAGAGCTAAACAGAGAATTCTCAACAGAGGAAGCTCAAATGACTGAAAGACATTTAAGGAATTGCTCAACATCCCTAATCATCAGGGAAACACAAATCAAAACAACTCTGAGATACCACCTTACGCCTGTCAAAATGGCTAAGATCAAAAACACTGAAGACAGCTTATGCTGGAGAGGATGTGGAGCAAGGGGAACTCTCCTCCACTGTTGGTGGGAATGCAAGCTTGTACAACCACTTTGGAAATCAATATGGCGCTTTCTTAGAAAATTGGGGATCAGTCTCCCCCAAGACCCAGCTATACCACTCTGAGCATATACCCAAAGTATGCTCAATCATACCACAAGGGCACATGCTCAGTTTTGTTCATAGCCACATTGTTTGTAATAGCCAGAACCTGGAAACAACCTAGATGCCCTTCAACTGAAAAATGGATAAATAAAATGTGGTACATATACATGATGGAGTACTGCTCAGCAGAGAAAAACAATGACATCATGAGGTTTGCAGGCAAATGGATGGATCTGAAAAAAAAAAAATCATCCTGAGTGAGGTAACCCAGACTCAGAAAGACAAACATGGTATGTACTCACTCATAGGTGTATACTAGATGTAAAGCAAAGGATGACTAGACTGCTACTCACAACTCCAGGGAGGCTACCTAGTAAAGAGGACCCTAAGAAAGACACAGGGATCACCCAATGACAGAGAAATGGATGAGATCTATATAAGCAAACTGGATGTGAGGGGGGGGGCTAATGAAGGGCAAAGGTTGGGGGAAAGAGAGCTTAGGCGAGCGGGAGGTCCCAGCTGGAACAAAAACAGAGATGGAGAACAAAGAAAGAGATACCATGAAAATGAAGACCCCATGGCAATAGGAAGAAGCAAAGTGCTAGAGAGGTCCCCAGAAATCCACAAAGATATCTCCACAATAGACTACTGGCAATGGTTGAGAGAAAGCCTGAACTGACCTACTCTGGTGATCAGATGGTCGAACACCCTAACTGTCATGATAGAACTCTCATCCAATGACTGATGGAAGCAGATGCAGAGATCCATGGCCAGGCCCCAGGTGGGGCTCCAGGAGTCCAATTGGTGAGAGAGAGGAAGGATTATAAGAGCAAGAGATATTGAGACCATGATTGGAAAAAGCACAGGGACAAATAGCCAAACTAGTGAAAACACATGAACTGTGAACCAATAGCTGAGGAACCCCCATGGTACTGGACTAGACCCTCTGTATAAGTGAGACAGTTGATGAGCTTGAACTATTTAGGGGGCCCCCAGGCAGTGGGACCTGTCCTTAGTGCATGAGCTGGCTTTTGGGAACCTAGGGCCTATGCTGGGACACTTTGCTCAGCCTAGGTGAAGGGAGGAGGGGACTGGACCTGCCTCAAATGAATCTACCAGGCTGAGCTGAGTCCCCAGGAGAGACCTTGCCTTGGAGGAGGTGGGAATGAGGGATATATTGGGAGGAGGGCAGGGGCGGGGGCAGGAGGAGGGAGGACAGGAGGATCTGTGGCTGATATGCAAAATTAAATTAATTAAAAAAAAGAGTAATTTCAGAGTAAGAAAAAAATTCCACTATATATTCCTTTATGATCAATTGAATTTTTCTGTAATACTTCTAGTAAGTTATGTTATTTCTAAGAATCAGAAATTTACAGTAACGGAAATAATTAAAAAATTACAAATTTATTTATTAAGCAATAAAATAAATACATTAAATTTAAAAAAAAGCACAGGGAACTTAATGACAGAGAAGGCCTAATGATATTTTTGACCCTGTACTGCCCCCTTGAGCTGGGGATGAGCCTCAAGGCTGCTCAATCCTAGTAAACAAACATTTACATCCTAGCATCAACAATTTCCCTTGTCTTTAACAGGCCTGGTTAGTAGACTACTGGTCTTTAGGGTATTTGGGGAGCAGCCCTCCCTTAGCTAAATTCTACGCTGTGTGTTTTAATGACTCCTAAGCAAATATTTTATAGAAAATCTTTTACAATATCAATTTTATTACTTTGGGTTTCTTCTACCTCATTTCCCCTTGTTGGAGCTATTAAAATATTTTATAAGCTCCAATTTAAAATTCTGTGTCATAGAAGCCTGCACACTCAGGGTCCCCTTGTTTGACCAACTGATAAACTGGCTCTGAGGTCAGAATCACCTGCAGCTTCATGGCCTCCATCTGAGAGGTAATGAACTGGGTCAAACAGTTCAAAATGTGTGATCTTAATGATAAGCATAATATAACTGGAAGGAAGGAACATTAGCCTACATGACCCCCTTACTCTTATATCTTCCATGCTTACAAAACCAGTATAACATGGACGACTTTGCCAATTTTAAGTTTCATTTGAGGATATACTTTGATCCCCTTGAGCCACAGTTGCACAGACTTCTGTGTGTCTCTGAGGCTGAAGCTAAGAAACCAGTTCCTAGGGCAATTAATTTTGAGCTGAAAAATCTTTCATTTTAAGCTAAGACAATTTATTTTCAGACCTATTCTGACCTCAGTGACTTTAATGCCATTGCAAAATGTTTTATTTCTTTTTTTCTTTTCTTAATAGCAAACTTTATTTTCACCAGTATTTCATTGCAACATAATTTCATAGCAGACCTATGCAAAAGATCCCACATCACAAATGTCAGCAAGAGGTTTCACACACTTCTGGGCAGGACATGTGGCTCTGGGGCCCCCTGTGTTGACACCCAAAATTTTATCCCTTGTTTACTAGTACAGAAAGGTGAGATGTCATCATACAAGAATGAAACTGCATGAAGGTAGCAACTGGTCTCAGGTTCAACACCTGCCACCCAGGTGAAATCTCATCTTCTACCTCAGGGTGCTCAGGGTATCTTTGTAAAATGTCAGAATATGTAAATATGCTGCACTTTTTTCTTCAGACATTATAAATGTGGACACTTGGAGAGTTTCGATTCTTCATGAGCCCAAGCAGGGGTATGGCTACTATGGATGGGGAGAACTCAGCACACTAATTCCAAGCTTGGCAACCATCAGCAAACTGGCACCCGCGATTAAACCCGCAGGCATAAATTTCCCAGAGTTGTAGAATCTCATCCCCATGACGTCAGCCAAGGTCCCAGATGTAGCTAGGAAAACCCACATGTTCCTGGGATCCTGAGACAGCTGGTAAGCACCAAGGCCTGCTAGGCTCCCAAAGAAGAGTCCAGCAGCCAGGGATGGCACACTACCTGCTTTTGCATAGCCAATAATCCCACCAGTAGCAACCAGGGCTGCATAGCCAAAGCCGAGATAATGTAAAGGCCACTGTCCTTCTGCATTTTTCAGTCACTTTGGAGACCAACCAGGCCTGCACCCACCACCACCGGAGTCAGAGCCTGGAGGCCTGCACTGGAGAACTAGGGGCTGACTAAGAAGCTAAATGCTCCAAAGTTTCAGATTACACCAGGAATACATTGTGGAGATTTATTCTATAGCCTGATCACTGCAGCTAATACATTATATAATTGAAAATTGCTAAAACTATATATACTTTGACAGATCTCGTCAAACACAGATGCTCATGCATATTAATTAGCTCAGCTGTGGTAATCAAATTGTGATGTATGCATATAACAAAACATTATGTTGTACTTTGGAAATTATACACACATTTTATTTGTCAATTTTACCTCAATAGAGCCATAAAATACTAAATATCTTAAACAGCAGCTGTCTAATTGAACTTAAGGGCCACTCGATAGGAAGGAATTCATGCCTGGCACTTCAAACATAACCATCCTATGACTGATGAGGTCATAGACCATAAAGGAGAACCTACTGCGGCCACTTTCTGAGACCAGTGCAATTCCCAACTGCAGTCTAAACACCTATCCTTATTTTCACAGAAAACCACCATCTAGCGGTGGTTTGAATGAAAATGGCACTATTAGGAAATGTGGCTGTATTGGAAGATGGGAGGGTGGGGGACGGAGGGGTAGGTTTTAAGTTTTCAAATGCTCAAACCAGGCCCAGCATCTTTCTCTCTCTTCCTGCTGCCTGCCAATCCAGATGTAGAACTCTCAGCTACTCTCCAGCACCATGTCTGCCTGCATGCTACCATGCTTCCTGCCATGATGACAATGGACTAACCTTTGAATTGTAAACCACCCCAATTAAATATTTACCTTCATAACACTTTTTCATGGTCATTGCATCTCTTCACAACAATAGAACTTTGACTAGGACACCCCTTATCAAAGAAACTTCTTTTTGCAACAAAGGCCATCCAAGAAATTCACAATTGTTTAAAATGCAGAGAACAACTGACCATAGGGTGTCCATCTCCAACTGGTACATCTACATCACCACCTAAGACTCAGGGAATATCACAGAAGAAAGGGCAAAAAGACTAAGATCCAGAGGACCAGGACATCTGATGTGAGATAACATCTTCCGTATATGACAAGGAGCTGTACCTGTGGAAATTCAAAAATATAGTCTCCTAATCAAGACCTGCAAGTGACAACACCAGATGTCATATCAAAGTGAATGGAGAAGTCTCATAAGTTTGTGAGATACAAGCAATTAATAACTGCTGAGAGATGGAGAATCAGTTCTTATCTAAGGATAAATCCCTAAGAGGCTATCCAACTCCAAATGGTCAGCCCTGAACACATGTACATGTGAAAAACACTAAATGGAACGAGAAGGTTGAATTTATTTATATACACATATAAGAAAAAATAATAAGAAAGAAGAAGTCATGAAGTTGAGAGGAAGTGAGGACATGGAAGTATTTAAAAAGAGAAGAAAGTGGAGTGGAAATACTATAAATACAATACTCCTGTGTGAAATTATCAAAAAGTAATAAAGTAAAAATTTTAAAGTTTAATACGTCATGTTTATAGAACATTTTACAAAATACTTTCATTAATTTTTTGAGAATTTCGTACCTGCCTACAATTATTTTGATCATATTTGCTCCTCACTCTTTCCCTAACTGCTCCCTGACCAACCCTCCACTCACCCAGCCCTTCTCAATTTCACACCCTCTCTCTTTTTAAAAAGCTATAACTCAAAGTCCAATCTATGCTGCCCATAGATTCTTGGGGTGAGCCATCAATTGGGGCTTAAAGAATCTTCTGTCATGAAGTCTGATTATAGACTATTTTTAAATTAGATATTCCATGGAACAAAAAACTTTCATCAAGATGCATTTAACTAATTGTGTCCTGTTAAAAGGCACACCAATTAGTTTTTGCTTGTAGATAAATATATTTATTACAAAATAATACTTTGTGAGATTAGGATACATTTATTTTTATTTTTTGATTTTTCGAGACAGGCTTTCTCTGTGTAGCTTTGTGCCTTTCCTGGAACTCACTCTGTAGCCCAGGCTGGCCTCAAACTCACAGAGATCTGCCTGCCTCTGCCTCATGAGTGCTGGGATTAAAGGTGTGTGCCACCACCACCCAGCTTAGGATACATTTTTTAAAAAGTCAGATAAGCAAGCCACTATGCTGTCCTTAAAACCCTTGCATAAAGGGGGATATGCTGTGGGCTGGTCTGTATGTTAAATTGCTCTGATTGGTCAATAAATAAAACACTGATTGGCCAGTGGCCAGGCAGGAAGTATAAGCGGGACTAACAGAGAGGAGAAATGAAGGAACAGGAAGGCGGAGGGACTCACTGCCAGCCGCCACCATGACAAGCAGCATGTGAAGATGCCAGTAAGCCACGAGCCAAGTGGCAAGGAATAGATTTATGGAAATGGATTAATTTAAGCTATAAGAACAGTTAGCAAGAAGCTTGCCACGGCCATACAGTTTGTAAGCAATATAAGTTTCTGTGTTTACTTGGTTGGGTCTGAGTGGCTGTGGGACTGGCAGGTGACAGAGATTTGTCCTGACTGTGGGCAAGGCACGAAAACTCTAGCTACAGGGATATATAGAGAACTTTAGCCAGATGAGAAGATATGTAAGTAGAAGTAAACCCAGATGAAGAAAGAAGATGGTATCCTAAGCGTAGCTAGGGGTCAGCCATCCACACCTGAGTTTTGGAAGAAACACAATCAGCAAAAGGAGTGGGAAGACTTTGTGGTGGATTAAAGATGACTTCATGCGTGCTCTAAGTTGAGTCAACTGGCCTGGGGAAGCCGGGGGTAGCTAGCCAGAAAAACATCCTGTGTGATGGAGGTCATATATTATTTTAAATTGACAGGAGAGACAGAAATTAATAATAAAGTTGTGTGCTTCTCATTTTGACCTGCCTATGTCAAGTTGGTTGGTGTAGATGTTTAGTTTCCTGGCTGAATAGAGGGATAATCTGGGTTTCTAGAGGTCTGACTGCAGGAAAGGAAATAATCCTTGTAAAGTCAAGTGTGCAGGTCCTGTACATTCAACTTGAACAGTAAGGATAAATAGAACAAAAAAAAAATATTTTGCATGCATACTGACACTTCACAGTAAAGAAGTGAAAAGAAGCACTTATGTACCATTTTAACACAGGATGATAAATTATATGTAAGTTATTAGACAAATAAAAGGGGGCTTGGGCTGGGGGCCATCAGTAAAATGTAAGACAATAAATACATGAGGAAACTAATGGAATATAAAGGTCATTTCTGAAAAGTTTGTTTATGGAGAACAAAATCCCCATCTCCAGTGATGTCATATCTATTGATTAAAGGCATTCTCCTCTTGGTAGTTGCAAAGATTAGAGAACACATAGAGGGAAACATATATTCTTCCTTGTACACACCTGGGAGGATGGAGAGCTCTTTTTCAATTTCCTATCTCTCGGTTGCTTTTAGATCAAAATAATCTCTGTTCCAAAGTAGGATGTTTGTGGGTGGTGTGTTCTGATTCTCCATGGCGATAACAGACTAGCTTCCAGGATCCCTTACTGTAACTAAGGATTGTGTCCCAAGGTAACATTTAGAAACTACTTTGAATCATGATAAACAGGAAAAATACTTAAGAACAAAGACATGCTATGATTTTATCTTAACATTTTATTCACTGTCTTTATCTGTCATGTGCAAGGATGGGGCAGTCATCAAACTGGGGTCTCTGCAGAAAACGCTGAACTAGAGAGCTATTATCAGATGCATGTGGTGGCACACTGTAAAAGCTTAAGACTTGAAAAGCTAGGTAAAGATTGTGTTATAATCCAAATCATGAACTCATGTTTTCCCCAGGTCAGGAGTGAATAAGTATTCAAAACACACTGCCTTAAGTGAGCCAGTGAAATATACTCATCTTTAAATACATTTAGAGTGGAAAGTATTGCTAACTCATTTGCACAGTGGTAGAATCGATTAGACGCTACCATGTGGTGATCATATGAGAAACTGAAGCATTTCTTGCCCTTGGTTTATTTTGTGTTCACAGAGGGGACAACATGTCTCTGAGAGAAGGCACTGGAGCATCCTGACTCATGGTAACCTTCAAAGAGTCAAAAAACAACACGGTAGGCACAGTCTGTCTGCACAATTCAGAGCGCTCCACTGCAGGCCTTTCCCAAGGCCACTAATTAGGAGTGAAGAGTCTCTCCAGCTTTGTATGGATGTTAGCAGAGTACACCTTAATTAGAGAGAGAATACTCTTTCTTTGGGTACATTTCACTTCTTTTTACACATGAAAAAAGTCCCAAAAGGTCTTCTATTGAGTGCATTTCTGTGGCATGAGAGTGTATTTTCCTATACCCTGTGAATATGACATGAAGGGTAGTGATGAAGGGAGAAGCTCTGGGTGAGAGTCACAAGCCCACACAGCTGTTAATAAGTCTTTAAATTTTGTTCTTGAATATTATGTCTGTAGCTCATAACATTCTCTTGCTTTTCTGGTCTCAAGTATCTAGCTTAGTTTGGAGCTAACTGTGCCTGCAACCATAGGAACTTGCTACAGGCTGGCACTCAGTTGCTACTTATAAGCACAAACAAAACAAAACAAAACAAAACAAAAACAGAGATGTGAAGGTCCTGCTAAGAACAAGGGACCTTCAGCATTCCTTACTCCATCTAAGAAGGCTCAACACAATCTAGGAGACTTTGAGGTGCTAGATATGAACAAGAACTAATAGGGAGGTTGTTTAGAGTGACAAGCAGGTCAGACCACTTTGCTCCAGGTTCTCATTCCTGTTGATACAAGAAAGTTTTGTTTTCAAGAGATGATATCTAAGAAAACAGAAACATACATACCAGAAAGTAACCAAGTGACCTATCAAGTGTAGACTCACTGGATTTGGAATGCTGTGTTTATGATTTCAGAGATGTTGGTGGGAAGGAGAATGTTCAATGGAGTCATTTGGTTTGTATCATCTGTGAAAACCAAGTCACATAGTCATGTTTTGAATATATATGTTTCATTGATTGGAAGCTGAGATACATGCTCATTGCAGGCTAATTTGTTCTTACCAGTCTAGATCCACCTTTTGAATGCCACAAATCACTAGTCCTCAGGGACTATGTCATTAATAATGACTTAAAGCTCCTAGAGAGCAGAACATTAGGAAGGACCAAGTAGATTTCCATTCTTGTTAGATAAAAGAGATGGGCAGTTTGTCTCAATAAAGTAAAATAAGAGAGGAAGGTATAACAAGGGAGTGGAGCATTGTCTCCTTACTGCCTGCTATGCTGGGAGACTAGGACCTAAAAAGCTGAACCATGATGGGTATGTGAAAGAGGAAGACTAGAAGCCCTTGCCTTCCTAGAACAGAGTGAACAGGCCCAGGAAGTACAATTGTGAGCAGGGGCTATAAGAGGACATAACACCAACACTGCCAGGTTATATATTTTGGAAAATCGTTCCTGATTTCTAAGTCCACTTTTATTCTTGGGAATACTTTATTCTTTTTTAATAAACTGTTTGTTTTTATTAAATACCTGTCTTAGTTAATGTTATATTACTATGAAGAGATACCATAACCAAGGAAACATAAAATAAAGCATTTAATTGGGGGTTGGTTATAATCTCAGCGGATGAGTCCATGACCATCATGGTGGGAAGCATGGCAGCAGGCAGGCAGGCATGGAACTAGAGCGGTGTCTGAGAACTTACATCTCAGAGAGTAAGAGATTGAACCTGGGTTAGGCTTGTGAAACCACAAAGCCCATCCACGGTGACACATGTCCTCCAGCAAGGATACACCTTGTAATTCTCCCTAAACAATTCCACTTACTAGAGACTGAGCACTCAAACATATGAGCCTATGGGAAATATTCTCATCCAAACACCACACTATCTAACTTGAAAGGCAGGGCTTTACATCTCCTTCTAGTGGCTGCAGGAATTTCCCCTCATCTATACTACCTTGTTTATCATAGATGAGTAAGATTGTCCTTGAGCTTCCTTTGGGTCTAAACACTGTCATTAATGAGACTAAGAAATCCCAAAGAGAACCTCTTCCCCAGTAACACTGACTGGAAATGTTTTCTCAAGGTTAAGCAAAATCTATAGGTGGTCATTGTTTTGGATTAGCATTTCCCATTGTGTTCCAACAGATTAGACCAATTCCAAATGGGGCTGTGCATGATTTTAATGTTAACAGCCCATCCAAAGTCTACATGTTGAAGCTTAATAACTGATACATATGATAGCCTTAAGAAAAGAGAATGGTGTCACAAAGCCCAAGCCTTAGTAGGGACCTAAGGCTGTTACAAAGGATGCTTCAAAATCCCTTTGGCTTCAAGTGCTTCTGCTCTCCTGCCATGAGCATACAGAGAGCAGTCTTCACCAATACCAGTGCCAGCACTTTCTAACCTCCATTCTGTGAGAAATATATTTTTGTTCTTTATAAATTTCCCAGTCTCTGGTATTTTGTTATAGCAGTACAAACAGATTAAAGCAGGTACTCATACTAATTCCTATATAATCACATGGGCTGATTTTGTTTGTGTTTTTTTATGGTAATCATGTAGAAGGGGCCTTGTCTAGCTGACAGAACTGACAAGTTCTGTCTTCTCTAACTCCATAAGTAAAACAAATTTGAAATGATAACCTACTGTCATAGAAGAAGGGTTGAAAGGGTTGATCACAGCAAATCAACCCTTTCATTCTAAGAAGATGTCCTTCTCTGCTTAGCTTGTTCTGTTATAAGATTGTCCAATCCAGAACTGCAAGTAAAGGCAAAAGAGAGCTTTATACTAATCTCACTGTAATTTTCATTGGATAGTTACTGTGCATCTTGTCACTGTTAGCACTTAGCCTGCTAAAGTCTTTCATGTGTGAGCTCACTAGATCTGCAAATGGTCCTGAGCACTACCCAAGGCAGGTAATGCTGTCCCTCCCTTGGGGTTCATGCAATTAGGGGCAAGAGAACCTACAAGGTCAGCCCAAGGGATTTGTCTGTAGCAGGACAAAGGCTGCAACTCAAGTCATCTAAAAGTAAGCATGCAGTATTTTCTTCCATCTGATTTCAAAGAGTTTTTTTTTTTTTGGGTGGGGGGTTCTTTCTCATGTGACAATAAAATTTCAGTTTTCAGTCTTAAAATCTAGTGTAGAGAGAAGTATTTGTGGAAAATATGTTTACTCTATGGATCATTTATTCTTTTCAAGACTGTGGACTATAATATTTCAAGCTTTTCATAATAAAAATGCTGTTGATATCTCAGTTTTTTAAAAAAAATATATCCCCTGCAATGAAAAAATGCTTTTAGTAAATTATTTAAACCAAATGAAATCCAGAAGCTTATTAGCATAGTAAATAGTCGATTCTGTTCTACTTATTTTTGTAAAAATAACCATTTTAGGACAACAAATTGATCATATAACTGACTGTTTCAACTCAGTTACTACTTGGTAGAAAAAAGCTAATTTAATATTATAATTGTTCTTTGATGCATCAACAATGAGTCTAAATACTTTAAAAATATGATGGCTTGGTAAGTTCATAGGAAGCCAAAAAATAATGGAGGAGAGGAATCTCAGGATATTATAGTGTTTCTGGTGGAGGGAGCTAAGGTCTGGTGGAGAGCTCTAAGACACAAAGTAGCCCAACTCTATTTATAGATACATCCATGGATACTTCTCTAGACTCATGTTTCCAGATTTAAAGACATGAGAGGAATGTGCAGATCAACCAAGACCAAATGAGGGAAGCAAAGCTCTGCCTACTCAGCTCTTACTGTTCACTAGCATGTTCAAAACGGAACTCCTGGTATTCTCGCACATCTCATCTTGCTCTACACTTATCTCCTAAGCAATTAGAAATCCCTTTTATTGGTGAATTTCTTTTGACTTTTCTTTCTCTTACACTCTATCTGGTGTCTGTCCACAAATGCTGTGATTAAACACATCAAAAATGTTCTCATACCTTATCTCACTTGTCACCACCTCTGAGTATATCTGTGCCTGATGATTCCAAGTTTCCAAACTGGTCTCTTTTCCTATTCTTGCCTCCTCCATAGCTTCTCAAGTTACTGTCAGAAGCATCCAGTTAGAGCATAATTTAGTCTTCTAGAAATCCCCCAAATGTTTCCCTTTTCATGAGTGGGAAAAGCCAGAATACTCGCTATGTACCACAAGTTCTCCATGATCAGCTTTCTGTCCCTCTGCTCAAGCTACATGGTCTCTATATAATTCCTCACAGACTCCAAGCATAGCCTTGCCCCCCACTTCTGTTTCCACTTCCATTCCCAACCTGCATGCTACCTTCACTACCTTTCAGTCTGTCACACTAATCATGGGTCCTCACCACTTCATCTGAACTTTTGGCATTCTCTCTCATTATTTTATATTTCCATTTTTCTCCTAAATTATTTTTATCAACATTATAAAAATTCTGTATTTTATTTATTTACCTTGTTTCTTTTTATTCCTCAGCATGATACAGGCTGCCAATTTGTTTTATTCACTGCTAGATTCCTAGAAACTAAATAATGCCTAGGTTGCATGGACATTCTATACATATTCCAAAAATAAGTAATTCAATGAGATAATAGCAAAGCAATAACAACACAGCAATACTATTGTACAGAGAAACTTAGAATTTAAAAAATTATCAAACATTTCCAAATCTTCCTGTAAGTCAGATCTCACCTCCCTTCACAGATGAGGAGAGGATGCTCAGTCACTGAAGTCACTTGCCTTAAGTACCTGTGTGGGCACCGTCAGCCTTTATGCTGTCCAATGCTCATGCCAAGAGCTCTACCTATCCTTAATATATCTTAATATATCTTTCCAGTGATATCACTTACATCCTGATTATTCCATCACAATTTCTAAACTATATACTGACAACAATGGCTCCTTATAGAACTTCAGCTTCCTTACTCTCTCTATTCTCTTATCTGAGGTTCACACTATCTCCAAAATTATATTCTAAATCTAAAATCGTGATTATTACACTGCCATGATTTAAAAAAAAAAACAAACACTTTTCTGGATTGCTGCTGGCTCTGTAGCTGGAGTCCCACTGTCTCTGATCCCAGGGGCAGAAGGTGAATAGACACAGAACCAAACAGCACGGGCTCTGGTAGATTGTAAGCAATCTCCTTTATTAAACAAAGGACTGAGGTATTTATGTGTGAACTTTTTGGTGGGCTCTGCTTCCAGCTGCCGTGGTGTTTTCTGGTTGGCTCTGGGTCGTATATCAGCAGTGGTCATCTTGAGGGTCCAGTTTCAGGGTCCTCTGGGTCAGGATACTACTGTCCATGTCAGAGTTCTTTGTTTGCTTAAGGCATGGCCAAGTGTTTTCAGCCTTACCTGCCTCACTGGATCTCTCACTTAAGATTTGTTCAACATTCAAAATTCAGATGTAGTCTATCTTTATAGCCAGCTTAAAATTGTACACTCACATCCCCCAGCTCTCTGGAACTCTCTCTGCTCCAGTCCCAAGCCCCTACTTCTGTGCCTCCTTGTCTTTCTTTTTTTTTTTTTTTTTTTTTTTTTTTTTTGGTTTTTCGAGACAGGGTTTCTCTATGTAGCTTTGTGCCTTTCCTGGGACTCACTTGGTAGTCCAGGCTGGCCTCGAACTCACAGAGATCCGCCTGGCTCTGCCTCCCGAGTGCTGGGATTAAAGGCGTGCGCCACCACCGCCCGGCATCTCCTTGTCTTTCTTCATCTGCATGGCCTGAAGTCATTCTCCACTGTATTGTGTTCTTACAAGACTGTTCATGGAACTTCTCAGCATATCCTTTGTCAGAACTACTATTTGACTCTGTTATGTTTATCTCACCTTCAACTTGTTAGGATGAGTTCTGATCCTTCCACAGATGTCTACATCATTGATCACTGAGACTATCTTTTCCTCTTCTCTCTCACATTATATACTACAAGGCCCCCAAAAATGTGCTAAATAAACATTTACTGAATTAAAGTGAATAGAGTTCTGTAATAGGAAAGGTAGGTTCCTAGGTTCTCATTGTCTGACACAAAGTGCCTGAACAAAACCAGAAAAGCAAATTTAAGACTTGCAATTAGCTTAGTATATGTTTTTCCACTTTTAATAAAGATGAGAACAATAAAAACCTACCCTCATTCTGCCTAATGGTTGGCTTATAAAGACAGTAGATTGTCAGATTATACAAGATTCTCAGGAAAAAAAAAACAAGAAATAAAAACAAAAAAAACAAAACAAACAACAACAACAAAAAAAAAAAAAACACTAATTGCAACCAGGAGAGTTCTTTGTGTTTCTGGAGGTTCATAGGCCTCGTTTTTCTCTCCTAAATGGCCGTACTTTGAAAAGCACCTGCCCAAGAGAGGATCCTCAATGGCAAAATTTCCATATTCCTTTCCCACTCATTTTGTGATTTCTACCATTCTCTTTTTTACAAGTATTTTCTCTTTACTTCTTAAGGTAAAATGCAACATCATTAGGTGGTGTGTGTGTGTGTGTGTGTGTGTGTGTGTGTGTGTGTGTGTGTGTATGGAAATGGCTGACCTTATTTTTCATATTTGACAAACCCTAATATCTTACAGTACTAGTTTTAGACAGTATTAATCTTGTATTCATACAAGAACTGAAGCTTAAAGAAAAATTTACTTGCTCTCTGGCATTTTAATGATGTATTTCTATGCTAATCAAATCCAAGATTTGACAGGCTATGAAATATTTGTCTTTCAAGGTGACCTTTAGCTTAACTTCTTTATAGCAAGCCATGAGAGACTAATTATTCACCAAGCAGGAAATTCAAACTTTTCTCTAATATTGTCAGTCAAGCATCAGCTAGACTCTGTTAGTCTAATTAAGTACTAACTTGCTAAGTCTAGAAGTTGAACTAGTCATATATTATTTCTTCTCTGCATGCATAAGCCTCTGCATGGAGATACAAATTCAGGAACTGTGTCTAAACTAAGTCTGCTTTCTATGGTTACAAAATCAAATCTCATTTTCAAGCTTCTCACATATAGGCTCCTAAATTCAAACTGTGCATCATAATCAGGTTGTACCAGACAATTTGATATTTAAAGATTTGGGCTTAAAATACACTAATGGACTCTGATGACTGAAGGTCAAGCCTTGGTGCCAGGTAGAACTCATTCTGAGAGACTGTAGTCAGGGAGAGTCAGCCCTGTGCGCCTGCCAACACAGAAGACCTAGCACTCATGGCAGGACAGGGTAACGCTTTGTGAGCTTGTAGTTTTTCATGCTGCCTGCCTTGTGGTAGACGTGAAGAAGATGAGGAGAGAGGAGGAAAAAGGAAAATGAGAATGGAAAGAGGAAGAAAGGGAGAAGACCGGTAAGCCTTATAATGGGATCTATGGCTATAGAAATATTTCCAGCTCACATGAGCTCCTATGCCCAAAGTTCCTTTTTGTCTGAGTTGCTCGAATTTGAGAGGGATTTCCCCAATGGAAACAATGTCATCAGTGAGACTTGGCATTCTAAGACACCCTTTTGAATGTAACTGCTCCTAAGAATGAGAATGTTTTGGTCTTTGGGGCTAGAGAGATGGCTCAGTGTTTAGGGCACATACTGTTCTTCCAGAGGACCCAAGTTCAACTTCCAGCACCACTGCTAGGCAGCTCACAGCTACCTGTAATTCCAGCTCCAGAGGAATCTGACATCTCTGGCCTCATGGGACACCTGTCATGTACACACACACACACACACACACACACACACACACACACACACGCACACACACGCACACACGCACATGCACACACACACACAATAATAATAATAATAATAATAATAATAATAATAATAATAATAAAATTTAAAAAGGTTCTCTGTTAAAGTTACCTGTTTGGGAAACAACACTTGATTTCCTTCTGGGTAGGGAACAAGAGGAACCAGCTCCTTCAAGCCAAAAGAGGGTGAAAACTCAGACTCAAATCCACTGAAGAATCAGCAAAGGTAGATTTAGAAATTGGGAGTCCCCTGGTCCTCATAAGAAAATACAGGAAAGAAGTGGAGTGTGCAGATTACACTGATGCTCAGTTTGGGAGTACAGCTAAGAAACAAAGCATGGCGCACAGGTTCAGTCTGTTCTGTGCTTTTCTGTCTGTTGCTCAGTAGTCACCATAAAGTCTAGCCCATCTAGAATATGGGTGGTACACCCTGTAAGATGGGAGACAGAAATCAATAAAAGAGAGAGTGTAAAGAAGTCCCAAGGGTAAAGGTATTCTCTCTCTCTCTCTCTCTCTCTCTCTCTCTCTCTCTCTCTCTCTCTCTCTCTCTCTCTCTCTGCTTCCTGGACACCATGAGATGTGTAAACTATATATCTGTGTGATTGTACACTTGGCCATTCAGGTGCACATACACACGTAAATGTGTGTATATGTTGATGTCAACACCTCACACTGTTGTTATTTTATTTTATTTTTTATGTATGGATGCTTTGCCTGTGTGTATGTCTGTGTATCACATACAAGCCTGGTGCCAGGAGAGGGCATTAGATCCTGTATAACTAGAGTTACAGTGGTTGTGAGCCACAAAATGGGTACTGGGAATGGAACCTGAGTCCTCTGAAGGAGCAGCTGGTGCTGTTGACTGTGGAGCCATCTATCCAATCCTGATTTAATTTTTTATTTATTTTTATTTTTGTAAGTCTATGAATTTGTGTGTGTGCCCATGGGACAGGCCCATAGGGTCGAGGAAATTGGCTTAAACCAGTTGCTGAAGCATGCACATACATAACATACATTCTTATGAGCCAACCTAGAGTTTGCCTGTGGGCCTAGCAATAGGCACTGTCCAGAGTTGCTGGTCCTGTGGAGTCTGCCTGAGGGCCTAGCAACAGGTGCTGTCAGAGCTCCTGATTGTGCCCAGCCAATGAGGGATGCCACCCAATGTCACCAGATCAGGACACAGCCTGGGTACTTGAAGGAAGGTATATAAGGCTTTCCTCATTACTGAATAAAGGAGTCTGCTGTTTGTCTTTTTGCCTGATTCCTAGTGTTTGATGACACCCCTTCTCACCCCCTCCCCTGAAGGAGCCACTAGGACCCAGCAACACCCACGTGTGCAGATCCCCATAGCAGCCAGAAGAGAATATTGGATCCTCTGGAGCTAGAGTTACAGGCACTTATGAGTCACCAGGTGAGGTTACTGGGAACTGATTTCAGGTCCTCTGCAAAATCTCGTAACTACTGAACCATCCTCCTAGCCCTTTCGTTTTTCTATTTCATAATTTCATTTTTCTTTATGGCTTAATAATGTGTGAATGTCTAAAAATATCTAGTGTTTTTCAATTATAAACCAAAAAAGGTATATCTTGGTAATATGGTAACCAACTATCTTATTTCTTCATACTGATTTTCTTTATACTGACTCATTTCTTCATACCAATTTTTTTTTTTTTTTTTTTTCCGAGACAGGGTTTCTCTGTGTAGCTTTGCGCCTTTTCCTGGAACTCACTTGGTAGCCCAGGCTGGCCTTGAACTCACAGAGATCCGCCTGGCTCTGCTTCCCGAGTGCTGGGATTAAAGGCGTGCGCCACCACCGCCCGGCTCTTCATACCAATTTTTATAGTTATATAAGTGTAGCCCACAAGAAGTGAATAAAAATTTCTCCTCATTTACTTTCTTGATGAGAACCATTCTGAAGATAAATGGAATTTTCAAGTAACTTTAATTTTCATTTCTCTGATAGTTAAGGAATCTGAGCACTTTTATTTAAGTATTTATTGGGTCATCTGTATTTCTTCCTCTGAAACTGTCTATAAAGCTTGTTAGCCTACTTATTAACTAGATAATTTGGCTTTTTGATGCCTAATTTTTGGAGTTCTTTATGTATTAAATATACTAATCTCCTTTAGGCTTTCTTCAGTCTGGCGATTATTTGCATTTTCTGCAGTAGCTTTTCATTTCATGTAAGCCCTTTTGTTGGCTCTTGGTTTATTTCCTGTAGTGTTGGAGTCTGTTTCAGAAATTCTTTGTCTGTACCCAGATCTCTAAGTGTTTGCCTATGCCTTCCTTTAGCAGTTTCTGAGTTAGGATCTTAAGGCCTTTGATATATTTTAATTGATTTTTAGGGTGGGAGATATCAATATACATTCATTCTTCTACATGTGGTTTTCCAAGCATTGAGGCTTTCTTTTCTCATATGCTTGTATTTTGCTTATTTTTAAATTTCATATATGTGTACTAAATTTACGTCATTCCACTTCTCCTTCTCCTCCCTCTAAATCCCCTTGTCCCCTCACAACTCCTTCTCAAATTCATGGTCGCTTTGCCTTTATTATTGTTACATATATATTCATATATACATATATATGTATGTATATATAACCCCCTGAATTAATTTAGTGTTGTTTAAATGTATGTGTTTTTATATCTGGCCACAAGGTTTTGGATAATCAATTAGAATCCTCATCACTGGGGGAAGTAGTCATTAATTGCCTGTAGCCTTTCATCTATGGATGACACAGGCATGTCAACTAGTGTTTGTCATTGTTTGGGTATGGTTTAAGCAGTCATACCATTGAAATGTCATGGGTTTAGCTTCCCTGTCATATAGAGAGACCCAATCTTACATCAGATATCCTGGGCCTCTGGCTCTTACAATTGCTCTTCTACAATGAGCCATAGGTGTAGGTTTGTGTTGCTGATTCTGTTCTCTGTATTTTGACTAGTCATGACTTTCTGCAACGGCCTCTTTCTACCACAAAATCAAAACCATCTTTGATGTTGAAGGGTGAGAGCTACTCTTATATGTGGTCATAAGGATAAGTACTTAGAATAAAGTTAGAAAGTATAATGGTTTAGGTAATTGCAGTAGTAAGCTCTCTTCTAGATTCCATTGTCTCACCAGCCATGAGTAGTTGGCTAGGTTTATAGTATCAGGTATATATTCCCTCATCATGAGTGAGTCTTAAGTCAAATTAGACAGTTATTGGTTACTCCAAAGAGATAAGTGCCACTGTTATACCTTTGGGGATATTTTCCCATGATGGCTATTGTGTTTCTTGGCATCATAGTTTGGTAGGCATACTGACTGCTTTTCTCTCCTGGTACTCTCTCTCCTCTTTTTTGTTCTATTCTAGCTTTCTAACAACAGCATAAATGTTCACCCATATTAGTGACAATTTTCTGAGTTTAAAAGTATAACACTAATCATTTACAAATATACCCTTATGAATACATTGAAAAAGAAAAGCAAATATTTCTGCTCTCTGGGTATCACTTAACTCAATGCACTGATGACAAAAAACAACCACACAGAGAATTAAATGATTAATCCATGTCAAAGATCTCACATACTTGAAACTTGGGATTGCATCCCTATCATGTACTAAAATATTTCAGAAGAACCTCTTCTAACATGCATCCTTTAGTTAAGATTTTACTATTTGCTATAGAAAAACATCATAGTTTATGAGAAAATATATGAAGTGTGGAATTCCAGAAAATACCTCATTGATCATAAGAATAATAATTTGTACTTCCCTCCTTGAGAAAAAATGTTTGAGTCTTGAAACAAAAAAAAAGAAATGTTACTTAAGATGAGTGTCAAGTTCTCAGAAAGTCTTTGTCTTTTAAAAGAACATCTCTCCTGTTTGTTCTGTACAGTAAATACAATAGACAGGAAAGTTACTCAGAACTCAGTAGTCTCCTTCCCTATATATATGATGTTAAGGTATCCAAATAATGCTAAGCCAAAGTGATGCCTCTCTGCTTCATTTTTACTTCCAATTTCAAGTTAAGGTACAGCAGTGAAAGCATGACAATAAACTAAAAGATAAGTGAGACTTCTTCAAACTAAGAACTGGTGTGCATTCAGAGATAGTATCAAGAAAACGAAATGGTAACATACAGAACAGAATAGAATGTTTGCAAATCATACATTTGAATAAGGTTCAGAATCTTGAATATATTTCCTTACAAAGGAAGGAAATAATAATCACAAATGTCAACCCAATAGAGACAAAAGATTTGCATGGATATTTCCACAAACAACATGTAGCAAAGGCCAAAAGATACACAAATAGATACTTTAATATCACTGGTCATTACGGTAAGGAAATCAAACACAATATCATAACACTCCACATTTACTAAATAGATAGGCAATAAGCAGTTTTGGCTAGCATGTGAAACAATATGGCACAACCTCTTTGTAAAACAGTCTGATAACTTCTCAAATGGTTAAATATAGAGCACCTAATCTACTCATTTTTACACAAATGAAATTACTTTCATATAAGAACTAGTACATGGCCGGGCGGTGGTGGCGCACGCCTTTAATCCCAGCACTCGGGAGGCAGAGCCAGGTGGATCTCTGTGAGTTCGAGGCCAGCCTGGGCTACCAAGTGAGTCCCAGGAAAGGCGCAAAGCTACACAGAGAAACCCTGTCTCAAGAAACAAAAAAAAAAAAAAAAAAAAAAAAGAACTAGTACATTTTTCATAATAGCCAAATATAGAAAATAGTCAAATGTTATTTGGGTTCATTTTTGTTGCTAAAACAAAACAAAACAAAACAATAAAACAAAGACCAAGAGACTTGTTTGATACAGATGATTATTTGGCATTAGACATGAAAACTGGTAAGTCCAAGAACCTGGTACTGACATCTAGTAATGGATTTCTTACCGAATCAAAACATACATAGGGTATTGCCCAGTGACAACAAGAAAACTTCATTTTTAATGCTAAGCCATTCTCTCAATAATCCATTTACTAATCTCTTAGTCAACTAATAGAAAATCCATTCATGTGGACTAAGCTGACTTGGCCCAGTTCGCTCACAAATATCTCACCTAAAATCTTCTATTAACATGTGACTTTAAGGATTTGTAGTAATTGTAGTAAGTAACCATCAACAGATGAGTGGGTAAATGTACCATAGTACAGTGGAATACCTTTCAGTCATAGAAAGGTATTGGAATAAGCCTTGAACAATTCTGACAGATTCTGACTAAGGTCCTCTGTTGAAACTTCAGCCCCTTCTCTGTCACTGCCATTGCCTAAGTCTGTCATCCACTATTTCTCACATCCTGATAGCTGGCACAATGTAGGAGTCCAGATCTAACCTGTTGAAGGGTTCTTGGGGGAGGAGAGAGTAATGAAGTATTAGAAATATAGGCAGAGATGATAAGAAAGACAGAGATACAGGGTAGCTTTGGGAGGGCCCTGGGTCAATACCCAGCCACCCAGAGCATTATTCTAATGGGCTTTTTATTCATCACCAAGGGAAGAGGCAAAAGATCTCCTTCTTTCAAGATCAAAGCACAACATACATCCAAGTATAGGCCCTTCAAAAACACCTGGTAACCTCTAAAGATAAAATGACCTTCTATGGACAAACATTTCATGGAGGGAGCAATTCCAGGCATGCACATAGCACCCTGTAGCTGCATTTATCTTGCCACTCCTCAATCTTTTATAAAAGCTTTTATAAAAGTATCCTCATCCCCCTTCTCAGACACTCCCTTTCTCAATGGGAGAGTATTACCTCCTTGCTCCTTTGAAATAAGAATCCTATCTATTGAAGTCTAACTGATCTCTTTCTCTATTCTGTCTCTTTAAGCTATCTCAGAAATCTAATGTAAAATAATGAGGACAGGCCCCTGTGGGTTCCCACTTGGGTTCTCTGAGTTGCTATAAAGATTAATTTAAACTAGAGATATTTAAGACTCAACAAATACTGAAAGAAGGATTTGTGAGACATATATCTATCATTCACACTAGAAGCCAAATATTCAGAGAGTCAGGCTTCCATTACTATAGCTTAAGTCTCAGAAGCCCATGGATTAAAGGTTTCATCTCTAGATGCAGCATTTAGATTAGGTTAATGGAGTTGTTTAGTCCCTCTGAGTGTGCTGCTGACAGAAATAATAGAACCTTGCAATAGTTACTTTTTTCATTATGTTTGCTTACCTGACAAAAATAACAAGGAAGAACTTATTTCAGTCCAGGGTTTCTGACTACAATCCATTGTGATTCTTAGTTTTTATGTCAACAGGACACAAGATAGGATCATCTCAAAGAAAGAATCTTAATTGAGAAAATGCCTCTGTAAAATCAGCCTATAGGCAAGCCTGTGGGGCATTTTCTTGATTGATAGTTGGTGTGGGAAAGTCCAGCCCACTATAGGTGGAACTCAAGGTAGGAGTCTGGGGTCAAGAGCTGAAGCAGAGACCATGGAGGAATGCTGCTTACTGGCTTGCTCAATTTTCTTTCTCCTTTCTTTCTTTCTTTCTTTCTTTCTGGAATGCTGCTTACTGGCTTGCTCAATTTTCTTTCTCCTTTCTTTCTTTCTTTCTTTCTTTCTTTCTTTCTTTCTTTCTTTCTTTCTAACTTACTTCCCTTCCTTCCTTACTTCTTCATTTTCCTCAATCCTTCTTGGATTTTATAGATGATTCCTGGATGGTATAAAAGAAAGTAAGCTGAGAAAACCACGTGGAGCAAGTCAGTAGGCAGTATTCTTCCATTGCCTTTGCTTCAGTTCCTTCCTCAAGGTTCCTGGCTTGTGTTCCTGCCCTGACTCCATGGATGTTAGACTACACTTTGTAAGATGAAATACTTCCTCTTCTCTGAAAGTTGATTGTGGTCATGATGTTTTATTACAGCAAGAGAAACCATAATTAAGATACAAACTAAGGTCATCTGAACAAGGAACCTCAATGCTTCTGTCTGACTTGTCTGTAGGCATGCACATCTATGGGACATTTTTTAAGTTAATGATAGATGTAGAAGGGCCCAGCTTACCATAGAAAGATGGGGTGGCATTGGATAAGAAGATAAGCTAAGGGGCTGGGCATGGTGGTGCACTTTTGATCCCAGAATTCTGGAAACACAGGCAGGCAGCTCTCTGTGAATTTAAGGCCAACCTGGTCTACATACTGAGTTTGAGGCCAGTAGGGTTATATAGAGAGACCATGTCTCAATAAAAATCAAGAAGGAAGTATTATAATTTAAACAACAATGGACCAAGGCAGACAAACACACCATATGACAGGGCTCATGTGGAGGGTTTATTGGAAGAGTGGGGGAGAATGAGGAGAAGGGGGTGCAGAGTGGCTTCTGGAGATGAGAAGCAGTGGGAAGGGAGAGGAAGAGATAGGAAGGGGCTTGCTGATGATGCATTCTGCCAGGTCCCCAAGGAGCAGGCCAGGTAATGCCTGAATGCTAACATTCCTCCCTTTTGGTTATTGTAAAATGGTGAGGAGTTAGAAGAGGATAGTAAGTGGGGTGGGAATGAGGTGCCTGGAGTTCTCAAGACTGCTTCCTGCTGACTTAGGAGGTGTCAGTCATCTTTTAGGGATCTGAGAAAGCTGGGGTACTGGCCATGTCCTGGAGTAGCTGGTTGTTTTGCTGTTGTCTGGGCTCTGTGGAACTGACATTGCTTGGACCTGGCAAGATGCTGGCAGGACAGAGGATAAAGTTATGTTTAAGAAAGAAAATTTTTCCTTACGTCCTGGTAATTGGGTAGGGGGGGGTCCCAAAGTGTGGGAAAGGTGCATGGGGGGCTTAGGCTGTTGATTGGCAGCACTTAATTGAGGGGTGCATTTGACCTGTTTGAGGTGGATCCAAGTCAACTCCATGGAGCTTACAAGAATTCTTTGAGTTTGTGAAAAGATAAGTTAACATTAACATTCCCACTGTTTATAATCTGTACTGAAATTTACATTGTAGAAATTCACACCTTTGAGTCATAAAGGGCCCAGAAATGATTCTGGTTGGAAGCATTGACACTCTTTCTACCCAGAAAACTGTGATAGATGTTTTTGACACAATGAAAAGAACCTTTTAAGTCTATAGTTAGAAGACAACCAAAGGGAATTTAAAATCCTGAATTTGTGGCTATGATTGTACAGTGGTATTATGGTGTTTAGTACTCTGCCAGAGCTGGACTAGTAGTTATTAGAATTCCACCAGTTAATGTTAAAGTTATGAACAGTAGCATAGAAAGATTGGAGTCTGGAACATGTTTCATTCTTTTATACATCTCAAATTACTTTCTCTTTAACACCACTTAAACCTTTTTATCCTCAGACCTTTATAACTTGCATTTACATACCTTAAGTCACTTTCTTAGACCCTAAAACATTCTTACATCCTCAGATCTTAAGTTTTCATATCCTCACATAAACTTTACACCTTGAAACACTTTCTTTTTATCTAATTCACCAGGAGATAGAGGTGACTGACCATTGAGAGCAGTCACTGCAAAGTGAGTTCCTTTAAATAAAAGAATGGTAAAAGTTACATTGAAATCTGTCTTGTGAGTTTATCTCTTTTTTGAGTCTGGTAGCAAGGTAAGCTGTGTCTAGACTTAGTATTAGCTCTAGGAGAGTAAGTCCTGTGACCTGAATTTTACACAGAGGGCTGAGAAAGCAGCTGAAGCCTTGATTTGCTGCTGTTAAATTAACAAAGCTACTGCTAGCCTAGTCTTCAAACAGCATCAGAGTTCTGAGAAGGATAAATTTTATCTGAGTTAGCAATTAAAAATGACAGAGACTTACCTGCTGTCTACCTAGACAGCCACCCCAGGGTCCTCCATGGACATTGATGGCAGAGGTCCAAGGGCAACTTCAGTCTTTGACTGCCAGGCCCAGAAGATCTAACAGACTCTCCTGTGGAATAGGAACGTGTAGGGGACCAGGACCAGCCTACCTTGTCTGGACAACTTGAAGCAGTCAATTCCCCAGGGTCCTGTTGTCCACAAGTCTGGAGAGGGTCTTGGCAGCAGTTGAGGTGAAAGACAGTTTTTGTTCAGGGGTTGGCATTGCCACCTTTGAAGCAAGTTCTGGGTGAAGGTTCTGTGCCCATTCATCCTCTTTGGAGGAAATAGGGGTGCTACCAGGAGCTATCTCTCACAAAAAGTTTTTTAATTAAACATTTTAAATGCCATATTCTGAAGATCTCTGAGCATTTGAGGAGTGTCTGCCTATTAGGTATAGCTGAATAGACAAACTTCGTTTACTTGTTTTAAACTTAACTTTGAAAACATATACTAAATTAGTAAGTAAGGCTTATCCCTGTAATTGATTATATCAGTACTTAGCATGACTACAATTAAAGAACTTGGTCATTTGTAAGGATGACTGACTATTTATTTGTCTTCCCTAACAGTCTTCAATAAGTTAGCAGCTTTCATAAAACTAAGACTTTGAATTCCATTCCTGTCAAGTTTAGCCTTAAAAATAGTGATTTTGAATTGAAACTTTTCTAGTATCAAAACAAAACCTTTTAATCATAGATAATGGGCTCAGTAAAGAAACCCACATATCCATTCCATGGGTAGAAACAGAACAAGTCTGTACCAAGCTGTTATGGCTGTATCCTAGGGAGGCAAGGAAAAGTGACAAGGGAAAAATCCCAGGGTGAAATAGGAACAGGAGAAAGGGTAAGTTGGGGTGTGGCCCATGAGCAAGGACTAAGGAATGACAGAGGCCAGTATTGCCCCTGACAAGCCATGGGGGCCTCTGCCCAAATGCCCAACTCTTGGAAAGTACCCTCTTGGGAGATCAGGCATTCCATTATAAAAGATACCTTATTTATCAAATATCTTATTTATCAAACACATGCTACCACTCATTTAAATTCTCCAGAAGCTTGGTGTTGAACACTTGGCTAAGTTGTAAGGACTTAGATGTAAATCTCTAGATTAGCTCTTATTAATCTAAATAGATCTTTATAACCTTAAATTTTTATCATCATATAGAGTAAATTCTAAACCAGAGTTGAATCAACTATACAGTATGTTGTAACAAATCTAACCATGTATTATTATCATCATACAAAAGTCCATACCAACCCAAAATATTAGAGACTTGTTGCTTCCTTAGAAGCAACTTCTAGAAGGAGATGCAATGAACAGACAGCTCATTAGGACTAAGAAATGTACTCTTTAACCTTAGTAAAAGATGGCTGCAAGTGACGTGGTTGCCTACATCATGATGAGATCACCAGCCAAGATGGAGGAGAGCCACATGGTTGCTGTTTAAAACATGTTTTTCTAAACAACAGTTACATGCACATATATACACAGTTGAATCTAAGTTACATACACATACACACAGAGTTAAAGCTAGCTTACATTCAGACATATAGAGTTAAATCCAAGTCACATAGGTGTACACACAGACACACATAAACATCTTAAACAGGAGTTGAATAAAATAAAAGAAAGGGAAAACCAGTGTGTGCTAAGCAAGATGAAGCTGGCTTCTCCATCTCTGACTCCCACATTGCAGCAGACCTAGGCAGGACATTTAGAGAAGGGAGAGAAGACAGACACAAGCAGGTTTTGGAGCAAAGTAAAAGAAAGTGGAGGATTCTTCCTTGGTTATCCAACTGCCTGGTCCAAGGAAGACTGAGGCCAGACTCACATCCAATTACCAGTATTGAATGGAAGGCAAAGCCATTGGTGAACAAGAAAGAGGATTTGCTGCAGATAGAAGAGAGCGGATCTGGAGAGGTGGAGCAGGTGGGTAGGGCCTTAGTGTGAAGTAGGTACCTTTAGCAGGCTCTGCCAAGGTATGCCACTAAACACACACACCACACACAACAGAGTTAGTGCAAGAGGTTTATCGGGAGGACAAGAGCAAAAGAGTGACAGAATGAAAGGCTGCACTGGAGTGGGGACCTGAGAGAGGCAGGCGGACATGGGAAAGAGAAGCAAGAGAGAAAAGAGTCAAGAGAGGAAATTAGAGACAAAGAGGAATAAGAGACAAGGCAAGGAGAATAAGCTCTGCGTGGTAGCTCACATGCCATATAGCTGGTGGTAGAAAGGGACATGGCAACAGGTGATTATGTAACTGCTTTGGCAGAGGTGGCAGAAACCAACACCGGAGTTCTTTAATGAAAGAAGCAGAGTTAGACATATAAGACTCCAGTTTTCTTTCTCTGTTTGAGAGTTCACTTAATGAAAGGGGAAATGAAGCTTAACAGGCTGAATAGCTAGCAGGAGCTGAGTAGAGGAACAGGAAGAAAGAATAGAGAGAGGGCTTAGAGCTAAGATATGAGAAAGCTTAAAAATAAGGTACCCCCTTCCATCTATTAGATCGCTGGCAGAAGTTTCAAAGGTCCTGTGAAATATCGGGATACAGAGTGCTAATTAGCAGCCATTTTGCTTGATATTTAAGCAGTATTGGGATTAGATCTGAGTGCAAAGGCAGATGAGTTAAACCCTTAAGGTAGGTGATAGGTGTAGAGGTCTGAGGTTTGGGGAGCTTGGAGATATGATGGTAGATGCATTTTCCCATGAGTGAGATAGAGAAATAAGATCCAAAGGCTTAGAATTTCTAGCATCCAAAAAATTCAATGAGGATCAATTGAGGAGGCACAGGTTGCTTGATGAGTCATCACAGACTGAGCAGTGGCCAGGGCTCTGAGCCTGAGAGACATGGAGTTTGCCCAGAACCAGGGCTTGTTGGCAGGGCCAAGAGGCAAGAAACCACAGTTGAGAGATGAATCCTCACTCGTGGGAACTCACCACTCGTGGATGATGGGCCCAGCGATCCATTAGACGCTGTTGCAGGTGGACTGGATTCCAGGGTCCTGGCGTGCCTCAGTCTGCCAGTGGACAGGAGGAAGCACCATCAGGGTCTGTCAAGACTTGCAGAACCAATCCTATAATTTAAGAAACATCGGACTGAGGCAGACAGACACACCACGTGACAGGGCTCATATGGAGAGTTTATTGGAAGAGTGGGGAAGAAGGAAGAGGAAGAGAAAGGGGACACAGAGTGGCTTCTGGAGAGGAAAAGTGGTGGGAAGAGAGAGGAAGCGGCGGAGAGGGCTTGTCTTTAATAAGGGGATTTAGCGCATGTGCACAGGGAGTCACTGTAGCTGATGTAGTCTGCCAGGTTCCCAAGAGACAGGCCAGGTAATGCCTGAATGTTAGCAGGAAGAAAAGAAAGGAAGGGAGGGAGGGAGGGAGGGAAGAGAGAGAGAGAGAGAGAGAGAGAGAGAGAGAGAGAGAGAGAGAGAGAGAGAGAGAGAGAATAAAAAAAGAAGGAACAAAGAAAGAAAGAAGAAAGCTGAGCAAGTCATAAAAAAAAGGCAGAAAGCAGCACTCCTCTGTGGTATCTGCTCCAGCTCCTACCCCCAGGCTGCACCTTGAGTTCCTTTCTTATGTTCCCTCATTAATGAACTGTGATCAGGACATGTAAGCCAAATAAACCCCCTCCCCAAGTTGTTCTTGGTCACAGTGTTTTATCACAGCAATCAAAAAACAAACTAGGACAGAAGGAAATATGGCTAACACTACCATAAACTCTCTTCTCTGGAGAAGTTTTATATTCAATAGAAAAAATGAAGATGAAGTGAATAAGCATTATCACATATTTTATAATTTATTACTGCAAAAAGTCTATATGTTTTCCCTAAAGAAACCATTTGATTTAACCTTTCTCATCTCCCTATCTCATTAAAGGAAGTGTATGAATTTTAACTGTTCAGAGAGATATTTTTTGTACATTCACACATACAAATGAATAAATGTGTTCCTTTCCCCTTGTCCTGGTTACTGTTTCTATTTCTGTGATGAAACACCATGACCAAAGCAAATGGGGAGGAAAGGGTTTTTTTAGTTTATGCTTCCACATCACAGTTCATCATCAAAGTCAGTCAGAACAGGAACTCCAGCAGGGCAGGAACCTGGAGCCAGAGGTGATTCAGAGGCCATGGGGGAGTGCTGCTTACTGACTTGCTCCTCATGGCTTGCTCGGCCTGCTTTCTTATAGAAACCAGGTCCACCAGTGTAGTGCAAATTCTAATTGGTCTTAATAATAAAATCCTGGAGGCAGATATTGGGGTAAATGCTGAAAGATCAGAGAAGTAAAGCAGCCAAAGTCACTTCCCCCATAAGTTGCTAATTAGGAAAATGCCCTACAGGCTTGCCTACAGCTGGATCTTCTGGAGGCATTTTCTCAATTGATGCTCCCTCCACTCTGGTGACTCTAGCTTGTGTCAAGTTGATATAAAACTTGCCAGCATATACCTGTTACCAGCTAAATTTATAGGCCACTTTCACTGACCTTAACTGATAGAAGAAAGTGTTTTCCTCCTGACACTATGAGGTGAATGAGCCTCAAAACTATGCTGAGTGAAAAAGGCAGATGCAGTTGATCATTATTGTATGTTTCCATTTATGTGCGATTCTAAATTGAGCCAAATCCAGACACACAAGGTAGACTGATGGTTGCCAGAAAAAAAGGCTGGAGAGTGACTGCTTGTGAAGACAGTTGTCTAAGATGTAGAGGTTGCAATTGCAAAATTTTGTAAATGTAATAAAAGTCACTAAGGTACTCATTTTCAAATATGGCTTAATTTTTATTATGGGAATTTCAATTTTTTAAAGAAATCAACTGGGACTCAGTTTTCATATACTTTGGCAATTTTAACAAAGCTCTAGAGCTTGAGTATTGCTGCAACAGAAAGGTCTATCCAGCCACCCATCACAGGCAATTAGCAGCCAGAAAGGAACCAAGTCCAGGAGCATGTCCTCTCAGCTTCCAGAAGCAGGGCTAGGGGGAAGAAGCATTCTTTACACCAAACCTTCATTGTCTACACACAAGGTGGGCATGAAAAAACAAAGTAGAGAGCTGTTGGGCTGGGCCATTAAAGGTAGTGACTCACGGCTCTATACTGGTTGATGTTTGGATCAGGATGCAGAGGTACCTTGGGAACACAAGGGGATGGGAGCCATGGTTTAAGCATGCAGTGAGGAACGTCTGGAGCTGTTGCCCTATTAACCTCAGCTATCTCTTCTTCTCCCCATCCTCCAGCTCTTGTAATTAAATGTAGCATGTATCAGAATTTTTCTTTATTATAAACAAAGTAAATGTTTTAGATAATTTGGACTATTTCTTAAAACAGCTTCTTAAAAACAGACCTAATTTTTTTTGATAACTAGTTTCAATACATTTACCTGAGACAAAAATGCAATTGGGCAGACTAACCTAACCAATCTACTAGTCTAAATTAAGCTTCCTAGTTGCTAAAACCATTTTGTTTTTCCTCCTCATTTAATGAAGCTGGCAACTGTAGAGAGTAGTTTTCTACCCCACTGTATAAGACACAAGCTCTTTTCCATCTCAAAACACAAAAGCTGCTCTATCAGCATTTGTGTTAATAAGACCTTGAAAATGCTAATATATGATGACCCGAGATAGCATTGAATTATACACAACAAATGAAGTGTGGAGACCCAACCCATGGTTGACAGAGAACTGTGAGAAGAAAACATTTAGTGAAACTATGACAAAGAGCTTGAGAGATTGCTGCTGAGAACAGGTACTTGCCTGACCTAAATAGGTCTGAACCAGGGTTTTAACATGAAACTTAGACATGATAATTAAGGATCCTGTTTCTTTAAAACTGAAGCAGTCTTGGGCATTGCTTAAGTGAAACTGAAGTTGAGAACTGATTTCTGGATAGTGAGACAAAAGGTAAATTACATGGGCTTTACATTCTTGGCAATTTATGCCCACACTAATCATATTACTTCCTTCAAAAGGACTGTTACTGAAGAAAAGAAGGTGTGGTGTTCAAATGTTGAGGTCCCTCTGGTGACTGGTGAGGCTGTGTGCAAAGCCAGTCTTAAGGTTCACAGGGGTGACTTCAAAATACGGTCATGATTTGTACCTCAGATTCTTGTTTGTAAGTGCAAATTCACATCAAAGAACACACCACCTCATCATGTATGTCTGTATAATTTGCCTTTTCTTCCATTTTCTATACTGTCTAGTTAATGCAGAGTCTCCTAAGATCCCAGTGACAAACTCTTTTCTCCAAATGGAGTGATTCATATGGTCTATCAGCAATGGAGTCTGGAAAGATGTCTCGGTGGATAAATGCTTTCTGTTTAAGTGCAGACACACTGGCTCACCTATAATCCCTGCACTCCAAAGACAGAGAGTTAGGAGTCCCGGGGCATGCTGGTTAGCTAGATTCACTAAATCAGTGAGTGCTAGCTTCAGAAGGAGATTATGCTTCAGTCAATGAAGTGGAGAATGATTAAGGAAGCCACTCA
This sequence comes from Peromyscus eremicus, assembly GCF_949786415.1. Taxonomy (NCBI): domain Eukaryota; kingdom Metazoa; phylum Chordata; class Mammalia; order Rodentia; family Cricetidae; genus Peromyscus; species Peromyscus eremicus. Next base: position 4,060,326 of record NC_081417.1, on the reverse strand, counting down.
CAGTCAGTTCTGGTCTCCACACATGTGTACATACACGTGTGTGTACATCTACACATACTACAAAATAGTTTCTCTTTGGTTGTCTAGAATATTCTGTGGCAGCTAATAGATAAAATGTTCCTGTAGGTGTATTTCTTATAATTCACATAGTACCTCATAATACCAATCCTGTATGTGTTAATCTCTGTTCCTAGAATACCAGGCCCTGAAGCAGGACACTTACCCTATGTATGTAGCTCGAGTGGTCAGCACAGTGCAAACAAGATGAAAACATTCAGTCAATGGTCATGAACTCCATCTGTTGTTCATGATGGCAGCTACAAGGCATCCCTTATACAGTTCTACACAGTCAATGTATAATTCAGACCATGCTCCTAACAAGACTTCCTGTATGAATTTGCTGAATGAATGAATGAATGGATTAATGAATGAGTTAATTAAGGGATACAAATATTTAGTCATTGTCACCTGTAAGCCAGTATTAGAATGTAGAAGGCATAAAAGGCCTTGTGCACACAGATAAGTACCAGAGAAGCCAGGATAGTTAAACACACAGCTTACCTCTTCAGCAGAATGAGGTGCTTAGCTGCTCCTCCTGGGATGCTGGGAATGGATGTAGCTTTACAACCTGGTGATCATTTGCTGTCTAATAAGCCAGGCTGGGCCATATCTTTCAAAATTTATGTTTTACTTATTTCAGAATCTTTTCCCCTAAAACCTTGAACAAACTTTTAGGCCATAAAGTACATCATTGTAAGAGATGTCATTTGTATTTTTCAACAGCCTGCGTGACTTCTGTTATCTTAGTACCAAGTGTTAATCTCACCATATGAAGATAAAGACCATTATCCAAATTCTTGCCTCAAATTAAGCAAGCTTTGTTTTCTGTCAGACAGTGGTATCTCCCTAAAGTGGGGTTTGATAAAATAGCATCAAACCCAGGATAAGGTAGGGTTTACATAGACCCAAAACTACAGTACTAGAGTCAAGGGTTGGAGGATTTCCACAGGAATTTTGGTTATGTAGGAACTTTGCTGAACATTTCAAAATTATTTGTCAAAACATCTTATCAGGATGTATTCCAGGTATTTGTCAAATTCTACGGGTGGGACCTTGTCAAATTCCAGAAACAGGTTAAAGCACGGCCAGCTTGAATTTTGTAGCAAATAGAAAAGAACTTGTTCTGAACTTATAACAAAATGGCTTCCATTCTACGATGCAGTCGGGCTGGTCCATCTCCAGGCGTTATGTTTACCTCAGTCATTCTCCCTAGAGTCTTATCTGGAGCATTGTTCCTAAGTCAACAAGAACTCTTCTTACTGATGATGCCATATGTACTGCAATGTAAACATATCTTGAGCTTTTGTTGTACTCAGGGGGTTAAGCTAATTGTTATCTGAAAAATTTTTTCCAAAATTGTGCTGTGCTTAAATATGGCAAAATATGCAAGTTGATGTCAGACTCCAAGAAGTCTTGGCCCAGCACTAGCTACCAAAATTGAACTCATCCAAGTTTTATTCCCACCTTACCCTGATCATTTCCACCTGCCTGCTTATAAAGCCTGCAGGGACACTCCCATATCAGAATATACAATGATTTTTTAAGCTCAGTGCTGTTGGAACAGTATCCATACATTACCAAACCTAGATATTTAATATTTATCTGAATGTCTCTTTGATGGGTTCCTTGAAAGTTTCGTGTGTTTAGATGTAGTCATTCCTTTTATGAACTTTGTTAACTTTCCATTTTATAAAACTAAACAAATAGGGCTTCTGATCTCACTCTTCACCAGGGAAGAGCTGTTCTATGCTTGGTGAATCAGCTGAATGTCTGTTGTTTTCTTGCTGTCCTTTTTCAGCTGAAAAGCCCTTGTGCTATGGGAAATCTCTGAAATTACTGCTTGTGATTGCCACTCAGAACTTTGTGTCATAGGGTGCCTATGACCTGCTTTCATGCCTCTGAAGTAATTTTCTTTTAGCCAAAATGTTCATATGCTGTATAAACCACTATAAAAGCAATGATCTTTCTGCTTTGAAGAAGCAACAAAAAGGGAATAATAGAGTCCTCCTCTATTTAAAGCATACTTTTTGTGTTTATAATCACTAAAATTATGCTTATCAGATATGTCTGCAGCTGTATTTAAACAAATGGAAAAACAGTAAAATTACAATAAAGTAATAATATGTAAACAAACATGTAACATAGCTTAAGACATTGGGAAATGTGAATCCTAAACTATTGTACACTGCAGAAGAATGGTATAAGTATATGCATGTCTATAGTCCATTCCTCCAAAGCACATAGTCAAAGTATTTCTTGTTATAGAGGTTTCTGACATTCTTGCTTTTGCTTGAGAAGACTTACACACACTATTAATTCAAATGAAATATCCGGCTATTATTATGGGAAATACCAAACTGACCAACAAGCTAGGGTGGAGGAAAGGAGTTAGATATGGTACATATATTTATTCACCAAAATTTATTAATAATGACAACAGAATCCACTTTTCACTCCTGCCACATTCTCTATGACACCTTTCCCCCAACTGGCTAGAGTGTTCTGATTGTTGATAATGTTAATGTATGAATATAATCAAAATTAGTGTCTATGTGTGATAAATGCTAAAATGTTGAGGGTTCACAAGAAATATTTCACTTTGCCAAGAATATTGTGAGCATGATCAAATCCAGTTTTCTTGTTCCTTTGTATCTAGTCATAGAGTTTTCTTTGATGAGAGCTTCTAGGTTCCCAGCTTGCTTTGCAGAGCAATTCCAGAGCTGTTTCTTTGAAACATGAATTTTTCCTTTGCCAACAGCAAGCCAAGGCAGGCTTTAGTTTGGTTACTGTTTTACATATTTGGATAGAAAATTTAAAATTGAAATCAAGTAAAGACAACTTCAGATACTGCTTCCAAAAATTAATGCTACTGTTAGAACTATTAGCTTAATCAAACAAGAATACATTAGCTAATATTGTTTTCACTCATATGTGGAATCCAGATAATAGATAGACAATAGAGATAGGTAATGTGGTGGCTATACTTGGTTGTCAACTTGACTACATCTGGAATTAACTAAAACCCAAAAATTAGAGAGCACACCTGTGAGGGATTTTTGTTTAATTTGAAGTGGGAAGATTCACTTCTAATCTAGATCTTTGAGGTTGAAGAAACACCTTTAATCCAGTCTTTTGAGCTGGGAAATAACACAACTTTTATTCAGATCATTTGAGGTGGGAAAACCCACCTCTAATCTGGGCCACACCTTTTGCTGGAAGGCTATATAAAGACATGAAAGAAGGAAGCTTTTGCTGTCTTCCTGCTTGCTCTCACCTTGTTAGTAAGTCTATTCCTTCTTTGGCATTAGAGCCTGTCTTTGAGATTCTAGTGTACACTGAAGACCAGCTGAGACATCCAGCTTTGTGGACAGAGAAACTACTGGATTCTTGGACATGCCATTCATAGACAGCTAAATCCCCTAGATAGATGATGGATAGACAATTAAATAGATAGATAGATAGATAGATAGATAGATAGATAGATAGATAGATAGATAGATAGTAGGTAGGTAGATAGATAAATGGATAGATATGATAGATATATAGTAGATAGGTAGATAGATAGATAGATAGATAGATAGATAGGTAGGTAGACAGATAGATAGATAGATAGATACAGGGGTGAGCATGCCCAAATATATGGCAAACCTGAGTATAAAGGCCATCACTTTATATAAGGAATATGATAATAAAATTTTTATTAAAAGGAATTCTGCAGCTTTACTTCTTTTTCTGTCCATCTTGAATTGTTTGATACTTTTCTGTCACTAAGAAACAAACTGTGTAATTTGCCTTATAAAAAGACAAAACAAAACAAAACTAACCAAACAAATGGAAAAAAATGTATGAGAGATGTTGCTTCCTTATATGACAAAGATGTCATAAGTCTTTGTTGCTATTTTTTCTATATGCCATTAGGATTTCATGAATACTTACAAATATTGGTGTTGCCTTACTCTCTTATGGTGGTTTGAAAGAAAATGCCTCCCTAAGGAGAGGCACTATTAAGAGATATGACTTTGTTGAAGTACATATGGCCTTTTTAGAGAAAGTGTGTCACCATGGAACTGGGCTTTGAGGTTACACATATGATCAAGATACTGCCTAGTGTTGGAGACCATTTCCTGTTGCCTGAAATTCAAAATGTAAGGACTCTCAGATACCTCTCCAGTATCATGTCTGGCTACACATCATCATGTCACACCATGATGATAATGGACTGAACCTCTGAACTGTAAGCCATTGCATTAAATGTTTTTCTTTATAAGAGTTGCTGTGGTTATGGTATATCTTCACAGCAATAGAAACACTATCTGAGACATCCCCCATTGAATTATGATGTTAAGGATAAGTCATCATAGAAAGTAACATAGAACACACAAATGTGAGAGTGACATCCTCTATACAGAGGCCTGATCCATTTGTCTTATTAGATTTTGAAAGTGTACCATTTGTGTTTAAAATTATTTTATTAACATGTATTGGTTGTGTATGTTAATGGGGTTAAATGTGAAATTTCCAAACCTCAATACAGCAAACACTGATCAAATCCAGGTCCCTTTTCTGTGGCAGGTTCTCAATCTCTAGTAATCATGATTATACTTTCAGATCAATTTAAAAAAATTCACATCTGTAAAAGAATGCAGCATTTGTTTCCTGTATTTGTCCTATTTCACTTAGCATAATGTCCTGAAGTTCTATTTATTTTTTGTGAATATGACAGGATTTTGTTCCTCTTTATGGCTGAATAATACATCATTGTATAACTATACACCATATTTTCTTTCTCTCATTTATTGGTTCATGGGGACCAAGGCTGATTCTTTATCTGTTATTATTACTAGCACCAAAATAAACACAGACAGAAACTATTCCTTTGCTATACTGAACATATATATATATATATATATATATATATATATATTCATTTATATCTGAAGATGGAATGTATAAATCACAAGGTAGATCTGCCTTTCATTCTCTAGGAGCCTCCATGTAGTTCTCCCCCACAGTGGTTATACTGGTTTACATGGCCACAAACAATGTGTTAGTGTGGTGATATATTGTGTACCCTAATAAACTTTGCAAGAAGATCAGAGAAGCAGAGCAAGCCACAGCCACCACTTCTTACCCCAGCAACTCCTCAGCCTGAAAAACCCTCTAGTTCCTGTCTCCTCACACCTTATATACTTTCCTCTACTCAGCCATTACTTTCTGGGATTAAAGGGATGTGTGCTTTCCAAGCAAAGGCATGAGATCTCAAGTGCAGGGATTAAAGGCATGTGACTCCTCAGTATTGGCATTAAGGGTGTGTGTGCCACAACTGCCTACCTCTATTTTTTTCCTACACTGAGTGAATGTCATGTAGTTCATGGTGGCTTTGAATTCACAGAGATCCAGATGGATCTCGGCCTCCTGAGTGCTAAGATTAAAGGTGTGTGCCACCACTGCCTGTCCTCTATGTTTAATTTAGTAGCTTATTTTATTTTCTGATCTTCAAGCAAATTTTGTTAGGGTACATAATACTTCACCACCTGTTAGTGTTCCAGTTTCTCCTTTGCTATCATTTGCTTAGTTTCTTTACATCCATGTTTGTCCTTTTGTTAATAATAGCCATTCCAACAGAGGCAAAATGATATCTCTTTGCCATTTTGATTTGCACACCTGTAAATGTTTTAATAATACTATACATATATTTGATGATCATGTATATTTGTTATCTTGAAAAGTGTCTATTCAGGTCATTTGCCCATTATTAAATGGGTTCTTTTATTGTTTTTATTCTTTTGTAGTTTCTTATATATTCTGAGTATTACTCTTTCTGTCAAATGAATAGTTAGCAAATATTTTCTTGTATTCTATAGGTCACCTCCGATGCTTCTGGTGGATTTCTTTGGTGTGCAGAAGCTTTTGAGGTTGCTATAATCCTGTTCATGAGTTTTTGCTTTTGTTTCCTGCACTTTCAGGTCTGCTTCAGAAAATCATTGCCACCCCCTTACCAATGTCTACCTTCCTTGTTTTATTCTAATAGCTTTAGAGATTCAGATCTTATGTTTAGGTACTTGATCCCTTTGGGGTAGAATTTTATACCATTTGAAACCTGTGATACTCATGCTGACTTAAAATTAATATGTGCATAAATAATTTAACTTAGTAATTAATGAAAGAACCATAAGAAAGTAAGCTAAGCTAAAATCACTTAAGAATTTATCCATGCATAAAATATTTAACAAAAATTGAAATAGTGTTGTAATAGGTACAAAATTAATTTCAGTTCAACAAGGTCATCTACCACTATCTTTGGGTTCCCTAATTAATGACAGAAATCTTGGCTATGTCCACTGGAAAAAAATCTACAAGTTGGGGCTGAAGAAATGACTAGATTCAAGTTTAGTCCCAGCACTCTCAAGTCACTCACAGCTGCCTATCACTCCAGATCCAGGTGACCCAACAGACTCTTCTAGCCTCTATAATCATGTACACATATGTCACACACACAAATTAAAATAAATAAGCAAATAAATATTTTATAACATCTGCAAGTTCACATGTGCTTCTATAGCCTGATTGTCCAGACTAGAACACAAGGGCAGCACTGCACAGAAAGATCATCCAACAATCACATTTGCCAGTTTCCAAACTTTAGACATTTCTGTCAAGTTCTTATAGAAACAGTAAGTCATTGTTTACTACAAATAGAATGGCATCTGGCACAGCCATATCTGAATGGAATGTCAGAAGTCATAAAGCCAGCACAGCTGCTTGACAAGGATCCAATAAAGCTGAGACACATGATGGCTGCCATGCCACCTTTGGTTTTCATCTCCACCTGTTACATACTTGGGGCACTTTTAATATTTGCACAATTTGGGGATGTTAGATTGATGGAAAATTCCTTATGAATCATTTATGCCTTCTCCCAGGAATGCTGCTTCTAAGTTTATCCAGGAAAGTCCTGAACATACTATCCCCCCCCTACACTTTGAGGGAGATATCCTTATCTACTTGAAGATCTTCCCTATCCCTTGGAGGTTGTGACACATAAAGAAGCCAGAAGTCTCTTTATGAAGCTATGAGACATTCTTGAAACATCTGTCCCTGTACTAACACAGGAACAAGATATTCAAAACAAAGTAAAATTAAAAAGGTCAACAAGATTCAGTGGTTAGAGGAATTGTCCACAGTTGAGATTACAAGGCTCTTCCCACTGTCCAGTTATGTGGCATAAAACTGCCCTACACAAAGACTTATTGATGAGCAAAGTATGGAGTGGAAAGATGGTAAAAGTATGAGATGTTAGGACCTCCCTCTCTTAGAAGTTAGCTCATGTAGAGCCACTACAATGTCATATGACCAAGGAACAACAGAATGCCAGGATTAGACATATGGACAAATTCTATAAAGATATAAATGTGAACATTGATTGTATTATGTCAGAATTTGAATAATAACTACAACAGCTTTAGCCTGAGAACTTTTCCTGGGCACTCTGACCACTAAGAGTTGATAATACATTGCTTGAGACATGGCAAAATGCCAGGGTGATTAAAAATTTTCTTTTGGTCTAGTGTCCTTCAAGCAACCCAAGCAACCAGCCTGAGAACAGGCTGTCATATGCCTCTAGATTCTTAAAAATTGGGTCATGGAGTTAATGAGTAAGAATGATAACTCTGTTTATTAATGATGTCAAAACTTGAGGGAAAATGATTGGAAATGATAACTCTGTTCTGTCATAGTTTATTAATGATGACTAAAAGATGAGCAAAAGGAAGTGAAACACATGTCCAAAACCAAAAATGATATGATCTATGTTTTGGAACATCATGAATGTATCCCTGCTAACTAAATTCTGTATAAATAAAGAAACACTCTGGCTGCTAGTCAGTCAGGCTGCAAGATTCTCCCGACCACCATGGCCTGGCTCACTTCCTTCTCCTGCCGACTCTTTAAATCCTCTGCAGGACCCATTCACTGCTGAGAATGGACCCCGGAAGCATCAGTTAACCATTACCTCTAATTCTATACATCCAATTAAGAGAAGGGCCTGCACCATAGCAAGCTTAACTATCTTAGTTATTTGAGATAGTGAAGAAAAAAAACGAAAAGCCTTCAGACTATCCTTTATACACAGTAGAAACTCACTGTTTATTACTGGGAAATCCAAGATCATGGTGTCAGATTATTTGATAGGTCATGGGAAGTTGATTTCACATAAATAGTATTTTCCCCATGCTTTCACATGGGTATACTGAAAAACAAGCTCCCACAAACCTTCTATGAAAGTGATTAAAATATCACTCATGAAAGCAGAGCCTTCATGTAGCAGTTACATAAGCATGGCTTTGAGCTGTGAACAACTAAATGGTGGAAGAATTGCTTTTAGCCCACAAACAATGGACTTCATGCATTTGGGAAGAATATCATGGTGAAAGGAGCATGTGCAGAGGCTGTTATTCACTTTGGAATAGGCCGGAGGCAGAGCGAAAGGAGGGGCCCAACGACAAGATGTTCCCAAGCATCCATCTCCAGTGACCTACTTCCTTTAGCCAGACCCCACATCTTAAAGTTTCCAGAACTTTATGGTTCCCATGATAGCACCACCAGCTGGGAACCAACTATTGAGAGTATGATCCTCACATCTTATTATCGTCATTTCAGAAATAGTTTTCAACATCTTAATTGGGAAGTGGGGCATAGGCATACAGACCAGAGCATTGATGATCCAAACTGAAAAATCCTGCTGTTGCTAAAATTCTTTCCATGGAGGACATAAGCAATATCTATTCCTTTTCCTAAGGTTCCAGTGACACACCAAAGCATAATTCCACTGAAGTTCACTCTGGGGAACCATTTTGTTTATTGGGCTTCCTTACAAAGCTAGGGAGATGGATCGCCAGTTAATAATACATACAGCTTTTACAGAGTCAATTACGAGCACCCATAACAAGGGGAATCTCATAGTTGCCTGTGACTCCAACAACCAGGGGATCTGACACTTACTTCTGGCCTTCAAGGGTACTGCATTCACATGTACATACCCAAACACAAGCACATCATTAAGAATTAAAAATAAAATCTTTATAATATTCTGTTATGTTCAAGAGACTATATTACATCTGTTAAATCATTTAAAACCTGCCAAAATTTTGTGGAATATCTACTATAATTAAGTATTATCATTAACCCTTGATTACAGAACTCACTTAAATAAGTTGTAGGATTAAAAAACAGTCCAGTCTATTTTGGACCCTTCTTATTGCTAACTCAAAGACATGCCAGCTTGTGACACATACAATTTTTGATGTTGAAAACATAATAGTGGATAACACACAGTTAATGTCTTCAAAGAACTTCAAGTCAAGTGTAGGTCAATTAGAGGATAGATACTACAAGAATGTTCAGAAAAGGAACTAGCATGGTCATTTCCTAGTTTTTGTGAATAGAGTATCAATGACCATGTTCACATTTTAGAACTGAAATTTCCTACTTCTTTTTTAGTTAAAGATATATATATATATATATATATATATATATATATATATATATATATATATATACATATATGAGATAATTTGATAGTGGATTACAATTTAAAGTTAATTGCGATAAACTTACTAAATGTAGAAAGCAAATTGTACCATCAATCTAATAACATCGTATTTATAAAGATCTCTGCAAAACATTCTCATGCCCTTCCCAAATTGGGTCTAGGTCCTTTCCTGTGTGAAAAACATTCATGTGGAGTTACTTTGTGCTGAGAGACAATGCCTCTTCCAGATACCATAGTCCATCAAATGAAAAGCCCAGTGCCAGATATGGGCTTCATCTTTTCAAGTTGTTGATGTGTTGGGCCCCATAGATTTCCCACAATCATTATAGGATATTGCCATTTCTCTTGTTTACATTACAAAACTTGATTGTAAGACCCTATTTCTGAAAACACTAAATGCATGGAAAAACTAAGCTGTTACCACCCCTACTGGCTAATTTTCATAGTGGTGAGAGGTGTGTCCTGATAGAAAATAAAAGTAATCAATAGTCTTATCCAGCTAATAACCTATTGAACAACAGTAACAGCTGACCTGGTAAGATGTGCCCACTGATGCAATGGTGGCATGGGTGTTACAGGAGTAACCAATGACTTTCTACTTGGATTTAAGACCCTCTATACAAAATAAATGGAATCCATGCCTGTTTAAGTCATAGGGGAGAACCTAATACTGTTATCCTCCTAAATAGGCAAAGAAATAAACTGCCCCATAATTTCTTACCCTTGTACATTATAGGTTAGTGCATCTCTCAACCATCATCAGAGAAACTTCTTTTTGCACTAGATGATGATTAATTCAGACACTCATAACCAGTCAGCGTGCAGAGACTAAGAGACTACAGAGTGCTCAACTCTAAATAGTCCATCCATCACATCCCTCACTGCAGAAGAGGTAGCAGAAAGTTTATAAGAACCCAAAGTAGTGGACATCTCTAGTGAAACTGTATTTTCTGGGCATGACAGTACTGTTGTACACATGTGTACTCACAGTGGCTATGACTACCTGTTCAAGACCTGAAAAGATCAAATTAATCAAAATCCCAGGCTGGAAGAGAAAATGGCTCATGAGGCCCCCACCACTAGTTGAGGTGCTGTTAGCAAGTAATAGTTGTTGGTAGAGTGAGAGGCATCTTTCTTCACCGATGTGATCATGGAGAGATCCCTTATGCTCCAGTAGATAAGCCTACACCCATGTCCAGACAGGTAGCACTAAATGAACTCATCAAGTTTAAAAACAAAGCACATAGCCAGGTGGTGGTGGTGCACACCTTTAATCCCTGCACTCGAGAGGCAGAGCCAGGAGGATCTCTGTGAGTCTGAGGCCAGCCTGGTCTACAGAGTGAAATCCAGGACAGGTACCAAAACTACATGGAGAGTCCCTGACTCGAAAAAACAAAAAGAAAATGGAAAAAAAAAAAAGAAAAAACTTGGAATAATGACTTTCCTGCCAAGACACATCCATTATTGCAATAGTGACATGAACATCATGGGAGTATTCTCCTACTTATGATCAGATTTAAGTCAAACTCCACAAAACGAATCACATATCTAACACCATTATGGGCCCTGAGTCTGTGGCTATATGGGTCTCCTTAGGGAGAACATCATGCTAATGGATGTAGGATTAAATTGAATCTTAATGACTTATTGTTATGACCATAGATTAATGTATCCATAAACATTCATCATAGAATCTTCTATTTAAAGTAAATGGTTATTAACATGGGGACTCCACAACTGGTCAAGGTACAGAGAATACTAGACCACTAATGATCAGCACTAAATGGGATATCTCTATCATACTCCCCTCCAAGACTCAGGGATCATTACAGAAGAGGAGGCAGAAGGATGCCAAGAGCTGAGGATGGAGGATAAGTATAAGGAAATGGTGTTTTCTGGGTGCCGCAGGGCAGTGTCATATGTAAACTCACAGTATCTGTGACAAAAACGTACAACACTTATACAAGTTCAATTCAAAAAAATCACAATTTGGAGAAGGGAGATGGGTGTGAAGTCCCACCCCTAGGCACTGGAGGTGTTGATAACTGCTGACAGAGGGAAACAGTTCTCTCTAGAGTATAACCTCTGCTAAGTGAGCCATGCTTCAGTGGAAAGTCACACATCCAGGAATACATTGGCAACACAAACTGGACTTAATGAATATTTTTTTTAACACAAAGTTGAGTAGGTAGAAAAGCAGGGCTGAATCAGAGAAATATAGGCCAAAACACATTTTAAAGTACCAAAGAACTAAGAAAAAATGAGAAAAAAAATATTTATTTTTGTTTTTAAAACATGTGTCTGTGGTCAGAGGTATCCCTTGGAGCTGGAGTTAGCTTAACAGCAGTTGTAAGTTTCCCAACATGGGTCCAGGGAACTGAAACCTGGTCCTCTACAAAATCAATACATGTTCTTAACCACTGAGCTCTCTCCATCCCCAATACTTGGAAGTTTAGTCTGTCATCATATTCTCATGTACTGATTGCTTTACAGATTGTTCCTTTACAGATTGGCATTATCTTTTCAAAGTTTTTTTTTTTCTTTCCTTTATTTACTTACTTATTTTGTGTGTTGCTCCTCATGTATGCATGTCAGCACTTGGGGAGAAGTCAGAGAATAATTTGATTCTGTTCTTCCACCAATGGATACAAATCTGGTTGGCAAATACCTTTCCCAGCTGAGCCATCTTCCTGGCCCTGGTGATAACATCTTAAATTCATAATTTGGATAAATATATTTTATATATTATGATAGACAGTCTAATTGAGAAATCACACCCAGCACCGAAGCCTATACATGTATTAGATGAGTGTCTTCTAATTTTTGTAGCCTCTAACACTTTCAACCCAGTTTTCCTTGAAACCTTTTGCAGTGACTCTTGAAAGCATTTTGAAGACCTGAGCGCTGCATAGTTGATCTCTTGGCGCCACCTAGTGAGCTAATGAAGACTTGCAAAGTAGAGAAGATAGTGAAAGCATGAGAAAGTGTGCAGGAAACCGGTAACTTAATGATATCTGAGTAATACAACCTTCTTAAAATAATTAATTTATCTTTATGACTTATTGAATAAATATTAATGATATCCATGTCCTCAAAAATTGGAGATAATTTTCACAGAATTAGAAAGGTATTTTAACTTTTATGTTTTACATTTACACTTTTTCTTAGTACTTCCACTCTTAGTACTTAGCATTCACTCTTTAGAGCTTTTATGGGAAGCCATTTATACAATGTGGTAACTTGGATGAAAATGGCCCACATATACTAATAGGGAGTGGAACTATTAGGAGTTGTGGCCTTGTTGGAATAGACGTGGTCTTGTTGATGGAAGTGTGTCACTAGGGTTGGGCTGTGAGGTTTTAGAAGCTCAAGCTAGTCCCAAGGTCATTCTTTCTTCCTGCTGCCTGCAGATCCAGATGCAGAACTCTCAGCTCCTTCTCCAGCACCATGCTTTCTGCCAATGATGACAATGGACTAAACCTCTGAAATATAAGCCATCCCCAATTAAATGTTTTCCTTTAGAAGAGTTTCTGTGTCTCTTCACAGCAATAGAAACCTTAACTAAGACACACAATGTGTAGCACTTCAGATAATAAACTCTCATGTCTATGCTTAACTGGTGAATAATTTTTCATGTATATGTTCCCACTTGATTCAGTTGAATTTATTGATTCTATTGGTAATGTTTAAAAATATTACTTAATTTCTTCTGAAGACTGGCAAGTGTGAAGACACTTATACCTATGTTGGTGTGGGTAGGAGAATGCCATGCTAAATACTGTGCTTATTTCTTGTCTTCACTGAACCTGTGGAAAGCCAAGGCCTTCGGCCAGGCAAACAGTTCCATCAGGCAACTCTTTAAGATGTAGAGATGTTTCTTTGGCCGTGCATGCTAGACAAAGTGGCTTATGGCCTTTTCGATCATAACTAGCACAATTTTGATTTTCAAGACTGAGACAGGAGGATTTTCAGTTCAAGCCTGCTAGGCTAGTTAGCAAGACTTCCAAAACAAAATCAACACCACTTGATCAATTTACATGAATATGCACTTAACATGTAACATTCACAAATATATTATGTGCATGTAAAATATAGGAACATAGTCATATAAATTAGTTGCTTTATCTGTCATTTAAGAAGACCTCATGATACTGTGTAGAAGAAAATGCATAAATAAGGACATTAACACAAAAATATGAGCTAATACTTCTTTATAAATATAGAAACATATTAGATATATAGATATATAATGAGAAAGACAGATGCGAATTAAATTAGTATAAGACAAGGAAACTAAGAATTTCATATACAAGCACACAAATACCCTTATTCTAGAGGCCAGCGAGCTCTCCTCATCTACTGACAAGAATGGGAGACAAAGCACATGAGCAAGCACAAACAGATGTACACGAATTATCATCATTTGAGCTCTGAGCATCTCTCAAAGTCCTCAGGGCAAATCTACTTGCATGAAGATTCTAACAAGTGGTACAGAAAAGGAAGGTTTTAGGTCCTTGGGTATGTCCCCCAAAGAGGATAGTGGGATACCAGCCTCTTCTTGACTCTTGATTCCTAGCTATAAGACTCAGATTTGTTTAACCATGCACTCCCTCTATACTGTGCAACCTTGCTTTCTGGAGGCAAGCTACCATGGACTGGAGTCCAAAACAAAACTTTCTCCTGGCAAATTAAAAAGCAGTAGACTGGCCGGGCGGTGGTGGCACACGCCTTTAATCCCAGCACTCAGGAGGCAGAGCCAGGCAGATCTCTGTGAGTTTGAGGCCAGCCTGGGCTACCAAGTGAGTCCCAGGAAAGGCGCAAAGCTACACAGAGAAACCCTGTCTCGGAAAAAAAAAAAAAAAAAAAAAGCAGTAGACTAACATATTTACAGATCACTGAATGCAGTTAACAAGAGAAACTCTAGAGGTATATGAAAAACTTAGGTGTACATTGCATATAAACACAGGAAACAAACAGCCTACAGAGAAACACACCATCTCATATATACACAGGAAGCTACATATTTGTGAGTAGGCCTGCTCCAGTCACAACTAACTTGTTAGTTTTACAAAAAGGGAGTTATTATTACCTGCATTGGAATCACTTGTTTGTGGGACAGTTGCCTGAGTCTAGTGACCTGTGTCTGATTAAAACTAAAGAGGAAGAGTCTGCAACACATACATTCTGGCCACCAAATCAAGTGGCAAAGGAAGAGAACAAAGTCCAAGACAACAGCCTTGGGTCCTCTTTCCAAGGGGTATGGAAGAAGGTAATGTTGAGTTGTTGACCCAGCTGGAGTTTGTAGTATGTGAAATGCCCACATACAAGATAGGCCCATAGGTGAGACCCACAGCTGAGCTGGTCTGAGGACCTTGTACCAAAGGCTGTACAACACTTGTGTCTTCAGTGCAGGGCTAAAGCCCATTTGATAATATTTATTTAAATGTATTTGTAAGTAGAGAAAATATGTAAATGATTTTAAATTATATAACACAAGAATATAAATGATTTTTAAATTATATAACACAGGAATATATACATAGTATATATGAATTTACTCATATAAATATGTAAATGTATCTGCTTCATCTAGCAATATAGAAGAAAAAAATGAATGTTTTCCCATACATACACACACATTTACAAATATACATTTATATATAGAAGCTGGGCATGGTGATGCACACTTGTAATCCCAGCTCTCAAGTGGATGAGACAGGAAGAGCACCTGTTCTAATAGAGTGAGAGATAATCTTAAAATACCTAAACAAACAAAGCCAAACAACAGATGAAAATAAATGGTTGTGGGGCAGGGACACCAAAGCATAACTATATGAATACAGAGGTATAAAGTACACATAACTGAAGGAAAGCAGAGAGTCCCATATGCACACATGAACCTGCCTCCACACTGGGGGCCAGTGCACACTTCTGTCATCTACTGGGAATAATTCATCCACAAAATGCACACATAGAAATGCAGACAAGCACATGTTTATTAATAAATAAAAATAATATATAATATGTAGGCATACAAATAAGCACATAAACACATAAATATATAACTGCATTCATAAAATAAACATGACCCAAAGAAGCACACACAACCCCTTATGCATATACAAGGTGGCATCATACCAGGGACCAAGAGACACTTGCCCTCCGCTTGCAAGGATTGGACCCAAAAATAAAGGAACACATGGCTACTAGGTCCATGTTGCTTTTGACTGAATTATCTCAATGTGTACAAAGTAGAGTGCAGCTTAACAGGCAAGACTGGTGTAGAGGATGGGAAAGGTATATTTTAAGGGTAATGCAAATTTCTTGCATCTTGATTGAGATGTTGATTATACAACTACACATATTAGTCATAGCTTTCGAACTATAGAGTAAAAGAAAAGGTGAATAACTCAGTAAGGGTGGCTTTAAAGAAACATAAGATTGAAGGTCATTTCCCTGGAACCACCCCTTGCTGCAGTGCTTCAAGTTGTGGTTGCCTCTCCTAGACACATCTATGTTTGCAGTAAGGTTCTAACTGATCTCTGTTGAGCTCCACTCTGGCTCAGGCTATGTGATGTTCAATTTATCTCCCCTTCTAAGGGACATGAAAGCATAGTCAGGTAGTTATTATGGACCAGAGTTATAGCAACAATTTTCTGATTCCACAGAGATTACAGTGACTGCTGCAAAGCTGGGAATTAGCAAAGTAATTGTGGATATCTGAAAATGCTCACCAACAGTGTCATGCAGAAAGAGACACTAAAATCTGATGGAAGCAGATGGAGTGATCCACAACCAAGCACTGGGCTGAATTCCTAGACTTCAGTTGAAGAGAGGGAGGAGAGATCATAGGAGCAAGTGAGGTCAAGATCATGATGGGGAAAACCATAGAGACCCAAGTTGGTGGGAGCTCTTAGACTCTCGCCTGTCAGCTGGGGAACATGCATGGGACCAAACTGAATGTGGGTGACAGCTTTGTGGCTAGATCTGTTTGGGGAGCCCTGGCAGTGGCACCAGGACTTATCCTGAGTACATGAACTGGCCTTTGGGAGCACATTCCCTAGGGTGGGATACCTTGCTCAGCCTTGACACAGGGAACAGGGGCTTGGTCCTCCTCAATTTAGTATGCCAGACTTTGTTGACTTCCCAAGGGAAGCCTTACCCTCTCTGAGGAGTGGATGGGGGGTGGGATGTGGGATGTGGGGAAGCAGGATAAGGGTAAGGAGGGGGAACTGGGATTAGTATGTAAAATTTAAAAAAAAACTTTTTAAAAATTAATTTAATTTTAAAAAAGAGACACTAAACATCACAGACTGCAGCTACAATTATTGAAAGCAAGAGAACTTTAGCTTTATACTTTTTAAACACTATATACAAATCCATTAACACAAACACATTTCAGGAAGTCTAACTCCTGCATTGCCTGGTTCCACACTAGTATAAACCTTAGAAGACGCTTAGAGGGTCTTTCGATATATTCCAAATTGGCACAGCCATATCTGAATGGAATGTCAGAAGTCATAAAGCCAGCACAGCTGCTTGACAAAGATCCAGCAAAGCTGAGCCACATGATGGCTGCCATGCCACCTTTGGTTTTCATCTCCACCTGTTACATACTTGGGGTACTTTTAATATTTGTATATTCTGAGGATATTGAATTGATGGAAAATTCCTTATGAATCATTTATGCCTTCTCCCAGGAATGCTGCTTCTAAGTTTATCCAGGAAAGTCCTGAACATACTCTCCCACACACACACTTTGAGGGAGATATCCTTATTTACTTGAAGGTCTTCCTTATGCCTTGGAGGTTATGACACATAAAGAAGCCAGAGGTTTCTTCATTAGGCTATGAGACATTCTTGAAACACTTGTCCCTGTACTTACACTGGAACAAGATATTCAAAACAAAGTAAAATTTAAAAGGTCAACAAAATTCGGTGGGCTAGAGGAATTGTCTACAGTTGAAATTACAAGCCTTTTCTTGCTGTACACTCAGACAATTTCGTGGCATACAACTCTGCCCTACATAGAGACATATTGATGAGCATAGTATGGAGTGGAAAGATGATGAAAGTTATGAGATGTTAGGACCTCCTTCTCTTAGAAATTAACTCATGTGGAGTCACTGCAATGTCATATGACCAAGGAACAACAGAATTCCAGGATTAGACATATGGACAAATTCTATAAAGATATAAATGTGAGCATTGATTGTATTATGTCAGAATTTGAATAATAACTGCAGTAACTTTAGCCTGAGGACTTTTCCTGGGCACTCTGACCACTAAGAGTTGATAATACATTGCTTGAGACATGGCAAAATGCCAGAGTGATTGAAAATTTTGTTTTGGTCTAGTGTCCTTCAAGCAACCAAAGCAACCAGCCTGAGAACAGGCTGTCATATGCCTCTAGATTCTCAAAAAATGGGTTACGGGGTTTTACGAGTAAGAATGATAACTCTGTTTATTAATGATGTCAAAACTTGAGGGGAAATGATTGGAAATGATAACTCTGTCCTGTCATAGTTTATTAATGATGACTAAAAGATGAGCAAAAGGAAGTGAAACACATGTCCAAAACCAAAAATGATATGATCTATGTTTTGGAACATTATGAATGTATCCCTGCTAACTAAATTCTGTATAAATAAATAAACACTCTGGCTGCTAGTCAGTCAGGCTGCAAGATTCTCCCAACCACCCTGGCCTGGCTCACTTCCTTCTCCCGCTGACTCCTTACACCCTCTGCAGGACCCATCCACTGCCGAGGATCGCTCCCAGCACCAAGTAGCATTTAACCATGCAAAACATGAAGAACAATTATGGATTCCTGCCACAGGGAGTCCCAAAATCTAACCAATGCTTTGGCATTGATCTATGAGTAATTTCACCATTCTGTGTTGCTCTGCAGACACAGCGTCTCCTTTTATCTTCAGTTGTTTTCTGCAGTTTGAATTACCTGAGTCTGCTGCATTTGAAAAAATGTAAATGGAAGACAATGTGATGGCTCGGTAGGTTACAATCAGGAAGGAGAACCAATTCCTGGAAGTTGTCCTCTGACCTCCACACATGTACTGTGGCATGCCACATCTAAACACACACACACACACACACACACACACACACACACACACACACATTATTCACATGTACACTATAATCAATAAAATACAAGTTACAGAAAAAATGAAAATTCTAAAAAAATTTTAATTGCACAGTTGAATAGTGCAGTACAATCTTTCACTGCACTCCATCCCTCCTGGGATGTGAATCACCTCTTTACCCAAAGTATTTCTCCTGTTTATATTACCTTCCCTCAAGCAGTGTGTGCTTTCAGATATACTACCACACAATTTCAATGTTTGTGCTCATGATACTGCTATGCAATAGTCTAATGCCACATCACACTTATGAGTGAATGATCTCACCCCATTTCATCTCAGAGGTATCAAATCATCTTATATCATCAGAAGAAAAAATATAGATAATAAGATGTTTACTGATGGAGGCATTCATATAACTGTTTAAAGTAATTATATTTTGAGAAATCCAAAGTTTAAGGTAATATAAAAATAAATTTAAGTACAATTTAAAAGTATAAAGCTTTTATTTTCTAAAATTTTATGGAAGTGTTTAAAATATACAAAAGTTGAAAGACTAGTATAAAGAGTACTAGGTGTGGTGGCAGAAATTTCTAACACTGGCACTCAGGAGACTGACACAGGAGAACCATGAATCTAAGTGTAGTCCAAGGTATGCAGGAAACGAGTTCAAAGGCCAGCCTGAGCATAGGCCTGTCTCAAAAGAACATGAGGTGCAAGAACTGCCTGTCCTCCTTCCAACTGTAAATGCTTTTATGTATTCACTTTGTTTTTGAATGTATATACATGTCACTAGCAATAGGAGAAACAATTGGGCATTGGCTAGCTATGTTGTTTGAGGAATTCCCCACAGAGCCCTCTTCTCAGGAGAAGCCATGGTCTTGACTTAAACTGCATTCCTCGTCAAGATGAAGCAAAGTTGGGGTTTGCCCTGGAAAGGGAAAATAGAAGATTTTGTGGGTGGACTGGAGGTGAGTGGAACTGGGAACAGGAGGAAACAGGTTGGAATGGAGGGAAAGAGTACTTGCAGAGACAACAGGAATAGAGGGGTGGGCTTTTTGGTAGTGAAGTAGAAACCTACTACAATGGAAAATCCCAGGGATCTTCAAGAGTGACCCAAAGAAAGACTTCTAGTAATGGGGAATACAGAACCTGAACTAGCCATCTTCTGTAACCAATCAAGCAGTGGGACTGGAACTCCAATCCAGCCACAAAACTTTTGACCTATAGTCTGTCCTATTTGCAAGATGTGCTGGGGTAAAACCAACCAATGACTGGTCCAACCTGAGTCCTGAGCCACAAGAGGGAGTCCATGCCTGACACTGCCTGGATGGCCAGGAACCAGGGCCTGGGCAGCCCAGAGACCTAAGGTAGAACCAAACATGACTGGCAGAAAAAAGGTCAAAGGAATCATTCCTAATGATACTCTACTATAGTCATAGATGGAAGCCTAGCATAATCGTCACCAGAGAGGCTTCATCCAGCAACTAATAAGAGCAGACGTAGAGACCCACAGCTAGAGTTCAGGGAATCGTGTAGAAGAGGGAAATCCTGTTGAAGATGGGGAGGAAGGATTGTAGGAGCCAGAGGGGTCAAGGACACCACAGGAAAACCCACAAAATCAGCTAACCAGGCCTCATAGAGGCTTACAGAGACAGAACTAACAATCAGGGAGCCTGTATGAATATGACCCAGGTCCTTTGCATATATGTTATTGTGTAGCTTGGTGTTCTTATGGGACACCTAACAGTAGAAGTGGGCACTATCTCTGACTCTTTTACCTGCTTTTGGGACCCTTTTTCTCCTACTGGGTTGCTTGACCAGCCTTAATAGGAGGGGATGTATCTAGTCTTACTGCAACTTGATATGCCACATTTGGTTGATTTTTCTGGGAGGCCTGCCCTTTTCTGAAGGGAAACACAGAAAAAGTGGATCTGGGGGAGAGACGATGTGTGGGGGGGGATTGGGAGGAGAGGAGAATGGAAAAACTTTGGTCAGGATGTTATATATTCTTGTGGGCCACAAGGTGGGAAGTAAAACAACATTCCTGAGGAGGCAGAGAACCACTTGCCCAGGGAAAGAAAAGGCTTGCATTTTCTGTAGACAAGGACAGAACAGCATGGTGAGAGAGAAGAGAGGACAACAGAGGTTCCATAGAAGGTAAAGCAGATCTTGGATAGAGTTTTCTGAGTGCCAGGAGTAGAGAGCAGCAGAGATGGAGAAAGAGGATACAGAGGACGAAGATGAGGCTGGAAGCATAGGAGTTTAGTCATTAGCAGGACTATGAGCTGGGGAACTGGACAGAACTGTATTTATGGAGACAGGATTTCATCCCAGAGAAATAACGTAGACAGATATAGAGCTTGGTATGTCTAGAGTTGTTCCTGCCTTGAATGCTACAGCTGAATTGATAAAATATTGTCTTAGAGGAATAAAGCTAACAGACATAAGAACATAGTGTATGTAGATTTTTTTTTCCCTCAGATATCCCACGCCAGATGTAGCTAACCCCTGGGACACTGGGTACTCTATATCTGGCACCTGAACAGGGACTTGAACCCTGAACCCTCAGATACAGCTGGGCTTGTTTATTGATGGAAGGAGGGCTCAGAGAGGGTCCTAGAATGCCCTCTCACAACCAGTTGTAAACAACTCTGTCCTAATTACACATATGGCCTTGGGTCCTGGGAAGGGCTAGAGAATGTAGGTAGGGAAGGATCAGGGGAGGAGACCCCATCTACCCCACAAACACTGAAGGTTTTTGTTAGTCTTTTCATTCTTGTTCTCTACTGCCTGGACCACTTTAAACTCTCTTCTTTAGTTTACCGACTCTTCAGTCTGTGTGTGCAACAGTCTGCATGGGAGACTATTACATTTTTTATTCCATTCATTGTATTCTTCAGGTATTAAATTTGTTTGTAGTTATGTTTTTTAATGAATTTTTTTTCTTTGTTGAATGTACTTCTTAAAATATATTCTGTCCTGGGTGTGGTGTATGCGTGTGAGTGTGCCATGTATAAACATATGGAGGTCAAAGCAGGATGTTGGATGTCTTCCCCTATCATTCTCTGCCTAATTGCCTTGAGACCGAATTGGAAGCTTGCTGTTTTTGGCTGTGGGAGCTTTCCAGCAAGCTCTTGGGACCTACCTGTCTGCAATCTTCCAATGCAGCCACGTCTGGCTTTTAGCCTAAATATATGAGAAAAGAACGGGAAAGAAAGAAGGAAGGAGGGAGAAAGAAAGAAAGAAAAAGTACACACAAAGGCATGGATGCAGGACTCTCAAAAATAAGGCACACTTACATGCCTTAACAGTGGTGTGTGTGTGTGTGTGATTGTTATGTCTTTAGAAGTTACATTTCTCAAATAACGTAATCTATACCTAAATCTCAAGGTTATATTTTTTTAAATGTTGGATGTAACTATTTTTAGTCTAAAACCTTTTCCTTTGTAAATGGCATAATGTGCCTTCTGAGAGGCATTGTACAAGCTCACACATAATGTATCAGATAGAAATGAACCAAAGAGGCTGAAAAGTGTCCTTAGGTCACAAGGAGCTCAAGGTATATGTTTTCACTGTAAACATTATAATCTTGTCTGTATGATTTTTTTGGGAAAAAAATAGAGATTTACACATGAGGGGGAAAAGTGCTGAAGAAGTTAAACTCTAAGGTCACGGGTATTTTGACCTTAAGCCTGATTTATTAACAGTTTTCAGGAGGTAACTAAACTCCTCTTGAGTATGAGGAGACTTTTTGTATCTGTAAGAAGGGAGGAGCTAGACATGCACAGAGCTCTATACCAACATGCTCACAAGTCAGGAAAGACTCATTGTCAGGTGTGATGGTTCACATGAGGACATCTCCCACAGTCTCACACATTTGAATACTCAGTCCCTATTGGTGGTACTATTTGGGTAGGTCTAGGAGGTGTGGCCTTGCTAGAGGAAGTATGTCACTGGTGGTTGGCTTTGAGGTTTCAAAACTTCACACCACTCTCAATGTACTCTCTCTGCTTTCTTGCTTTGGAGTAAGATCTCAGCTTCCTACTCCAGCCACCATGTCCTCTATATCTACAGCATACTCTTACCCTCTCTATCCATAAGCCCAAATAAACTCTTCCCTCAAGTTTATCTTGGTGGTGGTATTTTATACTGCAACAAAAAAGTAGCTGATACATCTGGTGTGTACATCTTGCTTTACTTAGCTGTGTATATCATGTATAAATAAGTCCAGAAGATAGAGATCTTCTGAGATGTGAAAATGATTGTCTGTGTGTGACAAAAGACGTAAGTAAACTAGTAAGTATTGAACATGAAATTTTTGTTGCATTGTTGGAACACAACAATGTCAGAAATCAGTCCAGGAATGGAGTTGTGTAAAGAGAATTCTGGGTGCTTGTGAGAATCTTCCAAGCAAACAAGGCAAGAGGCTTGTAACCCAAGTTTCTTCAAAACAGAATTGTTCTTGGAAGGTGTTTTTATGGTCCTCCCAGGCGTAGCAGATAGGAGTGAGTTTACTTAGATCACTCACTATTGCTTGCTGTTGTTATTCAATTAAATGATTAAGCAATCCTTTATACGTCTCTATGGAAAAACATGTTTCTGCCACATGAAGCTTGTCTTTTTTACTATATACAGCTTGCCTCCAGAGAACTTTACTCATTTGGCTTTGCTTAACCCTCAGTGTATAAATTGTCTGAAGCTCTGAATAAAATTGGTTATTCTGTGAGAACTAAAGTTCCGTGAAACTTTAGTTATTGGTTTCATTCATTCTCCCAGGTCCCCCTGTCTCTAGAGCAGTGATACTGTATGAATATTTTTAGGAGAGATTGTCTTTTGAAAACCTGACCACTGTGCTGACTGGGTTTTTTGGAGAAAGAAGGGATTTAAAACAACGATGTCTATGTGTCAGAGACTTTTAAATTATGATTTTTATTATACATATGTATTTTTTTCAAGTCTGTTATATTTATAAGGGACAAGTCTGAGTCCTCTACACAAGCAGCCAGTGCTTTTTACCACTGAGTATCTCTCCATCCCCATGAATAAGTTCTTCTGTTTAGTATTTCTAGAATGTAGAAGGATTTGACGTTTTAGAGCAAGAACATTTTAGAGCAATAGAATGACACATTTTATCAATAGCTCTTAAAACTGATAGGAAATATTATTTTTGAGAATGAAATTGTTAAGCCACTATAAACAGGAAAAAGAAAAAAATATTCTAATAATTTCTAAAGTCCAATTCATATCCAAATCCCCCATTGTCTTTGAGAGATCCTTGCGGCTGGCATTCAAAGTCAGGCCCCTGTCAAGGGGCACACACTGCCTTTGATGATGATTTTTCTTTATTCTGTTTTAACTGACAGAATTTTCTTGATCTTTTGGAAATGTATGTATGTAACACTGAATTTATGTAAAGTCCAACCCAACAGATGCTTACACAATTACCAACCTTCTAGATTAGTATGATTTTTCTCTCATGATATTATTTTTCATGTTTCCTTATTCTTACTTTTTCCCTGTTAACTTGAAACTAGTTTTATGAAGAGGCCTAAACAATGTGGGCAAGAACACATCCCAGGTGGGTGTTACTCAGCATGTGCCACTCTACATGTGAATAATGCCATGTCACTAGTCATTCAAGACTGGGTCACCTGGTAACCTAATCACACTTGCTCCTTTGTGAAAGCATTTGTTTGAGGTGACACTCTGGCATCATGCCAATATCCTTGTTCCCAGAATATTTTGTATACAGTAGTTTTGATATGTGTTGACAAACCTTGCTCAAATCAATAATTCTAAAGAGGTTGATATTTTAATTGCAATGTGATGATTTTTCTAATACTGTTTTTAGTAGCTCTTTATTCACAAAGAAGAGTTGAATGTAGCTGCTCTCATTTTAGTATTTTGAGATAATTTTAGAACATTTGAATGGCCATGATCATTTTGAAGTACAAGGTGGCTATGAGAAGAGGGATAGTAAATAAACAAGTAGATAAATAAAAAGGCTTTAGATAGTGACAAGAAAAAAATTGAAACACACATGCAGGTAATTCAGTGGGTGTTTAATTGGAAAGATAAGCCTTTTGCAGTGCAGGAGGAAAGGGGACAGCTGGCAGTTTCGATGTGAGATGAAGGAATGATTCCACATCTGGGAAAACCCTAAAAATGGTGAAAAAGATAAAGATAAAATATATGCATAATTATGCCCATTATAGTAATTAGTTAGACTAGCATACTTAAATGTGTGGCAACAGAGAAGTGGAAAGCACTGCTATAAGTTCAATCTTTAGGAAATATTATGTCACTGAAATGATAACTCAGAACATTAGAGAAAGATAAGAACTCAGCAAGGGTTGTCAGGATTTTCATTGTTGTTGAGGTTCTTCTTTCTGACGTCCATGTTTAGTTTCTGTTTTATTTGTTTATTTTTTTAATCTAGCATGGCTGCGACTTCAAAGTCTGATTTTTTGGGTAATCCATCCTTAAGATGTTAGGCTGCTCTACTTTTCACAGAAGTCTTAAACAAGAGAAAGTAAATGAGTAACTCTGTAGATGTCTTCAGCAGTTTTGGTTCACCCTGCTGAGAAAGCAAACAATTAATAAACCAGCTTTCTTTCTCATTTACTGAGCATAAACTATATTCACAAACTGTATTTATTTGGGGAAATGTTTATATACAACATAGTAATAAAAAAAAACAGAGCTATGAAGCACACCAAGAAGGAAAAATAATCTAATATGAGTTTAAAAGATCCTACAATCAAGAAAAGCTGCTACCTGGTGCCAAGACAAACAGTGTTGTTTCAGACTTTGATTCTAGTGTGTGTAATATAAAAGAGATTTTTGGCTTATTACTATAAAGTAAAGTTTATGAAGATGTTTATACCACTCTAGAGGCAGTGGAACCTGAGAGACTTGAGCAGATAAATGAGCTGGACAAAAGTCCCATGCAATAGCCAACTTTATTCAGAGCATCAGAAAATTTACTGAGGGCAGGAAGAGTCACATGAGTAAAGTGTACAATCACAAGGACAAGCTGCATGTGTCAAAAAAACAAGTTTTTCAGTAGAGGCATATAAACAAATAACAAAAGCCAGCTGCAATGAATAATCTAAAGTAAAGTCATTCTGATCTTCTGCACCTGGGAGGAGTACAGAAACGCATTCCAAGAACAATTCAGTATTTCAAAAAACCTGAGGTCACAGACACTTGTCTTGTTTTCTTGGAGCTTTCTCACAAGCACTCAGGAGTCTCCTTGAACAATTCCATTCTTGGACTGTGTTCCAATGTGCAGGAATCAGGAAAGAAAAGGTTGGAACCTTCTGAATGGAATCATTTCAAAGCCAATACCAAAGGAGCCATTGGAGTACAAAAATAAAATTGAATCAAGAGTCTCAGTCTTTTCTATAATAATGCCCCACAT
Organism: Peromyscus eremicus; assembly: GCF_949786415.1. Lineage (NCBI taxonomy): Eukaryota > Metazoa > Chordata > Mammalia > Rodentia > Cricetidae > Peromyscus > Peromyscus eremicus. The sequence goes on along the minus strand of NC_081417.1, from coordinate 4,034,189 downwards.
CTTGATATCCTATGATGATAAACAATCTCAGTCAACTTTCTCTTGCCATAGCAGAACATATGAGACCAGGTAATTGATAAAGAAATATAAAAATATATTTTGCTAGAGGCTGGAAATATCGTCCTAAAGACTGGAAAAGCCAAGAGCATATGACCAGCTACCAGTCAGGGCCTTCCTTCTTAGTCCCATTACAGTATAGAGCAAACAAGGCAGAGGCCAGTCTTTTATAGCAAGGCCACTCCTGAAATAACCCATTAATCCACTGCTCCATTATCCATGAGTAGACAATCCATTTTTGTGATAGGCCTTTGTGGTGATCTGAATAAAAATGGCTCCCATAGACTAATAAGAGTGGCATTATTTGAAAAGATTAGGACATGTGGCCCTGCTAGAGTGGATGTGGCCTTGTTGGAAGTGTGTCACTTGGGGTGGGCTTTGAGGTTTTAGAAATTCAAGCCAGACCCAGTCCCTCACTCTCTCTCCTTATTGACTGCCAATCCAGATGTAGAACTCTTAGATCCTTCTCCAGCACTATATTTGCCTGCAAGCCATCATGCTTCCCATCATGATAACAGAGAAAACCTCTGAACTTGTAAACTGGCCCCAATTAAATGCTTTTCTTTATGAGAGTTGCTGCAGTCATGGTGTCTCCTCCAACAGAAACCCTAAGACAGACTTTGTGGTGGTTTGAATGAGAATAGCCCCCATAGGCTCATATATTTGAATGTCTGGTTTCTAGTTGGTGAAATTGTTTGGGAAGGATCAGGAGGTATGTCTTTATTGGAGGAGGTGTGTCACTGGGATTGGGCTTTGAGGTATCAAAAGCCAATACCAGGCCTAGTCACAAGCTCTCTGCCTGAAACCTGTGCATCAAATATAAGCTCTCAGCTACTGCTCCAGTGCTATGCCTGCCTGCCTGCCACAGTGTTCCCTACCATGACTGTCATGAACTTACCCTCTGAAACTGTAAGCAAGCCCCCAGTTAAATTATTTCTTTTATAAGTTGTCTTTGCTGTGATTTTCTCTTCAAAGCAATAGAAAAGTAAAGAGCCTTTTTGACCCTGTCTCCTCCAACAGGTCTCTTCTATCAATACTGCTGCATACGGGGCCAAATCAAACATCTGAACTTTGGAAGTGCTGTATTCATCTCTAGCAGCAGCATTTATTTTCCTGTTCGCATTGTTGTGTGTCACCTGCATGGCTTCCTTCTATGTCTCATTCTGAAGCTCAGGCTTTGTGCACTAGAAATGTTGATGTCAAAGGCAGTCTGGCACATGTGGATAGTGCATGTGTCTTGTCTACTGAGTCTGAGATGGGCTAAGAAAAAGGAACTACAGAGATTCTGCTCTGCTGCAGGTAGGCCATGATTTCTTGACAGTCACTTAAAGTATTTGTAAGTACTGAAGTAATTAATGTCAGAGAAATCCAACACTTCACACTGCTAAAGATTGTTTCATTTCTAGGCATTTTATGAGTTTTGGATTTTATACAGCAAATTTCTTCCAAGTGACAAGCTCCTTTGTAAATTATCCAGGCTCATCAAGGTTTTGGCAAATGCATTATAAATATACCCACACTGACATACAGAAGCATATTTATTTACACATGCATTTTTAATGATTATATCTATATAATATTCATTTTTAGTTTCCCCCAAAAACCCTACTATAGTAAAAGAAAACAGGTAATTAGAATGAGCAAAAAGAAGTGAATGAGAGATAGCAGAGTTATAAGTAATGTTTTTCTTTTAGTTCTTGAAAATTTTCATGCAAGATGTTTTAACCATATATATCCTCCCTCCCTAACTCTTCACAAACCCATCTCCACTTCCTTAACTACCCAACTTTGTGCCCTCTCTTTTTTTTCCATCAAGGCCATTTTGTGCTGCCTAAATATTCGTGGATGTGTCGTCCTCCCCTGGAGTATGGTCAACTTATCACTCTTTGGCTAAGGATGAAACTTAGTACTTAGCTCCTCTGTCCATGCTGAGGTTTGGTCTGGCTTATGCCTGAGCCTGTCTTACAGTACCCAGCTCCCTTCTCCACGGTAGGGTTTGGTCTGATTTTCACTGCACAGGTTTCATGTTACCTAGCTCCATTCTATGTGCTGGAGTTTAGGTTTGGTTTACACCTGCACAAGTCTCATGCATGGCTTTTTAGAGCTGATAACCAGGAGTAGTGAGCCACAGAGAGGAGAAATGTCTCTAGAAGAATGCAGAGAACTCTGTTGAGTTGGAGAGGGAGCTCAGGGGTCACAAACAGGAGGCTGAAGGAAAGTTTGAATAAAGAATAAGCCCAAATCTGACTCCTGCAACCAGCCATCTCTGCTTTCCAGCCCCTTGGAAAAAGGCACAACATGAAGAAATTCACCTCAGAGTTTTCATGGATACAGGGAACTGAGCACAAAAATAGAGATGAAGTCAAAGTCTGAAAGAGGACAAGTGTTCAGAAACACCAACAGCTCACCTCAATCCTCCCATTGAAAGGAAAAAATCAGTAGCCGTCTTGAGAGATGCTCCCCCTCCCTCCTCTAAAGGTATTTGCTGACCAGCAGTTTTAGAACTGACCAGAAGTTGAACTTATGGGAAGATAAGGCTGAAACAATAAATCTATATATCCTGGGCTTGGTAAAACAAGATATGGTGAGTAATGGGCTCAGCTGACCAGAAGTTGAACTCAGGGGAGAGTAGGACTGGAACAATAAATCTGAATGTATATATCCTGGGTTCAGCAAAAGCAGGACATAGGGAATAAAAATTTATGTCTCTGTAGATACCCCGAATCCTGTTAGCCATCACTAACCTCATGCTTATAGTTCAGCCAGTAACTTCAAAGAACTGCCTCACCCCTAGCCCCCTCATCCAATCCTAAGCAGCATGTAAACCTTTCCTATATAAACCCCTTCAATGAGTGCTCAGGCTGTCCTCCTCCACCCGCTGTGTCAGATGTTGGATGCAGACCAAGCTCAAGCTTGCTTGCTATCAATAAACCCCTTTGTGTTTTGCATTAGATATTGTTTCTGTGGTAGTCTTGCTCAGGGGTCTTGCATCGCAGGTACAACACCATCATGTTGTTTTGTTGTTGATGTCATTGTTGTTTCTCCTTTATCATAATTTCTTTATTGATTAGTTGAGAATTTCACATCATGCATCCTAATTCTGCTTATCTTCCAGCCCCTCCCATATCCTCCCCTCACCCCTGCAGCAACCCCAAAAAGAATTTTTTGTTTGTTTGTTTTTTCAAGACAGGGTTTCTCTGTGTAGCCCTGGCTGTCCTGGAACTCACTTTGTACCAGGCTGGCATCAAACTCAGAGATCCACCTGCCTCTGCCTCCCCAGTACTGGGATTAAAGGCCTGTGCCACCACCACCCATCCAAGAAAATTTTTAAAAAATCAAAACAAAACAAAATAAAGCAAACAAGCAAACAAGAACAAAACAAACCAAAAACCCTCTTCACTTCTCCATCTTTCTCGCCTCTCCAGCACCTCTTCATTTGTCTTGGTGACACTGAGAGCTGTGTGTCACACAGTATACCCTTTTGTCCAATCAGCTTTACTAGCAAATATTCAATGTAATGAGTCATTGGTCTGGTTCAAGGCCTCTGCTTTCTGGAACACCATCATCACTGGATTCTCATTGAAACTTCTCTGGGATATCCTGTGGCTGCCCTAAGTCATGGAGATCTTGTGGGTTTCCTTCCACAGGACCAGTCCCTTTACTAGCTCCAGCAGGTCCTAGATTGGAGTAGATGTTATGGTGGGCCAACACAAGGCCTGGCTATGGGCCTGGGTAGTAGCTGAGTTGAACAGTTAGGGCCACTGGGCCACTTGCCTCAGGCAAAGGGGTGGATCCAGCTCCAAAATGCCGATGTCATCAAGATCAATGCTTCCTTGCCTGTGGTGAGGGGTGGGGCCATCTCTTTCAAGTACAAGAACCAGCTCTGAGAAGGTCAAGGCCAGCTTTCTTGCTGCAGTGTCCAATAAGAGGCAGGGCCAGCTTTTCCAGGACCAGCTAAGGGTGGAGCAGTTCAGCATGGCCCTCTGATTTCATCAAGCATAGTTCCTATGGTCCCCTGAAGCGACATAGGCCACAAATGTCAATACAGACCCAAGCTGCAGCTGGAACATGGATGCAGACATGGCCCTCGGCAGCAGCTCAGGCCTGGATGACATCCTGGCTCCAAGTGGAAGCACTGGCCACTCAGATCAGGATTGACAATGACTGTGTTGGAGGAGCAACAGCTGGCAATTGACTTCAGGGAATGGTCCCACCAGAAAGTAAAGCTCTGATGGACCCAGAATGTCTCTTGCTACTGCTATGTCTTTACATGTTTGCCACTGCCATTTTTCTCTGATATCTGGCACGGTGTGAATGGAGGGAGGGATACCCACTGCCTGTAATGTGGTGTGTTTATCTGTAACACAAATTGTTAGAAGGTCTTATTAACAAAAACAAACCCAGGAGCCAGGTATTGGGGTGAATTCTGAAAGATCAGAGAGACAGAACTAGCCACAGCTAACCTCACTTTGCCAATTCCTCAGCTGATCTCATTTCTTCAAACTGGAATCCTCTGTGTCCTCATCTGAATGGATCTCAGCTGAACTGCTGCTCAAAAGCCTAAAAGCTTAACAGACTCTAGTTCCTGGTTTTCGCACCTTATATACCTTTTTGCTTCCTGCCATCACTTCCTGGGATTAAAGGCGTGTGTCACCATGCCTAGCTGTTTCCAGTGTGGCTTTGAACTCACAGAGATCCAGACGGATCTCTGCCTTCGGAATGCTAGGATTAAAGGTGTGTGTGCCACCATTTTCTGGCCTCTACATCTAGTGGCTGTTCTGTTCTCTGACCCCAGACAAGCTTATTAGGGTTCACAATATTTTGGGGAACACAATATCACCACATTTATCTCATGAAAATATCCCATTCTACTGAGCATTTTTACCTGTGGATTATTATGAAAATGATTTCCTCCTAAGCTATACTGTTTAACTGAAGCAATGATTTTATGTAATAATAATGTCAGTTTAAATAGAATTTTGATGATTGGGAGTTTTTAATAAATATAGTATATTATAAATATAGATAGAGGTTAGCTTAATGGAAAATTAATATATGTAAAGGTAGGATAAAATGTTGTCCCTGCTTCTGATAACCCAGAAGCTACAGAGGGTAAAAAATAAAACAAGGAAGTGTCATATACATGCGTTTCTATTGAGGAACCATATAGACTGTGCCTTAGGTTGATGATTAAGAAAAACAATTGAGTCCCAGAAGCCCAGTTAGCTTAAATTCTTTTAATCTTAATGTTGAGAGATGTGTTTATAGGTTTTGGTGTGTATCATAGCTAAAACAAAGCATGAAAATAACTTAGGTTAAGATATTTTTGTTAATGGCTCTAAGGTAGAAAATCTTGGAAAACAATTTAAAGTTTAAAAAGGCATCATTTTATAGCTGAGCAAGGGACTAGTTAAGGTCAGGCAACAAGAACAAAGCAGCCCAATTATTACTATCTGAGGGGCCTTTCTTGGTAGGATTGGCTGGTGACCAAAGGCAATGATTAATTCCTTATTAATCTCGTTTCTGCCCTCAGCTTCCTGTTAGTGAGTGGGTACACATCCTGAAGATTTAAAATAGAGCTGACCATTTTTCATACATAAAATTTAGATTTGTGATTCTTTTAAGATTTCATATAAGATTACCTTTTGAGAAAAGTAATAAAATGATTGGTCCTTTCTTTGTAACTGCAAAATACAGCCTGCCAGCAAAAGAATTGGTTGAGGAAAATGCCTTGCTTGCTTACACTCTGTTAATCCATAACAAGTTGCTTGGGTATGAATGGATGTGGGTTCTTGGGAATAATTTGCTCTTCACCTATAATACATAAATGTTTAATCATGTAAGGGATATGGGAAGCATGGTGTTTTTCACTTATATTCATTGTAATATTCCCTTAAAAATAGAATGTAACCACATTGTAATCTTTATATTGCTTATAAGCTGTAAGGCAAAAAATAAAGACATGAGAAAAAGAAAACACCAGGAAATATGTAGAAGGAAAGTCAGAGGAAAGACATCAAGATAGACAGAAGGTAAACATCAGAAGAATAGAGCAGAACAAACAACAGTAAGAACAATAAAATGAAGAAAGAAGCTTTGGCCCTCAGAAAAGCCCTTGTGTGTCTGTTTGTCTGTCCAGTACTTCACCTGCTCTGCATCTCTTCTTCAGCTTCTCTGACATGCTGAAGTCTTGCCATTCATCAGCACCCTAGGTGAGATCCTGACATGTTGGAGATGTGTGTGTGTGTGTGTGTGTGTGTGTGTGTGTGTGTGTGTGTGTTTTCCTTTTTGAGCTGGCCCCAGAGAATTAAGTTTAGCCCCCCTCATCGGCCCCTAAGAGTTAAGTTTTACTCTCTCAAATAGAAAAGTCAAAGTCCAAGTCCACTGACTCTGTAAGCTCGCCCCAAACTCTGTGCTGCTGGAGGCTGGTCCTCACAGCAACAGTACAGGATGGCTCTGGTGGTGTCATGGCCCCTGGACACCAACAAGACCACAAGCTGCAGCCTCAACCCTGGGCTTCTGTGTGAACTTTGGTGGCAATATGGGTCTCAGATTTCAACATAGACCCAACTGCAGTAGGACCATGGACCCAGACATAGTCCACAGTAACAGCCATTGCCCTTTATGGCAGCACAGATTACCACGGCCCCAGACCTTGGGCTTCTGCATGGCCTATGATGGTAGCAGGAGCCTCAGACATAGCACAACACAGATCATAGCTGCAGCAGGGTCATGGACCCAGACATGGTCCTCAGCTGCAGTTCTGGCCCAGACTTCACCATAGCATTGGGTAGCAGTGCAGGCCACTCAGATCTGCATAGCCCCAGCTACAGCACGGCCCTTGGACACCAACATGGTCTCAGGTGGCCGACTTGACTCTGGACCTCCACACAGCCCTCAGTGGCAACAGGAGTCATGGATGTTAACCCAGACTCTGGCTGCTATAGGGCCATGGACACTGACATGTCCCTCAGCAGCAGCTCAGGCCTAGACATTACCATGGCAACAGGTAGTAGTATGTGTCATTCAGGTGTGTATATCCCCAGCTGCAGCATGGTCCTTGGGCATCAACATGGTCCCAAGTGGCTGATCAGACCCCAGGCAACCACATGGCCTTTGGTAGCAACAGGAGCCACAGATATTAACTCAGATCCCCAGCTTGCTGTAGGGCCACAGACCCAGACATGGCCCTCAGCTGCAACTCAGGGCCCTGTGTGGCAACACAGACCACCCAGACCAGAATGGCTTCGGTGATGGCATGGCCCTCAGACATCAACAATGTCACATGTTGTGACCCACACCCCTGGCTTCCTTGTGGCCTTTGGTGGCAACATGGGCCTCAGACATTAACACAGACCCTGGTTGCTGTAGGGCCACAGACAGGGTCCTTGGCAGCAGCTTAGGCCTGGATAAGCACAGGCCACTCAGATCAGCCTGGCTCCAGCAGTGGCCCTCAGACACCTACATGTCCACAGGTGGCAGTCCAGATGCTGAGCATCCTTGGGGCCTTTGGTGGCAATATGGGCCACGGATGTCCACACAGGCCCTGGCTGTGGTAGGACCATGGACCCAGACATGGCCTTTGGCAGCAGCCCAGGTCTGCATGTCACCATGTCCCATGGCAAGAAGGCCTACCACTTCAGCCTACTACTCACTGCCTTCATTTCTTCCATTCTGTTTCTTTCCACAGCACATGGACTATTATACTTTTTCTCTTCCATTTCTCAACCACATATTTTCTCATCATAATGGGATCTACCTGCCTATCACTACAAGGCTTCTGGCTGGCCCATGAATGTCTAGAACCCACCTAAGCAGAATTGCATCAGGGGAAGGGAGGGAAGAACTGTGGTTTTCTTCCCTAATCATGTTTGCAAATGAATTAAACAGTGAAGTATAAACTTAATCCTAGAATAAATAACTGAAACAGCTCTTAAAGGGTCTCAGGTCTAGAAGAACTAAACTGGTGTGCCTGGTTCAATGAAGCTATCCAGGACAATTCTAAAAGCCCAACTCATGTATGTGTATTATTTGGATAAAAATAAAACTATTTAAAGTATAAAACTTAAAATTTTTACATGAAAGACCACATGGGTTATTGGTTTCTTTCTTCTTTCCTTCCTTCATTTCTTTTTTTTCTCTCTCTTTCTTTCTTTCTTTCTTTCTTCTCTGTGTGTGTGTGTGTGTGAGTGTGTGTGTGTGTATGTGTGTGTGTGTGTGTGTGTGTGTGTGTGTGTGTGTACATCATGGTTACATGAGAGGAAAATCATGGCTTGAATGTGGCAGAGGACAACTCTGGAGGCAGTTCTCTTCTTCCATCTTTACATGGGTTTCTGGAATCAAATTCATATTGCCCGGCTTGAACGGCCACCAACGGTATCCCCTGAGCCATCTCACTTGCCCATGGCCTATTGTTTTGGGGCTTTTTCTGAAAGATTTAAAATCACCTAGACGTAATCTTCCTTTCAAATGCAAACAAAAAAGATTCAAGAAGTCTCACTTTAGCATATTTGAAATGTTTTTGCATTTGCTTATTTTTCTGGTTCTGTGGATGGAATAACCTAACCATAACAACTAACTGTAATAATAAATGTAAATTATACTTTTTTTAAAGGGGAAATTTTATATATATATATATATATATATATATATATATATATATATATATATATATATATATATATATATATATATACCTCCCTTCTGACCAGTGACTGTAACCAGTATGTCTTTGCAAAGAGAACAGGTTGAGAAATGGGTATGGGTGGAGTTTTTGACAGGAGAGCAGAGTTCCTGCAACCAACCGAGTCTGATGAACAAGCACGGAGACCCTCAATGGGCACTCCCGAGGTGACCGAGTCTGATGAACAAGCACGCAGACCCTCAGTGGGCACTCCTGAGGTGACCGAGTCTGATGAACAAGCACGCAGACCCTCAGTGGGCACTCCTGAGGTGACCGAGTCTGATGAACAAGCACGCAGACCCTCAGTGGGCACTCCTGAGGTGACCGAGTCTGATGAACAAGCACGGAGACCCTCAGTGGGCACTCCTGAGGTGACCGAGTCTGATGAACAAGCACGGAGACCCTCAGTGGGCACTCCTGAGGTGACCGAGTCTGATGAACAAGCACGCAGACCCTCAGTGGGCACTCCTGAGGTGACCAAGTCTGATGAACAAGCACGGAGACCCTCAGTGGGCACTCCTGAGGTGTGAATATTTTCATTCCTTCCAGTCTGGTTGCTTCATCCTTGCCACTTGCCCGGCAATGGCTGGGCTTTTCTCTTCTGGCAGACAAAGGCCTTGCTACCTGAAATAAGCTACTTGGTCAGACAGATGAAGCATGTGGAGTTTTGTTCTAATTACTTGGTGTGTATAAATTATAAGCCCTTGTTCTTGGGAGCCCTGGCAATCTCTCCCACTTCAGTGAATGTACACAACTGAGTATAGAGAGCCACCTGTCTCCTCCCTGCGGTATGCAGCTAGCTGGTCACTGTAGTCATTGAGTCTGTTCTTCGGGTCTCTTCCAATAAAGGCAGGCACCACAAAGACACTCTCTCTGTTAGATCTGGATTTCACAAAATGGTACACAAGAACACTCTGGGGAGTGTGACGTGTTCTTGCTTCAGGGCAGTATCTGTCACAAAAAGAAGACTGCTCTGCATTGTGCATGCACACACTCTATCCATTCTAATAGTTCCTGGAATACATCATTTTGTATTTTCTTCTCTTTGCCCATCTTTTGCTATTGTCCTTCTAATTGATGTGATGTTGCCAGGTAACCTCATGAGATACGGTATAAACGGACATCCAAGGAGAGTATCATGTGTTGCTAACTGTATTCCACATGAACCAGGGCAGCTCAACATTCTATTTATAGAGCACTAATGGAGCATACCTCCATAGGCATGGTGCCTGGAGGCAGCAGTGTGAAGTGCCTTTGCAACTGACCAAGGGGCTTGTTCTGGGTAGTGTGCTTTTATTTTTGTATATAAACAACTCCATATGTTTTGCAAGGCTGAGTTAGGACTGTCATTTTACTTATATTCTCTCTCACTCCTCCCTCTATTTGGGATCAAAATCAGGGTCTCCTGGATCCTAAGTAAGCACTCTATCACAGGACAACACCCCAACATTGAGGTTTGTTTATTAAACTTTATTAGTAGTAGTATTGTTGTTGCTGCTGTTATTGTTATTGTTATAAAGTACCAGAAGAAAAGAACTCCTGAGAGGCCTAAACAAGATGAATGGAGTCTTTATTTACTGACAGTGGGGCTGTTCCAGGCAGATAAGCAGGAAGCAGTTGGTTTGAGTTTTTAAGAGCAAAAACTGCTATTGTTATGTATACAGAAAGCAAATGTTTACAGAAGTGGAGAGATAACAGTTAAAGGATCAGGCAGTTAACCTTTAGCTCAAGGTCACACTGTATAGGAATTCAGGGCTGTTCCAAAGACCAGTTTTACCCAAGATTGTTTTAGACTTAGAGTATTTTTAGGAATACTGTCATGAGATGGCATAGCTATAGTTCAGTAGCCTGCTACAGCTATTATCCTCTGTGATGAAATAATAGGTATACCTTTCTTGGTCTATTAAATAATTCAAATACATCAATTTTTCTGTAGCTCAATATTTAGTATTACTATAGCAAATTACATTGCAACTTAATCTCTTTGCCAAAACAGAGTAAGACTAGATACTTTCTTGTCACTGTATGTAATGCCTAACCAATGCCATTTAAAGAAGGGAGCTTTTATTTTGACTCATGGTTTCAAAGAGTTTTAGCCATCATGATCAGGATGGCATGGTGGTAGAAGTGGTTCAGTCAGTTCCTAGTGGTGGGAGGACAAGGTGGCTTCTTACATTACAGCAGGCAGGAAGCAGAGAACAGTACCAGAAGCAGGCTAATAACATGGTGTCACTCAAAGACCCATTTCTGCCATCCAGAATCCTTATCTCAAAGGTTTCCATTATTTCCCAAAACATTACCACCAACTAATGACCAAGAATTCAAACCCAGGAGCCTATGGGGAACACTTGGCCTTCAGTCTATATCACCTTCCATAGTAGATTAAGGCTCCTTAAGGCATGTTGCTGGTGAAAGGAGGGGTTTTAGTGAGGTTCTCTGCCATGTACATATTTGAGCTATGAATGTGTACACTGCTAATGGAATGGCATATGTGTGCTAGTAACTTAGCAATCCTTTCTTTCTCACCTTCCCCATGGTTGTTCAAATTTTCAAGAAAGGAAGTTTATAGTTGTACGGTAAAAGCTTATTATCTTTTCTATGGCCAATGTAAGTACTAGAATCCTTGACCAAGCTTTGTATCATTTTTATAAGAATCAAATTAAAAGGTGTATATGGGAATTTAAATCTTTATTTCTTATCAAATTTTTTCTTTGTTTCTTTGTATGACTTTCCATAAAGGCAATATTTTCTAAACTTAGCAAGTTAAGTGGTTAGCAATTAAGTGAGGTTGTGGTTCCCACGTTAACTCACCTTCAACGGATCCATGTCTTTGGCCATAGCTAAAACCTACTTGGAAAGGAGATTTCTGGGAATACCCCTTGTGCACTAGTCATGGCCCAGAACTGCAGAACAACTGTGAGGTTGACCACCCACCACACATAATGCAAACTGAGCACACCCAGGAATATTGTCCGTCAAATATTTGCTATGCAAGCTGAATGTACCCAGATGTGTTCTTGCCACCATTTTCCCTCTTGAATTATAACCTTCAACTGAGCATGCTCAGTAGCATCCACCTAACTGAGCATGCTTGGATATGCTTGTCCCTGAAGTACTTTCCCATAGGTATATGTACAGGCTTTCCAGATAAATTCCCTATACTCCCCTGTCCAGTGAAGACATGGTCTTTTATCATTTCTCAAGCTCTTCTTACCTGCTGCAGGTAATTTTTCTCCACTTTCTAAAAGGCCATACTAGTTTTGACTTCCTATTCATGGGATGCAAGCCCATTAAGTGGGTTAAGACTCCTGGGTTTTTGTGTGTGTGTGTGTGTGTGGTGTTGCTTGGTTGTTTTTTGTTTTTGCTTTCCTTTTTTTGGAAACATACACTCATCACACAGAATGTTTCAGCTTTTATTCTAGACTGAAATCTGAGTTGATTAGCAAATTTCTGCATTTCTTGAGAAAGCATAAAACCCACATTTTACAATTACACTAAATTGAATAAACCAAATTTACACTTTTAAATGTTAGAAGGGTAAAGCCAAACAGCATAGTTTACACAAAGACTGTAAGAATTAACATGGAATTATAAATTTTATTCTTGTCTGGTTTGTTTGCTTATTTCCTCTATGTATTATCTAAGACATAGAAGGTAGTTATAAGACATACTGTCTGGACTCCCAAATCTCACAAAAATAGTGGTGGCCTAGAGGTGATACAGTGATTACTAGGGACTTAGAAAGCCAGAGTGACATTGATACTGAGTCCTCTTCCTGAAAACTAGGTTTTCAGTGTCTGTACCTGGCTGTGAGGGACAAAATAATACTCATACCTGTGTTTTTCCAGCAGTATCCAGAGGCTACAGGACATACACAGGTCCATCTCAGGTAGGGGCGATACAATAGACAGAAAGCTTCGTGGACCTCCCTCTGATCTGTGTTGTTGCTGCGTTTATGAAGACTGAATTTCCAATTAAAGTGACAGTGTTTGGCTTGGCATCTGCAGTCAAACTTCCACTATGTCATTTATCCATCATCGGGGACAATCTAAAAGTCACTAAGTTTTAAAATACTATTTTTGAAAAATTACAGAGCACTCATACAAGAATTCAGTTTTAAAGAAATATCTGTAGAATGCTACTCAGAAATTTGAAGACTATTTGAACACATTCCAGACACCTCTGAAGGCTCAGCAGAGGCTGATTCTGAGTCCGGGATAGCCATCGCTCAAAGGCATGACTGTTGGAAAGCTTTATTTTGAACAATTTACTGTTATTTGCACTCAAGACACACAGCCTTAGATTCACTTTCTCAACTAATACTTGAAAATTATTTTCATTTTCCCACAACCCTCAGAATTAAAGAACCAATTCTCATTCACCAAAATCAGAGAGGAGCTTGGGCTCCCTCCTTCTGAATATTTTGAAGGATATTTTGAATGTAAATAACTGAGAAACTGGCTTAAATGCCAAACTAGATAAACAAAATCTGCTGGCAACACTCGTGTTACACATAAAAGAGAACTTTCCTGTAGAAAACAAACTTTAAAATCATATCATTCCTTCCTGTCATTCATCCTAAACACACCATGTAAGACAGTTCAGTGACTGACGGGTCTGGTTACCCCAGGCCTTGTGTCTGAGGTGTGAACTGCAGAGGACTGGTCAGACTCCTCTTCCAAGTTTGTCTTTCACAGGTAGAGATAAAAGATATAAAAGCAGGTACCAGCTGATCCCCATGGGAAATCAGAAACAGATGTTCCCAGGGCTTCCAGAGGCAAACCCGGAGAATTGAACAAAGCTTAGGACTTCCCTGTGGTTAGAGTGTACGCAAGGGTCTAGCCAGGAAAAAACTTGGGGTGTGAGGCGGGTCCCACTTGGGGCTGTCACTGAAGGGAGGTCCTGGAAGAATAGTCAGGAAGTGGAACCAAGGATGGAACAAGTTGCATTTTTATTTTTTACAGTCCTCTAAGTAGCCTATGAGATTAAGACACATGTATTATTTATATAGTTCTTTCTCCTCAAAAACTGTACACACAAACAATCACAATGGTCCAAGTCATATGAGACCGGTGAAGTCCATGAGGGATGCTTTGGAGTACTTTACAGAAACCACAAAGGACCAATATGTTGTTAAGAGCTGTTGGCTGGTGCACTCCACTACAGAAGCAGCTCTCAGAAACTCGCTGGATACCTGGCTCCTCAAGAGGGCGCTGGAACCTGGCTCTGGTGATTTCTCTGAACTCTTGGCCCTTGCAGCCTCTGCGATCGTCTTTTGGGTGAAACCAGAGGTTGGAAAGAAGAAAGGTTGTCGGGGAAACTGGGTAGGTGATTATCTTTATTCTTGTCAGTCATAGCCATGCTCCAGCCTCCTTCACCACCCCCACGGCCACCCCCAACATCTCCAGTGAGGCATGGCCTTAACCCTGTTACCAGGCAGTTAGAATGCGCCTAACAAGGGTCAGGACAGGCTGTTTATCGGCGTGACCAACAGCACTGGCAATCTGTTGTGGAAGGCAAAGAAGCAAAATACACAGCAAGCGCTGAGACGCTGGAGGGGGGCGCCTAAGACATCGGGAAAATTAGACTCACATTTCAACAACACTGCTTAAGTCACTCACCCTAAGTTCAGGGGTCAAGCTCTGCCCTTAGCTGTAAGGAGAAAGCAGTGCTGTGTCCTTACCCAACCAACCTATCCTCTACCTCACCTCGGGGCTGAGCAAATCCGGAATCACACAGTTCTGAGTAGAGTCTGCGGTTCTGCATGCCAGGAAGGGGCCTCAGGACAGGACATCGGGGCTGCTGCTTGGGAACTGCACTCCCGGGGTTCCCCTGAACCCAGATGGCACTGCTGCCTCGGGTCCAGAGGGCATCAGGCGGCACGGCAGGACACCAGCTGCCGAAGGCTCCTGCGGAAGCTGTCATCCAAGAAGGCATAGAGGAAGGGGTTGAGGCAGCTGTTGGCATAGCTCAGGCTGGTGATGAAGTAAGAGATGCCAATGACCAGCGGCGTTTGCGGCAGGTCGGTGGTGAGCGCCACTATGGTGCTCAGGTGGTAAGGCGTCCAGCAGATGAGGCACACAGCCAGGATCGCCGCCACCAACAAGGTCACACGCTTCTTGGCTCGGTCCAGGGCTTTGGCGTGGCTATCTAGCTGGATGGCACGCAGCCGGCACAGCAGGGTAGTATAGAGGGCGCAGATGGCGGAGACCGGGATGGCGAAGCCCAGGACCAGTGTGTACAGGCGGCTGGCACGCCACCAGAAGGCTTCTGGCTGCGGGAAGACCAGCACGCACTGGCGTCGGCCCTGCTCCTCGTCCAGCCGGGCGAACACCGCGAAGGGCAGCACGACCAGAGTCACTAGCGCCCACACCGCCAGGCTGACAGCGCGCGCAGCACCGTAAGTGCGCCCGGACACCCGGCGCGACTCGGCTGTAGCCAGCACCACCAGGTAGCGGTCCGCGCTCATTACGGTGAGGAAGTAGAGGCTAGAGAATGTGTTGTACTGGTCGACGGCCACGATGAGCTTGCACATGACCTCCCCGAAGGGCCAGCGCCTCAGCAGGAAGTCGGCGATGTTGATGGGCAGCACGAGGGTGAAGAGCTCGTCGGCGATAGCCAGGTTGAGGATGAACACGTTGGTGACAGTCTTCATGCGCGGCGCGCGCAGCAGCACGTACAACACCGCTGAGTTGCCCGCCAGTCCCACCGCGCAGATTACCGCGTAGACGACAGGTACTGCTACCGCCAGTGGCTGCGGCAGCGGCAGAGGCGCGGGGCTCGACCCGTTGGGACAGCCCAGAGTCAAGCCGCCGCAGGACACATTGTCCCCGCCAGGCTCGGAGAGCGACAAGTTGTACATCTTGGCCACTGCAGGAGACCCGGCGGCCACCCCAATTTCACTCAGCAGTCCCGCAGGACCCGACTCTGTAAGTCTGCGTTGACAGGGATCTGCACCCGGGCACTGCCAAAGTCTCTGAACCTTTCTCTGGCTGTGCACGCACCGGAGGGGCGTTCCCCGCAAGCTACTCAGCCCACTGTCGCCAGGAGTCCCAGGCTAAGCAGAATTAAAAACACAGGTTAGATTCCTGGAGGTGTGGCTTTAGGAAGATACGAGGTCCAGTGTTGGAGGTGGCTGCAGGTTCCCAAGCTCTTCCCTCCACCTGTGGAAATCTGATTCCAGCCCACTGAATACATCAAAGTACCGCGCAGAAGCCTCTAACTCCTAAGAACATGTACATTTACCCAACGCCCTGTTTTAGAGCACCAGGACACACTCAGGTCCCCCCACCGAATTCTACAGAGGCACGTTTCTGCTAGATAATAGGACTATCAGCAGCAATCTTTATCTTACCTGGCTGGTCCCAGAAAAGATCTGTGTTTCCTGGGAAGGTCAGGGTAGAACGCCACCGCCTGCTGGAATGGTGCCTGCCAGCCTGGTCTGCCTCCCAGAGTCTGCCCAGAGGCACTGTCTCCCAGGAGGCTGAAGTGCAGGCAGCACACAGCCACAGTAACGGTCTCTGTCAACCTGCCACCCTGTCCACTCCACTCCCAGGAAAACCCTCAGATCTAACAGAAAACAGCGTCCCCAAAAGGCTTCTTTGTTGCCTTCCTCACAGTTCAGTTGGAATCATGAAAAGCTCTCCTGTCAGGAATTGAACCTAAGAACAACAAAGTTCAAATGTTAATATTCTATTTTTAAAGAACAGTTGGAGAAAAGATTCCCATATCAGGTTTTTTATATTTTATTATTTTAAAATTTTAAATTTAAATGTATTTTGATCATATTCTTCCCCTTCCCCAAGTCTTCCATATCTTCCTCCTCTCCCTACCCACCCAACTTTAAGTTCCTTCTCAAAACAAACAAACAAAAACCCAATACAACAATCCCCCCAACCCAAGAAAACAAAATAAAACAACATCCAAAAAGAAAGAAAAATCTGTAACCAAATAAAAGCACACAAAATAACTGTGAAGACCATTATATGTTGGTTAGCTACTCCTGAATATGAGGCCTTCCCTGGAGTAGATGATATACCCAGTGTCACTCCATTGGAGAAAACTAATTTTTGCTCTCCCAGCAAGTATAAGTTTACACTTTACTCTAATGTCTAGGTTTTCATTCATTATTTAAAATATATAACACTATAAAATATAAGAAAAAACAAAAACTTTCCCATCAAATTTAGACAGGACAAACCAATAGAAGGAAAGGAACCCAAGAGAAGGGCCAAGAATCAGAGACCTACTCATTCACACGTTTAGGAATATCATAACAACACTAAACTGGCAGCCAAAATATATATGCTGAGGACCTGATGCAGACCTGTGCAGGTCCTATGCATTCTGCTTCAGTTTTTGTGAGTTCATGTTGATTTAGAGGGCCTTGTTTTCTTGGTGTCCATCATCCCCTCTGGCTCTTGTACTCTTTCAGCCTCCTCTTCTGGGTGTTTTCCTGAATGGAGAAGACACCAAATTTAGTCCCAGGTGTTCTCTCTCTTCTCTCTCTCTCTGTCTCTCTGTTTTTCTCTCTCTCTCTCTTTCTCTCCCCCCATACTATCTAGCTATGGGTTTTTATACTTTTTCCCCATCTGCTGCAGGAGGAAGCTTCTTTGCTGATGGCTGAATACAGCAGTGACCTATGAGTATAGCAGAACATCATTAGGAGTCATTTTATCACTACATTTTTTTTAAAAGAAAAATATTATTTGGTTTTACCCTAGGTCTCTGAGCTATCTAGTCTCTGGTTCTTGGTCAACCAACAATGTCAGCTATGCGTTCCATCTCGTAGAGTGGTCCCTAAGTGCAATCAGTTATTGGTTGGTTATTCCCACAAGCTTTGTGTCATCATTGCCTTGGCATATCTTACAAATATTACATCATGTAGATCAAAGTGTTTGTGGCTGGCTTGGTGTTTACACTTCTCTTCTGTTAGAATTTGGAGTACCTTTCTGTGCCAAAGACAGAAGAATGTAGAAGTGGAGGCTTTATGTCGGCACCTACTTGATATCTCCATGTTTAATGAGTTATGTAGGTGTTGTCTTCAGCAATGGGGCCTTGCTGTCAGTTTGTGAGGAGTAACCCATAGTCTTGGCAACAGCCTGGGTTGTTTAGGGATTCCCATAGAACCCCCTTGGCCAAAAACTCAACTGGATATAACCCAATCCTTGTACTAGAAGCTTCATTTTATAACAAGAGATGGCCAATTTGGACTCTGTCTCCCCCATTACTTGGCAATTTCATTTAGATCATCTTCATATGTGTATATATTTTATAAAGTTTCTATTGTATTAGGTTTCTATATAACCTTTCAAATACACCTTAATTTTAGCTGCCTCTCACTGTTCTACCTCTCACAACTCCCTATCCCCCAGCCTCTCTACTTGCTCTTCCTGTTCCACCACCACTATCCATCCATAATTATCTATTTTATTTCTCTTTCCTGGCAAGATATATCTGCTCACTCTAGTCCCTCCCTCTATACCCATCCTCTGTGGTTCTGCATATTGTAGCTTGGATATCATTGACCATTGACTTAACAGCTAATATTATAAAGTTTGTTCCTTGTATCCTTAATCTCCTGAGAATTTTTATCATGAAGGGCTACTGGATTTTGTCAAAGGCCTTTTCTGCATCTAATGAAATGATTATGTGGTTTTGTTTTTCAGTTTGTTTATATGGTGGATTATATTTACGGATTTACATATACTGAATCATCCCTGCATTTCTGCAATGAAGCCTACTCAGTCATGGTAGATGGTCTTTTTGATGTGTTCTTAACACAGTCTGTAATGATTTTATTGAGTATTTTTGCATCAATGTTCATAGGGGAATTGATTTGTAATTCTCTTTCTTTGTTGAGTCTTTGTGTGATTTAGGTATTGGTAACTGTGGTCTCATAAAATGAATTGGCCAATCTTCCCTCTGTTTCTCTTTTGTGGAATACTTTTGAGTATTGACATTAATTCTTCTTTGGAAGTCTCATAGAATTCTGTTCTAAAACCAACAGCCCCTGGCTTTTTATGGTTAGGAGACTTCTAATGTCTGCTTCTACTTCACTAGGGGTTATAAATCTATTTAAATTGCTTATCTGATGTTGATTTAACTTTGGTAGGTGGTGTGTATCGAGAATATTACCCATTTCTTTTATATTCTCCAATTTGATGGAGTATATGTTTTAAAGTGTGTTCCTCTGATCCCTAGGTTTCCCCCGTGTCTGTTGTTATGCCCCCTCTTCATTTCTTTAAGCTAATCTAAATAAGGGCTTGTCAATCTTATTGATTTTTTTCAAAGAACTAACATTTTGTTTTATTGATTCTTTATTTTGTTATTTGTTTCTATTTAACTGATTTCAGCCCCCAGATTGATTATTTCTTGCTGTCTACTTTTCTTAGGTATGATTTCTTCTTTTTGTTCTAGAGGTCTGGTGTGCTGTCAAATTGCTAGTATGATTTCTCTCCAATTTTTTTTACAGAGGCACTTAGTGTTATGTACTTGCCTCTTAGAATATTCTTTATTGTGTCCTATATGTTTACATATGTTATGTGTTCATTTCCATTCAATCCTAAAAAGGCCTTAAGTTTTTCTTAATTTCTATCTTGATCCATTTTTCTTTGAGTGAAGAGTTGTTCCATTTCCATGAGTTTGTAACCTTTCTGTTTTCTCTTATGTTGATATTTCGCTTTAACCTGTGATGGTCAAATAGAATGCATGATGCTATTTTGATTTTCTTGATGTTAAGGTGTGTTTTTTGGATGCAGTAGAATGACAGATCTTGTTTTTACATCTATTTTCTTGGTCTGTTTTGTTTTATTGAAGAATTGAGACCATGAGGTAGCATTGGCCAATGATTGTTGGTTGTTGTTATTTTATTTTATTTTATTGTTATTTTATTGTTGTTGTGTGCTTCCCTTCTTTTAATTTGCATGTGTGGGATCATATGTTTGTGTTTCCTTGGAAGTAGTTAATATCTTTATATTGGAATTTTCCTTCTAGCACCTTCAGTAGGGCTGTATTTGTAGATAGACATTGTTTAAATTTGATTTTTATCATGGAATGACTTTTTTTCCATCTACGGTGACTACTATACTGAAT
This sequence comes from Peromyscus eremicus, assembly GCF_949786415.1. NCBI lineage: Eukaryota > Metazoa > Chordata > Mammalia > Rodentia > Cricetidae > Peromyscus > Peromyscus eremicus. The sequence continues at coordinate 4,014,355 of NC_081417.1, read as the reverse complement.
AGAGTAGTTTGGGGAGACATTTTTGGTCTCTTAGAGTCTGCAGCACATCCATCCTTGCCTTTTTTGCATCTAGAGTCTTCATTGAGAAATCAAGCTTAATTGTAATATGTTACTTTGTCTTTTTCCCCTACAACTAATAATATTTTCTTTGTTCTATATGTTGAGTGCTTTGATTATTATATGTCAGGGAGAATTCTTTTTCTGGTGCAGTCTATTCGTTGTTCTATAAGCTTCTTGTACTTTGATAGGCATCTCAATCTTTATGCTAAGGAGATTTTCTTCTATGATTTTATTGAAAATATTTTCTGTGCCTTTGACCCGGGTTTCTTCTCCTTCCTCTATTCCTATTATTCTTTGATTTGGTCTTTTCATAGTGTGCCAAATTTCCTTTCCAGATTTCCCCAGATGTTTGGGGTCATGAGTTTCTTATAATTAACATTCTTTTTTATTGATCTACCTGTTTCATCTATTGTGTCTTCAATGCCTAAGATTCTTTCTTCCATTCCTTGTATTCTGCTGGTGAGGCTTATTTCTGTTGTTCCTGTTTGAGTTCCTAAGTTTTTCATTTCCAGATTTACCTCAGTTTGAGTTTTCTTTATTGATTACATTTCTACTTGGATGGTTTATTCATTTTCTTCCACTGTTTGTTTGTGTTTTCATCGATTTCTTTAAGAGATTTATTCATATCCTCTTTAAAGACCTCTACCATTTTCTTACAGGTGATTTTAAGGTCTTATGCTTCAGCTATATTGGAATATTCAGCCTGCTGTGGCAGAGCTGCTGGGCTGTAGTGGAGACATATTATCCTGGCTGCTATTGATTGTGCTTTCACAGTGTTATCTACATCTTGGAATGGGAAGATTGTAATTCTATGTGCTGATATATCTGGCCTTGTTTTTATTGGATAGATGCTTTGTTCCTTGGTTTTTGTTTCCTCTCAGGCTCTTAGAACAGTGTGGTGACTGTGCATTGTCTGGTAGAAAAATCTTTTGGAGTCCTTATAGCTGTGGGCACTGGGGTTTCTGTGTAAAATGTGTTTCAGGGTATTAGGACCTGAGACTTAGAAATGGGGATGGGCTGGGCCTTGGGATGGAAGGGCTTCATAAGATGGAGGAAAGCAAGGTGTTCTACCAGAATCTGCTTCTTTAATCTTCATGGTGGCAAGATGAAGGAGAGACCATAGCAGTTTTGGGGATGATACAGAGCTGGGGATGAGACTGGGGGATTGGACTTGAAAGAATGGAGGGAGTGGTGAAGAGGTGTATGTAGCTTATCTGCTTCTGTGGGCTCTCAGGGAGTACCTGCTGGGTTTGGGGTCTTGGACAAAGCAGTGAGTTGGGGAAGGGAGTAGGAGGGAAGATCTGTAGGGTCCACTGGAGATAGGAACAGCAGAGGAAAGGGAGGTTGCCATGTGTGTTCTGCTGCCCAGCTGGGGATGAGACTAGAGGACTGGAGTTGGAGAAATGCAGGGAGAGGTGAAGATTTGCAGTTAGCCTACCTGCTTCCCTGGTAGGAGTGGCCTGTGGGTTCCCGTGGAGTGCCTGTTGGAGTTGGGGCCTAGGATAATGCAATAAGAGGTTGAGAAGTTAAGAGGGGAACATAATCCAATAGAAATGGGATTGAGTCTTCCACATGTTTTCTGCTGCAGAGCTGGGGATGAAATTGGAGAATTGGATCCAGAGGAGCAAAAGGAAATGTGAAGATCTGTCCCATTCCATGTTTTAAAAAAATATGTCCTGTGGTGATATATTGTGTCCTCCAAAATATTGTGCACCCTAATAAAGTTTATCTGAGGATCAGAGGAAAAAGCCAGCCACTATATTAAACACAGAAGTCAGGCAATGGTAGCACATGCCTTTAACACCTTTAATTCCATCACTCAGGAGGCAGGGATCCATCTGGATCTCTGTGAGTTCAAGGCCACACTGTGAACAGAGCCAGGAATGGTGGCACATGACTTAAATTCCAACATTAGTTAACCATACAGACAGACAGGAAGTGACAGAGCTGGGCAGGAAGAGGAAGTGATGTAGCAGGGCAGAGAGAGGAAATGAGATATAGAACAGAAAGGCATACAGGCGTGGGTATACAGGAAGTAGGTCTCTTTGGCTGAGGATCTCCAAGTGGTGAGAATGTGGCTGGCTTCTTTCTGCTTTTCTGATCTCTCAGCTTTTTACCCCAATATCTGGCTCCAGGTTTTTATTCATAAGACCATCTAGCAATTCGTCTGCAATGCCCCAAATGAACTAGAGTATTTGAAGTTTTAAATTACATTCATACCACATTAGTATACAAAAAGGAAAAATGAATGCAATTTAAAACACAAATGACTCATTTTATGATACTGTAGTCTTCAAATGTTAGAAAACCACCTATGACACATCATGATTATTTGGGATACATCCATGTTTTCTAAAAGCACATGAAAGAACTTAGCAAAGACAAACTGCTTCTGAAAGCCTGTAATGCTCCTTGACTTAATGTGTTTTACATGAAATGTTGCAAGTTGCTCAGCATCCTTCTGATTTTTAAATAGCTCTGAGTCTTTCCTAACGAGAGGTACTTGCCTGCAAGCCTGAGGTTGCCAAGGAAGCAGAGTTGCCTGCTTGGCCTCTGCTGTCTCCCAGACCCTGGATTCTTTCCAGAGAGTAAATTGGCTAAGGCACATCACCCTTTCCTTTGAGGATTATTTAGTTCTTCACAATTATTTTCCTTATTCTCACCTTTAATTTGGGAGATCAACAAATTAAAATACTGATTCAAAATCTAAACTTTAATAAACTTTCAACCACTAAAGCAGGTAAGGCTCAGATAAAGAGCAGGTGTGATTTCTTATGGCATCAGCACTTGACATACTGAAAAAGATCTCAGGTTACCAGGAGCATACCCCACAGAACAAGCAAGATAATGCTTTCCTTCATCCATTCTGTTTTAGTCTATGGGAATTTGCATCACCTGAAGTTTCAAATTCTGTGTGAATAAAGAGTCACACACTGTGCCCATGAGTATTTTCTCAATTGTGTGGCCACTGCTCTCACATAGTGTATTTCTTTCTGATCAGTATTGTTGTTTTTAAATGAATTTTTCCTACTTTGCAATAAATAAATAAATAAATACATAGAAAATGTGCTCCATGTGAGCATTATAAAGTAATTTGATCTAGTGTACCAATGTTATGATATTCACCTGTTGTTAAGATTATGGCTATGTTAGCTAGACTGATTACAAATTATTGAGCTCAAGTGATGAACAATCCATCACAGTTTCCAGAGTTGCTGAAGGTATGGGCATGCGACACCATGACAAGTTCAGTTATTTGCCTTTTAAGTGGAAAATTTAGATCATAATATATCTAATGCAATTGTAAGTGATTATTAGGCCAGCTATTGTCTGAATGTTTGTGTCCTTCTTGCAGTGATTTGAATGATAAATGTTCCCCATAGTCTCTAGCATTTGAATAGATCCCTATTGGTCCCTAGTTGGTGACTATTTGGGAGGCTTAGGAAGTGTGGTCTTATTTGAAGGATGTATGTTACTCATGGTGGGCCTTGACAGTTAAAAGCTCATATCACTTCTAGTTTTCCCTCTCTGCTTGGTGTTTTCAGTTCATATGTGAGTCCTCAACTTTCTGCTCCTGCTACTATGACTTCACTCTGCCATTATAGACTCTCACCCTCTGGAACCATAGGTACAAATATTCTTTCTTCTATTACTTGCCTTCAACATAGTATTTCATCACAGTATTGGAAGAGTAACTAATATAACCTTCAATCATCAAATATAAATAGTGTTGATTTATAATCTTTGGCTTAATTTTTCAATTTTATAATGTATATATAATAGAAACTATACTTTGATTTTTGCATTTGGTTATATTCCTGTTACAATTTTGCTGAGCAACAGAAGCAAGCCACTGCTCTCAATAATCCATTTTCTACAGTATATTGGGTTGCCAAGCAATTATGGCCAGTAGATTCAATACATTAAATGCATTTTGACTTATGGTATTTTAATTTGGTATTTTTATGAGGATATAACCTTATTGTAAGCTGAAGAGAATCTTTATTAATATGTAGCCCCTGACGTGATGGTATGTGACCTTCAGAGATCACCAGGTTATGAGAGTACAGTTCTCCTAATAAGACTAGCGCCCTTATAATCATCTAAAGGCTGCAGAGAAGTTCTGGATCCCTTTCATATTATAATGTGTAACCAGAGACTTTTCTCTGTCCTGCCCTGTCCCACAGTCACTTTTAAATAATCACTCAGAGGCTTATATTAATTATAAATGCTTGGCTGATGGCTCACCTTATTACTAGCTAGCTCTTATATTTAAATTAATCCATTTCTATTCATCTATGTATCATCACGTGGCCTGTGGCTTACCGGTTCTTTCATATATTGCTTCTTGGGTAGCTCCCAGTGACTGCTCTGACTCTGCCCTTCTTCATCTCTGTCTTCAGTTTGAATGTACCTCCTAACCTTATTCTGCCTTGCCATTGGCCAAACAGCTTTATTTATCAACCAACAAGAGCAACACATTTTCACAGTGTACAGAAAGACATCCCACAGCATTCCCCCTTTCTGTCTAATCAAAAAAGAAGGTTTTCACTTTAACATAGTAAAATTACATATAACAAAACAGTTATCAAGCAAGAATTGCAGTTACAATATCTAGTCTATTTGTATTTGGCAGAATTAAAAAAAAATTTCCATCATCTATCCTATCTTTGTGAGTCTAAAGTTTCATGTCTAATTTAACTTTTATCATAACTAAGGAGAACTATGATTATAACTATCTAGTCTTCAACTTCATCAAAGACTCTAGAAGGATGTAATATTACCTCAGTAAACAGGAAGTGCATTGCCAGAAACTTCCAAAACTCTAGAAAAGACAGAGACAACTGGCAACTGGACAGTCACCCAAAGTTCTTCTGTAATCTTGGGACATCCATCTTCAGCCTACAGGCCTAGAGTATCTGGCAGACTTTAGCAGGAAATTTGAAGGATTGTCCCACCTGTATTGACAAAGTTCATCAGTCACTTTCCCCTGTGTCCTGCAGAATGTCTAACAGACTCTTCTGTGAAGCAGGAATCTTAAAAGAGCATCCTGCCTTTTATTGACATAGTTCAACAGTTTTTTCCTATGTGTCCTGCTAGTCTAGTGTCTAGTCTGCACAGCACATTGTCAGCAGTCAAAGCCAAGAGCCATTTCTTTCCCAAACAGCTAATCTTGCCATTATAAAATCAAACACCTCTGGAGTTTCTTAGATGACCATCATCCTTTTATGAAGTAAATTATTGCTGCCAGGAGCAGATGTGTCTCATTGTCATGAAAGTCCCTAACAAAACATTTTAAATGCCATATTCTATAGTTCTTCAAAGTGTTTGAAAACCATCTATCTAAATTATATCACTGTATGATCTAGAAAACATGTCTAACATATCTACAAATTTGATTGTTATAGATGACTAACTACTAACCTATGTTTCTTGATTACCCTAAATAGTTTATCATAATAGCTTTCAAAAACCAGGATTTTACCTTACATTTTAAAATGAACTGCATAAATACAATACCTTAAACAATAGCAGATATATATATATATATATATATATATATATATATATATATATATACACACACATATACATGTAACAAAAATAAATTTAAATTTGTATCAATATACTATATTCCCCTAAATGAGAACAAACATCCATAACCCACCAAATGATCAAAAGTCTCCCACACCCCTCTTGGGAATGTGGACGTTGTGTTCTCCAAACTGCTTCCTACTGTCTGTGGGTGAAGCATTGTTAGGGTCCCAGAGAGAAAAATTGAAATAATGGCCAAGTCCTGGAAAATTAATTATAATCTTTGCTGATGGTATCACCTGTCAAGGTTCAGGAGATCTCCTTTGATCATATCTGATCCATATTAACCTGGAATGAATCCACAGCCTCTTGTTTCCTGTGGAAACAAAAGCAGAACCTCTTTTCCAAAGTAACATATCTTTTGACTTAAATTTTGAAGTCAAGGCATTTTTAAAATATATAAGTTGGATTAATCCAGCAACATTTATAATAAAACATTTCTTAGCAGCTGTTGCTCCTTCCTCAGCTGTCAAACAATTCAAAGAAAACACAATAACATACAGTGTCCAGACTCTCTCTGTGTATTTTTCATCCTTATGTATTTTTATGACTTTACTTCCTTTTTGGGACTTTATTATTTTAAAACTATATATTTCTTTTTTATGACTGTCTATACCTTCTCTTTTCTCTCCCAAGCCTATGTATATTTGAAACATACTTTAGCCTGTTTAGAGTTTTTTCTGTCTAAATCTGCCTTTATTGTGTATCTGTAATCCTTTTTGTCTGCATGAGCAAAATTCCAAACCTGCCATGCAATGTGCTGGCGGAGCTTGTGCTTGTAGCTTAAGCCCACAGGCAGTGGCTGGCAGAGTCTCTCTGTACCATGGTTCATGTGAGAGCCTGTGGGAGCCTGCCATGTGGCTTAGCACATGGCAGTTGGTGGCTGGATCCATCTTGCAGGCAGCTGCTGGGAGACTCATCTCTGTACTGCTGCTGGCATGAGACTGTGAGAAGTCCAGTGCTGCTCCATTTCTATGCGTTCAGTATTTTTTTTCAAGTTTTCTCAGGTCTTATGTGGATCCACACCAGATGGTGGGTGCCATATGTAACCTGAGGCTTTTCTCTGTCTTGCCCCATCCTGCAGCTACTTTTAAATAATCACTCATAGGCTTATATTAATTATAAATGCTTGGATGATGGCTCAAGCTAATTACTAGCTAGCTCTTACATTTAAATTAACCCATTTCTATTCATCTATGTATAGCCACATGGCCCGTAACTTCCTGATTCTTTCATATCTTGCTTCTTGGGCAACTCACAGCACGTGCCCTGACTCTAGCCTCTTCATCTCTGTCTTCAGTTTGAATGTCCTGCCTAACCTTATTCTGCCTCACCATTGGTCAAATAGCTTTATTTATCAATCAATGAGAGCAACATATATTCATAGGATGCAGAAAGACATCCCAGAGCAATAATGTGTAGTAGTGACAGGATATTTGTCCAGGAAGCATGGCTTTACTAGAGTTCAATATTGCTGATCCCTTGGTTTTGAACTTCAAAACCTGCAAGATCATAAGAAATCAGTTTCTCTTATGAGTCACTTAGTTTATGATATTTTGTTACAGCAGCCCAAAGAAACTAAAACAGAAAATTATTACCAAGATGTGGGCTGCTGCTGTAACAAATACTTAAAATTACTAGAAGTGGCTTGGGGACTGGGTAACAGTAAAGCAGGAAGAATTTTTAGACCTAAAGTGCCATGAATCCTATGAGGGCTCAGAAATAAAAGTGGAGAGCTGGAGACAGAGTTTCAATCTTGGAGAATCCATAAGTATCAGAAACAGAATGCTGGTAGAATAGTAAAGACAAGAAATGAAGAACATATTATTGGAAACTGGATTTTTTTTTAAGTGCTCCTTGTCATTAAGTGGTAAAGAATGTGGGCATGTCCTGGTGCTTGTGGTAGTAGAACTTGTGAGCTCAGGAAAATCTATCAATTCGAAAGTTTAAGGAACAATTTAGTTCTTGCACACATACGGTAAAACTGTGGATGAAAGAAATGACCCAAAGATGGAATTCTTGATCAAAAAGGTAACAGAACTTAAAGATTTGGAAAAATGAGGGCATAGCCATATTGAAAGGAATGAGAACGCTTGTTCTATAAAGAATTTAACTAGATAACAATTGCATCTACCAAGAAGACTAACCACTGACCTGAGCAGAAATCAGGACCTATTCTGCTGTCTAAGTGCACAGAAAACTACATTGTAAAAATCACAATGTTGCCTAAGTCCCCATCACAGACCAAAAATATACAAGCCAGCAAGCACGCAGCCATCTGAGAGAATGCATTAGGCAAATGCACAATCTAGCTAAACCCAAGATCAGTAGAACTACCAGTGTGTGATGTCAGCCTTTGGGATACAAGGCACAACTCAAGCATAGAGCTACCACAGAAGTGGCCCCAGCTAGCCAGGAATGGTGTACACCTATGTAATACCAATATTCTAGTAGCTAAGGCAGGAGGATTACCACGAGTTTGAGGTCAGCTTGATCAATATAGTGATTTCCAGGCCACCTAGAAATACACAGTGAGACCTTTCAAAATTGGGGAAAATGAGACATGCAAACCATAGGAACAGACAGGAAGCAAAGTACCCCTTGCCTCAGTGGATCTAGAGAGCAAAGCATCAAGCCACAGGATTATTCTCAAGACCCAAATGTTAATATTATTTGCAATACCAGATTTTAGACTCATTAGGGACCTGTGTCTTCATTCTTCTTTCTGATTCCTCCAAAATGTAGATGCAAAAAGAAAGAATTTTAGAAATTTAACAAAATCCACATATATTTTACCACAAAAGGTAGAAGTTATGGATGATGGTAATGTCAAAAGGACAAAATGTTTCAAGCAAGTAACAGATGAGAATTTTCTACAGACTCTGGAAACTCAGAGGATTTCAGCCAGAGTAAATATTAAAAACTGTGCAAAAAAAGGGGCAGGCATGGTGGTGCCTTTAACCCCAGCACAGGGGAAGCAAAGGACCAATATCTGTGAGTTCAGTGCCAAACATGGTCTACATAGTGAATTCCAGGACAGCCAAGGCTACCTAGAGAAATGCTATCTCAAAGAAAACAAAGATAAACCTGTACATGTCAGGTTATAATATTCAAACACCAAAAAAAAAAAAAAAAAAAAGAACAGGAGAAAAAACAAGAGACAAAAATACCTTTCCTACAGAGGAGGCGCAATGGATTTCTCTTCATAAACTACTCAAGCAAGAAGGTAGTATGTTGAAAGGCAAACCCAATGTCTAGATTTCTGTACCCAGTACATTTAACAGTGAAAGGAGAAGGATGAATAAAGAGTTTTTTTAGATAAACAATGCTGAAATAATTTGTTGCCAGTAAATTTATTTTATAAGAAATATTGAAGGAATTTTTCAATTAGAATGAAAAATTGTCAGAAATTTAGGGCTACACTAAGAAAGGAAGCACATTAGTGAAGATGGAGAAAAAGTAAAACAATATCTTTCTTTTGCTTTTTTAAATTAAATGAATATGTAATGGCGCAAGACAATGCTAACAATATTGAATATGATTATAGCTTCTACACGTGTACAATTAATGACAAATTTTGTAAAGGATAGAAGAACTAGAAACAGTGTGATAAGACACTTATACTGATGATTGAACATGTGATTGAGTACATGTGATTGAAAATAGATTTATATAGTAGTATATATATTTAAACACATTCTAAATTCCAGTGCAACCATTACAAAACAATTAAGCTGTAATTAACATATGCTAGGAAAGGACATAAAATAGAATTATAAAATGTACAATTAAAACTAGCCAAGTCAAGAAAAAGTGGACAAAAGAAAAAGAAAAAAGAGCCAAAAAAATAAATGGAGAACAGCTATAAACATGATAGATACTAATATAACTATAGCAATAATAATTTAAAATTAAAATAGGTTGAATATACCAAGTAAAATATATAAATCACATTTAAGTATAAAGGCACAGATAATTTAATTTATGTAAAGTGATACAGCAAAGGGATAGAAAATGGTAACTGTGTAACACTGATAAAAGAAAACTGAAATAACTGTACTGATTTCAGATAGAGCAGGTTTTTTGGTCCCTGATGATGAGAGGATCAGTTATCCAAAAAGATGTAACCATCTCAGATGTATGTATTTGACAACAGAGTATAAAAATACATGACAAAAAAATCAGCAAACTACAAAGAGAAAGATTGACTCTTATAGCTGGAGGCTTCAAATCCTCTCTAAGCTCTATTTTTAATAATTTATTTGCATACATGCATGAGTGTTTGCCAGCCTATACATGTGCAGCCTGTGGATGCCAAGAAAGGCCTGAAAATGAGGTCAGATTTCCTGGAACTGGAGTTACAGACAATTAAGAACCACTATGTAGGAGCTAGGAACGAACTCTGGGTCCTCTGGAAAAGTAGCAAGTTTTCCTAACAGCTAAGTCTTCTCTCCAGAACCAAGCTCCCTCCTTCTAAAGAACAGATAACCACCCTCTCCCAAAAAAACATCAGCAAGAATATGATAAAAATGGAGAGTACCTTCGGTCAACTAACCTAGCCGGCATTTACAGAATACTTTGCTCATCAGGAGTACCACATATTTCTCAAGCTCACATGACTGAGTTACAAAGATAGCTTGGATCCTAAACATTCTGCCACAGGTTTACAGGGATAGAAATAATAAAACTGTTGACTGCCTGCCCCAGGCAGTGAGGAGAAAACGTGATCCTGCTCAGCACGGTTAAGACTGAGCACAAGAACGAGACCCACGTGCCTGCCTGGGGCAGCTTACCCTGGGCGGAGAGGAGAAAACATGACCCGCCTGGCACCTTGCAGCGCTGGGTGATCAGACACTATTATGGTGAGCAAATATATAGTAGAGTATGGAGAAAAGGGAGACAGAATGGTTCACATCCTATGGAGAGAGGCAGATCTGAAGAGGTGAAGGTGGTGAGGAGCTGGCTGAGGTGGGTGGCCTGCTTGCCACCCAAGCCCATGGTGATGTCTGGGCCTGGGCTTCTGCTAAGGCCCATGTCTGGGTCTGGGACCCGCTGCAGCCATGGGCTGTGTTGATGTACCTGGCTCCTCTTACCACCTATGGCAAAGCAGATAGGGCTGCACGGAGTTGGATCAGCCCTTCACTGGCTGTAACAGTAGGAAGAACTGGCCCAGTCCCTCAGTAGCTGCCGCACTTGTGAGAGCAGGTCCTATACCTTGCCTGGGCAGCACAGTAGAGCTGACCCTTTCTCAGAGATGTGGGTGAGCTGGCCCTGAGGGCATGAAAGTGAGAGAGCTATCCTGCCCCTCAATAGCTGCAGCACTCCAGGAGAGCTCCCCACCTCACCTGGGCAACATAGTAGAACTGGCCCTGGTGGTGTAGGTGTGGTTGAGCATAGGGGTGGTTGACCCTGGGGGTATGAAAGCAGGAGAGCTGGTCCCACCACTATCTCATCACTGCATAGGGTAAATGAGCCAGGGCAATGCTCATCCTTATGGTTACCATGAGGGAAATGAAAGTGGGGAGGCTGACCAATCCTAAAACTTCTCAGGCCCACAATCAGGGCTATGAGTTGGCCCACCCCAACTTCCACCCCGTCTGTGATCTTCTGGAGCATGTGAAGGGGCCGGTCCTGCAAATCCAAATGAAAAGTCATGGAGCGACTAGTGTTTAGCAAAAGAGCTATGTGAAGAAGGCACCATTCAGTCTGGTTCCAGCTGTATCGTGTTCTAGGAAAGATAAAGCAACACAGACAGTTTTTGTGATCAGTGACTGCTGGATGGGAGCCAGGAAGGCTGTATTGGTTTTGTCTAGAAGATTTTTTAAAGGAAGTGAAACTATCTGTAACTGGAGATTTGCAGCTTGCATTTCTCTGTAGAACCAAACAATGAAAAGAGTCAAGTGTAATATAAATTACAGACTCTAGTTAATGATATGTATCAACACTGGCTTACCAATGATCATACATGCACCATTAACTCAAGATTCTACCATACAAGCAACTGAAAAAGTTGGGATAGGAATATAGAATTCTCCATATTTTCTGGGGTAAAACATAAAATGATCCTTTATACTTTGTGTTCTTTGTTGTGTGTGTGTGTGTGTGTGTGTGTGTGTGTGTGTGTGTGTGTGTACATACATACACATGCATGCCATGGAGAGCATGAAGACCAAGAGACAAACTGTTCTCTCCTTCTACTATATGGGTCCCAGAGATTGGGCTTGACAACAAATGCCTTTACCTACTGAACCTCCCTCACTTATTTTGTATACCTAAGAGTTATCTACAACATAAAAGTCTAACAAGAATTTTCTAAAACTGGGAGAGCTTTTCAAAAACCTATGAGTGTGATTAAGTTCCTAAGCTGATACACCACTGTAAATTTATATTTAGAAACACAAGAAGACATCCTGGATCATATAAGTTGTCAGATCTCTCTGGTTTTACTACACTAGAATTTGTAAGCCAAAGCACAAATTCCAAGGATGAAATTTTACATTTGCTTATGAATTAAAAATTTTCAATGTCAAATTCTAACTGCTTTACTATATCCATTTCAGTGCTAAGTCAGATTCAAATATTAAATAAATCTTGGTATGTTTTACACTTTGAATTTGAATTTAATCCATTTCTTTCATGTAAGCCAAAGGGGAGAAAACATTTGCCAATCAACCAGCCATCCTTAGGATAAGTATTTTCCTTAGGGACTGAGAGATAGAAGGGGCTGGGAGTCCCTGTATCCCTCCATGACCTAACTTTCTTCCACTAAGGGCTCACTCTTAAAGGTTCTATCCTCTCCTAGAAAGTCCAACTGGTGACCAAGCTTCAGGAGGACACTTAGAAATGCACAACAAACTATCCCTTTTGTTTGCATAAGGCTTAAACCTCATAGCAAGAGCTTCAGGATGAAAGGCTTGTTTGGGTGTAAAGAAATGACCTTTTACAATCTGTGCAAATTGCTTTCTGTTTTGTTTTTTGTTTGTTTGTTTTTGGTTTTGTTTTGTTTTTTATTTCTATAGAATTAGTCACAGTGGTCAACTATTGTGTTTACTGATTAATTAATCATTTTTGTGTTACAGAACTTAAGCTGGAGGCCAATAGAGATAAAGGTCATTCTGGTGGTAGTTGTTTGTTTATTTTTTTCTTTGTTGTTGTTTACACATAGCTTTTAAAGAAAATATAATGAAAGAATGGTCAAATGCCACATGTCCTTTTATGTGGACAACAGTCTGTCCATCCCATGGTCATAGAACAAAAGTGCACGCACAGTGTGGTTTTGTTTGCTCAGATGTTCTTGTATGACATGCCACATAATGAAGTCAGCTGCACTATTCATCTGTGTTGAGTGTTTGGAATCAAGCCACTTAGAGCTGCTTGGTTATTACTGTTTCAAAATGAAATGTTTTTCATGACACTAAACAGATGACTGTACTTCCCACTTTCTGCACACTGTGCTCCTGATCACCACAGAAAACAATAAACAGAGCAAAGAGGCCACTGCATTTATTAATCAGACCCCAGTGGAGAACAGCTCCCTTTGCTGTGTTACAAAGCAGATGACCAGCATCTTGACTGATGCATCTGGAGACTTAAATTCTTAGCATATGGTGCCTACATGCACTGCAACAGCCAAATAACAAAAAACAGTCGCATTATCGAAGTTGTCATAAGATGTAGAGTGTGTCTCTGAATGACCTGATTCATGGGAGCTTTATTTAGAATAATCAATGATGTCATATTTAGTTTGAATACTGAGTTTCTGATCATTCTTATTTTGGTTTTCCATGAGCCAGAGATAATATCTCCCAATGTTGGTAATTGTTCCATTTCAAATTCTATGGTGTAGTTTATTCATTACCTTCACTTTTCCCACTGATCATGGCCTCCAGAAATTCCAATTTCTTGATCAGCCTTTTCAGGGGACAGTTCAATAGTTTATTTTCTTTAGTTCATGATGGTCTAGATGAAGTTTGGCAGAGCTGCCTAAAAGGAAATATCAATAAGATGTTATTTGATGTGTACTTGAACATTCAGCACTTCCAATAATCACTAAAAAAACTACCATGCTCAACACACATATAAGGCACAGAAAGTAGGTATTATACAGAGCAAAAGCATTCTGCAACGTAACAGCAGATAACATGTGAAATGGTAAAACAGGGTAAGTTAAGGATGCATAGGTTTCTCTATTAGAGATCCTTTTGGAGTCCTCCAGATGTTCATCTAAACCAGGGCAGTCCAAGACGAAAGACAGGGGGCAGAATTCTTTGAGTCTATTACCTAACAATGCTTCTAAGGGATTGGTATTCTTCAGAACAAACTTTAGAAAATGTAATGCAGAACACAGCACTGTAACAAAAGCAAACTAATGCTCAGAAGAGTCTTTGGAAGCTCATGAGAAGGAATTGTTCTTGGCAATTGGAGAAAATTATGGAAGGTGTCATTACGGGTGTGGCTTTGAAATGAGTCTCTGGGGGACAGACAAGATGAGAAAGAATACAGCCCTGCTTTGAGAGAACAGAGCACAGCCTCCTGTGTAGCATTACTCTTAAAAGTTCTGTTCTAAGGACTAGGGAGATGATGGTACTATTTATCAATGACAGGAAAATTTTTAAACAATTTAGTTTAAAGGCCTAGAACTGAAGGTAACAGCATGTAGAACATAGAAGTAAATAAATATTTTGGACTTGTTAAGCTCATGGTGAAGAAATTCCAGGTAAAATTTTTCAAGACAAAATTGGAGACAACACTAGAGATTTGAAGGGACTTCTAAAAAGATAGCAAGGACTTTATCTTCTCCTGTAAGTGACATTTTAAAAAATAGAAAAAGATGAAGTTTCCTAGGAAAGGTGAACTTGCATTCATTTGCGGGCCCTAGCTGATCAAGAGATGGGAAGAGATGGGAAGAGCAGTGATGGGGAGTTGGATGAGGAGAAACATGTAAGTCTTCCAAAGTGGACATAGTTAAAGATGATATTTTTGTGTGAGTTGCTTGCTTCTGTATAACTATTAATAATTATCACCTAGAATTGAGTGGCTTAAATCAGTAACCCGGTGTTGGCTTGGCTGGGTCCTTCTGCTTCAGGAACACATAAGTGTCAATCAGGACCTCAGATGAAGGATCTCTGGGCAAGGATCCATTTCCAAGATCTATCTCCCAGAGAAGGATCAATTCTGAGGCTCACTCATTTGGTTGTTGCAAGAATTAGTTTCCAAATTTGAATACTTCAGTCCCTTGCTGGCAACTGGCCAGTGATTGACCATTATTCTCAGGCAGGTAGCCCTCGTCTCAACCAAGAGGAAGGCAAGAAGAGAGAGAGGGATGCAAGCAAGAGAGAGATCAGTTTCACAGCTGTCTTCAAAAGTGCCATTTCATTGTCTTTGCAGGGTTTTGTTTCCAGGGTCCAGCACCCGGTCAAGAGGAGCATGAGCCCCTGGTGTCAGGGTTGATCAGTCCTACATACTGTCCTCCACATCATCTGGATGGTTTGGATCTAAAATGTCCCTCCTCCTTGCCCCCCACAGTCTTGTGTGTTTGCATACTTGGTCCCCACCTGGTAGTACTGTTGTAAAACATTTGGGACTTAGAGCCTAGCTAGAGGCCCAGATACAAACTCCGAGGATTGTAGGTTAGCCCTGCTTCCATTCCCCTCTTCATCATAATCCACTAAGCTGTCATGCTGACAGCTCCTGCTACCAAGAATACCATGCCATCCTTGTCATAACAGAATATGTTCCCTCAACATGGTCTTCTCTTAAGTTGCTGTTACTGGATGTTTTATCACCTAAACAAGAGAAGTAACAAATATCCTTCTTGTGTGAACACTTATCAAGCATCCCCTGCAGAGGAGGTTCTCAGCAATCAGGTAAGCAAATGTGTTCTGTGGATATCAGTTGCCGCTGTACATTTTTATGAACTCAGAGTCACAATACCTTTATGGACCTGCTACCAGGCTGTGGGCATCCACATACATACAAGCAGTACTAAATGAACTCATCAAGTCCCTTTATATGTAATCAAATCAATTTATATGTAATATGAGAATTAATTAAAACATTATATTTTAAAAAGAGGTACTGAGAGGGCAGTGAGCAGGTTGCAATGATACAAGACTGAAGGCCTGAGTACCTTCAAGTATTCATGCAATCCTATCTCCCAGGAGTGAAAAACCCAGAGTCTGATGAACACAGTGGCAACAGCAAGAAAACACACCTGTTCAAGAAGTGAGTGTGTGGGGCTGCCTTCCTCTTCTTCTCCGTTCTGTTTGGTCCCACAGCATGCTGGATGGTGCTGTTTGCATTCAGGGCAGAATGTTAGCACCCAGTTCACTTGCCCAGACACCAGGCTTCTTGGACATATCTCCACAGATACTCACAGAAGTGTGCTTCATCCACTTTTTAGGCTCCTTCGATTCAGTCATGTTAACAACAATGTTTAACCATTATTCATGTGTGATGGTAAATATTAACTTTCAACATTACAAGATCTAGACTCACCTAGGAGACAAGCCTCAGGCATCTCTGAGGGAGTTTCTACATTGAGTGTATTGAGGTTGGAAAACTACCCTAACTACAGGTAGCACCGTTTGATGGGTGGAGTCTGTACCAATAAAAAAGAGACCATGAGTGGAGCACAGACATCCCTTCTCTGCTTCCTGACTTCAGACACAGTACAACCAGCTGCCTCATAGTCCACTTGCCATGCATTCCCTACTGTAATATCCAGCTACCTTCAACTATAGGTCACAATGAGTTCTGCCTTTTTATATTGCCTTTGCAACATATTTTATCACAACAATGAGAAAAGTATCTAATACAATATGCATGCATGTAAATATCAACTATCTATGCCTCTGACCACTAGCTTTCAATTTCAGGCTTTAACAGTGCTAGCTACACTTCATGAATAAATATATGGAAATATTAAATGCTTGTGTTTGGAGAGGATAATTTTGGATATTTTTTATAGTATTCCATGATTTTATTTATCAGTAATAGTTCAACTGCTATACTTTCATTTCATTTTTCCTGTTAAATGAACAAAGCCCCTTTACCTGAGAAAATATTTTATGAGGGTTTAAGCATCAACAAACAACAATTAGCAAGGTCTCACCTACATCTAAGACTGAGTATGCACTCAAAAGTCATCTTCATGCAATCTTTCTGGAATAGCACAATATTCAATGTCTTTGTAGTAAAGCCAAAAGAGTCCACATGTTTACCTCTGTTATAAGAGCACCATCTCAGATTTTAACTTGGAGGGCTCTCTTTAAATGTCAAAATAAAGATTTTGGTCTAAAAATGGTTTAGAAGCTGAATTTTGCTCATTTGAGTGTACCTTTAAATAATATAATTTCCCTTAATATTGGTCATGATCTTGTTAAAGCCCAATTAAACTTTATCATTAAAAAATCGAGTTGTGCCCTCAGGACATACTGATTTATATTTCTTGCTTGAGAACTGTACTTGGTAAGTACACAACATTACTGAAAATCAAAATCTATACCATTTAAATTTACAAAATTTTCTTTTAAAAAAAAGCCCTTATGAACATTTTACCATGTCACAGTACAGGAGTCAGAGACAAAACTTATCTCTAGGAATGTGAATGAGATATAATAAATAAATCATGTACTTGTATAACTTTTAAAGAGGACAGGAGATGTTCTCTATTGGAAATATCTAGCAAGTAGATAAAGAACAGTCCTTGTGGCTGCTGAGAATATGATATCCCCTTTTTACTGTGATATAATAAATTAAAATTACTTAGAATAGTAGTAAAGAGAACATGGAGCTTTATAACACAGCACTGAATTCTAAGAGCTCTGGTGACATCAAAAAATCATCTGAAAAATATTTTCACTAAACACTGGAAAACATGCTTGCACCCTTCACTCAAAACCTACACTGTTATATTATTTGATGTTGTCCATGGTCTGTCTGGACCATGTGGAGTCCAAACTATAATGGGTTGCACACACACCTAGGTCCAGCTGCCTCTTTGTATTGGTGATGTCTCCCCCATGTCTGCAGCCATCCCAGATCTCTCCTGATAGTCCATATATTTATATCTAGGCACCCACTGATACTTTTCCTTGCATACACAAACATCTTTCACTCAGCTGTCCATGCCACTCTTCCCATCCCTCAAACCTGCCATAATTTTTTTTTTGTAAATGACACCAACTTACATATGACATGACTGACTAGAGACCTTCCCTGTGACACTCATTTCTAGTTAGAACTGCTCAGCCTGGACTTTGAGTCCCACTTGAGTCCACATACTTCTTTGTATTCCTGCTAAGCCAGACATGCACACCATACCTATCCTAGACAACAACTGCATTGATCTATCTGCTTTCCCAGCCTTTCTCCTGAGTAATATCCATCAAACTGAAATCTAATCTCATTTCTCATTGATTAAAATCTATCAGTTTAATTGCATAACTTGTAAAAAAGAATGCAAGTACTTTAGCCAATCAACCACACTTAACTCCTCATACATCTTTATGACAATTGGTCTCATCTGCACATCCTTCCTTAGCCTCATCCACTGCTTGATTCTAAGCTGACTGAGTGGTACAAGACAAGAGTGTAGGTGTCATCTCCGTACTCTTAGTGACAGGCACATAGGAAGTACTCAGGCTGCATTTAATACATGGACAAACCCCAAAACACATCAAAGAATGCCACTGGGTTGGTCGAAAGCTATCTCAGGGAACATTTGTTATTTGAAGTATTTCAGCACTATTTCAACCCAAAGAACACCTGTTCATTTTCAGGTCCATGGCTGCTAATGGAGAAGCATTTGCTGTCCACGCTGCATCTGCTCACTCCTAAATCACAGTTGATATGCTCCCTGTGGGGTGCACACTTAGAGGTGTGAGCATTTAGTGTCACATCGTTATTCATGGTTTCTCCATCACCTTTCTTAACCAGCTGAGTCATTTTTGTGGTTGCCCTTAAAATTAGCCATTTTTACAGCTTAACTCTGGCACCAAGTCAGCTCGCCTGGCTGGCAATTTATGTATAGCCCAAGTTTCTGTAGCTTAAAGGTCACAGAACTTTAATAAAGGACTGAAGGCTATTGTCATTTATCTGTTCTCTGTTATGGTATCACGGAGTTATTATTGATAATTCCTGGAGATTAGTATTTAGAATACAGTACTGAGAACAGGAGACGGTGTGCATGGCATGATAACCGCTGCATCTGCATGGCAATTTTCTACTCAGATTTTATTTTTCTTGACAATATTTCCCCTTCCTGCTATGGTCTGAGAATTCTGATGCTGTGCTCACTGAGTGGGTTCTCTTTAGATGACCTTTGCTCTTCAAAATAGTGCATAGATTCTGGAAACCAGACTGAGTCAAGGTACAGCTCAGGGACAGAGCAGCAGCTTAGCATGTGCAAGGCTGGGGAATGGAGGAAAGAGAGAAGAGGAGGGGGGGGGGTGGGCTGGGAACATTTTAACTACCAACTGTAGGGCATTGAGCACCAGACCAGGCTGTCTTCAGACACTGCAGGGAATGATGGAGTTGGCCTGGTCTAGCTGCCTTGAGAGGCACACGTCATAGGTTTTCATAGGTTTTTAAGTTATAGTCTGTGGATCCTGGGGTACTGTGTGCCTTTTAGTCCCTGAGAAACTGAGACACTCCCTTAGGCAGTGGGGTATACAGGCTTCCTTTGTATCTCTCTGTGTTTCCTAAAAATCAGCAAAGCATACAGAAGCCTGGCAGAACAATTAATCTTAGACATTAATCATATATAGCTTACAAACATCATTGTATCCTGGCAACTACAATTGTATTCTTCCTGGCAACCGCCATTATATTCTGTTTCTGATAAGGGTATAAAATGCCTGATTGCTTACAATAAACTTGTCACAACATTATTCTTGCTGTGACCCTTCTGACATGTCCCTGATAGATGACATTCCCTCTGACCATAATCAGGTAACCCCGGCTCGGTAAGTAAGCACTGGTGCTTACAGGACACCAAATTAGCAGTATGCAAGTCTATCCTGGGAAACTGAAGGGCTTCCGTGGGGTAACTAGGGAAACAGCCTACCAGTTGAGGCCTGTAGCACCTTCCTATCTGTAGTCAACCTAAGACAGTGAGTCAGGGTTGTTTGGATTCTTTCTAAAGATTGAATTGTTTCAAGATTATTTAGTGATTAAGAAATAGTCAAGAAATCTTGCATCCTTGGTGATTGGCTCCAGTGAATATTTCATTTTACCATCTGTTATGGTTAAGAGGAGATAGGGTATGTTTGAAGCTAGCCCACAAGAAAACTCTGTTTAAGAAAAGATAACTTACATGTATTGAATGTTTGCGAAATGCCAGGTACTGTCCAAAGTGGTTTATCAATCCCAAACACATTCAGTCCTCAGAACCACTGTGCAGAGAGTAAGGCTTTGAAGTAGGTAAGCCACTTGATCCAGGTCACAGAGTGGCTAGCAGAGACCATAGAGCCTGGCCATGCCCCTTGCTCCCTGTTTAAACCCTGAGCTGCTGCTCCTTTATTTCTACAGAATAACAAGGAACAACATGTAACACCCAAGATGCCTTGTAATAATCTGCACAAGATTCTTAGAATTAAAAATTATGGAATGAGGCACAGAAATTAGACTCAATAAGATCAGCCAGTTTGCTTTATATTGTCCCAGACACCAACACTTCTAGTTCCCTCATAAAATGTTCCTGGAAATGTCAGTTCTTGGTGCTGCTAAAATGGTAGTTACCATTCTAACCTTCTTGCATCAAGATTGTTTTATGTCCATGTGGTGATATTGTGTTCCCCAAAATATCATGTACCCTAATAAACTTATCTGGGATCAGAGAACAGAACAGCCACTGGATATAGAGGCCAGAAAATGGTGGCACACATGCCTTTAAGCAGCAGTTCGGCTGAGATTCATTTGAATGAGGACTCAGAGGCTTCCAGTCTGAGGAAAAAGGATCAGCTGAGGAAAATGGAAAGGTGAGGTAGCTGTGGCTTGTTCTGCTTCTCAGATCTTCCAGCATTCACCCCAATATCTGACTCCAGGTTTGTTCTTATTTAGTAAGACCTGCTAAGATTCGTGCTACATGTCTATTTTTGATAAGTGTCAGTAAGGGTCTTTACAGAAGACTATGGGCTATGTTATAATAACCTCTTCCATTTGCAGGCCAAGGATAATAAAACCTTCAAGCAGAAGACAGACCAGTTTTAAAAATTGTGCGCATTTTCAATTCTGTAATGAAATTTAATTTAAATTTAACTTAATTTAATCCTATTATGAATACATTTTTATTTTTAGTTATAATGTGCACTTTTGTCATATTCATTTGTTAGTAAGTAAGAACTGATATTCTTGTAAGGGTCAGTTGTAGTTACATATGTTACACTAGCATGATATCATATTTTACATTCATACAGTATGATTTTCCTAACAAAGCTTCTAAGTGGGCAAAGTTTATTTCAGTTAAATACAAAATCTAATACATAAATTTATAATGAAATAAAATTCTGAGGAACTAGAGTTTTCCTTTATAATTGGTCAACACTTTATTCTTTGTTACTAAGGAAGGTGCTCTTTAAAATCCCAATTTAGTCAATTTATACATTGATCATCTGTCAGAGATTTTGTTGAAATACACTATACAGTGTGTCCCATCCCATGATAATCCAGTAGCATCCTGAAACTGGGTACTCCAAGAATTTTTAAAAGAACTATAAAGGTAGGTAACACCTAGAGAAATAACAAAAGATAGAAAAAAATGCACCATTAAAGGCAAATGGCTCATGCCTTTAATCCCAGCACTGAGGCAGGCAGATCTCCATAAGGCCAGTCTGGTCTACATAGTGAGCTCCAGAACAGCCTAAGCTACATAGTGAGACCCTGCCTTGAGTTTTAAAAAAGAAGATAGAAAGAAAGAAAAAGAGAGAGAGAGAGAGAGAGAGAGAGAGAGAGAGAGAGAGAGAGAGAGAGAGAGAGAAGGAAGGAGGGAGGGAGGGGGGGAGAGAAAAGGAAAGTAATGCACTATGGAACCAGCCTCAGGGCAGGAGGGGTGAACATTGTCTGAAGGGAATAAGCAAGATCGTATTATGGTCAGACCATGACAGGACAGGGCACGGCATTTGCTGCACAGGAAAGAGTCCATGAGAAAACACCCCCACTTGCATCCTGCCCTCTGGCCTCCTGCTGGTGTCTACCAGAAAAGCCAGGGGGAAGCCAAGGTGCAAAGGAGGCTGTGGGTGTGGGCCCTGCAGGTCAGTCTCTAATGTCCTGGACCCACCCCAGCAGGAGAGGACTGGGCTCTGAAGGGAGGGTGGAAGATGCTGCCAAGAGCCTCTCTGAGGCTTTTATCCTCCAGCAGTTTCAAGAGCCTCATGAAGTGCAGCCACTCAAGATTTAACTGAGAAAAATTAATAGACTCTTTTAGATCTTCCATTCTTTGTCCTTTCTCTCTTTGGCTTCAAAATAATTCTAACTCAAAACTGAAATAATGCTTCTACAATCTAGTTTGAAATGTAGAAAAAATACATATAAAACATTTTGTTTGATCTACCTAAATGACTATGCTAATGCTCTGCTTTTCCCAGGAGAAAACTATGCAAAATAGCAAAGACAATATTTAAAACACAATTTGGAAGAAAGGAAAAAAGGATGTGCAAAACTAAAGAGATACTATTATCCTTTCTGGTTTAAGTTCTATGGCATTTCCTGAGATCTAGAAGCTGCATAAATGAACGGAAGTACAAATTGGGTGGTACAGTACTTCAGTATGTATGTTTGCTTCTGATACCTCCTCCACTTTATTTCTCTGATGTTACAACTGTACTTCTGTGTAAAGTAACTTGTTTACATGTGTGGGTCTCTGAATAAGCTGTAAATTCCTAGCAATTGGTGTCATGGTGTTAGATAACCACAGTAGGAACTAAATTTACATTTTCAAAGTTAGTTGGCAAAGCAGGGGTTGAAACACTAATACTCATCTGAGAGAATATTTAATCAAATATGCTTTATGCCCACTTCACCATGATTGTGTTTTCTACATGATGTTATTTATTACTTTTGCCCTCTCCAGATACTTCTACTTTAAAATCTAGAGCTTTGACATCAGCCAGGGAAGCAGGTAGGTAATATGCAGTCTTCCATCTCTTCGCAATATCTAATCTCCTAGTCTCAACCCCAGTTCTGTAGCAGACCACCAGCTGCAGCTTCCCATTTTTCTCTGCCCCATCTCCAGCAGATCACAGAGATCCTCTACCCCCTTCCTCGCTACCACATCCCTTTGTCTCAACTGCCAAATTCTACAGGCCATGCAGACCAGCCAGGGAAACACGTAGACTATATTCACTCTCCCTCTTCTCCAAATCCAATCCCACAGACCCATCCCCAGCTCTGTAGCAGACCATCTTGCTGTCCTCATTCCTAGAGGATTATGGAGATCCTGATAGCACACCATGTTTTCCTCCTTCCTGTGCACCCCCTAAATCCCTGCTTCTAGCCCATCCACATTCCTCAATGTCAATACCTAGAAATGCATTTGACCCAGAACTCCCAGTAATTTCACCTGGCAGAATCTCAGAAACATTCCCTAACACACAACAAACAGCCACTTCACTGTCCTAAGAACTAGAGAGAACAACAGAAATCAACAAATGGAACATCCATCCAACAAAGACAAAACCTTTGTCCCAAACCTAGATACCTAGAAACCAGGGTAAAAACATAATAACAGACAAGACAACATGTGTCCACTAAAGCCCAGCAACCCTACTACAGTAGGACATAAGACACATAATATAGCTGATGCACAAGGTAAGGATTTCAAAATAACCTTTATGAATATGTTAGGAGCCCTTAAATAGAATATGAATATATTCTTTATTAAAAACAAATAGTGGAATGAAATGGAAAAAAACAGTTGAAGATATAAAAACAGAAATGGAATCAATAAAGAAAACCCAAACAGAAGGAAAACTGGAAATGAAAAATTTAGTAACTCAAACAGGAACCTCAGAGGCAAGCTTCATCAATGTAAGAGATGGAAGAGAGAATATCAGATATTGAAGAAAAGATAGAAAAAGAATGGATGCCTCAGTCAAAGAAAATGTTAAGTCTAAATAAAAAATATAGGCTCAAAACACCCAGGAAATCTGCAACACTATGAAAAGACCAAATATATAAATAATAAGGCCAGCGGAAGGAGAAGAAACCCAGGTCAGAGAAAACATTTTCAATGAAATTATAGAAGAAAATTTCCCTAACTTAAAGTAAGAGATACTTATCTATGAGAAGCAATGCAAAACACTGAACAGACTGGACCAGAAAAGAAATTCCCCACGACATATAATCATCACAATAGTCAACACAGAGAACAAAGAATATTAAAAGGTGCAAATGAAAAAGACCAAGTAAGCCGGGCGGTGGTGGCGCACGCCTTTAATCCCAGCACTCGGGAGGTAGAGCCAGGCGGATCTCTGTGAGTTCGAGGCCAGCCTGGGCTACCAAGTGAGTTCCAGGAAAAGGCGCAAAGCTACACAGAGAAACCCTGTCTCGAAAAACCAAAAAAAAAAAAAAAAAAAGAAAAGAAAAAAAGAAAAAGACCAAGTAACATATCAAGGTAGACCTATTAGAATAACACTTGACTATTCAATGGAGACCCTGAAAGCCAGAAGGGCCTTGCCATATGTGCTGCAGATTCTAAGAGATTACAGATGCCAGCCCAGATTATTATACCTAGCAAAACTTTCAATCACAATAGATGGAGAGGGAAAGATATTCCATGATAAAACCAAATACAAGAAATATGTATCTACAAATCCACCCCACGGAAGGCATTAGACGGAAAACTTCAATGTGAAGAGGTCAACCACACCCAAACATTGCTCATTGATATCTCTCAATGGTCTCAATTCCCCAATAAAAAGACAGGGACTAACAGAACGGCTATGAAAACAGGATCCATCCTCTTGCTATATCAAGAAACACAACATCAAACCTTAACATCAAGAATAGACATCACTTCAGGGTAAAAGGTTGCAAAAGATATTCCAAGCAAATAGACCTAAGATACAAGCTGGTGTAACCATTTCAATATCTGACAAAGTAGAATTCATTCCAAAACTAATCAAAAGAGATAGGAAAGGACACTACAAACTCATCAAAGAAAAAATATTCACCAAAAGGATGTGGCAATTCTTAACATCTATGCACCAAACATAAGGGCACCCAAGTTCATAAATGAAACACTATAAAAGTTTAAATTATATATTGACCCTAACACACTGATAGTGGGGAATTTCAAATACCCCACTCTCACCAATAGACAGGCTATCCAGACAAAAATTAAACAGAGAAATGCTAGAGATAAATGATGTCATAAACCAAATGGACCTAGCAGATATTTATAGAATATTTCACCCAAAAATAAAAGAATATACATTCTTCTCACCAGTTCATAGAACTTTCTCCAAAATTGGCCTCATACTTGGACACAAGGCAAATCTCAAAAGAGATAATAAAATTGAAATAACACCCTGCATAATTGAAATAACCTACCTGACCACCACAGATTAGAGCTATATATCAACAACAATAGAAAGTTTACAAACTCATGTAAATTGAACACTCAATACTGAATGAAAAATAGGTTAAGAGAGTAATTAAAAAAGAAGTAAAAAACCTTCTAGAATTGAATGAAAATGAAAAGACAACATCCCAAACTTATAGAACGCAATGAAGGTGGTTCTAAGAGGCAAGTTCTTAACACTAAGAGTCTACATGAAAAATAAAATCGGAGGGAGATCATATTAGTAACATAACAATAACCCGAAAGCTCTAGAAAAAAAAGAGGAAATAGCATCTAAAAGGAATATTAGGCAAGAAATAATCAAACCCAGGACTAAAACCAATAAAACACTACACATACACACACAATCAATGGAACTAGGAGGTTGTTCTCTGAGAAAATTGATAAGATTGACAATCTCTTAGTCAAATTAACTAAAAAGTAGAGAGAAAGATAATCCAAACTAATAAAATTAGAGATGAAAGAGGACATAACATACACCAAGGAAACCCAGGGAATCATAAGGATGTTCTTTAAAAACCTGTACTCTGCCAAACTGGAAAATCTAAAACAAATGAATAAACTTCTATGTGCTTTACTAACTTCTCAGAACATAGAGATACACAGGTGGCCTGAACACTTCTCTATCTGAGGGAGTGCCACAGTATTGATGGTATATGAGCACGAGCATTTCACTGTTGTAAAATGATGGACTGACTCACAGAAAGACATTGTTAATGTTCTTCATCTGATGGTAACCCCTCACTCTTCTGAAATATACAACACTTATTTTTGCATTTTTTGTACTTATTCCTGATGCTCTTCAAGCCCCCCCGAAAAATAGAGAAAGAAGACTTATTTACTTAATTCTATATTATTATTATTATTATTATTATTATTATTATTATTATTATTATTGTTATTGTTGTTTTTTTTCTCTGTGTAGTTTTGGTGCCTATCCTGGATCTCGCTCTGTAGACCAGGCTGGCCTCAAACTCACAGAGAGCCACCTGGCTCTGCCTCGCGAGTGCTGAGATTAAAGGCATGTGCCACCGCTGCCCAGCTACTTAATTCTATATTATAAAATGAATAGTTTACAAAATTTCTATGAATCATGTGAGAGCATGGTTAGCCAGATCCATGAGAAAAATTCATGTTCATATTCTTTTGAAACCTTTAGTACACATTCAAATCCACATACTTATATGTTACAAACTGAAGCTAAAGGGAGAATTTAATCCATGAAGCAAAATATTTACCTAGTTACATATTAGAAACTTTCTACACTTTAAAGAAACACATTATTAAAGTCGCAAAAGGATTTGTTGAAGGGTAATATCTGAAGATATTTTTTGCTGATTTCCCATCATACACAAATTAGAAAAGTGGTATGTATAGTCTTCTAATCAGTCCATGAATGGAGAGGTCTGAACTGGTGATGGTAAAAGGCCTTGAGATAAAATCATCCCTCACCCTATGTGTCATCCCTCACCCTATGTGTTACTGAAGCTATTTCTCAATTCGTAATGAATTAAATTGCATATAAATCCCTCAACAGTGATTAGAAAGTGATGACCCTCAGTGTGGGTTCTCCTTATTATCTGTTACAATTTGTACAGAAAAATCTAAAGCAGAGCTAAAACCAAATGTTCAACCATTTCCACATTTTCCACTTTATTTAGTTTTAAATTAAATTAAATAAAAATTTAACATGTCCAAACCTCATAGAATTGTTCATATGCTCCAATTTCCAAAAACGTTTGTGTGGGAGAAATAAAAAAAACCTTATTTCTCTCTTTTCTTTCTCTTATCACACAATAATTTTTAACTTAACTAAATAGCTCTTGTTTAAAATAAACTAGGACCAGATGCAGCTTAAATGCCTGTAATGGCTGTGCATGGGAAAATGAACTAGACATATTGGAAAATCAAGGCTGAGTGCATTGCATAGCAAAATCTTAACAGGATTATATCACTACCAATCTGTGGAGCCTGCTTAATGATCAAAGGAAATTATTTGGGAGTTAACTCACAAGACAGAGTAAAGGAATTTGTCGCAGGATCCTGGAAGAATGAGACATGGTCCAACATGGTTCTCTGGTGAGCTCTGCCCTGGTCCATCCCATCATCCAAAACCATGAGGTAGCAGAGAGAGAGCAAATGTGCATCCCAGGTCTTAAGGGTACCCCAGTGGCCATGCCCCAGGGGCATGTACCTCAAGGTCATAGGCAGGTGTAACAGCTACCTGCTGCCTCACAAGGGGTGGTGCTTCAGGGCATGGCTCAAACAGCCATCCATTAAAAAAAAACCATATCAAAAAATTAATAAAGCAAGAAGCAAATAAGTCTCTTTTTAAAAAAATACACTTTCTGTGGCTGACAAGATGGATCAGTAAAGGAAAGAGAGCTTCCCTGAGGCTTTGAGATCAGTCCCTGGTGCCCACATGGTAAAAGAGAACCAATTCCCCAAAGTTGTCTGACCTCCACACACTCCAAGGCACAAACATAGCCACACACACACAACACACACACACACACACACACACACACACACACACACACACACACACACAAAATAAATACATAAATGTTACTAAAATTAAATAAATGTTCTTCCATATCCAAGTCATAAAAATGCTTACAATACAAGGTATCTGCAGGAATATTAAATATATTCATATTGTGTATTTATAAATATTGGTTGTATTTAAATTTACATATTTGTCTAAATTCATACACTTACTGTGAGAATTAAACTGAAGTGGTTCTAGATGAAGGAGTTTCACAATGTTGGTGGATTCTGTTCCAAGGAAACTGTTTAATCCCACAGCATAGTTGTGAACTTCAGCGGGCAACACAAAGACTCTAAGACACATCTCAGCACCTCTAGTTCCTAGTGTGTGTTTTTTTTTTTTGGATGCCACAGTCATTTCTAGAAGTTTTCGCTTCATAAGTCAAAAGAGAAATTGCTATTTTAATATCTACATATCCTAAAGGTAAATTGATACTTCACGTACTGTGCCAATTCGGAAAACAGTTTCCACAAACTGTTTCCACATCTAAGATTCCTTGCTTTAGTTTTTAATCAACTAACTTTTAAAACTTACATTTATTTAGTGTGTGTGCATGTGTGTACTCCTGTGGAGGTCAGAGAGCAACTTGAAGGCGTCCATTCTCTCCTTCCACCATGTACATCCCAGGGATTGAACTCAGGTCTTCAGACTTGGTGGCCTTTGGTGGCCTTTGGCCAATGAGCCATTACTAAGCCAAATCAGCAAAATTTTTAATGTTTATGATGTACACAATAAATCAAAGATTTAGGAAAAGAGTTGCTTAATGTGATAGAAATACTAAACTATATTAAAATAGTATTTGTCTTATTAAAACTTTCACAAAATTACTTTACTTTGTATATCAGATTGTCAGAGGAAGAATTCCAACCTATGCCTGAAACACTATCAAAATGTCTACTTCTGTAAAGGATGTTTCATCCTGTGCTTAACAGCCTCATTTTCAGGAAAAGAATTTAAATTTACTTAGCTTATTTTGTAAAAAGGAAGGCAAGGCTTTTTTTATTTATTTCCACCACATTATTTATTAGATTGTACTTATCCTCTCATCTAAAAATATATAATTATATCATGAGAAATTGATGAAATATACTTCCACCCAAAATACTCCCATTAGTCCCTGTATTCAAAAGGCTAGGAAGGATGGTCCAGAGTTTGAAGCGATCTTGGCCTCTGAACCTTGACTCAAAAAGATCATTTTTAAATAAAACTTGCATGGGCATGACAATGGCTCAGTATGTAAATGCCTATACTGTGAGCATAACAGCCTGAGTTTGGATCCTCAGCACCCATTGAAAAGGCTAATTTGGTCACACATTTTTTTTTTGTTCATCTATTTATTTTACATCCCAACCTCAGCTTCCCCCCACCATCCTCCCCTCCAAGTCTGTCTCCTCCATTATTCCCTTCCATCCCCTAATCTTCTCCTCTTCCTCCTCCATCCAGTAAAGGGCAAGTCTACCATAAGTATCAATAAAAATGACATATCAAGTTGCAGTAACACTAAGCACCTCCCCATGTTTTAAGGTTGGACAAGGTAACCTAGTGTGACAAGTAGGGTCCCAAAAGCCAGTAAAAGTCAGGCCCTGTTTCCACTGTTAGGAGTCCCATGAAAGCACCAAGCTACACTACTGTAACATACATGCAGAATGCCTAGGTCAGTCTCATGCAGGCTCCCTGATAGTTGGTTTGGTCTCTGTGAGCCTCTGTGAGCCCAGGTTAGTAGATTGTGTGAGGCTTCCCGTGGTGTTCTTGACCCCACTGGCTCCTACACTCCTTTCTCCTCCTCTGCAGGATTCCAGGACTCCACCTGATGTTTGGCTGTGGGTCTGCATCTACCTCCATCAGTTGCTGGATGATGCCTCTCTGATGGCAGTTGGGCCAGGTGTAACTGTGTGTCATGACACAGGTGTGTGGGTTCATGCAGTTCCGTCAAAAGAAGATACAGAGGCACCTTAAGAATTTATTTAGCCTTTGACTAAATACAGGGTTGTCCAGCCTTGAAGGACTGAAGCGCTTTCCATTCTCCTTGGGCCAATTTTATTTCTCTCCAATACAGTTAATTTCCATATGCTCAAAACAACCTGAAAGGGGCTCCCAACAATACAATGCCAAGTGCAAATTCCTGATTTCTCAGGTACCACGGTTTTCCGGGTTTCCTGAATCAAGTTTTGCATAGGCCTTTGAATCTTTGGGAAACTCCCAGACAAGATTCACATAGAGGATTAGGACTAGGTGCTACGCTCCGGAGCCAGGCCAGATGCAGCTCAGCAGGAATGCCACCACAGCCAGGCACCAGTCTAGTCATAGGAGAGGGCCAGTTCAGGCTACTTATCCACTGTTGCTAGAAGTCTAACCTGAGGTGCTCCCCATAGACTTCTGGGAGATTCCCCTGCATCAGGCTTCCACCCGACCCTGAAATGCCCCCCTTAACTGCCCTTCTGCACTCCTCAACATAAATCCAGATACACTGAACCTGATAGAAAAAAAAAGTAGGAAATCATCTTGAATGTATTAGCACAGGAGACAACTTCCTGAACAGAACACCAATAGCACAGGCACTAAGATCAACAATTAGTAAATGGGACCTCATGAAATTCAAGTTTCTGTAAGGCAAAGGACACCACAAATAGGACAAAACGGCAGCCTACAGAATGGCAAAAGATCATCACCAACCCAACATCTGACAGAGGGCTGATTTCCAAAATATATCAAGAACTCAAGAAATGAGACATCAACAAACTAAATAATCCAATTTATAAATGAGGTGCAGATCTAAACAGAGAATTCTCAACAGAAGAATCTCAAATGGAGGAGAAACACATAAGGAGATGTTCAACATCGTTAGCCATCAGAGAAATGCAAATAAAAATGACTCTGAGATTCCATCTTATACCTGTCAGAATGGCAAAGACCAAAAACACAAGCAACAGCTCATGCAGGAGAAGATGTGGAGCAAGACGAACACTCCTCCATTGCTGGTGGGAGTGCAAACTTGTACACCACTTTGGAAGTCAGTGCGGCAGTTTCTCAGAAAACTGGGAATCCATCTACCACAAGACCCAGCTACACCACTCTTGGGCATATTCCCAGTGGGTGCTCAACCATACCACAAGGACACTTGCTCAACTATGTTCATAGCAGCATTATTCATAATAATCAGAACCTGGAAAAAACCTAGATGCCCCTCTATCAAGGAATGGATAAACAAAATATGGTTCATTTATACAGTGGTTTATTACTCAATTGTTAAAAACAAGGACCTAGAAAATGTAAAGGCAAATGGATGGAACTAGAAAAAAAATCATCCTGAGTGAGATAATCCAGACCAATAAAGACAAACATGGTATGTAGTCACTCATAAGTGGGTATTAGCTGTGAAATAAAGGATCCACCGATCCAGAGAGACTAGGTGACAAGGAGAGCTCATGGCGAGACACCTAGATCTCCCTGGGAAGGGGCAATAGAAGAGATTTTGTGAGTGGACTGAGAGCAGGTGGGAATGGGAGCATGAGCAATCAATTATGGGGGGTGGGAGAGCACAGAAGGTCATGTGTATTGTTAACTGGTCCTGGGGAAAGAAGACAGGTAGGCCTACACCTTCCTGGTCAGCCAGTTTCTGGGCTCACTGAAAGACACTGTCTAAACAGATAAGGGAAGAGGTGCTGGCAAGGTGGCTCAGCAGTTAAGAGCACTAGTTGGTATTTGAGAGGACCTAGATTTGATTCCCGGAACCTACATGGTGACTACAACTGTCTGTAATTCCATTCCCAGGGAATCCAGCACCAGCCAGTGGCCTCTTCAAGCACTGTATGCAGGCAAAACACATAAACTAAAAAGAAAGGCTGAGAAAATTAAAGAGAAAGGGAAGAATAATAGTGGATGACAGCCTCATCAATATCTGGCCTCCACACTCACATGCACAAACATGTATGTGCATGCACATGTACAGAATGATGGATTCACAACACGGCCCCACGGTTGGGCGTGTTTGCGCATGCCTGGCAGACCTGGACACTTCCGCCTATCCAGTTCCAGGTCAAAATAGCCATTTCCTGGTCAAGGCGTCTCAAGTGACCAGGATCCGTGACTTTGCATGGTTGAGTAAGAGCGCGCAACGCAACCATGTGATCTGTGCATGCATGGAGTAGTTACGTCTACCTGTGTACGCGCATGTGCCACCCAGCCTTTATAAGCCGGCGCCATATTCCCAGACCCTCTTCTTCTTTCCCACACACGTGTCTCTCCACAAGCCTGAGCACTCGTCTGTCCCTTTTATCTTAATAAAACTCTTGTTAAGTGGATTCTGTAGTGCTTCGTGACATTTCCTCGCAGGGTAAGAGCGCCGCTAAATAAGTAACACACAAACACTGCATACTCCTCTGTCTCTCTCTCTGTCTCTCTCTCTGTCTCTCTCTCTGTCTCCCTCTCTGTCTCTCTCTCTGTCTCTCTCTCTGTCTCTCTCTCTGTCTCTCTCTCTCTCTCTCTCTCTCTCTCTCTCTCTCTCTCTCTCACACACACACACACACACACACACACACACACACACACACAGAAAATATGAAGAGAGAACAGAGCTGTGTACATCAGCAGTGGAGCACTCGCCTAGCACATGCAAACCTTGACTGAGTCCCAGCACAGAAAGAACACCCATCTCTAACTTCTCTCACAAGCATCTAAGTAAGTTATGATGGAGCCTTCTGAATGTGTAGTTCTAAAATTTATGCTGAGAGTGTATCCTGTGGAGGATATTGACAGGAAAAGGTGACCTTTTGTGGAGATTGGTTTAACACTGAGTGTCTGATACATTGTGTCAGAGATGTGACTAATACATCTAATTAAATCGTTTCTCAGCAGGTTGAGAGAGGAAAAAAATCATAAAACTTTGAAATAACGTCTTGATTCACTGCTTCATGTATTCAAATTCTAACAACAAAGACTCAAATAGAATTTTGTTGGTGATGCTTGTATACAAGCCCATTACGAACAGCACGGGTGTGTTCATACCGTCTGCAGTATTTGCTTAAGCTGGGCCTCTGCTTCTACAGCTCTAAGTTCATTATGCCTTTCCCAACTCTGAGTGCATTAGTAATAACCTCAGAGAAGACAAAATGTGTCAGTGTCATGTTAGGAAAAAGAAACTAAAAGTACTTCCCCTTGGAGTAATTTAACCAAGAGTGAGCCCAGATTTGAGTTCTCTACACCTCTTTCTCTGTGTCTCTTAAATAGTTACCTGTCAGTAATCTGTCTGTTGTGTATCTGAATCCTTGGCTGTCCGAATACTATCTTATATGATAGCATTCAGAAAATAATTTCTAAGTTACACAAAATATCTGTCTGTGTGTACATAATATGTATGGAGGGGGTGTGTGACTCTGTGTGTCTCTAACAAAGGGCTTTGCTCTGTAGCAACAGAACAACACAGAAAGAATCACATGGGGAAGGAACGAGGGACACTTTTACAAAAATATTTAACAGAATTTTATAAAGGATTAAGTCACTGACTTCAACTGACTCAAATAACAAACACGTTATCAATCAATATTGATATATGGCTTCCAGCATTTATGGTAGATAGTATTTTAAGGCTGCTAACCAATTATGGTGTTTGTTTGTTTGTTCATTTGTTTTATTTTATTGAAATTAGTGTTTTAAACAATGTATTCTGATTGCAGTTTCCCCTCCCCCAACTCCTCCTAGAGCCTTCCCAAGTCTCCTCCCATCCAAATCTACACCCTTTCTTTCTCATATTACAAACAGGCATCTAAAAATAATAGTAAAATAAAAACAAAAAGACAAATAAACAAACAGAAGAAAGAAAGGCCAAGAAAAAGCACAAGAAACACATATAGACATGTGTGTTTTTAACAAGTGACTATCATAGGGCACCTACAAAAACACATATATTGCTCTCTGGATCAGGCACATGGAAGAGTACATAACTTTAAATTATAGCTGTGCTTTAGGTTAGGTGGTAAAATTGATTACATGAAAAATAGAAGGCAAGTAAGGTTAAGCAGTTAAGTGGTCAGGCAGTTAACCTTTAGGTCAGGATCACAATGTATAGGAATTTATGGCTAGTCAAGAGACCAGTTTACTCTAGCTTGTAGCTAGTCCAGAGACTAGTATACTTTAGGAATTTATAGCTGGTCTGAGTGACAAGAGATGGGTTTTATCCAAGATAGTTTCAGCAATTAAAATATTCTTGAAAATACTTTTACAGGATAGTATAACTGTAGCTCAGTAGCCTACTACACTGCAGGACTGCACTAGGAAATCTTTGAAGATGATGCTTCTGAAGCTTGCAGACTTAACCCATGTCTGTGAAAGTCCTTCAGCTGTGGCAGGCTGGGAGGATGGCACTGATGGAGGTCCAGGGGTCCTTGAGAGCACTGGCCAATGGCTAACACTGGCAGGTGGGCCTTTATGGGCCCAGAGAAGTGGCAGAAGTTCCAAGATCACTGAGGCTGGGGCCACACATGGAGTCTCAAGTCCTCTTGCAATGAGTGACAACATGAGAAGCCCTGTCTCAGGAGCACTGCTGTGCAATCCTGGAGACCATTCTCAACATTCCAAATTTTCTATCATTAAACAATAGCTTTGTGCTCTCAGGGCTCAAAACTTGGGGCTGGTTCATTAGCATCTCAACATCAACTTGGGTTAGTTCTTCAGCATATCGAGGCCTGTCTTGGACTAGGTATCATGTTATTTCAAGTCACATAAAATGACTTTTGAGTGACACAACATGGTTTCATGTGTTTTGTAAGTTATGCTTGTAACATTGGTAAGAATATAAAAACTAATAATGTCAGAGAATATAGGGGGAAAGTGAAAATCTAGCCTCAAAGTCATACAGTATTCTTATTGTTTGTGGGAGTTATTATCTCCTTAAATGTTGCATATTATCTATTGTGTAACAAATGGGTAGCCAAGTTTATTTCCTGGAGAAGTTTCTTCATATTGATTGCCACATTATCCTGCTTATTATTCAGTTAGTATACAGTCTGGGGTAAAATTGGGCTAATAAATGTGTTTTATATTCCTTCTTGTGGTAATAATAGGAAATATTTTCTACCAACTTAAGTAAAATATAAAGAATATTCTAATTTGGACGGTAAATGTCCTTCTTGCATTAGAGGATGGATTCCTAGCCATGTCTGTCACTACTGGAGGGTCATAGAAACTCAAGAGGCCTAGTGAAAGGAAGGTGAGTCACTGGGAGTGAGCTTCAAAGTGGCCTGTGGGGCCCAGGCCCCTTTCCCTCGCTTTCCTTCCAAGCCTAGAATAAACATCTTCTTCTACCAATGCCCTGTGCTTGCCCAGCAGGTCCAAAAGCAAGGGAGTAACCTCACCAGGGACTGTAACTCCCACACTGTGAACTCAGATAAACCTTCCTCTCTCAAGTTGATTGTCTCCAGCATGAGTTACAGTAACAAATTAACACAGTCATACATCCTAAAACATTGTCAGGAAAAATAATGCACTGGTTCTAAAACTATAATACAAATTTATAACCAAATTTGTAGTTTTGGAAAATGGCTACAAAATACACTTTCTTCCAAAACTTCCTATGCTGAATAGTCAAAATAATAATAATATTATTAGTAATGATGATGATGATGATGATGATGATGATGAAAACCTGTAGCCATGACAACCCTTTCAGAAAACCTAGATTTGACCGTTAGGATGCTGGTATAGCAGGTAACTGTTATCTAAGCATCTCTTACAAAGACTTTCAGTTGATAAGAGAATCACAAACATAGTCTGTGCTTGAAAGATATTTTATGCTGGCCTCCCTGGCTACATGTACAACTACTTTAAAATATTAAATTTAGTAACTGGATTCACTTGCTAAAGATGAACATTTTATTTTATTCAACATTGGAGTTCACAATGGAGTTCAGCAGAATGTTACCCCAAGGAGAACACTGGCAGACAGCACATCTGTTTTCTTGAACATAAACAGAACTCCCTGGACACCTCATACATATGTAAGTGAGAACTTTGCCCCATGACTCATTAAAAAATAAAGTTGCCTTGGCATCCTGAGGGGCTACAAAGTTATTTGTGTTCTTTGATCCTCTGCCATGATTATCATGGAAGACTCTTTATAGTGGAATGAAGATGCCACTCATAAAACGATAGCCTATGTTATATAGATAAGCAATAAATATTCACCAGGTAAGCCACTGGCATTTAGGACTACTTGTAACAGACCACAACAAACTTTATCTTGACTAATAATCAACTAATGACATCTCATCAGAGCTGGGTTCTGCTCAGAAGAGTAGCTCAGAAATAAATGGCAGAAGTGCAGAAGTCAGAAGCCAGGTCATGGGCAAAACACTGAGTAACAGTTAAAAGACTGAGATTAAAAGCAGTACAGATGTGTCACTCCAGGGAAGAAGCTGGGAGACAGAGCGCAGTAGCATGTATTAAATGACATTCTGTTATAAATGACAGAAAAACACAGAATGAAATAACGCAAGCAATAATAGGTCCAGCCTATATTGCTTGCTCCCAGGGTCCATGGAAGAGTCTACCAACCAGCTGAGGATTCTAATCTGAGAGATATTCAATGAATCTAAGCACACTGAGTTCTTTAGTCCATTCACTTTATTCTTCTATGGCGATTCTATCTGCACAGCTTCTTTTCTGCTCTCTTACTTAGCTCTGCACAGTTTCTTTTCTGCTCTCTTACTTAGCTCTGCACAGTTTCTTTTCTGCTCTCTTACTTAGCTCCTCTTGGTCCCTCCTGCCCTCAGTCCCTCCTGCTCTCAGTCCCTTCTGCTGTTCTCTCATCATTCTACCTAGTTCTTTCCATCTCTGTCCTCATCTTTGTTCTTCTCCATCAGTCCTCTTCTAGTGCTCTCAGAGAACCAGTATATATACCCACACAGTAATTCTTTGGTAAAGCAATGTGAGGCTTGAAGTTTTCAGGGTCTCAGAGAGAGGCGATAAGGACCCACACATAAAGCAATTAATTGTCAGCTTCCAATTACAACCCAAAAGGGGAGTGACTAAAGGGGAGTTCTCTGGTAGGGTCAACTAAAGGCTAAGACCAATTAGGGAATTTATGTGCTCAAACTATAATCTAGAAATGGCTAGGTAAAATGTTAGGGGTCAATAAGTCACAAGAAAGTAAACTGTCTTTGGCGCCACTTTTCCCACTCATCCCAGCTGCAGCTGCTTTCTGATAGGGAGGGGGACATATGCTAGGTAGCTAAGCAACCTCTGTCAGAGTGTGTAGCATTTGGTTAGTAAAAGCACTTTCACTCAGAATAATTGCTGAGGAGAAAATCTAGGGATAGCACCTGGCTGAGGAGGAATGAAAACTTAATTTGCACAAGAAAGAAGCTTGGCACCTATTGCCTGCCTGGCCTGGAGGCAATCTCCTTGGGTCAGTGGGAAGTAACTGCCTTAACTCAGTATCTAGCAAATGGCTAAAACTTCATCCTGGGAATGTGAGCAGTAAATCTCTTAAATTAGGGTCTTGTGTAAATAACCTGGGGTGAAGGTAAGGGGTTGAGGATTTAATTGTTAGTGGTTCTTTTTTCTATCTGTGAGTGAGATGAGCTAATGTTTATCTATGTGCAGTTTTGTCCTTGGAAAAATGTATCTTTGTTGAAATACTTTTGTCCGGAGAATGGCTCTGGCCAGATATATGTTAATGAAAAACAAACACAGCTGGGGACAGTTGTTCAATTGTCCCAAATGTACAGGGAAAGTTGTGCCCAAGATTGAGATGCAATCGTGAGATTACATGTACACATAACATGGAGATGCACGGTAAATGGGGAGAATCATAGCTGTTATTGCACAAGAAGTTTACAAGAGACAGCCAGTTCACTCAAAAGGCAGTAATTCCATAACGCCTTGTGTGATGGTTTCCTCTAACAGAACCCTTAGTTCTGATAGGTTGACCTTCTGAACTCTAGTTGTCACTGCTGTAAACTCTCATGGACTTTCACTACCAGCGGCTCTCAATAACGAAATATCCAAATTTGAAAGTGCAACTGTAGGGAAATGGTGAGATTTTCCATAGATCTATTTTTATCTGTTAAAGATTTTTTAATGTTTTAATTGTCAAATGAAACAATGGGTTTCATTATAACATTTTCACACATACATGTCATTATTTTTTTAACCATTTATTCCCTTCTCCCCCAAATACTCCCACTTGTCTTTTGCTCTACTGTTGACAGGAACCATAAGCCTAAGTGACCCTTGACACCCATGCTGCCATATTTGGGCTTCTCTCCTCTTTTCTTAGATCCAGGCCTTGCTTAAGTCTCCATAGCACCAGAACCTCTTCTCACAAATACCAGAACCTCTTCTCAGAAATCAGGTGAACTAGCTGCAGTTAAGCAGTTAGGCAGTTAGGCAAGAGTAGATAGATAACCCCCAGAGCAACATTCCCTGCTGGCCAAACGGCCCATAATTAAGTCTCTTCCTCCTTGCAACCCCCATAATTAAGTCCCTTCCTCCTTGCAACCCCCATAATTAAGTCCCTTCCTGCTTGCAACCCCTTTGCCTACCTTTGCCTTAAGAGAAAAAATAAAATTTTGGAGCTTGATCAGACATCCTGTCTTGATCTCATTCTTTGTGTCTCTTGTCCCTCTCATTCGCCGGCCCTCCCTTTAGGTCCCTGTTGAGGACCCTGCTGAC
This sequence comes from Peromyscus eremicus, assembly GCF_949786415.1. Classification (NCBI taxonomy): domain Eukaryota; kingdom Metazoa; phylum Chordata; class Mammalia; order Rodentia; family Cricetidae; genus Peromyscus; species Peromyscus eremicus. The sequence goes on along the minus strand of NC_081417.1, from coordinate 3,975,899 downwards.
TGTGGCATACTGTCATGTACACTTATTGACTGACATTAAATCTAGATTTTGCCAAGAGAAAGCCTGATGTTTATCTTTCTCAATCTGACTTACCTCTCTTAATGGTCTGTTTACTTCTTGTAAATGCAATAATTTCATTTTTCTTTTTAGCTACAAAGAATTGCAGTGTGTGTGTGTGTGTGTGTGTGTGTGTGTGTGTGTGTGTGTGTGTGTGTGTGCGCGCACGCGCGCCATATTCATTCATCTGTTAATGAGCATCCAAGCTGGTTCTTTATCTTGGCTGTTGTGGATGATGCTGAAATAAGGCCAGATGTGCAAGTAGTATCTCTTTAGCTCCAGACTGAGACTCTTGGGTATATCCTGTAGCTGGAGAGTTTCTCTCCAGCTTCCACCAAGCCCCAGCAGTCTCGCAACCCATTTATAAAATAAACACACAGACTCTTACATTATTTAAACTGTTTGGCCTAATGGCTCAGGCTTCTAGCTATCTAGTTCTTACATCTTAAATTAACCCATTTCTATAAATCTATACCTTGCCACATGGCTCATGGCTTACCAGTATCTTACATGTTGGTGCTCATGGGGCGGCTCTTAGCGTCTCCTCACTCAGCCTTCCTGTTCCCAGAATTCTCTTCTCTCTTGTCCTGCCTATACTTCCTGCCTGGCTACTGGTCAATCAGTATTTTATTTATGCAGAGTGATATCCACAGCAATATCCCAGATGTGGAATGTCTGGGTCACAGAGGAATTCTAGTTTTAGGGTTTTTAGGAGCCTCCATATGGATATCCACGGTTTACTTTGCTACAAGCAATATGAAATTGTTTTTCTGTCTGCACATCCTTGCCAGTGTGTATATTTTGTTTCTCGATGATTGACATTCTGACTAAGATGAGATGGAATTTAAATGTCATTTTAATATTCACTTCCTTCTTTATTAGGGATATTGAACATTTTCATATATATTGAGACAGGGATTCTCTATGTAGTTTTGGTGCCTGTCCTGGATCTTGCTCTGTAGACCAGGCTGGCCTTGAACTGACAGAGATCCACTTGGCTCTACCTCGTGAGTGCTACTATTAAAGGCGTGTGCCACCACCGCCCGGCTTTTTTCATATATTTATATGTATTGAGAACTGTGTGTTTAAAGCATTTATCCATTTATTAGTGGATACTTTTCTTTGGGTGTTTAATCTTTTTTAGTTCTTTATAGATTTTCAATATCCACTCCTATCTAGTGCATAGCTAGCAAGGATTTTCTCCCATTCTATAGTCTGTCTCTTAAATCCATGTATTGTTCCCTTCAGAGAAGCATTTAAATTTCATGCTGTTCTGTTAGGCAATGTCTGGATTTCTCTCTCAAACTATCAGAACTATAGCACAAAGTCTTTGCCAATGATTCCATATTGAAGTGAGATCTCCAGCAATTTCAGAGTTCCAGGTCTTGAATAAAAATTCTGATTCATCTCAGATTGATTTCATAACAAGATGAGAGGTAGGTATACTTCTGTTCTTCCATATGTGAATACATAGTAACCCCACCTATACAAGCATTGTTCTTTCTGTCCAGGATTGTTTTTGCTGTTGAGTGTCTTTGTGTTTCCATATCGATTTTAGGAAAGTTTTTTTTTTTTTCCATTTTAGTGAAGAATGAGATGGGGATTTTAATTGGGATTGCATTGAATCTATAAATATCTTTTGGTAAAATGGACATTTTTCACAGTCTTATTTCTACCAATCCATGAACATAGGGTGTCTTTCCATTTCTTGTTGTCTCTCTTTTTCATAGGTTTTCAGTTTTCATTGTAAAGGTCCTTCACTTCCTTGGTTTATTACTAGATTTTTTTATTTTCTTTGAGGCTACTGTGAATGGGAATGTGGCCATGGTCTCTTTCTTCATATATTTGTTGGTAGTGTATAGAAAGCTACTGATTTTTGCAAGTTGGTTTTGTATCCTGATATATTCCTGAATTTGTCTGTAGTTTTGAGATGTTATCTGGTACAATTTTTGTGATCTTTCTAGTGTATAGTATCATGTCATCTGCAAACAGGGGTGGTTTGACTTCTTTGCCCATTTATATCCCTTTAATTTCCTTCCCTTGCCTTATTGCTCCAGCTAGTGCTTCAAATATAGTATTGAAAATGAGTAGAGATAGTGGACAGCCCGGTCTCATTGCTATCTTCCGTGGGGTTGTTCCAAGCTTTTTTTCTACTCCAGATGGTGTTCCCTCAGGTTTCTCATGTATTATGTTGAGGCATGTTTCCATTAGCCCTACATTCGCTAGTACTTTTATAGTATAGGTGTGTTAGATTTTGTCAAAGGCTTTTCTGCCTCTATTGAGATGCTCAAGTGATTTCTGTGAAGTCCATTTATGTGGTTTATTACATTCATTGGCTTGTATATGTTGAACTATCCCTGCATTTCATGGTGAATAATATTTCTGATGTAGTCTATTTACAAATGTTTTACTGAGTATTTTTGAGACTATGTTCATCAAGAATATTGTCCTATTTATTGTCTTCTTTCTTTTTCTTTTTAGGTGTCTTTATCTGGTTTCAGTGTTAGAATAATAAGTGATTTATAGAAGAAATTTGAGTGTGTGTCTCCTGTTTATTTATTTATTTATTTATTTATTTATTTATTTATTTATTTATTCTCTCTCTCTTTTTTTGAATAGTTTAAGAAGAATTTACTATAGATCTTCTTTATAAATCTGATAGAATTCTGTTATCAATCAATTTGGCTCTGGACTTTTTCTACCTGGAAGGATTTTCACTACTATTTCACTCTCCTAATTTGTTACGGCTTTTTCTATGTTGTTGACTTATTTTTGGTTTAATTTCTGTGGTTTAGCTGAATCTAGAAATTCACCAATTTCTATCACGCTTTCCAGTTCAACGGATTTTTAAAATATTCTTTTATAGTATTCTGAATGTCTTTGGTGTCTGTTGCAATGCTGCCTTCTTCATTTCTGATTCTGCTCATTTGGATTCTTTCTTCCTTTTCTTTGGTTAGTAAGGCCAAGAGTCTGTCAATATTGTTTATCTTCTCAAAACACCAGCTCTTAGATATATTGATTCTTCATATTGCTTCTGTTTTATTGATTTCTGCTCTGATTTTTGATATTTTATTCAGTGGCTGGGTTTGGGTTTGCTTTGTTCTTGTTTTTCCAAATTTTTGAGTTGTATCATTAAGTCATTTAGTTTTGCTCTTTCTAATTATTTTAATGTAGGTACTCACAGCTATAAGTTTCCTCTATAGGACTTCATTCAGTGCATCTCAGAGGTTTTATTGTACTGTATTTTCTTTTCATTTAGTTCTAGGAATTTTTTTTTTGTTTCTTTCTTGATTCCTTCTTTTTCACATTCATCATTCAGTAATGAGTGAATTAATCTCCATGAGTTTGTGATTTTTTTTGCTGTCAATTTTAAATTTTATTGTAGGCAGATATGATACAAGGAAGTATTTCAATCTTTTGAATTTGTAAAGATCTGTTATGTATCCCAAGGTGTGGTGTATTTTAGAAAAGTTCCTATGTGCTTCTGAGTAGAATGTGTATTCTTCAGTGTTTGGGTGGAATATTCTGTAAATATCTGTAAGTCTATTTGATGTATGATATCAATTTACTCTGATGTTTCTCTGTTTATTTTATGGCCAGATGGCCTATCAATTGGAGAAAGTGGGGTATTGAAAAGACATACTATTAATGGATTTATGTTAATCTATGTCTTTAAATCCAGTTGCAGTTTTTTGTGTTTGTTTTTGTTTTTGTTCGTGTTGTCTGTTTCTTTGCGTGTTTTATTTTCCTTTTATTAAATTGAGTGCTCCATATTTGGTGCATAAGTGTTTAGGATAGTAATGTTTTCTTGGGGTCAGTTGTTCTCTTGATGAGAATGAAGTGTCCTCCTTTAACTCTCCTGATTAGTTTTAGTTTGAAGTCCATTTTGTCACATAGTAGGATAGCCATGCCTGCTTGCTTCCTGTCCTGTTAGATTATAGTGCTTTTATCCATCCTTTTACTCTAAGGCAGTGTTTATTTTTAAAACTAAGTTATGTTTCTTTTAGACAAGAGATCGATGGATTTTATTCCTTGATCTATTCAGTTAGCCTGTGTTTTTGGATTGGAGATTGAGGCCATTAATGTTGTTACTGAAATATATCTGACAATTATAATCATCATGTTCTTGATTTTGGGTGCTGTTGTTTGTGTTCTCAGTGGTACTTTCTCTTTTAGCAATTATACATTTGTATTTCTTTCCACAGCTTCCTTGATATACTCATTTCTCCCGTTAGCTTGAAATATTGCTTCCTGTGTTTTCTTTAGGTTTGGTAGTTGGATAAAAAAATCTAGGCTATTTATGTCATTGAAAGGTTTTCTTTCTCCTTCTGTTATGGCAGACAGTTTTGCTGAATATATTAGTCCTGGGTGGACTTCACAGTCTTTTATGAGTTGGAAAGTATTGTTCATGGCTCTTCTGACTTTCCAGGTTTACGTTGAGAAATCAATTGTTATTCTGATTTTTTCCTGTATATATAATTTGTGAGTTGTCTTTGTTCTCTTGTAGCTTTCAACATAGTTTCTTTGTTAATGTATACTTAGCATTTTAACTATGATATGCTATAGGGATTTTCTTTAATTTTTTTCTATTTGGTGTTCTGTGTGCTTCTTTTATTTGTATGAGTGTCTTTCCTTAGTTTGGGGATGTTTTCTTCTGTGATCTTGTTGAAGATCTGGTCTATACCATTAGCTTGGAATACTTCTCCCTCAGATATATATGTGTATATATATATATATATATTGTTGTGCCCAGATCGTGACCCCCAGAGACCACCAAAGACGAGCATGCCGGAATGCAAAAGCAAGGTTTAATTCTGGATATCCAAAAGCAATACAAGCCTAGGCAGGGACATCGTCCAATACATCCAACACAGTGGAGGCTAGAGGAAGCACCCACCTATCTGCAAGCTCAGCTTTTAAAGGGAAAAGTCACAAGGTTATATTGTTTAGGGGTGCTAGTACGGGTACAATTCTGATTGGCTCACTTCTAGGGGCTTCTAGAAATTACTTTTAAGGGAGTGGTTGCCCGCTACCATTTCTAATTGGCTGCCCTCAGGTGGGGGCTTTTTTATGGTTAGTTACCCTGAAAACCAGGGAGAGGACATTCCATAGTCTAGCAGGCATTACCTCGTAACTATCTTGTGACTCTGTACTTTTACACTTCCTGGTTTCTGGAATCTGAACTGACTGGTTTCAGTAACTAATGGCCTATTCCCAAAAGGAAAAATCTTAGGCCTTAATTTTAGGGTGAAAGCATTTTGATCTTATTTCTAAGATGGCTCATTTTGGTCTCATATATATATATATATATATATATATATATATATATATATATATATGAAAGTTTGTTTTTTCATCATGTTCTACATTTTGTGCATATTTCTTTATATTTTTAATATTTTCATATTTATTGATTACTTGGTCTAGATCCTCTACTTTACCTTCAAGTCCAGATATTTTATCTTCTGGTTGACTCATGCATCTTATAAGTTTCCTAGTTGAGTTATTCAGTTTTTCAATTCTATCTTTGTTCCAGCTTAAGTCTTCTTCAATGTTTCTATCTCTTAATTAAACTCTATTCTCAAGTCTTTTATTGCCTTCATCATTTTCACCAGCCATATGCTGTTTTCTTGGGCATTATTAAAGCATTTATTCCCCTTAAGTTTTTCTCCTTCATTTCATTGAGCTGGTGTGTGTGTGTGTGTGTGTGTGTGTGTGTGTGTGTGTGTGCATGTATGTTCTTTAAACTTTTTGGATTCTTTGATGAAACTTATGATTATACTTATAAATTCTGTGTCCTAGAGTTCATTTGGTAATTTTAAAGTAAATTTTAATTTTAATATTAAGGACCAGCCTTAATATTATACTATTCCAGGGGGCACCGAAAGCACACTACCAGCAGCACGAGAATGAATCTAGATACACTGAGTTCTTTAGTCCATTCATTTTATTCTTCTAAGTCAATTCTGTCTACACAGTTTCAGCCCTGTCCTCACATTCAGCTCCCCTCTGTGCCCAATTATCCTGTCCTCATAGTTTTAGTAAACTCTTATGCTTTTGACCTGGTCTTCCTCCTCCGTCCCTTTGTCCTCCATCTATATCCTGCCTGGCTCCTTACCCCTGGCCTTGATAAGCTCTACAAGAGATCTGCTTTACCCTCTACAGAACCTCTGTCTTCCTCTCTTCTCTCTGGCCACTCGGTTCTGTGTCCTCTGTTCCTGCCTCACCCTTCACTCCTCCTCTCCTCTCTCTGTGGTTCTGTGTCTGCCTCTGGAATTCCACTCCAGTCCTTATAGAACCTGATGGTCTGAGCTTCATTTGCATAACAAGCAAAGCTTTTCATCTCCAGCCAACTTGTCTCCTAGACTCAGCAGGGGGAGTTAGTTACCTACCTAGTTCAGCAGGTCTTAGGAGTTGAACTGTTTGCCAAATGGTCTGGGAATATTTGGGCACACAAGAATTTCATAGCAGAAGACAGCTGAAATACTAAAAGCTGGAAAACACCAAATATTCATAATAAATGGCTTGCTTTTTGACATACCCTTGGCTGGTCAAAGTATAGCTTTAATACACAGATGAATCTCTATAATATATTCTTGCAGCCAGCAAGAGTAATTGTCACTGACAACTATTTCTCTAGGACTGGTAAGCTTTGGAGAGATGATACTGGATCAAACTTTCATATTGTTGCAATTTTTGCAATGATATCTGGGTATTTGGACTCCTTTGGGAGTTCTAAGTCTGATGTGGACAGAGCAGGTTGGGGCTGAAGAGAGGATGTGCAGGCAGGTTAGGCCTTGAGATTGGAAATGGCTTAGGTGGAATGAAGTCAGCTGAACAGAGAGGGCTAGAACACTGTACAGGATGTTCCCTTTGGTCCAAGTCTGATGTGTATGGGTAGATCTTGCTGGTTGGAAAGTTGGATGTAGCCAGGGATGGGCTTGTGGATTGGGGTAGGTAGGGTACTGAGAGAAGCCTAGAGATTGGTTTTAGCCCAGGAAGTAGCAAAGTAACCAAGACAGACATTGTTATCAGGGAGTCGGCTGGCCTGTGACAGGCCTGAGCATGCTGCTTTTTGGAAGAATGTAGAAGTCTTTGGGACTTTGGACTAGGAAAGCAGTTAAATTCAGTAAGCAAGGTTTTACAAGTCACTCTAGTATGAGCTTAGAAGACAACAGTGCTGAGAGCAATGTTGACTATGGAAGCCTCTCTCAAGAGGTTTCAGAGGGAAATGATATTAGAAACCGGACTAAACACAATTCTTGTGATATTTTGCCAAAGAACATAGTTGCTTTTTTCCCTTGTCCTATGAATCTGCCTGAGGCTAATTTGAAGAGTTTTGGACTAATTTCACTGGCAGATGAGACTTTAAGACAATCTAGCATTGACTGTGTCACAAGATTATTAGTAATCATTCTTATGCAGATCTACAGTGAAAAAGAACAAGTAGGAAATGTTATTCAGGTCTTGGAACCCAGCAGGCAGGCAGCAACACCTGCCAAAATGAGAATAAATACCTAATCCTTCAAAGTCTGTGCTCTGGGAAAGTCCCCAAATGTATTAACCTTGCTTTTTGGCTGCTCAGTTCTGCTTCTGGCTAACTGTTCTTGCTAACTGAGTTGTTGCTTAAAAGCTCACCCTGCGAAACTCTCAGGACTGTACTGGGGTCCCAAACATCCAGCATAGTCACTGGATGGCTTAAAAAAGCCTTTTGATTGTCCAAGTAGCCTCCTTTGGTAGGTACCTAACAACTTCTGGAAGGGTATAGATTTCTTGGAGTAAGTGTGTCAGTTGGGGCATGCTTTGAGGTTTCAAAGCCTACACCATTTCCAGTTAGCCTTCTTTGCCTGTGCTTGTGGATCAAGATGTAGCTCTCAGCTCCCTCTCCAGTGCCATGCCTCCTTCTCTCCTGGCATGCTCCCTGTCATTAATAGTCATGGACTCTCTGAAACTGTTATCCCCAATAACTAAAAGAACATCTTCATTCTTCTGTAAGTTGCCTTGATCACAATGCTTTGTCATAGTAGTGGAAAGGTAACTAAGACATGGGGTTCATGGCATTTTCCACCAGGAAGCCTTGCCTCTCCCATTGATACCTCTATTACCTTCCCAGTGGGCTTTTCACTTATTCCTTCTATTGAACTGCCTTTGGTTGAATCATTTTTCAGTCAGAATGGCTATTGCCCTCACCCATATGCTCAGCTACTCTCTGTCTGGCCACTTTAGAACATGAAACTCATTGTTGCTATCAGTCCTCTTCATCTTTGGAAAGTCTGTGTGGTGATTTGTAGAATGGCCCCCATAGGCTCATAGATTTGAACTATCAGTCACCAAGTAGTGGCACTATTTAAAAGGATTAGAAGAATTAGGATATATGACCTTGTTGAAGTAGATGTTACCTTATTGGAGGAAGCATGTTGCTGGGGCTGGGCTTTGAAGCTTCAAAAGCCCATGCCAGGCCCAGGCTCTCTTTCTCAGCTTGCAGACCAGGATGCAACTCTCAGCTATCAGTCTACTATCATACATGCCACCATACTCCCTGTCATAATGATAATTGACTAAACCTCTCAGGCTATAATGAGCAAGCCATCAATCCAATGCTTTCTTTTATAAGAGTTACCTTGGTCATAGTGTCTCTTGACCAAGCATTCAAATCTATGTGCCTATAGGGACTATTCTTATTCTAATCACCAAAATCTTTTTGATCTACTGGAAACTCTGCATGTGAACTCTCACCAGTGGGTTCTAGCACTCCTGAGACAGATGTGGCTATCATTATGTAAGGAATAAGATTTCTTTCTTAGATTATTAGAAAAAAATATTTTTGATGGAAACCTAAATTCTAACTTATCTGCTGAAAAATTACTTAGCTTTCATGTATTAAAGAAAAAGTACTCAAAGCTGATGTAATGGCACATATTTATAAACAGGCAGGAAGATTACTATTTCAAGGTAACCTCAACCTGAGCTACATAATGAGACTCTGCCTCAAAAACAAACAATCCAGGCACGGTGACATAAGTACTCATAAGACTGAAACAGAAGAATCTTGAGTCCCAGGCCATCCTGGTGTATATTGTGAGAGCTTTCTAAAATACATGTTTTTCATATATATCACATACATAATCTATATGAACATATATATCACATACACACACATATGTGATATATATGGCAAAAACCGTGGTTTAATCACAGCACTGAGAAAGAAATACACATCCAAGAATCTCTTCAAAACTCATTGTAAGTCTAGCAAAGCTTTCTATGCACTGTGAGTGTTCTTTTGTGCACTCATGCTTTACCAGGGCTGCTAAATACAAACATCCACAGTCTGAGTTGCTAAGGAAACACAAACATATTCTCTCAGTTTTTGAGGCTTGAAGTCTGAGAATAAGGTACTCATGGAGTGATTCTTGCTAGGCTTCTTTCCTTGGCTTGCAATTTCAGCCTTCTCCCCTCTGTCTTCATATGGTCACCCCTTGGCATATTTTACTTCTGTCCCTAATGTCCTAAAGGAGATAGATTGGTAGAGTTAATGTTCACCTATATGACCCCAATTTATCCTTAATCACTTCTGTAAACACAAATCCCTTCATAGCACACACCAAATTTCTCCAAAGTTTCTTGTCCATAAAATGTAGGGTAGGATAACAGAGAAGGCAGCAAAACAATCAAATACAATTTTCAAGGAGAAGATGAACAACTCAGATTTAACTCCTAATCTCTGCTTTCAGCATATGCCAACATCTCTAAAACAAGCCACCAGCATGCAGGCATAGGTCTTCTGGGAAACTGAGCAGGAGGATTGGCATGGGAGCAGGGGAGGGACAGCCTCTTTGCTGGTAGCTTTTCTTTCCAACGCCTTGGCTAAAGCCAAGCAAAGATCACTTGAGGCTCAGAGTGTTTTTTCATGTCTGGTATTGGCACACAATGTACCATATATTGAAATCACAAATCATTATTGATGGAGAAAGTGCTGTTCTCCATCTTGCATGTCACTATGGAAAGACTTTGTGGTTATGAAAATATAGAACTATGTGTATACATGACTAACAAGTTGAAAAGCAAAAGAAACATAAAGCTGCTGCCTTTTTCCTGTAGCTTAACCTTTGTCACCTAAATGTTTATTGACCACTTAGAATAGTTAAGAACTTAATAAAAAGCTTCTACCAAGATAGAGAGAATAGAGTATCATGTTGAAAGAGAATGAGCTAGAAGTAGAAACACAGCCTTTGATATCTTCCTAAAAACAGCTCTGAGTGCTGACCTCATCAGGGAGTTGGCATATTAAATGGGGGCAGTTGTGCATAAAACATTCACATACCCACATACACATGAGTAAACAGATGACTGATGAGATCTCTGGAACTCATTATGTTACATGGCTTTCCATTATGGTGAAAATACTATTAGCCCATGACTTTTGTGGCATGTAGGTTGGAGTGTATGGCAGAAGTCTCCATCTCCTAGTAGGAAGTGAGAAAAAAGAAGAGAAAGAGTGGAGACCTAATATCCTCATCAAGGATATGTTCCTGAAGACCAGAAGGCTTTCCACTAGTCTCTACTTCAAAGTTCCACTTACTTCTGTGGGACCATGTGCTAGGGACCAAACCTTTAGCACTTGGACCTTTAGGGAACACTTCCAAACCACAGCATTCTTTCATTCAGCAGCCACTGCCAGATCTTGCAGGAGCTTACATGTGGCAAGTAGAGGGCTGGAGAAGCCCACTTGGAGCTGTCCATAGAACTGAGCCCCAAAGAATGAGGTGATGTAAGGCAAGGGGAGCACACAAGGTAGGGTAAAACGTGTCAATGCAAGAGAAAGCATGCTCCTAAACAGAACTAGAATGAAGGTACTATTATACCTTTTTCAATTAGTTTAAAAATGCTTTTAATTGACATAAGAATTTCAGATGTTCTTGAGTAATTAGTATACCCATTACCTAATGTTTCATTGTGGGTTTTTTTTTTTTTTTTGCTAAGAATATACTCTTTTCTGCCTACTTTTAAGTACAAAATATAATAAATTTTTTTGTTATTTTTATTTCTTTTTTTTTTAATAGTTCATCATGCTGTTTAATCTAGCACATTGCCTAGAAAGGCTTGTACAAATACTCCTCCAGCATGTCTCCTAGAGACCATTTCACCCACTGCTCTGTTTGGCCGCTAGCCTCTTGTCCCTCTCTTCAGCAATGGTGAGGCGGATTCCTTTTCCTCGAGGAAGAGAAAGCCATGGTTTGTTGCCCTTGCCAATAACAAAAATATTGGAAAGCCGGGTGGCAAAGCTGTTGCCATTGGCATCTTTCACATGACCCACATCAAAAGAGCCCGTATGTCTTTCTCTGTGACCACACCAATTCTTCCCAAGTTAGCACCTCCAGTCACCGTACACAGGTTACCAGTGTCAAACTTGATGAAGTCGGTTATTTCGCCTGTATCCAAATCAATCTGAATGGTGTCATTCACCTTGATGACGGGATCAGGGTAGCGAATAGTGTGAGCATCATGGGTCACCAGATGTGGGATTCCTTTTGTGCCCACAGAGATCTTTCTTACTTTGCATAACTTGTACTTGGCCTCTTCAGGTGTTATACGATGAACAGCAAATCGACCCTTGGTGTCATAGATCAGACAGAAGTTCTCTCCAGTCTTGTCAATGCTGATGACATCCATAAACCCAGCAGGGTAGGTTATATCAGTCCTGACTTTGACATCAATCTTTTTTTTTTTTAATTTTTATTTTGCAATACAATTCAGTTCTACGTATCAGCCACAGATTCCCTTGTTCTCCCCCCTCCCGCCCCCCTCACCTTCCCCCCAGCCTGCCCCCCATTCCAATCTCCTCCAGGGCAAAGCCTTCCCCACAGACTGAGATCAACCTGGTGGACTCAGTCCAGGTAGGTCCAGTCCCCTCCTCCCAGGCCGAGCCAAGGGACCCTGCATAGGCCCCAGGTTTCAAACAGCCAACTCATGCAATGAGCACAGGACCCGGTCCCACTGCCTGGATGCCTCCCAAACAGATCAGGTCAATCAACTGTCTCACCCACTCAGAGGGCCTGATCCAGTTGGTGACCCCTCAGCCATTGGGTCATATTTCATGTGTTTCCGTTCGTTTGGCTATTTGTCTCTGTGCTTTATCCAACCTTGGTCTCAACAATTCTCGCTCATATAAACCCTCCTCATTCTCGCTAATTGGACTCCCAGAGATCCACCTGGGGCCTAGTCATGGATCTCTGCATCCAGATCCCTCAGTAGTTGGATGAGGTTTCTAGCACGACAATTAGGGTGTTTGGCCATCCCATCACGAGAGTAGGTCAGTTCGGACTGTCTCTCGACCATTGGCAGCAGTCTGTTGTGGGGGTATCTTTGTGGATTTCTGTGGGCCTCTCTAGCACTTTGTTTCTTCCTATTCTCATGTGGTCTTCATTTACCATGGTCTCCTATTCCTTGTTCTCCCTCTCTGTTGTTGATCCAGCTGGGATCTCCCACTCACCCAAGCTCTCTTTCCCTTGACCCTCGCCCTTCACTACCCCCACTCATGTCCAGGCTGTTCATGTAGATCTCATTCCATTTCTCTGTCATTGGGCGATCCCTGTGTCTTTCTTGGGGTCCTGTTTTCCAGGTAGCCTCCCTGGTGATGTGAGTAGCAGTCCAGTCATCCTTGTTCCACATCTAGTATCCTGCTATGAGTGAGTACATACCATGTTTGTCTTTCTGAGTCTGGGATACCTCACTCAGGATGATTTTTTCTAGATCCATCCATTTGTCTGCAATCCTCATGATGTCATTGTTTTTCTCTGCTGAGTAGTATTCCATTGTGTATATGTACCACATTTTGTTTATCCATTCTTCAGTTGAAAGGCATCTAGGTTGTTTCCATGTTCTGGCTATTACAAACAATGCTGATATGAACATAGCTGAACAAGTGCTCTTGTGGTGTGGTTGAGCATTCCTTGGGTATATGCCCAAGAGTGGTATAGCTGGATCTTGGGGGAGATGGATTCCCAATTTTCTAAGAAAGCACCATATTGATTTCCAAAGTGGTTGTACAAGCTTGCATTCCCACCAGCAGTGGAGGAGAGTTCCCCTAGCTCCACATCCTCTCCAGCATAAGGTGTCTTCAGTGTTTTTGATCTTAGCCATTCTGACAGGCATAAGGTGGTATCTCAGAGTTGTTTTGATTTGCATTTCCCTGATGATTAGGGATGTTGAGCAATTCCTTAAATGTCTTTCAGCCATTTGAGTTTCCTCTGTTGAGAATTCTCTGTTTAGCTCTATAGCCCATTTCTTAATTGGACTGTTGGGCATTTTGATGTCTAATTTCTTGAGTTCCTTATATATTCTGGATATCAGTCCTCTGTCAGATGTGGGGTTGGTGAAGATCTTTTCCCATTCTGTAGGCTGTCGCTTTGCTTTGTTGACCGTATCCTTTGCCCTACAAAAACTTCTCAGTTTCAAGAGGTCCCATTGATTGATTGTTTCTCTCAGTGTCTGTGCTACTGGTGTTCTATTTAGAAAGTGGTCTCCTATGCCAATGCGTTCAAGACTACTTCCTACTTTCTCTTCTAGCAGGTTCAGAGTAGCTGGATTTATGTTGAGGTCCTTGATCCACTTGGACTTAAGTTTTGTGCACGGTGATAGATATGGATCTATTTGCAGCCTTCTACATGTTGATATCCAGTTTTGCCAGCACCATTTGTTGAAGATGCTTTCTTTTTTCCATTGTGCACTTTTGGCTTCTTTGTCAAAAATTATTTGTTCATAGGTGTGCGGATTAATGTCAGGGTCTTCAATTCGATTCCATTGGTCCACATGTCGGTTTTTATGCCAGTACCAAGCTGTTTTTATTACTGTAGCTCTATAGTACAGCTTGAAGTCAGGGATCGTGATGCCTCCAGAGGTTGTGTTATTGTACAGGATTCTTTTGGCTATCCTGGGTTTTTTGTTTTTCCATATGAAGTTGAGTATTATTCTTTCCAGGTCTGTGAAGAATTGTGTTGGTATTTTGATGGGGATTACATTGAATCTGTAGATTGCTTTTGGTAAGATTGCCATTTTTACTATGTTAGTTCTGCCTATCCATGAGCATGGGAGATCTTTCCATTTTCTGACATCTTCTTCAATTTCTTTTTTCAGGGACTTAAAGTTCTTGTCATATAGGTCCTTCACTTGCTTGGTTAGTGTTACCCCAAGGTATTTTATGTCATTTGTGGCTATAGTAAAGGGTGATGTATCTCTGATTTCCTTCTCCGCTTTTTTGTCCATTGTATATAGGAGGGCTACTGATTTTTTTGAGTTGATCTTGTATCCTGCTATGTTGCTGAAGGTGTTTATAAGTTGTATCAGTTCCTTGGTGGACTCTTTGGGGTTGCTCAAGTATACTATCATGTCATCTGCAAATAGGGAAAGCTTGACTTCTTCCTTTCCAATTTGTATCCCCTTAATCTCCTTATGTTGTCTTATTGCTCTGGCTAGAACTTCAAGTACTATATTGAATAAGTATGGGGAGAGCAGACAGCCTTGCCTCGTTCCTGATTTTAGTGGAATTGCTTTGAGTTTCTCTCCATTTAATTTGATGTTGGCTGTTGGCTTGCTGTAAATTGCCTTTATTATGTTTAGGTATGTTCCCTGTATTCCTGATCGCTCCAAGACCTTTATCATGAAGGGGTTTTGGATTTTGTCAAATGCCTTTTCAGCATCTAGTGAGATGATCATGTGGTTTTTTTCTTTGAGTTTGTTTATATAGTGTATCACATTGACAGACTTTCATATGTTGAACCATCCTTGCATCCCTGGAATGAATCCTACTTGATCATGGTGGATAATTATTTTGATGTGTTCTTGGAGTCTGTTTGCCAGTATTTTATTGAGTATTTTTGCATCAATGTTCATGAGGGAGATCGGTCTGTAGTTCTCTTTCTTTGTTGTATCCTTGTTTGGTTTGGGAATCAGGGTAATTGTAGCCTCATAGAAGGAGTTTGGTAATGTTCCTTCTGTTTCTATTGTGTGGAACAATTTAGAGAGTATTGGTATTAACTCTTCTTTGAAGATCTGGTAGAATTCTGCACTGAAACCATCTGGTCCTGGGCTTTTTTTGGTTGGGAGACTTTTAATGACTGTTTCTATTTCGTTAGGGGTTATTGGACTATTTAAATAGTTTATCTGGTCTTGATTTAATTTAGGTATGTGGTACCTATCCAGAAAATTATCCATTTCTTTTAGGTTTTCCAGTTTTGTGGAATAGAGGTTTTTGAAGTATGACCTGATGATTCTCTGGATTTCCTCATTGACTGTTGTTATGTCCCCCTTTTCATTTCTGATTTTGTTGATTTGGATGCTCTCTCTCTGTCTTTTGGTTAGTTTGGATAAGGGCTTGTCTATCTTGTTGATTTTCTCAAAGAACCAACTCTTTGTTTCATTAATTTTTTGTATTGTTCTCTTTGTTTCTATTTTATTGATTTCAGCTCTCACTTTGATAATTCCTGGCATCTATTTTTCCTGGGAGACTGTGCTTCTTCCTGTTCTAGAACTTTCAGGTGTGCTGTTAAGTCACTAGTGTGAGATTTCTCCAGCTTATTTATGTGGGCGTTTAGTGCTATGAATTTCCCTCTTAGTACTGCTTTCATAGTGTCCCATAGGTTTGGATATGTGGTGTCTTCATTTTCGTTGATCTCTAGGAAGTCTTTAATTTCTTTCTTTATTTCTTCCTTAACCCATTGGTGATTCAGTTGGGTATTGTTCAGTTTCCATGAGATTGTAGGTTTTCTGTAGTTTTTGTTGTTGTTGAAATCCAACTTTAGACCATGGTGGTCTGATAGAACACAGGAGGTTATTCCAATTGTTTTGTATCTGTTTAGATTTGTTTTGTGACCAAGTATGTGGTCGATTTTAGAGAAGGTTCCATGGGGTGCTGAGAAGAAGGTATATTCTTTTTTGTTAGGATGGAATGTTCTGTAGATGTCGATTAAGTCCATTTGAGTCATGACATCAGTTAAGTCTTTTATTTCTCTGTTAAGTTTCGATTTGGGAGATCTGTCCAGTGGTGAAAGTGGGGTGTTGAGGTCTCCCACTATTAATGTGTGGGGTTTTATATGTGATTTAAGCTTTAATAATGTTTCTTTTACATATGTGGGTGCCTTTGTGTTTGGGGCATAAATGTTCAGAATTGAGACTTCATCTTGGTGGATCTTTCCTGTGATGAGTATGTAATGCCCTTCTTGATCTCTTTTGATTGATTTTAGTTTGAAGTCTATTTTGCTGGATATCAGGATGGCTACACCCGCTTGTTTCTTAAGACCGTTTGATTGGAAAGTCTTTTCCCAGCCTTTTATTTTTAGGTAGTGTCTATCTTTGAATTTGAGATGTGTTTCTTGTATGCAGCAGAAAGATGGGTCCTACTTTCGTATCCATTCTGTAAGCCTATGTCTTTTTATAGGTGAATTAAGTCCATTGATATTGAGGGATATTAATGTCCAGTGATTGTTCATTCCTGTTATTTTTTGGTGGTGATGTGTGTGTACTTTTCTTCGTTGGGGTCTACTGCTGTGGCTTTATCTATTGCCTGTGTTTTCGAGGGTGTATCTGACTTCCTTAGGTTGGAATTTTCCTTCTAGTGCTTTCTGTAGGGCTGGGTTTGTGGATAAATATTGTTTAAATCTGGCTTTGTCATGGAATGTCTTATTCACTCCATCTATGATGATTGAAAGTTTTGCTGGGTATATTAGTCTAGGCTGACATCCATGGTCTCTTAGTGTCTGCATTACATCTGTCCAGGTCCTTCTGGCTTTCAAAGTCTCCGTTGAGAAATCGGGTGTTATTCTGATAGGTTTGCCTTTATATGTCACTTGGCCTTTTTCCTTTGCTGCTCTTAATATTCTTTCTTTATTCTGTACGTTTAATTGTTTAACTATTATGTGGTGAGGGGACTTTTTTGGGGGGTCTAGTCTGTTTGGTGTTCTATAGACTTCCTGTATCTTCATAGGCATTTCCTTCTTTAAGTTGGGAAAGTTTTCTTCTATGATCTTGTTGAATATATTTTCTGTGCCCTTGAGTTGGTATTCTTCTCCTTCTTCTACCCCTATTATTCGTAGGTTTGGTCTTTTCATGGTGTCCCAAATTTCTTGGACATTTTGGTTCATGACTTTGTTGGCTTTAGTGTTTTCTTTGACTGATGAATCTATTTCTTCTATTGTATCTTCAACGCTAGAGATTCTCTCTTCCATCTCTTGCATTCTGTTGATTATACTTGCATCTGAAGTTCCCAATCATTTTCTCAGATTTTCTATTTCCAGCATTCCCTCTGTTTGTGTCTTCTTCATTTTTTCTATTTCCCTTTTCAGGTCTTGGACTGTTTCCTTCATTTGTTTCATTGATTTTTCTTGATTTTCTTTCAGTATTTTATTTTTCTCTTCCAGGACTTTATTGATTTCTTCTAATTTGTTTGCCCTTTCCTCTAGTTGTTTACAGTGTTCTTCACATTTTTTTGTCTTTTCCTCTACATGAGCCTCTAGCTTCTTCATGATGACATTCATAAGGCTATTTTCTTCTGCTTCTTCCAATTTCTGATGTTCAGGTCTAGGTGTTGGAGGAGGGCTAGAGCCTGGTGATGGTGTATTGCTATTCATTTTATTGTATGTGTTTCTGCCTTGACGTCTGCCCATCTCCTTGTGGTTCATTCTTGGCCTTATCCGCACACTTGGTTCAGACAGAGCTGACAGATTCAGGAAGTCTCTCTCTCTCTTGTCCAGATGGGAGCTCTCTTGTCCAAATTGGAAGTCTGGGGCAGGATGGGAGCTCTTGTTCAGAAGGGCAGTCCGGGGGAGGATGGGAGCTCTCCTCTCTCTCTCTCTCTCTCTCTCTCTCTCTCTCTCTCTCTCTCTCTCTCCTCCAGACGGGAAGTCTGGGGCAAGATGGGAGCTTGGGGCCAGCCTCTAAGTCTCAAGAAGAGGCTTGGGGCTTGGGCGGATGGGCGTGGGGGCAGGGTGTGGAGACTACAGGGTCTGCCAGGGGTCTTGGAGAAGGGGATCCTTCCCGGTGGGGCTAGAAGGGAACCTGCCCGGTGACCAGCACCTGGGGCCAAGTTGGGCAGGTCTTCCCCGGAGTGGCTAGTGCCCAGGGATCAAAATATAATAATTTTAATACTTACTGAACTGTGCAGCACAAATCCAGGACTGATTCCAACCATCTGTGGACTTGTACCCATTGTCCTCATGACTTTTTTCCCTTTACTCTCCCCAGACTTTCTTCTCTACCATTCTACTTTCTACTTATATGAAATCAATATTCTTGTCTTTTAAAATATTGTTTTAGCTGGGCCGTGGTGGCACACAACTCTAATCCCAGCACTCGGGAGGCAGAGCCAGGAGGATCTCTGTGAGTTTAAGGCCAGCCTGGTCTACAGAGCGAGATCCAGGGGAGGCACCAAAACTACACAGAGAAACCCTGTCTCAAAAAAACAAAAAACAAAAAACAAAAAACAAAAAACAAGGGTTGGGGATTTAGCTCAGTGGTAGAGCACTTGCCTAGCAAGCATAAAGCCCTGGGTTCGATCCTCAGCCCCCCGCAAAAAAAATATTGTTTCAAAAATAAAATTAATTTTTATTTTTTAAAGATTTTATTAATTCTTTGAGAATTTAACACAGTATTTTTCATCATATTCATACCCTCGCCCCCAACTCCTCCTAGATACCCTTTCACTTCCTATCTTAGTTAGGGTTGCTATTGCTGTGATGAAACACCATTACCAAAAGCAACCTGGGGACAAAAGCATTATTTGGCTTAAATATCCTGAATGACAATCCACTGAAGGAGGCCAAGGCAGGAATTCAAATTGGTAAGGAACCTGGAGGCAGGAGCTGATGCAGAAGTCATGGAGGAGTGCTGCTTACTGGCTTGCTCCTCATGGCTTGATCAGCCTGCTTTCTTATAGAACCCCAGACCACCTGCCCATTATATTATTGCATAAAACATTATTGTAGCATGCAGGGTCCACAGCTTGGTGAGACTATTGGTTGTTTTTCTCACCCATGTCTGCACAGCAACTCCTAGAATATAAAAGTTAGATAGTGGGGAGAAATCTTTCATCTCACTTCCAGCTGGATTTCTCTGTATCCTGCAACCAAGTATGTGGTGTCTTCAGCAAAAAAAACTCTACCTTCTGGTTCTGGTCAACAATCAAGAGCAATGACAATGACCTGTATTGTTTGGAGAGGGCCCTCTGGGGCCTCCTGGGCCAATAACTCACAAAGATGTATCCCATAGTTGACATTGGAATTTTTGCTTATTAAACCTCTGGCTTCTGAGGAAACTATCTACTAGTGCTAGGTATATCAACTGAAACTTCTCTTTCAACTTGCTTTTAAAATTAGCTTACAAATCCATGGATTTCCATGAGTTTTTTTTTTATACTATTGATTTAAGTTACACTCTCCATTTCTTCTCTTCTTCATCCCTGTAACCTATCCATGTTTCCATCACAAGTGTCTCCCCATCTTTTCTTTATTCAAATACACAAAAATTTTGATACATAAGAATTCCAAATATTTCATTTCATCTATGAATTCAGTTATTGAAGAAAAGTTACATTCTTTAATAGATAGACTCAACGTCTCAGTATTTTCAAACTGTCATATAAATAAATGGAATACTCCTGACCTCCCTAAAATGCTGGGTTTGCCTGCATAGTTTTCAAATGCAAAGCAAGAAAAAGAATTTTAACTTTTTCTTCTTATTTATCAAATTTTGGTGTGTTAAAGTTCTCTAAAGAAATGTTAATTGATGCAATGAATATGTATGTGCACACATATCCATATTGGATTTATTAGACTGCCCCACAGGACATGGTCTGAGTAGTTTAGTAATGACTGTCTGATGACAGAAAGGCTGAGAATCCAGTCTGTTGTTCTTTCCTTGAAGTTGGCTATCTCAGCAGTCCCAATCTGGTACTGCATTCTTGGAGAGCTGCTGTTTTTCAGGCTATGTTGGAATTCTGAAGGAGTTAATACTGGACACAGCAACAGTATAGATAAACTTTCTACTGGGACTGAGGGCAAGCAGGCAAAAATGTTTCCTTCTTCCTGAATGTTGGCCCAGATTTAGGGTGGTCATCCTGCTTTAAATAGCCTGATGAAGAAAGTCCCTCATAAAAGTATCCAGCAGCTTGGGTTTTAGTTGATCCCAACTGTTGTGAAGTTGTCAGTGAAGATTAGCAATCATAATTGGGGCATGCTTTTAGAAAAATGTTGAGAAGCCAACATTTTTAAAATAAGAATACATCTTAAAATCTTAAAAAGCCACATCTTAAAATAAGAATACACATTCTTATTTTAAGACATTTTATTTGCATGTTGTACGTCACAATGCAATTGGTTGAATCAAAGTACTGGATTTGCTTCGTAGATATTTCTTTCTTCCCCTTCCCTGACATCTCCATTTCTGATGGTGACAATCTACTGTCTTAAATCTACTCTTTAAGATGATCTTTACTAAAACGGTGCTCAGTAGGAACTGATCTCCAAAATATTTACTTCAGTATTTCTTCCACTAACACCATGGAGGTGTTAGTGTGTCTGACATAGACAGAAAAAGCAGAGGGAGAAGGGCTTGGATGTAGAGGAAAGGGCAGACAACAATGCACAAATTCCATGGTGCTCTTACATCCTGGAGATTTCAGAGTGTTTATAAAGGCAGCAATTCTCTTATTTCCTCCCTTCTAATGTTCTTACTCACACTTAAAGTCACACTCATACTGTCTTAGGGTTTTTATTGCTATGAAGAGACACCATGACCACAGCAACTCTTATAAAGAAAACATGTAATTGGGGTGGCTCGCTTACAATTTCAAAGGTTCAGTCTATTAACATCATGACGGGGAGCATGGATACAGGAAGATGTTGTCCTGGAGTAGCTGAGAGTCCTACATCTTGCAGGCAACAGGAAGTCAACAAAGACACTGAGCAGTGTCCTGAGCATAGGAAACTTCAAAGCCCACCCCCACTGTGACATATTTCCTCCAAGGCCACACCCACTCCAACAAAGCCACTCCTCGTAATCGTGCCCCTCCCTATGAGATTTGGGGGCCAATCACATTCAAAGTACCATACACACTTAAAATAATGCTGTCACAAATTCTGGTGACTGCTGGAAGTGGGTGTGGTGCTTAATATGTATAATGTAAAGCACATACACTAATATGTATTCACTATATAAATTCTCTTTTACTAAACTAGAAACAAATTCTCCCCCTTTTTTCTTCATACATCAAACACCTTTGTGGAAATATACTGTGGTTTGGATGTGGTTGGCTGTGCAAGAGTCTATGTGTTTGAAGTTTGTTTTCAACAATGATGCCATTGACACAACAATGGTGCAGTGATACCTTTAACAGATGGGGCCTAGTGGAGGTTTCTGAGTCACTAGATTTTGTGTTTATCAGCTTTCTGTTCAAGCAACAAAATGCTTGAGATATCATACTTAAAAGGAGGAAACCTTCATTTGGGCTCATGATTTCAGATATTTCAGTCCACGTGAACTGGTTACTTTTCTATTGCTGTGATAAAATGTCATAACCAAGAGCTGCTTAAGGAATAGTTAATTTTGATTTATAACTCCAGAAGGCTTATATGTTCATAATGCTGGGGATGGCATGCATGCTGGCAGGAGCAGGAAGCTGAGAGGTCATGTTCCAACTGCACAGAGATAGCAGAAAGAGTAAATTAGAAGTGGGGCAAGGTTACAAACTCCCCAAGCTCACCCACAGGGAAATGCTTCCTTAAAGTGCCATCACCTTCCCAAACAGCACCACCAATAGAGAACCAAGTGTTCAAATACATGAGTCAATGGGGGCATTTCTCACTCAAACCACCACATGTGATTATTTGTCCCTGTTACTGTTATTGTTAGGCCTTAAAGGCAACGCATTGTAATGGACAGTGCATAGCAAATGTGGTATCTCACTCCAAGCATGCCAGGAAACAAAGAAAGAAAGAAGGAGCCATTGCACCATGTTCCTTCAAGGGAAGTCTCCTAACAGTCTCCCTGTAGGCACCATGATTTAAGACATCAGCCCCTCACTGTAGTGGCACAGACTGTGGGGAGACTTTAACACTGCCTTTCAGAGAGCACTTGTCCAAACTATAGAAAAGTTAGTTCTCATGTGGCTCCATTTTAGCTTTGAGGAAAGGGTAATTATAAACTGAGCCTGGTGCCACTCAGATCTCTCGACTCCTGTGTTGAAATGCAGTTTCTTGCTTCTGTATTCTCCTACCATTGCCATTACCATGAGGTGACACTGTTGAGAACTGCCCATCACTCTGCTCTTGAACCTCCAAATCTGTGAAGAAAAGCTCTCTCTGTAGAGTTGGTTTGTCTTTGGTATAGAGTTATAGTAAGAAAAAGATGCCTAACACAAATGTAACTTTTGACATATAACTTACAAGGAAGGTGAAAGGATGTCCAGAATAAGAAAACCTCAATGTTTTTAATGGCTTAAGCTTCCCATGACATTTTCTGAAAACCATATCTTATATAAATGAGTGAACGAAGGCACTGGGTAACTTTTGTTCTTCTTGTTGTTGTTTTCTATAAACAAAAACCTGACAGCAACTACTTAAGAGAGGAAGGACTTGCTTAGTTTGTGGTTTCTGGGAGTTTGGTACACCATGGTAGAGAAGGTCTAGTGAGGTCAAACAGTTTACATCATAGTGGCCAGGGAGCTGACTGACAGGCAGAGAGGGACCAAAGATATAGCCTCCAAGAATATGCTGTTAGTGACCCACTTCCTCTACCTAGGACCTACCTCCTAAAGCTTCAGAACCTTCTAAGTTAGGGCCACAGTTGCAGGCCAAACACATGGCATATTCAAGCATGAACATTTTACCTGGCACCCAACGTTTGATGATCATCTAACACAAAATTTATTTAGTCCATTTCCAAGAGATTCCAAAGTCTTATCACTTTTAACATTGTCCAAGTGCCTAAGCCCAGAATAAATATTCCTATTCCAAAAGAGAAGAACAGAAGAATCGCATACAAGATCAATCCCACAGAAGGTCAGACCAAAGCAAGACCAGACCCAGCAAGGCAAACATTAAGTTCTATAATTCTGTCTGGCATCCAGGCACATGGTTTCATGATATGAGCATGAGTGGGTCTAGGCAGTCCTAACTCTATGGCCTCAGTTGCAATCCACATAGCTTCTTTGTACTCAGCAGGCAGGTGAATTTTGTGAGTGTGAGGCCAAGTTGATCTGTATACCAAATTTCAAGCCAGCAAGAGCTACATAGTGAGGCCCTATCACAAAAACAAAGAAAAATGGTTTTTTGTTTTTAAAATCTTAACTGAAGACAAAATAATCTGAAATGTCTAAGGTACTGAAAAATAAAAACAATACCAAATGTAATAAAAATCACCAAGAAGCAGATAATTTCTGAGCTTCACTATTTATTTTGCCGCATGAGCCCTGAGAAACAGTGTGCTACTATAATTATGGTTTACTAGGCTTTACTCACTACAGGAACATAAAGGCATCCACACATTTTTTGAAGAATTGATATTTTACAAATTGCAGCAAATATTTTTAACTCATACATGGAAAAAAGAAGTGTTTAAAAGAGTATGAGTACCAAACTACCACAGGTCATTTGTGAGAGAATTTCTGCAGGTAAATATGTCTAAATTAACTAATGAGCAGACAGGTGATACATGCCTTTGACTTTAGCAGTTGGGAGGCCTAGCTAGGCAGATCTCTAGGGGTTTAGGGTCAGCCTGGTCTGCATAGCCAGCTCCAGGCCAGGCAAAGCTACAAAGTAAAACTCTATCTGAAAAAGAAATCAAATAACAAAAACAATCAATCAATCAAACAAACAAAACTTAATTAACAGTAGCATGTCAGTGTATTTAAATACATACACAGATCATTTCTCTGGTTATGTTCCTCATGACAAAATATCATAGTGCCACATGTGTGGAGCATGTCAATACAGTATAAATTCCACAGAATTTTTTTCTTTTGGAAATGAAAGCTATTTTTTCTTGGAATAATTCAGCAGCAAAACGCAAACCAGTTGATCAACAAACCATGTCTGTCACATTTTCAAGACTCAGCCACAGACAGGAATTCTGCTCCTCCAGCCCTTCTTGAATCATACCTTGGCACTGGTGCCTTAAGCTTGTCTGCAAAGCTTGTTCTCCATTAAGGCGGTTTCCTGACCATAGCCCAGTTCAGAGAATTTACCTTGTGCAGTAGAACATCATGCACCACCCCGCTGCCGACAATCCAATTTAACAAGTTGGTTGACTGGATCATTTTGGCCATGAACGCTGTTATCCAATATGTACTGCAGGAGCAAGCTTTCCACATCTGCTACATTGGTATTTTAACTCCTTAAAAATATAGCTATTATTCTGGTGCAAGATTTAATTAATTTTATGAACATTTATGTTCTGTTGTTTCATAAAAGCTGTACAGTATGTTCTTATATGAGTGGATCATCCATGATGTTGCTGTGGTTTATTCTTAGAATTTTTTCAAATTTAGTGATGTCATTACTCAAACAGACATTTACAAAACCATCACAGCTAGAACTTCTGGATCATATTTATACAAATTATCCTCCTGTGAGTCAAATGCATCTATTCCTGATTTCATTAGCATATTTGCTATGATCAAAGGTTTAAACAAGTACTATGTCTTGGACTTTCTGATTCATCATAATTATTGTAGGCTGGAAAAAATGTGTATATCTTTTCAAATGACTTTCTCTTACCTACACTTTATACCGCATTCTCTGAGGATTCCACAATCAGTGGGTGAGGGATGATGGATTCAATGTGAAGGGTTTGCTATTTTTCTGTGTTATATATATTTGAATTTCTAAACCCTATGTTTTTAATAACTGGATACCCTTTTTTCAGGTCATCTTCACCATCATCATCTGACAAGACTTATATAACTGGCATAAACTTTGTTGAAGTTTTCCATATTCTTCCCTAAATATAATATTTTAAATATAATTCTTCTCTAAATATAGTTTTCTAAGCTTTGTGTTTGTCAGTCTTACAGTTTTCAAAGCTTCCAGTGTTGTTTCATAAAATCCTTGCGGTGCATCCATCTTGTTGGAAGTACAGATATACTCGAGAACAGAATTCATGGATTTTTTTTTTCAGACTAGTGTTCTCTTTGCACTTGGAACACAGGCCAGCAGCTGCTGTAGCTTTTCATCCTTGGAAAGTTTGTTGGCTTGCGTCTATGTTGCTCTTCTACTTCTCCTTCAGCTTCTAGTTCCAAAACCTTGAGACGAGGCTTTGGGATCTTCTATTAATGCTCTGGTATTAAAATACTCATTTTCCAAATCCACATTTGTCTCCAAGTTACGGTCTTTGGAGTATTCCAGGTCATCACCTTCCTATCATTGCATCTGAAATCATCCTTGTGTCAGACATCTTGGCTAGAGTGGGGAGGGGAGAAGAAACTGGAGACCTGCATGCACACTGCCATTGCCGTTTAGGTATTGTGAGTTCCCATCAACACATCCTTCTGTGTTCTGCTTACAGAATTGTGAGCTTTCTCCAAATTCTTCCCACAAGCCCACTCCATGGACTTTAAGACCACATGATCAGGTTTAGGCAAAGCAATGATCTTCTACATGTACAGTTCTAGAAGAAATGTTCTTTCCTGTATTAGGTCTTTTCACATTGCTGTGACCAAATATCTTATATAAGCAACACAAGGGAAGAAACAGTAACTTAGCATACAATTTCAGGATCATGGTAGAGAGGGCTAGCAGAAAAGAGCAGTCAACATCATGGCATCCAAAAAAACAGAGAGAACAGTAGAGAGAAGAGCCTGGGGCAAGATACAGTTCCCAAGAGCAGACTCTCCAGCTAGGCTTACCTCCTAAAGTCTCTAAAGCCTCCCCAGATAGTGCCACTGCCACCAGTCAGGAACTAACCTTTCAATCACAAAGTATTTTTCAAAGGCAGCAACTATAAAGTACAGGTCAATAAAATTGAAACATTTTAAGTTTCTCATATCTAAAAATTGTTTTTGCAGGTTAAAGAAACCTCAAGGTACTCATACAGTCTCGAATCCAATCACTGTGCTGTTGATACTCAGGTCATTACAATATTTTCTAGTTGCAACTTTTCTCCAACCAGAATACAGTCATGGTTTTGTGTGGTCTATAAGTTTTATTTCAGCAAAGCTGTTCTGTAAAACACTTAATGGGACTTGCAAAGGTGGTACCCTGGTACATGCTCCTCTTGTAGAGTTCAGTTCTTAACACCCATGTCAGGTGTCTCACATCCATCTGTAACTGATCTGACACCTTCTGATGGCTCTCATTGGTACTGAGATACATGTGACTACACACATACATAAATTTTTAAAAATTAATCTTTTTAAAAAGTCTACTGTTTTCTTTTGAAACGTGCATATATAAATATACTTTATATTCAAAGTAAGTTAAATCTTTTTAAAGTGTTTATTCATTTGTGATTCACTAATTTAAATTTTTAAACATTATTTTACATTTATTTTATTGGAGGTTAGTTGGGTATATGAGTGTTATAGTGTGTGTGTGTGTGTGTGTGTGTGTGTGTGTGTATGTATGTATGTATGTATGTGTGTGTAAGTCACTGGGGGAGCCAGTTCTTTTCTTCTATAATGTGGGTTCCAGAGATTGAGGTCAGATCATCATCCTCAGTATCAGGCACCTTCACCCACTGAGACACTTTTTACAGCATTTGTTACCCCTTGAATTCCCCTTGGAAAACTGCTTCAGAAGATCATTCTATAGATCATGCCTCTAGCTGACATGGGAACATTAGGATGGAAACAGTTTATAAAGAACTGCATTTCAGAAATGTGTGTAAATGGAAAGTGGTGAAATGTGTTCAATGTGATTATATTTTTTTAAGGTGAGAAAAAAAAAGACCATGGTGACATTCATCTGCAATCCCAGCACAGAGACGGAAATCACATGTTCAAGGCTAGTTTGGGCTACAAAGTGAGACTCCATCCCAAAGAACTCCCTAACCCACAAATTTTCATAAATATTTTAAAAAATATGCCCATCTGTGACACCATTCAGGGGTAGCAGGACCTTGAAACAGTAAGTGAACTCTAGGGAAAACAATGTGTTCTTGAGGGTGTGTTGAGATGCTGGGCTGGGGCCCCTTCCTCCCTCCCTTTCTTCTTGGCTGCTAGGAAGAGCACAGCTTTGCTAAGGCACTAACACAAGTACTAACACATTATGGTTTTGGCCCCCACAGAGGCTTAACAACAAAGGAGCCAAGCAAGTATGGTCTGGATCACGCACCAAAATAAGCATTAGGTATTTGCCACAGCGATAGAGAGTCAATTAACAATAACAACTAGAAACTGAGAAGAAATAGAACAAGAAACCTGTGAAATAGCATCCAGGAGATTTCATTGGGTGGGCCAGTGAGTCAGGGCCTGAGCATAAGTGGGTCATCTCCTCCAGAAGAATGCAAAAGTAAAGGACAGACAAGAGGGTAAGAAATTTAAGTTTCTCAAATGTCAATTACGTGCTTCTTAACAAAATGTGCAGTTTGACAGAACTCAAATAATTTAGCAGGCTACTCAAATAAGCCAAAGCTCACTTATCTAGACATTGACCAACTCATGTTCACTTCAGACCCATTGTTTGTGATTTGATGGTAGCACATGTTTCTGTTGAGAATGAAACAACACATGTTTATGGTTCTTCAATATATATCCATTACTATTGAATTCCTGTGTCCATAACTTGTGACTTCATCTTATTGCACTTCGGAAGTAAATGTAGGGAAAATTTTTAACATTTATCAATCAGTTACTTATCCACTCTTATCCAGCTTCACAAGTTGTTATAAAATAACACAGGGGTGTGACTTGGTGGTGGAGTGTTTTGCCAAGCATATACAGGTCCTGGATTCTATCCATTCTTACAATGGGAGTCAGTGGGAGACAGACAGCAAGAAAGAGCAAATGATGGTTCTGGGGTTATATAGATGGGCAGACGGACAAACTCAACTCTAAATGTCCTTCCAAGTCCACTTTCAATGGGCTGTGTGGAGAAAGTCACTGAAGCATTTGTCGCCTGGGTTTTACACTCTATGAAATAGGATAATTAATGATACTATAGAATCAGGAAAGTCAAGTCCATGTAAAAAACCAGAACAGTGTCTTGGGGGATAGTAAGCCTTCAATAAACCTTAGCTAGCAATGAGAAAACAATTCAGTCTTGAGAAACCAATACTCCCCAGCTGTGCTGGTTTGAAAGAAAATGGCTCCCAAAGGGAGTGGCATGATTAGGGGGTGTGGCCTTGTTAGAGTATGTGTGGCTTTGTTGGAAAAAATGTGTCATAGTGGAGGTGAGCTTTGAGGTCTCATATATGGTTAAGACCACTTCCTGTTGCCTGAGAGTCAAGATGTCAAGACTCTCAACTACTTCTCCAGCACCATGTCTGCCTGCACATCACAGTGTTGCACCATGATGATAATTGACTAAACTTCTGAAACTGTAAGCAAGCCTTGAATTAATTTTTTTCCTTTATAAGAGTTGCTGTGGTCATGGTATCTCTTCACAGCAGTAGAAACTCTAAGATAACAGCTAAAATGCTAATTTATAAGCATACATGTAATATTCCCTGAGCCTTCAACCATACTAATACTAACCATAAAATCTGTGAGCTATATAAACAGCAAATGCATATCTATGTGGCCTACAGATATTTATTCTCCTGACTCTGGTTGTTTCAACTTGGAGAATTTGGTAGTTAGAGCCAAAAAATCCATGTCATGAGGAAGTAACCCATTCTCTAGGATCAAATGGAACATCAAATTAACTAAATTTGCTTGCTTCTGTTTTTATTTAACTTTTGTGAGTCACCAAAGGATGGGAAGCATCAGTTTAAATCCCTGTGTCTAGGCAACAACTAGAGAAGGCTACTTACTGTGATTCACTCAATAACTGACTTGCTCAGCTTGGGTTCAAAATATACCTTTTCTGCTCTCTCTTAGTGGCATGCCTGGAGTTATCAGACATCATTGGTAAGTTCATTTAGTTTTGGAATAAATAAACTGTATTCGTTCATGCTGTTTTATGAGCTTCATTCTTTTGTGCTTTACCTTAAGATCTGATGTTTTAAAAAATTAAAGGAAGAAATGCTTAATAAAAATATGAAAAAATTACGCATGGCATTTCATCTGATTTGTACTTCAGAGCCTCTTATATCCAGATGAAAGATGCCTCATGCTTTCTTCATTTTCTAGGCTTCTCAGGTTGTCAATTTGCAAGACAATGGGGTGGCTTTTGGCGTGCCAGTTTGACAGATATTGATCTAGACCAGATCTTTGTTGTGCTTAAGAATAATGAGCCAATGACATGTCAAACCAAATTACCCACAGAGTTTTTAATCTGAGACAAACAAAAACAGGCACTGACTCTAGGTAAGACCCAGAGTCATGAATTGAGATGGAGAGAAAAAGTCAAAATTTGCTTTTCACTAACCTATAACTTACGTATAGTATTTCTTCAGCTACAAATGTAGAACATAGAGAGTGTAAGCAGCTGTGGGCTTGCTAACAACACAAAGCACATGTGTTGGAAACTTTCACTGTAATTTGTTTCTTATATAACTATATGTATATTATTTTATATGTTTATTTTCATTTTAATTGTGTGTTGGGAGGGGGCATATATGCTGGTACCTGACAAGGGCAGAAGAGAGTACCAATCATAAACTGCCTGATGTGGATGCTGGGAACCAAATCCAGATCCTGTACAAGAATATCAAGCACTCTTAACCAATGAGCCATTTCTTCAGTCTCAATTTTATGTACTTAAGACATTATTTTAAGAAAGTAAAATATCAATTTAGATTATCCAAGTTCATGAAGACATACAAACATGTTGAATTCTACTCTAAACCAAAGTTTTCCCAGTTTCAACCCAATTTCAAATGTCTTAAACACATTTAAGATGTGTGATAATCTGGCTCTTCCTGCCTAGTAACACTTCTTCCAGCATCAGAAGATGAATTTGCATTATCAACCACTGCCCCAACAGTGGGCCAATACACCACTCACAGTTTCCTTTTAATTCCCTTCACCTGAAATACTCACTAACTTTGAGCAATTCTTGGGACATTATTGTTAAAACCAAATGGCAATTTTAGCATTGAAAATGCAGTGATGAAATTAAAATGTAATGGATGTGCTTGAAAACAAAACTGAAGAGAAAAGGAAGGAATTAATAAAGTGGAAGGCAAGTGATCAGATAGCAAATGATCCAACTTGTATGATGCACTGGCTAGTTTTATGACAATTTGATACAAGCTGTAGTCATCAGAGGAGTGGATCTCAATTGAGAAAATGTCTCCCTAAGATCAGGCTGTAGGCAAGCTTGTAGGGCATTTTGTTTATTAGTTATTGATGTAGAAGGGCCCAGCCCATTGTGGGTAGGGCTACTCTTAAGCAGGTGATAGTCTTGGGTTCTATAAGAATTTGGATTGAACAAGTCATGGGAAGCAAGCCAGTAAGCAGCACCCCTCCATGACCTCTGCACCTGTTCCTGTCTCCAGTTTCCTGCCTTTAATGAGTTCTTGTCCTCACTGATTTTGATGATGAACTATTATATGGAACTGTGAGTGAAATAATCACTTTCTTTCCTGTCTTAGTTAGGATTTCTATTGCTGCTTCGAAACGCCATGACCAAAAGCACATTGGGGAGGAAAGGGTTTACACTTACACTTCTACATTGCTGTTCATCACTGAAGGAAGCCAGAACAAGAGCTCAAATATGGCTGGAATCTGGAGGCAATAGCTAATGCAGAGGCCATGGAGGGATGCTGATTATTGGTTTGCTCAACATACATGGCTTACTCAGCCTGCTTTTTTATAGAACCCCAGACTACCAGCTCAGGGGTGGTGCCACCTACAATGGGCTGGGCCCTCCCTCATCAATCTCTAATAAAGAAGATGCCCTAAAGCTGGATGTAATGGAGACATTTCCTCAATTAAGGTTCCTTCCTTTCAGACAACTCTGGCTTGTGTCAAGTTGTCATAAACTAGCCAGCACTCCTGAAGTTTCTTTTGGTCATGTGTTTCATCACAGCACTAGTAATACTACCTAAGACAAGTTGGTACCAGAATAGTGGGGTCTTACTGTGACAGACCTGACCATGTTATTTAGGGCAGGATTGTGGAAGGGCTTTGGAACTTTGGGCTAGAAAAGCCATTGAGTGTTGAGAGATCAGTGAGCTATTCTGTAGGAGCTTGGAAGATAGGAATGTTGAGAACAGTGCAGATGATGGAGGCCTGGCTTGTGAAGTTTTTAGAGGAAACAAAGACTCCACTGGGCCTTTTGTGTGAAGAATCTGTGGTTTTTGGTCAAATGAAGCTCAAGACATGGCTTCAGTTAGTAAGATACCAGAACCACTAAAGTAAAACCTTTGCTTTGCTGAGACAATGGATGCTGGCCAGCTGGGGATGAAGAACCAGCTGTGATTAAGAAAACAATATCATTGAGGTGATGTCTTCTGGGAAGTGTTTCCTCAGGAGCTGTGATCCAGAGATAGCCAAGGTTGTATCTCCTGTTGCCAGCCAAACTTGGTAGTGTAAAAGTCATCAAGGTGGTACTGGTTTTGAAGGCATGAAGTAGTCATGAAGAGCAGCTGAAGGTTGACACTGTGTGGCAATACTGGAGTCCCTGATGAGAGGCTATTTGTGAAAGTGCAGCCCAGTTGTGGCAAGTGACCCCAGCAGTTTTGGAGATGCTACTACCACGGGATCACCACCAAGAACAGGAGCAGCAGGGGAGTGGATGCAGCTAGGGACTAGAAGACAAGCTGTGTGTGCTACAAAGGGCAGAGCTGGAAAAGTGATCCAAACCCCATGGAGGATCCCAGAAGATCATGAGTGAATCACAGATAATTGAACATTGAGTTCCTTACACTGTTAAAGTTTGGTTTTGTTTTATTCATATTATGACTGTGCCCTTGTTTATTCATATTGTGACTGTGCCTTGTTTATTCATATTGTGACTGTGCTCTTGAATAAAGTACTTAATTTTGATTTTTAAAGGAGTCCACAGCAAAGAGACTTGGAACCTTTAAAGGAGATTTGGGCTTTTAAAAGAGATTAAATATTTTAAAGAGACTTAACTTTTAATATGCTTGAATTTGTAAAGACTGTGGGACTTTTATTTATCTTTTATATTGTGATATTAATATGCCATTATGGGATAAATGAGAAAGAAAAAGTTCTAATTGGAAAGTGATGTGTTTATACGTCAAGTTGAAAAAGCATCAGTTGTACTAGCTAGTTTTACGTCAACCTGATACAAGCTAGAATCATCAGAGGAGGGGGCCTCAAATGAGAAACTGTCTCTGTAAGACCAGGCTGTATGCCAGCCTGTAGGATATTTCTTAATTAGTTATTGAAGTTGAGGGGGGGGGGGCTAACCCCTTGTGGATGAGGCCACCTCTGGGTTGGTAGTCCTATAAGAAGGCAGGAGCAAGTCATAGGACGCAAGCCAATGAGCAGCATGCCTCCGTTGTCTCTGCATCATCTCCTGCCTATGAGTTCTTGCCCTGTTTGAGTTCCTGTCCTCACTGCTTTTGACACAGAAATAACAAATGACACAAAAGTATTTTGTTGGGAAGGAGGAAGAGCTTGAAGGACTCGTGACACTATAACAAAGAAATCTCCAATTCCCGTTACCAGAGTCCCCAGAAGAGAAAAGAGTACAAGCACTCAACACAGTACTTATAACCTTCCAAAACTTGGAAAACACACTGTAAATTCAAGAAACAGAGTGAACCCAACAGTCACTTCCATCCAAAACACATTGACACACAAGCAGTAAAAATCTTAAAACTGACAACGAGGAACAGAATTCTGAAGCACCAAGACAAATATGATACTTTATGCTGTGCTGAGAGTTGAACCCAGGACTTTGTGCATGCTAGGCAAGAGCTCTATCTGTTATGGGACACCCTAAGAGATAACTCCTGAGATGCCTGAACAAGTCATATGGAGTCTTTATTCACTGCCAGTGAGGCTTTCTGAGGCAGAGTAATAGGAGGCAGCCTCAACCTTCAGTTTGTTTAGGATTTTAAAGCCAAAATGGCAACTATGATATATATAGAAAGGCAGCTTTGGACATCTTCAGCAAGCAAGTGTTGTTTATAAAAGCAGAGAGATATCAGCTAAGTGCTCAGTTAGTTCTTATAACCTTTAGGTCAGAGACACATTATATAGGGATTTTTGAATGTTCCAGAGGCCAATTTAACTCTAGGAATTTATGTCTAGTTTAAGTGACCAGAGACCATTTTACCTAAGATAGTTTTAGCAGTTAAAGTATTCTTGGGAATACCTTAATGAAATGGTATAACTATAGTTTTGTAGCCAACTACATCCCCCAATGGTTCTAGGAGAATGAATTAAATCATCAAAAAATAATCCATGGAGTTTACTTTTAGGACTGCTGTGGGGGTCCCTGGAAATGTCATAGATGGCAAGAAAATGAACCACTACAGGCAAGAAGAAAAGCTTGGTGCAACCCAACATATCCAGTGCTGGTTCAAATTTCTAGATTCGACACCAGGTGGGTTACTGTAAGCATAGTAAAACACAGTACAATTTTTGGGAAAAAAAGGTTTTCTGGTATAGTACAATCCCCAGTGCATAAGGAGGCATAATTACATCAAAACTCAACTCAGAGTACATCTAACCATGAAGATGGGTTCTATAACTTAAGGGCCTAGCATCTAATGTGGTCTCTGACTGAGATAGCATAGAGGTCAGCAGACTATACAGTTCATGTGACATCTCCCCTAAAGATGGGGTTCTACTGACTTAAAAACAAAGATAAAGATAAATGTCTAGGGAGAGAGAGTCTGGGATAAACTTTCAGAGGTATTTGGGTGAAGTCTGGCTGTAGAAGACTGCAAAGGTCATTAGGTCATTAACAAAATCCACTCCCAGCTTTCTGAGTGGAAAACAGGTATTTATTTTCTCCATTGAGGAGAGACCTCCACATTCTTAACAATCCTGTTTTCTCAAATATTTATCTGGATCACCAGGATTTTGTACCCACTACAGGCCCCTAGTATCTAGAGTGTCTTTTTCTTTTGACTGACAGGGGCAGAGGGAAACATAAAAGGGTAAACGTTGATATCCACAAATGAACATTAGGTTGCATAAAATGGCAAGACAGAAAAAATAAACACCCATTTTATCCAGGTAAAATTGAGTAACCATGAAGCATTAGGGATCTCCCTGGAACTGCCCTCTCCAAACCCTGCCCCTGAAAGACCATCAAACAGCGGCTCCACCCCCAGAGGGTGTTGAAGGTCTGACTAATTGACTTCTCCTTGTGGTTCCTCCTTGTGGCTTCTCCTTCTTCCAGGGACTGCCCAGGAATGTTTTGCTCACATTAAACTGGACTTGTTAATTTGGCCTGATCTGATTTACTGAGTAAGGAGAGAGGCCCAATATTGGGGTCTTAATTCACTCTCAGTGAGGCTTTCAAAAATCTTATGTAATGTGTGTTAGAATTCCTAGTCATTCCCCAGCTACATGACCACACATGCACTGTCCAGTAGCCAGGCAAGATGTTTAGGCATCCCAGGGTCTTACATCCTATGTAATTCATGCATTGCATGATCATGTAATTTACGAGCAGTGTGATCACATAATCTATGTGCATGTGTGGCATGGCATGCATAACTACATAAACCCATTTGCACATGTGTGGGTGGAACCTATAAAGTCCCATTTATCCCTCTGCCCTTTTTTCCTGCATGGTAATTCCCATAGGCCTAAGCACATCCCTTCTGTACTCTTCCCTTAATAAACTCTTATAGTAGGTTTTGTTGTACCTCATGGCTTTTCTCGAATGGTAAACAGCACCACTTAATGAATAACATTGGTGCTGAGATGAAGTAGGCCCTCCTGGTGCTCTGTACCCAGGACCCTGTACTGAGGTTTACTCTATCTACAACTGCCCACTTTTCCATTTGCCCAGCCACTGGACTGCTTCACACAACACTGGCTGCTTTGGTGAGTTTTCCCTTTCCAGGCAGGATAGATAGGCTTCAATCTCTAGCCATTTCCCATGACTGTGATCTGAGATGTCACTCTCACTGTTGGACCCCCATCCTTGGGCTGCATCCTCAGGCTGCATATGCCCCACCCTCATTCTTTCATTTTGAATGACTTGATCCTTCTGCTGTCGGACCCTCATCCTGGGCTACGTACACGCTGGCCCTCATTCTCTGGCTTGACTTGTGCCAATCACCAATCCTGACTTGATCTCAGGGATGACTGAGATTATGGTCTTGGATCATGCTTGGTTTTGTATTTTTTCTCTCTGCTGTGGTCATGGGAAATAAGGTTTCCTCCTATTAGTCCCACTCCTCCTCTGAAAAATGGCCTAAATCCCTCAGATAACAATAAAAAATGGCCACCTAATGGTTCCTTGGACCCTGATATTTTACGGGAATTATCTAACTTCTGCCTGCAAAGGGGCAAATGAAAAGAGTTACCTTACATCCAAGCTTTTTTCTATCTCAGCTCTAAACCCTCCCTTCTTGATTCCTTCTCTCCCACCCACATACTCCAATACTTTCTAATACTCTACTTCCTGAGGAGCACAATTTGGGAGCAGGCTAGGATACATGCAGATGAGCTTCATCAAACTAGTGCTGCCCATCTAATTGGGGCCGAGGCAGTTCCTGATCAGGACCCACACTGGGATTATAATACTCCAAGTCACTCCCTAGTTAGGGATTGGTTTATAACCTGCCTCCTGGCAAGCTTTCAAAAGGCTGCCCTCAAACCAGTAAATTATGAAAAGCTAAAAAATGTAATTCAAGATAAGGAAGAAAATCCTTCTCATTTTTAAGAATGGCTTACAAAGGCTGTCTTACAATATACTAGTCTGGATCCTGAGAGCCTACAGGGCAGACAGCTCCTTATGACCCACTTTGTCTTGCAGAGCTTCCCCGACATCAGGGCAAAACTTAAGTGTCTGGGGAGAGTGCCTCTGAACCCACTGGCAGAAGTTTTAGTGGTGGCATTTAAGGTGTATTATGGGAGAAATGAGAAAGCTTGTAAACAAAACTGCCAAATACCGGCACACACTATCTAACTGGCCACCTGAAGGCTTCCAGGTCCCTGTTTTAAGTGTGGTAGAGAAGGCCACTGGGCTTGTGCCTGCCCTGCCCCATGAGGTCCACCATCTGGGCCTTGTCCAAAGTGCCACCAAGAGGGACACTGGTCAGCTGACTGCCCCCATGCACCTTGTGGCATGAGGACATTGAACAAATACCACCCTCCAGCCAATCGCCTAGGCTTGGTGATGGATGATTGAAGGGAACCTAGGGTAGCCATTACAGTATTGGGGTGATCCATTTCCTTCCTTTTGGACACTGGAGACACTTACTCCTGAGGGAGTTTTACAGCCCCACCTCTCTCTCTCATCTCCTTATTGTCAGCGTAAGGGGACAGCCTTACCTACCTCACCAGATCCCACCACTTAATTATATTTTCAGGGGTATCACTCTCACTCACACATTTTTAATTGTGCCAACCTGTCCTGTGTCCCTAATGGGAAGAGATTTTCTAGCTAAGGTAGGAGCTTTTATTTCATTGGCTCCCCCATTTGCCTTACTCCAGACTCATCAACAGCTCCTTTCCTCCTCCTTCTAGCTACCCCCAGACTCAAAAGGGTTTAGATTCTGCAAAAAACAGACTTTAATATAACAATCTGTTACTGTTAAATGCCCTCAGCAACTGATCACCTGTGTCTCCTGGATGCTAAACTAATGAAAGAAACAGGTGCCTTAAGGTTTATCTCAGGTGAATATTAAAAGCAAGTTCCAGGTTTCTCTTTCTCTTTCTCTCTCTTGCTAACACTAACTAACAAAATTCTGATAGCAGAATACTAAACATTATAATATCATGGCTACCAGCTCAAGATTTTAATCCCTTTAAATTCCCTTCTTAATATGTTTAAAAATTCTTCTGAGCTCCAGAGCCAGCTTAAATCCATCTGGACAGGTCAGATCCACTTCAAATAAGTATAATTCAAACTTTCTTGGTCCCAGGACTCCCCTCCCTTACCCTGGGACCCCTCAGGGACCCTCTCAAGGTAATTTTTTTAACTCCCTCTTCTGCTTGTCAGACCCAAACAGTCCCAGAGCCTGAAGCAACAGAAGGTGATGGATGATTCCCCAAAGCAGCAGAGGATAATCCACTACCTTAGCACATCTGGCTACCCCAATAGCCCCCTTATCTATCCCCAAAAGTTAACTGACACCCACCGAGTCAGCTGGAAGCAGTTTCAGGAGACACAGTCCCCAATTTCTGTTCACCCACCATTTTTATAATAAACAAAGAGTTTGGAATGTTAAAATTCCCAGTCACTCCCCCAGCTACATGACCACACATGTGCTGTCCAGTAGCCAGACAAGATGCTTAGTCATCCCAGGGCCTTACATCCTTCGTAATCCATGTGCTGCATGGTAACGTAATCTGTGTGCATGTGTAGCATAGCTACACAAGCCCATATGCACATATGCAGGCGGAACTGCTGTGGATATCACTCTGTATGCTGTGAATGTGTTGCTCTGATTGGTTAATAAATAAAGTGCTGATTAGCCAGTAGCAGGCAGGAAGTATAGGTGGGACAAAGAGAGAGGAGAATTCTGGAAACAGGAAGCTTAGTGAGGAGATGCTGCCAGCCGCCACCGTGAGAAGCAAGACGTAAAGATACTGGTAAGCCATGAGCCACATGGCAAGGTATAGATTTATAGAAATGGGTTAATTTAAGATGTAAGATCTAGCTAGCAAGAAGCCTGAGCCATTAGGCCATACAGTTTTAATTAATATAAGTCTCTGTGTGTTTACTTGGGTCTGAGCGGCCTGCAGGACTGGTGGGTTTTGTCCTGACTGCAGGCCAGGCAGGACACAGGAAAACTAGCTACACAGAACCTATAAAATCAGGTCTCACTTATCCTTCTGCCTTTTTTTCCTACATGATAATTCCCATAGGCCTAAGCACATCCCTTCTGTTCCCTTCCCTTAATAAACTCTTATAGTGGGTTTTGTTGTACCTCATGGCTTTTCTCAAATGGTAAATAGCACCACTTGATGAATAACATTGAACTGATTAATAAATAACAATGTGTCCCTAACCTAAAGTTTATAAGAATTAACTACCACTTAACTGATATCTCTCTGCTTTTGTAAACAACACTTGCTTGCTGAAGATGTCCAGAGCTGCCTTTCTATATATGTCACAATTGCCATTTTGACTTTAAAATCATAAATAAATTGAATCTTTTCATTTGGTATATTGGCCAGGAAGAGTCAAGATTTCCCTGTTGGCCCCTGGCCACATGGGAAAACCACTCCACCACCTACACACACTCTCCACTAGAGTAGATTAGCTTTCAGCTGGTTTGTTTCCCTTCCAAGTCACTGCCTGTAGTGTAGGGTCCAGGACCACCCCCCTGATTTTGGGGTACCCTTCCAAGACATGGCCATGCCTGGGGCACCAACCTGTTCCCACTCAATCTGATCCTCCTTGGATGTCTGGGATGCTGGGAATCCAGGCTGGGGATCTTCCTCTACATAGCTCAAAAGGCTAGGGCAATGGATGCATCAAGCTTTAGTCAAAGACTTGTGAATGGTTGCTTGTGAGTTAAGTCGATCCCCAATTGCTAGAAGATTTATCCAAATCAGGTCTAGCTCACACTGTATGCATGAGCGCCCCCAGCCAGGTTTATGAACATTACATCTCCCCACCACCACTGCTTCTTGGCCTGCCTGGCATCTCCTACTTTCACTGTCTTTCTGCCACTCTGCCCCCCCCCCTCATTCCCTGCTTGTCCACTCTCCTTGCTTGTTCCTGCCTCCTCTGGCTCTTTTGTAAATGTCTCATTCTATTTGTTACAGCATCTAAATGAAAGCTGAGGACACCGCTACTTCATGTCAACCATATAGCTGTTTGTTTCGCTCCTGCTGGCAGAACCACCACCCTGCAGCTGTGGCTATCCCCCTCTCCTGTCCAGCTACCCCCTGCTCTGTGTTCCTGACTCTTCTCTGACTTTGACTGCCTATACCAAGGCTGCATGCCCAGCACAGGGCTGTTCAATCCCCCTTCCCCAACAGCCTGGGAGACCCACAGTCTAAGCTTCAGCCAGCTGTGTTCTCTACATGGGTCTTGCCCCGCCCCCCTGTGCTACTGTTGGTCTATTCCCATGCCACTCCCATCCCTGTACCATGAAACTCTGCTATTACACCTTCTCTCTCTCCAAAAAAATCTCTTTTCCCCAAACCCTCCACTTCCTGTTCCAGCTTGTTCCCATCTCAGGCAGTCTGCTGCTACTCCCGATGCACTCCCCACCACACTATGCTAAAATTCTACCTGCCCATGGTGGGCTGCTTCATCTGAAAGTCTTATTTATCTTCCTGTTAAAAAGCCTCATCTACTTTGTGTATGTATGGAATGTGGCCACAGTATGCTTGTTTTTAACTGATTTTGAATGTGTACATGTTCCCTGTGTCTCAGCTATGCTTATAACTCACTGTCTGGGCTCAGAATTTGCCTCTGGGCTTTGCCGAATATGATGCAATGACAGAAAAAGTTATTTTATGATGTCCTACCTTTTTATTTAAAAAAAATCAGCTAAAAATTGTATATGGTTTAAAATCTGTAAAACTTGTAACTCCAGATTTAAACTGCTCTGCAAAACAACACACGATCTGTCAATACCTTATAACATGTGGGCAGTCACCATTTTGGCTAAGGCTAAAGAGAGAGGTTATGACTTCCTTGCTGTCTTTAGTGAGGGTGACCACATGGACTGGTCCTACCAAGGAGATGTTACATCTCAAATATATTTTTCTAAATGATAATTCCTGTCCTGTCCTAAAAATAAGGTTTATGAAAGATAGAATTTAAAACAATGCTAATTTAACAAGGTATTAAAGCTGCACCTCCATGCATTCATGTACAGGGATATGTCTTGCTAAAAGCCAGATTTTATAGCATAAGAGTATTCCCTTATATGGGTTTTAAAAACACTAAATTGTTTACAATGCTAACTTGATTTTGCCTTATCATTATATCTAAGGACCACAGCTGAAAACTAGAGACTGAGATATTCCTTCTAATCTTCTTGCTTTTACCAACATTGGTAAGCTGTAACTAATTGGGAAAACTGCATGTCCAGATTTAGCTTATTAAACAACATTTGTCTAATTCAGACATACCTAACAGATAATTACACCCTGATCATCAAGCACTTCCGGGATCTGAGAGTATGGCATTTTAATAAAAATAGAGACATGCCAGATCCTAGCTGCCTCCTGTGCCTCCTCCAAGAAACACAGATGAACTTCTACCCAGAAGCTTGCTTTAAATGTGGCAAAGTGAGCCTCACAGCAAGAAACCGCTTTGCACTTTAAACCAGTGCCAAGACCCTGTCCAGACTGGACAACAGGACACTGGGGGATCAATTACTTCATGATGCCAGGTCAGGGTGGGTCACTCTCTCTAAATTCCTACCCCACAGGAAAGTCTGTCAGATATTCTGGACATGGCAGCTGAAGACAGGTACTGCCTCTGGGACAGTCTGTCCCTCCATTGACCACAGAGAAACCTGGGATTGACTAGGTAGCTGGAAAGCTGTCTCATTTCTGCTTATCCTTCTCAGATTTGATGGTGTTGATGACTAGTGTACTTGTTAGTTTTCTGATCTGCCCCTTGGGGACCCATTCAGCATCCTGACATCTCATATGTAAAGTCCCCTTTAAGAAAAAACTCCTCTCCCTTGGCTCTCTCTCTCCCCCTTTGCCAGAGGTAGTGTGCACCCCCTCTTTCTCTCTCTCTCTCCCACTCTCTTTCTCTCTTTTCTCCTTCCCTCCATTCCCTCTTCCCTCCCCTCAAAATAAACTCTTCACATGAATGTCTCGTCTGCTTTGTGAGTAACTTTCCACCATGCCATACTGCCATCCACCATGCCCGTATGGCATGATACACGCTGCAGGGCACCTTGATCCAAACTCACCAAGGCCTTTTGTGCATCATTTCAAAACATTAGCATTGATTCCATGACTCAGACAGGCCCTCCTGGCAGCCCTTCATGTGCCAGGATCCTGAACCTGGACCACCCACAACAGGCTGTGGCTCACCCGATTGCTTACCACCCCACTCACCAGCAACAATCACATAAGTTTCAATTGGGTTGTTACACTCCCTCCAGAGCTGCTCACAGCACCTTTAGGCCCTTCTGGCTTTTGTGACACAATTCCTGACCTTTTCCTGTGGATGAGATCCCTCTCAGAGCTTGGTTTTTGTTCTCACTGGCCTCCTCAAAAATCCTAGTACAAGGTGATGAGACTCCTCTGGCTTAGTCAGGCTAAGCCCAACTCCCATTGAGTGTGGTGACAATCCTCTTTGATAGCTTGGTCCTCATTCTGTCCTCCCTCTATCCCCGAGGACACCCACAGCTACAGGCTGTAGTGACTCCTTTTCCCCCTCTCCTC
The DNA here is from genome assembly GCF_949786415.1 of Peromyscus eremicus. Classification (NCBI taxonomy): domain Eukaryota; kingdom Metazoa; phylum Chordata; class Mammalia; order Rodentia; family Cricetidae; genus Peromyscus; species Peromyscus eremicus. The sequence goes on along the minus strand of NC_081417.1, from coordinate 3,934,279 downwards.
CATGGGAATCGTGATTTTTTTTGGACATTTATGACTTCTGTGAGCGATCAAAGCCGGCCCCGACTGATGTGTTCTTCTACTCTTTTCCTTTCCTCCTCCCTCAAACCTCTCCCACTAACTCCACTAACTCTGCTGTATGTGGCTTGTTCGCTTGGTGGCATACCTTGGCAGGGCCAGACAAAGGTCCCCACTTACTTGCCTCCACCTATGGCAGATCTGTTCCTTCCCACCTGTAACAAGTCTGCTTTCTCCTGCTTTCTCATTCACTGGCAGCTTTGCCTTCCATTCAAGGCCACTTCGGTCTCTATTGGAGCTACCTGCCTCTGACCATCCCCATGGATGTAAGACAGGTATGCCTCATTCACAGGCTTCATGGTAGCACTGATTACAAACAGTTTTCAGGGAATCAAACCCTACGAAAAATGTTCATACCTTTAACCCAAAGCCATAGTCTTTTGTTATGACACAAAGATATGATAGACACTTGCAGGTTCCTAGAGAAAGTTCTGCTACAGTATCAATGAATCTGGCAAGGCTGATCATTCCCTAGACAGGCCCACCCAGGCTTGTGCCATGACCAACCTATAGGGAGGCCTCCAGATACGCCAGCCCCTGTACCAACTGAGGACCAACTGGGTGAGTACTGACAGGTTGATTTTAATTACATGTCCACTCATAAAATTGATCTGTTGTCTCTTAACTCTTATTGACACATTTATAGGATGGATGTACTCCCAACCTCCAGGAAAACAGCAGATGTGATGGCTCCGGTATTCCTGAAACGCACCATCCCTCAATTTAGCATGCCATTTCCCCAAGCTCTGAGGACATCAGCGCTGGTGCCACCTCTCCAGACTCAAGGGCATATCTGCTCTTTTGTCTGGCTCATTCACCCTTGCCTCTTCTGTACAACCAGGGCACATCTCTGTTTCTTTTTTTTTCCCCCATGGCCAGCCCCATTAACAGAGCAGGTGTTAATAATCTGGTTTTTCCCCCTAGCAACCTGCCTTCTCTACCTCCTCAAGAAACAGACTCCTGAGGTCTCCAGGATGGCAGATAACTGAATGCTTCTTCACCCATACTTCCTGCAGACCATGACCTCACTGACTCCGAAGTCCCCTCCCCATATCATTCCTTGCCAGCAGGAAGTAGCCGGACTTGAACCTGTGTCCATATGTACCCCCAAAGTTTGGGATGTTGGGGATCTCCTTGGAGCTGCCCTCTCCAAACCCCACCCTCAGCTGCCCTCTCCAGACCCCACTCCTGAGAAAGAGCATCAAGCAGCAGCTCCACCCCCAGAGGATATTTAAGGTCCACCCCATGGACTTCCCCTTGTGGTTCCCCCTTGTGCCTTCTCCTTCCTAGGACCATCCAGGAATGTTTTGCTCAGATTAAACCTGGACTTATTAATTTGGGCTTATCTGATTTACTACATCAGGGGAGAGGCCCAATATGAGGGTACAAAAACTTTTCATGAAGTAAGCTGTTTAATCATATCTCAGCCCCCATCTTGAGTACTCCTTTCTGCGTGTTTTTGTAACTCTGATTTTTCACAGTTATTAGTGACACTTAAGGATCCTGGAAGCCAGCATAAGCCCTGGTCTATGCACCGTAGGTAGCCATTTGTCCCTTCTGCCAAAGAGAAGGGAAGCAATTCCTTTTGGTAGAGGGGAATCAGTTTCCTTTGGGCCTAACATTTCAATCTATTGTTGATGATAAAGGGATGGTGTATTCTCTTCTGTAGCTGCTTCTCAGTTGAAATTAGGACATAGTTGTTGAGGCATAGGAAGCCTGAAATGCTGGTCAGAGGCCAGAAGGGACTGGTTTACACCAACTTTCAGCAAGTCCAGGGCACTCCAGTTTCGTAGGACCAACTGGACCTAACATGGTATAGGTTGCTTTGGAACAGTTTGTAGTCCTCAGCTGATTCCTGGATGGTGTCTGTCAACCAAGTGGAAATATGCTGAGGCAGACATAGACTAGGGACAAAAGGTAACGTTATGGGGCAACCTTACACATGAAGCTTCAGTTTTAACCTTGACTAAATATACAGAAGCTTGTCCCTGTAAATGAATTACACTTGTATTTAGTGTGACTATAACCATAGTCCCTGAGCACAAGAATTTGATCACTTATACAGTGACTGACCCTTAACTTGCATGTCTTAATTATCTTCAATAGTTTAGAGTAAGTTAGAAGCTTTTACAATTTTATTTTTCATAAGTTTGTAACTTAGAAATTATAATTTTTTAATTGAAGCTCTTTTAGTATCAAAATAAAACTTTAAATCATAAATTCAGCCCATAGAGAGACTGAGAATTTTATAAAACCATAAATATAGTCCACAGAGAGATTGGAAACCGTAATTTCCTGATTCTTTCATAGTATACCACTGTAGAATAACATAGTTTTCTGTATGACTTAGTTTATCCAAATAACTAAAGATCAACAAATATAGCAAAGACAAAGTCTAGACATACTTCCTCAAGTCAGTTCCTATTAGCCTAAATAGACCCTAAGAATGTACAAACTTTATTTATCAAATATATCTTATTTATTGAATATGACGTTTTTAATTAGTATTTTTCCATAAAGCTTGTTTATGGTTTTTGTGCTCATCTATTTTCACTCTCAGAACAAAAACTATCTAGTGTGCCATCAACCTGGGATAAAGGGGTCTGGGCTTGGGCATGCTGCAGCAAACAGTAAGCAGCAGGCATTGGAGCAGGGGGCTTATGGTACCCAGGAGACTTGCATCATGGCTTCTCCTATCACACTAGCCTGGTGGCAATGGGGGTAGGGGCAGAGCAGCAGCCAAAGCTCCTCCGTGGTCTGAGACAGGAGCCAGCTGAGAGACAGAGCAAGAAGGAAAAGAAACCTCCTTCAGAAGCAGAGTGAAGGAAAGGGCTCACAAACAGGAACTCTGCCAGAGGGAGAATTCCAGTACCTTAGAGGCCAGGCGCCATGCTGATGTGCCTGCTAGATGTAAACAGCAGACTCTAGCAAGGCAAAGAGAGGGACGGAGGCAGAGCAAGCAGGTCCTAGGAGGGAGCTGAGACAGCTAGCTAGAAGAGGCAACCAATAGAAAAGTGGGGGGATGGGCAAAGGAGACAGAGCAAACTCAAGGAGGTAGCTGGGCCTTTTAGAAAGGGGCAACAGACCTGACTAGAGGTGAGGTACAAAAGACAGAGTTTCACAGCTTTCATGAAAGAGTTATAAATAGACATGGGAATCAGGCAAGGAGAGGAAGTTCTTGACAGGAAAAAAAGTAAGAGTGAAGGCTTTGTTGGACCACAGGTGAGGCAGAGGTGTAAGTCTGGATGCCTTGCCATGGGAAAGGTGGAGGAATAGTATTGGATCCTGTTTTTCATGGAAGAAAGAAGCAGATCTAACAGTTAGAGAGACTGTTCTCAATCCTAATGATTTGAGGGGAATCAGGAAGTCTTCTTTCCATTTGTCCTTATGTAAAACTGATGGACCAACAAGGAACAATAGCAGTGATTGCATCCTGTAGGATATACACAGGCACTGATCTATGACTATGACCCTCAAAGAAAGGAGAAGAACCAAAATGAGATGTTTCAAAACATCTAATTCAACACCATGTGATCTTCCTGAAGAGAGAACTATGATTCTCTATGGAAAAACAAAAGGCATCTCAGTGGGCAGGGTCTTTTTAAATGTGGGTCTAGGGAGGCTGGAGTTTGACTTGGAAGTGATGGATTCACTGAGGGATTTCAGTGGTCTTGACTGCTGTAAGGGTAAAAAAAGGACCACTCATACAGCTTTCATAGGACAGGTGTCCTTATAATGTTTAATATTTTAACTTAGGTTTCAGAAGAACATAAGGGCAAGCATCAAGGGGTCTGACTATAAGTGTTCAAATCTTGAAATTGTAACCCTTTAAATTTTTATTTATTATTTTTACGTGGTGTGTGTGTGTGTGTGTGTGTGTGTGTGTGTGTGTGTGTGTGTCTTTATGAGTTTATGGGAATTCAGGAAACTGCAAAGGCCAGAAAAGGAGAGAATAAATTCAAGAGCCAAAGATGTACAAAAGTGCTGTGAAATTTTGTCTTCTGAATCTGACATGGTTATAAACATTGTGAAGTCACAGCATGAATGCAGTCTCAATTCTGGCACAGGTGTAGATGATTTCTAGGCTGTGGACAGCTGCTGGGGATGGGAAATCAATCTCCTTTTGAGAATGTGGCCAATGATCAGTTTCCCATGCTTCAGTGGATGGCCCTGAGTCAGTGCACATAAGGGCCAGCACTAACCAGATTTAGTGAGTTATCAAGAAAAATGAGAGACATAAAATTTGGAAGGGGTCATGTTGGAAGAACTTGAAGGATAAAACAGGTAAATATAATCATATTTAATTTTATGTATGTATAGAATTCTCAAAAATTAACAAATCTTAAAAAACATTTCCATTGAATTTATTTATAATTATCTTATTTTTAAATTATACATAAACATTTATCACTAGAGAAGAGAAATATGGACATGAAAATCTCAACTCTTTTCATTCATTCACTAGGTTTATTTTATAAAGTCTGAACATCAAATTTGAAGATAAAGCAATCTCTCTCCTTCTCATAATTCTCATTGGTATGCCATATTTTACATACCCAAATTCCTATGTATTGTATTTTAATTGAAATATGTGGTATGAATTTATTTATTTTTACCTGCTGTAGTTAATGTTTTGTGGTTTGTATATATGATCAAAAAATGATAATCCTCAAAAATATGACTATATACTGCCATCTTCAAATATAATATGTACATACCATCATAATGGTATGCAAGCTGACAGTAGAGCATGACGGAAGGAAGATTCTACAAGGACCAACCAGAGAGAACAAAGAGAGGCCCCATAACAGAAAACCAGATAGAATTTATTTTTAGTTAATTAATTTATAGTTTTTGAAATCAAGTATCACTTACAGAACAAGCTGGATGTGAATTCACTATGTAGCTCACCTTGACTTCAGCCTCAGCTGCTCACATTCTGAATTACAGGTATGTAATACCCTACACTAGCCAAGTTGCCCTCAGAGAATAAATATGAGATATAGAAAGGGAATTTATAAAATGATGATAGTGCCAATCTATAAAGAAGATACAGTAGTATTAAACATGTCCCCCTAACACCACCACCCCAATGCCCAATGGGCAGCTCCAGCAAGATTGTATACACCTGGGGTAGGAGGGTGTAGTGACTGGAATTTTGGGTGGGAGCCTTGTGACCCTTCTCCGTGTTCATGGAGGGGGTGTTAACAACCTCAATATCACTACTATAGACTTATCTATCAGCAGCATTGTTTGGGGTTCTTGACATGGATGTGGGACAAGATCTTCTGTAGGTCACTTTAGCTTTTCTGCCTAGTGATGGTGATGGTCCTGTCAAATCAAGAGAAAAGAGCTATAGTGAACAAGGTAAGAATGTCTGATCTTGCTATTGCATTCAGCACAGTGCTAAGAGCAATAACAAGTTCAACAAACTGGGGGAAATAAGATAAAATAAATAATTGTCCAAATGAAAAGTACCCTATTGCAGATGGCTAACCATCCACATTAAAACAAAACAAAACAAAACAAAACAAAACAAAAACTCTAAGAATCTACAACAAATTCTCAGAAGAAAATTTTACAGAGTCATGGAATAAAATATAAACTGCTGTGGGATGTTCTGTATGTTAAATGTGTTGCTCTGACTGGTTAATAAATAAAACACTGATTGGCCAGTAGCCAGGCAGAAAGTATAGGCGGGACAAGGAAAGAGGAGAATTCTGGGAAGTGGAAGGCTGAGGCAGAGAGATGCTGCGGCCGCTGCCATGACAAGCATCATGCAAAGATACCGGTAAGCCACAAGCCATGTAGCAACTTATAGATTAATAGAAATGGGTTGATTTAAGATATAAGAATAGTTAGCAAGAAGCCTGAGCCATTAGGCCAAACAGTTTAAATAATATAAGCGTCTGTGTGTTTATTTTATAAGTGAGCTGTCAGACTGCTGGAGTCTGGTGGGATGCGGAGAGAAAACTCCAGCTACAAATGGCACCTAACAGCTCGAGTTTCCACCTAAAACCTGAGAAAGACAATTCCAAAATGGAGCTAAAACAGCTTCCTAGTTGTCTCTCTCAAGTTAGCTGCAGCCTGCATGCTTGAGCTACTATATGGCGTGTTTGTGGCATGCATACTTGACCTGCAGTATGGCAGGAATGAGGTGTCTGCAAGCAGTACATTACACTGTTGTGTGGTGGATTTAGCCTTTGCTAGTACAAAAAAAAAAGTTTCTGGGCTACACACTGCTTTGATAGAAGTATAAACCCACAGCTTCTGAGAGTTGTTGGCTCCCAGAGCTGGCGGTAAATGTACCACCGCCATGTTGGGAAGCTGAGGTAGGTGGAGCCAGCAGCCACAGCAGCTGTTTCAGTCTTAGAATGCTGCAGTTTAAAGCAATAGTTACACAATAAGACAGATTCAGATGGAACAAGACTTTAAATGCTTTACAATGTGTGTAAAAATGTACATAGGCTTGAAGGAGAGACAAAAAACTATATACAGTTATATAAAGAAATAGTTTTTAAAAAAAAAGTCTTTAAAGAGACAATAAAGGTAGTATAAAAAATAAGCCACATAAAGATGGATATTACAGAGAATCTGGATTGTGTTGTCTTTGGGATTTTTAACTGCAGAGAAACATTTGATTGTAAAAGCTGTTGAGTTAAGCCAATATGTATATTTTAAAGATACCATGACTTCAAAATTTGGATCTAAGGATATGTTGCTTTGGAAAGAAGGCTCTGCTTTTGTTTCCACAGAAAGCCAGAGGCTATGGATTTGTTCCAGATTAAGATACATCAGGTTTGACCAGCCAAGACCCCCTGAAAGGTCTCCAATGACACCATGGTCCAGATGATCCAACATCCAGAACGGTTTCAAGACAACTGGCTCAGATGATACACCCTCATGGACTACTCCATAATCCTAAAAATTTCTTTGTGTCCCCATAAGATACAGTGCCCCCCTCCAGCAGGAATAGTAAGAGAAGCTACACCCAAATTCCCAAATATACCAAGCTTGCTTTGGAGATGGAATTGGCTCACTCCTTCTCTAAACCCAGGAATATTGCTAAAAGAAAAGGTTAAGAGATTCTTGTGTCCCAAATCAGAAGAGCCCTCTGGTGTGGGACAGAGAGAAACCAATATTTTTATTTAAAACAGGTTAACTATAAATGCAATCTCTTTCTAAAGAAGAAAAGGGGATATTATATAGATATGGTAGGATGAAAGGGTAGATTATTAAATTTACTTTTAAAGAGCAACTTGTTTAAAATGTTTTATATTGCTATGGATTTTAGTTTATTGATACGAGTTTAAACTTAATTTTGTTATACTGTGTATATATTTCTATTCTCATTTGAGGTATTATGTCTATATAACTCATTTAAATTGTAATGGATAATTAAGAAATACAGATTAATAATTAGTCTTCTATGACAGTCAAACTTATAGTCATGTTGTTTTCTAGGTATACATAGATATAATTCAATTACATAGGTAATCCTCAAACACTTCAAAGACCTATAGAGTATGGCATTTAAAATGTTTTAAAAATTTAGACTTTCTGGATAGTGAGACATGTCTGCTCCTGGCAGCACCAATTTACTTCAGAGAGGAAGATGGGCATCAAAGACACTCTATATGGAGTTTATCTTCACCTTGGCAAAAATAGCCATTTGAGCAAGAAACTGTTCTTGCCTGGACTGTTTGATCGACTGGACATGCAAGGCCCATAGAAAGGTGACCACTGAACTTTGCTTGCCAAAATGGTGCTTCAGGTTCCTGATTCACAGAGGAAACTGCCAGACATTCTACAGGACACAGAAAAAAATGACTGGGATACTCTAGACCTGTGAGCTGAAGACAGATGCCCCAACTTTACAAAGGAACTTTGGATGACTGTCCAGGCTGCCAGATGTCTCTGTCTACTCTCACAAGACTCCCAAGAGTTGCCTGCATCCTTCTCCCATTTCTCAGGTATTATTATATTATATATCTCAGGTCTTTGATGTAGTTGAAGCTAGATAGTTACAATTTTCCTTAGTTATGATAAAAGATAAGTTAGATATGAAACCTTAGACTCACAAATATAAGATAGATAGGATATCTTCTTTAATTTTACCAAATACAAATAGACTAGATATTGTAACTGTTATTCTTGCTAGATAACTGTTTTGTTATATGTAATTTTACTATGTGAAAGTTAAAACCTTCCTTTTTGGAAAAAAAAAAAAAGGGGGAAGTGCTGTGGGATGTTCTGTATGTTAAACGTGTTGCTCTGATTGGTTAACAAATAAAACACTGATTGGCCAGTAGCCAGGCAGAAAGTATAGGCAGGACAAGGAGAGGGGAGAATTCCGGGAAGTAGAAGGCTGAGGCAGAGAGACGCTGCCAGCCACCACCATGACAAGCATCATGTAAAGATACCAGTAAGACACAAGCTATATGACAACTTATAGATTAATAGAAATGGGTTGATTTAAGATATAAGAATAGTTAGCAAGAAGCCTGAGCTATTAGGCCAAACAGTTTAAATAATATAAGCGTCTGTGTGTTTATTTTATAAGTGGGCTGTCAGACGGCCGGGGCTTGTGCGGGACCCAGAGAGAAAACTCTCTAGCTACAATAAACATACCTTTCCTCAATGTCTGGGTAATCAGTTCTTCCCAGGAAGCTAAGGAAATTAAAATTACAATTAAAATCTAAACTCCAACAGCACAGATGAAAAGAGCTCTTGAGATATTACAAGACACACCATGCACTTTCAACATTAGTCCATTCTCCCCAAACTGATGAGAAGGGCTGAATATGATCCCTGTAAAAATCCTGCCAAAGAGATGCATTTACAGAAATCTTTAGATATATATCAAATATATAAAAAGAATAATTAAAACAATTTGAAAGTGAACTAAGAGGAAGCAATTGACCTCATTTGAAGTGATGTTCTTAGTTTTAGCATTCAAGATTGTGAGGCGTTAGCAGAGCAAGTCATTGGTAAGTCAATATAATAACAAACTTGCCCAGCATCTCTAATCAAGACCTTAGTTCAAAAACAATTTAATAAAGATACTTTCAATGCATAGGCAGAAATAGGGTATCCATAGACAAAAGAATATGAACAGTTGCCTGAACTTTATACTTTAGAAAATAGCTCAAAATGAATGAGCATAGGCTCAGGGTCTTTAATCCAGCAGAAGAGCACTTACTTAACACACATGCAGCCCTAAATTCCATCCCCACCATCACAAAAAAGTAATAATAATAATTAATAATAATTTAAAATGTAAAACATGAAGATTATATGAATTTTAGGAGAAAAGGTATAGAAGAAAAATCTTGAGGCCTACTATCAGAAAAATTAACTCTTGAACATCAAAAGAAAGATTAATCAATAAAAAGAAAAAAATTAATAAATTGGATTTCTTCAAAAATTTGCTCTATGAAAAATAAATTAAAACATAAGCTTATAAGCATGAGGAAAAGTATTTGTATGTCATAAGAGGTAGTGAAGAATTGATTTTTTTTTTTTACCTCACCTCACTCCTGCATACTCACAGGTTTCCAGAATTATCTACTCAACTCATGGCAGCTCATTATAGAGAGATTTAGTCCTTCCTATAAAACAATTGTATGGTTGTTCCCCTTATATCTTTCTCCCTCTTCTTTCTCACCCTTTGCCAAAGAAAGTAGTAAGTTCAGCGAGATGTAACCATCCTGAAATGATTCAACTGTCAAGACACTCCATCCCTCCACTCCTCTGCATCCTTTCCTTCCTCCATTTTTGGTGATGTTTTTAAAGTAGCTGATTGGTGTAAATTGTGAGATTGAACCTCAGCCAGTGAGGAACAGCCAAGCGCCCCCTCAGGTAGGAATATGGATGCCACCTTGGCCATGTATACTTGTTGCCTGGCTTCTGAGAGCTGTCACCCTGCTGATTAGCACAGATAACCTTGTTGTGACATTTCAATCAGAGGGGTAGTATTTTTCTTTGTAGCCCTGAGAATATTTTTTTAAAAGAAAACTTTTATTTTGGGCTTAACAATTTTAGATTTCTCCATTCCTGAAGGAGAAAAAGCAAAGGATAAAGGAGTGGAGTCCCACAAAGCCCTCCTAGGGCAGGCCTTCAAAACCTGACAACTTCCCATTAGGACCTCAATTTGATATTTTTGAGATAAGGTTTTATTATATAGCCTATGCTAGACTAGAACTCACTCTGTAGACCAGGCTGACCTTGAACTCACAGAGACACTTGTGATTCTGCCTCTAGAGGGCTGGGATTAAAGTTGTGTGTCACTGTCACTATACCTGGCAGGATCTTAGGTCATTTTTCTTAATTAATCCTATTCATTTATTTTACATCCAACCACAGTTTCCTCTCCCTACTCTTCTCCTATTTCCTCCATCCCACCTTCCCTCTGCCCCCCTCCAATAATCTACTCCTCCTCTGTTTCTGTTCAGAAAGGTGCAGGCCTCCCACAGCTGTCAGCAAAGTATGGCATGTCGAGTTGAGTTAAGCTTCTGTCCTTGTCTTAAGGCTGGGCAAGGCAATGCAGTATGAGGAATAGGCTCCCCAAAGCCTGCCAAAGCATTATGGATAGGCCCTACTCCTACTGCTAGGAGTTCCACAAGTAGACCAAGCTATACAACTGTCACACATGTGTAGAGGGCCTAGAAGTGGGTCCCATGTGGGCTCCTTAGCTGTCAGTCCAGTGTCTGTGAGCTCCTATGAGCCTAGGTTAGTTGTCTCTGTGGGTTCCCTTGATCTATCTAGCTCATACAATCCATCCTCCTTTTCTTCAACAGGATTCCCAGAGCTCTCTCCAGTGCTTGGCTGTAGATCTCTGCATTTGCTTCTATTAATTACTGGACAATTCTCTCTGATGAGAATTAGGGTAGTCACCAATCTGATTATAGGAGATGGCTAGTTCAGGCATCCTCTCCACTATTTCTAGGAGTCTTAGCTGGGGATCATTCTTATAGATTCATGAAAGTTTGCCTTGTACCAGGTTTCTATCTGACTCTGAAATGCTCCCACATCAAGACATCTCTTTCATTACTGGCCCCCTCTATCCCACCTCCAACTCAATCCCTCATGTTCCCATCCCTACCCACCTCTAGTTTACCCAGGAGATCTCTTCTATTTCTCCTTCCCAGGGAAACCCAAATTCTGCTGGCATAATTGGATGTCAGTATGTAAATGAATGCAAATAGATCCATAGCTATTTCCCTGCACAAATCTCAAGTCCAAGTGGATCAAAGACCTCAACACAAATCCAGTTACACTGAACCTGATAGAAGAGAAAGTGGGAAGTAGTCTCGAATGCATTGGCATAGGAGACAACTTCCTGAACTTACTGAACACCAGTAGAACAGACACTGAGATTGACAATTAATAAATGGACCTCTTGAAATTGAAAAGCTTCTGTAAGGCAAAGGACACTGTCAATAAGCTAAAATGGCAGTCTACAGAACAGGAAAAGATTTTCACCAACTCCACATCTGACAGAGGGCTGATTGTCAAAATACATAAAGAACACAAGAAACTAGAGCTCAAAATACCAAACAATCCAATTAAAAAATGGGCTACAGAGCTAAATAGAGAATTCTCAACAAAAGAATCTGAAATGGCGAAAAAACACTTAAAGAATTGTTCAACATCCTTAGCCATTAGGAGACGCAAATCAAAACAACTCTGAGATTCCATCTTACACTTCTAAGAATGGCTAAGATCAAAAATACAAGTAACAGCTTATGTTGGAGAGGATGTGAAGCACGGGGAACACTCCTCCACTGCTGGTGAGAGTGGAATCTTGTACAGCCACTTTGGAAATCAATATGGCAATTTCTGAGAAAATTGGAAATCAATCTACCTCAAAACCCAACAATACCATATACCCAGAAGATTCTCAATTATACCACAAGAACACTTGCTTACCTATGTTCATGGCAGCTTTATTTGTAATAGCCAGAACCTGGAAACAACCTAGATGCTCTTCAACTGAAGAATGGATTAAGAAAATGTGGTACATATACACAATGGCATATCACTCAGCTGTTAAAAACAATGACATCAGAAAAATTGAAGGCAAATGAATAGAACTAGAAAAAAAATCATCCTGAGTGAGGTAACCCAGACCCCAAAAGACAAACATGGTATGTACTCACACATAAGGGGATATTAGCTGTAAAGTCTAACTATGTTACAAGTCACAGCCCCAGAGAGGCTAGGTAACAAGGAAGGTCCAAAGAGAATATTTTTAATAATACTATACACAAAAAAGGACAAACATCTGAAATATGTTCAAGAAAACAACTTTCAAAATGCAAAAAGTAAAGAAATAATCAAGTTCAAAAGTGTTGAAAGACATAAAGACATATCTCACTGAGAAGCATATGCAGATGGCAATAATCTCATGGAAATGTGTTCAACATCTTTAGCCATTAGAGAAATGCAAATTAAAGCTGCAGTAAATGTCACTAACCACCACAGAGAATGGCTAAGATAAATAATAATGACAACTCCAAAGGCTGAAGAGGATGTAGAGAACTTACACTGTTCACACATGGCTGCTGCAAATGTGAAGTTGGGAACCTTCAGAGGATACTCTCTGTATTCATCAGGATTCTAGAGAAACAGAACCAACGAACTGAATCTGTATTGAAAGAGGAGGTATTAACTTGGCTCACTTGATACTTTCAGGATAGCCCAACAATGACTGCCTCACACCCTGTAGGCCAAGAATGAGGTAGCTGTCCCATCCACAATGCTGAGACTCTCAGCAGCCCCTGTCCAGTATCTGAGACCTTTCTGGAGAACTATTGGTCTTCCATCCACATGGGAAGCCTCAAGAAACTGAATTTACTAGCAGCAAAGAAATAAGCAGTGACAGTAAGTTCTCACAGTATTTCAAACTCAGGTGCTCTGCCTAAGGCTCACTGCTTCCCACTCTGAATTTCCCAGCACAGTTCACATATAGCACTTATCCAGAGTGGTGATCTAGACCCCTTAGGCCAGGAATTGCTTCAAAGGTGCTAGTACAAACTGACAGAATTTTTAATGGGAAAATATATACCAGGCTTTAAACCTAGTATGAAAAAAGTAATGTAAATCACTTCAGTAATTTTTTTATTTATTTCATGTTAAAATGAATCATATATGGGGCATTGTAGGTTAAATATAATAAGAAAATTAATTCTCTGTTTCTTATTGTTAATGCAGCTACTAAGATGGGAAATCACATTTGTGGCTCATGTCACGTTTCAGTTGGGCAGGGCTGACTTCTGCAGACTCAGCATCAGCTGGTGCTTATCACTGCAGTTCCTTCAACAACTCACTCAAGCTGCCTGCTAAAGTAGTAACATATATTCTATCTGCTCATGATAGAGCAAAGAGACTGGCTCAGCTGATCCAGCTACCTTCCTAGCCTGTCCTACTGAGTTACACTTGCAAAACTAACCTCAATTCCTAAGACCTTTGCAGCTAGGTTCTATACGAGGCCCAGCTTCCATAATCATACTACATAGTTAGCAAATTAGTTGCAGCAATGAGAAAAAGAAGTAGATGTGCAGGGAAGATTCTTCATCAGGCGTAGCAGTATGGCAACCTAGTTTTCTAGGCAACTCTGACTGAAATTTTGGATTCTGATAACACCTATTCCCAGTGCTAAGCCAAGCACATGGCAGTTGTGTGACTTCTGCCAGGCGCCATGTAGTAAGATATCTTGTAGATGGGTTTCTGCTCATTGCATATTTTCTTGAGTTTTAGCATCTTCACCTGGTTCTTGGGTCCTCTCACACATGTACATGCTTTAAGATACTTCTCTAAGCACATACATAGCAGAATAGGCACCCAGAACTCTGACCAATGCTGCCTACCGAATGCAGCATCGCTTTATGAGATGGACTAATTCAGTCTCTTCTAAATGTACATCATTAACATGATTTGCAACATGCAGTAAAGAGTTCCACAAACGCTAGTAAGATGTCTCAGCAGTCAAAGGTGCTTGTTGCTAAGCCTGGCAACCTGAGTTATATCCCTGGGAGCCATGTGGTGGAAAGAGATAACAGATTCGCATAAGTTGTTCTTTGACCTTTATTCCCCCCCTCCCTCTCTGTCTCTCTCTCTCTCACACACACACACACACACATAAATGAATAAACAAATAAATAAAAATTAAGAGTCTGTGGGGTCTCTGGAAACACCAGGGCCAGCAGAGTAGTGAAGCCAAGAAGGAAATCCAGTTCAACACGACTCAGTAGCTGCTGTTGGTTCAAATTTCTGAAGTTTGACCTCAGTCAGTTTATTTTAGGCATATTTAATTACATCAAAACTCTTCTCAAAGTATGTCATTTCTTGTCACTTCTTGCATGAAGATGGGTCCTAAGGTAGGCTACGTGTGTTATCATAAGAAGTTAGGGGAGGATCTGGTGTGGTCTTGGTCATACAAATAGTGCAGAGGACATCTGGGCTGTTAGCCACCTCCAGGTTTGGTTGTGGAGACTTGGGAAAGCCAGATTATGGCCTTGCAAAACAGATAGTGCAGGCATTACCTAGGCTATTAGCAACCTCCATTCCAAGCTGTCTGGGTATAAAAATGGTTCTATATGTTTTTCTTTGAAAAGACAATGCTGAATGTTTAACGTTCCTGGCTTCCCTAGTGCTACCTGTAAGCACAAAAACCTTTGTGTTCCTAACACAAGTTTAATAACTAAATTCCATCAGTAATCATGACAAATGCTTCCATAGTAGAATAGTATGAGTTTTACAAAAAATCATGCAACAGTGTATGTTACAGTGTGAATCATGTATGTTGCCAAATGAATCGTTGAAGGCAAGGTCCCAGCTTTTGGACCTCGTGAGAGGTAGAAGAAGCTTTGGGGCATGGGTATAAATGGAAGAAAGTCAGGTGATTTGTGAAAGATCCTTGACTGGAATACTTGGATGCTGGCACTTTCCTATCTTTTTATGTGCTTCTTAGATACCCTGTGATAAACATGCCTTCTCCACCATGCACTCTTTCCATAATGCATTATGCTACCCCAGATCCCGGTAACCATGCCCTGAAAACTTCTGAAACTGAGCCAAGGCAAACCATTCTATTCTTCCTTGTATTATCTCAGGTATCTTCTTACAATAACAGAGAGCTAACTAAAACATCATGAAAGAAATGTGTTTCATAGGTCACAAGTGTATCCTATTGAGAGTTTCACTTGACTCACTGTGATGCACTGGTGATCAACATTTCTAGTGAAGCTGGGTATAATGCTACATACCTGTAATCCCAACACTTGGCCAATTGGAGGCATGAGGGAGAACAGGAGTTCAAGGTGGGTTTTGCCTACTTAGTACGTTTAAAACCTGTTTTTCTTTCAATACAGTGGCTGCACCTTAAGCAACTGCTGTCCCAACAGGCAATTGCGACTCTGTAGTAGTTTGGCCACACAGGCACAGCCAGGTGAAACTCTGCACCCCCAGGCACCAGCTCTACCACAGCTGCTAAAGGAAACTTTATGTGAGTCTCTGTCCTTTTATAGAACTCAGGATTCAAAGGCTGAGGTGAAATCCTCACAGCTCTGTAAGGCTGAATAGCAAATGGCTAGCCTTCTCTCCTTGCTTGTGTCTCCCAAGAAAAGATGTTGTCCCCCACTAAAGAACCCTTGCTACACTTAGGTCCTCCCTACCACCTCCTGTCAGCTAGTTGCTGACTCAGCTCCTGACCCCAGATTAATTTTATTTAATCAAACAAATATAACACATCTTTACCTTGCTAACAAAAGCAGCAGAAACAAATGTAACACACCTTTACACAGTTAAAATAATATTCCACAACAAAAAGCAACCCATGCTACATAAGGCCTTATCTCAAAATATAAACAAAATAAAAATCCCGTTTATACAGAATATCACTTCTTTACACTCTATATTTAGGTATATTATTGGTAAATTAGATTTTATGATCACCAAGTTTCTATTTGCAGTACTATCATCTATCTGATCATAATAACATGTCCTTTCAGTAAGCTAATAATGGCATTCTTGCTACATTAAATATGAATTCTCTGGCACATACTGGCAAAAGCTGTGTTCCAGAGATATTAGAATCCCTGCAGGCTCTTTCAAGGTCTGTCAAGAATACAAGAGTCTGGTCTGGAGTGTAACTAAGTGGTAGAGTATTTGTTCAGCATGTGCAAGGCCCTAGGTTCCGACCCCAGTGGTGGATAATGCCTCCTTCTGAGCCATGAGCCCAGACTCTCTGACTCATTGGAGGCTCCCCTACTTTGGCTCCTCTTTTACTCCACATGTGGATGCTCATCTGGAGTGTTCACCCCCTTTGTCCTTAGAGGGCAAGAGAACCAGTGCCAATGAAGTAACTTACTGTGCTGAAATAAAAATTTTTGTCTCTATCATAAGAGTCTATGTCTACTGCCAGGATAGCTTATATGCCTAGTAAGTGGGATTAAATCAATGCAAGTTCCAGCATCTGGTGTTTAAAAGGAACTATATTTGATTTTTTTTTAACACCAAGGAAAGCATTTTCAGGCTTCATGGTAATAACTTTTGTAAAATTCAAAGGACTGGGACGTTTCAGAGCCACCAGGAATTATGATTCTCTAATGTGGGCAATGTGAATGTTTTAAGATGTATTGTCAGAAAGCCTGTTTAATTTCCAGAATCTATTAAAATGTGATTGCATTTTGTGCTAACTATTATTATCTTTGTTCTATTTAATTACTCAGGAAGAGTATTTATAGCTTAAACTTCTTGCTCATTTCCCACACAAGAGCATTGGTAAATTGAAATTGTGGTCTTTTCCTATCTCAGCCGCCACTCAGGCTTCAGAAGTGCCAGTTGCCCAGGCCACCTCTTTTTCATGTTCATTGCACAAACATTTATTGAATGCCTGTTTCAGAAGACATTGGTCTGCATTCATTGAGAAGCATGGGGATGTACAAGGCAAGGTCACAACAGTAATAGCCAATAGAAAGACAGTGATTTGGAAAAGACAAGGGATAGGATAGAGAGGGAAAGGGGAGGTAGGAAGGATAGACAGAGGGAAGGGATGAGAGGAGAGTGTTTGCTAAACTTTGGGCAAGGCTTGCATAGGGCTGCTGTATTCTGTCGTCTATCAGCAGAACTGGACAGAGAGGCATGAGCTGCAAGGTCTGGGGTTTCCTGGAAACCACCAGATTCTAGGGACAAAGGCAGAAAATGCAATAGAGGCTGCCAGGACACAGTTTGAAATCTGATTGGGGGGTGGAGAGAGAGCACAAAGCTCTTACCTCCACTTTCTTCCCCACCTGTTCTCTGGTGGGGAGGGCAGACTCAGAATCGCCTATCAAATAATTTTGAAGCTTTGATTACATGTGTTCTACATTTAAAGAAGGCTATATAAAGTTTAAGGAAATAATATTGCCGCCACTTGCATTGTTAAAACAAATACCACTTGTGAGAATATTGCATGAGACTTCAGGCAGGTTTACATGGAGTACAAACCCTGCTTTTGTTACTCATTGTCTCAGTTTAGTTTCTATTGCTTACCAAGCACTATGACCAAAAGCAACTCAGGGAATTTATTTTGCTCATACATTACAGTTCATCGTCAGGGGAAGCCAAGGCAAAAATTCAGGATAGGAATTTACAGGCAGGAACTGAGATAGGTATCATAGAGGAATGCTGCTTACTGGCTTGCTCCTCATGGCTCATTCAGCCTGCTTTCTTATAGAACCCAGGACTGCCTGCCTGGGGATGGTACCACCCACAGCAAGCTGTTCCTCCCAGGTCAATAATTAATGAAGAGAACGCCCCACAGGCTTGCCTACAGGACAATGTGTTGAAGGTTTTCTCAAGTTTTTTTTTTTTTTTCTTATTTGAAGTTTCCACTTTCCAGGTGACTTCAGCTTGTGTCAAGGTGACAAAACAAACCAAACAAAATCCTCATCAACACATTCACGTTGAACTTCATGTGTGACTGCACTTTCAGAGAATTCCACATTGGAATTGTCTCATCAAAACTCATGAGGACTGGCATAGAGAGCTTTAAACACTAACACAGTCAAGCTATAGCTTTGTTATTCCACCCTCATCCAGGTTCCCTACAGATGTGATTGTCATCCACAGTCCCGTGACTAAGGTAAGGGAGCTAATCCCAGATCATCTGTGTGGCCTGATTCAATCTGGTGAAAGGTCAGAGCTGGCATTTCCTCAAGGAAGCAGGGCTCTGCCCAGAGACATCAGCCTCACTCCAGACACTAAGATCAAGCTGCCTTCCTTGCCCTATGGATGTGAATAGTCAGCTCTTCAACTCCCCCGTAGAATTAATACAAGTACCTCCTAATGCTTTCATTTTCTGGCATTCCAGATGGCACTGCAGAGACTAACACAAGAAGTCATCAAGGTGAAGTCTAGAAAAAGGAAATACAAACTGGAGCAAAATCAAGTACTGGATGAGGTCAGGAGCTTCCACGTAAACCAAAACAGGGGAGGATCACAACTCCAGAGAGACCGGACTCAAGTATGAGACACAGGCCCATGTCTAGAGTGATAGAACCAGGCTGGGATTGGGGCATGCACTGACCTATAGCCCAAGATGTAGAGAATTGTAACTGCACCAAAACACTATACAATCAAGACTAATAATGTTTTAATACAACTGTGCTGCTTGGGTTTTATCCCAACTTGACATAAGCTAGACTCATCTAACAGGAAGAAATCTTAAATGAGAAAATGGATCCATAGGATTGATCTGTTGGAAAGTGTAGGGCATTTTCTTGTTTGATGACTGATATAAACTAACCAAGTCCTAATCAAGGCAAATTAGTCATTTTTTTCTTTTATTAAGTTAAGGAAAGAGTGGTAGCTAATCTTGATTGTCAACTTAATTATATCTGTAATTTGTAAAACCCAAGCACTTGGGCATGCCATGAGGAATTTTCTTTATTGAGCCATTTAGGGTGAAAAGATCCACCATAAGTCTAGGCCACTCATTCTGGTGGCAGCCCACATAAAAAGACATGGGAAAAGGAAGCTTTTACTTTTTTAAATATTTTATTTTATTTTACAATATAATATAATTCTACATATCAGCCACGGATTCCCTTGTTCTCCCCCCTCCCCTTACCCCCAGCCCACCCCCCATTCCCATCTCCTCCAGGGCAAAGACTCCCCCAAGGATTGAGATCAACCTGGTAGACTCAGTCCAGGCAGGTCCAGTCCCCTCCTCCCAGGCTGAGCCAAGCGTCCCTGCATAAGTCCCAGGTTTCAAACAGCCAACTCATGCACTGAGTACAGGACCCGGTCCCACTGCCTGGATGCCTCCCAAACAGATCAAACCAATCAACTGTCTCACCTATTCAGAGGGCCTGATCCATTTGGGGGCCCCTCAGCCATTGGTTCATAGTTCATGTGTTTCCATTCATTTGGCTTTTTGTCCCTGGGCTTTATCCAACCTTGGTCTCAACAATTCTTGCTCATATAAACCCTCCTCTTTCTCACCAAATGGGCTCCCGGAGCTCCACCTGGGACCTGGCCGTGGATCTCTGCATCGGGTTCCCTCGGTCATTGGATGGGGTTTCTAGCACGACAATTAGGGTGTGGATAAATAAAATGCGGTACATATACACAATGAAATACTACTCAGCAAAGAAAAACAATGACATCATGAGGTTTGCAGGCAAATGGATGGGTCTAGAAAAAAAAATCATCCTGAGTGAGGTAACCCAGACTCAGAAAGACAAACATGGTATGTACTCACTCATAGGAGGATACTAGATGTGGAACAAGAATGACTGGACTGCTACTCACATCACTAGGGAGGCTACCTGGAAAACAGGACCCCAAGAAAGACACGGGGATCGCCCAATGACGGAGAAATGGATGAGATCTACATGAACAGCCTGGACATGAGTGGGGGTAATGAAGGGTGAGGGTCGAGGGAAAGAGAACTTGGGGGAGCGGGAGATCCCAGCTGGATCAACAACAGAGAGGGAGAACAAGGAATAGGAGACCATGGTAAATGAAGACCACATAAGAATAGGGAAGCAAAGTGCTAGAGAGGCCCACAGAAATCCATAAAGATACCCCACAACAGACTGCTGGCAATGGTCAAGAGACAGCCCGAACTGACCTACTCTGGTGATGGGATGGCCAAACACCCTAATTGTCATGCTAGAAGCTTTTACTTTTTGCCTGCTTGCCCTCACTCCCACTGGCAAAGTTAATCTGTCTTATTGTTGAGGCTTTACTTTGTTGGTAGTAGAACCTATTTCTTGAAGAACTTGTTTGTGGTTTCAATAAAAATGGCCCCCATAGGTCATGCAGTATGGCACCATTAAGAGGAATGACCTTGTTGGAGTAGGTATGGTCTTGTTGAAGGAATTATGTCCCTGGGGATGGGCTTTGACGTTTCAAATGCTCAAGCAAGGCCCAGTGTCTCTCTTTGCCTGATGCCTGTGGATTAAGATGTAGAACTCTCAGCTACCTCTCTAGCATCATGTCTTCCTGCATACTGCCATGCTTCCCACCATGATGAAAATGGACCAAACCTCTGAACTGTAAGCCAACCCCAGTTAAATGTTTTTGTTGCTGGAGTCATGGTGTCTTTTCACAGAAATAGAAGAAACCCTAACTAAGACACTCTTGTACACTGAATACTCTGGCACTCCAGTACCTTGTTGAGACTGTGGAAGTTCATAGATTTTGTGTTTTTAAGTATTAATTTCTCTATTTATAAGGGAAAATAATAATGTTTGCTGTCTTTGCAGCAGTACCTTGGTATTATACTATATTAAGTATCATCCAGGGCCAGTAAGATGGCTCAGCAAATACAGTGCTTGTCCCACAAGCCTGGAAACCCAAGTTCAATTCCTGGACCTATGTTAAGGTAGACAGAGAGAACCAACTCCCTTCCTATTCAATCAAATGTCTTTGACCATCACACATGCCCACACATACAACATGCATTTACACACAGAGACACACATCCGCACATGCACATATGTACACTAATATAGTCTTGGGAGCACAAAGATCCTTGTGCCTACAGGTCATTGGGGAAACCAGGAATGTTAATCACAAAGAGTTGTCTCCTCAAAGGAGGAAATACCTGCTTTCCATTCAGGAATCTGGGAGTGGAAGTTGTTAACAACTGGGTAGAGCCAACAACTGGGTAGAGCCGTAATAATTCTCGGTAGAGCCAGAAGTCACCCAAATCCTCCAGAACATGTATCTCAGACTCTCCCTCCCTAGATCTTTATCTTCAGCTAGAAGTTAATAGAACTCATCCTTAGGGGAGATGTCATATGTTCTTTATAGCCTGCTGAACTCTATGCTATCCCTGTCAGAGACCACACTACAATCTAGGCCTTTTAGCTACAAAATCCACCTTCATGGTCACATGTACTTTGCAAAGGAGCTTCTATGTAGTCAAGCCTTATACTTTATTGTGCACATGGAATTGGAATAACTGTTTCCTGGAAACCTTTTTTCAAATTGTACTGTGTTTAAATACACTGGCAAGAAACCATCTGGCATCAGACTTCCAAAGTTTGATCTGGCCCAAATAAGTGGGCTGAACTGAGTTTTCCTTCTTGCCTCTTCCAGGATCATTTCACTTCCAGCCATGATGACTGCAGGGACCTTCACAATATAGTATAAAATTGACCCAAATAGGAAATCCAGTCAGAGGAGCGTCATTCAGTGTACACAGAGGTGCTTTCACCTATGCACATGTTATACAAGTACATTTGCTTTCATAAAGCTGCACAGTTAAGCACTCATCACTCTACCATTCACACTGACCAAGACCCATGTTACATTCATTACTCATTCATTCTTCACCCTTTCTCGTGCCTAGATCTTTACTCAATGTGATCAGGTGAAAGATTCCTTTGTATACTTTTCTGTTATTATTGTTTCTTATATTACCAAAAATGAAATAAATGTAATAAATAATCATGAGCATTTTATATTAATTACATTGTTATTAAACATTAAAATCTTACTAAGCAAAAATCTGTTTTAGGTGCATGACAAATTTTTCTTTAAGTTTATTTTCTTCAGAAATCACTTCATGTACCCCAAGTATGTAATCTCTATAGCAAATCATAGCCACAAAAGTATTACTATTAATATCAATAACAGTAATCCTTGTATGATACTATTTTATATAAGCATTTGACCTTTGCAAACAATGGACCAGATAGTCATCCCCAGATTAAAGTCAAGGAATATAAAGATGCTATAATAAATAGTTACAAAGTACTGAGGCATAAAAACTGGCATTTTGAATATTATTCACATCTTTGCTGGTTGGTGAAAGGGATAGAGAAGGGTTTCTTTCATTTCTAACAAGAGCTGAGCAAGGGCTAAACCATGTCGGTTCTGTATCTCTAAACTTGAAATATTTCGGAGAATTCAATTCTGGTGCTCATGGCAGCAGAGTCTGATCTTGTAAAGCTCTCTGGGAAGGGAGGCAGCAGGACATCTAAAAACCTGGAGAACCTGCTGCCTATCAGTGCTATGTCTGGTTCAGGTCAACACTAATGCACAGTTTGACAGGGTGTCTTCACCATGCTGGGCCAAAGCAAGAAGTGAATGCAGCCTGTGCTTCCCATTTCCTGTTTCCAAGGTCATAAAGCACACCATACAGTGTTCACATTGATTTGATCATTGTTTAAAACCTTTCAAATATTATGACCATAACCATCTCATACCATCTGATTGAACCATTTAAACTGATCCCAAACAGTATGCGTCACTAGCTCAGTGGTACAGCAGTTGCTTAGCTCATGTGTGAGCATCAGGGTTGACTCACAAGAAATGGGTGAGGCAGTGGTGGGAAGATAAGGGTATGGACTTGCAGGCTTACAATGCCACCAGTTAGGAGTCGTGGGCACAGGAATTTTAAAGTTGAAGGCCATCCTGAGCTCCATAACAGGACCCCCAACATCCCACTGCCACTACCACCACCACCACTACCATCACCGCCACCATCATCACCACCACCACCCTGTCCAAGGGAAAAAGCAAACAAAAAATAAACAAAAACAAGTGCAATCAGGCTCATTCAGGGTAACCTTTCTGATAGGTTATCTCAGAATAATCAGTGAGAAAATAGCAATTTTATTTTTTACACACTAAGCATTTGCCAGTAAGTATTTATACATACTACCAAATACATTTTAAAAACTGTACTTTTATTATCATTATTATTATTATTATCACTTTACACAGGTTCTCACTGTGTAATCTTGGCTGACTTGGAACTATTTGGACCAGGCCTGCCTCAAACTTAGAGAGTTCTATCTGCTTGCCTTTGCCTCCCTAATTGAGGGCATGTACCCAGCCATCTTCCTTTTTTTTTTTTTTCCCTCCAGAAAGCCAGATACCAGTTTTGAATGTAAAACAGTTTATTTATAATTCTTTGACTCTTGTCTCAGCCTTTGGGCACGCCTGTGAGGGATCTTACTGCTTATGTTAATTGAGGTGGGAAGACACGCCCTAAACACCATCAACACCTCTCGTGGACTATTGATCAGGACCGCAGAGAAAGGCCATAGTGGGCCCAAGCATGCATGTTTCTCTCCTTGCATCCTGGTACTCTCCTCCTTCCCTACCTTCTCTGCTATGATACCCTCAATCTGTGATTCAAAATAAACACTTCCTTCCTTAAAGAAAGCCCTGTCTCAGTTAACACTTTCCTAAGAGATTTTAAGTGTAATTTAAAAACTCTTTGACATACTAAGGAAAGCTACAGGATAGCAAGTGTTCACAGGTCTGCTTAATGAACTCTGACACAGACTGACATAAGCAATACTCAGCAGTTATTGAAGATAAAAAATCATGAATGAGGTGGGAAAATGCAAATTAACTTGATTTTGATCATCACATATTCTATGTATGTCAGTTATAGGATATACATATATATCACATATCCTATATATGTCAGTTATAGGATATACATACACATATATATCACATATCCTATATATGTCAGTTATACCACAACTATGTAATTTTATGCCAAATATTTTTTAAAATATCAAAGAATACATTTAATAAAGAAAAAGAGAGTTATTGCCCCGGTACACACACAAATTGAGGAGTTAAAAGGTGATATTGTGTAGAGAGGAAGTTACCCCATTGGTGTTGTGCTAAACTGTCACACTGCCAAACTCCCCTACAAATATTTACGTTCATCTCTGTAGATCTGTGCTGCTCTCAACCTGGCCAGAGAAGCTTCTTACTGAAGAGCGTAGTGGGTAATGCAGAAACTCATAACTGGTCACAGTGTTGGGAATAAGCTGTCAGATGGAAGATACATATCAAGCCCTGCTACCGACATCAGGCTCAGAGAACACTGAGGAAGAGGCAAGTGGGATGAATACAGTAACTGGAGAAGAGTGATGTGAAACGCTGTCCTCTGGACATGACACAGCTGTTACACATATAAACCCACAGAAGCTGTACCCACACAAGACATTCACAGGACCAAGAGAGTTAACGTTTCACAGTGGAGGTAGGAGAGGCTCTCAGCCTCTGTTCCTGCTGCTGCTTGCTGCTGTGATGGACTATGCCCTCTGAAACAGCCCAAATAAGCCCTTCCTTCCATAAATTGCCTTGGTCATGGTGTTTACCACAGCAACAGGAAAGTAAGTAAAGTAAGTAATACAGTTATTATTTTAATATACATGAAATTGAGAGAAAAATGGGAGATATGTTAAGGGCAGAGGAGCTAGAAGGAAGGAGTGGGGGATGGATATGACCAATGTACATGCATGCATAATATTTTCAAAAAAGAAAATTATCAGCTTTGCAAAGGTCAAGGATATCATTTGATGTGCTCCTCAAAATTTCTGTAACTTACCTCAGTGTCTATGCCCTTATCTGGGAAATGGAGATTCTGTTACTGGTGCTGCATATTACTGTGCAATTAGACTTTCTTACACACCTGACATAGCATGGCATTATAATATCGCTCTCCCCAGTTATGCAGTAGTATTCATAAAGGAGGATATTTAATGGCCAACCATGACTGAGCAGTGAGTTCTCTATCATCACAGTATCTATTAATACTTTTCTAGTGAAAAAACATCAATGAAGCTAATGAAGTTCCAACAAGCTAGTTGGGAGGGAAATGGGCATTATCAGGAATTTTCAAAAACCTTAAGAAAGGAAGGTACAAAAGGAGTGTATTACCACCAGGGATTCCTGTCTGTTCACTTCATTTTTCTGCTACACAGGCTCCACTTCCTGAAGCTCCAAAGCCTTCCAAATGGGAAACATGAGTCTATGGGAGACATTTCAGATCCAAACCATAATATTTTTACCTTCACTTCCTCTCTTTTTTAAAAGGTTTAACTACATACTTGTGTTCATGTTTTGTGTGTGTGTGTGTGTGTGTGTGTGTGTGTGTGTACATCTGTGTATATGTGCATGAGGGAGTGCTGGTATACGTGTCTGTGTATAAGCATAGAGGCCAGAAGATGGCACCAGGTGTCCTCTTCTGTCACTCTCCATCTAATCCTTTGAGGAAAGGTTTCTCCTTAAAACTGGGGCTTGCATGCTATCAGCTAGGCTGCAAGCCAGCAAGTCCCAGCAATCCTCCTGCATCTGCCTCCTACAGAGCTAGGATTACAGGCATGAATTTGATACCCATAGGTGCTGGAATCTGAACCGCAATCTTCATGATGATGCCACAAGATCTCCTACCCACTGAGTCACCTCTCCAGCCTTCATTCATTCATTTTATTACTGTTATAATACCTGGGTAGAATGACAAACATATCACCAAGGAAGAACAGAATGAACCCTGTGGTGCTGGGTTGGAAGAAACTAGAAGTATCATTCTAATCTGTTTTTCATAAATATATAAATGCAGATGTATTATGTGTTGCCTAATATGATACTATCTTTGCATTTGTAATGCTTAATGAACTATCCCTCAGTGTCCTTAGGCGATTGGTTAGAGTCCCTTCAAATGGCAAAATTATCAAGTGCTCAATGGCATATAATCTATTTACATTTTCTAATGCTCTCTAATCTTTCATCATTAAATGGCATAGCATAAAACAGGTTTACTATGATTTCATTTTATACCTGGCAACTCAGGAAAACTCTAGCCCATTATTCCTTTTACTCTTTCCTCCAAACAACAGGCAAATAATAGATGTTTAAGCTATTGTACTTTGCTAGTCTCCGCTATATCTCACTTTTACCTTTCATAAAATAAAAGTGATTTCAGCCTAGGTTAAACTCAAGATAATTTTCTTTTCTACACTCACTTTTACTTCCCCTCCTTTTTTAAAGCACATTTTTTGCACCCCAGTCAGCATTCTTTAGCAAAACATTTTCTCCTATCCCAGGAAGCTCCCAAATCTTTGAGCACCAGGGATTTTATATATATAATTCTAGTTGAATATTCTGGACAAGAATTGCTACAGATATGTTCATATAGCTCCCTTCTCCAGTGCAAAGTTGCCCAAGTAAACAGCCATTGGGGAGGAACTATGGGAATTATCTCCATCTGTACTTGCCATGATGAGACAGGCCATTCCTCCCAGGATCCAACCTCTCAGTTAGTCAGTGGGATACATGTTTAAAGTCTGCCCAGGTCTGAAAACTCACTGAGCAATTGTAGCTTTCTGGTTGATTCTGCTCATCTTTGATTACTTCTGCAAGTGGAAACAAGATATATAGGTTGGGATGTATCTCAGTGGGAGAGTACTTGCCTAGCATATTGAAGACCTGGGTTCAATTCCTAGTACCACCAAAATAACAAAGCAACTGGCAGACAAGATGGCACAACACTTCACTCCAAGGACTTGAGAAGCTGAAACAGAAAGATCATGACTTCAAACCAGCGTGGGCTACATAGTGAGACCTAGTCCAAATGGAAAAAATATACTCACCACATATGTTTGTTCTTGGATGGTTTGGAGTCTTTTAACCACCTCTATAATTCTCTGCAAAACAGTCCATATTGGCCATCTGCCTCTCATCATCACACTTATATACATTTGGCTTCAGAAAGCCACTGTGGCCTCTATTGTTTCAGGGTTTTATTATTCCATTTGTTACTGGCAAGCTTGGTTTACAGAGAACAAAATGGAAAAATGGCTCAGTGGGCAATGTGCCAGCCACCAAGTTTAGCGACCTAAGTTTGATCCCTAAGACCCAAATGGTGAAAAGAGAGAATCAGTTCCCACAAACAGTTATCTGACCTTTGTGTGCATGTATACACACACACACACACACACACACACACACACACACACACACACAGGCACGCACAAAGAGAGAGAACAATAGATAAGTAAAAACATAAATAAAATATAAATAAGTAATAAAAAGGGAACCCTGCTTGATCTCACGTAGTCTCAGTGATGCTCTGCCCGTGTCTTACTTGAGGTGTTACTTCACACCACTCCCACGGTGGCTGCCTGTTTACAGTCCCACTAATGTTTGCTGTCATTTATTTTCTTGATGCTAGTCTGACTAGATACAGTGAAATATCAAGATAATTGAAATTTGAATTAGCCTGTTGGATAGCAGTGTTGAAAGTTTTTCAGATATTTCTCATCCATCTGTATTTCTCCTTTGAAAAGTGTTATTTCACTTCATTAGTTCATTTATTGTCTGGATGATATTTTGTTGTTGTACTTGTTTAGTTTTGGAAATTCTTTATGGATCCCAGATTTTAATGTCTTGCCAGGTTGGCAAAACTTTCTCGCATATTCCAGGCTGTTTCTTAACTTTCCTTTGTTGCACAAAAGCTTTTTTTTACATAATATTTTTATTAATTATTTCAAAATTTCACTTAATGCACCATGATCACATTCACTTCCCAGTCCTTCCAGGTCCACCTTCACCCTTGTGACCTCCCCCAAAACAAAAGAAGAAGAAGAAGAAGAAGAAGAAGAAGAAGAAGAAGAAGAAGAAGAAGGAGGAGGAGGAGGAGGAGGAGGAGGAGGAGGAGGAGGAGGAGGAGGAGAAGGAGAAGGAAGGAGAAGGAGGAGGAGGAGGAGGAGGAGGAGGAGGAGGAGGAGGAGAAGGAGAAGAAGAAGAAGAAGAAGAAGAAGAAGAAGAAGAAGAAGAAGAAGAAGAAGAAGAAGAAAATACCAAATACAATTTGTTTTTTTAATTTAAATTTTAATTAGTTTATTTTTTCCATTTTTTTTCATTTTTCTTTATTAAGAAATTTTCTACTCACTCTATGTACCACCCACAGATCTCACCTCCTCCCTCCTCCAAGCCTCCAGTCCTCCCTCCTAAGCCACCCCACATCCCCACATCCTCCAAATAGAAGTCTCCCATGGGGAGTCAGCAGAGCCCAGCACACTGAGCCTAGGTAGGTCCAAGCCCCTTCCCACTGCACCAAGGCTGTGCAAGGTGTCACACCACAGCCACTGGGCTCCCAAAACCTTGCCCATGCACCAGGGATGGATCCCGATCCCCCTGCCTTGGTGCCTCCCAAACAGTTCGAGCCAAGCAACCATCTTCCATATCCAGAGGGCCTAGTCCAGGCCCATGGGGGCTCCACAGATACCAGTCCACAGTTCATGGGCTTCCACTAGTGTGGCTGGTCATCTCTGCCAGTCTTCCCATCATGATCTTGACGTCTCTCGCCTGCAGAATCTTTCCTCTCTCTCATCAATTGGATTCCCAGAGCTCAGCCTGGGGCCTGGCTGTGGATCTCTGCATCTGCCTCCATCAGTCACTGGACAAAGGCTCTATGATGATGGTTAGGGTATTCATTAGACTGGTCACCAGAGTAGACCAGTCCAGGCACCCTCTAGACCACTGCCAGCACTCCAAGGTGGGGTCATCCTTGTGGATTCCTGAGAACCTGTTAGCTAGCCTCTCTGGAGCTGTGGGTTGTAGTCTGGCCACCCCTTCCTCTGAGATAGCATTTTACCCCTGTCAGAATGGCTAAGATCAAAAACACTGAAGACAGCTTATGTTGGAGAGGATGTGGAGCAAGGGGAACACTCCTTCACTGTTGGTGGGAATGCAAACTTGTACAGCCACTCTAGAAATCAGTGTGGCAGTTTCTCAGAAAATTGAGAATAAGTCTTCCTCAACACCCAGCTATACCACTCTTGGGCATATACCCAAGGAATGCTCAATCTTACCACAAGGACACATACTCAACTATGTTCATAGCAGCATTATTCATAATAGCAAGAACCTGGAAACAACCTAGATGCTCCTCTACTGAAGAATGGATAAAGAAAATATGGCACATATACACAATGGAGTACTACTCAGTAGTAAAAAAAAAAAGATATCATGAAATTTGCAGGCAAATGGAACTAAAAAATATTATCTTGAGCAAGGTAACCCAGACTCAGAAGGACAAACATAGTATGTACTCACCCAAATACAATTTGTATTGCCCTTGTACTCACTGCAGCATGGTTAAACTCCCAGTGGCCAGCCCCTTAAAGAAAACTGAATCCTTCTTAATCCCACCCCTGCCAAAAGCCATCAACTGTGAAGAGCTACACATCAGCATCCCTATCACAATTTTTAAGAGTTCTCTTCAAGAGCTTCCTGTCTAAAATGTTTCTGCATTTTTTTTTTGGGGGGGGAGGTGGAGTTGTCACAGAAACCTTATATGTCTCTCAATCTCAACTGTCAGTCTGCAATCACTGATACCACTGTGAAAGAAGCTTCCTTGCCCTATATAGTGAGCAGCAACATGAATCATGGACTTCCACATGGTTTCTGGCTACAGCACCAGCCACAAACATCAACCTGGTTTCAGCTGGCAGTACAAACCATGGAAATCCCCATGGCCTTCAGTAGTAACATGAACCACAGACATCAATATGACCCCCAGCTGTAGCAGGGGCAAAGACACCAGCATGGCCCTCAGCCCAGGTATTTGATACATTTTAGATGGATTTGGGGACAGGGTAAGAGACAGGGAATGACTTCTTTCCTTTTACATGTTACCACCCTGTTTTCCTAACACTATTTGTAGACTTTTCTCTTTGAATGTTTTCATACGTTTGTAGAACATTGGGTGGCTGTGACTATCATTTTATTTCTGAGTCTGTAACTTGATTCCATTGATCTACACTTCGTATTTCTGACATTCTGGTTTTGTTACTAGGGTTCTGTGATATAATTAAAGATCTGGAATTGTAATACTTCCCATATGGTTCTTTCTGCTTACAACTGGTTTGCCTATTTGGGATCTTTTGTACTTCCATATGAATTTTAGAATTTTTTCTTTCCAGTTCTGTGAATAGTGTTGAAATAAAAATTTTGGTTTGTAATCAATCTATAGATTACTTGGCAATTTTCACTTTTTTAATTTTGCCAGTCCACAAACATAGTGTTTCCACCTTGTATTGTTTCATTTCATTTCCTTCTTAAATGTCTCAAAGTTTTCACTGAAGAGGGCTTTTACCTCCTTAGTTAGAATGATTCTTGAATATTTTAAAGCTGTTTTTAAGGGTGTACATCTGTGTGGTATGTAAAAAAGGTATTGATTTTCTATGTTTATTTTGTATGTTGCTACTTTGCTGAAAGTTCGTATCATGTCTAAGAAGTTTTTGATAGTTTTAAATCTTTTAAATGTAGCATTATGTTGTCTGCAAATAAGAAAACTATTTTCTTTTTGTGCATTGAATACAAGCAGCAGGAGTGACTATGCTGATCTTAGATGAAATTCTCTGAGCTTTGCCAATTTTGGTCAATGCTGTTTATTGGTTTGTCATATATCTTTCACCTGTAATACTGATATACATTCTATCTAATCCTACTTTATTCTAGGTTTTTATCATTATTAAAGGCCTTTTCTGCATCTTTTCAACTCTCTTCCTGTCTTTTTGAGTAGTGTATGTGTATTCTATCCTTTCTTTAATATTAAATCCTTACACTAAAATGTTTAATTTTAAATGTTGGTCTACCACAACCTCTTATCTTACTTAAGGAAATTGGTCTGACAAAAGATATTACTATGATTCTAACTTTAACTCTATTTTCTAGAACCAAAGATACACAAAAATTTAAATTAACTCTTCTAAGTTAAAACAATTATCTCCTTTATTTGCTATCTTACCTCTTTAGGGCACATCATGTTCTTGGTCATTTAAATTTCTTGGTTATTTTAATTATAAAATGTCACATGCAAATATTATTTACAAAAGTAGTAAACAATATAACAACAACAAAAACAAACCAGATCATAATAGCTAGTACATTAACATGATCCAGAAATTTCTACTTTAATGCTTTGGTAATCAGACCTCTCTCCAGAAGGTATGCTTTCCTGACACCTCAGCTTTATCCTTATGAGAGTCTAGGATAAATTTGTAGTCACATGGGCCATGAGACTATACCTGCTACTTTCACAAAATGAGATGTTTGACCAACAGCGAAACTATGGACTGGGTATCCCCAAAGGAGCTACATCTGTATTGAAACTTCAACAAGTTGCACCTGTGTTGTTAAAACTCCAACAACTGATATGGGTAAGTGTGGAGAATTAGAATGCAATGTAGACAGAAGTGTCTCTGGTCCCACCGAGCCCCAAGGTCCAGACAAATCTCTCCCACCCTTGGTCCTGAAGCTACTTATAAAATAATCACTCAGAGGCTCATATTGTTTACAAACTGTATGGCTAATGGCTTCAGCTTCTCGCAGTACTAATGTATGAGCATAGCAGAACATCATTAGGAGTCATTTTATCACTACATTTTTTAAGACAAGTATCATTTGGTTTTACCTTAGTCCCTGGGCTACCTAGTCTCTGGTTCTTGGACAACTAAGTAGTGTTGGATAGGGGTTCCATATCATGGAGTGTGTACTGTGGGATGTCTTTCTGTATGCTTTGATTATGTGTTCCTCTGATTGGTTGATAAATAAAGCTGTATTGACCTATGGTAGGGCAGGATGGAGCCAGGCAGGAAAATCCAAGTGAGATAGTAGGAGAAGAAAGGAGAGGAATGAGACGCTGTGAGCCACTGGCAGAAGCAAGATGAGAAAATACCAGTAAACCATGGCCATGTGGCAACTTATAGATTAATAGAAATAGGTTAATTTAAGATATAAGAGCTGCAGAGGTTAAGAACACTGGCTGCTCTTCCAGAGGTCCTGAGTTCAATTCCCAGCACCCACATGGTGACTCACAACCATCTACAATGAGATCTGCTGCCCTTTTCTGGCCTGCAGGCAGAACACTCACTGTATACATAATAAATAAATAAATCTTAAAAAAAAAAGATATGAGAGCTGGGCAGCAGTGGTGCACACCTTTAATCCTATCATAGTGAGGCCGAGCCAAGCAATCTCTGTGAGTTCAAAGCCAGCCTGGTCTACAGAGCAAGTTCTAGGACAGGCACCAAAACTCTACAGAGAAACCCTGTCTCAAAAAACAAAAAACAAAACAAAAGATATAAGAGCTAGCTAGGAATTGATATAAGCCTCTGTGTGTTTACTTGAGTCTGAGTAGCTGCAGGACCGGGCAGGACACAGGAAAATTTCCAGCTACAAGTGTGCCTTGAGTACAATCAGTTGTTTGTTGATTACTCCTACAAGCTTTGTTCCACCATTGTCCCAGCATATCTTACAGGCATTAAACCATGGTAGCTCAAACAGTTTGTGACTGGCTTAGAGTTTCTCTGTAGTGTACAGAGTACATTCCTGTGCCAGACATCAGAACATAGAGGTGAAGAATCTATGTAGGCACCAGCTTGACTTCTCCATGTTCAAAGAGTTATGTAGCTGTTTTTAGCAATGAGGCCTTACTGTCAGTTTGTGGAGAGACACCTAATGTCTTGGCATCAGCCTGGGTTGTTTGGGTACTCCCATGGGATTCCTTTGGGCAACAACTCAATTAGACATAACCCAATCCTGGTATTGGACACTTCATATGGTGACAAGAGATGTCAAGTTGAGACCCTATCTCCCTCATTACTTGGTAATTTTATTTAGATTGCCTTCATATACATATATATTTTAGGTAACTTCTACTGTGTTAGGTTTTCATACTATTCCTAGACTGCTCATTAACTTTAGCTGTCTCTCTCCATAGTCCCTGCCTCAATACCTCCTCCCCTCCCCATTCCACACTTGATCCTCCTGCTCTAGGTCCCCATCCATAAATAATTATCTATTATATTTCCCTTTCCTAACAAGATCTATCTGTTCCCTCTCCTCTTTTACTCTATACCTATTCTCTGTGATTCTACAGATTGTAGTTTAGTTACCATTGATATAACAGCTAATATCAACATATAAGTGAATACATACCATAATTGTCTATCTAGGTTTGGGATACCTCTCTCAGGATTACTTTTTCCTAGTTCCATTCATTGCCTGCAAATCTCATTATTTCATTTTTTAATGTCAATGTTCTGTATTTTTTCCAACATTATATTTTTATTATTTGTGAATTTCACATCATGAACTACAATCACACTCACCTCCCAGTCCTCCCAGGTCTGCCTCCAACCCTTGTGGTCCCCTAAACAGAAGAAAAGAAGATATAGTCAGTCATTTCTTTGGGCCACCAACTGGTTCTCAAATAAAGACACGGAGACTTATTATTAATTATCAATGCTCAGCCTTACTTTAGGCTTGTCCCACTAGGTCTTTTAACTTAATTTAACCTCTTTCTATTCATCTATGTTTTGCCTCAGGGTATTTTACCTTTTTTCATTCTGTATGTTCTACTTCTCTGCTTCCTCAGTGTCTGGCTGGCTGGCCCCTGTCATCTCCCTCTCCTTCTCTTTCTTCTTCAAGACTCAGTTCCTCCTCCTATTTACTCTCCCAGCCCAGAAGTTCAGCCTATACTTCCTTCCTCATTATTGGCCATTCAGCTTTTTATTAGACCAATCAGATGCCTGAGGTAGGCAGGGTAAAACAGCAACTCATCTTTACATAACTCAACAAATGAAACACATCTTTACATAAACAAACATTTTGCAACATAAACAAATGCAATACATCTTTACATAGCTAAACAAATATTCTGCAACATAAACAAATGCAACACATCTTTTCATACTTAAATATTCTGCAAGAATGAGAAGGAGAAGGAGAAGGAGAAGGAGAAGGAGAAGGAGAAGGAGAAGAAGAAGAAGAAGAAGAAGAAGAAGAAGAAGAAGAAGAAGAAGAAGAAGAAACCACAAGTCCAATTTTTGTTGTCTATATATTCACTGGAGCTTAATCAAACTCCTAGTATTGAGCCCCTTAAAATACTTAGTCCTTCACCACCCACACCCCTGAAAGAAAGCTTCAATTGTGGAGAGATACACTTCAACATCCTTATCACAATTGTTAAGAGTTCTCTTCAATGGTTTCCTGTTTAGGCTGTTACTTTGGGTGGGATTGTAGAGGTTGTCACAGAAGCCTTCTATGTCCCTCTTTCTCAGCTGTGTGTCTGCAGTCACTGATACCATTGCAAAAGTAGCTTTGCTACCTTTTTCAGTCAGAAAGAGCACAGATATCCACATGGTCTTCAGAATCAGCATGTGCCACAGACCTCAGCATGGTCTCTGGGAGCAGTACAGGCCACAGGCATCAACATGGCCCTCTTCCGTAACATGAGCCATGGACACCATTATAACCCTTAATGGCAGCACAGGCCAAGGACATCAACATGGCCTCAGATGACTGCACAGGCCCCTTATATCAACATATCTCTTGCAACAGCATGGTCCATGAACATCAACATGTATTCAAGCAGTGGCAGAGATCACAGACATCTACATGGCCTTTGGTGGTAACAAGGGACATGGAGATCAACATGGCCCCATGCTACAGCAGGGCCATGGACACCAACATGGCCCTGGGCAACAATACAAGTCACTCACATCAACATGGCCTTCAGAAGCAATCCAGACCATGGACACTAATGTGGCCTCTTGCAGTAACACAGATATTCACCTGTACTCTAGAGGTAGCAAGGGCCTCAGACATCCACATGGCCTCCAGTGGCAGCCCAGAACAAAGATAATTTCATTTTTTGATGGTGGAGTAATACTCCATTGATTAAATGTGCCATATTTCCTTTATTCATTCTTGTGTTGAGTGGTTTCTAGATGGTTTCCAATTTCTGGCTCTTTTGAATAGAGTAGCAATAAATATGGTTGAACAAGTATCTTTGCGGTAGGATAAAATGCCCTTTGGGTATATGTCCAAAAGTGGTATAGTTAGATCTTGAGACAGATCAGTTTCCATCTTCCTAAGAAATGGCCACATTGGTGTCTGTAGCAGCTGTAACAAGTTTGAAATCCTACCACCAGTGGATGAGTATTCCTCTTACTCTACCTCATCACCAGCATGAGTTGTCACTTGTTTTGTTCATCTTAGCTATTATGACAGATAGAAGATGAAATATCAAAGTAGTTTTAATTTGACTTTCTCTGATGGTTAGGGATGTTCAACATTTTTTTAGTGTGTTTCTCAGACTTTTTCCCACTCTTTTAAGAATTCTTCATTTAGATATGTACCTCATTTTTATTTAACTGGGTTATTTGTTTTCTTGATATCTAAGTTCCTGAGTTCTTAATACATTTTAGATATTTGCTCTCTATTGGATGTGTAGTTGGTAAAACATTTTTTCCCACTCTATAGGCCACTGCTTTATCCAAACTACTGTGTCCTTTGCCATGCAGAAACTTCTCAGTTTCATGAGGTCCCATTTGTTAATTGTTGATCTTAGTGCCTGTGCTAACAGTATTCTGTTCAGAAAGTCTTTTCTTGTGTCAATGAGTAAAGGCTAGCCCACACTTTCTCTTCTATCAGATTTGGAATATCTGGTTTTGAGGTCTTTGATTCATTGAGAGTTGAGTTTTGTGCTGGGATGGTAAGTAAGTATGGATTTATTTGGATTCTTCTTTATGAAGGTATTCAGTTTGACCAGCATCATTCATTTTTAGGAAGATAAGGCCTATGAAGTCAAGAGATGAGCCAACCTGAGGGCCTAGTAACATTGCCTAGCCAATGAGGGGTGACCACGCAATGTCATCTGGATCAGGACAAAGCCTGGGTGCTGGAAGGAGGGTATATAAGACTCTCCCAATTGCTGAATAAATGAGTCTCCTGTTTGCCTTTTACCTGACTCCTGATGTCTGTGCCATTGACTCTGTTCCTTCTCATCTCCTCCCCCAAGGGAATTGTTAGGATCCAGCAATACTCCCAGATCTATGTTTATTCCTACTCCATCACAACATTCTGCCTTTTTTTCCTTTTTTATAGTCTACTGAGTCCTGTGTGCACTGGTGACTGCCCTGGTCAATGCCCAGGACCCAATGCCCCAGATGCAATAAAATATTTCAATGGATGAAGGATTACAAATTATAGGGTGCTCCTCAGTCCTGCCAGTAAGAAGAGGCTCTGGTAATACAAAAATATATTGGACACTGCTCATTTTTCATACTCCCCAATGCTG
The DNA here is from genome assembly GCF_949786415.1 of Peromyscus eremicus. Lineage (NCBI taxonomy): Eukaryota > Metazoa > Chordata > Mammalia > Rodentia > Cricetidae > Peromyscus > Peromyscus eremicus. The sequence goes on along the minus strand of NC_081417.1, from coordinate 3,897,801 downwards.
ACCATCTATGTTGATAGACAAGCTGTTAAAGGCTTGGTGGACACAGGTGTAGACATCATCATATTAACAGAAATGGCGCTCTGCTTCCCCTATTGGAAATTTAGATCTAGCCCTCCCATTAGTGGAGTAGGTGGCCAACAAGTTTCAAAAATTATCACCCATCTGGTCCATTGGAAAAACCTTCATAGCAACAAGGGAGCCATTCACCCTATTGTTTGTACAGTAATGAGAAACCTCTGAGGCAAGGACATCCTGGAGGATATGGATGCTGTTCTAACTACTGATAATAGAGCTTTCTTTGATGACCTTCAGACCCATGAAAAGACAGGTTTGGCAAACCATGATCCTACGCGTGAGTCACACTCCCAATTCTAAGGGCCACTGTCCCTCAGAAATCTACCATGATTCAGCTTTCTAGCTTTCAAATTAAGCTATCTAGGTGAAACAGTGGCCTATAATTAAACCCACGCTGTCAATCCTAAAAGAACTAGTTTCAGAATAGATAAAGATGGGGCACATAGAACCAACCACAAGTAAACATAATACCCCTATATCTGTTATTCCCAAGAGATCAGGATGCTACATCTCCCACAGGATCTTTGTGCAGTTAATAATCAAATGGAAAAACTAGGGTCCACACAACCTGGCCTCCCCCACCCTAGTTCTAGTCTTCCATCTTATTATATTTTAGTTTTAGATATTAAGCATTGCATTTTTCAAATACCCCTGGTTCCACAGGATCAAGACCACTTTGCTTTTACAGAATGGGAACTTAATATGCATAAGCCAGCCAAGAGATATCGATGGGTTGTTTTACCTCAAGGAGTGAATAATAGCCCCACAATTTGCCAGTTATATGTTTCTTGGGCCTTGGTAAATATTCTCAAGGACGTCCTCTTAATCCATTACATGGATGATCTCCTTCAGTCACATCCAGATCCAATCTATTTGCAAAGGACTGCTGAAAGAGTGCTAAAAGATCTGGTGTCATTACATCTGATGATGGCATCAGATAAGGTTCAAATGATATCCTCCCCTCTTTGCCTTTTTAGGCTTTTCCATTGCTAAGCAAGTCTGCTCCCTTTCCTTTAAATTGGAAATGAAGGAATTGTACTCACTCTCAGAATTACAACAATTATGTGGCACAGTTAATTGGCTTAAACCCTTTCTGCCCATCCCTGACTAAAAGATGAGACACCTCTTTTCATTGTTGGAGAGCCCCACCTGTCCTTCCACTAAGGTTAGGCTTAACCAAGAAGCTAAAGATTTGCTACAAGATTTTGGCCATTCTAGCCACATCCGGTCTGCAATGCCAGTATCACAAAGTCCCTTATTGGCAATGGTCCTCTGGACACCTAGGGGATTTTTGGAAGTATTACGGCAATCTAGGCCTCTTCTGTGGATACACCAAGCCCATTCTGACCCTCACAAGGTCACCTCTAAGTTTTATCAGTGCTTCCAATTGGAAATTAAGGCATGAATGCTGGCATGGGGAACATATAGATAACAGCCAAATCTTGTCTTCCCCTTTTCTCTAAAGAATATCCAGTTTCTTTGGGTGGATTATATCTAGTTCCGGGAAATGGTTGCAGGATTCACAGAAATCATTTGCCAAAAACAAGATCTTAGCAGAATTTCCCACAATTCTAACAAAGATACAGCCCCTTGCAGTGCCCTCATCTGCTCCCATCCCTCACACCACTCTGGCCTTTTCAGATTCCAATAAAAACAGATATGGTGTTCTTATCCAGAGTCCTGGCTCCAAAGATGTTATATATCTTATCCCTAAACCTGGTTCCATTCAATTGGGTGAGCTATTGGCCCTCCTTAATGTTCTAGCAGAGTACCAGACTGAGCCCATTAATATTTTTTTTGACAGCCAGTATACTACACAAGTAGTTTGTGTGCTGGCATTTTTCAAGTCAAAGACTCTCTGACCATTTTGCCAGCACTATGCTACTCATACAAAATGTCTAAAATCAGTGGACTAAGCCCTGGTAACTATCACATATTAGATTCCACTCCAAATTGCCAGGAATATTGGCCCAAAGAAATGATTACAGATACCATCATATTAACAGCTAATATAGACCTAGAACAAGCCATGGTTGTTCACTAGCAACGTCACCTGTCTCCATAGAACCTGCATAGGCTTCTCCCCAAGCTGCCAATTTTCCAGTGCAAACTTTTGTCTCAGTCATGTGCCACCTGTGCCCCTCTTGCCCCTTTGGTTCCACTTTAATGTGTGGAGGTCAACCCCCATGGCACCCAATGCCATTTGGCAAATGGGCATTATGCAGTATGTTCATTTTGGTAATCTTAGATATGTTCATGTAATAGTAGCTATGTGTTCCTCCTTTGTGTGTGCCTGTGCATGTAATAGTAGCTATGTGTTCCTCCTTTGTGTGTGCCTGTGCCCTTTCTGGGGAAAAGACTGTTAATGCTTTTAAGGTCTTTAGGTAGGCCATGTTGGTCATGGGGGTGCCTTGGGCTATAAAGACTGACAACGGCCCTGCCTATGCCTCTCAACAGTTTAATAACTTCCTGAGATCCTGGAAGATCTCTCACACCACTGGCATCTCCTAAATCCTCAGTGACAAGCCTTCATTGAAAGAGCCAACGGAACTCTTAAAGAACTATTGGCCAAGACCATCTCACCAGAGGCAAAAAGGGAACCCAATTTGGCCCTAAGTGAAGTCCTTTTCCATATAAATTTTCTCAGCTTTGATGAGATGGGACTCAGTCCATCAAATAAACATTGGGTGTTCCTGCCCCAGGGCACGCCTCTACCCCTAGTGAGACAGAAAAATCCTATCTCCTACCAGTGGCAGCCACCAGCCTCCCTGCTGACCTGTGGGAGAGAGTATGCTTGTATTTTTCCTTAGAGTACAACTATGTCAATATGGTTCCCAACAAGAGATGTGTGTCCCACCACAGACCAGCCCGAATCTACCAATGAAGAATTAGCCATGGATGGGTAATGTACATACTCACCACCATTTTCTCTTTTATTCCCTCAAAAGCAGAGGATCTATAGGCTCTGGTTCCTTTGTCTCTCATTCTGTTGCCAGTGGCAATTAACTCTCCTGCTTTCCATGTGATATTTCCCACCAGCTCTTCCCTAGGCCTGTCCTTTATGGACCTGGTGTTGACCATCAAAATATTAGAGGGCACCTTGTCTGTGAAGGAAGCCCTTTACTTTACTCTCCCCCCTTTTTTTCTCTCTTGTCCAATGCCTAAGAAACAGAATTAGTAAGAAACTTGTCTGCAATTGACTGGTCTGCAAGAGACTGGTCTGCAATCCATGCTTCCAGGCAATTTGCCTCAACCCCTTAATTACTCCATTCCACTCCAGGAACAAATATCCCATCTCAATATGACCTGGGTCCTGACAATGTCATTGGAGACAGATTTTTTAACTAAGCTCTGGGACAACTTTAAAAGTCTATTTGATCCCTCCTGGATGCTCACATATGCTTTGATTGATGGGGTGATACTGTTCATCCTTATTCTCTTTATATGCCTCCTGCAGCACATCCGACAGAGTGGGCAGTGACTAAGGTGACTCTTCAGGATTTACTGGCTCTTAGACATCCTGCTCATAGTCCTCCACAGGAGGTTATGCATGCTTGGTTCTCTGAAATTCAAAAGGCTACTGCCTAATCCTCTCCACCTGCATGGATATTCTCAAAAGGCTGGTAGTCAATGATGGGTAAGAGCTTGTTAGGCAAGCTGACCTAAAAAGGCACAGTCCAGTTGCTGAGCCTTCCTAAGGCAGGGTCTACAAAGCCTGAGCAAAGAACTCTGGCTCCCACTGAGTTCCCATGTAATAAATAATAAGGGGTGGATATGTAGGAAGACAAGGCCTATGAGGCTGAGAGATGAGACAACCTGGAGTCTGCCTGAGGGCCTAGCAACAGGAACTTTCGGAGGTCCTGATCATGCTTAGCAAGTGAGGGGGTGACCACAAAATGTCACCAGATCAGGACACTGCCTGGGTGCTGGAAGAAGGGTATATAAAAGGCTCTCCCCATTGCTGAATAAATGAGTCTGCTGTTTGCCTTTTACCTGACTCCCGGTGTCTGTGCCATCAACTCTGTGTCTTCCTACCTCCTCCCCTGAGGGAGCCATTAGGACCCAGTAACATTCATTGAAGTGTATTCACTTTTTTTCACTGTGTTTCTGGATTCTTATTCAAAAAGCAGGTGTCTGTAGGTTTGTAAATTTTTCCTGGGTCTTTAATTTGATTCCATTGATCAACATGTCTGATTTTTTTTTTTAAAAAAAACCATGCTATTCTTAATACTATACCTTCACAGTACAACTTGAAATCAGAGATAGTGATATCTCCAGCTGTCCTTTTATTATTCAGAATTGTTTAATCTATCCTGGGCTTTTGTGTTTCTATATGAAGCTGGAAATTGTCTTTTCAAGATCTATGAAGAATTGTTACAGAATGTTTTTGGAAATTACATAGAATCAGTAGAATGCTTTTAGTAGGATGGCCATTTTTATTATGTTAATTCTACCAATCAATGATCAATGTAGATCTTTGCATCTTCTGACATCTTCTTCAAATTCTTCCTTCACTGTTGTAGTTTTTAATCACACAAGGCTTTCACTTGCTTGGTTAGAATTATGCCAAGCTATGTTGTATTATTTGAGGCTATTGTGAAAGACAATGTTTCCCTTATTCCTTTCTCAGTCAGTTTGTCATTTGTATATAGGAGGGCTACTGACCTTTGTAAGTTAATTTTGTATCTAGCTGCTTTGATGAAAGTATTTATCATATGTAAGAGTTTCTTGTTGGAATTTTTAGGGCCACTCATATATACTATTATATCATCTGTAAATAAACACACTTTGACTTGTTTCTTTCTAATTTGTATCCCTTTGATCATCTTCAGTTGTCTCATTGTTCTAGCTAAGATTTCAAGAATTATATTGAATTAATATGGAGAAAGTGGACAACATTGTCTTCTTCCTAATTTGGTGGATTGGTTTGATTTCTCCACATTTACTTTTATGTTTGCTATAGGCTTGATGCAAATTGTCTTTGCTATGTTTAGATGTGTCCCTTGTCTCTCTAGTCTCTCCAGGAATTTTATCATGAAGGGATGTTGCATTTCATCAAATGCCTTTTTTGTATCTAATAAGATTTTGATTTTTGTCCTTCTGATTGTTTATACAGCAGATTACATTATCAATTTATATATGTTGAACCATGCCTGTATCTCTGGGATGATGCCCACATAATCACAGCAGATGATCTTATTGATGTGTTCTTGGATTTGTTTTTTGAGTATTTTATTAAGTATTTTTGCATCAATGTTCAAAAGAGAAATTGGTCTGTAATTTTCTCTCTTTTGGAGGGGGGATTGGGTTTATAGACTCATAAAACAAATTGGGTAATATTCCTTCTGTTGTTTCTATTTTGTGGAATAATTTGAGAAGTATTGGCATTAATTCATTTTTGAAACTCTGGTAGAATTCTTCACTAAAATTGTCTGGCCCTGAGCTTTTTTTGGGGGGCTGGGGTTGGGAGAAAATGACTGCTTCTACTTCACTGAGGTTATAAATATGTTTAAATTGCTTATCTTATCTTGATTTAACTTAGGTAAGTGGTATATATCAAGAAAATTATTTAAGATTTTCCAATTTGGTACAATACAGGTCTTTTAAGTATGCCTTTATGATTCCCTAGATTTCTTCAGTGTCCCCCTTTTCATTTCTAATTTTATTATTTTGGCTATTCTGTCTCTGACATTTAGGTAATTAGGATAAGGGTTTGTCAATCATATTGATTTTCTCAACGAACCAACTCTTTATTTCATTGATTCTTCACATTGTTCCTGTTTTTTTTTATTTCAGCCCTGAGATGGATTACTTCTTGTTGTCTACTTGTGTTTTATTTCTTTTTGTTGTTGTTGTTCTAGGCTTTTTAGGTGTCCTGTTAAGTTGCTATTATGAGACCTCTCTCTCTTTTTTTATGTAGGCTATTAGTTCTTTTAACTTACCTCTTAGAACAGTCTTCATTGTGTCTCATAAGTTCAGGTATGTTGTGTATTCATTTTCATTCAATTCTAGAAAATCTTTAATTTCTTTTTAAGTTTTTTTCTTGATCTGTTTTTCATTCAATAGAGAGTTGCTCAGTTTCCATGAGTTTGTAAGCTTTCTGTTGTTTCTGTTCTTAATGATATCCATCTTTAATCCATGGTGGTCAGATAGGATGCAGAGTGTTATTTCAATTTTCTTATATCTGTTGAGACTAGCTCTGTGTCCAAATATGTGGTCAATTTTGGATAAACTTTCATGACATTCAGATAAGAGGGTATAGTCTTCTGCTTTTGGGTAAAATGTTGTATAAATACCTGTTAGGTCCATTTGTGTTATGACATCAGTTCACTCCAGCATTTCTCTCTCTCTCTTTTTTTTCCTTCGAGACAGGGTTTCTCTGTGTAGCTTTGGTACCTTTCCTGGATCTCGCTCTGTAAACCAGGCTGGCCTCGAACTCACAGAGATCCACCTGCCTCTTCCTCCTGAATGCTGGGATTAAAGGCATGTGCCACTGCCACCTGGCCCCACTCCAGCATTTGTTTAGTTTTTGTTTTTCGGTGACTTGTCTATTGGTGAGATTGGGGTACTGAAGTCTCTCACTATCAGTGTATATGATTTAAGTTGTACTAGTGCTTCATTTACAAACTTGGAAGCCCTTGTGTATAGTGGGTAGCTGTTCCAGCTTTGATTTGGAAGTTCCAACCCCCACTGAGGTTCGGTAACTGTCACGCCTACAAGGCAGGGCTGAGACAGGAGCCCTTAAGGCCTGAGATCCAGATGTGCTGGCTCTCTTGGTTCCTGGTTCCTGAACGCTGGAGGTAGACCAAACGGAGTTTTCCAGAGAACACCGCTGGACTGTGCTACACCTTTCCTGGACCCTGTAACCTATCCCTTTACTTGTAAGTAACTACATGGAGTTGCCTTAATACTACAACCAATACTTGTGTTTGCACCATACATTTTAGGAATTGTAATGGTCTCCTGGTGAATTTTCTGTTTGAAGTATATATAGTGTTCATCCCTATCTCTTCTGATTTGAAGTTTATTTTGTCAGATATTGAAATAGGTACACCAGCTTGTTTCTTGGAATATTTTTTTCCAACGCTTTACCTTGCGGTGATGTCTCTCCTTGATGGTAAGATGTAGACAAAGGATGGGTCTTGTTGTTGCATCCATTCTGTTAGTTTGTGTACTTTTATTGGGGAATTGAGGCCATTATTGTTAAGAGTTATCAATGAACAATGAACAATGAACAGTGATTATTGATTCCTGTTATTGTTGTTGCTGGTGGGGTGTGTGTGTATGTATGAGTGTGTTTCCCTTCTTTTGATATTGTTAAGAGTTATCAATGAATAATGACCAATGAACAGTGATTAATGATTCCTGTTATTGTTGTTGCTGGTGGGGTGTGTGTATATGTATGAGTGTGTTTTCCTTCTTTTGATTTTGCTGGGATGGGATTATTTAGTCCCTGTGTTTTTTTGTTTATGTAGTTAGTTAACCTCTTTAGGTTGGAGCTTATCTCCTAGCTCCTTCTATAGGACTGGCTTTGTATATATTGCTTACATTTGGTATTGTTATGAAATGTCATGTTTTCTTCATCTACAGTGACTGCTTTACTGGGTATAGTAATATGGACTGGCATTTGTGGTCTCTTAGAGTCTGTAAAAGAATCTGTGGGTAGAGCTCCGGGAGTCCAATTAGCAAGAAAGAGGAGGGTTTATATGAGCAAAAATTGTTGAGATCAAGGTTGGATAAAGCACAGGGACAAATAGCCAAATGAATGGAAACACATGAACTATGAACCAATGGCTGAGGGGCCCCCAAATGGATCAGGCCCTCTGAATAGGTGAGACAGTTGATTGGCTTGATCTGTTTGGGAGGCATCCAGGCAGTGGGACCGGGTCCTGTGCTCATTGCATAAGTTGGCTGTTTGAAACCTGGGGCTTATACAGGGTCGCTTGGCTCAGCCTGGGAGGAGGGGACTGGACCTACCTGGACTGAGTCCACCAGGTTGATCTCAGTCCACAGGGGAGGCTTTGCCCTGGAGGAGATTGGAATGGGGGGCGGGCTGGGGGGAAGGGGAGGAGGGCGGGAGGGGGGAGAACAAAGGAATCCGTGGTTGATATGTAGAACTGAATTGTATTGTAAAATAAAAAAAAAATAAATTTTTTAAAAAATCAAAACTTTCATTACAATAAGTTACTTCTTATATTCATAATACAGTAAGTGTAAAAAAAAAATCTGTCTAGGCCCTTCGGTTTTTGTTGTTGTTGTTGTTGTGTGTGTGTGTGTGTGTGGTTTTTTTTTTTTTTTTTTTTTTTTTTGTTCTCCATTAAGAAGTTGGGTGTAGTTCTAAGAGGTCTTCCTTCATATGTTACTTGGTCTTTTTTCCTTATAGCTTTTTTTAAAAATTTTTTTTTAGACAGGGTTTCTCTGTGTAGTTTTGGTGCCTGTCCTGGATCTCACTCTGTAGACCAGGCTGGCCTTCAACTCAAAGAGATCCACCTGGCTCTGCCTCCCAAGTGCTGGGATTAAAGGCATACATGACCACCACCTGGCTCCTTATAGCTTTTAATATACTTTATTTATTCTATACATTTAGTGTTTTGATTATTATATCCCAAAGAGACTTTCTTTTCTGCTTCAATCTTTTTGGTGTTCTGTATGGTTCTTGTACATTTATAGGCATCTCCTTTTTTAGGTTGGGGAGATTTCTTCTATGATTTTGTTGAAAGTATCTTCTAGGCCATTGACCTGGGTTTCTTATTCTTCTTCCATTCCCATTATTCTTGGATTTTGTGTTTTCATAGTGCTCCTGATTTCCTGGATGTATTAATCCAGGAGTTTTTTTTTTTTAATTTAACATTTTTCTTAACCAATATGTCCATTTCCTCTATCGTGTCTTCAATACCTGATATTCTCTTTTCTATCTCTTGTATTTTGTTGGTGAGTCCTGTCTGAGTTTCCTGTTTAAGTTCTTGAACTTTTTATTTCCAGATTTCCTTGTGTTTGGGTTTTTATACTGATTTTTATCTCCGCATTTAGGTCTTGAATAGTTTTATTTTATTTCCTCCCATTGTTGTTTGTGTTTTCACAGATTTTTTTAAGAATAAGGGATTTATTTGTTTCTTCTTTGTGGACCTACATCATATTTATAAAGACTGTTTTAAGGTCTTTTTTTTGTGATTCAGCTATATTGAAATATTCAGAGCCTGCTCTGGTAGGTTTGCTAAGCTCTAGTGGAGTCATATTGTCCTGGCTGTTATTGACTGTGTTTTTACACTGCTGTTCAGATATCTGTCACTGGGAAGATTGTAGTTCTAGGTGCTGATATTTGGTATTGTCCTTGTTGGGTGGGTGTTCTGTTCCTTGGTTTCTGTCTCCTCTTTGGTTCTTAAGAGTTTGGTGGCTCTCTGTTGCTTGGTAGAAAATTCTTCTGGGGACCTGATAGGTGTGGCCACTATTTCCCTAGTAGTCTCCACTTTGTTTTCTCTCATTGAGTCTGAACTTTGCCATTTGCAGTAGAGTGGCTGGCCATTTAGCTGCTGGGGTCTGCCTGTCTCTACACCCCACCTTTGTTTTTACAGGTGTACCACAACATCAGGCTTTTACATGATGCTAGGATTCAGATTTAGGTCCAAATGTTTGCGCCATTGTCCATTGATCCATCTCCCAAACCCCATATAAATTTTATAGTAATTGTTTTGTATTGCTTATCAGCAAAACAACTCAAGACTAATATTTTAATTGCCATTAAACTTTTTAAATTACCATGTAATTAAAAGTAGGTTGTACAAAATCTTTTCAAACTATCTACAGATGTCATTATATATCTCAGTAATCATAAATTATATATCACTTTATTTTATACTTGGTGTTACTGGGGATAATTCTAGGATCTTGTACATATTAAGTGAGCATTTTATCACTGAGCTCTGTCCCCAGTTTATAAAACATTTAAATAGATCCAAAGTAAATGAGGAACATAATATATTCATGGATTAGAAGTTTCAGTTTATAAACATATGCATCTAAGCTAGCTTCTATGACTCTTATCAAAATTTAAGAAACCTGTGTGTGAAAGTCTATACATTTGTAGATTTGGAGAATGTGTATTTGTATTTCAGGGGACAAACCAATTCTAAGACATGTGCAATAGTAGATGTGTTGAAGCACCCTTGTAATCCCAGAACTTGAGAGATAGGGCTGTACAATCTGGAGATCAAGGATGCCCTTGGCTACATGTCTTGTTTGAAGCCAGCCTGAGCTACATGTAATCCTGTGTCAAAAGAAAACAAACAATGAGGGTTGGCTAAATGGCTCAGTAAGTAGAGTCACTTACCATGAAGCCTGAAGACCTGAATTCTAATTTGATCCTTTGGTCCCACATGGTAGAACAGCTTTTGACTCCCATTGCCCACGCAAATACACACGATACATAGATAAATTCAGTTAATTAAAAAGAAACATGTTTCCTAAACCATTTTTCTGTTTCAAAAATAATATGTAGAAGAATGAGCTGTAGTTTAGCAGTTAAGTGCTCAGCAAGCATAAGGCCCTGGCTTCCATTCCCCAGCATTGGTAAATGTAGCCTTTATGAAAATACAGCAAAAATATATTTTATGTATTTGAATGTTATATATAATTTATATACAATGCTACTTATCAAAATAAACTATTCTTAACTGTTGGAGCTAGAGATGTTGGCACACATCTGTAACCCCAGCAAGTAGGAATACAATGGAGGAAAGCAGAGTATGAGCCCAATCTGAGATATGTAGCAAGCAAGTCTGAAAAAGATAGCACATTGCATATATTTCAGCTTCTCGAAATGTTCTAGTAGTGAAGAAGTCACTCTAACCTGGCTGTGGTATCATATGTCTCTAATTTTAGCACTCACGAGGCAGAAAAAGGTGGGTCTATATAAGTTCCAGGCAGACCAGCTTGGCATACATAGACAGTTTCAAGTTACACAGATTTACATAGTGAGATCTTGTTTCAAAGAGAGGAGGAAGGGGAAGAGGAAATCATCTAGGCATGTGGTTCAGTGACTTGTCTTATGTTTTCCAGAAGTAGACTTCTATCCTCTGCAATGGTAACAAAGGTCAACTTTAGTCTTTAATTAGTGACAATATTAGAAAGTTATTAAGTAGTGACCCTAATTTTATGTCATCAGATGGTGTGGGCACTGTCCTCTCTCCATTTTCACACAGGAAACTAGTGCTGGGGTTAACAGAGGAAAAGTCAAGCTGGATGCTGCTCTGCTTCGACACAGAGGGACACCCACTTGAGACTGCTCTGCTTGGACACACAGGAACACTCACTCACCTGAGGCTCACTTGCTTGGACACACAGGAACACTCACCTGAGGCTGACCAGCTTGGACACACAGGAACACACACCTGAGGCTCACCTGCTTGGACACACAGGAACGCTGACCTGAGGCTGACCAGCTTGGACACACAGGGACACTCACCTGAGGCTGACCAGCTTGGACACACAGGGACACTCAACTGAGGCTGACCAGCTTGGACACACAGGGACACTCACTCACCTGAGGCTGACCTGCTTGGACACACAGGGACACTCACTCACCTGAGGCTCACCTACTTGGTCACACAGGAACACACACCTGAGGCTGACCAGCTTGGACACACAGGGACACTCACCTGAGGCTGACAAGCTTGGACACACAGGGACACTCACTCACCTGAGGCTCACCAGCTTGGACACACAGGGACACTCACTCACCTGAGGCTCACCTACTTGGACACACAGGAACACTCACCTGAGGCAGACCAGCTTGGACACACAGGGACACTCACCTGAGGCTGACCAGCTTGGACACACAGGGACACACACCTGAGGCTGACAGCTGTTTGAGGAGAAAAGAGAGAACCTTCCTCCATTTGCCATTTGCAGAGAACATGTGTTTTAAGGAGCAAAAGGCAACACAATCAAGACTGTCTATAGAACTTTCCCATTCTATCTGTCCCCTTTGACCTTCTGGTACACTTGTCTTAACTCAGCTTTAGGAATCTGAGAGGTATGTGTTATAGAAATGCTTGATGTCATTGAGAGCTAGAAACAGGCATGGAGCCTGTTGAAGCCAAACATGAGCAGTTTGCAGCTCATCTTTGTGCTCTGTGTGTGCTTGCTTTTGTGTGATTGATTGATTATTTGTTTGTCTGCTTTCTAGTGCTGGAGATAGAACCCAGGGCCTCACAGGCACTCCCCCACTGTGCTATAACAAGTCAGAGATGTTTAGCACAAGACTTGTCATTCGGTAAATATGTGTGCAGAGGGAGTGAACACAGGCAGATGGAATATGATGAGGAAAAAGCTCACATAATCTACCACAGAGAGGGCTTCAAACACAGCCAAGGCTCAAAGCCTCAGTAGCATTTATTCTTTGAAGCATGATACTTATTTACACCTAAGAAGACAACCCAACTTACAGGGCTTTTCAAGTTAATAGATTTAGGATAATCCTGGCCAGGTGTCAGTTCTTGATACAGTGTAGATTCTGGGCAAAGTTACTTAACCTCATTATAATTGAAAACAGGTTGCTAGGAAACGACATCCATGATTTTCTCTGATCCTAGATCAAGATATTCTGCCAAAAATCATGTAAGCTAATTTGAGGAGGAGAGCACTAATGCTCTCTCATGAGAACTATGATCATCTTTCACTACACAGCTACATCTACATGAACAAAATCAGCCATTTCCCAACAGAAACTGAGCATTCACAGGCCTGGTCCACTCAGGGGTACTGGACTCCAGTGATGGGTGTTGAACCCAGAGTAGAGGCAAGTTCTCTACTACTGCATTAAATGCCCTGAAGTTTTAAATGTTTATTTTATTCATTTTTTATTTTTAATTTTATTATATTCCTTATTTTTTCTTTTTTAATGTTTATTTTATCTATTCTCTGAGAAACTCATAAATGTATACAATATATTTTGATCAGACCCAACCCAATTCCCTCCCTAACTCCAACATGTCCCATCCCAACTTCATGTCCTCTTCCTTTTTATAAATAATTCACTGAGGCCAATAAAGGCTACCCCTAGGCACATGGGTATGGGGCCATTCACTGGGCATGGGCAACATGGTAGTGTCCTTGTCCCACATAGAAAAATTACTCTTCTTCCCCCAGCAACCATCAACTACCAATTGTTTCTCAGATGGTGTGGGGCCTTGTGAGTTTCTGTCTAATCCATTTTGCCTGGCTTGATCCTATGTAGGTTAAATCTTATTTTGAGGCAGGTATTTCAGTTTCCCATGTGGCTCTTGAATTCTCAATTCTTCTGCCTCAGGCTCCAAGGCTAGACATACACCACCACCCCCAACTTCTTAGAAAATTTTTTAGCAGCATGAGAGAAAATACAAGTCCCTCCCATGGAAGAGCTCTCTCTCCTTTTTGTTGCTGTTGTTCTCTTCATGTATGTTTTGTTTCTTGAAGATCTCATTCTGTAGCTCAAACGGGCTTTGGATTCATGATGTTCCTCTAACCTCGAGCTCCGGAGTGCTGGGATTCTAGATAAGAACCAACAAGACCCACTTCTCTTTTGTTTGATTGATTTATTGATTGACTTGGTTTTTCAGACAAGATCTTCTGTAGCCCAGGCCAGCCTGGAACTCGTTGTATAGCCAAGCATGGCCTCAGACTCTTGATCCTGCTGTCTTCACTTCCAAAGTGCAAAGACTACACGTGTGCATTACCATGTCCAGTTTACTCCTTGTTTTCAGGCAGCTCCAGAGGTGTGATGTGGTGTTAGATTAGGGACCATTAAGTTCATTCAGCACAGGTACTCTATTCTCCAAGACAGGAGGAAGGAGTGAGTTAATGAAGGCAGAAATATAGCACCTAAAACAAACATGAGATGAAAAGGGCATGAGTGAGTACTCAGCTCTCAGTAGTCAGGACAAACCAAAGCTCCAGGGCAGCTTGTCTGTCTCAAAAATACCTCAAAACACAGAGTAAATAAATAAATGTGAAACATTTCATGTTAGGGGTTCAAGGTAGACATTGAAACAGATTGTCCTTTGGGATTAGATATTTATTAGTAGAGTTATTAGCACTGGAGAAAGAGAGAGAGAGAGAGAGAGAGAGAGAGAGAGAGAGAGAGAGAGAGAGAGAGAGAGAGAGAGAGAAAGCACAGATAGCAGCACAGCAGGGCCTCCAAGGAGAGTTCAGACCTGTGTGGCAGAGTGAGGATCCCTTCTTTCAGATTTCAGAGAAAAGAGCTTCAGGACACGGTTTCTGAGTAGTTCACAGAACAAGCTTGTAGTTAGTGTTGCTTGGGTTTTCTCTAATTCCTGTGTGACAATGAGAGGCAAGGACATTTGGAATTTCAAGGTAGGAATTTATAACTGAAGTATGTGTAGTAAGTGGGGAGGGGGAGGAGCTTAAATTAGTGTGTACACATCATATGAACAGTAGCCCCCGATAGCCTGGACTCTGTTAGGTTGAGTCCTGTGTACAAAATCAGCTATGAGGAAGGAGAAGACACAGCAGGTATGACTGTGACCTAAGCAGAGAGGGAAAGGGGGAGGAAAAATAGGTGGAGAGAGCAGAAACAGAAGCAGGGATGGGGCCGAAGAAAGGGAAGAGGAGAAAAGATGAAAGGAAGGAAGGGTGGCATAGAAAAACATGCAGAAAAAAGAGAAAATGAAAGGTCTATGTAAAGAAAGGGGAGAGAGAAGGGAGAGGAAAGGAGTGAAGGGAATAAGAGAGGGAGAGACAGAAACAGACTGCCTGAACTCGTGGGCTGGGCTGTGCACATTTTCGCATGATCAACTCAAGTATCCCTACAATGCTAGATTTCCTATGCATTTATTGGTCAATAATACTAATGATAATACCCTCTGAGAGAAATACTCTTCAGACAAGTGTTAAAGGGCAGGAGCTACATTGGACATAGCAATCCTTGGGAAGAATTCACTCACAAAGGTTTATTCATTAACACGTTCTCCCTAAATCTTGTTTGAACAAAACACGAGAAAGATGCAGTGCAATTGCACAGAAGCCAAACAGATGGGAAGAGCAAGTGTTTCCCATAAAGCCCTAAGGGTGTGATAACTCCCTCTCCTCTGATTCTGTTTTTCTCATTAAAATCCAATCTACAGCACACTCAGAGTTCTCTCCAGATAACACAATATGAAGAAAGCAATAATCTGAGTCAGCCTGTAGTGTAAAGGCAGGTGAAGGCTCTCTGGTTTCCAAACTCTGTAGTCACAGAGTCTTTAGGACCCAAGGAGTCACTGATCAAGTCACTGATTGCTTGACCCTAAAACTCTGCCCTGTAGGCACCAGTGGGACACATTGACAGATGCCAGAAATCTGGTGTCAACATGCACACAATTCTTCACCATTGTACTGGAGGAAGGATAATATGAATATTCAATAAATAGACCTAAGAGAAAATTATTTCTTCTCTGGGTAGTTAAAGAATGGGTAGCTGGCAGCCCCAGCCCTTTCTAGTGCAATTGCTCAGCTCCGTCTGGCTTTCTAACTGAGATGTGTTTGGCTGTAACTCATTGGTTCTGTCTTGCAAAACTAGTCATGCTTTTCACGTATTTCCTAACACTTTAGCTATTGTCAGGAGTGCACCATCTTCCGATGAAAGTTTGACAGTGAACACAAACAAACCTAAATGGTTCAAGGTCCACATAGTATCTTCATGTAAAATAAAGCTTCATTTTTAAAATATGTATATTTAAAAAAATCTGTGTCCATGTAACAAGTACACTTGGTTTTCTTAGCCTGAAATATCCTTTTGAAAATTAATTCTAGGCTTAATTCTGTAGTTTTGTTGCAATGTTGCCATGCTTGTCCCTGACAGGATGTATGACTAAAGCCAAGGGAAGTTTTCATTGGTGTTCTGTAGAAGGGGAAGGATAAGAGGTCACTGTGGTAGTTTGAATGTAATTGGCCCCCATAATCTCATAGGGAGTGGCACTATTAGGAGGTGTGGCCTTGTTGGAGTAGGTGGGTCACTGTGGGAATGAGCTTTGAAGTCTCATATATGCTCAAGATACCACTCAGCATCTCAGTCCACTTCCTGTTGCTTTCTGATCAAGATGTAGTCAGCACCATGTTTGCCTGTACACTGCCATGTTCCCCACCATGATGATAATGGACTGAACCTCTGAGCTGTAAGCTGCCACCTCAGTTAAATGTTTTCTTTATAAGAGTTGCAGTGTTCATGGTGACGCACAGCTATAGAGCCCTAACTAAGACAGTCACAAAGCCTGCCTGTGGCATTTTGCTACAGAGACAGGATTCCAGCTTAATGGTGTTGGCACAGTGGATGATTTGCCAAAGGTGCCCATGAGGAGTCATTTTGCCCCATAGTAGGGAACAGTAAGCACAGTGACATTTGACAGGTCCTCATTTGAATACGAAGTAACTCCCTAAAAGCTTCAGATTTTGAAGCCTTCATCCCCAGATGAATAGCTATTTGGAGAGGTTCTAGAAAGTTTCAGATGGGAGCCTACCCTGAGGTAGGTCACTGGGGACATGGCCTTGGTGGCTTTATTTTATTACACTTTTCTCTGTCTCACTGTTTCCATCCTGCCACCTTGAGGTCAACAACCTACTCCAATACTTGCTTACACAGCCATGATGCTAAGCTTACCATGGCCACAATCACCAGAGCCAAATCCACAGAGTGAAATGTCTGAAACTATGAGCCAAAATAAGTAATTACTCTTTTTAAGGTATTTTGTCAGATATTCTGTCACAGTGATTAGACAGTCTGAATGACATATAAGGAGGTTGATCTATTCATCTTTTTTCTTAAATATTAGTTTATTTTTATTTTATATGTATGAGTGGTTCACCTGCACATGTGTATACCCGTGACCTGCAGAGGCCAGAAGAGGGCATAAAATCCCTTAGAACTAAAACATGTGATATAGGTGCTGGGAACCAAGTCTAGGTCCTCTGTAAGAGCAGCAAGTGTTCTTGATTGATGTGTCATCTCTCAGTCCCCAACCTTTCCTTGAAGGTTGTGAAGATTTATTTATTTTTATTTTGTATGTGTGAGTGCTTTGCCTGATTGAGTGTAAGGGCACCACATGCATGCTGTGCCCACAGGAGTCAGAAGAGAGCACTGCATCTGCTAGAAGTGGAATTACAGATAGTTATGAGCTTCCATGTGGGTGTTGAAAATCAAACTAGGGTCCTCTGCAAAAGCATCGAGTACTCTTTACTACTAAGCCATCTCCAGCCCCTCTTTTTTTCTTATTGTTTGTTTGTTGAAAAGGGTTCTTGTTTTACAGCCCTAGCTGTCCTGTAACTCCCTTTGTAGACCAGGTTGGCCTCAAACTCACAGATATGCACCTGCCTCAGTATCCCCAGTGCTTGAATTAAAGATGTGGGCCAACACATCTGTCAACTCCTCCTTTTCTTAAAAATTTAGTTAAAATGTGCTCATTCACTTATTTCTCTTATCTGAAGAATTTTCTTTTGTAAATGACACTATAAAGTACTTGAAACACATTATACATGTTATAGATGAGAAAAGCATGCTGATAAGATTTAAAACTCCAAGGAACTCTTACTGTAAGGGGTATAAACACATGTTTTGACATTAAATAAGGTTTATAAGCTGTTTCAATGCTTTTATTTGAAATATTTCTCAGAAATGTAAGTAAGTATTTTTATAAGTTGTTTGCAACAATGTAATTAGCTGTGTCAAAATTCTTGACTCAGTGGGGCTTAAATCAGATCAAGGAGGATGAAAAAGATTTTTCTTTTTCATGTGCCTTAACTTTCCCATTGTTCTTCCCTGCATCAATATATCTTTTGTTCTCATGGATTACATCTGTTCACTCCTCTACTGGCACCATGATAGATTTTGAAGACAGGAGGGAGGTGAGTCCATAGCTAACATGTGGCATCAAATTTTTTATTTGTTTCTAAACACATCAAGTACTCTAGGTATAAGATTTTAAAGAGCCAAGTATGATGGCATATGCCTTTTAATTCCAGCCCTGGGGAAGAAGAGGCAAGCAGTGATGGGCCAGTATGATTTCATTTTAGGGTTAAAAGGCCAGTTTGTTATAAGGTTAGAATAAGTTGTTTTTATTTGGTACAAAATTCCTTTGACTTGCACATACTCTACCCTGATACTGTTCTGCCAGGGAGTCTTGAGATGTTTTGTTTCTCAAATGGAGCTTGACTCACTCATACGCTATTGTTGAGGAATGTTATTTTAAAATGTGTTACATTTGTTTATGTTATAGAACATTTGTTTAATGATGCAAAGATGTATTTCATTCCTTATGTTGCCTTTGTTTAACTCTATGAAGCTGTGTTACTTCGTCTGTCTAAAACATCTGATTGGTCTAAAAAAGAGCTGAACAGCCAATAGCAAGGTAGAAGAAAGGATAGGCAGGGCTGGCGGGCAGAGAGAATAAAAAGAAGGAGAAATCTGGGGGGCAAAGATCAAGGAGCAAGAGAAGGAGATGAGGACATTGGGACCAGCCACTCAGCTACATAGCAAGCCACAGAGTAAGAAGTAAAGAAAGGTGTGTAGAATAGAGAAAGATGAAAGCCTAGAGGCAAAGGGTAGGTGGGATAATTTTAGTTAAGAAAATCTGGCTAGAAATAAGCCAAGCTAAGGCTGAGCATTCATAAGATAGAATAAGTCTCCATGAATTTATTTGGGAGCTGGGTGGCATGACCCCCAAAGAGTAAAGAGTGAAAACAACAGTTACACTCTATCCTGATAAGATAAGGTATTCTGCTCTAGGATGTAGGCCCTGAGGCACAAATCCAGCCCAGGAACTCCCACCCATCACTGACCTAGTTGCCAGCCAGCAGAGGGATTCTATGAGCTAGGGTCATCAAGATCATGATGGGGAAACCAACAGAGACAATCAAGCCAAACTAGTGAGAACTCATGAACTTTAGACCAACAGCTGTGGAGCCTCCATGGGACTGGACTAGGCCTTCTACAGTTGTGAAGTTTGATCTCCTAAGAGGACACCTAGCATTAGCTTCAGGATCCATCCCTGGTGCATGAGCTGGCTTTTTGGAGCCCACTCCCTGTGGTGGGACACCTTGCACAGCCTTAATGCGGGGGGTGGGGGGATGAGGGGGCTTGAACCTACCTCTACTGAATGTACCAGGTTCTACTGACTCCCCATGGGATGCCATACCTTGTCTGAAGAGGGAATGGGGGTGTGGGTTGGGGGAAGGGAAGGCTGGAGGTGTAGGGGAGGGAAGAGAGGAAAATCTGTGGTTGGTAGGTAAAATGAATAAAAAATTTCCTTAATAAAAACAAAAGATAAGGTATTCTGTAAAGGAATCTGGAGATGTTCTGTGAAGATGATCTGTCAAATAATCTAATCTGCTATCTGCTTCTGTAAAATTCACTTGCAAAATCCTTATGTTACCAAATAAGCGTACAATTTATTTTGAACAATTTATACATTTTCTATATAAAAGGAGGCATAAAAGGTTAACCTATACTGTACTCTCAAATCCTGATTTGGAGAGTCAGTCCTATGCATAGTAAATAAAGCTTGCTTAACTGTATTTAATTTGGGTGGTGGTTTTCATTCAGTGGGATCAACAGCAGATCTCTGTAAGTTCAAGGCCAGTCTGGTTTGCATAGAGAAAGTCAGACCAGCCAGTATGACATAGTGAGATCCTGTCTGAGAAAAAAAAATATTTTAAAGAACTTCAAAGTTGTAGCCTAGTAAAGTGAATTCTTAATCATCTAAGAAGCAGACTATTGTATAAGGAACAAACCATGAAATGAAGGTTTGAGTATTTCAAAGAGCCATTTGGTTTGTAAAGCAATATTAGTGGCAAAGCTGAATTATTTTAGATGAGTGTGTGTCTGCAGACTGAACTAATTATTTTAATTGTATTCTTTTTGGGAGACAAGCTCCCACTTTTTCCCCGGGGTACTCTTTAGGAGAAAGGGATAAGAGATTTAGATAGAAATATAGAAAGGAGAGAGACAGATAGAAACACAGGATAGCCTCAGGAGGGCCTGGATCCTTATCCACCAGTGCTTTCTGTCCCTTTTTATATTAATGCAAAGGGATGGAGCAAAGACCTCCCCCTAGTACAGCCAAGTGCAAACTCTTCCAATTACCTAGTAATCACACACATGGTCAAGCAATCCTCTAGTGCAGCCCTACTGGGTGAAGCAAGCTCAGATCTCACTAGGAAACCTTTGTAGGCCAAATTCTCCCTTCTTGATATAAAAAAGGGTCCCCCAGATCCCTCAGATAGACTGTGCTTGTCTTAGTTGGTCCTTCTTGATTGACCTTCCTTACCCTTCATGGAGATACACTTTTCCTCAAGCATACTCTGTCTTAGGTTGGAAACTATCAAGAAGAAAATTGCCCATCTTTGACTACCAGCCTCTGACAAGAGGGGGTACAGAGCCTAACTCAGCTCTGACTCACGTCCCTACTGATCTTGTAAATAGTTAGAACATTCACAGCGAATCCTAGGCTGCCACAACTCCCAGTAAAGGAGTAGAAGATGATAAATATCGGATATTCTTTTCGGAATGGGTTTCAAGTGACTACAGCAGTCTTGGCTGCAACAAGCCCTTTTTCTAAATCAAAACTCTTGATGCAAAAGCATCAAATAAACTATATAAAACTTGAAAATTCCATTAGCATTTACGAAACCATGGTTCATAAATAAATTAACATAATTCTGATATAAACATTACTATACCTATTTGGAACTAACATGAATATTACTGTAGCTTTTTTATACTTTTTTTCAAACTTACATTCTATAGAATTATTTTACAAACTTTAACACACATCTAGAAAAGATTTTGTAACAGAACTATTTACATATTCTTACAACACAGAGAATAATTTTTCTTTGGACTTCATTTGGAAAGTAGGAATAAGAATAAACTGTTTTCAAAGAACAGTGCTGCTGCTAAACAGTATTTTATGCTTTCTAGATTTTTTTATAAAAACTCTATTGAGAGCTATCTCAGTTTGCAGCAAGCCAAGAAAGAAAGAAAGAAAGAAAGAAAGAAAGAAAGAAAGAAAGAAAGAAAGAAAGAAAGAAAGAAAGAAAGAAAGAAAGAAAAAAGAAAGAAAGAAAAGAAGGGAGAAAGAAATAAGAATGAGGAGGAAAACCTCCTAAGGAACATTCTGTTTCTGAACTGTTCAGCTGTCAATTCTACAACAGTCATTTCCCATTATTGTCTAAGTTGGAGTGGGGTTCCAAACCTGCAGCATTCGGGAGGCTTCCCTGCTAGGCTATTGCCCTGAAAACTTAATGTGTGTCTGAGTGGCTTCATTGCCCTTACAGGTAGTTCTTTGTACCATACAATAGTGTCTTTGCTAGGGCAGTAACCCTTGGAGCAATGCTGTTCTAAAGTCACCTTTCCCACCAGGCTCTCTCAGTCATTCCAGAACCAACTGAAATGTGCCCTGAGGTAGATGGCTTCTTACCCAAACTTATTGTAGCTCCCCTGACTGCCACAAACATTGCTGAAACTTTATCCAAAACTCCTCAGCAGTCTGGGGGCTCCATTATTCTCCTACATTCCCCAGACTGCAGGATGGTACCTCAACAACAATGGAACATTGGTTCCATTGCTCTTTATTCCAGTTCTTCTTGAGGAGCATCATTGGAACTGACATTTCTCTGTTCCACACATCTCACCAAACATTCAGGTAGCCATCTGGCTTCATTTTCATCTTGTGAGAAAACACAAACATGTCCTCAACCCCATATCAAAACAGGGTTGGGACCTTTCCATAATCCTGAGCAAGGATCTTTCCATTTCACCTGAGTAAATGTCACTCAGGTGCCATCATGCCAAAATCTATCCACAGAAGATTGCTCACAGACATCCACATTCAAAAAATTCAGAATGAAAAGAGCATGATTCAATGCATTAGGTGGTAATTGAGGGTAAATTTCCCCCTTCTTTATTTTTTGAAGTTGTATTTTGAGACTACCATAAGCTCTTTCCACTATGCCTTGTTCTTGAGAATTATAAGGAATGCCTGTTTTATGTTCAATTTGCCATTGGGTACAAAATTGCTGAAATGCTTTACTAGTGTATCCAGACCATTATTGGTTTCAACAGTTTTTGGTATTCCCATATAGGAAAAACATTTCAAGCAATGCATAACCACATATTTTGTAGCTTTTCTAGATTGTTCACTAGCCATTAAAAATCCTGAATAAGTATCAATGGTTACATATACATATTTTAATTTTCCAAATTCTGAAATATTAATGACATCCATTTGCCATAAATGATTAGGAAGAAGACCTTGACTCCTAAGTAAGAGACAGGAAACTATTTTGGACATAGCCCACATTGTTTAACTATTTGTTGAGCAGTTTTCTTAGTAAGATTGAATCGTTTCCTTAGACTTTTGCTATTTTGATGATGAAAGACATGTGATTGTTGAGCCAATTCTGCTTGAGATAAGGCAATTATCCATGTTAATTTGTCACCTGTTGCATTACCCTTGGCTACAAGAACAGGAAGACTGGAATGAGCTCTAATATGACCCACAAAGCATGTTAGCTTTTTTTTGGTGAATAGTGTCTTGAATTTGCTGAAATAATATTTTGACTTGACTGTTGCTAACCTCACGGCATGGAACAGTTTCTATGACTTGAAGAGCTCTATAAATATATTGACTATCTGTATATAAATTAAATGTACTGCTTACAAGAAAGTGAAAGACTATATTCACTGCCTGAAATTCCACTATTTGTGCAGAAGCTGGGGTTGTTAGTACTACATAGATATTTCCACTGATAACATAAGCAGTTTCCCCATTAAAACAACTATCACCATCAGTAAAAACTAATATAGCATCTTTTACAGGATTTTTCACCACAACCTTAGGAAATACAAATAAATGCATTTAAGTGAATTGCAACAATTGATCAGCTGGGAACTGATTATCAATTTGACCCCAAAACTGAGAAAAAGCAATTGCCCAAGAATCATTATTTTGAAAAAAGCCAATCTATTTGCTGTTTCATAAAATGAATACTAATCATACTTGGTTCTTTGCCAAAATAATGTCTAGATTCAATCCTGCTTTTCTGTACCAAACAAGCTACAGCTTTATAATATGGATTTAATGTCTTAACTGGTGAAACAGGAAGATATAACCATAAAAGAGGATTGTTTTGCCATAGAACTGCTGTAGGAGTATGTCTAATGGGTAGGATATATGCATGCCAAGGTAAGTTATAATTAATATAGCACACTTGCTGATATTGGATAGCATTCTACACTTGTAAAAGAACCTGTCTGCCTTCTTCAGTTAACTTTCTTGGTGAATTTGGGTCACTATCTCCTTTTAAAATATCGCTTAAAGGTTTCAAATCACTGGTAGGTAGTTTCAAATAAGGCTGTAATCACTGAATGTCTCCTAATAATTTTTGAAAATCATTTAAAGTTTTTAACCCATCTTTTCTTATTTCTAATTTTTGAGGTTTCCATTCTTTAGGGTATAATATATGTCCTAGATATTGAAAAGGTGATTGTTGTTGCACTTTTTCTGGAGCAATAACTAACCCTGCACAAGTAAGACAGTGTTGAAGCTGTCCAAAGGTGTTAAGCAGTTTCTTCATTTTTATGTGCAAGCAAAATATTGTTCATATGATGAATGATATAAACCTGCTGAAATTGCTTTCTAACATTTTGGATAGCTTGAGCTACAAATTTCTGACACAGTGTTGGGCTATTAACCATTCCTTGGGATAATACCTTCCAATGGAATATTTTCATGGGTTCTTTAAAGTTAACTGGGGGAATGCTAAATGCAAATCTTTGACAGTCTTGAGGGGCTAAAGGAATGGTATAAAAACAATCTTTCAAATTCAAAATAATTTTGTAAGTATTTTCTGGTATGGCAGTAGAGATAGGCACTCCAGGCTGTAAAGCTCTCATTGGTTGTATGGTTTCATTAATCTTCCTCAAATCCTGTAATAATCTCCATTTCCCTGATTTCTTTTTTATTGGGAAAATTCCAAGGAGAATTAGAAGGTTCAATATGATTACCATCCAACTGTTCCTGTACTAAATGATAAATAGCTTGTATTTTTTTCTTCTGTTGGGGCCATTGATCTGTCTATACAGGCTGATCATATTGCCAAGTTATAGGTTGTGCATGGAGTGCAGGCTGCTCAATGACCCTTCCTAAAAATTTTCTAACCCATTCGTATTAGCTTTTTCTTTAGAGGGTAAAGATGATATTTCTATAAATTCCTGGACAGGAACTTCTTGCTTAGAGATGATTGGACTAGGGCTATATAAATATATTCCCATATAGCACGTAGCATTCTAGCCCCACAAATTTACAGGCAACTGAGGGATAATGCATGGCCAAAAAGTTCCTTCATGACCTTCCTCATCTTTCCAGCAGAGCTCATTGCTGCTCTGCTGAGGACACTGAGTTTGACCAATTCCTTTCAGTTGTGTAATAGCTTCCATTTTTGGCCACATAGAAGGCCACTGACTAGCAGATATAACTGATAAATCTGTGCCTGTATCTAAAAGACCTGAGAAACTTTTTGCATTTATAACTAAAGTGAGTTCTGGACATTGTGGACCTATAGCTTGTAGCCAATAAGTATCTGACAAACCAAACCCTGCTTCTCCTCTTTTATCTTTTTTGACTGGATTTTTTGTTTGTATCTGAGGAAGAAAATTAACTGTGTAAGTCTCTAGCCTGTCTTTATTACAGAAATTCCCTTGGGTGAATGAGTCATCACCTTACTTTCTCCCACATAATCAGTGTCAATTACCCCAGGAGCAATAAAGATCCCCTGCATGGTGGCACTACTTCTTCCCAATAATAACCCTACAGTGCCTTCTGGAAAAGGTCCATAAACACCATAGGGATGGTCTTCATCCCCATTTTCAGGGGTCAAAACCACATAGATGGAAGAGCTGAGATCTAATCTAGCACTACCTGGGCTTGCTCTATAAAGGTCATGAATATATTTCTTTGCTGGAAGATTAACTGCAGAGTTACCCCAAAGATCTATTTTGTCAGGGACTGGGGCATGGCTCCTCTATTCATTTCCCTGAAACTGATTCTCCTGTGTGTCCATCCTTGATAGACACCCATTAGTCCAATAGTTCTCGCTCTTGCATCTCAGGCATAACCCAGGTTCTTTATATGCCCTTAAGCTATTCCTCTTTCCAGGATACCTCTTAATATGATGTCCCATCTAACCACACCAAAAGCAACCTCCCAGGGGTTTAGCAGCTCTCCCTTATCCTGAGCTAGGATGTCTTTGTTAGTACAGAACATCCTCCTTGTAATGCTACAGCCACAACTATCCCTTGATTATATGATGTCCCTATATCTGAACAAAGCCAGATATAGTCAGAGATGTTTCCTTTCTTTCTAAAAGGGCATATTACAGCCTGGCATACTGCATTGGCATTCTCATAAGTGAGCTATTTAACAAGCAGAAGCCCAGCTTCTGAATCTCTAATTAACCAGCCTACTGTTTGCATTAGTTTGGAAACAAAATCTTGAAACTGTTCACCAGGCCCTTGCCTTATCTTAGATAGATCCTCTGTCTGTCTTCCAGACAGCAGAAGTCTATTCCAGGCTTTTTTTTAGCAGCTGCATTGACCTGAGCATATACACCTACATCAAAATTTAACTGTTGGACTGGCTCCTGAAAAGGGCCTTCTACAAAAAGCATATCAAAGGTATAGGGAATCTGCTGGACCTGATTTATCTCAGGTGTGGCCTGGCATTGCTCTATGAACTTGCTTTTCCACAGCAGCTAGTCTACATTTGATAGACAGGCTCTGGCCATTTCCTTCCAGTCATTTGGAGGCAGAGACTCCAACGAGTCTGGCTTTCTAGTAATATTGTTGTAAAAGCAGTCATTGGGGCCATACTGATTACATGCTGTTTTTAGCTCCTTGAGCTGTTTAAATGGGATTGGAACATGGATTTGCATGATATTTCCCTGAGTGTCTAGCTGTTCTATCACAGGGAACATCTGAAACCTTTCTAATTCTTTCCCTCAACTAGCTGCTTCCCATATGCTGGCCTGAAGAGGAGATAAAGCACTAACAGTGAGGGTTTGTAATGCTCCAGGGGGGGGGGTTTGTGTTAGGATAGTTGTTGCAGGTGATCTTTCCATACTAATAGATGCCTTCCCAAGGGAGTCTGATCTTGCCCTCACTGAAGAAAGATGAGTGCTTTTCTGAGAGGGAGAGACATGAAGAGCTTCCAGTTTTGCATAAATGAAATTACTAAACTTTTTAACCTTTTCAGTTCCTCTCTTGTCTCATCACAAGACTTCTGTACCCTTAAATCAATTTCACAGTCAAACAGAAACCAATTTTGATTGTACTGTGTTGTAATGGCATCTCCTGGCAGTGTGGAGGGTTTTGTTTCTTCTGCATCCACCTCAGGGAAAATTCCCCCCTGCATTTCCAAGCTTGATTCTAAGCTGTCTCAAACTAAAGTCCACAAGCCAAAAGCTTCTACAGGAATCTTTTCTGGCCCATTTTCTTCAAAATATTTTTTTCATTTCTGCCACTATTCTCTTCCAGTATTCTGCATTCAAAGTCCCATAATCAAAAACCAAAAACACAGTTTCTCCATAAACTCCAAAAATCTCCATGCTTGTTTTAATTCCACTTTAATCCCTCTATTGTTAATCTTTCTACAAGTGAATCTTCGAAGATTTGCTTACTATTTTCATGCTCCATTATAACACTAAAAAAATTCTAATCTTGTTCTAAATTTTTTCTTACACTATTTTCCTATAGCTAGAAATCAAGAAAGAGAGAGAAAGAAAGAAAGAAAACTAGACAGAAACAAATATACACTGCAGCCTGACTTTCCAACTTTGGCATTCTACCACCTAACTAGACTCCCGAGAATAAAACACCATTGCCCTTATTCTTCCATTCCTCATTGGCATGCCTCACACCTGCGATGCCCCCTTTCTCCTTTGCCATGTCTCTGGATCCCTTGTTCCTTGGCACCTTTTGTGGGAAACCAGCTCCCACTTTTCCTCCAAGGTACTCTTGAGGAGAAAGGGATAAGAGATTTAGATAAAAATATAGAGGTGTGAGAGACAAAGAGAAATGCAGGATAGCCTTAGGAGGGCCCAGATCTTTATCCACTGGCCCTTTCTGTCTCCTCTAAAGGGCTTTTTTATAGGAATTCCAAGGG
The DNA here is from genome assembly GCF_949786415.1 of Peromyscus eremicus. Lineage (NCBI taxonomy): Eukaryota > Metazoa > Chordata > Mammalia > Rodentia > Cricetidae > Peromyscus > Peromyscus eremicus. The sequence goes on along the minus strand of NC_081417.1, from coordinate 3,870,541 downwards.
GTAGAGCAAAGACCTCCCCCTAGCACAGCCAATTACAAACCTTTCCAATACCCTAGTTACCATGCACATCGTCAAGCAATCTTCTAATGTAGCCCTGCTTGGTGAAACAAGCTCAGATCTTACTAGGAAACCTTTGTGGGCCTCCACAACTCTTGAAAAAATTATTTGAATTCAATTATACATGCTGCTTATAATCAAAAGGACTTGACACTTGGCATAGAGTATTTTGACTGTGGTTTGACCTGTAGAAACAATGTGAGCTTAAAGCAACCAAATTAAAAATTTAAATAAATATCATTAGAATTCACAAAGCCAAACTATATAAAGCTTCAAGCTCATAGAACATTAATAATAAAAATAATAGTCTTTATAAGGAAACACATTTTTCCTCTTATATAGCTTTATATTTATACAAAAGAATGGTATAAATCACCAGAGATAAATCAAAATCACCAAATATAGTCTCTCTGTCTATATGGTAAGTATATATGGATTGTCCTAGTTAGGGCTACTATTGCTTTGTTGAAATATCATGACCAAAGAAACTTGAGAAGGAAAAGATTTATTTGGATTCCCTTTCCATATAACTGTCCACCAATGAAAAAAATCAGGACAGAAATTCAAACAGGGCAGGAACCTAGAGGTGGAAGCTGATGCAGAGGCCATGGAGGAATGCTACTTACTGGCTTGCTCCCCATGGCTTTCTCAGCCTGCTTTCTTATAGAACCCAGGACTACTAGCCCAGGGATGACACCACCTACAATGGGCAGAGCCCCCCACCCACATCTATCACTAATTACAAGGTGCCCTACAGGCTTGCCTACAGCCTGATCTTACAGAATTATTTTCTCAATTGAGGCTCCCCCTTCTCTGATGACTCTAATTGCATCAAGTTGACACAAAACTAAGCAGCACATGGATTAATACAGCTAGACTCTTAAGACATCATCAGTTTTATCTGAGTAGAAGTTTCTAAAGGACAAAGAAACTCCTCAGGCTTCTGGTATCAGCATAGGTGATACCACTGGTGCACCATGGCTAAATCTCTTTGGTGGCTGGTCCGGGATCCACCACCAGTACTGCTGGTGAAATTTTTCTTGGCTGATGCTTTCTCTGCTCAGCTCTTCTCTTTCAGCTTAATCTTTTTTCTTGCCATATAAGTTAGAAAACCCTATAGGTATGTTTAGCCCATCCCTATGTCAGATGGAATATTACACTGCTTGTCCAGGGAATATCCTGTAAGAATTGATGTTCCCATATCACAAGCAACTTTGTTGCTTCCAAGAGAGCTACCTAAGACTCTATTGAGGTGAGATGACTTTGAATGACACTTGGAGTAACATTATGTGACAGAAAAGCAAGGCATGTTGTTAAGGTCCCAGCTAGACTACAGCAGCTTTCAGCAAGCCCTGGAGGCAGAGAAGAAGGTTCAGCAAAGACATACACTGAAGCCATGCCGTGGTGGCATAAGCCTTTAATCTCAGCACTCGAGAGGCTAAGGCAGGTAGATCTCTGTGAGATTTAAGCCAGCCTAGTATACAGAGCAATTTTAAGGACAGCCAGGGCTACACAGAGAAAACCTATCTTGAAAAAAAAAAAAGATACACACTGAAAATACCTGAGAAACAAGATTCTGTTGCCTCAAGCAGATTTAAAAAAAATTATTAAGCAACCTCATGACTCATGACAGCACAAAATACCAACATTAACTGTGCTAGTGCCTTGTGCCTTTAGGAAAAAGGACTACAGAGTCAACAATAACTAAATAAGGTCTAATTTGTCCTTTCTCTGTAAAAAAGCTAGAATATGAAACTAAGCATCCTCTGCCTTTCTGCAACCTAGTACAAACACATAGGTGCATTCTGGAATATATTGACAACTCAGGATCCCTCATGCCACCCTACCAAACATAAATATCATCTGATGTTTAGTGACACCATCTGGCTACATCAAGGCCTTCTCCCCCGAAATTGAATTCAATAAGAATTAATTTTTTTTAAATGATAATGTGCTCAATAATTGCCTCATACAATTTTCCTTTTAATCTACTCCGCCACTGGATTCCCTCTTGAAACTGTTCTTCTCTGCTTTCTGCTTGCATAGGATCAATGCATAGCTATCAGTACATTGTTCTACGGCTCAAGAGGTCTTGGTCCTCAACTCAAAGGCTGGGATGGTAAAGGCAGCTGTGCTATAATGGGCTGCGATAGCCATTGCTATTGTAACAGCAGCTCAAGGAGAGCCTGTGCCAAGGTTTATATTCCCCAATTTAATCCACATTCTGCCCTACTTTTTAAAGGTTTGCTAATACCATGGCTCTTAGACACTCTGGGATAAAGAGGCTCTGCTATTTTTCATGATAATTTTGGAATCAGGCTTAACAATCTGCTGTATGGTTTTGAAATCTCAGGAATAATATCCTCTCTAACCAGATCACCAGTAAAGGAGAACTCTTTGACCTCTAAGGACAGACCTTCCAGGATCAGATAAGACAAGACTTTTGATGCCTGGATAGTCATGGTGTGTGCTCATGTTCAGCAGCAAAGTAATTCCAGAAAATGAACCTTCATCCTTCTTAAAACCTTAATATTAAGAGATCAATTCTCAGCAAGGCAATTTCAGACAGAATGGAAAGATGGAAATTATGGGGAGTTATAGCAAAGGGAAGGAGCCTCTCACTACAGTATCTCGTTAAAACCTCTATCAGGAGTTCTAGTCCAATTAACCCTCACTGCAAAGACTGCCTACACAGACAGTATTCCTTTTACACGGAGAAATATCTCAAATAAGAACATTCAAATAGCTTAGTGTGTCGGTGCAGTTCTTTAATCCCAGCACTCAGGAGGCAAAGGCAGGCAGATCTCTGTGAGTTCAAGGCAAGCCAGCTTTGTCTACATGATGTAACAGCAAGTTCTAGGCCAGCCAAGGATACAGGATGAGACCTTGAGTCAAAAAAAATTAAAATAGAGGTTAGAGAGATGAGTCAGTGGATAAAATTGCCTGCCACGCAAGCATGAGGCTCTGAGTTTGAATCTCCAGAATCCACAAAAGAGTAGATGTGTATAATGAGCATCTACAGGACAGCACACAACTGCAGCTATACAGCTTGCTCCTTTCTGCTGTATCACTATGCTTCTCTGAATTGTGCAGCTCCCCTATCGCACTCCCTTTGTGAGTCCTAGTGCTTTTCCACTCTGTGTTTGGAATGGAGTCTCCTCTTTGTGATCCTGACTCCTCTCATTTGCCACACCATATGGGTATAGTATCTCGTCTGCCCTCTAATCTACTTCTCATATCATCCCTGGAGCTTAGACTTTATTTATGAGGTTTATTGTGTGAAAGAGATGTACTCTGAATTACCAATATTTTAACTATGGGGCTAGAGAGATGGCTCAGCAGTTCATGGCAGGTTTTGCTCTTTCAGCAGTCCTCTGTAGCTCCATCTAATAGGATGGCCTATGCAGACCTTTGCAGATACACTGGATATACACATGTAAACATATACTCATAAATCAAAATAAATAATCTTTAAAAAAATTATAAGTACAGCATTTTTTTTTACCCAAAGACTTCTTCCTAAATATTCAAATTTGGTGGTATGGAAAAGGGATAGCTTTATGAAACTGAAATGTTCCTGTGTTTTTAATTAACATCCAATAATTTTTATTTCCTCAAACATAGAAGCAGATTTGTAGCATTATGGACAGCATGTCTGCTTTGTGGCTTCCTATAACTCGAATATCTGTAGTATTCCCAAACTGAAACCACTTCTTTGCAGTGTCTCTGGAAAGCACTCTCATTTTCTCCTTTCTCCTCATTAATGAGATCTTGAAGTTTAAAGGTCTAATGCCTTTACCCTTTATTAAACACTAAAACACCCTTTATGGAATGCTGAATTAGAACCTAATTATGCTTTTTAGAAATTCATGTTTTCTATGAACCTATTAAATAATTAAATATTCTCACAGCTTTAATCACCTTCTACTAAAACAAAAGAGACAATAAAAAAGATCTTCAAAAATATCAGTAAAAGCCCAATTAGTGTTACGTTTGTTAGACCTGGTGTTACTCCTGCAGTCTCAGGCTGAGGAAGGAGGATCAGAAGTCAGAGGCCAGCATTTTAAATGTTCCACTATTCCTCCACATTCATTGTTTTCAGTCTTAGTTTCCTATCTTTGGAATTCTTCACTTATTTTTTATCTTTGCTGAAAACTCCTTCTTCTGTAAGACTGTGTTACCGAAATAGCTTTCTGCCATGGTTTCAAGGTGCATCCAATGCGCTAAAATAATTCTACAGCTCTGCTGTCCGAATGCCACCTTTCTGACCTCAAAATAATCCTCTCATTGAATCAATTATGAACTTACCCAAGACGTTTTAAAGAGCTGGAATACTGGCCACCCCCTTCTTTCTCTCTATTATTCTCATAGGGTTTAAGGTTTCTTCTCTGATCTGTTAAGACAAGGCCATCATCCTCCTAAGCATAGGTCACATTCAGTCTCATTTCTCTAACCATCACTTAGCAAGTCACCTCTTCATGAAGAATCAGGTCAAGCTGTGCTCTCCTCAAGTCCTCTGTGGTCATTATAAACAGTGTGACCCTTTTAGACCCTTGAACCTCATTTACATATTAGTTCACACAATTATTCACTAAATTATTCTTTCATTCCAATTTTAACGTTAGCTTATCTTTTTATCCCATGTGTTCTCAGACACAAACTTCTTCCTTAACATATAAGCATGCAATGAAAATGTAAACTTTCTATGTAAGAACAACAAATTATAAAATTGTGTAACAAAAATGTCCCTGTCTATAATATCAGAGCAACAGTATACATAGGTATCTCTAGAAATTTATAACAAAGAAAGCTGGAAATGTGAGAATGTGCTGTTGTTGTAGGAGTTTCTTTATTTTAGGAAGTTACAATCCCAGGTTAATCTATGAGTGTAAAATACCTACCATTTCCCCTTCTTTTGGCAAGTAATTTCTAGTTTATTGAAAAAAATAAATGCAAGAATTTCTTAAATATTTTAGAAAAATATACAACTGATTAACTTATCACAGCAAAAAATTAAGAATTTTATAAGTATTTAATAATTAAATGAGTATAATTCTGCTAGAAGACATGGCACACACCTTTAATCCCAGCATTCTGGAGACAGAGGCAGGTGGATCTCTGAGTTTAAGGCCAGCCTGGTCTAGGTTCCAGGACACCCAGGGCTACATGCTGGAGATGTCTTTCTGTAGGCTATGAATGTGTTGCTCTGATTGGTTAATAAATAAAGTGCTGATTGACCAGTAGCCAGGAAGGAAGTATAGGCGGGACAAAGGGAGAGGAGAATTCTGGGAAGAGGAAGGCTCAGTAAGGAGTCACCAGCCAGACACAGAGGAAGCAAGATGTAAAGTACCAGTAAGCCATAAGCCACATGGTAGCTTATAGATTAATAGAAATGAGTTAATTTAAGATATAAGAACTAGATAGCAAGAAGCCTGCAACGGCCACACAGTTTATAAGTAATATAAGTCTCTGTGTGTTTACAGTCTGAGTGGCTGCAGGAGCTGGGTGGACACAGGAAAACTCCAGCTACAAATGGTGCCCAACGTGGGGCATGAACCAATGACCCTGAGATTAAGAGTATCATGCTCTACCGACTGAGGTAGCCAGGCTCTTCTGATATGGGACAGAAGAATCTCTCAACCTTTTCTTTTAGCAATATGCTTGGGTTTATGTAGATGAATTTCTAAACAGTCTTATTAAATAAGAAACATAGAGCCAAATACAGAGGTAATAGCCAAGGAGATCAGAGAACTAGCGAAGAGCCATGTCTAACTTGTCTTACCACCTTGCCGCCATCACTTCCCCAGAGAGAGCGTCTTCATGTGTGACTTGTGTTTTTATTGCTTTCCTGTTCTGCCTTCTCATTGGCTTTAAGGCCAGCCACATGACTTACTCATCACTGCCTGTCTATACAGACCTCCAGGTCTCTATGGTTGGTACTAGGATTAAAGGCTCATGTCATCACACTTGGCTGTGTCCTTGAACACACAGAGACTCTGCCTGCTATGTGATTGGATTAAGGGCATGGGCTACCACTGCCTGACTTCTGTTTATGGCTTGCTGACCTCTGATCTCCAGGTAAACTTTATTTATTAACATACAAATAAAATCACATTTCAGCACAATTAAAATATCAACACAGCTACATGTAGAAATCCTCATCAAAAATCCAAAAATTAAATAAATAAGTCTTTCTTTTTTTTTAAAAAAAAAAAAAGAGTGTAGTAGTCTTATTTAAGCAGAGTGACACACATGTAGTCACAACATTCAGAAAGCTGAGGCAGGGAAATCTTGCCTGAGCTCTGTAGCGCATTTCAAATCAGCCTGAGTTACACTGTAAGATTCTGACTCCAAAAGCCAAAACCTAAGGATGGATACAATGGTAGAACACTTGCTTAGCATGTGCAAGGACTTGGGTTCAATCCTCATAACAGTAAGGAATAAGTATTATTACCTAATATAATTTAACATAAACAAATGTCAGATATATTAAAATCAGATTAAGTGACAAAAAATAAAACTAATACCTCTACTTTCTGATTTTTTTGGAAATAGTAAAACGTTTGGTTATGTTTGCATGCTTACTTAGTACAATAGTAATAGTTAAGTACACTATAATGCACATATTATGCCATACTATTTAGACACTACAAAGAACAGGTAGACTTATTTGCAACAGAATAGATAGATTCATATGCATGGAAAAAGCAAGTAAGACAGGAAGACCTATATCCAAATATCATTTGTGGTTTTTAAATTTAATGCATGGATGTGTGTAAATACACCAAGATTCTAGGAACTAAGCAGGGAGTGCACAGGTGAGTGAATGTGCAACCAGGGAACAGAAGAGAAAAGTCAGTTCTGATAGATCAGCAGAGCTTGCTGTGTAAAGATGGCAGCATGAGTTCAATCCCTGGAGCCCACATCCAGATAGAAAGAAAACCAACTCCACAAAGTTGTCCTCTGACCTCCACACAGACACTGTGGCACATGTACCCCTGCCCCTATACACATCAGGCACACACACTATAGTAAAGATTTAAATAAATAAATTGATGACCTGTATAATAAAAAGAAATATGTTTAATTATTTCTTGCCAATAGAAACCTAAATAATTGTCCAAAAATGAAAACATATGACATAGTACATTACAGACACAATCAAGGAACTTGAGATAAAAAGATGTTTTAATAAGCAAAATGAGTGAAATTTTAGTAAGCTTCTTTGATGCAAGTTCCTTAGTTTGGGAGACATAAGATAGATGTTGGCATGTGTAGCTAGAGTTTTCCTGCCTGGCCCACAGTCAGGACAAATCTCTCTCACCTGCCAGTCCCACAGCCACTCAGACCCGACCAAGTAAACACAGAGACTTATATTGGTTACAAACTGTATGGTCGTGGCAGGCTTCTTGCTAACTTTTCTTACAGCTTAAATTAATCCATTTCTATAAATCTATACATTGCCACATGGCTCGTGGCTTACCGGTACTTTACATCTTCCTTGTCCTGACAGCGGCTGGCAGTGTCTCTCTGACTCAGCCTTCCACTTCCCAGCTTTATTCTCCTCCTTGTCCCGCCTATACTTCCTGCCTAGCCACTGGCCAATCAGTGATTTATTCATTGACCAATCAGCAACACACTTGACATACAGACCATCCCACAGCAGGCATGACTTCAATGATGGAGGTGCCACTACTGAGTGTGTTAGATGCTTGTCTTGTTGCTTTGAAAAAGCCACTTGAGGAAGGAAGGGTTTATCTCAGCTTACTTTCCATCTTGGAAGAGAAGGTATGGCAGTGGGCAAGTGTGGCAACTGGTCATGTTGCCTCTGTAGTCAAGAAGAAGACAGCAATGACTGTTCACACTCAACTCACCCTCTACTTTCTGTTCAGTGTGATGACCCCAGCCCATGGAAGTGTTTTGTCTACATTTAGGGTAGATCTTCCCACCTCAACTAATCTAATCTAGAATATCTCCCACAGATACATCCAGAGATTTGTCTTCAAAGTGATTCTGGATCCTGTGGAGATGACAATCAGTATTGACAACAACATTGAACATGTTTCCCTGACCAAAGTATCTTGCCTGAATTTAACAGTTTTAAAGAATGTTAAATTTGGGCCAGTGAGATGGCTCAGTAGGTGAAGTACTTACCACAAAGCCTAATGACCTGAATGCATTCCCTGGACCCACACAGTGGAAGGAGAGAACCACCCTCAGTGAGCTGTTCTCTGACCTACACATATGCATACATGTACACAGACACACAGCAAATAAATCTTACTGGGGGTGAAAGTGAAACAAGGTCTCACTATGTAGCTCTGACTGGATGGAACTCACTAAGTAGACCAGACAGGACTCAAGCTCACTGAGATATATATATATATCGCTAGGAAAAGAGGTATGTTCCAACTCCCCTGGCCTAAGTATGTGAAATTTTAAAAAAACAATGTTAAACTTGATTATGGGCATATGTGAACATGAAACACATGAGATATGAGAGAAGGGACAGAATATGAAGGAATTTCATTTGATAGTTGCAGAGATAGCCCAACAGTCAAGAGCACAAGTAGTGAGTTCTGCCCCCAGCACCACATCTGATGGCTCACAATTGCCTGTAACTCCAGCCCCAGGCAATCTTCCACCTTCTTCTGGATTCCTTGGGCACAGCACTTATGTGCATACACACACAAAAACACACACACACAGAATCATGATTCAAAATTGAAAATTTTAAGAAGCCCTTTCATTTGAGTCTTTAGAAAGCTTTAGATTAAAGTACCTAGGAATAAATTCTCCTTTATAACTTCTTAGTTGGAAATTTGCCTGTATATAACAGAAATTTCATATTGGTATCATCATCTTTTATAAAGAACACTCAAAGGTGACACTATTTTCTTAGAAGTGATGGTATCACTAAATACACAATTTTTTTTAGATTTATTTTTATCATGTTTAGTTCTGCATGTGAGTATTTACATGTGAGTGCAGGTACTCCAGGAGACCAGAGGCATCAAATCTCCCTAGACTTAGAGATCTAGTCAATGGTGAGCTGCTGGACACAGGTGCTGGGAGCCAAACTCAGGTCCTAAATCGGTGTTCCTGGCTTAGGTCACTCAAAATGTCTCCAGAATATGCTATCTCCTGTTTACTTTAATATAAAAGCTGTGTGATTTGTATCAACAATCCTCATGTGCAATCCTAGTGACTGTAGAGTGACAAGGACCAAGGAAAAACATCCTGCCCCGACGATACCCCAGGACCAGGGCTTGAAATCCCACCAGTGCCTGAGCTTGCCCCAGATCAGGTTGCAGAATCCCATCAATCCCTGAGCACAGAATCCCACCAATTCCTGAGGTCCCTAAGCATGAAATCCCACCAATACCTGATCTTGCCTCAGAATCAGGCTACAAAAACAAAACAAAACAACAATAACAACAAAAAAATCCCAAGACACCTTGGTAACACCCACCCCCAAAAACCCTATATAAGCTCTGTACTCTGTTCAGTTTGCTACTACTTCTTACCCTGAAGGCAGCCACCCTCCTGGATTCTTTTTTCCCAATAAATATTTTGTGTGAAGTTTGTTGTGCTGTGTGACACTTTCAGTGGAGCAGAGTCCAGCTGTAACAACTTTCCCAGAAGCCAGAGCAGAGCAAAGCAGAACTGTAACACTTTCACTGGGGAAGCTTTCCCCTACTCAGGCAGAGCTGTAACAAACACTTCTCTAGAGCAGAGTAGAGCAGAGCTGTAACAACTTCACTGGGGAAACCCTCCCCTGCTGGAGCAAAGTTGTTCCACTTGCATTGGGACTCTTTCCCTGGAGCAGAGCTGTAAGCTGCTAGCTTGCATAGACTTTGTGGTATTCCTTGGTTCCTGACTACCAGAATACCTTTTCATTTGAGTTGCAGTGCTGAGAGTGACCCACTGTTGTGTATTACCAGGTTGCACCCCTGAAGCCACCCTATAATCTCATTTATTGAAAAATAAGGTTATTAGAAATCCTTTGAGGGTTGGGGAGATGGTTCTGTGGGAAAGGCGTTTGCTGATGAACCGTATGACCTGAGTTTAATCCCCAAAACCCACATAGTGAAAGGAAACAACCATTTCCTGCAGATTGTTCTCTGATTTCCAAAGATGTGCTGTGTCATGTGCACACACACACACACACAATTTTTTTAGATAAAATAAACCCTTTAAGATGTAACTTGAGAACCACCAAAAGCATATCTGGGTGCTGATAAGACACTTGAATCCAGTAGTTGGTCAGTCCACAAGGCTGAAAGTCTCAGCTGGTCTTCAGTAGATGCTGGAATCTGAAGGACTAGGCTCTAATTCCAGTGAAGGAATGGATGTGCTAACAAGCAAGCAAAGAGCAAAAGCTTTCTTCTTCTATGTCCTTATATAGACTTCCAGGAGAAGGTATGGTCCATAATAAAGGTTTGTCTTCCAGCCTCAATTTTTGAATTAAAGGTGTGTGTCTTCCTGCCTCAAGATCCATATCAAAGATGTGTGTTTTTCTGCCTCAAAGGTCTGGACTAGAAGTAACCTTTTGTTGCATGGTTCTGACTTCCATTGTAGAGGGGGCAGACCTGGTAGTGCAAAAGGAGTCAGTGAAGTAATAGTGGAAACATCAAGAAGTTGTCTGAAGAGCTCCAGAGAGAAGCCAGGAACAGAGTAGAGGCACCAGAGATGATAAAGGACAGTGGTGAGGAAGGCTGTGAAGCACTGAGGACAGGGGGCAGGAGGTCATAGTCATTAGAAGAGTACCAGGGAGCTGGCAACCCTAAAGGTTGAAGGTCTGAACACCCACAGGCCAAGAACACTAGGTTCAAAGTCTTGACTTCAAAGGCTCCAACACTGTGACCATATGCCTTTGACACAAAGGTCTAGTCTAGCCACTGCTTGTGAGCTTGGAATTTCTGAGTATAGCAAAAGAATTTCAACCATCTGACTGGTAAAAGACACAGTTTGCTAGTACTTTGTTTTGATTTTGGTTTGGATTGCTATTTCATTTTATATTTTATTTTATTTTTGATATAGGGTCTTACAGCCTGGTCTGACCTTGAACTTCTGAACCTCCTGCCTATATCTCCCAAGTGCTAGGATTGTAGGACTTTATCACCACAAGGGATCAAGGCCAGGAGTTTGCATAAGCTAGGAATGGACTTTACTAACTGAAAACTCTCTGTGTCACCTAGAAGAACACAAAACAAATTGAAAGTACTTGGCAAGGTGATTCTTAAAAAAAAAAAAAAAAAAAAAAAAAACAAAGGATGGGCCAGCACATAAATTGGGCTAGCAAGCACACTGGGGCAGAAAGTATGCTTGGTTTTTATTCTAACATAGGTGCTGAATGAAGGAAAGGATGTGAAGACTAAAGTTATGTCTTAAGTTTTTATTACTGTGCTTAAGAGACTGATAAAACACAAATGCCCCACTTGCCCAAGGGCCAGATAACTTCCTGAAATGCTGGGAGCTGTTGCTCATATCAGATAACAAGCCATGTGTTTTCACTTTTGTAAACAAGGTTGGCTGCCCCAACTGCACGGGATGTGTTTGATTACAAGTAGGCAGTAGGTATGTAGGCAGGATGTGTGCTTGCCTCCAGTTAGATGAAGGCAGAAAGTGAGTAGCCTTGTGGGTTTTGCCTTTATAAGCCATGGACTAACATATCTCAAAGCCATTCTCTGGGAATCCCAGGTATGGACCTGGTCAGTGACCATCGCCCTGGCCAATATTTAATAAAGCTTACTTTAAATTTGCCTCAATATTTGTGGTAGTGGTCTTATTCTTGCCTGGTGGGATTAACAAGGGGAAGGAATTGGCCTCTTCAGACCATCAAGTTCCGGAAATGAAAGGGGATGCTTCAGGTAATACAATAGTTTTACCAGGTGAGGAAGATTAAAAGATTGCATGAAAGATTTAAAGGAAAAGGGAATGTGTGGGTTAGTCAGTGATAGAAAACAAAACAACCCATTTCTTTCAGACTGAACTGAAAATATAGATTTAGAAGGGACCAGTGCAGACACCACTCCCCCAATATCCATGGCTTCACTATTGATTGTTTCAGTTACTATGCTGTCAACCATGATCTAGATTCTAGATTACTCATGATCTAAACATAGCCTAAACTCAGTGGTTCTCAGCCTGTGGGTCTCAACCCCCAAAGGGGTTGTCTTAGTTAAGGTTTCTATTGCTGTGAAGTGACACCATGACCATGGCAATTCTTATAAGGGAAAAACATTTAATTGGGGCTGCCTTACATTTTCAGAGGTTTAGTTCATTATCATCATAGTGGGACGTGGCAGCATACAAGCAGACATGGTTCTAGAGAAGGAGAGTTCTACATTTTGATCCACAGGCAGCAGAAGGAGAGACTGTGTACTGGGCATAGCTTAAGCATATATGATATTTCAAAGCCTGCCTCCACAGTGACACACTTCCTCCAACAAAGCCAGACCTCCTAACAGTGTCACTTTTTATGGGCCAAGCATTCAAACGTATGGAAGGTATACCTATTCAAACCACTGCAGGGGTCAAATGATCTTTTTTCAGGAGTCAGCTAAGACCATCGGAAAACACAGATATTTACATTACACACACCTTTAATCCCAGCACTTGGGAGGCAGGGGCAGGTGAATCTCTGTGAGTTCAAGGCCAGCCTGGACTACAGAGGGAGTTGCAGGAAAGGCACAAAACTACACAGAGAAACCCTGTTTTGAAAAACAAACAAACAAAAAACAAAAACAATTCATAACAGTAGAAAAATTGCAGTTATGAACTAGCAAAAAAAAGTTTATGGTTTGGGGTCACCACAACATGAAGGAACTGTATTCAAGGTTCACAGGACTAGGAAGGTTGAGAACCACTGCTCTAGAATATTAAATAGAAAATTCCAGAAATAAGCAATTTGCACATTTTGAATTTGCTGCACCGAAGTCTGGCACTGATCTACTCTGTCTTTTCCAGGTTGTGCATCTTCCCTTGTCCAGCATATTTAAGTCATGTGCAGTACCTGCTCTTAGGTATCTTGACTGTGATGTATTACGGTATTCAGTTCAAATAACCAACAATTTCAAAATGGTCCCAAAGTACAAGAGTTTCAATGCTGGCAATTTTAGTACAGTGTACTAGTGTGGTTATGCTATTTTATTAGTAATTGTTGCTTGTTAAACTCCTAGCTGAATTTTGTCAAGCACAGGATAAAATGATACAGGATTTGGATCCCTGCAGGGTTCTAAGCATCCACTGAAGATCTTAGCATATATTCTGAACAGATAACAGAGCACCATTCTACTCCATGTCTAAAGTCTGCAAGCCAGAGTGTTAGAAGGGAAGAGAGACAAGAAGAGACAGAGGAGAGAAGAGAGAAAGGAAACAGGCCCACTGGAAACCTAGGTTACACAAGGCTTAGAGGAGAGGAAGTCCATTTTTGTGCTCCATCAGGGCAGGGCAGGGGCAAGGGTCACTTCCAAGTGGTTAAAGAAAGTGCCACCATTGCCCAGCAGGACTGTGGTTTTTATGTCAATAACAGATTCATATAAAATATTACAAAAAAAAGAATTCAGTCGGGCAGTGGTGTCACATGCCTTTAATCCCAGCACTCAGGAGGCAGAACCTGGTGGATCTCTGTGAATTCGAGGCCAGCCTGGTCTACAGAGCGAGATCCAAGACAGGCACCAAAACAACACAGAGAAACCCTCGAAAAACCAAACAAACAAACAAACAAAAACCACAGCCCTTGTCTTAAAAGAGATAAAGCATAATTTATTCTGGAGCAATATTGAGTGACAATGCCCATGTATACAGATTTAGTTCACTCCAAAACTCCGTGTTTCAATGTGAAAGCAGTTTCAACATTTTACAGAACAAAAAAGTCATAAATCAAGGCAGCTTAAAATGCATTGTTAGGTGCAGCAGAGAGCTCATTACAGCAAGATGTGAGAAGCTTTTCTATAGGTCCAAGATGCTATCTGATGACAGTCTCAGCTGTCAGATTGGTGGAAGCTATTGGTCTGCTAAGTTAATAGATTTCAACACTTTTCACCTACTATCAACAGATATGAGTTCTGACACAGAGGTGGGCAAGGGGTAGCTATTCAGGGTGCTAAAGTTAGCCCAAGATAAGGCAGCCTCTGGACCTGTAGCATCCCAACCTCTTCATATCACTGTAGCTTTAATCAGTCAGTCGTTGCAGACCCCTGCTTCTTTCCAGGAATTCTTGTTCACACTGTGTTGGTAATAGATCAGAGGAACATGTATCACAGTGTTCTCAACTAACCTGAAGGAGTGCTGGGCATGGGGCGATGGACCTGTAATGCCGGCACTCTAGGAGGCCGAAGCACGAGAGTCTTTAAATTTCAGGCCAGCCTGGACTGTGAGACAAAGACTGAGTTTCAAAAAATATAAAATAGAGCACTTCAGGGAGAAAGTATTCTTACATAAATAAAAAAACACAATCTTTGGACAGCAGATGGCCCAGTGACTAAAGGTGCTTGCTGTCAAGTCTGATGACCTGAGTTTGATCATCAGGACACTAGTGGTAAAAGGAGAAAACCTAGTCTCACAAATTGTCCTTTGACTTCCACATGAACATTATGACATGTGTGCACATGCACACATACACACGCACACACACACACACACACACACACAAATAATACAATAAAAGAAATGAACCTCTTATAAAAAGTTAATTTTTTTCTTAAAAAAAATAAACTCATAGCCAGTATCCTAAGCCAGAAGAAAGAGCAGTTGGCAGAAGAGAAGCCCTGAATGATTCCCAAGCTCAGTAAATAGCAATGCCCAAAGGCAGCATACTTCAGAGAAGGTTGACTACAGATCCCCAAGTCTGTATTTCTGCTTGCATTTGCTGCCAACAACTGTCTGAACTTTGGCAGGCTTTTGGCCCCTCTCAGCGTCTACTTCTTCATGCATAAAATTAGGACATAAAAACAGAACCCCTAGGTTTACATCACCATAATTTTATTCTAGCTTAATAGCACCATTGTCATTCAGAGCAATCTTAGTGAATTCTATTCTCGTATATGCTTTTTAAGCACAGAATATCTTTATCTTCAACATTACTGATAGCTTTATGTCCTGGGTCACTTATTCCCTCTGCAGCCCTAAATGGTTTAGTTTGTTCTTCAAACAAAAGGGATGTAAATATAATATTTCAAGACTTGTCTGTTGATGTAGTAGGACTGAAGAAAAAATCTGATCAAAATGAAACAAAGCCATGTTGCAGAAGAGAGTTGTTGAAGCAGCCAGGTGGAGGGAGAGTGGAGTGAGGGAGGGAAAACAGAGGGAGGATGAGTGGGGATCTAGCTTGCTTTTCAGAAATATTGAAATGAAGATACATAGATTATACTGTGCATCTGCTTTCCACATAAAATACCATAAAAATAATATAAAACAAATGAGGAAATCAGTACTCTAGCACCACAAAAATCTAAAGAAAGAAGAATGTTCTAATTAAAATAAATACTTATTAGAAAAGGAAATAACAGCACTTTACCTAGCTCCACCCCCCCCCCACCTTTTTCATTTGGCATTTTGTGTTGAGGTGTTGCTCTGTGACATCAGCTGGCTGCAAAATCGAAATCCTCCTGCCTCTACCTCCCAAGTAGTAGAATGTGTGGTGTGTATACTTCTGTGACAGCTTTGTGCAGTGCTGAGGCTTAAACCCAGGGCTTCACGTGTGTTACTCAAGCTATTCTACCAAATGAGCCACATTCCCAGTCCTGTCATATAATTTTTAACTATACAATGTGTTTTATAAAATAGCTTTTCAGGATTAACTTGTCCATGCCCACTGCTCACCAGGCAATGACAGTAGTTTAGACACCAGCAACAAATACAGGACAGGTAGATGGGCTTCAGTCCCCCAGTCGCTATAGCCAGAAAACTTGGCTAGATCTGTACTCTGTGAAAACTGCAGTGATTCCTGACCCACAGAGAATATGTTCTCAAAGGTGATATAGAGTCAGGTGTGTTTATAAATACTTCTAGTCCCAGCACTTGGACAATGGAAATAGAAGGTCATCCCTGGCTTCATAATGATTTGGAAGCCACTCAAGACACACAAAATTCTGGATCAAAACAAAACAAAAACCAAGAGTGCTATAGAGACGTTTATCCACAGGTAGGTTTCAGGGAACCAAAAGGGTTAGGATGAAAATTCTGAAATGTCTCAGTGGATATTGTGACATTCACATTTGGTAGATAATCATTCTACATGGTAAGATTTTAAGATTCAACAGGAAGATAATCTTCAAAGGAACAAAAAGAATGGAGACAAATATGAGAAGTAATGGCAATGGCTAAGCTCCCATTTTGAATGGTATCCAAATAGCATAGACTAGAATTCAGCTTGTACAGCTTGGAGACAAACTAGAGACCTGCTGTTGTGGCTTCCTGGTATCCTGTCAAGGAGCCCATCATACTCAAAGTGAGAATGCCTCTTGGTCCTTCCTGCCATGTGAGCTGTAACTCACAGTTTTAAATGCACCCTAGGCACAATCATTTACAGCCTATCCACTGAAGAAATCCTTCCAGAAGGTAATCTTGTCTTAGTCAGTGTTCTATTGCTATGATAATAGCAAGTCTAACAAAGGAAAGCATTTTATTGGGGCTGGCTTACAGTTCAGAGGTTTAGTCCATTGTCATCAATGGCAGGAGGCATGATAGCATGCAGCCAGACATGGTACTGAAATAGTAGCTGAGAGTCCTACATTTGGATCAGCAGGCAGCAGGAAGATTGAGACAATGGGCCTGACTTGAGCTTTTGAAACTCAAGGCCCATCCCCAGTGAGACACTTCCTCCAACAAAGGTCACACATACTGCAACAAGGCCACATCTCCTAATCTCTCTCAAGTAGTGCCACTGCCTGATGACTAAGCATTCAAATCTATGAGCCTGGAGGTGGCAGTTCTTATTCAAACCACCACATTCCATTCCCTATCCCCATAGGATTATATCTATATCATAACACAAAAATGCATTCAGCTGAACTTCAAAAGTCCCAAAAAATTACAACAGTCTCAACACCATTTAAAAGTTCTAAAGCCCAAAGTTCAAAGTCTTTTCTAAGACTCATGGCAATCTCTTAACTGTAACCACCTGTAAAATCAAAATGAAAAAGTAGATCACATACTTCCAACATATAATGACACAGGATATACATTACCATTCCAAAGTTGGGGTTTGGGGAAGCATAGTAAAAAAATACTGGACCAAAGCAAGACAAAAACCAGCTGAGCAAAACACAAACTCTACATCTCTGTGTCTGGTGTCAAAGCACTCTTCAGATCTCCAACTCCTTTCAGTTTTGTTGACTTCTCTCTTGTAGGCTGGTTCCACTTCTTATTAGCAGCTTTCCTCAACAGGCATCCCACCACTATAGCATCTGCAACATCTTGGAGTCTTCAAGACAGTCCAGGCTTCTCCTTCACAGCATCAAAAAATGGCCTCTCTGGGCCTCCATGCAAGGACATTCTGCCACACATCTGGCTGGCCTCAGCAGCTTTCCTTAGTGTTGCAGGGAGATTTTATATCCCCTTTCTTGTATCCTTGACTGTAAAGCCAGAACCACAAGGCCAAAGTGAACAAGTTCTTCTGCTTGCTGGGGCTGGAACTTGGCTCTCTCATTCAAATACATTTTCTCCATCTTGTTTTCTGTTTCCCATGGTTTCTTTCACTGCTTAAGCTTTCCTTTAATTCTGTTTCTCAAGTTAGAATCTTAGCTGGATGAGGTCTTATCCTGAGATTACTACTTCCCTTATTCCATTTAATATCAGGCTTTTCTTTAAACTTATCACTTTGAGCACCGAATTAGCTCCATTACACTTCCTGGAGTTTCTTTTTTCTTCAAACTGTACATTTTGTATTTTTCCTTGCTCAGCTTGCTCCTTTTCATTACAGACTTGCATAAGAGTGGCCAGAAATAACTCCACAACATAGTCAATACTAGGTTGTCCTGAAATCACCTTTACCAATGCCATAAATTCAAAACTCTTCAATCTAGCTTCAGGCATATTTTTTTGTACAAGGACAAAAAGCAACCACATTCTTTATCAAAACACCACAAGAATAGTCTCTAGGCCACTTATTAATATTCTTCCCATCAGAAACTTCTTGATCTGGACCCTTACAATTCAAATTGCCTTCAGCACTCTTCTATGCTCCTACTGGTATGGCCCATTAAGCCCCACTTAAAGTGTTCAACCGTTTTCCTAGTCCAAGGTACAAATTTCACATTCTATCAACAAGCAGCATGACCAGTGTCAGCACTGAGGCATAGCTGGCCTACACCTTGATGCGTTATCCCTGAGTGCATGTGTTTGCCAGTATGCAGGCCATACTTTGGCCTCTTCAGTGTCCTGACAGCATCATGTGCTCATTGCTACATGGTCTCTGTGCACATGCACTATATCCCCTCATAAAAGGTGGGGCCCCACCCACCTTCCCTCTCTTCTTCTCTCCTTGGTCCCTGCCTGCTTTCCCTCTCTTCCTCTCTTTCTGCTGTTTCTCATCTCCAGAGGCTGCCTCTGTACACCCTTTCTCTCCACCCTCTCTCCCTTCTCCCACCTTAATATATCTCCACATGAGCCCTGTCACATGGTAAGTCTGTTGGCCCCACCATGCCATTTTTTAATTATTATAACATTGGTTCCATGTTCAATGGGCCCTTTAGGCACCCCCTCCTACACACTGGCAGTCTGAGGCACACCAGGATCCTGGAACTGCAATAGCATCACTTTTACAACTAACAGATCACTGGGCCCCTTCATCCAACACTAGCATGATCCATGAGTCCCATTTCTCTACCACTGGTCATTTCCCACTAGTGAGGATTTGTCTTTCAACTGTGGTTTCTCACCTCTTGGACCTACCTGCAAGCTCTGTCTAGTACCAGACAACCCACATGTCTCTTAGGCTCAAAGCCCTGACCCCTGCTCTGTGTTTGATGAACTACTAAGCAGTCTGTGCCTCTTCAATTCAATCCTTGATTAATTTCTGGGACATCAGAAATTCTAAACCATTGGATCTTAATTCTTTACCTCACTCATGGGAAAACGCATCTATCACCATATCTCCAACCTCCTCAAACCTCAGACCTTTATACCTAACACCCAATTTAAGGGTTTAACTTATCTGCTTTTGCAGTCAGACTTGGTCTCAATAATCATTAGATATTAATTCAAATGGCTGCTTACCAGCACCTCATATCCTGATATTGCACGGGACCTTTGTAACTTCTGCCAGCAATCCAATAGATGGAAGGGTACCCTATTTTCAAGCTTTCTCTTATCTTCTAAGATAAGATCTCTAAGCCCTCCCTCTGTTCTTTCTTCTTTATAAAGTCTGTTAAGCTGCACTTCCCCTTTCATTCCAGTGTTGGTTTCTGCAGCAGCGGCAGCCTGCCTCTGCCACCAAAGCAGTCACCTGTCACCAGATACCTTTCAACGGCCAGCTATGTGACATGTGCTTACCAGGTAGAGCTTGTTCTCTTTGCCTCATTTCTTGCCTCTTATTCCTCTCCTTGTCTCTAGTTTCTGCTCTTGCCTCGTCTTTTCTCTCTTGCTTCTCTTCCCTCTCATCTGCATGCCTCTCTCAAGTCCCCACTCCAATGCAGCCTCTCACTCTTTTGCTCTCTCCCTGCTGATAAACCTCTTGCACTAACTCTGTTGCATGTGGCATGTTTGCTTAGTGGCATACCTTGGCAGGGCTGGACAAAAGATACCCACTTCACACTGGGACCCTACTTGCCTGTTCCACCTGCAACAGATCCACTCTCTTCCACCTGCAGCAACTCTGCTTTCTTGTTTACTGATGGCTTTGGCTTCCATTCAATACCAACAATTGGGTCCTAGGAGAGGCCACCCAACTCTGACCATTCCCTTGGATGTGAGTCTGACCTTAGTATTCCTTGGATCAGACAATTAGGGAACCAAGAAAGAATTATCCACTTTTTCTTTCTCTTTGCTCCAAGTCCTGCTTGTGTCTGTCTGCTCTCCCTCTCTAAATGTCCTGTCTAAGTCTGCTGCAATGTGGGAATTAGAGATGGAGAAGCCAGCTTCATTCATCTCACTCAGCACACACCAGTTTTCCTTTTTTTAAAAAAAAAAAAAATTATTCAACTCCTGTTTATGTATATGTACACATATGTGACTTAGATTTAACTCTATATGAGTGATTGTAAGCTAGCTTTAATTCTGTGTGTATGCATGTGTAACTTGTATTCAACTGTGTGTATGTATGCCTATAACTGTTGTTTTAAAATAACATGTTTTAAATGGCAACCACATGGCTCTCCTCCATCTTGGCTGATGACCTCACCATGATGTAGACAGCAATGTGGCTAGCAGTTATCTTTTACTAAGGTCAAAGAGTACATTTCTTAGTCCTAATGAGCCTAATGAGCTCACTGTTAGTTTTATCTCATTCTAGACTAGAGAAGCAACAACTCTCAAATGTTTTGAATTAGTACAGATTTTGAATAGTAACAAAAAGATTAGATTTATTACAATATACTGTATATAGGATTCAACTCTTGTTTAGAATATACTCCATAATGGTAATAAAAAATTTAAAGTTATGAAGGTCAATTCAGATTAACAATAGTTAACTTAGAGATTTATGCCTAAGTACTTAATGTCTTTGCCAAGTGTTTAACATCAAGCTTCTAGAGTACTTAAATAAAAGACAACATATGTTTGATAAATAAGGCATTAGATAAATAAGATATATATTCTATAATGAAATGCCTGTCCCCAAAGAGGGTCCCTTCCTAGAGTTGGACATTTGGTCAGAGGTCCTCATGGCCTGTCAAGGACAATACTGGCCTCTGTCCTCCCTCAGTCCCTGCTCATGGGCTACACCCCAACTCACCCCTGTCTCCTGTTCCCATTTTACCCTGGGATCTTTCCCTTATCACTTTTCCTTGCCTTCTCAGGAGACAGCCTTAACAGCAGACTGTTAGGGAAGACAAGTAAATAGTCAGTCATCCTTCCAAATGATCAAGTTGTTTAATTGTAGTCATGCTAAGTACTGATATAAACAATCACAGGGAAAAACCTTACTTACTCCCCTGTATATGTTTTCAAAGTTAAGTTTAAAACAAGTAACTAGAAACAAAGTTTGTCTATTCAGATATACCTAATAGACATATGGTCCTCAAATGCTCATAAATCTGCAGAATATAGCATTTAAAATGTTTAATTAAGAAGTTTTTTGTGATAGAGAGACATGCCCACTCCTGGCAGTACCCCTATTTCCTTCAAAGAGGATGGATGGGCAAAGAAGACCCTCTACCTGAACTTGCTTCAAATGTGGCAATGCCAACCACTGAACAAAAACTGCCTTTCACCTCAACTGCTCCCAAGACCCTCTCCAGACTGTGGACAACAGGATATTGGGGAATTGACTGCCTCGAGTTTCCAACAAGCCCCCCCCCCTAAGTTCCCACTCCACAGCTGTCAGGTTTTCTGGAGCCTGCCAGACCTTGCAGCCAAACTCTGAGATCTCTGCCCTCAATGATCACGGAGGACCCTGGGGTGGCTGTCTAGGTAGCCAGCAAGTAAGTCTCTGTCATTTTTAATTGCTAACTCAGGTAAAATTTATCCTTCTCAGAGCTCTGATGCTGTTTGAAGACTAGCCTAGCAGTAGCTTTGTCAGTTTAGTAGCAGCAATCAAGGCTTCAACTGACTTCTTAGCCCTCTGTGTAAAATTCAAGTCACAGGCCTCCCTCTCATAGAGCTAATACTAAGTCTAGACACAGGTCACCTTGCTACCAGATTCAAAAAAGGAAAAAACTCACAAAACGGATTTCAACATTAACCGATAGAATTCTGATAACTTATTAACCTAGCTCTGGCAGAGCACTAAACACTACACTACCCCTATATGACAATAGCCACAAGCTCATGATTTTAAATTCCCTTTAGTTGTTTCCTAACTATAGGCCTAAAAGGTGCTTTTCATTATACTAAAAACATCTGTCCCAGTTTTCCAGGAAAAGGAGTGTTAATGTTTTCAACAAGAATCATTTCTGAGTCCCCTATGACCCAAAGGCATAAGTATGCTGCCTTTTCTAAAATATGGATTTTAGTACAGACTATAAACAGTGGGAATGCTAATGTGTCTAAAATGTATCTTTTCACAAACTCAAAGAATTCTTGTAAGCTCCAGGGAGTCAACTTGGGTCAACCTCAAACAGGTCAGATGCAACACTCAATTAAGTACTGTCAATCAACAGCCTAAGCCTCCCTACCTTTCCTTAACCTTGGGACTCCCCTCCATCAACTACTAAGATCTAAGGAAAAATTTTTTCCCTAAATATAACTTTATCTTCTGCTTGCCAGCATCTTGCCATGTCCAAGCAACACCAGTTCCACAGAGTCCAGACAACAGTGAAACAACCAGCTACCCCAAGACATAACTAGTACCTCAGATTTCTCAGGTCCCCCAAAGGTGACTGACATCCCCCAAGTCAACAGGAAGCAGTCTTGAGAACTCAGCATCCTCATTCCACCTCACCTGCCAACCCCAACTTCTCACCTTTTTATTATAAATGAAAGGGAGGAATGTTAGCATTCAGGCATACCTGGCCTGCCCCTTGGGAACCTGGTAGAATGTGTCATCCCTGCATGCATGCATTTGCCAGTATGCAGGCAGTACTTGGCCTGCTCAGGGTCCTGACGTCATGCACTCATTGCTACATGGTCTCTATGAACATGCTCTACATTCCTTCATAAAAGACGAGGTCTTACCCACTTTCCCTCTCTTCCTTTCTTCCTGATACTTCTTGTCTCCTGAGGCTGCTGCCTCTGCACCCTTTGCTCTCCTCCATCTCTTGCTTCCCCCTTTAATAAACCTCCACATGAGCCTGTTGAATAGAGTGTTTGTCTGCTCTGCCACACCATTTTTAAATTCTTATAACAACCAGGCCTGTCACAACAATACTCTGCTATTTTGTACCAGCTTGTTTGGATATCTGTTTCTGAGATAAAACACCATGAACAAAAAGCAAGTTGAGGAAGAAAAGGTTTATTTGGCTTACACTTCCATATCATTGTTTATCCTCAAAGTAAGTTAAAACAGGAACTCAAACAGAGCAGGAATCTAGAGGCAGGAGCTGATGAAGAGCCCACAAAAGGGTACTAATTCTTAGCTTGCTCAGCCTGCTTTTTTACAGAACCCAGGACCACCAGCTTGGTGGTGGCCCCACCCAAAATGATCTAGACACTCCCCTATCAATCACTAATTAAGAAAATGCCCTATAGATGGATCTTATGAAGGCATTTTCTCCATTGACTTTCCCTCCTTTCAGATAACTCTAGTTTGGGTCAAGCTGACACAGTACTAGCAGCACAATCCTGGGGTGGGCCATGTACAACAGTAGCAGCAGAGGTATGCCAATGTCCTGACACAAAACTCCTATGAGAAGACAGGGCTTGAGAAACCCAGATTAGACTGTGTGCTGGTTGGTTTAGTCAACACTAACTAGAGACACCTATGAAAATAAGCCTCTGTAAGGACTACCTCCATCAGATTGCTTGTGGGCATGTCTGGGGAGATTTTCTTGGTTGATGATTTCTGTGGGAGGGCCTATCCCACCGTAGGAAGTAGTGCCTCTGGGTCGGTGGTCCTGATTTGCATTAAAAAAGCAAACTGAGCTGGGTGGTGGTGGTGCACACTTTTAATCCTAGCACTCAGGAAGCAGAGGCAGGCAGATCTCTGAGTAGACCAGCATGGACTACAGAGCAATTCCAGGAGAGAAAAAAAGCAAACTGAACAATCCATAGGAAGCAAGCCAGTAAGTAGCTTTCATCCATGCTTCTGCTTCAGTTCTTGCCTCCAGGTTCCTGCCTTGAGTTCCTGCCCTGTCTTCCCTCAGTGTTGGACTATGATGTAAAAGTATAAGCCAAATAAACTCTGTCCTCCCCAAGATGCTTTTTGTCAGTGGTTTTTGCAAGGATTCTGTATATGCGTGGCTTGGGTACTCATCTGGCACCTTATTACGTCATCAGCAGGCAACTGCGTCCCAGCCTAAAAGCCAGACATGCACCCCCATGCTCTCTCTCTGCTCTAGGTCTCTCTCTCTCTGCAGTCCTCTGCACCCCTCTCTTTCTGTTTCCTCTCTGCCAGGCCTGGGTTCTCCTGTCCTATTCCCTCTTCTCTCTAATAAAGCCCATTCTAACTCTGGTAACCATGGCTCGTGACTCTTCCGCTCATAACTCTTCTGCTGCCAACTGCAGTAGCGGATCTAGTGCCAGCCAAACCAGCGCCATATACCCTGTCAGTTTTATCACTCCAACCAAACTAGACCAGTATCCAAATAAATATTTTCCCCAAAATACCCAAGAAGGCATCTGCTCACAAGCAGACGTTCATCTCCTAAAGCACTGGAAAGAAAATAGGAAAAGGAATTGGGGCAAATTTGAGGTTAAGAACTAAAGGAAGTGAGTCTAGTAATTTTGTTAGAGAACTAGTATTTATTTTTCCAAGACTCAAGTACAGGCTAAATAGTTTCTCCGATTCCATGTGTATTTGACTCCAATTTCACCCCAGCTGGGTCACTTTTGGTTGTTCTTCCCTGTTGTCAATGTTTGAGACTATGTCTCACTCATCATTTAGCCTAGGATGGCCTAGAACTCTCAATTCTCAGTCCCCAACCTCCTCAGCACTGGAATTAAAGGCTTGGTGCCACCACAACCAGCTAAATAAAATGTTTGTGTTTTATTTACTCCCAGTTAATATAGAAAGAAAAAAATCAAGTTTCAAATATATCATGGGAAGTGGCTTATCAAATTAAAGTATAGTAACTAAATGACTGCAAATTGAAACAATGCCTTTGTTTTCCATTTGCCTCTGTCAGTAATTTGGAGGCATCTTAGGAAGAGGGCAGGGCCTATGTCCCACTCCTACAATGCTTTCTGTATAACATCTTTCCTTTGTCTGCTTAGCACAATGGCAGAAATCCCATTGATGTTGATTAATCTGTGGTATGAAATATTACCCTCACCTAGTTAGTATTTTCTGATACAGACTTTTCTACGCTGAGGAATATGATGGAAAACAGATGAAGGTGGCCCTTAGCTCATGGAATCTATGTTTAAATGGAAAGTAGGAAAACAAATTTATCAAAAATAATCTAAGCATGGATTTTTACTGTGAATCTTCTTTAGAAAAAACAGGAAGAGTGATGTGATAAAAATGAGGCTGTGTGGGTGGGAAGAGGCCACAGCAAGGCCCCTCTCAGAGTCTATACAAGCTGATCCCTTCATGAAAAGAAGGAACCAGGTCACAGCAAATGAAAATGTGTTTGAAGTGTTTATGAAAAGGCAAGGTGTGTCTGTACCCTTCAGTAAGGAGGGAAATAGCAGGGCATGGAGCTGGAGGCTGGGTCAGATCGCAGGAGGCTACAGAGGCCATGACAAGTTTGGGATATATTCTAACTACAGTAGAAAATACTGAGCAATTTATGCAAATGACTACCATAAGAATTTTGTTTAAACAGAGAGATATCTCAGATAGGTGACAAGCTATTGCCAGTTAGAAATAGAAAGAACAATTCTGTAGCTGAGTAGAAAGACATAATTTTTGATGATGGGTGTCAGCAGTACTGAGAAAGCCTAATTGGGACAGTGGAGTGTAGAGGCAGTGGGTGCTACACGGTATCATAGGCCAGCAAGGAGACAATGGGTCCCCCTGGGAAAGAGGCAGAAATACATTGCCGATTCACCCACCTGGCAAGAAGATCTGGGCCAGCAGCAATTGCTGCACCAAGACAACAACTTCCCATTAAAGGGCATTTGTGATTCCCTGAAGGATGCCATTGTCTAGCTTCCTTTTTCATTTCTCATCCTAGCCCAAATCTCCTACACGCAGTGGAGGTAGAAGACAACTGAAAATAAAGAAGATGCTGATGTAAAAAGCAGGGGAAATATGTATTTAACCATTCTGAAAATCTCTGAAGAAATTTGACTCTTTCTGCACTTCTTTGGATTTTAAAAATAAATGTGAAGGTCTGTGAACTGAAAAGGAGTCAAAGGCCAGCATGGTGGTTGTGGTGGTTTGAATAGGTATGGCCCCCATAGACTCATGTGTTTGAATGCTTGACCCATAGGGAGTGGCACTGTTATGAGGTGTGGCCTTGTTGAAGTAGGTGTGGCCTTCTTGGAGGAGATGTGTCACTGTGGAGGCAGGCCTTGAAGTCTCATATATGCTCAAGCCACACCTAGTGTGAGTTCTTCCAGCTGCCTGTGGATAAAAATGTAGAACTCTCAGCTCCTTATGTCTGCCTGCATGCTGCCTTCTCCTATCATGATGGTAACGGACTAAACTTCTGAAACTATAAGGCAGGCCCAATTAAATGTTTTTCTTTGTGAGAGCTGTGATGGTCATGGTGTGTCTTCCCAGCAATAGAACACTAAGACAGCAGTGTACTAGTGTAAGAAAGGCATTGCTGTTGTTTAGTGTTGCTTTTCTTTTTTCCTATAGAGAGATCTTTGGGGATTTTTGTTGTTGTTGTTGTTGTTTTAATCAAAGGTAGTCAGCTTAACAAGGGTTCATACTTCCTGAACCTCCTCTTCCCCTTTGTGCTGAGAAACCACCTGTGGCAGAAGCTGGGCTCTCACCAATGGGATGACACAGGACTGCCACCTGCATCAAGGACAGAAGCTGGCATCTATGTTGGCTCCAGTGTGCTTGCTAGCCCCGTTTGTGTTCTGGCACATCCTTATTACACAAAGAATTGCCTTGCCAAGCTGCTTTTGCTTTGTTCCTATGTTCCTTTGTGCAGCACTGAAATCGTTCTTTGTTTTTGACAATTTGAGGGTTCATCTCAAACCCATTTGGGAGAGTGCTCAAAACCCCTCCCATGGGAAAAACACATCCATGTCGTGTGTTGCTGTAGCTACATGGGTCTCAGGTGAACGACACTTTTTTGGATGGGTAATGACCCCAAGATGGAAAGTTTCTAGGAAATGTGGATAAAGAGCCCAGCTAAGTACCACGGCAGCCAGGGAAACTGCAAGGAGCAAGGTGGAAGTTCCTTGGTGATTAGGTTTTTTGGAGGTTGTTTGAGAGTGAATGAATGAAGGTTTGCATGTACCTCTTAGGGACTCTCAAGTTAGACATAAAAAATCTCCTCTGGAGTGGAGAATTGAGTGCTAGGACCAAAAGAGGAAACAATTAGGCCAAATAAGCTCCAACTAAATAAACAAGTAAATAAGTAAATAAATAAATAAATAAATGCTCCAAATAAATAAATAGATAAATAGATAAATAAATAAATAAAAATAGGTTACTCTAGATGGAAATTTTGGCTTTGGCTGCCCCAGAGGCTCCTCCACCCCATTCAACATACCCTCATGGCTAGACTAAAGAGGGATGAACAATGTGGACAAGACCTCCCAAAATCCAGTTTAATTCCCTATCTCCCAAAACCTCTCTGGGCATGAATTCTCTCTTCTTTCTTCTCAACCATGTTTCCACAGAGAGCCTGGGAGACCTTGGATCAGGTTTCCAGGAAAGGAGGAAAATAATGTGCTGAGAGCTGATATTGTCTTAGACCGTGTAGCCCCAAGCAGCTGCTTTTCTGAGTAAAATTGCTACACAAGGCTACTCTGGTTTTTAATCAGGATTAACTATTTTAAGGAGTTGGTTTCTCAGAAACTCCAGCCAACACAGAGGAGCATAGATCCATCTGCTCACAGCCCACACCACACTTGAATGAGGCAAAATGTTGCTAAGGTCACTCCCTGTCCCAGTTTCTCTGTGTAACAAAGCAACATCCCCATCTACTGGCAGTGGGCATACCTCCTCACTCCTGCTTCCTTCAGGAGTTCCTTTCCTAGGGACACTGTGTGTCTATAAACTGAGGGGAGATCAAAGATTCACATGATATCACTTGATGTTCACTGTTACAGTTTGTGTGGTAGGATATATGGACTCATCTCTCTTGAACTGGGACTATGGACTTTCTTCCTGTTTCTTTCCTTTTCTACTTCAGATCCGTATGTCTAGGCTACACTTACTGTCTCCTATATCTACGCTAACATTTCTATGATATTTCTCTTATATCAGATATCTTTTTAAAAAATTGTGTGTGTGTGTGTGTGTGTGTGTGTGTGTGTGTGTGTGTGTGTATCACATGCATGTGGAATCCCAAAAATGTCAGAAGTTCCCTGAACTGGTGTTATAGATAGTTGTGAGCCATCCTGTGAAACTACACCAGAGTCCTCTTCAAGAGCAGTAAGTTCTCTGGACCACTGAGCCATTTCAAATGCCCCATGAGTATCTTTTTAAAGGAAAGAGGATGACTTCACATTTAATCTGTGAGATGCATGAATCCCACAAGGACTTGTACCCTTATAGAAGACGGGTTCATTTTATCGTGGGGCTGAGCTCACCACAAGCAAAAGGAAAAGAGAACTTCAGTTGTGTGGGCACTATGCTAGAGATGCAGGCTGTACTGGGTCTTAATGTCTGCTCCTTTTGCCCAGTGTCTTCAAGCCTGTTTTCGATTAATTATTTTCTTTCTTTCCAAGACTCCTTTGTTCCATGCTTATTGTCTGCTTTCATTCCTGCCTACCAGGCCCTGGTACACTTGCTTTTGTTTCTGCTTTCCAGTTACAGTGATATAAACAGGCTAAGGGAAACAAGCTGGTGCCATCCCTTACTATTTTCTGTGTTCCATATTCTCTAGATTACAGGTACTAAAAAATAACAATAAACTTAAAGACTCCTGACTGTCTGTAGTGGTTTGAATAAGAATGGACCCCTTAGGCTCATAAATTTGAATGCTTGGTCATCAGGGAGTGGCACTATTAGGAGGTGTGGCCTTGTTGGAGAAAGTGTGTCACTGCGGGGTGGGCTTTAGGATTTCAAATGCTCAAGCCAGGTCCAGTGTCTTTCTTCTTCCTGTTGCCTGTGGATCCAGATCTAGAACTCTTAGAGCTCCTTCTCCAGTACCTGTATGCCAGGATGCTTCCTGACATACTGATAGTGGACAAACCTGTAAACAAGACCAATTAAATGTTTTCCTTTATATGCGTTGCAGTGCTCATAGTGTCCCCTCACACCATGGAACATTGACTGAGACACAGTCCATGGAGAGAATAGAGAAGGCTTTCTATCACCCAATCAAAAAAAAAAAAGACATCTTGTAATAACAACTTCAGCATCATAGTTCAATAGGATTCCTTAGCTGAGTTATGCTAGACATTGTGAACATCAATTTGAAGATTCACTGTGTACTGCTGTTTTTCTCTATCTGCTACTTACATTCACCCAAAATAAAAACAAGGCTATGAGAAATCATTCTCTAAACTGTATAAAACATTAAAAAGAAGAACAAAAAACACAATATTTCTATTGTCTTGTGTTTTGTGTATGATTTACCTGGGCACTTGTAAAACCACATAGTTTATTAATTTATTACATTATCCTATGTGTGTAGTTTGGATCCAGATTTCTTTTGTGTTAGATGGTGTTACACAGCACTATCCTTCAAGCCAAATAACTACCATCTTCATAAGACTGTCTGTGTCTGCTCATAAAGGGTCATCACAACTGGGTTTGCTGCTTGTCTACTGATGATGCTCCTTTGTTTTTTTTGTTTGTTTTTTTTTTGTTTTTTGTTTTTTGTTTTTCGAGACAGGGTTTCTCTGTGTAGCTTTGCGCCTTTTCCTGGAACTCACTTGGTAGCCCAGGCTGGCCTCGAACTCACAGAGATCCGCCTGGCTCTGCCTGATGATGCTCCTTTGTAGAAGGAGGGAATGAACAAGGTCAGGACCCCTCTGAGTAGCCAGGCACCTCTCCCAGCCAAGGGTAAGCAAGTCTGCCGTAATTGTATGTGGCCTTTGGGGCTTAAGGAGGAGCTAGAGTATAAAAACTGGAAGAATAGAGAAAGGGGGCTCCACCTATGACTATGGGAAAGCCATCATCCCTACTGGATGAAGACTTCCCAGTGTGGTTACTTTCAATTCACCCACACTGCTGTCAGTAACCCCTCACCAATACTCTATAAATAAACCCAATAAACTATTTCCCCACACACACAGGCTGATCTTTGATGAAACTGAACTTTAATTTGTTATTTGAACCTTATAAAAAGGGGTTGGACTTTGCTTAATCCCCCCACACACACACACACCAGGTAGAAAATTCTCACAACAGATTTGCTAATATTTCTATATCTCATTAAGAAAGAAAACCAAGGCCAGTTATGGTGGTTCATTTAATCCTGGAACTCAAGAGGAAGAGACAAGTAGATTTCTGTGCATTCAAGGCAAACCTGGTCTACATAGCTTGTTCCAGGACAGCCAGAGCTACATAAGAGAGACACTCATCTCAAAAAAAAAAAAAAAAAAAAAAAAAAAAAAAAAAAAAAAGAAGAGAAAGGGAGAGCCCATGAGTTAAAAAAAGTTAAGATATAAAAATGGAAATATTTTTATAAGTTATTTTTTAGATTCATTTATTTTATGTGTATGAATATTGTGCCTGCATGTATTTCTGTATTTCTATGTACTATGTGACTATTACCCTCTGAAGCCAGAAGAAGGCATCAGACTCCCTGAAACTAGAGGTATAGATGGTTGTGAGCCACTATGTGGGTGCTAGGAATAGAACCCAGATCATCTGGAAGAGCAGTCAGTGCTTTTAACCTCTGAGCCAACTCCCCATCTCCTGGAAATAATTTTAATAAAGGATTTGTGTATAAAAATCTAATCCTCAACTGGTCTTGTCATAAAGAAAAAAATTAAAAATAAACCCTAAAAGGATTGGCAGGTTCAACAGTCTAAAGGATTGTACTCATGAGACATTAGATTTAAATCTATATAAAATGTTATTTAGACAACTATCCCTAATGATTTTCTTCTTGATAAGAAAAAATGCCACCCAGATACAAGACTTCAGACTTTGGCTTAACTTAATATTGGAGTGTCTACCTGCAGCCAAGAGAGGCAGACCACTGTAGTTTTAATCAAATGATGACTAAATTTCTTCTCTCTCTACCTCTCTAGAAGTCATCTGACATGGATATCACTATGTGATTCCAACTACCAAAGCAGCTATCAAAATGCCTGAAAACAGATCCTGGGTTCATAACTGTCCAGTCCAGCCTTGAAGGCCAAAGAAAAATGAGGAGCCCAGCAAATGGAGGCTCTTGTAAGCCCACTGAGAGATTTGAATGAACTTTGTTTTAGACAGACCCCCTGTTCTAGCTGTTCCTGATTCCCTGCCTAGGCTACCAACTCCCTGCCCTGTTGTAGCTCTTGAGGTTTCCTAGTGGCTGCACCCAGCAGGATTGCATAAGAGGTCGATTGGACCATGGGCCTGGGTGCCAGGTGATTGTAACTAGGAAGAGGGAGGTCTTTGGCACTACCCCTTAGCATTGTTATAAATAGACATTTGGAATAAAGTTCTGGACCAATGGGAAAGGATCCAGGCCCAAGTGGGTCTATCCTGTGTTTTCTCTCTGTTTGCTCTCCTCTCTCTATTTCTAACTAAGTCTCTTATTTCTCATTCTTCAAGAGTTCCTGGGGTAAATAATAGTGGGGGCTGGTTAAATCAAGACTAGATAAACTATTTAAATAGACCAATAACCCCCAAGGAAATAGAAACAGTCATTAAAATTCTCCCAACCAAAAAAGCCCAGGACCAGATGGTTTCAGTGCAGAATTCTACCAGATTTTCAAAGAAGAGCTAATACTAATACTCTTTAAATTGTTCCACACAATAGAAACAGAAGGAATATTACCAAATTCTTTTTATGAGGCTACAGTTACCCTAATACCCAAACCACACAAAGATGCAACAAAGAAAGAGAATTACAGACCAATCTCCCTCATGAACATTGATGCAAAAATACTCAATAAAATACTGGCTAACTGAATGCAGGAACACATCAAAAAAAATTATCCACCACGAACAAGTAGGCTTCATCCCAGGGATGCAAGGATGGTTGAATATACAAAAATCTGTCAATGTAATACAACATATAAACAAATTGAAAGAAAAAAAAAACACATGATCATCTCATTGGATGCTGAAAAGGCCTTTGACAAAATCCAACACCCCTTCATGATAAAGATCTTAGAGAGGTCAGGAATACAAGGAACATACCTAAATATAATAAAGGCAATTTACAGCAAGCTGGCAGCCAACATCAAATTAAATGGAGAGAAACTCAAAACAATCCCACTAAAATCAGGAACAAGACAAGGCTGTCCACTCTCCCCATACTTATTCAATATAGTACTTGAAGTTCTAGCTAGAGCAATAAGACAACAAAAGGAGATCAAGGGGATACAAATTGGGAAGGAAACTTTTATTATTTGCAGACGATATGATAGTATACATAAGTGACCCCAAAAATTCTACCAGGGAACTCCTACAGCTGATAAACTCCTTCAGTAAGGTCACAAGATTAACTAAAAAAAATCAGTAGCCCTCCTATATACAAATGAAAAAGGGCTGAGAAAGAAATCAGAGAAACATCACCCTTTACAGCCACCAATAATATAAAATACCTTGGGGTGTCTCTAACTAAGCAAGTGAAAGACTTGTGTGATAAGAACTTTAAGTCTCTGAAGAAAGAAATTGAAGAAGATATCAGAAAATGGAAAGATCTCCCATGCTCATGGATAGGTGGAATCAAGAAGTAAAAATGGCAGTCTTACCAAAAGCAATATACAAATTCAATAAAATCCCAACACAATTCTTCACAGACTTGGAAAGAACAATACTTAACTTTATATAGAAAAGCAAAAAAAAATCTAGGATAGTTAGAAGAATCCTATATAATAAAGCAACTTCTGGAGGCATCATGATCCCTGACCTCAAGCTCTACTACAGAGCTGTAGCAATAAAAAACAGCGTGGTACTGGCATAAACACCAACATGTGGACCAATGGAATCGAATTGAAGACCCTGACATTAATCCACACACCTATGACATATGATTTACGACAAAGAAGCCAAAACTGTACCATGGAAAAAAAGAAAGCATCTTCAACAAATGGTGCTGGCATAACTGGATGTCAACATGCAGAAGATTGCAAATAGATCCATATCTGTCACCATACACAAAACTCAAGTCCAAGTGGATCAAAGACCTCAACATAAATCCAGTTACACTGAACTTGATAGAAGAGAAAGTAGGAAGTAGTCTGGAACGAATTGGCACAGGAGACCACTTCCTAAATATAACACCAGTAGCACAGACACTGAGAGTGACAATTAATAAATGGGACCTCCTGAAACTGAGAAGCTTTTGTAGAGCAAAGGACACAGTCAATAAGACCAAACGACAGCCTACAGAATGGGAAAAGATCTTCACCAACCCCACATCTGACAGAGGCCTGATCTCCAAAATATATAAAGAACTCAAAAAGCTAGACATCAAAATACGGAACAATCCAATTGAAAAATGGGCTACAGAGCTTAACAGAGAATTCTCAACAGAAGAATCTCAAATGGCCAAAAGACATTTAAAGAATTACTCAACATCCTTAGTCATCAGGGAAATGCAAATCAAAACAACTCTGAGATACCATCTTACACCTGTCAAAATGGCTAAGATCAAAAACACTGAAGACAGCTTATGTTGGAGAGGATGTGGAGCAAGGGGAACACTCCTCCACTGTTGGTGGGAATGCAAACTGGTACAGCCACTTTGGAAATCAGTATGGTGGTTTCTCAGTAAATTGGGAATAAGTCTTCCTCAAGACCCAGTTATACCACTCTTGGGCATATACCTAAGGAATGCTCAATCTTACCACAAGGACACATGTTCAACTATGTTCATAGCAGCATTATTCATAATAGCAAGAACCTAGAAACAACTTAGATGCCTCTCAACTGAAGAATGGATAAAGAAAATATGGCACATATACACAATGGATTACTACTCAGCAGTAAAAAACAATGATATCATGAGGTTTGCAGGCAAATGAATGGAGCTAGAAAATATCATCTTGAGTGAGGAAACCCAGACTCAGAAGGACAAACATAGTATGTACTCACTCATAAGTGGATACTAAATGTGAGGGAAGGGATGACCAGACTGCAACCCACAACTCCAGAGAGGCTAGCTAACAGGGAAAGACCCTAGGAGGGACACATGGATGACCCAGCGAAGGAGAAGTGGATGAGATCTACATGAGTGAACTGGGTGTGGGGGGTGGCAGAAGGTGAGGAGTGGGACATGAGAATGTAGGGAAATGGGAGGGTCAAACTGGAACAGGGACAGAATGGGAGGGCAGGGTGGAAGATGCCATGATAGAGGAGGTCATCATGGGAATATTAAGAGGCAAGGTGCTAGGGAGGCTCTCAGGAATCCACAAGGTTGACTCCACCTCGGTCTGCTGGCAGTGGTCCAGACGGTGCCTGGACTGGTCTACTCTGGTGACCAGCCTAGCAAATAACCTAGCTGTCATTATAGAGCCTTTGTAAGTAACAGATGGAGGCAGATACAGAGATCCACGGCCAGGCACCAGGCTGAGCTCCGGGAATCCAATTCATGAGAGAGGAGAGATACTGCAGGTAAGGGATGCTGAGATCATGATGGGAGGACATGCAGAGATGACCGGCCACACTAGTGGAAGCCCATGAACTGTGGACTGGTGGCTGTGGAGCCCCCATGAGACTGGACTAGGCCCTCTGGACACAGAAGACATTTGTTTGGCTTAAACTGTTTGGGGGGCACCCAGGCAGGAGGATCGGGATCTGTCCCTGGTCTATGGGCAGACTTCTGGAATCCAGTGCCTGTGGTGTGATGCCTTGCACAGCCTTGGTGCAGTGGGAAGGGACTTAGGCCTGCCTAGGCTCAGTGTGCTGGGCTTTGCTGACTCCCCATGGGAGACCTCTATTTGGGGGATGTGGGGATGCAGGGTGGCTTGGGAAAGAGGGCTGGGGGTGGGAGGAGAGAGGAAGGGGGTCTGTGGATAGCATGTGGAGTGAGTAGAAAATGTCTTAATAAAGAAAAATGAAAAAAAAAAAGCAGTCAGAAATCCCTCTGCAGAGACAGACTGATCCTTTCCTGATGGGAGGGGCTGCTGGAGGGCAGTAAAGCCTACCTGCAGCTGTGAGGCAGTGTCAAGGACCCTGTCTGGGGGAAAAGACAGGCCAAGAAAGGACAGGAAGCTATCCAGGAGAGAAGCTTTCTTTTCTATCAGAGAAAGGACCTTTCTGAAACAAATGCTTGCGTTTTGCCTCACTGATCTGAGTGAAGCCCTAATGGTTTTGCCTTAGGCAATAAGCCTCAGTCTGAGAGCTCCAACAAATGGATGCAAAACTGCTCAGGAACTGGGTGAGATAAAAGATCTAATTAGAGAGGTATACCTGTTAAACAGTGACACAGGCATCCTAAAGCAAGGTTAAGAAAGAAAATCTACCTTTCCAAAAAAAAACCAAAAAAACAAAAAACAAAAAAAAAAACAAAACAAAACAAAAAACCCGAAACCCTGTAAAGGGAACAGGAAAGTTTGCTCGAATACCTGAAAGGCTTTCTGGGAAATGTAGTATTAATGCAGGTTTGAAACAGTGCCTTATATGTACTAATAGCTGCGCAAAAATATTTTGCTTAGAGCTTTATGGCCGTTCAATACTGTAATTTCACCCTCCCCTATGACAAGGCTTTACGGTAAGCTTTTCTGCTGTAACAGAAATTATGGCACAGGAAAGCTGTTATGAATTTGAGTAAAGGGACAACCTCTAATTAGGAACTGTTTGCTGCTGAGCACATTTCTGCCAGTTCTGGCACAGTTGAGAGAGCTCTGTAGCAAGAAAGGTGACTTTGGGGTGTGGGTTTGTTCAAAAATATTACATTCCCCTAGCAACAAATGTTACAACTCCATAGCAACAGTATTCACTGAATCCCAGTGTTGAAAGTGTCGTGACAAATCTTGTTTCAATCTCTCTAGAATTTTTAGAATAATATCAAAGCTGACTAAATGATTGGAATATTTCTGGTCTTATTAATAGTTTAGTTAAAATCTTTTCTAGGTGTTAAGAAATTTCTTATAGATGTTTGCTTTAGTGTTAAGTTAGTTCTGTTATATGTAAAGTGATAATAGTTAAGAAATCTCTCCTAAATATCTTTTCTAAATCTCTTCTAGGTATTAAAAAGTCTTTAGGTGTTTGAATAGATCTATAGAATTTCTTTAAGACATGTAGTAATAAATGGCCATGTTAGTTACAAATGTAAGTTCAAATAAGATAAGAAGTATATTTGCTAAGGTAGTATAAGAAGTATATTTACTAAGGTAGTCCTATAGAATGTAAGTAAGACTTAGATAAGGTTTATAAAGTAGACCTATAGATAAAGTAGTCCTATAGAGTATAGGTTTAAATAGGTCAGATTTAGTTTTAAAAAATGTAGATTTAGAATATATAGGCTTTAGGTGTAAGGACATGATGAAGGTTTAATAGAGGAATAAGAATCCATGGTGAACTTTGGACTTGGCAGTTCCAGAAACCACCAATAATGGCAAGAAGCAGCTCCAGAAACTGCTAACTTCAAAAAGTAGCAGCAAAAAGTAATGTCCACTGCTGAGACCTGCTGAGATACGTGAAGCATCATAGCTTCCCAAACAGCAGACACCAAAAGCCAGTGAAATAAGAGCCAGCACTAGCTGCCAGGGTGTGCAGGCTTTCCGGCTGTGAAGCTAAGCTACGAGAGAGGCTAATGGCAAGCAGCAGTTTGGGAAGCCCTGCAGAGATGCTGCACTGAGGGAAAGGTGAACAGTAAGGTTGTGCAACCTTTGAGACGCTACACCATGAAAAAGGCAATTGGCGGAGAAAGCCCAGCGGTTTGTGTCACCTCGGGAAAGATGAACAGCGAGCAGAGCTGTGGTGAACAGCGGAGACAGCAGAGTCCAGACTGCTTCTGGAGACCAAGAGCAGAATGGTGTCAGTGCCGGACAAGCAGCTGCGATGCGCTGCAGAGCAGGAAGCTGTGGAGGCGAGAACCGTACTCCATGCTGAACAGCCAGCTTGAGGCTCTGTGGGAACGGCTGAGACTGACTGCAGCCGGAGCTCCCAGCAGCGGGATGTGACTGCAATCATGGAGCTGCCCTGAGGCTACATTCGTCATACAACAGGACAGTGTATGGAGGATTCCGGACCGGTTTGCTGAGCACTTGGATCATGAGCCACACAGGTAATGGATTTTCCTCCCAAAGCCGGGTTTGCTGTGGGAAGGCCACAGTTCAGCTCATGGCAGCTGAAGGAGCCCGTGAGGTGAAGCTCTCTAGCCTGGTCCGTGCGTGGCCCGGTTACAGAAGGCTACAGACTGCAGAGCACAGCGGTAGATGAAAACAGAAGTTTCAGAGAGACTTGCTTGAACTAAAAAGTCTTGGTTATGGAACTTTTCGTATTTGGAACCGTTTGCTTCAGAGTCATTACGACTCTGACAGCTATACACAGACTTAAGGACAGCTGACAAGCCAGGCCCTGACTAGGAATGCTCAGAGGAACTTTTAGGGATGGTACCAGAAGCCTTTTTCAACTTTTGAACTTAAGAAATGAAATGGACAATAATAATTTCATTACAATGGGACAAGCTTGAATTTGTTTATGCATATAGACTCTATCAATGGTGATTCCTTATAAACTGTTTATGGAAAAATGAAACTGCTTATAGAGAAATTTAGGTTTTCTAACTAGGCTTGAGATTTAATTTAAAATATAAAGAAAAGGGAGAGTTAATATTCCTCAGTATATTTAACTTAAAAAATATTTTTGTGTTACTTGAGTGAAGTAATGTTATGTTTTGTATAGTTCTATTAAGAAATGGTTCTTGAATGTAGGTTTGTATGTTGAGAGTAGGTTTGTAGGAAGGTTGAGAGTAGGAATTATAATTTTGCATAGTTCTGTTTATGTTAGAATTATTATGTTAAGTTTGATGCAGTTGCATCAAGAATTTTTTCTTTTAAAATATAAAGAAGAGGGACCTGTTGTAGCCCACTGGGTTTCCTAGTGGCTGTACCCAGCAGGACTGCATAAGAGGTTGATTGGACCACAGGCCTGGGTACCAGAAGACTGTAACTAGCAAGGGGGAGGTCTTTTGCCCTTCCCCTTGGCGTTGTTATAAATAAACCTTTGGAATAATGTTCTGGGCCAGTGGATAAGTTTCCAGGCCCACCCGAGTCCATCCTGTGTTTTCTCTCTGTTTGCTCTCTCCCCTCTATTTCTAACTAAGTCTCTTGTCTCTCATTCCTCAAGAGTTCCTGGGGTAAATAATGGTGGGGCCTGGTCCTCTCCACTGCCTAGGCTACTAACTCTTGTCTTTAGCTTCTACTCTCCTGCTTTCCTGATCAGTCAAGGACTTCACTTCCTGTACACATTTGAAAGATGAGATTTTTTTCAATAGTCCCTCTAGAGAGGTACCCCAGAACTGTCACATCCACATCCAACACTCCAAATTCAGCTGGAAAAATCCATATCAGTCTTCACTACATACCATAATTGCAATTAGGGGTACTTCTTCAGAGGGACAGGAGGGATGTAAAAACAAGAGGAAGAAATTGGCTAAGCAGTTGAAGATAAAAAAGACCCCAAAGAAAAGTAACTAATTTATTTCTTGTTTAAAAGCCAGAAATGTCTTTGACAGTCTCATGCTTGCCAGATATTCCAAGAATGTTTTGGGGGCGCTGTCTTAGTTGGGCTTACAACTGCTGTGATGGACTACCATGACCAAAAGCAACTTGGAGAGAAAAGGACTTATTTCACTCACAGTTCCATATGATAGTTTATCCTCAAAAGCAGTGAGGGCAGGAACTCAAGCAGGGTAGGATCCTGGAGGCAGGAGCTGATGCAGAGGCCATGGAGAGGTGCTGTTCATTGGCTTGCTCTTCATAGCTTGCTCAGCCTGCTTTCTTATAGAAGCCCAGGGATGGCACCACCCACAATAAGCTGGGCTCTCTCCCAGTAATCACTAATTAAAAAAAACTCTCTACAGGCTTGCTTGTAGCCAAGCTTTCACAATTAATAATAAGTCTCCATTATTTGTCATTATTTGTGGGCTGGCAGTCCCAGCAAAAAAGTATGACTTCACTACGTCTTCCTACTTGTTAGGAATTATGTCCATATAGATCCTACAGTGTTCCTCTGGAGATCCAATTGGGTAATATATGAAAATTCATGACACAATGTCAACTAAATAAAAAATGTTTAAGATTTATTTTTAGTGTATATATGTACGTGAGAGAGAAAGAAAGAGAGAAGGATGTATTTGGGGTGTCCCCTGGAGGTCAGGGGGTATCAGATCTCCTGGACCTGGAGCTGGAGTCACAGCAGTTATAAACTGCCTGATGTGAGTGCTAAGAACTGAAGTCTGGGTCTCTCAGAAGAGTGACTTAGGTGCCCATTTCTCTAGCCCCTGTCTTGGTTAGGGTTTTTATGACCTTAACCATGACCCAAGCAACTTGGGAAGAAAAGGGTTTATTTCAGCTTATACTTCCACAATGCTGTTCATCATTAGAGGAAGTTAGGACAGGAACTCAAACAGGGCAGGGACCTGGAGGCAGGAGTTAATGTAGAGGGGTATTGTTTACTGGCTTGCTCCACATGGATTTCTTAGCCTTTCTTATAGAACCCAGGACCACCAGTGCTGTGGATATTGATCACTCTGCATGCTGGGAATGTGTTGATCTGATTTGGTTGATAAATAAAATGCTGATTGCCCAGTAGCCAGACAGGAAGTATAGTATAGGCAGGACAAGCAGAGAGGAGAATTCTGGGAATAGGAAGGTTGAGTCAGGAGACACTGCCAGCCACTGCTGCCATGAGAAGTAAGATGTAAAATACCGGTAAGCCACAAGCCATGTAGCAACTTATAGATTAATAGAAATGGGTTAATTTAAGATATAAGAACTAGATAGCTAGAAGCCTGCCACGGCCAAACAGTTTTAATTGATATAAGTGTCTGTGTGTTTACTTGGGTCCAAGTGGCCAGCTGCAGGGCCATGGGAGCCACACAGGAACAACATAACTTCAGTTACACAGCATCCCAGGGATTGGCACCACACACAGTGGGTTGGGCCATTCCCCATCAATCACTAGGGAAATGCCCCATAGCTCAGTCTTCTGGATACATTTCTTTTTTTAACTTTATTTTACATACCGATCACACTTCCCCCTCCCTTCTCTCCTTCCATTCCCTCCCCTCCAACTCCCATCTACTCCCCTCCCCAATCTATCCACTTCTCCTCCATCTCCATTCAGAAAGGATCAGACTTCCCGTGGGTTTGAACATAGCATGGCACATCAAGTTGAGGTAGGACCAAGCTCCTCCTCCTGTATAAAGGCTGGGCAAGGCAATCCAACATGGAGAACAGGTTCCCAAAAGCCAGCTAAGTGCCAGGGACAGGCCCTGATCTCACTGCTAGGAGTCTTACAAACAGACAAAGCTATACAACTGTCACACTCCTGCAGAGGGCCTAGGTCAGTCCCATGCAGGCTCCCTAACTGTTGGTCCAGAGTCCATGAGCTCCCACGAGCTCAGGTCAGCTGTCTCTGTGCGTTCCCTGGATATGTTTTCTTAAACTTTAGCTTGTGTCTTGGAAGTTGACATGGAATTATCCAGCACACCTCCTAAATTAAAAATAAAGTTAGATTCAAAAATACATTTATTCATTTCATATGTGTGAGTGTTTAGTCTGCATGTAAATATGTGTATTATGCACATGCCTGGTTCCTCAGAAGCCAGAAGAGGGGGTTGCATCACCTGGAGTTCTAGTTACAGATAGTTGTGACCCATCACGTGGGTGCTGGGAATCAAACTTGAATCCTATGGAAGAGCAGCCAGTGCTTTTAACCTCTGAGTCATCTCTCATGTGAAATTCTGAATGTATAGAAACTCATGTTCAGTTAGATCATGCTTCTTCCTTCTACCCAGTTACCTCCTTTCCTTTCATTGAATGATATTCATGAAAAGTAAAACTATACTGAGCTTCCTCAATAGTAACATATTGTTAAAAACAACAGCAATTTGTCAGCATCATAGCATGTGCCTTTAATCTCACCATTCAAAAGACTGAGGCTGGCAGATCTGTGAGTTTGGGGCCAACTTGGTCTACATAAGGAGTTCCAGGTCAGCTAGGGATATAGTGAGATCCTGTCAAAAAAGAAGGGGGGGATGGGTAGAGGAAGGGAGGAGAGGGGAGGGGGGTGGAAAGGGAAATCAGAAAAACAGCAGAGCTTTAAGTAGTATCATCTTTAATCCCAGCATTCAGGAAACTGAAGAGAAAAATCATGAGTTCAAGGCCAGCCTGGACCTGTGGTGAGACTCTTTCCTAAAACAGAAAGAACGTGGACAACAACATTCAGTGTTGAGAACTTCTGGAGGAGAGGAAAGAGAATCCAGTCATCCCTTCTCCTATAGTGTTGACTCATGTGCAAGTCGACAAGCTGACTAGGGTAGGAGTAGGGTGTGAGGCTGAGGAAAAAACAGAGACAGAAGGACAGACAGACACAGAAAATCAGTGCTGGGAGAGCTTCTGGTCAGTACCAGAAAAGCCCTGAGTTCACTTCACAGCCAGCTTACACACAAACTGAAAGGCTAGGGTAGAACAAAGCACAGCACAGGCGGTCTAGCCTGCCCGTGATCAAGGAGCAGGCGGTTTTGTTCTCTCAAACATGTGCCACCTGCTAACATCAGCAGCCTGCCTCTAACTGGGCATTTGCTAAATAATCAGTTCTCCTACAAGCTAACCAGGACTTTTCACAGCCCCTGTACTTTTCCCAGAAGCCTTATCAGAGATTTCTCACAGCTTCTGAAGAGACTAGAGCAAGCAAGCTTTGAACTCTTTTGGGTCAGAGTGGACTTTAGCTGCGTCACTGTGGGCTCCCACACCAGCTGAAAGGATGGCTGTGACATTCAGCCCTGCCCCAGCCATGAAGCAGTAAAGACAACAAAAGTAGCATTTGGCACAGACATTCTGTGAACTGCACAGTGGAAGAGGCCCCAGGTAGTCGGGCTTGTGAAAACACTCTATACTTTGCAAAAGATCAAATGACCGTGAAATTGAGATGAATACTAAAATCAGAATGACAAACTAAACAAGAATCTGTAATTGTAATTTCACTAATCCCCACAGCTTTCAGTCATTCCAATTGGAGAAGGCTCCACAGAGTCACAACATCCAGTTTAGAGGATATCTAATGATGGGTATACCGTAATACTCTCCACGCCAAGCTAAGGTGTACCATAACACTCTCCACACCAAGCTAAGGTATACCATAACACTCTCCACACCAAGCTAAGGTATACCATAACACTCTCCACACCAAGCTAAGGTATACCATAACACTATCCACACCAAGCTAAGGTGTACTATATGTAACACTCTCCACACCGAGCTAAGGTATACAATAACACCATTCACTAAGCAGTGAGACTCCACAGAAGAATGAACATAAAGGGCAGAAGATTCAAAACATCTAATGTTAAGCTATTTGTCATTCAACAGACCCTTAGCTAGATTGTTCGTAGTCCCTTATGCTGTCCCTGTCTTGTGGAAATGAAGACAAATATCCTTTGTAAAGGAGGAAAAAGAGGAGAAGAGATGGTGTCAAACTTGTTCTCACAAAATGTTTAGTA
This sequence comes from Peromyscus eremicus, assembly GCF_949786415.1. Lineage (NCBI taxonomy): Eukaryota > Metazoa > Chordata > Mammalia > Rodentia > Cricetidae > Peromyscus > Peromyscus eremicus. The sequence continues at coordinate 3,827,861 of NC_081417.1, read as the reverse complement.
TGCATACCTCCTTCCAAATAGTAGTTCATTTGGACACACCAAAAGAATATATCTAATAAAGCAGAAAACATATCCCGTAACAACTAAAATTAAACTGGGCCTGATGGTATAAAACTACAATCCCAGATACTTGAGAGGCTGACACAAGATGACAAGTTTCAGGCCTGCCTGGGCTACAGAGTAGGTTTAAGTACAGCCTGAGGGGGAGAAAACATACATACATACATACATACATACATACACATTAAAAGTATATAAAGCACATGCCTAGCATGAGTGAGGTTCCCCTAGACAACTAAAATTGTGGAGTGACAGAGAGATGGAGGGAGAAAAGGAGGGGAGGAGGGGAGGGAGGGCAAATAGCCAACTCACTCACTAGTCTAAGACAAACTCTCATTTTGTGTGTACCTGAATACAAACACCAAACACAGGCTGGTTTGTATGTAGCCTCTTTGTGGTGATATTTTATTTGTGCTCTAACAAATAAAGCTTGCCTGGGGATCAGAGGAAAAAGCCAGCCACTATATTAAATATAGAGATCAGGCAGTGGTAGCACACACCTTTAATCCTAGCATTCGGGAGGCAGAGATTCATCTGCATCTCTGTGAGTTCAAGGCCACACTGGGAACAGAGCCAGATGTGGTGGTACATGCCTTTAATCCCAGCACTAACTGTGGAGGTCTGGAGGTCTGTACAGACAGGCAAGAAGCAATATAGCTGGGCAGAAAGAGGAAGTGATGTAGCTGGGTGGAGAGAGGAAGTGAGATGACAGAGCATATATAGGTGTGAATATTCTATCCCTCTGGTCTTTCAGCTTTCACCCCAATATCTGGCTCCAGGTTTTTTATTAATAAGACTGTTTTACAATTTGTGTTACATCCCTTGCTTTTGTTTGTTGGGCTTTCTTGTTTGTTGGTGTTAGATGTGTGCTAGGATGGGATTGGAGAACTTACTTCTCCTGCCTGGCTTTTCATGTCCTTCCACTTGCATTCTAACATTGAGTTCTCCAATGTCCTACATTTCTGGTTTTTTTTTTTTTTTTTTTTTTTTGTCAGAGACCAAACATGGACCATGGAAAAGTATTAGCTAGGCCAGAGAACAAGCCCCTACCCTAAACCAAAGATAAAGAACAGGTCAGGCAGGTCAGGTAGCATAGCAACAGAACAATGGGCCCTGACCAGTGACCTTACCACCTAGCAGCCTCACGACTTGCACGTAGCCCTTCACCTGCACGTAGCCCTTCACCTGCACGTCCCCCTTCACCTGCACGTACTGCACGTCGTGCACCCCTTCCCTCCTTCCCTCCCCTCCCATGCTATATAAGCCTTGCTGAGGAGAATAAAATTTGCAGCTTGATCAGAACACACTGTCTTGCTGTCGTCCTTTCGTGTCTCACCCGTCCCTCTCATTCTCTCCCACAGGTGGGTCGCCCCCATTGACACCCCGCTGGCCGGGGCATTTTTTTTTTGGTTTTTCGAGACAGGGTTTCTCTACGTAGCTTTGCGCCTTTCCTGGAACTCACTTGGTAGCCCAGGCTGGCCTCGAACTCACAGAGATCCGCCTGGCTCTGCCTCCCGAGTGCTGGGATTAAAGGCGTGTGCCACCACCGCCCGGCCTTACGTCCTACATTTCTGAACTAAGACATGTAAGAACCAAAGCAAATGAGAATGGGAATAATGGGAGAAAGGTCTGAAGTTTACAGAGGGAAAATGATAATCAGAAGTGGGGTAGGAACATTGAGGTTAAAACTCCTCTGATTAATTGGATCAAACTTTGGTTTTCTTTAGTTTCCTTGAGCCATTTGTGTCTATTTTTTATTATGAATTTTTTAAATTCATTTTACATACCAAGGATTCCCCTCTTTCTCTTCCCAACCCACCCTTTATTCCCTCCTACAAGAGGAAAGGCCACTCATGGGGAGGTACATTTAGTGTGTCTACTCTTGCAGACTGAGAAAGCGGAAGCTCAAAGGTTGGTCAGTAGTCAGCTTACTGGCCCTGGTACCAATTTCAGCAGTCATCACATTGATACTTTATTTAACCCCATAACTTTCTCAACTAGCAGTCACCTCGCACACCAGAGGGCTGCCTACTCCTGATTTTCACATCTGGGTCTCCTGTGATACTATTGTTCGGCTTTCTTAGGTATCATAATTAGGTAGAGGTAAATGAAGAGAAATGCATCCCCATACTCCATGAAAGTCCTTCCAGCTAATCTCACTCATCTCAACTTATCTTGAGCTCAATTTAGAAATAAAAAGAGCACAAGTAAGGAGAAAGTTTGCCCTAAAGTGTTGCATTTAGACAATGTAAATATTGCAGTGATCACTTAGGGAAACATTGTTTCATAGGAGTGTATTTATTACCTTTTCATACAGGACACAGTGGAACTTGTGTGTATCTAGAAGGTTAGGTTCCTGCTGACATGCAATGGCTGTCATTAGAAGGAACAGAATAGTCTAGAAGCCAACAGCCAGGCACCATCAAGATTCTTTTCTTGAGGCTAATGAAATGGCTCAGTGGTTAAAAGCACTTGCTGCTTTTGTAGAAGACCTGGGTTTGATTTCTAGCACATGAATCAGGCAGTTCACAGCTATTTGTAGCTCCAGTTCCAGGGAATCCAATGCACTCTGTCCTCCAAAGGCATCTGCACATAAACCCATGCAGGCATTTACCACATGCACATAAATAAAAGTGGAGGGTTTTGCTTCCATCTTTTATCTTCCTTCTGAACTCCCCCTCCCTTTTTGACACAGTGTCATAGTCCATATTGACCTCAAATATTTTTTTGGTCTGCCTCAGCCCTCTGAGGTTACAGGAATGTTCCACTGCACCGAGTTACCATCCTAATTTTAAGATAAATAGATATGGATGAGATGAGAGTGAAATTGAAGGGAAAGGCGGAATAAAATAACGAGAATGAAAATAAAATGCTTTTCATAATATTTTAAATTCAGTAGTGCAATTTTCTAGAATTCTACAATGTTAAAATTATATATATATTTTACTATGAATGACACTTTTTTCAGTCATTTTCTTCACAACTGAAACTCTGGGAATTCAAAATTAACATCTTTGCCTGTGAGCTTCTTATACACACCAGAAAAAGTTTCAACATTGTGCTCCACGTTGTTCTGCTGGGCTTTGTCTAAATGAACCTTTATGAGCAGGCTGCCATCCAGTTTCACCCGGATCTTCTTCCCCACAATCTCACTTGGAAAGACCAAGTCCTCAAGGATGGCATTGTGCACCTCAGTGAGGGTATGGCTTCTGGGGCGCTTCTGCTTATTTTTCGTGCGGCTTTTCCCAGTTGGCTTGGGCAGAATCCTCCTCTGAGCAATGAAGACCACGTGCTTCCCACTGAACTTTTTCTCCAATTCACGAACCAGCCGGACTTGAAGACTTCAGCTGAGGAACTGGTACAAAAATTATGAGAGCTTTCCGGCCACCACCAACTTCAATTTCCTTGGCGGCGGTGATGTTCAGTTCCCGCAGCTGAGCCTTGAGATCGGAGTTCATCTCCAGCTCAAGCAGCGCCTGGGAGATGAAAGACTCGAACTCGTCGGGCTTCTCGCCATTGAGCTTCACAATCTTGGCGCTCGAGCTGAACATGGCTCGTCCTTACAGAGTGCCGGCTTAGAAAGAGCTAAAATTCTATATTCTTAATGACCACAAACACATTTCAGAAGAGCACAAAGCTGTGTCTCCTATTGGTCTTTAGAATTCAGACTCTGAAGGGAGTCCTGTCCATCAGCAGAGTCACCATAGTACCAATGAGTCAGAAGTGTCTACTCCAGAGACAGCAAGTAGAATAATGGCACCTTCCCATCATCCTTTTAAGCCCTAGGAGAACCTTTGGTTTCTTTAAACTTACCTGGCTCTTCCTTTCAACTCAGCATCTTAGTTAAACATGGTCCTCACCCTCCTGCACTCCTGGACAGTCTCTTACCTTAATTCTTTGCATTGTACCTAACTTTTTTTTCCTGATAATATGTTTTTAACCGAAAAAGGAAAGAAATTGCTTCATGATGCCTAGTGGTATTCACACATACGCTTTCTCTCTATATTCTCATTGGAACCTACCCATTTTGTGGAGAAAACACAGCAGGAATTAGGTATTCGATGTGGGAATTCAAGATGCCAGGGGAATAATATAGCAGGGAGTATAACATATTGGGAACTTACTGACAGACGTAGGATCCTGAGCATCAGCAAGACCACGGGGAGCCCCATTATTTGGGCCAGAAAAAGGAGATGTTTAGTTGTTAGTGTTAGGTCTGAGTTGTTTAAGGAAATAAAAGAATGAGCCTGGCCTCTGTAGAAGTAGATGAAGTTTAACGGCCTCTCTGTGGAAGTGGAGAGTGTACCCAGGCATGGGGGGTAGGGTCTTTATAAGGCAGAAGGAATATTTGGGGAGGAAAATTTATCTTAGATTTGTTCTTTATAGCTTCAAGGCAAATAATGCCAGCGTGTGTGCTCACCCCTGTGCTGACTTTCTTGTCAAACAGGTGTTCTTATTGATAAGGTGACGTGGGAGGGTGTTTCTCAACTTGTTTGACATTCATTTTGTTAGGTCATTAACCCTTTGGTCAGCACTGGGGGCACTGAGCAGTGCACACTGTTAATCCTAGCAAATCTATCACACTGTGCACATCTCTAGTCTGGGCACTGGGGAGGCAGAGACAAGTAGATCTTTATAAGTTTGAGGCCAGCCTGGTCTACACAGAAAATTTTAGGACATCCAATGTTATATAGAGAGACCCTAACCCCACCCCCAAAAAATGACATCCAAACTGCACTGTAGCTGACTTCTCCTGGTACTAATAAAGCCTCCAGTCACATCCTTGGTGCTGCCAGCCACAGTCATAGCACACCATTGTAATATCACATATAGTAATGTGCTGAGAAACTATGGTGAGTGCTGCTGATCATGATGTTTTCTATCTAAGATGTCTGCAGTCACACCTAGATGAATCCAAATACTGGCTTTGAAAAAGGGACAGCTCTTCTCTTAAAAGGGGAATAATACCATCCTACGATCCTCTTGGCTGTTCCAATGGCCAAATGACATATTTCTGCTATATGCAGCCTGGGACAATAATTACAATGTAAGCAGCTTATGGGAAAGCTCCTGAAGATGGGTAGGGAAAGGAAAAATGACTCCAGAAGGGTAGGACACAAACAAATGGGGGTCAGATGGCTTGAGTGTGTATGCCTAGGATCTGGAGAAAGTGATGAAACACATATCTATGTGTCCCAAAGTATAAAAGAGCTTAATTTTAGAGTTGTGTTTGGGGTAGAATGATCATTGGCAGATCTGGCTGCCCTCAGGTCCTTCTGCAGCTTTGGAGGTACATTGTTAGTGAGGGCTAGGGTGTCATTAGGATACCATGAGCCAATGCTCAAATACTTCTCCAGTGGCAGGAACTGTGCCACAATTATTAGTCCTTGCTCAAGAACATTTTCATCAGTAAAGTTTAACATCTTAGGTTTGAGCCAACTATGAGTTCACCATAGCATAAACTCTGATTTCTTACATTCTCTTCTCTCTCTTTCTACCAGAGCCTGCAATTTATCATAGAAGTAATAGTAATACTAATAAAAATAAATATGAGGCTAGAGATATAGCTCAGTGGTTAAGAGCACTTTCTGCTTTTGCAGAGGACCCAAGTTCCCAACACCCACATCAGGCAACTCACAACTACCTGTACTTCCAGCTCTGGAGGATCCCATTTCCTCTCCTGGCCTCTTTAGGAATTGCATTCATATGCACAAACCCACACATGTACATGCATATATACACACACTTAAATTTAAAAAAGAATTGTGAGCTTGTCTATGGGAGCCCACAAAGGTTTCCTAGTGAGATCTGAGTTTGCTTTACACAGCAGAGCTGCATCAGGGGATGGCTGGACCATGTATAAGGTCACCAGGTGTTTGGGATGGTCTGCACTTGGCTGTATCGTGTGTGGGGGGGTGTCTTCTGCTCCACCCCTTGGCATTCCTTTAAAAAAAAACCCTTTAGTAGAGACAGAAGGGGCTGGAGGGTTTGGACCCAGGCCCTCCAGAGTCTATCCTGTGTTTTCTATCTGTTTCTCTCTATATGTCCTTCTATCTACAAATTCCTCATTTCTCCCTGCTCAAGAGTACCCTGGGGGAATAAGAGGGAGCTGGTCTCCCTCAAATGGCACTGGGAACAGGGACAACCAGAGTACTTGGTGAAAGTTTTGGAGAATTCCCCATGGGAAGCAGTTGGACAACTTCAGTGTTGTAGAAGTAAAGGTGGGGGGTTTTGTTCTCAGGAGGATGAAAAAAGAAACTGGAAGTATGTCTGAACCATAAGGCTGCAGCATAGAATCTTCTCTATCAAGACTTCTCTCTTTCTGTCTCTCTTAAATTTCAATCTATGAAAAATAAGGAAAAGACTTGGAAAAGTATAGCTTAAAGTAAGGAGCAAGACAGAGGAACCATATCCTTAATTTTCTAATTATGGGGTTATGAATGCAAAATTCTGGGGAAAGATCAGAGGAAAAAAAGTGGGCAGAAAAAGATTCCTATGGAAGCTTTTGGTCTGGAGACAGCTGAAGTGCTCAGACCAAGCAGCAGAGGAAAGAGATTTCCCCTGAGGCAGATATGAGCAAAGAATTAGTTTTCTCCTGGCCATGAAGCCAAAAAGTTTAGAAAACAGAAGTTTTGGGGAAAACTTAGCAATCACTCTCTCTAAAAAACTAAAAAGACTTTTAGATCTTTGCTTCTCAGAGATTTCTCTTTCTGTAAGGGCAAAATTAGATTTCACCTGGAGACGTCAGTATGGGAGAATTACCTGTAATGGCTTTTAGAAACAACAAACCTCTTGGAATATGGCAAATCCTCTCTGTTAGTAAAAACAGCAGCCAGAAGTTCCCTGTGGTTAGCAAGAGAGTGTAGGAAGAAAGCTGAAGCAGAGACAGCTTCTCCCAGCCTGAAGCCACAGCAGGGGCCTTATGGGACCTGGGGAAGAGCTACTGGCCAGGAGAATCAAAGCTGAGCCTCTCAGCTGCAGGCATCTGATGTGTCAGGGGCTTTGTAGCAGGGAGTAGAGACAAGCCATGACAACTATCCCCGAGAAAAGCTTTCTTTTCTATTGGGAAAAACAGTCTCTCTAAACAGCTGGGGGAAAGCTTTGTTGTGAGTACTTTCACTGACCTCATAACTCAAAAAAGCAAGCCCCAAAGGAATTTTGCTTAAGGCTTGGAGAGAGCTGCCTGCAAGCGGGCAGGTACACTCAGCTCCAGGAGCAGTGTCAGGAAGGGGCAATGCCTAGCAATGCCAGTCTGGGAAGAGTGAAGATCTTGCAATCTCCCGTGGTAAAGAACCAGGAGGCTTTGCTCAGGCCTCCTGTGCTGAAAGTAGAAACTTGGCTTTGGCCAGGGAAAGGGAAATAGAAATGGCGGACCTGAAAAGAACTATGGGAAATGAAGTCTGAAACATAATGATGCCATAGAGAAATGCATCCTGGGAAATGTAGTGCATAGAAGCAAGACAGCATAGGCAATCTGCTATGCAGAAAAGGCATACAAATTGGGATAAAAACTTTCAAACTCTCAGCTTAAAACTGCTTTTTTCCGAGAGCTGCTAAAAAGCTTGGCTTTACCTCCCAAAAACACCAAACAGGTGATCAAAAGCTTGTCTCTCAGGAGACATTTAAAATGCTAATAACATTTGTCAGTAAGCCACTTTAAAAATCCTTAAAAAACCAAGGGAAAGTAGTCCATATAATGAACATTGCTTTAGATATGAAAAAACTTATGGGCAAATAAAAAGGTTCTTTGCTCCTTGAACAAACAGCCTGCAACGAATGATTCCTTTGTAAATCTAATAGGGAGACAAGGAAATAGGCATTCACAAAAAAAAAAAAAAAAAAAAAAAAAAAAGACTGCTTTATAGATGGGGATCAAACTTCAAAAAATCTAGTTGTATCACCAAATGGTCACTTCACTTGAAAGTTCTCTATGAGAAAACAATGCTAAATTAGAATACTTGCTCATTGAACACACTGTTTGTGAGAACAGTCTGAGTTAAATAACTCATGGTCAGAGTATATCACAGCTGCTAATAATAACATCAGGGGTTGAGAAGTTAATGGAGTGAAAATATTAAATCATGAAAATGTTCTTCCTCAGAGTAAGCTGATGAAGAATATGTTTTATGAAAGAACATCTGTGTTCTTGATTCCTTTGAACAGTAGCAGTTTTGGTGAACAAATAACCTTGCTAAGAAATATTGGGCTAATAAAAATCTACCAGAAACATCAGCATTGTTAAAAGAACTCATGGAAAATACAGCTTAAAGAAACTTAAGCAGGGGAAAATTGTCTGAGAGTTTGGTGAGGAGTGTGGAACAGAGGGATGACACTCCTCTAGAGGAACTGGAGTGAAAAGCAGCTAAGTCAATTTTTCTGATATTGAGGTTTCATCCTGCAGTCTGGGGATCATAGGGGTATATGGAGACCTCCAGACTGCTGAGGGATTTGGGATGAAGTTTCAGTAATGTCTGTGGTACACAGAGGAACCTGCTGAAGGCTGCAGGTCTGGAACCCCACTCCAACTTAGACAATTATCTTCTGATGGGAAATTGTTTGTTGAGTTGCCAGCTAAGCAATTCAGAAACAGAATGTTCCTTAGGAGATTTTTCTTCTCATCTTTTTTCTGCCTTTTTGGGTTTGCTGTAAACTGAGAGAGCTCTCCGTAGAGTTTTTATAAAAGATCTGGAATGCATAAAGTACAACACTCACTAAATCCTGAGGTTGAGGGAGAGTCATTGAAGAATTAGGCTCTTGTTTCCAACTATCAGAAGAACTTTCAGAATGATATCAAAGCTGACTATAAACTCTGAACTTTACTATAAACTCTGAACTTTAGAAATGATTTGTGTATTTCTTGTCTTGTTAATAGTTTAGCTAAGAAATTTCTTATAGTTAAGAAATATCTTATAGATGTTTGCTAAGGTCTTCTAAGAGATTCTACCTAGTGTAAGTTAGTTCTGTTAAGAGTCTTTCTAAGAGTTCTAAGAAGTATATTTGCTAAGGTAGTCCTATAGAGTTTCCTTAAGAATATAAGCTTGTATCTTTTTAAAATCTCTTCTAGGTTTTAAGAAATCTTTTAGATGATTGCTAGTGTAAGGTAGTTCTAGATGTCTGTATAGTTCCTTAGAATTTCCTCTTAAATATAAGCTTGGTCAATAGTTCTTCTAAGAGAGATGTGCTAATAATTTCCTTAAGAATATAAGCTTGTAAGAAGTATAAATATTTGTTGAATGTGAGTTTGTGAAAAGTGTAAATGTTGAATGTAAGTCTAAATGTTTAATGTAAGCTTGCAAGAATGTAAATATGTATAGTGATAATAGTTCAATTAAGAGAATTGTAAATATGTATGATGATGTTTATACCAGAATTATGTTAAAGTTAATGAACCAGAGTTTGGTAAAAAGCTAAGGGAATCTTTAAGATGGACGTAGTTTATTAGATGTGGTTTGCATTAAGAATTTATTGATTTAAAAAGGTCTTCACACAGCTAAGGCTGTTATATACATCTTAAGACCCATTCCAAGAAGGAAATGCCATCTCTACCATCCTCTAAGAGGATGTGGTGTGGCAGCTATGGAGATCACTGTGGAGGTTGTAAGCTCAATAGGAACCTGGGCCAGAGCTGAGTTGATTACAGAATACAGAACTCAGTATTCCCTCCTATCAGAGGCTGAGGGTTAATGATGGGCAACTTTCTCTTGATAGCTTCTAGCCTAAGACAGAGTATGTTTGATGGAAAGCATATCTCCATGACAGGTAATGGAAGAAATAATCATAGAGAATGACCTAAGACAGACCTCAGTCTATCTGATGGAGGCTGAGTGGCTCTTTAAAAAATTAAGAAGAGGGACCTGTGGGAGCCCACAATGGTTTCCTAGTGAGATCTGAGCTTGCTTTACACAGCAGGGCTGCATTAGGGGATGGCTGGACCACATGCAAGGTCACCAGGTGTTTGGGATAGTCTACACTTGACTGTGCTGGGGGCAATTCTTTTCCTCCACCCCTTGGCATTCCTTAAAAAAAAACCCTTTAGTAGAGTTTTGGTGGGTTTGGACCGAGGCCCTCCAGAGTCTATCCTGTGTTTTCTATCTGTTTCTCTCTATATGTCCTTCTATCTACAAATTCCTCATTTCTCCCTGCTCAAGAGTACCCTGGGGGAATAAGAGGGAGCTGGTCTCCCTCACTTGTCATTGTGGATTGCATCAGTAATCTCAGCACTCAGGAAAACTGAGACAGGAGGGGCATGATTTTGAAGAATGCTGAGCTAAAATAGTGAGTTGTAGACAAGGCTTGGGTTACCTAGATAAGAGAGGCCCTGTCTCAAAAAACAAAACAAACAAACAAAAATACTGCCAGGTAAAATTGAAGGTGAGAGGCTACTCTGTATGAGCTGATGAAGGAGAGAATAAGAGAATCAGAATACGAAAAGAGAGACAGACAACTAGGCCCTGACTAATTACACTTGTCACAAAGCCTAATGATGTCCTGAGTGTGAATCCTTAAGATTCACAAGGTACAGAGAACCAATTCATGAAATTTCTCTGAACTCTGCTCATGTACATACATACACATACACATACATACATACACACACACACACACACACACACACACACACACACACACACACACACAATTAATTAACTTAAATAAATAATTATAAAAAATTAAAAAGAAAATAATAGATTTCAATGCTGGGCATACAGCTCTGTTTAAAAAGTGCTCACCATGAAAGTCTGTTCACAGAAGCTCATTCCCTGAAACACAAGTAAAAGGCCTGATGTGGCAGCACACATCTGTAATTCCAATATACCTAGGAGAGATGAGAGACAGAGGAGAGGCTGGAGAACTGAAGCCCACAGGCCACAGCCTGGAGTACTTAGAGCAGGAGCAGAAGGAAAAGAGCAACAACAGACACCAATCCCAACAAGATGAAAGGTGAGACACACTCCTGACAGTCGTCCTTCAACTATCCCGTGTACTGTGGCACGCTAATGCTCTCCCCACCCCATACACGTGAATACACATGTATGCTCTCTCTCTTGATCTCTCTATCTCTGTCTCTGTCTCTCTCCTTCCCTCTCTCCTCTCCACCTCCCCCAATTAAACATTTAAAAATAATTTTTAAAAAAGAAAAAGATATAGACTTTATCCCAAGGAGATAAATAAAGGAAAAGATTGAGAAACATGTGAAAAAAGTAAAGGATATTGGGGAAAAAAATAAGAAAAAGTTCTGGAAAAGTCTCTAAGGTAACAGAATGCTTGCCTTTCATGCATGTGGCCCTGAGTTCCATCCATAGCACTGCATAAAAATTCCAAGTATTGGCACCAGTGCTGTGACATCAGTACTCTTCTGAAGATGATTAAGTGGAGGCCCAATGTGCAAAAATGTTATGGTTTGCAAATGTTATACAGTTGTTTACAATGCCAAACACAATTTGTAGCAGAACTTGTTGAAAACTGGCTTACAGATTCACCATTTTAATGGATTTTACCATTCATGTAAATTAGTTAAATATGGATCTTCAAGGTAAAAACCTAGTTAGCAATACAGTATTCCAAATCATAGCAGCATTGTAGACTAAAGGGAAATGATGTAAGCTCAAGGCATACAGTGTTTCCCATCCTGACACATCTGCTTACATAGTCCTTCAGCAACAATAAATATATGTGCCTCATTTAAAAAAAAAATTTTTTATATGTATCTGTGTTTTGCCCACATGCATTTTTATGCATCATGTGTATCTGGCACTTTTAGGCAGAAAAAAAACTGTATTTGAAACAGGGTCTCACTGTTCCCTGACTGGCCCAGAATGTTCTATGTAAACCAGGCTGGCCTCAAACTCACAGAGACCTGCCTGTTACTCAGGGTCTCATGAGCCACCATGCCCAGCTGCCCCATCAATTTTCAGAAAGAAGGCATAGAGCAGCAATCTGACATTCAACTTACAGAAGCACTGGTTATGACCCCTTCCTAGGCTTTTATCTGATCTTCACAGAGACAAATGCCCTTCTCACCACAATAGTGTCTTATTCGTGTCATCGCTTTATGGTAGCACCTACACTTGTGAGCAGTACACTCAGGAAGAAAGCACACTCTATTCAAGAATCAAGGGTGAAATCGGAATTAAAATACTGAACAAGCACCTAAAAACTCACTGAGTATCACAGAAACTTCATTCAAACCAGATGTCGATGTATTGATTTCAAAAATGTAGTAACAAAAATCATACTAGTTTTCTGCCTCATGGCCCACAGCTCCTCAGTCTTGGTGAATGAGTAAGGCCTGCAATGGCTGGGACTGCCTTAGCCCCAGTCCAGGCCTTGGTTAAGCACAAGCACAGACCTGACCAGCCGTCTTGTTGCCATCCACTGAGAGGAACCATCTTTCATGCAGTTGCCAAAGCCATAACTTTGAGGGTCCTTGGTGCTTCTCCACCCTCTAATTGGCATTTGTTATGCACCTTAGTCCCTCTCAAAGTCAGTAGAGACACACTAAGAACATCTGTGAGCCACCCAAACACTGTCAGTGATGAAAAGAGCAAAGCTAACTACATGAAACTAATGATCTTTCTTTCAGCTTCCCTTGTCAAAGCATCATGTAGAAACCTTTCAGGATGCTTTCTCCAAATGTTCTTTTCAGTATGAGTGGGAAGAGTCCTGTGGAGGACAGCTTGAATGTGAAAGCCAAAAAGAATGTGCTGTCTGCAATAGTACACCAGAGTGAAGAAGGACTGCCTGGTAGCTGGGCTATTGTCAAACCTGGAAATATAAAGGAGAAAAATGCATTCTTTGCAGCCCACCAGTGTAGCAATAGCATAGGGTCTATGAAAATAAAAAGTTCCTGGGATATCAATGGGAAAGCCACTAAAAGAAGGACAATATCAGGGGACTGTAAGAAAGCCAAGGTACAGTTAGAAAGGATCAGAGAAATCAAAAGCCAGTGCTACCAGCCTGAAACATTTGCATGTGGCATTGAGCACTGTTCTGTACATTATGTGAGTGACAGTGGGGATGGTGTCTATACTGGAGGAGGCCTCTGTCAGTGATACAGATGGTTGCCTTCCCTGAGCAGAAGGCCACTGTTCTGCTAGCTATCTATGGGAAAAACTGCACAAATCTGTCTGCCATTGTGAAGATTTCTGGCCAGTTACAAGGTGTGCCAAGTGCACCTGAGCCCTTCTTTCCTCCAGGAACTTGTGAAGAACCTACAGGAAGAGAAAATGCTGAGGCTGGCAGATCACAGAGTGAGCCAATCCTTGTCCTTGATGTGGTAGCCAGGTTGGTGTCCAAGTGCCTGAAGCACCAAAGCCAAAGGGAACCAGGGAGCTTGTGACAGAATTAACAGCTTCTGTTGAAATGTAGGCAGGGTGCGGCTCACTAATGGTGCTCAGGCCAATGACAAAAATTGAAAAAGGCACTGATGCACCTGGCACCCAGATCTACCCCATGCAGGCTGTGTCTGCGGGTGAAGAACCCTCCACAGCTGGCCATTGTTCTGTGGGTGACCAGGCCTGGGATGGTACATCTCAGGGCTGTCTCTCATTGCTAGTAGGAGCTTCCATACAGACAGCACAGAATTAGAGCCAGGACATCAAACAGCTGTGAAAAATTGCAACAGGCATGACATAGAAGTGACAGATAAATATGATGAATTGCACTTTTCTTCTCACACCTGTCTCCAAGCCAATGAATTGCCTACAGCCGCTACCAGTTGTTTATTTAGTATATATACAGTGTTCTGCCAGCATGCATGCCTACATGCCAGAAGAGGGCACCAGATCTCATTATAGATGGTTTTGAGCCATCACATGGTTGCTGGGAATTGCACTCAGGACCCCCAGAAGAACAGCTAGTGTTCTTAACCTCTGAGCCATCTCTCCAGTGCTGCTATCAGTTATATGAGTAGAGAGCTTGTACAACTCACAAACCACAGACCTGACCACAGAAAGGAACCTGTGTGCATCAGCATCACTCTGTGCACAATAGAGAAAGACCAGCCTTCTGCTTTAGACTGAAGAGCCTCTGCTGGGGGTGTTGCTTTCTCTGTCACCTGGATGAGACCAGCAAGAGTGTTCCCAGTTGAATGAACACACAGCGCAAGAGGCTTCAGAGGCCAGTCAACCTCAAATGCATGTGAGGAGAAAAATGTTTCTATGGAGCCTTTCATCCCAGTAGCCTCTGTGGTAGAAAGTACATTACCCAAGTTTAAAATCCAGCGGCTCTGGAGCCTTAGCAATACATGGTATGCCTGCCTCACCACATCATGGTGAAAATCTTCAGGTTACTCCTCACAGGAATCTAGCGGTTCTTAAACATACCTACTGATATTTCAAGTTCATCATTGAATACTACACCATCAGGCCAGCAGCTTCTTGGTGGGTTCAAGACCTATGCTATAGAGAAGACACTTGCATGCAGTGCAAAGGAAATCATGTGTGCTGGTGGCACCTCAAACCCTATTGCCAGACATTGCCCTACAGGCCTGGGTCCTGGGTGTTCTGCCACCAGCCTCAGAAGGGCTTTCCTGGCTATAAGGGGGGCCTTCGTGACAGTCACTGTTACCTGCCTGCCACAGCTCTACTTCGGAAATCCATAAGCAATCAAGAGGGAGTGAAATTGAAAAGGAGTTCTCAGGTCCACATGAGAGGCAACAGGACTGTGAAACCCCTGGGTCAGCCTTCAGGTGTGCAACCTCATCCCTGCCCTTTTGGGAGTCTCTGCTCAGATTAGACTGACATTGCTCAGGCAGTTTTTAAACTCTTGATTTACAAGCTGTACAAGAGATTAGTTCCGTAGTTTTGTATAGCGGTGCCTCACAGCTGTGAAGAACTATGCCTGTTTTTCTCAATCAAGGACATTCAAGGTCACAAGAGGATCCTAAAGTGTTCCAGTACTGTCTCTGTATTTGAAGTGCGTGAAAAGGAAAGAAAACCTTTGAGAATTATGCCTACAAAAGAAAAATCAGGCACCTTACCTTAGACCTTGTATGCTTGACCCCGTGAGAATAATGTTTACAGATGGATTTTATGCCCTGGCCTGTTTACAGTGTATATGATGGTTGTGTTTTCATGGGGCTGTGAAAGTTCACATTAAATCTGATCACCTTTGCCGGGCGGTGGTGGCACACGCCTTTAATCCCAGGACTCGGGAGGCAGAGCCAGACGGATCTCTGTGAGTTCGAGGCCAGCCTGGACTACCAAGTGAGTTCCAGGAAAGGTGCAAAGCTACACAGAGAAACCCTGTCTCGAAAAAACAAAAAGAAACAAACAAAAAAATCTGATCACCTTTACCTGGAGATAAGTGCTTTGGCCCCTCATAAATAACATGATTAAAATCTGGTATTGTATATTATGGACAGTTGACTAAACATAATCACCACAGAATAAGACAACATATAATAGTCAGACTAAAACATTGTCCATCCCTTTGTCTGATTTAAAGTTTTTTAAACCTTCAATAAAGATGTGCACTTTAAGTTGTGAAAAAAAAGATCACACTAGTTTTATGTTGTCCTCTTTTTGTTCCTTTATAATAAAAAAATTTTAAAATCAGTGAAGACTTATTACCTAGATATGGTAAAGAAACTTGCAGCCAAGCTTGTGACCTGCATTCAATCCTTAGAACCCAAATAACAAAAGAACAGACTCCTGAAAACATCCTGTGGTGCCCCCCACCACACTCATGTCCATATGCATACATGCACACACATACAATAAATTTGAATGTGGTGATTTTAAAAAAGAAGAGATACAGATGGCCAATAAGAACTTGAAAAGATGTTCAACATCCTTAGCCATCAGGAAAATACTAATTACAACTGCTGTGATAGGGCCAGAAAATGGCGTTGTGTTTGAGAGTGCTTGCTGCTCTTCCAGAGGACTCTGGTTCAATTCTCAACATCCCTGTTGGGCAACTTACAACCACTTGTAAATTGAGCTTCAAAGGATCCAGTGCCTCTGCGGACACCTGCACTCAACATCTGCACATACACACACACAGGCACACACACACACACACACACACACAAAACATAAATAAAAATAAAATATAAATCTTTATTAATTAAAATGAACTGCTTTGAGATTTATCTCACTCTATTCAGAATAGCTATTGCCAATGGAAAAAAAGTGACAACATGTGCTGGTGAGGACACTGGGAAAAAGGAAAGCTTTGTCACTGCTAGTGGAAATATAAACGTGTGCAGCCACTATGGAAATTGGTGTGGATAAAAGTATACCACTCTTTGATGTACACCTGAAGGTCTGTAGGAGAGAACACTACAGAGATAAACACTACATGCCTTCACTCATTATGTGAAATCTAGATTTAAAATAGATGTGTATGTGTGTGTATTTACATAGTGTGTTTCTAAGTCACAATAGTAGAAGCAGATCATGGGAAGGGAGGTGGAGATCTTTTGGGAACTGGAAAATAAAAAGTAATGGAGCATGTAAGTAGAAGTGGGGTCAGCTGAGCTAAGGGACTAGCTGGCCTAAGGGGGAGACAGTGTCGGGCAGCATGAAAGGAGAGTGAGTGAGAATAAAATGTGATTCAATGTATGAAGGTGATGAAACTCAGTACTTTGTGTACTATCCATTTATCTGTCCTACTGAGAGTCACTTTGTAGGTGACAAACACAAAGAAAACAAAAGAAGCAGCTGAGGGGAGACTTTCTTCAAACAGGTCAAACTATTTCTTTTTCTTTTTTTCTGTCTTTTTCTTTTAGATGTTAGCCAGAGCCTAAATTTCTCTAAAAGCTCCCAACCAAAGCTTTGGGTATCCTTGCTCTCTCTCTAAAGGTCCCCTCCTGCTCTCCTCCTGGCTCTGCAGTCGCCTGCCACCTTGTGGCTGATTTCCATGCCAGTCTATCTTCTCTATTCTCCAAGCAGCTAGAAGATCTATAGCTTGCCCATCCAGGTGTTTGTCTTTTAAACTCTAATAAATTGTCCTTGCCCACCAGAAAATAAAAATAAAAAAGAAATCAACTGAGGACTTTGTTAAGGGAGTCCTGTGGCCTGACACACAGAGAAATGGGACCTAAGAACTTGCTTTACAGTCAAGCTCCCAGCTAACGCTCATAGTTCACCTCCATCTGAGGCAGGGTAGCAATCTAGGGAAAAAAAGGGAATGGAAGAAAAACGACAGAGCTCAGTGTTTTCAAGCACTTGTTGCTTTTTCAGAGGACCCAGATCCAATCCTCAGACCCCACAATGTGGTTCATAACCAAACTTTCAGCTCCAGCAGATCTGATGTCCCCTTCTGAGGAGGCATGCACATAAAGCACATACTTACATACAGGCAACATATTCATATGCATAAAATAAATGATATTTTTTAAAAGAAAAGGTAAATAAATGGGAAAGGACATCTCCTCACTGTCTTGGTTCCAATTTCCATCTGCTTCTGGTTGATACTCAGTACTTTTCTATAAAACTGTCCTCAAGAAAAGCTGTACTGCCCTTTCCAAAAACATCACAGATGAGACTGTTAAAAACGGACTGAACTATGCCTACTAACACCCATATGACCTATGGTAACCAAGGATCGATTTGATGTGTGTTCTATCTCTATTAGATCTTCTCCAGCTGCACAAAGTACCCCCAAAATGTCTCTTCAGGGACAGAATTTTGTGGATTGGAAAAAGATATATAATGATATAAGGCACATGCCAAAAGTTTGCCAATATATACTTTTTTTTTAAATATCTAAACCTACTTGCAAAGTAAATAGCTTAAAAGAACATGTATAGCTACCTCTAAGATATCTGGGCCTATTATTCTAAAGCTCACAACTGATTGTCTTTAAACGCATCTCTCTCTGTAATATCATTTTTAACTGATAAAGTCACACATGTTTCTATTTACTCAATAAACTCATTAACTTAGCTTTGATCAAAGCCAGTCTGAATTTCTTTCTGTGGACGACATGAAGGACTAAGGTACATCTCAGCAGAGGCCGCCCAGGATTCTATGGGGACACTTCAGGCTGCATGGTTGGCAACTGAACTGCATTTTCTGCTGATAGTGACATGTCCAGTGTCCACTCTGAACTGTGCTGGGCTAGGTTCATTTTTCAAAGGACAAGCTCACTACAAATTTCATTTTTAGTCTCAATAGAAAATAGGATAGTAAGGAGCTGATGATATGCAGAAGAAATGGGAAGACATTAACAACTTCCACATATAAAGAAAATGAACAATAGGGATGTAGTGGTACACTGCTATAAACCCAGAATTCCGGAGGCTGAACCAGGAGATTAGCTTGAGGTCAGCTTAGGCACATAGTGAATTCTAGACCAGCCACAAAAAATGGTTTATTAACACTAAATGCCCCATTAGAGGACTTGCCATGGGTCTTTCATGTTACCTAGGTGGGCCTCTAACTACTATGTATTAGAGAATGAAGAGTTCTCTGCCTCCTGAGTGTTGGGATTAAAGGAGTATACCATCATACATACCAAGCTTCAAAGTAATTCATTCATTAACAATAACTAAATACTACTCTTGCGAAATAGATTTCAGCTAGCTCTTATTCATCATACCCAAATGTGCAGACTGAGGGACAGAAAAAGACATTGGAACTTTGAACTGTGTGGACTACTAGAAACAGAATTCCAGGGAAAACCCTATCCAGGGAAAACCCTATCCAGAAAAACAGAAACCAAAATAATGCTGGTCAATGCATGTGAATGTGGATCTGGGTTCTGGCCACACATATCTACATTACTTTTTGTTACCAGAACAAACAAAATGGCAGGTTTATTCTCATTGCCTTTCAGTAGACACTGTGCTCTGTTGTTCTATTTGAGACTAACCAGGGTCCCACACATAGCCCAGCCTGGTCTCAAACTCAAGACCTCCCCCCCGCCGCCCCCGTTTCAGCTTCTGTGAGCTGGTGTGCAAATCTCCCAGACAAATGCTTATTTTTTCCTTTCTCTGTAAAATACAGAGCTACTTTCTCCTTCTGTCTGCTGTACTCTCAGCCTTGCAAAGCCAAGAGGACTTTCCAACAGAAGTGTCTGGTCTACACTCTCCCATTTCTTCAGTGTCTATGTATGAGAAGTGTACTCATTTGATAGCTAATAGACTACATATTATAATCTAAGACATCCTCAATATTCACAATATTTATATTATTTTCTTCTTGTTGTGTGAGGTGTGTGTGTGTGTGTGTGTGTGTGTGTGTGTGTGTGTGCACTTGAAACAGGGTCTCATCCTGTAACTCTGGCTGGCCTTGAACTCACTTTGTAGGTCAGGCTGGTTTCAAACTCACAGAGATCCACCTGCTTTGGCCTATCAAGTGCTTGCATTAAAGATGTGCACCACCCATGACAAGCTAGACTATTTATTTAAACAGGAAAAAGCATTCGAAAGTATACAACCACAATAAGTGTGTGAGCTTTAAATCCAGCTTCCACCATCCACTGGCATGAGACTGTGGGCAAGTAAGTATACAGTTGGTTTCATCTGTAAAGTGGAAAGAACAAATTTACATATATAAGAACCAAATATGGTGGTGCATGACTATACTCATAGCAACTGGAAGGCTGAGGCGGGGGATCATCATAACTCTGAGGCCACCTGGGCTGTAGGATAAGACCCTTATTCGAAACAACAGGAAATATATTTATATAGAGAAAGACATGGAGGGTGTGTGGTGGTGGTGGCATTCATCTATAGTATCAGCAGCAGTTAGGAGACTGAGGCAAGAGTTCAAGGCCAGCCTGAGATACACAGTGAATTCTAGGACAGCTTCAGCTATGAGTCTCTGTTTCAAAAAACACAAACCAAATCAAACCAAAACAGGATGTAAAATTGTTCTGAGGAAACATTTGATAGTAGAATGTGTGAAGCTCCAAGAATTATTCCTACCGATCAGCCAATAAGGTAGGGTAGGGCAGCACAATGTCTCACTGTGGAGCCTTCTGTCTCAGCTTCTGAAGTATCAGGAGGCTAGAGAGATGGCTCGGCAGTTAAGAACACTTGTTGCTCTTGCAGAGGATTGGTGTTTGATTCCCAGTACCTACCTGGTGGCTCACAACATCTGTAACTCCAGGTTCAGGGACAGTGTCCTCTTCTGCACTCCTTTAGCGCCCAGCATGCACAATAAGCACACACATAATGCAGGCAAAACTGCCATACACACAAAGTAAAATAAATAATACAGAATTTTTAGTTAGAAAATGTTCTATGATGACAATTAGGGTAGTCTTCAATGTGATTACAGGGAAAGGTAAGTTCAGGCATCCTCTCCGCTATGGCTTGGAGTCTTAGCTGAGGTCATTCTTGTGGATTCCTGGGAATTTCACTAACACCAGGTTTCTCCCTAACCCCATAATGGCTCCCTCTATCCAGATATCTCTTTCCTTGCTCTCCTTCTCTGTCCCTCCCCAAACTGGACCATCCTGTTCCCTTGTGTTCTCCTCCTCCATCCCTTCCCCTCTTACCTCCGCCCCCTCCCCCCACCCGAGCTCCCCATTTACTCAGGAGATCTTATTTATTTCCCCTTCCTAGGGTGATCCATGGATGTCCCTCTTATGATCCTCTTTGTTACCTAGCTTCTCTGAGGTTGTAGATTGTAGGATGGTTATCCTTTGCTTTACCTGTAATTTCCACAGATAAGCACTGGGCCAAGCTCGTGGAGTCCAGTCAAAGAGATGGAGGGATTATAGCAACAAGGGGAGTCAAGATCATGATGGGGAAACCCACAGAGACAGCTGACCCAAGCTAGTGGGAGCTCACAGACTCTGGAATGACAGCTGGGGTACCTGCATGGGACTGAACAAGGCCCTCCGAATGCGGGTAACATTGTGTGGCTTGGGCAGTTTGTGGGTACCCTGGGAGTGGGACCAGGATTGATCCCTAGTGCATTAACTGGCTTTTTGGACCCCATACCCTATGGAGGGATACGTTGCTCAGCCTTCATACAGTAGGGAGGGACTTGGTCCTGCCTCAACTTGATATCCCAGGCTTTGTTCACTCCCCATTGACCTCTAGCTTTGATATGTGGATTGTGATGGAAGTTGCCTAAATTAATTCACAGAAACTCAAAGGCCACTTTTTCTTTACTAGACTCCACAGATATTTTATGGATGGCTAAAATAAGGAAAGGATGTAGAGTCTCTGACTTCATATTATTTCTATATCTATTTTCCCTAACCTTGAGTCAGACTGTAGTTGGTTGTTGTCTTACTCTTTGGCTCTTTGCTCTTTGGGGGCCCGCCATCCAGCCCTCAAATAAATCACACACTGAGACTTATTCTTTCTCATGAATGCCCAGTCTTAATTTGGCTTGTTTCTTGCCAGATTTTCTTAACTTTAAATGATCCCATTTACCTTTTGCATCTAGGCTTTTAATTTTCTCTATTTCTGTGTATCTTTTCTTTCTTTCTTATTCAGTGTCTGGCTGTGTGACTGTGTGGCTGGTCCCTGGAGTCCTCCTCTCCTCCTTTTCTCATTTCTTGATCTCTTTTTATCTCTTTTTCTCATCTATTTATTCTCTCTGCTTACCAGCTCCACCTATCTTTCTCCTGCCTTGCTACTGGCCATGCTTGTTATTAGACCAATCAGGTGTTTTAGATAGGCAAAGTAACACAGCTTTACAGAGTTAAACAAATGCAATATAAAAGAATGTAACATATCTTTGCATCATTAAAGAAATGTTCCACAGGATAAACAAATGTAGCACATTTTCAACTAACGTTCCACATCAGATTTTGTTCTGTTCTGTATGTAGTTGTGTAGAAATGCTTCAAGATTTGATACAGGAACAACTTGGCATTTACCACTGGAGAAGGTATGTTTCTTCTGTTCCGCCTTCATGATTCCAGCAGCTCAACACTCGTAGGCTTTTAGCCTTATCATAAAGACCAAACCAAACAGAGAACAGATGCAAAATTGGTGCCAGCAACAGAAGGGATTCAATTCCTGGGTTAAAACTCTAAACTCCTTAGCCACCAATGCAAAGCCATGATGTTTGCATAGAATAAACAATAGACAATCAGAAAATTTTAGCAAAGGTGAGTAAGGGTGGGAATCAGCCTTTGTTTAGAGCTGTTGGTCATCTCTTTGGCACTGTTAGCTCTCTTCATGCAAATGAGCTATACTGTTGTTCATGATATGAGGCTTGAACTCATTTCTCCTGAGACCATGTCATAGGTTCCCATCACTCTGTAGCAGTATATCATTCTCCATCTTCTCAGTTTGTCAAAATTCTACTTCCTTTCCCCTAGCCTAGTTCTCATATGACCTCCTCTTCCAAACTAGATGCCACAGTTTTGTCCTGCTGAGGCAGAATTAACTACTTTTCATGAAGCACCATATAATTTGGGCCATATAAGAATAAGGCATGTTTTAAAACCTCATAAATGTTAACAAAATGCCAGGTGGAGTTGGGTTATAATGGGAGACAAAAACATCAAGATGGAGATTATTATGAGATTTCTTTTCTTCTTTTATTTTGTTTTGTATTGTTTTTTTGAGACATTGTGTCACTATGTATCCTTAACTGGCTTGGAACTCACTATGTAGACTGGGCTGGCCTTGACCTCACAGAGATATGCCTCCTGAGTGCTGGGATCAAAGTTGTGTGCCCCCATGCCCAAATGAGATTGCTTTTCTTAAAAGAGATAACCGAGACCAGATGTGGAGGCATAACATTCAAGAGACTAAAGAGAGAGGATCATGAGTTCTAAGCCAGCCTAGGCTACATTGTAAGACTCCGTCTTGCAGAACAAAATAAAACAATACCAGATGATAAACTAACTCATATCCCTCAGTGACTCCTGCATCACTCTACTCCCCTGCAGGAGGAAAACTTTTAAAAGCTGGAGCCACCACTGTGTCCTACTTGATTCATAGCTCTTGGATCAAATGACTTCCTCTCATTAGGAAGTACATCTGATATTTTCAAGATTTTGAACTTTTCATTAATCTTTCTGTTCAATAGTCCTTGTTTGAATTCACTGAACAGAGAACTTTGATGCCTTATGGCTTCTAATCTCACTAGATTATTTGTGTAATGTAGATGTGATAGATAATATGTCAGAATATTGTTGTATTTTGGAGAATATTCAGTTCTGCTACAGAGCCAGGATCTCACTGTTACAGTGGAGGGCTACACATAATCAAGAAAATGAAGCTAGAACACACTCTCTTGAAGATATCAGTAGGAATGCATTTTTAGTTTGTTGTAGATACATATGTTTATATATGTATATGCACATGTATGCGTGCATGTTCACAGTGTGTTGTATTGTTGGGTTCTACTTTGGAGCCAACACAACTCATATACCAAGTCAACGTAGATGAAAAAAATTTATTGTAATCAAGCCACTACTGATCAATCAGGGCTGCAGAACAGACTTGAGAGCTGAACTGAGACCCCAAGCCAGAATGTTACAGAATTTTTAAGCCTGAAAACCACTAACATCTGTGCCAAGTTACAGTTACATCTTCCCACCAATCAGGATTCAGGGATTAGGGACTTTCCTAGGAACATTTTCCTATGTGGTACACTTACTTAGTTCTCATTGGTTGGTTTATTCAAGTGTGGTGGTGGCTTGACCACTACTTATGGTTCACCCTGCCAACCAGGATGTCAGTAATGTCACTTACCTGCGGTGGGGGAACTTGGAAAATTAAACTTTATTTGACCCATATCCAAAATCAAAGTTCTATCCAAAATGGTTTTAGTTTGGTTCCTTCTTGTAGTATACTTTTGTGTCTCATTGCCCTATCAAGCTTAAAGACTCTACCACCAACTAGATATAGGTTTCTACTACTCCCCAATAAAAGATCCAGAGAAAGAGGGCTGGAGAGATGGCTCTGAGGTTAAGAGTGCTTCCTAATCTTGCAGAACACCTGAGTTTGGTGTCCATCATCCATATGCAGCAGCTCACACCAACTGTAGCTCTAGCACTAGGGAATCCTAAGTGCACATACCCACTCACACATAGACAGAATTCATACACATACATTTTTAAATTTTCTTTTTATTTATGTGTGTATGTCTGCTTATGTGTGTACTATGCATGATAGAGAATCCCAGGAGGCCAGTAGGGGTTTCAGATACCTTGGAACTAGAGTTACAGGTGGTTATTAGCTGATACATGTGGGTGCTCGGAACTAAACTTGAGTCTTCCACAAATGCTCTTAACTCTGGATCAATCCTCTGTCTGCATACTTAAAAATAAATAAATAAATCTTTATAAAATAAAACAGTGTTAGGGTAGGCAAGAAACTAGGAATTAGGAAAGGAAAAGAACAATTTCAGAAGCAACTTAAGGCTTCTAATATTAACCCTTCAGCAAGTAGGCTTCACACCACTTGCCAAGGCTTAGTCATTACAGCCGGGTGGTGGTGGCGCACGCCTTTAATCCCAGCACTAGGGATGCAGAGGCAGACAGATCTCTGTGAGTTCAAGGCCAGCACGGTCTACTTGGTGATTACCAGGATAACAAGGGTTATATAATAGAGAGAGCCTGTCTCAACCAACCAGCCAAACAAAAAAGAAGCAAGAAACAACTTTAAAAATGAAGTGGGGGGGCTGAAGAGATGTTTAGTGACTACGAACATTTGCTATGCAGTCATGATGACCAGCGTTCAGACCTCAGCTGTGTAACAAGCGAGGCATCCATGTGAACCTGTAACCACTTTTTAAGAAGGGTAGAAACAGGAGGTTTTCTGTTCTCACTTAAAATCCATTCTAATATTTCTGTCCATGTGGACTTATGGATATGTTATTGATTGTCTTTATTCTTTGGCTCTTTACTCTTAGCTCCTTGGGGGCCTGCCACCCAGCTCGCAAACAAATAATACACAGAATCTTATTGTTACTTACAAATGCCTAGCCTTAGCTTGGGTTTTTTCTAGCCAGCTTTTCTTTTTTTTTTTTTTTTTTGTGGTTTTTCGAGACAGGGTTTCTCTGTGTAGCTTTGCGCCTTTCCTGGAACTTGCTTTGGAGACCAGGCTGGCCTTGAACTCACAGATATCCACCTGGCTCTGCCTCCCGAGTGCTGGGATTAAAGGCGTGCGCCACCACCGCCCGGCTAGCCAGCTTTTCTTAACTTAAAATATCCCATCTACCTTTTGCCTCCAGGCTTTACCTGTCTCTATTTCTGTATATCTCTGCTTTCTTTCTTATTTGGTCTCTACCTGTGTGTCTGGCCCCTAGAGTTCTCCTCCCCTCCTTTTCTAGTTTCTTGATCTCTCCTCCCAGATTTCTCCTCCTATTTATTTTCTCTGCCTGCCAGTCCCACCTTGTGGCTGATATATTGTGTACCCAAATAAACTTATCTGGAGGTCAGAGAACAGAACAGCCACAATATTAAACATAGAGGTTAAGCAGTGGGTAGCACATGCCTTTAATCCTAGCATTCCAGAGGCAGAGATCTATCCGGATCTCTGTGAGTTCAAGGCCACACTGGAAACAGCCAGGCATAGTGACACACACCTTTAATCCCAGCACTTGAGATCTCATGAAGCAGAAAGGTATATAAGGCATGAGGACCAGGAACTAGAGGCTTTTTAGGCTTTTAAGCTTTTATGCTTTTAGTAACTGTTAGGATTCTGCACCACTCCAGGTGCATAACTGCGCATGCGCATGGGTCTTGCATCCTACATCATCATTGTGCACTGGCAACTACATATGCACCTTAAAAGCCGGATGCAGACCCCACTCTCTCTCTCTCTCTCTGCTCTCTGCTCTCTCTCTGCTCTGCTCACTCCTCCCACCCACCATCTTCCTCTCTCTCCAGGCCTGGCTCTCCTCTTTCCCTTCCCCCCTTGCCCTCCTAATAAAGCTCTGAAAACTAACACTGGGTTCTGTCGTGACCATGACCTTTCCACATGGTAACCAGCGCTGCATGCCACAACCAGCGCCATTTATCATCCTTTCATTGGTGCCGTGATTCAGATCTCGGGTAGGAAATTCTGCTCACTCAGTGCCCGGGGCTGAGTGTTGTTGGAAACATATACCAAGGACCTTTGACTGCCCACTGTGCTTTTTTCATACCACCGGCGCTGCCACTGCAGTACTGCCTCAGGACTGTGTTCGTGCTGCCATGACCGCCCCTGCCACCGTGTCTCCCCCTACCACATGTGCTGCCAAGATTGGTGAGTTCCTCCCCTGTTTCCCGTGACTGCAGCCTGAGCTATATTCCTTGCGCTAGACCCCTGGGGGATCCTCAGGCTGCACTGGCCCTGACTCATTCTCTCCCTTGATGATGGGGTCAATGCTGTCGGACTCAAGGGGGTCCTTATGCTGCATACACTTACAGCCCTTACTCCTCTCTTGACGAAGCGGGGAGTAACCTGTGCTGATTCATAGATCCTTCTCCAACCTCAGGGATACCTGGGACTGGAGTCTGATCCCAGTTCATTATTTTAATTTTTTATTTTTCTCTCTCGGCGCTGCAGCCATGGGACAGGGGCTTCCTTCTCGTGGTTCCATTTCTCCCCTGACAAACGCCTTAAATATCCCCAGATACCAGTAAATTTAAAAAGAGTTACCTTATCCCCAAGCTTTCTACTGAAGCTCTGAACCCTTCTCCTTCTCCATTTCTGATTCTTTCTCTGCCATATGCAACCACTTCTGTCTATCTGACTTCTGCTCTCTGCTCTCCAGTATTGTTTGGACTGCTTCTGCCCAACCCTGTCTCTCACTTCAACTCACCTTAACTCCTTCCACTTGTTCTCAAGCTGCCCTGAGAAGCACAGATGGGCGGGTCTGAAAGCAGGCTAGGATCCATGCAAATACATTTACAGTCATCAGGATGGATCTTTAGCTAGAGATCAGTTTATATTCTGCCTCCTGGCAGATCTTCCTAAAGCTGTCTTCAAGCCAGCAGACATAAAAAAAAAAAAAAAATTCAAGACACAGAGTAAAATCTGTCTCTTGTTCCCCAGACCTCCCTGGCATAAGTGCTGGAACTTAAGCATCTGGAGAGCAAGGCCCCTGAACCCATAGGCAGAAGTTTCAGCTGTGGCATTTAAGGTGTATCAGGGGAGAGATAAAAAAAAAAAAAAAAAAAAAAAAAGCCTGAGAACAGAATTGCCAAGTGCTGCCACACGCTGGCTCCTGAAAGCTTCTGGGTCCCTGTTTTAAGTGCAGAAAAAAAGGCCACATGGGCTGGTGTGTGCCCTGCCAGGCCATCAGTTGAGCCTTGTTCAGAGTGCCACCTAGAAAGACAACTGGTCAGCTGACTGCACCCAGGCACCAAGGGGCCAGGGGAGAGACAAAGACCTCCAGCAGACCTAGGCTTGGACACAGACTCGTTTGCAAGGAACCCAGAATGCAGCATGGAAGTGATCCATTTCCTTCCTTCTGGACACCAGAGCCACTAACCCAGTCCTGGGGTTAGTTTTGGGGTCTCACCCCCTCCTCATTTCCTTATTGTCAGGGTAGGGAGGACAGCCTTACCCACCTCACCAGATTTAATTATACTTTCAGGGTTACATAATGGGAAAAGATTTCCCAGCTAAGATAGGAGCTTTCATTTCATTGCTCCCTCCACGTACCTCACTGCAGACCTGTTAGAAGTGTGTCCTCTCCTCATGCACACAGACAGGGCCCTGATCTCTGTCTTGTCCCTAATTCCAAAAAATGAGTTCTCACCGCAGTTCCCTCTTCAAATTAATTGCTCAGCTAATGGTTACAGGATCACCACAGAACTGGAGTCCAGAGATCATCAAGTAAGAAACTGTAACAGCTAAAAGGTATTTACACCCCCAGACCCAAAAGCATCTGGGCTCTACAAAAACAGACTTTAATATAACAATCTAGTACTGTTAAATGCTCTCAACAATTGATCACCTGTCTCCTGGATGCTAAACTAGTAAAGGAAACAGGTGCCTTAAATAATCTGTCTCTGATAAAGCTTAACATGTTCCAATCTCTCTGTCTCTCTCATTAACACTAACCAATACAAGCAGAGTACTAAACACTACAATGGTCACTAATTTTCTCATAGCTGCTTCTTAACATGTTCAAAATTTTTCCCAAGCTCCAGAAACCAGCTTAAATACAACTGGACAGGTCAGATCTACTTCAGGCTTTTTCTGTCTCACCAGCATCCTGTCAGACACAAAAGCAGCCAGAGTGCCAAGCCAAGAGGGATGGATGGCTCCAGGGCAGCAGGACAGCCCACCATCCCAGGATGCTTGTCCACCTTGGAAGGTCCCCTTCCCACTCCCCCCCCCAAGAGCCAACCAACACCCACCAAGTCAGCCAGAAGCAGTTTTTCTGGGAGAAACAATGCCCCTATTCCTATTCACTCACTTTTTTATGATAATCAAAAAGTCTTGGATGTTAGGATTCTGTGCCACTCCAGCTACATGACTGCACATGTGCAGTTTGGGGTCTTGCATCTTACATCATCAATGTGCTTGTGACTATGTATGTGCCTTAAAATCTGGGTGCAGACCCCACACTCTCTGCTTTCTGCTCTCTCTCTGCTCTGATCTGCTCTGCTCCCTCCTCCCCTCCCACCATCTTTCTCTCTCTCCAGGCCTGGCTCTCCTCCCCCACCCCATTTTCCTCCTAATAAAGCTCTGAAAACTAACACTGGGTTCTGTCATGACCATGACCTTTCCACATGGTAACCAGTGCCACACACCACAACCAGGGCCATTTATCATCCTTTCAGCAACAGTTCAGCTTTAGATCCATTCAGATGAGGACTCAGAGACATTCAGTTTGAGGAAAAAGGATTGGCTGAGAAGTTGGTGAGGTGAGGTTAGCTGTGGCTTGTTCTGCTTCTCTGACCTTTCAGAAATTACCACAATAGCTGGCACTGAGTTTTTTATTAATAAGACTTTTTAAAATTCATGTTTTAAAATTCACCACCTACCTTTCTCCTGTCTTGCTATTGGCCATTCAGCTCTTTATTAGACCAATCAGGTGTTTTAGACAGACAAAGTAACACAGCTTCACAGAGTTAAACAAATATAAAATAAAAGAATGCAACACATCTTTGCATCATTAAACAAATGTTTCACATAAGCAAATATAACACATCTTAAAATAATATTCTACAACGGGGATACTCAGCTTTTGCTTTTAGTTATGAATCAGTACTACTTTATTTAGTTTTTATCTTTTTTTTCAGAACCATAGAGGCATGAACTTAAAGTTTAATATTTTCATAAAAAAGGAAGTGTGAAACACAGAAAATAATATCTTGTTGAAACATACAAAAATTAAACCTTTTAAGGATATAATTTATGTAAAAAATATCTAACAGTCATGCTAAGTAGTATATTCAACTTTAAAAATAATAAAATATTTTTATTTCCCTAAACATTGCTACAAATTTAATGATAAATTTACATTAAAGTAAAATTAAGTGTTCAACTTTTGATTCCTTGGGGGAGAAGAATAATGGTAATGGCTAAATTATTTCAATGTGTTTTACACACATTTTGAGTTATTTTAAAGCTAGATATCTACAGTTTTGAAGCAGATAAAAGACAACATTTTAATTGAGACATTTATATTATCTAGTTCTCATCTTCTAGGTGATTTACCCTGTCTGAATATCTCTTAAAAAGAAAAAAAAAGTTTATTGTATATAATCTAGCATTTCATGCATTATTTTATTGTAATTGTCATATTGTAATTACATTTCTTCACAAAATTTAAGGTTCCATGTGTTCTGTTTCATTAACATAGATGTATAGAATATACACAAAAATTTGAATTCATTTGTGTATGATAATGCTACATAAAATTAGAAACAAAAAATCATGGGTAAAGAAATTTAATTAGTTTTAGTTCAAATACTCAAGAAATGCTTCAAATATATCTGAAAAATCACAATGAGAGCTTTATTTATGTTTATAAGAACACATTTTTCTGTAGTGTTCGTTAATACTAGAGCTTTAAAATACAGGGACCTTTGTATTTTTAGCAGTCTAACACACAATTGAAGCTTTGATTCCATGTCTATTTCACACTTACTCTCTGTTATCAAAAACTGGCACTGGAGAATTCACAAACAATTTTGTTTCTGAGTGTACAGGGGTAAGGTGTTCTCACTTCCTAGTGATTCTGTGTTGCTTTCTAAATACAAGATTCCAAGGTAAGATGAACACTCTGTGAAATGTCACTTTTTCCCGCCTCAGAGTTGAGATGTCTCCTCTCCCCACTACAGCAGCTTTCTCAGCACTGCTGCGTACTGGCATGTGATTATATTTATGGCAGACTTCTAGAACTTCGGCCCTTTAGAGAAAGTCTAGCATAGTTTACAGTCCTTTCTCACTTTGCAGGATGTCCCAGTTGCCCAAAGAAATTCCCACTATACATCCAACAAGGATGTGAAGGGAAATACCACACAGCCCACGGAAAGGTGGTTTGAGCATACAAAATATTTGTTAAACACTTTTTTCCCCCTGAACTGTCATTTTTTTAAATTTTTATTTTTATTTTGCAATACAATTCAGTTCTACATATCAGCCACAGATTCCCTTGTTCTCCCCCCTCTGGCCCCCCTCACCTTCCCCCCAGCCCACCCCCCATTCCCACCTCCTCCAGGGCAAAGCCTCCCCCTCAGACTGAGATCAACCTGGTAGACTCAGTCCAGGTAGGTCCAGTCCCCTCCTCCCAGGCCGAGCCAAGTGAACCTGCATAGGCCCCAGGTTTCAAACAGCCAACTCATGCACTGAGCACAGGACCCAGTCCCACTGCCTGGATGCCTCCCAAACAGATCAAGCCAATCAACTGTCTCACCTATTCAGAGGGCCTGATCCAGTTGGGGACCCCTCAGCCATTGGTTCATAGTTCATGTGTTTCCATTCGTCTGGCTATTTGTCCCTGTGCTTTATCCAACCTTGGTCTCAACAATTCTCTCTCATATAAACCCTCCTCATTCTCGATAATTGGACTCCCAGAGATCCACCTGGGGCCTAACTATGGATCTCTGCATCCAGATCCCTCAGTCATTGGATGGGGTTTCTAGCATGACAATTAGGGTGTTTGGCCATCCCATCACCAGAGTAGGTCAGTTCGGGCTGTATCTCGACCATTGCCAGCAGTCTGTTGTGGGGGTATCTTTGTGGATTTCTGTGGGCCTTTCTAGCACTTTGCTTCTTCCTATTCTCACGTGGTCTTCGTTTACCATGGTCTCCTATTCCTTGTTCTCCTTCTCTGTTGTTTATCCAGCTGGGATCTCCCGCTTCCCCAAGCTCTCTTTCCCTCGACCCTCGCCCTTCATTACCCCCCCCCCCATGTCCAGGCTGTTCATGTAGATCTCATTTCATTTTTCTGTCATTGGGCGATCCCTGTGTCTTTCTTGGGGTCCTGTTTTCCAGGTAGCCTCCCTGGTGATGTGAGTAGCAGTCCAGTCATCCTTGTTTCACATCTAGTATCCGCCTATGAGTGAGTACATACCATGTTTGTCTTTCTGAGTCTGGGTTACCTCACTCAGGATGATTTTTTCTAGATCCATCCATTTGCCTGCAAACCTCATGATGTCATTGTTTTTCTCTGCTGAGTAATATTCCATTGTGTATATGTACCACATTTTGTTTATCTATTCTTCAGTTGAAGGGCATCTAGGTTGTTTCCATGTTCTGGCTATTACAAACAATGCTGATATGAACATAGCTGAACAAGTGCTCTTGTGGTGTGATTGAGCATTCCTTGGGTATATGCCCAAGAGTGGTATAGCTGGATCTTGGGGGAGATGGATTCCCAATTTTCTAAGAAAGCGCCATATTGTAGTTTTTATCTTTAGCCATTGAAAGCTTTTCAGTTGGCTCCTCTGTCAGTCTGATATATCCCCACCCCATGTGTGTGCAAGCACTTTGGTTAGAAGAAACAAGAATCTTGCTCAGTCCTAGTAGGTAGTCTAAGGCTAGAGTCACATTTTCTAGCATCTTTCCTGACAAAGAAAAAAAACCCAGAAGACTACAGGAGTTTTGAAGGAGAGGGAAAGGATGGAACACCTTACAAGAGACCAAGGAACAGCAAGGTGAGGCTTTGGAAAGAGTCTGAGCTGCCCTTTGTCTTTGTCTTTTGAGGCTTTTATTGAGGCAGTTATGAAAATTATTCTCTGCCAAGATCCTACATTGCTGGATCATAATTGTCTATATCTCCAGCTTCTGGGGCCCTGACACCCTCTTCTAGACTCCCTGGGTACTGGCACACACACACACACACACACACACACACACACACAAATAAATATAAATAAATAAATAAATAAATAAGTAAAGTCTTTAAAAATATTTGTAAGTAAAAATTGATCATGTTATGGTTTGAATTTGAGATGTTTGAGTACTATCCCTGTACGTGTATGTGTGTGTGCACATGGTGTATGTGTGCACATGGTGTGTGTGCATTGTCATGTACATTGTGGAGGCTAGATAACAACTTTTTTAAAGATTTTTGCAGACTTATTTTATTTTTACATATATGAGTGTTTGCTTATATGTATTATTTGATGTATGTGTACCACATGTGCCTGGTTGCCCATGAAGGTTAAATCCCCTAGTTCTGGAGTTCTAGATGGTTGTTCCTGGTCCTATGCAAGAGCACCAAGTTCTCTTAACTTCTGGGTGATCACCTCTAGCCCCAGAAGAAAAACTTTCAAGAGCTGTTTCTCTCTTTCTGCTATGTAGGTCCTAGGGATTGAACAGGGGTTATGAGGCTTGGCAGTAAATGCTTTTCCCTGCTGAACCTGCCCTGATGACACTAACGCTGTGAACTCCATGGAGGTGAGGTTTGACTGGCAGAAGTAGTTCACTAGAGGCAGGACTTAGAAAGCCCATCACTCCTTGGTTCCAGCTTGCCCTCCCTCCTGGTCCATGCTCCCTTATGCTGCAGCCTCCACAGAAGGAGCCATTCTCACTTCTGTGCCTTCTTTTCATAACTGAAGTCCCTCTAAAACCATGAGCCAAAGTACAAACAATGGGAAAAGTAGTGAATATATCATCTATACAAAAATTTGTTTTCTTTCTTTTCTCCTTTTAAAAGATGTGTTTATTTTTATT
Organism: Peromyscus eremicus; assembly: GCF_949786415.1. Classification (NCBI taxonomy): domain Eukaryota; kingdom Metazoa; phylum Chordata; class Mammalia; order Rodentia; family Cricetidae; genus Peromyscus; species Peromyscus eremicus. The sequence goes on along the minus strand of NC_081417.1, from coordinate 3,794,806 downwards.
TTATGTGTATGTGTGTTGCTTGCATGTAAATCTGGGTACCATGTGAACACCTGGTGCCAGGGAGGCCTGCAAAAAGTTTCTGATCCTTTGGAACTAGAGTTAAAGACAGTTATGAGATGCCATGTGGGTGCTGGGAATCAAACCTGGATCCTTTGCAAAAGCAACTAGTGCTTTTAACCACTGAGCCATTTCTCCAGCCTCTCTCTCTCTCTCTCTCTCTCTCTCTCTCTCTCTCTCTCTCTCTCTCTCTCTCTCTCTCTCCCCCCCCGCCCCTCTCTCTCTTATTTTCTTTTACTGTATTGGGGATCAAAGTTAGGACCTTAGACATGTGAAGCAAATGCTTTATCAACAACTAGCCCTTTCATTTTACTTTGAGATAGTATCTCACTAGATATCTCAGATTGGTCTTGAACTGGAGGTCCTTCTACCCCAGTTACCCAAGTGCCTGGGATAAGCCTGTGCATCAGACCCTGCTCATCTTTTTTAAGAGTAATTTTTGCACTATTTTTTGTGTGTGCATGTATGTATGTATTTATGTATGTATGTATGTATATGTATGTGTTTGGGCATGTACTGTGGAGATAAGAGGACAACATGTGGGACTGGGCTTGCACAGGAGTTTAGAGGATCAAACTCAAGTCACCATTCTTAAAGTTTGTCATTTTCTCCTGACGTTGCAAAGCTACAGTTTTGTCTTCCAAAATGATAAAAGTTGTACATATTTACATTCTGGTAATTCAAATGATTTCATAGGAGAAAAATGATATGTTCCACACTTTTGCACACTGAAAAATTTACTGTAACTTCTCTGAGAGTCAATGGAAATGATTTCATGAAGGAAACATTTAGAAAGACAGAGGACATTTTCAGTTTTCTGACCTTTCTTATTGATATCCATTGGGATGATCTGGTGCCATCATCACCATATAGTTAAAATTGAGTGAACAGAGTTTCACCCTCACCCAAAATTCTGTAGCCATCTTCAGTCTACAACATAAATCTACACATCAGAGTCCTGCAGCTGTGAAAGTATTTGTATAAGTATTTAATTTGAAAATTAGACTTTTATTTTAATTCAGGTTAATGTTGTTGAAAAGGTTATACATGCATTTTGAAGGGAGGTAAAGTAGTTTCTGGATTTGTATCAAAAACATGCCAAGATTTTTTTACGTACTAAGCAAATTCATCAAATTGCATCTCTCTCCCAGTGTTCAAGGATAAAGTAACAACAACAACAACAATAATAATAATAATAATAATTTTTGAATTAGCTTTTTGTATAATAAACTATTTTGTTTTAATTCAAAAAATAAAGAATGACCATATATGTAGCATAAGCAAAATTAAGAGGTAAGAAAACTGGTGAGGTAGGTGGGTTGGGGGGGGCAAATTGACCAAAATTGATTATATATATATATATATATATATATATATATATATATATATATATATAACTGTCAGATAATAAAAGGAAAATGTTAAATTAATAAAGAAAACCAAGAAATTGTCTACTTGTCTATTGGAGTATCTGGGTTATTTGCTTATTTATTTTGAGTCAGGATCCCATTATGTGGCCCTTGCTGGCCTAGAAATTGCTATGTGGATCAGGCTGGTCTTGAACTCACTGGGCTCTGCCTGCCTCTACTGCCTGAGTGCTGGGACTAAAGGAATGTGCCACCACACACAGTCTTGGTTTCTTTGTGATATCTTAGAACTGATGGGGGATAATAAACTATTTTCAGTCCCCCAAAAATTCTGTCACTTTTCCATCAGTTTAGGGGTAGTATATAATGAAAATGAAGTGCTGGTGTAGAACTCATCATTTACATGACACCCTGTGGGCAAGACTCCATGTAGCAACCCAGTTTCATATTTATGTATTGTTTCTTAGTTAAAAATACAGATTATATTTTTGGTTGTGAGACTAGCCTTTAATGGCTGAGCTGTTCCTCCAGGAAAGGCACAAAGCTACACAGAGAAACCCCGTCTCGGAAAAAAAAAAATACAGATTAACGCAACTAGTCACATCCCTGTTATTGTGCCAAGTGGAAACTGTGGCACCTCCTTGATTGACAGCAAGTAGTCACGGTAAATTCTATTTTAACAGGCATGTGAATTTCATTGTTCTGGAATTGCAGGTTATGGTCCACATTGAAGTTCATACTGTTGCTTAGACAGCCCTCCAAATGCTGTCCCACTTCACTAACTGTGATAGTGAGGAAAACCTCACTTCCAATGGCCCTTTTTCTTTGGTCTAGAGAAAGGCCAGCAAGACACACTGGCAGTTGAAGCAACTATTCTTGATCTTTCCTCCATTTGGCCAAGAGAACCAAAGCAGAGGTAAAAAGTGAAGGTTAAGCCATTGTTCAGCTCTTAGGTATCGGCTATTTACAGGTTGAGGAAGGATTACTTAAACCCAAGAATTTGAGGCCAGCCTGGGCAGCAGAGTGAGATCAACTCTCAAAAAGAACATGGTAGCAGTCACTGTAGACTGCTACAACGTAGGCAGACTTCTGTCCTGCCAGCTGCTCCCCAAATAATCATACAGAGACTTAATTATTAACTATAAATGATCAGCCAATAGCTTAGGCTTGTCTCCAGCCAACTCTTGATTAATACCCATTTGTATTAGTCTATGTGCGGCCCCGAGGCTTATTTATGTCATCTACACACTTCCCAGGTTGCTTCTTTTTCATCTGACTCATGACTCCTCAGACTCCACCCTTCTTCCCAGCATTTCCTCTGCCCCCAAAATCCTGCCTAGCTCTTGGCCAATCAGCTTTCTATTAAGAATGAGACCAACACATTTTCACAGTATACAAAAGAATTATTCCAAAGCATCTCCCCTCCTTGTCTAATTAAAAAGGAAAGTTTTAAACTTTAACATAATAAAAGTGTATACAACAAAACAGTTATCAAGTAAGAATTACAGTTACAATATCCAGTTTGATTTATATTTGGCAATATAGAGAAAATACTCCATCAGCTGTCCTTTCCTGAAGAGTCCAGAGTTTCAAACCTAACTTATTTTCTACCACGATGAGAGAACTATAATTGTAACTATGTAGTCTTCAACCCCATCAAAGACAGAAGAAAGATATAATACTACCTGAGTAAGCAGGAAGTGCAGAGGGAGTGACTTCCAAAATTAAGAGATGACAGAAACAACTGACGGCCTGGACAGTCACCCTAGATTCTTCTGTAATGTTGGGGCATCCAACTTTGGCCTAAAGACTTAGTAATCTGACAGACATTTTTGAGAAGCGAAGAATTTTGGAAGACTGTCCTTGGCAAAGTTTGGCAGTTACCTTGCTATGGATCCTGCTGGTCCAATTTGAACAGTATACTGTCAGCAATTGAGGTAAGAGCAGTTTATTTGCCCAAATGGCTAGCTTTTACCGTAAAGAAAACAAACTCCATATGGAGTTTCTTCAGTGCTTATCATTCTCTTTTGAAAGAAATTGATGCTGTCAGGAGCAGATGTGTCTCACTGTCATGAAAAGCCTTAGGTTATTAAACATATTAAATGCCATATTCTGTATGTCTTTGAAGTGTTTGAAGACCATCAGTCTATTTAAGTATATCTGTGTATGACCTTGAAAACATACACAACATGACTATAAGTTTGACTATTGTAAGTGACTATTAATCCATATTTCTTAACTATACATTACATTTTTTTCTTTTTTAGACAGAATTTCTCTGTATAGTTTTGGTGCCTGTCCTGGATCTCACTCTGTAGACCAGGCTGGCCTCAAACTCACAGAGATCCACCTGACTCTGTCTCCTGAGTGTTGGGATTAAAAACGTGCCACTGCTGTCTGGCAATTATACATTACATTTTTAAATGAGTTGCATAAACACAATACCCCCAAACAAGAGTAGAAACATACATACAGTATAACAAAATTAACTTTAAATTTGTATCAGTATACTAAAATCCAAAGCAATGTAAAGTATTTTGAAACTGACTAATAGTTTTTTGGATTAAAGTAGATTCAATAATCTACTCTTTTATCCTATCATTCCTCTATCACTACATGGTGTCGTATACCTATAATTCCAACTTCCAAAAGCTGAGGCTAGAGGAATGAAGATTTGAAGATGTCCTAGGTTCACAGCAAGACCTGGTCTCAACAAAAACAAATAATATATCACAAACAATTCTGTTCAGAAGCACATGAGCACTGCCTGAGAAATAAGTAAAAAGCAACAACAACAAAAAAGTTGTTTTCTAGCCAATATAACTTTGGAATCTTATCAAAAGATATAAAAGTTAAAGGCATGCTAGAGCTATAGCATATGCAGTGGCTGAGTCCTTGTCTAGCATTTCCAAGTCCCTGCATTTGATCCACAGTATTGCACAAAAAGTTCACAAAGGTAGAACAAATAATGTATGTAAATATTAGGTGTTCTAGCAGAAGAAGTGATATGGTAAGTAACAACAATAGATGCAAGATCTTCCCATAAAGAAATAAGATGGTGAAGCATATTACATTGATGGGTAGTGACTCTCAAGAACTCCTACCTTTCCTGAGGCTTGTCACAAATCCCAGTTTGCTTTTTCTGTTTCTGACTAACTAGCCAAGAATGAGAACTCCTTCCTTGGGTTCTATTAGCTTTCTGGAGTATCTTACAGGACTCAGAAGGGACTTGCAAAGCTCACAGAGAAGGCAGCTTAGGTCGGGACATGATATAGACCATTCATGCCTCCACTGAGTTTTTTGTTGTTGTTGTTGTTGTTGTTTTGTGTAACTGAAGGTTTGTTTTCATTAATTATCCTTCTTCTTTGACAATTTCATAAGTGTATATAATACAATCTGGCTACTCTTACCCTCTACCCTCTCTTATTTCCAACCCACTCCTGTCAACCCCCTGCCTATGAGTCCTTTTCCCATATTCATAACTTTTTATTTTGATTTTGTGACCCATTGGTTTTATTTTATCTGAGTTATCATGGGTATAGAACCCCAATGGAGCCTGATGGGCTCCCCAGTTCCCACTGAGAATCTTCATGCCTTCAGCTATCTCCTATTCCTGTCCTTTTATTATTTGAGAGGTTTGGGCATTTGTTTATTTCTTTTTCCTGGTACTGGGAACTGAACCATGGCCTCACAACTTGCTAGGAAGCTCTCTATCTCTGAGGTAATTCCCAACACCTTCCAGTATTCAGAGATCCCACTGGGTGGCAGAATTCAAGTACAGAGAGCTCTAGACAAACTGTAACAAAATGGAATCCAAGCAAGTTCTGGTCAGGCTTCTCCTGACATCTCTGTGGAGCCTCTTCTCCTTCATTCGGGCAGTGTCTCCTCTGAAACAGAGTCTCATGCTCTACTATCAAACAAGGTAAGTCAGGCTTTCTTGTAGATACTCCAACACAGAAAAGAAAGGGAAGATGAGAGTTTCTGTGATACCCTTTAGAGAAGAAAAATAAGTTCTGTGGCCTGCCTTGGGAAGAGCACCATGAGTTAGACTGTAGGGAAAAAAAGTGTGGTATGAACATGCATGTGTATATAATATCATATAAGACATTCATATAATTAAACAAAAAAGAGATTCAAAGTCAAAGGAGATCATCAAACTTACTAAGTAATAAAAAGACTAAGAAAAGTGAGGTGAGGACAGAACATAAGTTACTATGAGGAAAATAGTAAATACCTACCAAATATTAAAAGGGAAAAATAAGTGAGTTAGATTTCAGAAAAGAAAAAAATATATATACCATACAGTGGTAAAAAACAACAAAATAATTATATCTTATACATAAACCAGGAACAACATGACAGAAGCTAGGCACCGTGACATAGAGCTACAACCCTAGCACTCAGGATGCTGATGCAGAAGGATGAATATGAGTTAAAGGCCAGCATGAGCTATCTATCTTCAAAAGAAAACTACAGCAAAATTAAGGTAAGTACAAAAGAAGAAAGAAAATAAGCCTAATCTAAATAATAGAAAAAAATGTATGTATACATATGTTCTATTATATATAAAATATAAACATACATATTCACATACACTAAAGGCTAGGGCTATAGCTCAGACATACTTACCTAGCATATGTAAGGTCCAGATTAAGCCCCCAGAATTGGAAAAAATGCATTAATCACTTTTGTATTGCTGTGCTTGAAATCTCTGACAGAAATACTGTCTTAATTAGGATTTCTATTGCTGTGAAGAGACACTATGACCACGGCAACTCTTATAAAGAAAACATTTAATTGGGGCTAACTTACAGTTTCAGGAATTTAGTTCATTATGGTCATGGTGGGACACCTAGCAGCATGCAGCAGACATGGCGCTGGAGAGGTAGCTAAGAGTGTACACCTGGATCCATAGACAGCAGGAAGAAAGACTGAACTTGAGTTTCAGAAACCTCAAAGCCCTCCTCCAGTGACACACTTCTTCCAACAAGGCCACACCTACTCCAACAAGGCCACACCTTCTCCAATAAGGCCACACCTCTTAACAGTGCCACTCCCTATAGGCCTATGGGGGCAATTTTTATTCAAATCACCACACTTTATAAGGTTTCAGTCCTTTGTGGAGGAGAGGACATGGCAGATCCATGGCTGTGAGAGCATGTAGTACCAGCCTCTCGTGTTATTGTAGATTAGGAAGCAGAGATGTTTCTAAGGTCTGCCCTAGTAATCCTAATTCTAGTAACGAAGTGCCATTTCCTGGGGGTCCCACAACTCCCCAACAGCAGCTAGAGAGCAGAGATTCAATACATAAACTATCAAGGGACATTTCAAACTCAAACCATAACAAATATGTATATTTACACACATATACATATTTGTATACACTTATGAAATATATACATGCATGTGTGTTCATACACATATATATTAGACTGGCTTAGGAAACAAGTTACAGCTAATGTGATGAAAACAAAATGATATGTTAACTCCGGATGTGGAATTCAACACTTTGGTTTTGATATCTTTAGTTTTGGGAGTGTTTTGTTTGTTTGTTTGCTTGTTTTGTTTTGTTTTTAAGAAACATCCATATAGTGTGTTTGCTTTTGTTTTCTTGAGATGGGACCTCGGAATGTACCCAGGCTAACCTCAAACTCTCCATCTTCCTACATAGCTAAGTGCTGGGATCATGGCTAAGCAGAAATATGCATGGCTCAGAGTAATTATATGTAATATCATTGCTATTGGGAGCACCCAGAGTTGCATGCCTCTTGCTCTGATACATAAGAAAGTATATAACCTCACTGTTACATATTCTTACAAAAATTAATCAAGGCTTAAACTAATTGCAATTCTACCCATCTTCCAAGAATAGTAAAAAGACACCAAAAGGGGCAAGAGACACCGTTTTAAACAAACAAGCACCACCAACAAAAATATGCCTAGATAATACAGGAAAATACAGGAGATATAGAAGACAAATTGCATTTTTTAAAGTTCCGATTAAAGAAAATGATGGTAAAAACAGTAGACCGAGAGAAATAAATAATTTTAAATTACTTTGTTAGTAGAAAGCATATATCAAATTCAAGTTTAGGGGACTGGGGACATACCTCAAAGCTATGTGAGGCCCTCCATATCCAGCCTTTAAAAAAAGCTGAGTGGCTGATAAGAGAATGAAGGTATGGCCCTTCCTTTGGGGAAGTTTTCTGTAGACAGATAGTTGATCACTAATAGCTACCACTGACTGAATATATTCTTCCAGAAATTAACCAATAAGTGTGCTTTCAGGTAATACAGCATTATGGTATGAGGATCTTTACCATCATTTTTGTTGTGTTGTCATTTGTTTCATTTTTTTTTTTCTTTTTGAGACAGGGTTTCATTGGACCTGGAACTTTGTAGCTGAGATGATCTTGAACTCTTGAACCTCCTGCCTCTACTTCTCATGTGCTGGGACTTTAAGCATGAATCACCATGCCTAGATTCACTTCTTTTTATAGATAAGGAAATGAAAAGGATTTGAAAAGTTAATCTTCTGTACAAGGTTCCAGTGTGGGAATTCAGGGTTTTGACTCACAATTCTACAGTCTTTCTGCATAACCCATAGTCCTCCACAGGAGAGATGGTCATTAGTGCCTACTGTAAATATAGAACTATAGCATGGGGCCTTGCACACATTAAAGAACTACTGAACAACCAGATGATTCTGAGTCAAAGTTTGGTGGAAGAGCAGAGCATGATAGCAGAAATAATAGCTGTAAAAATGTCACAAACATTAGCAGCTTCTGTAAAATGGCCCTTAGATGTACAAGGGCTGTCTGTGTATGTAATTAGCCCAGTTTTTCCCAACACTGGGAAAGGTGGTGGATGATAGGCTTGTTTTTATACATTGGCAGGTTCTTTTTGTTTGTCCATATTTTCAATCCCATTTCTTTGGATTTCATACTTTTTTTTTCTCTTGTTCCATTTCTTAACTCTCAAATTTTTCCATTCTGTCTGAACTTAGTCTTGTCTTGTGGTCATTGCACATAATGGCTTACCAACTCCTATCCAGGGTTATGTTGTTTTGTTCTGTTTTCCTCTTATCTTTTTGCCTTTTAGACTACAAGTGTATACCATGCAGCTGGATTGTTGCCTTGATTCTGAAGATACTGCTTGCTCATGGTCTATTTATTATCCTATGCCCAGAATTCTAAGCTGTTAGATTCTATTCTCAGCTCTCCAAACTGCTTCTAGATGACTATCTACTCCTGTTGACAAAGAAAATGAAAATCTCCAGCCACCTAACCACCCCTAGTTACTACAGTAGTTTCCCCATCATCCTGCCATGGTGTCCTGAGGATTAAGTAATGTGATCCATGCAAAATTCTCAGCAGTACCACATTCATACAAATGGCTTAATCTCTATTATTTTAGACTGAGACTCATAATATCCCCAATGCTACCATGATTCTTTGAGAGATAATGAACCTTATATCCACTCACAAGTTAACCTCTGAGATTATCAGCTTGAACTATTCAGCAGTCTGCCTGTTCTCATTGTAAATGGGAGACACTCAAAGGGCTTCATCAAATGAGAACAAGAGGGTATGGGGGCAGGGCACAAGTTAGTTTCTCTTTTGTCTTCAACTTGCCGTATCTCCCAGGGCCATTACCTTTGTCCAGAGTAAATTCACCGTAGTACAATACCTGCTTGGCTTAAAACTCTCTATCTCAATGACATCTTATTTTCTGTTCCTTTTTAGTCATGGCCTTTGACAGACAATGGCCCTGGAGAAATGAAGGAATAGGATGAAGAGAAATTCTCCCGGATTTTAACTTTTACTTGTGCTGGGGGATCCAACTAAGGGACTCTATCCTACATGCTCTCTACATCTTCAACCTAGAATTTTTCAAATTAATTCAAGAAGGAATCCTGCCCTACACGTTTCTAATTCCCTTCTCCCTTGCACCTCCCTATTCTTTGTTTTAACCCAAATATGAGGTAGATGACCTTCCAGAGATTAGACAGCACCCCAATAGCCACATTCATGACCCCATATTGTCATTCTCCTCCACAAAACTCTAAGATCCTTGAAGGTAAGACCTGGTTTTAGACTCTCTTTTCCCCCAGATCCAATATTCAGGTTCATCCTTATTGCTGTAACAGAATATGAGCTGCAGCCTCCTCTCTCTGTGTCCACTCCTTCATCCCACAGACCATCCTCCCCTGGCATCCCTTAATCCCCCTATCCCTGAACCCAGCCTCCAACTCAGGCAGACATCCCCTGCTCAACACAGGCCAATCATGCTGGAAGACCAGATAGGCTGCCTACAGACCTTCTCCACTATCTCTGTCTGCTAGACCCAATCCTTAAGGCCATCCTTAGCTCTGGAACAGAGCACCAGCTGCCAATCCTACAATAAAACACCCAAGCCCCATCCACACTTCTGGTTGACCCCACAGACAATCCCTCAACCCCTTTCCCCAATATCCACCAACAACAACTACTCCCAGTGAACATAGCAGCCAAGTAGAGCAGTAAAACAGGCAACACACAGCTATTACTGTTAATGTTGTGAAATGGCTCAAGAGAAGCCTTGGTGGGTTTGGACCAAGGTGCCCCACAGTGGGTGAGACATAGCATTTTGGCACCATGGATGGTGGCATGGCACAGTGGAAAGTTACTCATAGAGCAGACATGACATTCACATGGCAAGTTTTATTATTAAAGGGAGAGAGAGAGAGAGAGAGAGAGAGAGAGGTGTGCTACCTCTGGTGAGACAGAGGAGAAAGAGAGAGTAGAGAGTGAAGGGGGAAGAGTTTTTTCTTAAAGGCAATGTAGGATGGTATCAGGATGCTGGGGGAGGTCCCCAGGGGTGGTTTGGAATACTAACATTCCTCCATTTTGATTATTATGAGAAGGTGAATTATGGATAGCAAGTGGGGGGAATGAGGGTACTAAATTCTCAAGACTGCTTCCTGCTAACAAGGGGCAAAGTGGGGAGGGGGAAGTTGGAAGTCACACATGGTAGGAAGTGTGAGCTAAGAAGCATTCAGTTAGCTGTCATCGTGGAGTCCTCAAGTGTGGAGATCTCAGGCATCTGTTCCTTGAGGGAGTTGAGAAGGCAGGTTACAGCACTTATGTTCTAAGAGCTTGGGGGAATGGCACAGTAATTCAGGAGTACAGGAGCTATCACGTCTGCTGTTTCTCTGGAGGTGGAAATGTCTCTATTCATTCTGTAAAAAGTATCAATGAATTAGGAGATAACAGAGTTTTTGTGAGTGGAAATGTGAGTGAAGTTAACCTGTCAATATTCACCCAGTTGGCATTTTCAGTTGGTAGTTGGCATCCTTGGAATTGGTACAGGAGCTGGCATATCTGGAGGACCCCTGTTGATTGACCTTGGCATGAGTCTGGCAGAAGGTGTGAAACTGCAAAATATGCTCGAAAATGGGTGGGGTCAAAATGGGCTCTGGAAATTGTTAGTTTTTATCAGATCAGATTTCTTGATACAGCAGCAGAATTTTTCCTAGGAACCTGCAGATATCTGTAAGACAGCTGGAACAGATTTACATCTTGGTGTCATAGCAAAAGCTATGGCTTTGGGTTAAAAAGTATGAAAATTTCCTGGCTTCAGCCTAATGAAATATATCTTTAAATCTATAACCAGAGGAAATTTACTGAATGGAAGTGGTTGAATGAGTATTGGCAGAGGGAGCCTTCCCTAAACATCATCAGATCTGAGAAGAATATATAAGTGAACAGAAGTGAGACAGCTTTCCTATCTTCATATAAACAAGCCTTAAAGCTGTTTCTTTTATCTAATTCTCCAGGAGATGTTGAGAGTAGTCAGTAGTAAAAAGGCACATCGAAATCTGTTCTGTGAGTTTATCTGACCTGGTAACAAGGTAAATTGTGTCTAGATCTATTAGTAGCCCCAGGAGAGGGAGGCCTGTGAATTCTATGTAGAGAACTGAGAAGGCAGTTAAAGCAAAGCCTGATTGTCAGATGGACTCAGAGGTCTGAGAAGGACAGATTTTATCTGAGTGCAAGCCAAGCAGCTTTCAAATCTATTAAAAATGACAGGGGCAAAAATGACAGGGGCCTGTCCACATCCAGCTAGCCACACCAAGGTCTCCACATTGTTAAAGGCAGAAGCATCAGAACAGCCTTGCCACGCCCACGACGGTGTCGCCCGCGTGACAAATGCCTTGGATGAGGTGGTTACGTGGGAAAGGGGGGCTCGCGGCCCTCGGGTCTATGCCCCAGGTGACCCCTTATCAATCTGCCCGAATCATGGTGCCAGGCTACAAGGAACCACGCAAAATCTGCTTGCAGAGGCTGGCTGGCATTCTGCCTTTTTCTCTTTGCAGCTGTGACTATTGCTGTTTCCTTGTGTATTGATTTCAGGAAGTTAACTCCCAATGTTCCTGATGTGCCCCATAAAGAGAGAATGATTCCTCAAAAGTGACCTCAATACCCCCACCTATAATTCAAGCTTTTAGACAAACAGTTAAAGAGGGTCCTAAAAGTTTGGGTAAATTTATGAATAATTTAGAGCAAAAAGAACTTATGACTCAGAGGGACGAAGATTCTAGCGAAGAGAGAATGAAAGTAAAAGTCCAGGAACTCATAAGCAATCCACACGCGCAGCCAACAGCAGCTACAAGGAAACAGTTACAGAAATTAGCCATTCCTACAAGAATTATCCAGGAACAAACAGAGTTTCTCATCAAGGGTTGGTGGTGGCAACCCCCTAACTTTAATCCTAGATATAATAATTATTTGGAGCCATTGCCCTTTACGGGAGCTTATGATAAACATGGGAACCAATGGGTGAATCATAATAGTATGAAAACAGAATGGCATAAGTTCATGGAAAGAATAGCTAGGTCCCAACCCCCCCGGTGCCTTCCCACCTGCAGACAAAGGTTAAATATTTTCACACAAATGAAACCATGGTGAAAACGATGGTGGGAAGGGTTTAACTTTGATACAAAACAAAAGTCTAATAATTATGTAGAAGGAAAACTTCAGCTAGGGCCGTAATGTTCTCTATCTGGATGAGGAACCACAAAAGAGGAAAATAACACCTGTACTCATGAGATCTGTTAGTTATTCTGAGAAAATTGTGTGACCACATTGTTGAATTCTATGTCTATCGCCCCACTGGCTGATTGGCATGTTTCCTCAAATGAATGTATAAAAAACACTGCTTGATCTGAGTAAAATTGCAGCAGTTTCACAGCATACTCTGGTGTCTGTGTCTGTCTGTCATTCGCCGAATCTCACTTATCCTGAGTACATTCACCCCGTTCTCCCTTGGTCTGGTGTTCCTACTGAGACCCAGTCCGCGGCACAGCATCAATATTCAGCTGCCAGGACCATTAAAGTGGGAGCTTTTCCCATGGAACAGGGACATTGGGAAGACTGATTTTACATTGTCTAGGCAAAAGGGGTGCAATCAATTCTCCGATGTCCTGCTGTTTGTCCACAGCCTGGGATGGGTCCTGGTGGCAGATGTTGCATTGAGGCATCTTGCCCAGAGGCCAGTGTTGCCATATTCCATGTGGAGATATTTTAGCACTTTGTAATCTGCTTTGGAGACTTTGGGTCACTGCTAGGATCTGGGGATCTCTGTCTCATATAATAAGCGTTTTGATCAATATTTTAAGTGCCATATTCTGCAGGTCTCTGAGCATTTGAGGACTGCCTGTCTATTAGGTATGAATGGTTGACTATCAGCTTACAGTCTCCAATATGTGACAGGGGGAAAATCCCAGCACCAGATGGGAACAGGAGAAAAGGAGCTTGTGAGTCAGGGTTTGGCCCAACTCCAAGAAAAGGGCCCTCAGAGAAAAGGACCCTCTCAAAGGACCAGAAATTCCATCATAGAACATATACCTTGTTTATCAGATACTCCACTTATCAAATTAATGACATCATTTACTTAAGTTTCTAGAAGAGAAGTGTATGTCTCTAAGTTAGTTTTTATTAATCTGAATAGATCTTTATAAATTTAAATTTATATTGTCATATAGAGTGTAGTATAAACGAGTATTGAATCGAATATAGCTTTACATCTCTATCATCATATAAAACTTACATACCAATCCAAATATTTGAGGCTTGTTGCTTCCTTACTCTAGGAGATAAAACGAACAGAGAGGTCATCAAGACTAAATGTATTTTTAATTTTAGTAAGCCTCAGTAAAAGATGGTTGCCAGCCACGTGCATCATGATGAGGTCACCAGTCAAGATGTAGGAGAGCCATGTGGTTGCTACTCAAAACATGTTTTGTTTTTCCCAAATGGGTAAATCTAAGTCAAAAGGAAGGGGAAAGGAAGAGAGTGGAGAACTTTTTCTCAGTTCCCCGACTGTGTGGCCCAAGAATAGTGAGGCCAGTCTCACATCCAGGGGAATGGTTAGAGGTGGATAGCTCCACTAGAGACCTGAGTTGTCTATTAAATAGAAGGCAAAGACCCCAGTGAATGAGAAACAGACTTGTTACAGGCGGGAGGGAGCAGATCTGCCACTGGTGGAGGCAAGTAAGTAGGTACCTTTGGTGGTCCCTGTCAAGGTATGCCACCAATCAAACATGCCACGTGCAGCAGAGTTAGTGGAAGAGGTTTGAGAGAGGAGGAAAGCAAGAGTGAAAGATCATGTCAGAGTGAGGGCTTGGGAGGGGCAAACCCTGATCTCTCACCTTAGCCGTAAATGTAAAAATACAGTGCTGTTCCCATGGATGAGAGGGGAAAAGGAGCCACTACAGCCTGTAGCTGTGGGCGTCCCCAGGGATAGAGGAAGGACAGGAGGAGGAGGACCAAGCCATCAAAGAGGGTTATTGCCACACTCAACAGGGATTGGGCTAAGCCAGAGGAGTCTTAGAACCTAGTACTAGGATTTTCGAGGAGGCCAGCAAGAACAAAAATCAAGCTCCAAGAGGGGTCTTAGCCATAGGGAAAGGTCAGGAATTGTGTCACAAAAGCAGAAGGGCCTAAAGGAGCTGTTGGCAGCTCTGAAGGGTGTGTAACTGTTGGTTTATTTGTGGTGCTCTTACCCTGCAAGGAAACATCACAAAACACAACAGAAGCCACTAACAAGAGTTTTATTAAGATAAGGTAGAAAAACAGATGTGCACAGGCCTGTGGAAAGACACGTGTGTGAAGTGGGATCGGGAATCATGGTGCCGGCTTATAAAGGCTGGGCTGCTCCTGAGCACACAGGCCTGTGTGGCTATTCCTTGCATGCGTGTAGATCACATGGTTGTGCTGCGTGCTTTATGCAACCATGCAAAGCCATGGGGTCCTGGTCATGCGAGATGTTTTGACCCAGAAATGACTAGGCAGAAGTGACTAGGTCCCGCTGGGCATGTGCAACCATGCCCAACTGTGGGGGCGTGTTGTGAATCCATATCAGTAACAACCCAGTTGAAACTTACACAATTGCCACTGGTGGATGGGGTGATGAGTGAGCCTGAGCCTGTTGTGGGTAGTCTGGGTCCAGGATCCTTGCATGTGAGGGGCTACCAGGAGGGCCTATCTGAGTAACAGCACCAATGTTAATGTCATGAAATGATGCGCAAGAGGCCTTGGTGGGTTTGGACTAAGGTGCCCTGAAGCAGATGAGACACACCTCTGCTGCACTGGGGATGGCAGCATGGTATGGTGGAAAGTTACTCATATGGCAGATGTGACATCAGCATGGCAAGTTTTATTATTAAAGGAAGAGAGGAGAGAGAGGGGGTGGTATGTGCAACCTCTGGTGAGGGGGAAGAGAGTGAATGAGAGGGATTTTTTTCTTAAATGTAGGATGGAGTCAGGACACTGGGAAGGTCCCCAAGGGGTGGGTCAGAATACTAACAATTACACTCTCTGAAAATCCAGAGAGGAAACAGAAACCAAGGAACAAAGCATACATCTAATAAAGACAAATCGAAATCACACTTGCCTCTTCTGCACACCAGGGCACTTCTCCATCCCATTCTTTCTGGCAGTTATCACTCTTCCCATGGCTAGCCTTGCTCATGAGGCCAATGATAACAATCTATTCTTCTCTCCTAGCAACCTGCCTTCTCAGCTCTCTCCAAGGAACAGACACCTGAGATCTCCACAATGACAGTCAACTGAATGCTTCTTCTCTCACACCTCCTGCCATGCATGACCTCAAATCCTAACTTCCACTTCTCCCCCAAACCAGCTGGAAGCAGTTTTGAGAGTTCAGGGCCCTTATTCCCCCACCTGCTATCCACAACTCACCTTTTTATAATAATCAAAACAAAGAAACATTGGCATTCCGGCCCACCCCTTGTCGACACACCCTGCATCCTGATGTAAAGCCTTCTTTAAAGAAAAAACCCTCCCTTCTTCTTCCTCTTCCCCATAACCATAATCAAATCATTATCATCTGGGTGACTTAAATTATAAAGTTTAGCTGCCAGAGCAAGGTGTATTCTTGTGTATAAAGACATTGAGGTGAAGCTTTAATATCTTATTAAACAAGCATTGTTTTAATTTCCAGTGTTAATAGTTTTTTAATATTAACAGATTCTTAATCATATCTAATAAAATAAATTTATAAAACTTAAGAGAAGGGAGAACCAGTGTGTGCTGAGCAGGATGAAGCTGTCCTCTTCATCTCTGACTCACATGTTGTAGCAAACTGTAAAGCTGCAAGAAAGCAATCAGAAAGCAGGCCTGGTATGGATGGGAGGGAGGAGATCTGCTGCATGGGGGCAGAGACTCGGGAGAGGCAGGCATCGACCACATCAAAGATGGTGATGAAGCCAAATGACCTGGCTGTTTTTTTACCTCAGTCAAGATGCTCCCCTCTCTCACCACCACATGATCGGCCTCTGGGCTTTTTTTCCCCCAAGACAAACTGAACAGATAATGAACAGAGAACCTCTAGCATTTAAAAATCAGGTAAAAATACAGTCAAGTGGCCAGACATTTTTGTGGCTTGTTCACCATCCCTTTTGCTCAGCAGCTGCTGGAGGAGCCTGGGACCCCCAAACACCTGAGACGCCATCCCCCAATGCACTGGCTCCCAGCCCACCTGTTGGCCTGCGGGAGGACTCAAGGCCACATGCATCATCTGCCAGGAGAGCCCCTGCTTGAGTGCCCTCCCCCCACTGTCAGCTCTACTTGGACAGTTTTAAAGGGTGCACATGTCTTAGAAAGGGACCTGGCAAGTGATGATGTAACTGCTTTGGCAGAGACTGGAGGAGCATGAAGGAGCAGAGATAGGGAAGGACTTCAGCAGGCTAGAGCCAGAATAGAGGTTAGATGGTAGGCACATTTTCCACAGTGAGGTAGAAGGTCCAGCAAATTGACCTCCAGCATCCCAGAGGGTCAGCGAGGACCAATGACGGCTCAAGATAGCTGATAGATCATCAACCAAAGGCTATGGGCTGTGCAGTGAGTAGGCATAAGTTGTGCCATATGCTGCCACATAGGAACAGGGGCCGAAGAGCTGAAAGTCTGAGAAGTGTGGTGCCCGGTACCTGGTCTTTAGGGTGAGGCTGAAAGGTGAGAAACCACGGTCAAGAAACTAGATGAATCCTCACTTGTGGAAAATGGCCAGGATGGGGGGGGGAGGGGTCTTACTGACAGGATAAAGAGTCCCAGCGGTCCTGCAGTCAGAGAAGTGATGTGTTATATTGTACAGGGTCTCAGCATTTCTCAGCCTTCCAATGGGTAGGAGAAAACGCCACAGGGAACCTGCTGAGTCATGCAGCACCAACGCAATGAGGCCTTGGCAGGTTGGGCTAAGATGCCCTAGAGGGTGAGAGGGACACACCATGCTGACACAGCAGTGGGGGTGTGGAGTGGTGGAAAGTCACTCATATCATTCAGACACAGCATCCACATGGAGAGTTCATTATAAAAGAGGGAGGGAAAGAGGGAGAGAAGGAGAAAGAGAAAGAGAGGGAAAGCAGAGGTGTGCACACCTCATGGCGAGAAAGGGAGGAAGGGGAAGAGGAAGAAGAAGGGAGGGGTTTTTCCTTAAAGAAGGCTTTATGTCAGGATGCAGGGTGTGTCCCCAAGCGGCGGAGACTTGGGAGAGCCAGGCCTGGACCACATCGAAGACAAATGACCTGTCTTTGACCTCAGTCAAGATGGCACCCCTGACCATGTGATCACTCTGTCGCCTGACCATGTGTTGTTTTAATTTTTCCATGACAAGCTGAACAGATAAGGAAGGGAGAACCTCAAGCAATTAAAAATCAGGCAGCAATACAGTTAAGAGGCCAGACATTTCTGCGGCTTATCCACCCTCCCTTTCACTCAGCAGCTAGAGGAGCCTGGGACCATGCAGGGTGGGTCCCCAAGGGCCAGGCCATACTGCCAACACTTCTTCTTAGTACCCTACTGAAAAACAGTAAGGTTTAATTTGTACTATTTCATTAGGTGTGTCTGCCACTGACTTTTTTTCAAATTTAGTTTTATTTATTATTTTTACACTTGTGTGTGTATGTGATGTATGGGAGTATGAATATAGATACTTGTGGCATGGGAAGGTCAGAGGGTAGCTTTTAGAGTTGGCTTCTCTCTTCCTTCCTTCCTTCCTTCCTCCCTCCCTCCCTCCCTCCCTCCCTTCCTTCCTTTCTCTCTCCCTCTCTCCCACCCTCCCCCTCTCTCTTTTTCTTTCTTTTTTTCTTTATTCCTTCCTTTCTTTCTTTTTTTCTTCCAAAATAGAATCTCTCTGCATAGCCATGGCTGTCCTAGAACTTGCTCTGTAGACCAGGCTGGCCTCAGATGAAATCCACCTGTCCCTGCCTCACCAGTGCTGGGATCAAAGGCATGTGCCATCACCACCCATCAATTGTCAACTTCTACCAGTTTCAGGGATCAAACTTAGGTCTTGGGCTTGTGAAGTAAGCATTTCTACCCACTAAACCATCCTACCGACCCTGAATTTATTTTCTGCCAGCATACAGAAGTGAAAATGGAGCCAGGTGTGGTAGCACACACAGATGATGGGAAAGGTTCAAGAGTTTGAGGCCAGTCTGAGCTACAGGTTGTCTCAAATAAAAAACAAAAACAAACAAATAAACAAAAAACCAGACAGACAAACAAGTAAGGTCTGGTCAATATTGAGCATTGCATTTTCTGTTACTTCACTTTTTTTTTTTTTGAGGTCTCACTACATAGATCTAACTAGCCTGACACAAATATCTCTGCCTCTTAAATGCTGGCATTAAAATCATGAGCCACCTAGTTTGGCCATGATGCTAATTTTTAAAAATACAAGTTTAAAAAAATCAATTTCTCCTGGAGATATTCTATTTAATTGAAAACTAATTTTCAAATGAAAACATCTATTTATATGAGAGCTAAACCTTCTTAGCCTTCAGTAAGCCTTCAGCTGAGTCTTAAACCCCAACATACTTGTATTAAAATGGTTTTAAAATAAATTTTTTCACAATCATTGTGCAATCCTGTCCATAGGGAAGCTATTTTTTCTTTTTTGCAGAGCATGTTTAAATTACTAAAGTGTTTTTGAACTTAGGAGATGTGGTGGTTTGAATAGGTATGGGCCCCATAGACTCCAGTGTTTGAATGCTTGGCCTATAAGGAGAGGCAATATTAGGAGATGTAGCCTTGCTGGAGTAGATGTGGCTATATTGGAGGGACTGTGTCACTATGGGGACAGGTTTTGAGGTCTCATATGCTCAGACGAGGCCTAGTGGGACAGCCTCTTTCTTCTTTGTCCTCTCAGCAAGTTCAGTGCAAGCCAGGGAGACAGGCCTCTACCTTGCTCTGTGTCTACAGACTTAAGCAGAGACACCCCAGTGGCTCCTCTCTTCCTCACCACCTTGTTTCTTTCCAGCACCTTGCACACTCTCCCCAGCAGTCCCCTACACTTCCTGTTCCCAGGCTTTCTCCCTTTCCTTCTCATCACACATCTCTGTGTATAGGCGTCTCATGGTCCTCTGTCCTGACTTTTCCTACCTTCTTCCTATGCATCTTAGTAGCAGGAATGTCCAGAGCTGGCATGGGCACTTCTAACTGACCCAGGAAGAATGTAAGCCAGCATCAGCCAAGTTAGCTTACTGAATTAGCTTGCATTCCCTGAGGCCAGCTTGAAAAGGGGAAGAAATGGGCATTCCAGAATGTTCAGGTGACTATGGATGCCTATGTTGTTAGCATTCAAGTATTTACACTGACCTCCTCTCAGGCACCTAGCAGGACACATCAGCAGCAGTCACCAAGATGTAACACTGTAGCTACCACAGCCACCAAGTAAAGCACTCTCTCTATGTGCATGTGATATATCCCCTTGTAAAAGGCAAACTCTTCCCTACTTTCTCTCTCTCTCTACTTCTGCTCTCCCTCAGAGGCTGCCTTTGCACCTCTCCCAATACACCTCCCATGTGAGCTTTGTTGCATGGTGTGACTTTGTGGTGCCGCTTGGCTCCAACCCCCCAAGGTTGCCTTCCTGCTGCTAAACTATTACATTGGTGCTGAGACTCGGCAGGCCCTCCTGGTGACTCCTCCTTCCCATTGGCAGTTTGATACACACTAGGACTCTGTACCCTGTCTACCTGCAACAGGCTCACTTTCCAACTAACCACTCACAGGGTACTTCATGAAACACCATCAAGGACTGGTAAGTCTCCCTTTTCCCAGTTGGCTTAAATGCTTTCCTGGATCCATGAGAGTGATCACTGAGCCTCTGGCATCCTTGTAATATTCTCAGACGCAGAACCCCTAGCCACAGTCTTTAAGGCTACAGTTGACCCTTTTTGCCAACACTCACCTCTGGCCATTTTCCATGAGTGAAGCTTTGTTTCTCAAACACAGTCCTCTCCTCGCCTTCTGGTTTTTCTCAAAGTCCTGATACTAGGTCCTCTCTTGGGATCAGAACCCTCAGCCCCTATTCTTGCATGATGACATACTGAACAGCTTGAGCCTACTCAATCTAATCCTCCCTGGGATGCTGTGGGATGGTCTGTATGTCAAATGTGTTGCAAATAAATCACTGATCGGCCAGTGGCCAGGCAGGAAGTATAGGCGGGACTAACAGAGAGGAGAATTGAGAGAACAGGAAGCTGGGTGGGGGAGACACTGCCAGCCGCCATGATGACAAACAGCATATGAAGATGCCGGTAAGCCACGAGCCATGTGGCAAGGTATAGATTAATGGAAATGGATTAATTTAAGCTGTAAGAACAGTTAGCAAGAAGCCTGCCACGACCATACAGTTTGTAACCAATATAAATCTTTGTGTTTACTTGGTTGGGTCTGAGTGGCTGTGGGACTGGCGGGTGTCAGAGATTTGTCCTGACTGTGGGCCAGTCAGGAAAACTCAAGCTACACTGAGATGATCCCTGGGATGCCAGCAGGCCTTGGATCTTCTCCCTCTACCTCACTCGTGGGAACTGTGTCCTCCACCATACTTCCAAGCTCCCCCCCACACACACACCAGGATGCCTTTTGGAAAACCTCAGACTTCTACACCTAGCACCTGACTTCAGGGCTTAATTTACCTGCATTTGCAGTCAAATCTGATCCCACTATCGCTTATATATTAATCCAAATGGCTGCCTACTGGCACCCTGTATCCCTATATTATATAGGATCTTTGCAACTTCTGCCAGCAATTGGGTAGAGGGAAGGAGGTTCCCTATGTAAAAGCTTTCTCTTATCTTTCCTCCAAGCCCTCCCTATGTTCTTCCTGTTCTCACTCTCAGCTCCTACTAACTGTCAAACCTGAACTAGAGGACCTCTCCACTACTCTTGACCCCACTAATGAACCTCTACTTTATCTCCCTTGACACACAACTTCTTCTCCTCCAGCTTCTTGGGTTTCCTCTTCCTCTCCAGCAACAGGCTGTTCTAACCATCCCACTCCAGACCACTTTCACTGTAGCAGCAGCCTTCAGTCCCCCTGTTACTTGCTCCCACTCCACTGTAGCACTCCCTCCATGTCTCTCTACCTAGCCTAACCCAGCCACAGTTCTCCTTTTGTGGGAGATTGCCAGGGTGGATAGCCTGTTAAAGTGCTTGTCCCCTTTTCATTAAGTGAACACTCTCAAATAAACAAAAGAAAATGGGTCTTATACATCTAACTCTGTTTCTTTCATTAAAGAATTCTAATGTGAATTTCTGATGCCGCAGCAGCAGCCAGCCTCTGCCACCAAAGCAGTTACATCATCACCTGTCACCAGGTCCCTTTCCACCATGTGACGTGCACCCCTTAAAAGTGCCCTCCAGGCACAACTTGCCATCTTTGCCTCTTCTCTTCTCTCTTTACTTATCTTGTCCCTCATCTCTCTTGCCTCTTACTCCTATCTTTGTCTCTGTAGATGAATTTCTAAATAGTCTAGTTAAATTTGCAGTGACTGCTCTCAGTGTTCAGCTACCTATATCTCCTAGGGAATTAGAGAGAAAGGTGTTTTAAGATACAAAGCTTATGTGAGGATATGAAAGCTTAAGATGTGAGGATCTAAGAATGTTTTAGGGTCTAAGAAAGTGACTTAACGTGCATAAAATGCAAGTTATTAAGGTGTGTAAATGAAAGTTATAAAGGTCTGAGGATGAGGATGAAAACACTTAAGTGGTGATAAGAAAGTGATTCGAGGTGTATAAAAGAATACAGCATATTTCAGATTTCTCTCTCTCACTGTTCTACTGTTGTATTAGGACTCCAAATGTTCATAGACTTGACATTAATCCACGGAGTTCTGATAAGCTGTCAATCTAGCTCTGGAAGAGCACCACTGCTATTACCATAGCCACAAGCTCAGGATTTTAAATTCCCCTTTGGTTGTTTCCTAACTACAGATTTAAAAGTGCTTTTCATTGTGCTAAAAACATTTGTCTAACCTATATTCACTCAGTCTCCCGGATAGAGGAAAGAGTGTA
Source organism: Peromyscus eremicus (assembly GCF_949786415.1). NCBI lineage: Eukaryota > Metazoa > Chordata > Mammalia > Rodentia > Cricetidae > Peromyscus > Peromyscus eremicus. The sequence goes on along the minus strand of NC_081417.1, from coordinate 3,772,524 downwards.
ATGCCTTGAACCAGAATCATTTTTGGGTCCCCTGTGACTCAAAGGCATGAGTACACTGCCTTTCCTACAATATGGATTTTAGTACAGATTACAAACAGTGAGAATGCTGATGTGTCTAAAACTTACCTTTTTATAAACTCAAAATTCTTGTGAGCTCCAGGGAGTTGACTTGGATCCACCTCAAACAGATCAGATGCACTCTATTTAGATAAGTGCTGTCAATCAACAGCCTAAGTTTCCTGACCTACTGCCTGTTCCTGAGGGTGGGATCTCCCCTACCTTCCCCTGGTCTTGGGACTCTCCTCCCTTAATTACTAGGACCTAAGAAAAAAATTCTCCTTCTTAACTTTATCTTCTGCTCTGCCAGCATCTTGCCAGGCCCTCTCAAAGTATGCACTTTGGACAGCTTCAAGTGGCTAGCCCCAAGTGGTCCTACCTCACAGACTGCTTCAACTAGACCTGGACTTCCCTAGCACGGACAGTCCCACAGAGCCTACACAGCAGTGAAACAGCCAGGTATCCCAGGACTTGGCCAGAATCCCAGCTTTCTGAGGTACCCCAAAGATGCCATTGCCCCCAGAAAGCAGGAAGCAGTCTAGAGAACACTGTGCCCCCATTCTTACTTCACCAGCTACCTCTTCCTTTCCTCACCTTTTTGTAATAAAGGAAAGGGAGGAATGTTAGTACCCAGGCAATTACACTGGCCTGCTCTCAGAGACCTAGCAGGATACCAAGGTGGTAGCTACACTGTAGCTACTTGTCACTGTAGCTACTGTAGCCACCAAGTAGAGAACTCTCCCTATAAGCATGCACTATATCCCCTTAAAAAGGCAAACCCTTCCCACCTCTCTCTCTCTTATCTTCTACTCTTACTCAAAGGCTGCCTCTGCACCTCCGCCCAAAATACCTCCCCCATGAGCTCTGTTGCATAGTGTGCCTTTGTGGTGCCCCTTGGCTCCAACCTGCCAAGGTTGCCTTCCACCGTTAAACTATTAGACTTGTTAGTTCAACTCCAGAAGACCCAGAGCTGAGGTGTTGACAGATACAGAGGTTCTCCATCATTCTGGCAGGTGAAGCTGCATCCCAAGTCTTTCCATTTGGGGGTCAATTTATTTCCAAAACACCTCCCACAGGTAGCAAGGAGCATATAAAGCTGATTTCTTTGCCAGCCAGGTTTTCTTATTGAAGTCTCAACTCAGGCAAATCTAGTAGATCGTAGATCGGTTGCTTCCTCCCAGAGAAGATTCCCAGGAATCTACATGTATCCAGCCTCTGCTGTGCTTAATTCAGCCTTCCCAACACCAGCTTGCCCAGAAGCAAGAGTGGTGAGGTGCAGGTCGAAAGGGCAGGTCGGGAGGGCAGACAGGGTTTACCTGCGCTCCAGGAGGCTTTGGGAACCTGACTAGTACCAGTCACTGGGAGGAAAAGCTGTGGTTTGAGCTCCTCGAGACACACTGCCTTGCATTTCCAGAGCCGCCCCTGGGTCCTGGGCGGAGAGTGGGGGGAGGACCAGCACCAGCAGCCACAGTGCGTGTAACCAGGAGCTGGGCCTAGTGGACCACATGGCCTTGGAATCCAGAGCGGGGAGTGGCAGACTGGCTTGGCACTAGGACTTGGAGGCCCACGTGGTGAGCTCTATGCAGGGCAGAGACCAGAGGCCAGGCAGCGCTGGGGACCCAGAGAGCCCAGAGCGATGTCTGGTCAGGGCACAGGACCCTCGGAAGAACATGCTGCCTCCCTCTGGACCCTTTCCTCGCCTCCACGGTTTGGGCAGAGATGGTGCTAAGTCGCAGAGTGAGTCACAGGGTCTCCCAGTCTCTTTACGACATAGATTGTGGGTCTCTGGTCATGGTCTCCACTGACCCTCAGGATTGAAAGAACCCATTGTAATGATTTATTATTATATGGGGGCGGGGAATCCCAGAGGGTATCCCATGCATGCAGGGAATCATGCTGGCATGCTGGACAGATGCAGCAGTAGCTGGCAGGCAAACCACTCCATGCGGGCATGGCGGTGGAGCGGCAGATGGACACTCACAACCCAGAGGCTGCATCTGCCTGAAGATGGTTTATTACAAGGAGGGATAAAGAGAAAGACAGGAAAAGGCAGAAAGAAGAGGGAGAGAGAGGAAGAGGGGGGAGCTGAGTGGTACACACCTCCTGGGAATGAAGCAGAAGAGAAGAGAGAGAAATGGATGGAGTTTTTCCTTAAAAAGAGACTTTTACATCAGGACACAGGGTGGCACCGAGGGGCAGGATCAGAATATTAACATTTATCTGTTTTGATTAATGTGTGTGTGTGTGTGTGTGTGTGTGTGTGTGTGTGTGTGTGTGTGAATAATGAGAGCAAGTAGGAGAACAAAGGCATTGAATTCTGGAGACTGCTTCAAGCTGGAAAGGGGCAAAGTATATGTGGGGGGAGCATGGTGGGAAGCATGAATGAAGAATCATCCAGTTAGCTGTCATTGTGGAGATCTCAGGTGTCTGTTCCTTGAGTAAGCTGTGTCACCGTGAAAATCTCAGGCATCTATACCTTTGAATGTGCTCAGAGGGCAGGTTGCTAGAAGATAAAAAATAAATTGTTGTCATTAATGTGTGAGACATGAGAGCAGGTATGTCCTTCATTGGGACATCTTGGAAAGCGAGGTTCCAGTTGCTGGGCAGGTGCCAGCCAGAGCCTGGAGAGGTGGTACCAGCAGTGAACTGAGGGATGACGTGTCCTTCAGGAGTGCAGGGGCCATCACATCTGCCATTCCTCTGGAGGTGGGGGTGCATCCGTCCCAGTTGGTGTCCTCGGTTAGGGGTTGGCATCCTTGGAGCTAGTGCCAGCTGGTGCAGGGGCTGGTGTATCTGCAGAGCTCCTTGCCCCAGTCATGAGAAGGGAAGTTGCAAAATATTCCTGAAAGTGGGCGAGGTTAAAATGGGCTCTGGAGACTGTCAGGTTTTGTCAGATCAGATTTTTTGATGCAGCAGCAGAATTTTTCCCAGGAGCCTGTAGGTATCTTTAAGACAGCTGAAATAGATTTATATCATAGCAAAAGGGTTGAAAATCCATAGCAATTTAAGGACTCTTAAGAACTCTTTGTAGTCAATGTTTTATCAGTTTATTAAAGCTGCATTTATCAGTATTAAATTTTTGAACCTCTGGAGTTATATCTGAAACCACTCTATCCTGTACCATGAAGTCTGTGAATGAGGCACAGCTGTCTGTAATTTTAATAGGAAACTTATTAATGAACTGTCAGTAATCTTGAGATTGGGGCTATCAAACTGATACACCCTGGTCATCAAACAACATCAGATCTGAGAAGGATAAATTTAAGAGGTGAGACAGCTTTCCAGCTACCTAGGCAGCAATCCCAAGTCTCTCTGTGCTCACTGGGGGGTGGGGAGCCTCAAATGAAGCATTTGTTCAGCTGATAGGCCCAGAAGAGCTGACAGATTTTTCTGTGGAGTAGGAATTTGTGGAGGTCATCCTACCTGTCTTGGCAGAGAGGACAATCTATCCTTTTCCTCCTCTTTATTCATGGTCTGGACAAAATCTCAGCATTTTGCTGCATGGCTAGCCTTGCCATAAGCTTCCAAGTGAAGGTTCTGTGGCCATGTGTCTTCTTGGAGATGATACAGAATGCTGCTACCAGGAGCTGACATGTCCCTTTTCCATAAAAAGCTTTTATATTAAACACCATATTCTCAGATCTCTACAGGTGTTTGAGGACTGGGGGAAGAAAATCTGTTAGATATATTTATAACTTTGAGAGCATGTATATGACTTAAATCTGAATATACAGGTTTCCCAGTTAGTTACAGATTAATGAAGTTAGCAAGGATGGGGGTGGCTGATCTTTGAGCACAGTCAGATTATAATCCTGAATGACTTATATAGAAATAATAATTCCTTAACATCATACAATATCTCCCTGGTTCTGCATAAAAAAGGTCAAATGTCTTATCTTATTGCAGAACCATTTTAATTAATAAATAACAATGGGCATTAGATAGCCAATCGGTCCTCTATGTCAGGAGGTTTTCATTCCTAACCTACCCCTCAAGCCTGTCCCGGGAATAAGAAGCACAAGACGACATATTCTCCATAGCTGCTTCAAGCTGAACTGGGGCACAGGTGTTCAGAACCCAGACAATAGGGTATTTGTCAGAAGCATGTGGTTGTCTGACCTGGCTATAGAGTCCAAGGGACAATTATGTTTGGTTATGGTCCACAGGCAGGGATGGGACATCTGAAAAGCAGCAGTAGACTCATACTTATAGGTTTAAAATCCTAAGCTTATGACCCAAATAGTATCAGAATTGTATTAATGTTAAAATCCGAAATTTAAAATTTTAAGCATTACTGCTGCTACCCTGTCTCAGCATAGGAGCATCCTGTCCCTGCCCACCCAAGTAGCTGCAGGGAAAGGAGTGCCAGGCCTTGACTGAAATTCCCTCCACCCAGATGGTTGGAGCTTGAGAGAGAGGCAGTTGGGGAACCTTTTCTCCAGCCCATGAAACAATGGTAAAATAACGTACAGCAGGATTCCCTAACCTCCTTCCATACCAACAGCATGAGTGCTGGGCACCCCACCCACACTGCCCTTAGTAAAAATGGTGGTGAGGTCATATGACCTGCCTGTTTTGACCTTAGCCAAGATAGCAGCTAGACCATGTCATTGCCCTTACTTACATGCCCTACCATGTGGCTGTCCTTATTTAAGATGGTGCCACCTGACCATGTGATGACTCCTATCAAATATGGTGCCTAACCATTTTTTTTTTGTCAAGACAAACTGAACAGATAAGAAACAGGTAAAGTAGAACATTTAAAAGTTAGTCAGAAACAAGTTAATATGACCATCTCTCAAGCGCATTGCAACAGCAGTAGCAGAGGAAAGACAGGCTGCTGGAGGAGGGAGTGGCAAGGGATTCCCACAGCTCAGCCTGCATGGTGGCTGCAGGGGCAGAAATGCAGTCAAGTACCAGATATTTGTGTAGCTAATCTGCAGGCTACCAGAGGGGCAATATTATATGTTGCTGAAAGGAACCCAGCAAAAAGTGGTGATGTAATTGCTTAGCTGGAGGAGCATGGGAGGGGTGGGTGATGGGGAGGTGGCTGGGATAGGGTAGGCACATTTGTTTACAACAAAGTATAATGGTGCATGATAACCAAAGGACTATTGTCACAGAGGCTATGGGCCATGGAATTCAGGACACAGGCCATGCCTCCATATGCCATCACATGGGGCAGGAGATGAGGGCTATGGGCCTGAAAGACAACAAGTGAAACAAGACTGACCTCCAGCATCCCAGAAAGTCAGCAAGAATGAGCAGCTCAGGATAGCTAATGGACCACCATCCAATGGCTATGGGCCATGGAGGACATAGGCCCAAGGGGCTTAGAGCTCAAAAGAGAAGTGGTCAGCAACACATTTGAGAGAGATGAGTGAATCCTCAGTTGTAGGAAAATAGCCAAAAGGGAGGGGAAAAACCTTACCAATCAGATAGGATGAAAAGTTTTCCGCAGTCCTCCAGCTGGAAAAGTGGTGGATGGTACAGGAGCATCCTGTAACTTCTCCAAGAAGATACATGGCCACAGAACCTTCACTTGGAAGCTTATGGCAAGGCCACCCACACAGAGAAATGCTGAGAATCTGTCCAGACCATGAATAAAGAGGAGGAATAGGATAGACTGTCCTCTCTGCCAAGGCAGATAGATCACCTCCCCAAATTCCTACTCCACAGAAAAAATCTATCAGCTCTTCTGGGCCTATCAGCTGAACAAATGCTTCATTTGAGGCTCCCCACCCCTGCAGCGAGCACAGAGAGACTTGGGATTGCTGCCTAGGTAGCTGGAAAGCTATCTCACCTCTTAAATTTATCCTTTTCAGGTATGATGTTGTTTGATGACTAGGGTATATCAGTTTGACAGCCCCACATTGGGCACCAAGGTTATGATTTATTATTATATGGGGGGACCCCTGAGGGCATCCCACGCATGCAGGGAATATGCTGGCATGCTGGACAGATGCAGCGGTGGCTAGCAGCAACACACTCCATGGCAGCAGGGTGGCAGGTGGACACTCACAACCCAGAAGCTGCATCTGCATGGAGATGGTTTATTATAAGGAAAGATAAAGAGAAAGGTAGGAAAAGACAGAAAGGAGAAGGATAGAGGGGAAGAAAGAGAGAGAAGGGGGTTAAGGTTCACACCTCAAAGGAATGAAGCAGAAGAGAAGAGAGAAAAATGGGCAGAGATTTTCTTTAAAAAGAGACTTTTACATCAGGACACAGGGTGGCACCAAGGAGCAGTATCAGAATATTAACACCCACAACTTCTAGTTCTGGACATGAGAAAGCAAGATGGGGTTTCTGCTGGCAGAGGCAAGATGAAGAGCTCTTTGGCCAGGAGCCTGCTCTGCCACAGGGCTAGCCTGGTGAGCACACCCATTGTCCCTGCTCAAGTACCAGAGTCCCCATCTGTCCAGGGTCCCAGATGAGCCAGAGCCAGGGTGCTTCAGGAGATATGAGGATTGGCACTCAGGAGAACATAAGCCAGGAGTCTTCACACTAAGACACCCACAGGTCCCTCTGAACAGGTGACCAGAGACCCACATGGCTGGGATTTTTAAGTTATGAGACTCTCATCACAAAGTTTTGGCAGTTAACATCAATAATGGGAAGGGGGTCCATTCCTTTAAAATGAGAGCATTTCTGTTGAAGCAGTACTATATCAGTTACGGTTTGAGCCATTTCGTCTGCCTGTCTTACTGCGTTGTATTAAGTATATATGTTGACATGCCCATGGCTTGATTGCTAATTATCTTCTCATAACTAAAGGCAATAGAAGGCTCTGTGGTTCCTTAGTCATTGACTGACTCAAAATTTCTCTTCAAAGATATCTTGTCTGTCTCAAACTGAAAAAAAAAAATAATCTCAATTTACTCATTCAGTTGGCCTAAGTGTTGTTTTCAAACATGCACAGGAAATTGGAGTGGGAAGCACTTTTCTAAGAGCTTTATAGAGTCATGCCTTTGACTGGAACTCTTTCAAGAAAGTTGTTGCACAAAGACTCAGGATGCTTGAGGAAGCACAAACCCCCATGTTTCCTAAGCAGGCACCATGGAGTGTAAAAATGGCTTCCAATTTCCAGGCAGCCTTAGAGAGTCCTTAAGAGACCTTAGTAGAAGACATAAACTTTCTCACATCTCATCACAAGTGAAATGATGAAACATTACAAGTTCACAGGCATGGAAAAAATTCACACTTAAATTTAATTAGAAATATCAAAAGTTGGATATTACTCTGGAAAACAAGGCATGTAAAGCAGGGACTGGGGTGCCAGGGTGTGAAATAATGCTGGAGAAAATACAGAAGTGACAGACATGCACCTCAAGTCGCTACATGTGAAGAAGGCTGATGGCTTTTTTTTTTCTTCTCCATGCCAAATGCAAAGGAAGGCAGCAAACCAAGGAACTTCACAGAACTTAGCAGTTGGTGAGGCTTGTTGCTCAGGTTTGGGCAGTGTGAGGCAGAGCAAGCCCCATGTTTTCTCTCAGACTGAACTTTAGTGGCTTTCTATACTACATGCGAAAGAGAGCCGATTCCAGATCTCCATGTGGTGGCACAGGGCTGTGGTATCATGTTGGAGGCTGAGAAGGCAGGATTCCTTAACCCTGGGGGGTTGGGACCTGTAGCAGGGTCCTGTGCTTATCCCTTTGGGGAATGAGGTGAGTAGGCACAGAGTCAAGACACAGACTCCGGGAGAATATCGAAACAACAAGTTCAGTTTATTCTGGAAGAGGCAAGCCTTATATACCCTCTATGCTACCCCTGGGGAAGGTCTGATGAACATGCATCTGCTGGTGTGGCATGGCTGCCTCTCATTGGTCCAGGTCATCTCTTATCACATCTAAGTTGCTGTTGCTAAGGCCCTTAGGCAGACCCAGGTTGGCTCTCAGGGAGTATCTTATTACTGGTTTGGGCCAGCTGGCTCTCAAGCCTGTTAGGGCTGAGTCATTCCACAGGGACCAGTCTGGGCAACACAGTCAAAACCCATCAGAAAATTTAAAGTTATTTTAAAAAGCAGACTTCCACTCTTCTTTTCATTCAGTTCTTCAGGAGGAACCCATGGATCTGTATTTCAGGGTAGGCAGAGTAGCTTTAAAGCAAACAGGCTTTCAGTTGGGCAGGAATTACTTGAAGGCAAGCCATAGACCAAGCATGGGTGGAGCCACTAGAGTAAATTAGACAAAAATATTTGTTTCTGTGAAGCATTAGCTTCATGGATTTAGCTGCCCAGCATAATGATTTTGTAATGAATAAGCAGATTGCCCATAGTGAAGTAGTTCTGTTTTGAGACTTGACTTTGTAACTTTTTTCTGTTCCCATGAGAGCTACTTGCTACCAGTGCTGGTTTGTTCAGTGGCTAGTTGAAGTTTTGGTGTAAATATTATCTCACAACAGTTGCTAACTTCCTACATGTGGTATTTCTCATAAAATGAATGAGATGTCTTTTTGGAAAAGTTCACTTAGTAACTGTCGTGGTTTGAACCAGAATGGCCCCAATAGGCTTGGGGCCTATTGGGCAGCTTGGTGACAATTAGGAGGTGTGGCTTTGTTGGAGGAAGTGTGTCACTAAGATTGGATTAGAGGTTTCAAAGTCCCTAGGCCCCGTCTAGCTCACTCACTCACTCACTCACTCACTCACTCACTCACTCACTCTATCTATCTATCTATCTATCATCTATCATCTATCTATCTATCATTTATCTATCTCTGTCTCTTCCTCTCCCTGTCTCTCCCTCTCTCTGCTTGCTACTTATGGATGATATGAGCTCTCAGTTTCTGCTCCACCACCATGCCTGCCTGCTTCTGCTGTGCTCATGGACTAACCATCTAAAACTGTTTTGGACTGCATTCCCCACAGATTAGGGTCTCTTAGTGTCCTATAAAATGTTGATCTTTCTGCAGGGAAGAACTAGATTGGGAAACAAATCCACCAATAGATGGCAGTGCTGATTCAATTTCTGGATAGATTATTAAAACAGAAAAGCAGTATACTACTAAAAATTGGCTATTTCACTTTGGGTTCCTGCAATGCATCTTCCTCCACCTGCTACTGTCCTTGTTGTCCCTCTGAGGTATGACCTGAGCAGTTGTAGCAAGCTTCTTAACTAGATGCTAGTCTCTGCCCTCTTCCAATCCACTTTCATACAAGCAGGTAAGATTTTTGTCAATCAAATATAGAAGGTGGTATCATGGCTTAAAATGCTAATCACAATCATCAAAGCAGTTTTCAATGATGACATTATTTAGCACCTCTTTTCTTTATTTTCTCTATCAACTTCACTATCTACACGTTATTCTAAACAGTTCCTTCAAGCAAAGATCTTCAACATTCTGAACCTGCTGCATATTTAGAATATATACTATCCACACCCACCAGCATATATGCATATTTTTGTAATGAATAAGCAGATTGCCCATAGTGAAGTAGTTCTGTTTTGATGAGCAACCTTTCATATCTGAAGATTTAGTCAATTTTAGATGGAAACCAATTTTTTAGTTGTGTCTAAAAGATATGCACATAGAGGACCACTCCTAAGGAGGGAATTCATACCAGTACTGAAAACCTGGTTTAAAAAAATGGCAGAGGAGGTCATAGGACCTAGAGGGGAATGTACCACTGATGTTCTGATAAATGAACATGGTATCATGTAGATGAATTTCTAAATGCTCTTAATAAATAAAAAACACAGAGCCAGAAATTTGGGTGAAAGCCTTAGAGAGATCAGGGAAATAGGGAAAGCCACCAGCCAACCTCACCTCACCAACTCCAAAGCTTCCAAGGAGAGCTTCTTCCTGTATACTTAGGTTTATATGCCTTTTTTGTTCTGTTCTCTCATTGGCTCTCTTAGCCCAGCCACATCACTTACTCTTCCTACACAGCTCTGTCACTTTCTGTCAGTCTGTACAGACCTCCAGATCTCTATGGTTAATACTGGGATTAAAGGCGTGTGTCACCACGCTTGACTCTGTTCCCTAGTATGGCCTTGAACACACAGAGATCCTGCCTGCTAAGTGATAGGATTAAGGGTATGTGCTACCACTGCCTGACTTTTGTTTACTTAAAATGGCTCACTGTTCCCTCTGATCTCCAGGCAAGCTTTATTTATTAAAGCACAAATAAAATATCACCACAGTATCAGCATTCCTTCTAAATATTTATATTGATGCCCATTGATGAGTGCTGCTCTCAGCCTTGGTCAGAGAAGCTCCTATTTATAGAAGGGAATGGTTAATACTGAGATGCATAGTGGGTCAATGTACAGGAAATAAATGATGGCTGAGATCTCAGAACTAAATTGGATATCTGTATCACCCTCTCCCACCCCAAGGCTCAGGAAAAATTGCAGAAGAGTGGGTGGAATGAGCAGAAGCAGTGTGGTGAAACATTGTATTCTGAGTATGACATATTGCAGCGAATCTTGAACTCAGGTCTTTGGAGGCAGCAGAAAGCTCTGGTAACTGTTGAGCTATCTTTCTAGCCTCTGCTTCTCCCTCTGCTGGTTTTAATTTGCAGTAAGTTTCAGAAAAGCTTCCAAAGTAACTTTTCAAACTAATGCTATCAACAATAGAAATAAAGACAGAGTTGACTTCACAATGAATAAGTTATATTTCTATTTCAGAAGAGATTCCTGATTAATTTCATTATGTGATCAGTATAGGGTTCATGCTATGCCATGCTTTATTTCATAATTTGTTTTATTTTGTCAAACTCAGGTTGCCAGGCCTGCATAGTTATCACCTTCACCTGCTGCACTACCTCATCAACCCAACATGAAGTACTTTGGGATTGTTGTGCCCATGTCACCAGACCCCGGAGCAAGATCACCACAGAACCGATATCCAATGTAAAACACATAGGAGTTTATTGATAACAAGCAAGCCCCGGGCTTGGTCCGTGTCCAACACTCCGACTCAGCAGGTGGAGGAAGACAGCCCTGACGTCTCAGAGTGAGGAGTTTTTAAAGGTAAAAATCACAAACAGGGTGGTACAAGCCTTTGCATCATATGACTGGATGAGGGTGTGTAACCTCTGAATTTACTGGTTGGGGGTTACAGTTATCATTTTTGGGCAGACCTGGACAAGTCCCAGGCTGTGTCCTTGAGCTGCCATGGAGACTGGCTGGCCTAGCACATTCACAGTGACTCATGCACATAGCTCTAAGTTGGTGAGGGGTCTCAGAAAGTAAACAACTGAATGAACCTTGAGTGTTCAGAATATGTGCAGAAAGGGAGCTACTGCAAGGACTATGTCTTTTGTTCATGGCCCTCACAGAAACTGCTTGCTCAAGGCTCAGGAAACTGAAATTGAGGCCTGATCGCTGAGAGAAGACTGAGCAGCCTCTTATGGTGAATGCTTGGTTCTTTAAGAATGTAGCAGAAAACTTCTTTTGACCACAGAATTCCATTACATCTAGGAAATTATTTAGTAAATCATTTATAATTTGTATGAAAGATTATGAGGACAGATATCACTTTCTTATAATAGCCTTGTCATAGAATATAAAACATGTGAATGATTAGGCCTCCATTCTTCCCATGATACATCACAACCCACACTGTAAACATTTGTGGGATTTGTTTTACTCAGGAGTAGTAAAGTACTTAGACAAGGCAGGAAGATGTTAATCTTCCCATATAGATAGAAACAGAATGCATGGTGCATCATGAAGAGCCCAATGGAAGGTGCAGGAGGCTGCCAGTTGAGAGGTGGAGGAAGTGTGGGCAGGGGCCTTCCCTGTGGATTCAGGAGGGCACAGGGAAGTGGCTTCAGTTTGGGGCTGTAGATTTTACTTCCTTTTCTTTTCTGCCCGCCAGTTCCCAAATAACTGACACTTAATATTAATTAACTGAAACTTAATATTAAATAACAGATTTAATATTATAACTAATATATTAATGAGTAATTATAATTATTTATTATTTTAATAATTAATTAGAGTAGTATATTAATTAATATTCAAAAGATTTCTCAGACTTATTACTAACTATCTCTTACAACTTAAATTAACCCATTTCTTTTGGGGGGGATTTAAAATTTTTCATTTATTAAATAAGAATGGTATTTGGTTACGTATTTCTTTCTTTCTTTCTTTTTTTTTTTTTTCCGGAGCTGAGGACCGAACCCAGGGCCTTGCGCTCTACCACTGAGCTAAATCCTCAACCCCAGTATTTGGTTACATATTTCTATACAATGTGGATAGTTTGTATCTTTCCAGAAAAGTTTACCATTTTGTCAAAGTTGTCAGTTAAATTGTACATGTTTTCACATTGTTCATTATAATTGTATAATCCATAGTAATGGTCCCCTTCTCTTTCTGACTTTCTGAAGGCTATGCCTTTCCTCATTTGTCTCAGTCTGGGTGCAGAAGTATCAGCTACATTGTTCTCAATAAGGCAGATTCTTGTATCATAGATATTTCTATGATTTGGCTCTTTTCTGTTTCATTTATTTTCACTATTACTACCTAACCGATTGTTGCTGCTAGCAGTTATGAGATATTTTCTTCACTTTTTTATTTAAATAATTTTTAAAATTCATTTTACGTACCAACCACAGATCCCCCTCTCATCCCTCCTCCTACTCCCCCCCCCCAGTTTCCCTCTCAACTCACTCCCATCTCCTCCTCCAAAAGGGTAAGGCTTCCAATGGGGAGTCAGCAAAGCCTGGTACACTCAGTTGAGGCAGGACCAAACCCTCCCTGCTGCATCAAGGCTGAGCAAGGCATCAGACCATAGGGAATGGCTCCAAGAAGCCAGTTTATGCACCAGGCATAGATCCTGATCCCACTGCCAGAGCCTCCTTAAACAGACAAAGCTACACAACTGTCTCGCATATGCAGAGGGCCTAGTCCGGTCCCATGCAGGCTCCACAGCTGTTGGTCTAAAGTTCCTGAGTTCCCACGAGATTGGCTCAGTTATCTCTGTAGATTTCCCCATCATGATCTTGACTCCCTTTGCTCATATAATTCCTCTTCCCACTCTTCAGCTGGATTCCTGGAGCTCGGCCTTGGACTTTGCTGTGGATCTCTGCATCTGCTTCCATCAGTTACTGGATGAAGGCTCTATGGTGACAGGTTATTCACTAATCTGATTACCAGGGGAGGCCAATTCAGGCACCCTCTCCACTATTGCTAGTAGTCTAACCTGTGGATTCCTGGTAATTTCCCTAGCACCAGGTTTCTCCTTAACCCCACAATGTCTCCCTCTATCAAGATCTCTTTCATTGCTCTCCCTTGCCCCAGGTTTACTCAGGAGATCTCATCTATTTCCCCTTCCCAGGGTTTTCCATTTGTCCCTCCTAGGGTCCTCCTTGTTAGCTAGCTTCTCTGGAGCTGTGGGTTGTAGTCTGGTTATTCTTTGCTTTACATCTAGTACCCACTTATGAGTGAATATATACCATGTTGTCTTTCTGAGTCTGGGTTACCTCACTCAGGATATTTTCTAGTTCCATCCATTTGCTTGCAAATTTCATGATGTCATTGTTTTTTACATCTGAGTAATAGCAGCATTATTCATAATAGCCAGAACCTGGCAACAACCTAGATGCCCCTCAACTGAGGAATGGATAAAGAAATTGTGGTACGTATACACAATGGAGTATTAACCCATTTCTATTCATTTATGTCCTGCCACACGGCTCATGGCTTATTATCTCATTTTGTACATGTCCTCCTTCCTTCCTCTCTGGCTGATGACTCTTCTGACTCTGCCTTCATTCTTCCAAGCATTCTCTGTGCCCCTCAAATCCTGCCTAGCCATTGCCAATCAGTTTTTTTAATAACAATGAGAGCAATACATATTTACATTGTACAAAGATTGTTCCACAGCAGTTTCCTAGTATAGTTTTTAGAGTCTGTTATATACAAGATTGTGTCATCTGCAAAGAGTGATTTCTCTTCTTCCATTTCTATTTGCCTCCCTTTCATTTCTTTATCTTGCTTTATTGCACCAGCTAGGATGTACAGGACCATAATGAATCTGAATGGAGAATGTAAACACTTTTATCTTTTTCCTTATTTTAGTTGAAATATTTTGAGCTTGTTCCCATTTAGTATAATGTTGGCTATAGGTTTGTCAGAAAGGGCATTATGCTGAGGCATGTTTTCCTCATTCCTAGTGTCTTCAAGAAAGGAAAGGAATAGAGAGAGATGGAGCTTTTTGAAGGCCTCTTCTGCATCTGTGGATATGATCATGTTATTTCTGTCCTTGAATCTTATACATTTGCATGTTTTCACCCATCCCTTGCATTTCTGGTGAATCTTCTTGATAACAGTGAATGGTTTGTTTGTTGTGAGGATAAATTCACTTTGCAAGGATTTTATTGCAAATTTTTGTAGTCATATTTAACAGTGAGATTGGTCTATAATATTGTTCTCTCTCTCTGTCTCTCTGTCTCTGTCTCTGTCTCTGTGTGTGTGTGTGTGTGTGTGTGTGTGTGTGTGTGTGTGTGTGTGCCCATGAGTTCTTATCAGACTTGGGTCTTGTGATAAAAATGGTTTTGTAAAATGAGTTAGATAGCATTCCTTCCTTTCTTATCTTAGGCAGTGGTTTGAAGAGTGTTGATATTAGTTTTTTTTTTTTAAAGATATGGCAGAATTGAGCAAAAATCCATTGGACTGTGCTTTTTAAAATGGGAGGCTTTGTGTTACTCTTCAATTTCTTTGCTTCTTATCTATTTTGGTTGCTTATATTTTCTTGTTGAGTTTCGGTATGTCACATAGATCAAAGAAATTTATCTGTTTTTAGATTTTCCAACCTGTTGGAATATAGGTTTGTGGCACACGCCTTTAATCCCAGCACTCGGGAGGCAGAGGCAGGCGGATCTCTGTGAGCTCAAGGCCAGCCTGGACTACAGAGGGAGTTCCAGGAAAGGTGCAAAGCTACACAGAGAAACTGTCTCGAAAAACCAAAAAAAAAAAAAAAAACCAAACAAAATCAAAGATTGTCACAGCAAATCTGTCAATTTTGTTTGTGTCACTCTTCATATGTATTTAATTTTAATTTTTAGTATATTGAGATGGGTCTCATTCTATACCCCAGGCTTACCTGGAACTCACTATACAGACAGCTAGCCTTGAGTTCATATCAATCCTTGCTTCAGCAGCCTCCAAACAGCTGGAATTACATGTGATTACCATCACATGGCCTTTGGGTGGTCTGTATTCATTTTTTATCTCACAACTTCCCTTTGAACATATTAACTCCCATTATTTTCTGGTTTCCCTGATCCTTTCCAGCTGAACCCATTCTTTCTCTCTATAAGTCCTGCTTCTACTTGCATGTCTTTTTAAAAATTCTTTCACACTCACATAAAAGTATGTCATAACTTTATACACACATAAATGACTTTGATCATATTCATCCCCTTTATGCTCTCTTTCCTTCCTTCTACTCCCTGTTCTTCTCAGCGAGTCTCCCTCCTACCTTCAGCCTTTGTTTTAATTGTGGAGCGAATGAGGCAGCTCACTCGGTTACAGTGCTTGCCACCAAGACTGACTACCTGAGTTTCAACCCTCGTAGTAGAAAAGAACTGACTTTTACAAGTTCTCCTTTGAGCTTAAATTCCAGAAACAGCATATATACTGTCCCCTCCCTCCACATATATATACAAACAAACAAATAAATAAAAAGTAAATAAGCCGGGCCGTGGTAGCACACGCCTTTAATCCCAGCACTTGGGAGGCAGAGCCAGGCGGATCTCTGTGAGTTCGAGGCCAGCCTGGGCTACCAAGTGAGTCCCAGGAAAGGCGCAAAGCTACACAGAGAAACCCTGTCTCGAAAAACCAAAAAACAAAACAAAACAAAAAAAAGTAAATAAATAAATGCTTAAAAACTTCATGGCCTACTTCATTTAATGAAGGTTTATATGAGCATGGGTTAGGGTTTATCTGAGTAAAAGCAATTTAACAGTGGCTACACCATTGAAGAATATGACTCCACTAATTGTCAACTTCACAGAGGTCAGAATCACTGGGAGATAGGCCTTTGGGCATGACTGCAGTACATTACCTTGATTAGCAAAGAACTATCATTGTGGTCTTTTAATTCCCTAGGTAGAGGATCTGGGATTACATAAAAATGGAGAAAGTAAACTGAGCACCAGTATGAATGTGTTCACTGATCTCTGTTCCTAATTCAAGGTGTAATGTGGCCAGCTCCTTTAATATCCTGATGCTGTGACTTCTCTGTAAGGATGGACTGTGTTCTAGTTTTATGTCTCTTGTTGTGATAAAATACTCTGTCCAAAAAAACAGAAGAAGATAAGTGTTTATTTGAGCTACACTACCAGTTTTCAGATCATAATTGAGGGGAAGCCAAGGCAAGGAACTTACAGCAGGAATTTATATACATCCATAGTTGTGGTGGTTTGAATAAAAATGGCCCCCATAGGCTCATAAGTAGTAGCATTATATGAAAGCATTGGGACATGTGGCCTTGTTAGAGTGTGTATGGCTTTGTTAGAGGAAGTGTATTCCTGGGGTTGGGCTTTGAGGTTTCAGAAGCTCAAGCCAGGCCCAGTTAGTCACTCTCTCTTCCTGCTGCCTGCTGATCCAGATGTAGAACTCTCAGCTCCTTCTCCAGCATATCTGCCTATACGCCATCATGCTTCCCACCATGATGATAATGGACTAAAACTCTTAACCTGTAAGCCAGCCCCAATGAAATGTTTTCCTTTATAAGAGTTGCCATGGCCACGGTGTCTCTTCACAGAAATAGAAACCTAACAGTGTATAAAGCTTGCTTAATTGGCCTTACTTGGGGTGGTATTCGTTATTCTTGCTCAGTGAAATCAATATTCTTGGAGTCCTCAGTGAAACCAGATCCCAACCCAATCTCAGAGATCATTCCCACCAGTCCCTGGGAGAGAAGAGACACTTCCCTTTGGCCCAGGGATGAGTTCTCAGTTCCACAGACTACTGAAGTGAACTACTGAGACAGTAGGCGATCAGCAAGCACCTGTCTGAGAAAGCCTCTGTCAGTATGTCATAATAATGCATCTCCCTCTCTGACATGTGGTGCTGGTTCTGGGGGCATCCTGCATGTCTGGTTTGTTTGTTTGTTTGCAGCTTGGCTCTTGGTCCCCCATGTCTTGTGTGTTTGTTTGTCTCTTCTGTTTCCTAGCTGTAAATCTTCAGTGGTCTGAACGTGGGGCAACTGGATAGACAGATTGGATAACAGAACTAATGAATCTGCACTCCTTTTAAGCTGTGTTTTCAGAAACTTTGACAAACTTTACTCTCCTATAATTAAGTAGGATTATGATTATTTTAACACTCTGATCCTTTTGTGAGCTGGAATGGCTAACATTGGGGACTGAATAGCCCCCAGAGGGTACCTCTGACCCCTAGGTGGCCTGGGCAATGGCCAATGTCACCCTTGGTATCTCTAGCCACGTGGACTAGATTAGGTATATTCTACTCTGGACAGAAACAACGTCCAATCTGTCCCCATGGATGAAAGTTTGTATGGTCCAAAATGGGCAAGGTGGCCACTCCTAGGTCATAGCAAAGAGGACTCCCCATAGACTCCTGGATGGTGTCCAAAATCCCTCAAAAATTCCTGTCCGAAGAGACTCTCAGGAGGACCCTTTCTTTCCCCCATACATTCTTCTTTACCCACCACTGCCCCCACCTCTCCTGAGCCCATTGCCTGCTCCTCCTCCTCTCCCACTCCTCAGCCTCTCCCACAATAATCCCATTTGTCTATTTCTTCTGTCCTGACTCCTCCACTAGTGCTATTTTCTGTCTTTTCAGGGCCAGCTCGACTTATTTCCATGTCTGTGTCCTACCACCCCGCTCCCTGCCCCCCTGCTACTTCAGTCTCTGCCCTCCATTGGCCCGTGGACTGTTTCCACTCCTATTCTAAACGAGAAGCAGCTCCAGATTCATTCTTCTCCCCAGATTGGCCTCTGTTTGTTTCCACGGCAGGAGCAATGCTAACCCCAGTCCTTCCTTCTGCCAGGCCCCTGACAGATGACACCTGCATGTTCCACTTACTACAACAAATTCTTACAACTGGAAAAATCAGCATCAGCACAGACCCTAGTTCTCTGATTTCCCTGATTGATTCTGTTTTCTTTAACCATCTCCCCACCTATGATGACTGCCAACAAATTCTCAGCACTCTCTTCATATGGAAGGAAGAGAGCAAATCCTAGCAGAAGCAGCAAAGGCACTACCTGGATTAGGAATTCTTGATAGTGACCTGAGAACTTAAGCAATTGACAAGGCTCTACCCAGGAGACAAGATTGAAACTATGGGACAGAAGGAGGTAGGAAGTCACTTGATGAGTAACACCAGGCTCTACTGGAGGGTCTTAGGTGGGCAGCTCATAAACCCGCTAATCTGTCTAAAGTATCTGATGTAAAATATGGCTCAAACAAATTGCCTTCAGCATTTCTTGAGCACTTCTTGGAGGCATGCTGTGTATATACCTATAGATCTGGAGAACTTAGGAAACCTGAAGGTGATTACCTGACCTTTGTAAGTCAGTCAGCCCCAGATTTACATAAAGAAGTTCTAAAGAAGGATGAGTTTTCAGGAAGGAATAGGTCAGAATTATTAGAAACAGCCCCCAAAAAAAGTGTTTGACAATAGAGACAACAAAGATTTTCTACAAAGAAAATAAATCGGGCCACTGTGGTAACACTACATGCTTCTGGCACTTTTAGCCCTGGACAAGCCATCTATAAGAAAAAGAGCCCTGCCTCCCCCGCTCCACAAAAGGACAAATGTGCTTGCTGCAAGAAATTGAGACAGTCAAAAAATGAATACCCTAGCAGAAACAGGTAGGCTCTCCCCAAGCACAGATGAGTGTTCCTCAGCCAAAATCAGTCCTGACTCTGGAATTACAGAGGGGAGGTATGGCTCTTTAGTTTAGGCCCCTGGGATCCTATGGTAACCTTCTCAATTGGTGGCCAATCCATAAATTTCTTGGTAGATATAGGAGTGTCATATTCTGTGTTACTGAAACTGCTGAGACTCCTTGATAAAAGAACAAGGGAAGTACATGTGCTTTGAGGAAAATCTAAAAAATATATAAGTAGACTAGAAAATGGACTGTTGATTTGAGCAGAGGAACTGTGACTTAGTCTTTCATTGTTATTCCTGAATGTCTGTTTCCCTTGCTGGGGCTCTCTTCTGAATAAGTTCCAAGCAACTATCTCATTCTCAGATTCAGGGGAGATGCCTAAGCTACAGATAGGCAATGTAGCCACAGCCCTGACTGTCACCTGCCCCTTAAGAGAGGAATATAGTCTCCTCCAAGGCCTAACCCAAGACCTAGAAGGGGAACTAAAGGAAAAATTGATAAAAGATGTTCCTACTGTCTGAAGATAATTCTTCTGGCCTGGCTAAGCATGTGCCCCAGTAATAGTATAACTGACTTTCAAGGCTATGACCATCCAGATTAAACAGTACCCTATTAGCTCAGATGCCAGAGAAGGGATCAAGATCCACATCAGATGCCTCCTTGAGGCAGGCATACTCAATCCATGGCAGTCATTTATTACCAGTACAAACCAATAGACTAGCAAAGATTTCAGGGTGGTGAACAAGCAGATAGAAACTTTTTAACCAACTCTTCCCAGTACCTATAATCTGCTCAGCATGTGACCACCTGCATATAAGGTTGATTCTGTGCTGGGTTTAAAAGATGCATTTTTCTCCATCCCTCTGTCAAAATTAAATCTTCCCATTCTTGCATTAGAATGGGCTGATCCTGAACTCTGAATATAGGAACAACTGACTTGGACCTAGTTACCTCAGGGATTCAAGAATTGCCCTACCATCTTTGATAAGGACCTAACCCAGGATTTAAGCTAATTTCAGAATGAGTACCCCAAAGTTACCTTACTCCAATATGTGAATGATTTATTACTGGCTGCCAAGGATAAAGATGGCTATTAGAGTGTTAGAGGCTACTCAACCACTCTTAAGGATTCTCGATTAATTAGGCTACCCAATATCTGAAAAGAAAGCTCAGATTTGTACTTCACAGGTCACCTATTTCGAGCATGAATTAAAAGAAGGGGAAAAACTATTGTCAAAGGCCTGCATAGAGGCTATAATGAGAATCCCTACCCCAATCACAAAGAAACAAATTAGGGAATTCTTGGGGGCTCTCAGATATTGCTGCCTCTGGATACCTGGCTTTGCTGAGGTTGCCAGACCTCTGTCCCTGTGGAAGGCAATGCCCCCTTGGAATGGGCTGGGGAGCAAGATCAGTGTTATAGAATATTATTTTAAAATATGTTACATTTGTTTATGCTGTGGAACATTTGTTTAATGATGCAAAGTTGTTTTGCATTCTTTTCCGTTGCATTTGTTTAACTCTGTGAAGCTTCGTTACTATACTTGCCTAAAACACACAATAGTCTAATAAAGAGCCATGGAGGGGTCAATCAATCCTTTTATAGTGGTCACCTAAGACCATTGGGAAACACAGATATTTACATTAGAATTTATAACAATAGCAAAATTACAGTTATGAAGTAGCAATGAAAATAATTTTATAGTTGGGAGTCACCACAACATGAGGAACTGCATTAAAGGGTCACAGTATTAAAAAAAGGTGAGAACCATTCCTTTTAACATGAATTAGAAATTATATTGTATGTGTCAGCCTCAAAGTTCAGGAAAATTAGGAAGGATTAGTAGAACGATGAAAGAAATATTAACTAAATTATACTTGAGACTGATGGTAATTAGGTTGAACTCTTGCCTTATGCCCTCCTGAGGGCCTGTTGTACCCCATACAGAGAAAAATTCACCTTATATGAAATAGTCTATAGGCAGTCCAACCCCCCTCCCACCATGATCCTTTGGGTACACTGAGGGCTGTTAATAGATTGTCCCACTCCAATCTCTGAATCCTTAAAAGGATTGCAATGAAGTTTAGATAAGATCTTTCCTCAGGTCCAGGCTGCTCAGCCTATTGG
The DNA here is from genome assembly GCF_949786415.1 of Peromyscus eremicus. Taxonomy (NCBI): domain Eukaryota; kingdom Metazoa; phylum Chordata; class Mammalia; order Rodentia; family Cricetidae; genus Peromyscus; species Peromyscus eremicus. Next base: position 3,751,522 of record NC_081417.1, on the reverse strand, counting down.
GTATCATCCACCTGACCATGTATTTCAGTCCAGAGGCACTTCATTGATCCACTACTTCAGAAATGACCAGCTTGAATCCAGACGGAAAGGGCCTTACATTATGAGTCTCTGGATGCCCACTGCGGTTATTCCTGCCTGGATTCATCACTCTCAACTCAAGAAGGCACCCGAGGACCCTACAGAAGGAGAAATAGGCCACCAGAAATAGACAGCAACTGAATGTGGCCCTCTTAAAATTAAGATTTCTAAGTTTTAATGTTTTGTTACTAATTTGTTCCTGTTTCCTCTTATTGCTTTGTAAACCACAATCATAGTCCTAACCTGTTAGATTGCATTACGCTCTTAAACTCTAGCTATGAAAATCCTAACAAGAGTCTCACCTGGAGCCGGGAATTTAGGTTAACAACAGGAGAAATTTTGGCTTCAGTCAGGACCCAGGACCAACCCAGGCTGAACACTGACCTTTGCAATCTATTCAGCCTAGGCTGTGCTGTTGATGTTTGGCCTAGTTATGCATTTGGCATGGATCAAGTTGCTTGGCACGGTGCCTGCCCAAAAAAGAACATACAGGTACTTGTTACTGTAGCAATCTTAGTCATGAAAGAAGTCTGCAAGGCACCCAAATTTATGCTTGTCCAGCTCATGGAGCTTGCTCTCATGCTGAAGACAGTAAATGTGAATAGCACTGTACTTCTTAGAGCTTTGTAACTTGCCTCCTGGGAAAACCACAAAACCCTACTGAGATCAAGCCCAATCATGAACAAGGATCATGCAATCCTGTAACCTTTATGTACAAAATGTGGAACATATATCATTCTCCCTGGAGTACCAAAGATACCTGGGGACTTAGGTTATGTCTCTCTGAACATGATCCCTGTACCTTAGTTACAATGCAAAGAGAGCAAACTCAACCAGAAATACCAAAACCTATAGGTCCAGATAGAAATCTTCTCCCAGTACCCCAGATTCTCCCATTATGTCCATGTCCCATCATAGCACACTCACAGCTTACCACAACACACATACATCCTAAGGACATGCCAGCTACTGTCAGGTCTATTTCAATTTCTACTTTTCCAACAGAGGTTCCCTTTTATCTATGCTCTCAGCAGCCTTTTCCTTCCTTAATCATTCTGCACCTAACCTAACACAATATTGTTGGCTTTGTCTGGGCTCCAAACTCCCTTATTATGTGGGGATGGCTTATAACCTATCTATTACAGCATTTCCATAAGTTACTGCTGATAATTGTTTTTGTTCCCAGCCCCAACTAACACTAGGTGATATACAGGGACAGGGACTATGCATTATGTCCAATGCATCAGATCACATGGCATCTCTTTATTTGGCTAATTGTGTGACCATTGTATGAAATCTAACTGTCACCAGCTTTGAGAACAAACAACTACTTCTTTCTACCCCTTTAGAAGCCTGGTGGGCCTCTACTGATGGAATAATGGGTTGCTTATCTGTCTCCTGCATTGTACATGGAACACACCCAGTTTTGTATTCTCACTCATATTATCCCTCAAATTATATTTGTGATGAGGAGGCCACTTACATGGCCATCCCAGGACCAAGTCGGTGGCTCCCATTTCATTCCACTTTTATTGGGTACAGGAATAGCTGGTTCCATAGCACTGGAAATATCGGTACTAGTTCTACAAGATCAAAGGTTCAAAACTCTAAACGCCCAAATTAAATTCAGTCTCTAGGATGAGAACAAGTAGATTCTTTGGCAGAAGTAGTATTACAAAATAGGAGAGGTCTTGATTTGCTCCTTATGAAACAAGAAGGGCTATGTGTGGCCCTAGGAGAAACTATGCTGTTTCAATCAGGAGTAATTAGAGAAACTTTAGCTATGGTAAGAAACTATCTTAAAACCAAATACTCAGACTACCAAGGAAGAAATAATTGGTACCAATTCCTATTCATCTGGTCCCCCTGGCTAACCACTCTCATTTCAGCTGCTGTAGGACCCCTAATACTCCTCCTAATACTGCTCACAATCAGGCCATGTATCTTCTAATGCATTATAAACTTTGTCTCCTATCAGACAGACTATGCTAAAATACATATCCTCCACCAACATTATCAGCCCATGCAACAGACAGTTCCCTATTAAGGATTTGAAGGAGACACATAACCCAAGGGGGAAATGATGGACAAGCCTGACTCCATCTTAAGGTTGGAAGCTATTTTATTACAAGGTGAGAATAAGTTCATTTCTGATTACTGTAAAATTCAAGTTTGACCATATATTAACCTATTTCTGGAATTTGACATGTGTAGTGGTTTGAGTAGGTATGCTTGGCCTATAGGGAGTGGCACTATTAGCAGGTGTGGCCTTATTAGAGTAGGTGTGGCATTACTGGAGGAAGTGTATCACCAGATGTGGGCTTTGAGGTCTTATATGCTCAAGCTATGCCCAGTAAGGTGCAGTTGCTTCTGCTGCCTGCTGATCAAGATGTAGAACTCTCAGCTCCTTCTCCAGCACCATGTCTGCCAAAACATTGCCATAAAGATAATGGACTAAACCTCTCAAACTATAAGCAAGCCACAGTTAAATGTCTTCCTTTGTAATAGTTGCTGTGGTCATGGTGTCTCTTCACAGTAATAGAAACTCTAACAAAGACTACATGTTCCCCACCCTATGGAGTTTGACTCATCCTTTGAACATACCCTGAACTGTGCACTTATAAGATGTTCTGCAGCTGGGCGGTGGTGGCGCACACCTTTAATCCCAACACTCGGGAGGCAGAGGCAGGCGGATCTCTGTGAGTCTGAGGCCAGCCTGGGCTACAGACTGAGTTCCAGGACAGGCTCTAAAGCTACACAGAGAAACCCTGTTTCGAAAAACCAAAAAAAAAAAAAAATCTGCCAAGGAATCTTGAGATACCTTGAGATGTTCTGCCAAGATGATCTGTCAAATAATCTTATCTTCTGTCTGCTTCTGTAATTTGCTTGCCAAGTCCTTATGCTACCAAATTCCTCTGAAAATCCCCAGTTTATACCTTTTTCTCTATAAAAGTTCACCCTCCCTGCTCTCTCAAATTCCACTTTGGAGAGTCAGTCCTATACATAGTAAATAAAGCTTGCTTACTTGGCCTTAATTTGGGTAGAGGTCTTTATTTTTGCTTGGTGGGATCAACAAATGTCTAATTTGTAAATTTATTTGCAAAGTCAACACTGCAGAGTTCTTTAAGGGGGAATTCGGACAAGATGAAAAACTATTACACTTCTTTTTTTCTTTCTTTCTGACACATGATCTTTATAAATAACCCTGACTAGCCTAGACCTCCATTATGTAGCTCAGGCTGGCCCAAAACTCACAGAGATCTGCCTGATGTTGCCTAGTGTGTGCTGGGATTAAAGACATGAATCACTGCTCCAGGCTCCAATTTGTCAAAAAGTAGTTTTCATTGAGCGTAGTTGCCGTGTCTCAAAATCCCAGCTCAGCTGGAGGAGACTTGAGGATCTGGAGTTCAGCTACAAAGTGAGTTAATGGCCAGCCTGAATTACATGAGACCCTGTATGAAAACAAAACAGGCTTCACCATAACACAACAGGTACTAAGATGCTCATAATGGCTGTACTTGCAATCTCAGTACTTGGCAAGTAGGGTCAAAACAAGAGGTCTGCCTTGAGTTTGAGGCCAACTTGGGCTACATAATGACTTCCTTGTCAGCTTAGGTCATGTCTTAAGACCATGTCTCAAAATAAACAAACAAATAACATTTGGAAGAAATGTGCTTCTAGACCAACTATCTACTGCTTTATGTGACAAATGCCACCACCAACTACCTACTGCTTTGTGTATAGCATTTCAACCTCCTGTATTTACTTTTCATTTTTAAAGTTAGTTTTATTGTCATAGTCTGATTAAAGTTTATGTGATACTTCCCAGACTCCTGTCCTTATCTCTTTCTGACCATGGCTTTGTGCTGTCACGTGGTGAGGAGACATAAGTGTAAACTGCTTTATCCTGACAAGTATCAAGTACACCAATTATCCATTACATTGTATCAATGTAAGCAGTCTGTGGTTTAGCTTTCAAGATTCCTGTAATCTCAGATTCCTACTTAGCTCTCTCTCTGCCTTGCTGTTTTCCAGAAATTCTATGGAACTTCTATCTGGTCAGATATAATTTACAAGGAATAAAGTCAAACTTTTTTGTTTATTTGTTTTTTGTTTTTAATTTTTTTATTTTTTAGATAAGGCATTGGTTATTTACATAGCCCAGGCTGTCCTCAATTTTGGGGTCTTCTAGCCCAGACTCACCAATGCTGTGAATTATATGCTGTTCCACCAAGCTGGGTACATTTTTTTCTTTCATTTTTTACAGACTAGGTCTCAGGTCTCCAGTCTAGCCTCGAACTCATTTTGTCTAGCCTCCACCTCTGATGTTTGAGATTACAGGCAAGCATCACCACATTCATCTCCTGACAAATTTAAAGCATATAATTTTGAATTTATAAGTTGTGTTTTGTTAAGTGTATGAGGCCATGTAATCACCACCCAAATCACCATATAGGAGACTACCAGTAGGGCTGGGGCTGAACTCAGCTCAGCTAGATTGACTGCTATAGAAGAGGACCTTGGGTTCAATTCATGTACCTAAAAGCCATCATGCAGAGCTGCCTGTCTATACAGACCTCCAGGTCTCTATGGTTGGTACTTGGATTAAAGGCATGTGTCTCCATGCTGGCTATGTCCTTGAACACACAGACTCTGCCTGCCATGTGATTGGATTAAGGGCATGTGCTACCACTGCCAGACTTCTGCTAAATGGCTTGCTATTAGCTCTGTCCCCCAGGCAATTTTATTTATTAACATACAAATAAAATCACATTTCAGCACAAATAAAATATCACTATAATGGTGTTTTGATCCGATTTGATTTTCCAAATCCAAACAATTTGTTTAATAGTTTGCCCAACACTACTCAGCTAAAAAATGGTAAAGCTGAATTTAAATACAAACTACTATTATACAACTTCCTAATATTCATATTATATATTATATGTATATATATCATATCATATTATATTATATACACAATATATATTATAGCCCAGGTGGCCTGGAACTCCTGGAAATCCTTCTGCCTCCCTTTCCCAAGTACTGGAATTACATGCATGAATCATAACGTACAGGTTAATATCCTTTAAACAAACTTTTTAAGATGCTGGGGATTGAGTTCAGTGACCACATGTGTGCTAGGCCTCCCTCCCCCTATGTTTGAGGTTGAGCCTCACTGTACAGCTAGGCTGGCCTGGATTCCTCTGCCTGTGTAATACTCCTGCAATAGTCTCTGCAGTGCTGGAACTGTGGTCAGGACAGAAGGACAAAAGCCCCAACTCTGGGGTTTCATCAAGCTCAGCTTGGCCTCTGCACCAACACTGTAATTAAAGAGACAAAAAGCAGAGCGGATTAATCAACATGCTGGGGAAAGGAACAGATGAAAGGATCCAGTGACCCTCAAGTTTGTTTTTTTGGGTTCTTACATGACCTTTAGGTTTAGATGTAGTACATATAGTTACTGGGGAACTGGGTGAGATGTAGACCTATTAGAAATCTTGGTCATTTGTGTTGCCTTTTGGGCTTTATTTCAGCTCTGGCTCTGCAAGGTGGTATGAAGTCTTGACTTGTGCAATCTTGTTCCTACAAGTTCATTACTCAAGCTACAAGGAGCAGCCTTGCATTATGTGTTAATTATCCTTATCTTCCTGGGGTCTGTCCTGTGAGATTTTGCTGTTCTGGAAATCTAAGGTGAATGAAAGTGTAGGAAAATGAGAAGTTCATACTTTCATCCTTGAAAGAGTAAGACCAGCTATGTAGACAGACACTCCTTAAATGATTAACGTAACATGCCTGTGCAAGTTAAGCTCGAATCTGAGCCAGAGTGACACAGACACAAAATGAAGGCAGGGATGCCAAGCTTCGGTCTGCTTTCAGTTGGTCTGAATAAAAAGTCAATGCTTTTTAGTAAAGACAGTTTTTAAGTGCTTATTTCAGGGTTACAGGCCAGCATTAAGTGACTGAAATCCCCAGAAAGAAGATACACCTGCTAAAGATTCTTCAGGACTAATTGACTAGAACCTCCCTAAAGGCTGAGGAAACTCATTTAATCTATCACCACACAATGGAGTTGGGATCCCCACCAGAACTGACAGATAAAAACCTGATGGGTGTGGCAGCCCACCTGTAATCCCAGCTCTGGGCAGGATAGAAGCAGGCAGATCTGAGTCCTATAATAACTATCCTATTTATACAAGTTCTACCATCACCCAGGACTACAAAGTGAGAGCAGTTATATGACTTTTTTTTTTTAAAGTTCATGTAACTACTTTCACACTAGAACATGTTATTTGAGGCAATTTCATGTCCACAGATCATGACCACACTTGCATCAGAATACATGATCATTTATTCCCTTTGAGATGAGAGCTGTGCTTTGTTTCCTTGAGTGTCCACACCTATCTCCTGAGGTGGTATTGTGTTCCCCAAAATATTGTGCACCCTAATAAACTTATCTGGGGTCAGAGACAGAATAGCCACAATATTAAACATAGAGGATAGGCAGTGGTAGCACATGCCTTTAATCCTAGCATTCCAGAGGCAGAAATCCATCTGTTCAAGGATACAGCCAAGCATGGTGACTCACACCTTTAATCCCAGGGAGTGATGGCAGAAAGGAAAGATATATAAGGCATGAAGACCAGGAACTAGAAGCATTTGGCTGGTTAAGCTTTCAGGCTTTGGGGCACAGTTCAGCTGAGAGCCATTCAGATATGAGGACACAGAAGCTCCCAGTCTGAGGAAACAAGATCAGCTGAGAAGTTGGCCAGGTGAGGTTAGCTGTGGCTTGCTCTGTCTATCTGATCTTCCAGTATTGACCCCAATAACTGGCCTCAGGTTTGATTTTATTAATAAGACTCTCTAAGATTCCTGCTACAATCTCCTTTCTTTTTGTTTAATGTATTTTGTTCAGGACATCTAACTGGGGACCTTGAACATGGTGAGTACATGCTGCAACACAGAGCTTCATCCTCACTCCCCCTTGGCGTATGTTCTGCCTCATTCCAGTATACCTTGAAAGACAGCTAAGCACGGGGGCACAGGCCTTTAATACCAGCACTCCAGAGGCACAGGCAAGCAGATCCCAGAGTATGTATGTACGTGAGTATGTAAAGACCAGAAGCACTAGATTCCGCTAGAGCTGGAGTTACAGGCAGTTGTGGGCTATCTGGTGTGGGTGCTGGGAACTGGACTCCAGTCTTCTGCAAGAACAGCATGCATTCTTAACCCTAAGAGCCACCTCTCCAGCTCCATGAGGCTTTAAAAAACATTATTTAGTGAGTGCGTGTGTGTGTGTGTGTGTGTGTGTGTGGGGTAATGGGTAGAATGGGAAAATTGTGATTTTTGAGTTAGAATTCAGAAAAGTGAGCAGGGTCAAGAGTGAAGATCTTTAAGCAACTTGCCAACATTCAGTAAATTCAACAATTCATTTCTTCTAATTTCAGGTCTGGCTTTATCTACTGAACAATGAAATTGTATTAAATTTTTGCTGGAAAGGGGATTCTGAGGACACCTCAAGGTAAACTACTTTGAGGCAATGCTTTCTACAATTTTAAGTAAGTTTTCTTTTTAGTTGAATTAAAATTAGACAATTTAAAGATGTTTAAATGTAATATAGGCCAATAAAAATGAGGGAGGGTTAGAAGTAGTCTCATGAATAAGCAAGTTTTCAGATAAATCTTGAGAATAACATTAGTTTAACACTTTTAAATAGTGTTGAAATTTGTAGTTTAGAGTGACCCCTGGTGTTACAAAGAAAGACTTGTGTGTTAGCATCCCTCCCACTCTGCTTTGAGACCAGAGACTGGTTTAGTAACCAAAGCTGACCTTGAATTTCTGATCATCCTGTCTCTAAGCACAACCCACCATGTTGCTGGCCAGATCTCTATAATCTTTTGTCTTTTCAATACAGCGTCTCACTGTCTAGTCCTGGCTGGCCTAGAACTTCCTGTAGACCACCCTGGCCTCAGAACTCAGAGATCCTACTGCCTTTACTTCCCCAAAATGCTGGGATTAAAGACATGTGCCAATGTACCAGATTAATGTGGTGCAAGGGAGCAAACCCAGGGCTTCATGAATGCTAGGCAAGCACTCCGCCAACTGCGACACACTTTGCAAGCTCCCCATCTGTAATCTGACAGACCATTTTTGGGTAGCTGGGAGAGTGGATACTGAGAATCAAATCCAAGGCCTTGTTCATGATATGTACGTACTCTATCCCTGAGTTACATCTCCAGCCCTAATCCCATCTTTTGAAACAGCTTCTGGCAGGAGTGGGCAAATGTGCAAACTCATTTTTGTTAAACCTCAACTTTTAAAACAATTTACATAAAAATAAATTATGGGAACTCACCTAATGTGGTAGATAGCAGTATCCTAAATGAATGATACAGGTGATTTCATATTTAAGATATCACTGGTAGCTAATGGTATTTAAGGTTTAGCTCTGGATATGGTCATTCAAGGACAGTTCTTATTTAAATCTTTCATAGGACATAGTGAGATGAGAGAGAAAGTCAAAGAAGAAAATTAGAAGAGGGGAAGAAAGAAAAAATTCATTTGGTCACAAATTGCATTATAATTTTGTAATGACAAGAAGAGGGGGTACCTAATACAGTTTTATTTTCTATTTTTAGTGCTCAGAATCTAAATTCCTTGGTGATATTTGATCTCTACCCCACAAGACAGTTTTAAGACAGAGCCAGACAAATGGTCTTCTGAAATATATAAAAGAACTCAGTTTTCTGTTTTGAGACCAGAGAGGCCATATTGGTCTCATACTTGTGATCCCCCTGCCTTTGTCTCTAAAATACTGACTTACTGGTGATCGCCATCTATTGGAGCTATCTTCCCATCCCCAAGATCATTGTTTTTAGAAACTGTTTCATTGCTTTGTGCCATTAACTGGCAGAGGCATCTCTGAAAAGATGGATGCCCCAGGCACTGCCAGTTGATGGAGATTAGGAAAAGTGTTCAGATAAAGGCAGACTAGAAGCTTGGCATACTGGGTAATGCTGTTAATCCCATCACTCATAAGGTGGAGGCAGGGAAATCATGGTTTGGTAGCCAGAATGGAGCTATCTAGACAAACAAAGAAACAAAAGTTAGGCTCAGTGGTTAACAGCACTTGTTGGTCTTGCAGAGGACCTAGGTTTACTTACCAGTTCCAAGGGATCCAGCAGGCACATGGTGTATAATGTGTGCATGCAGGGAAAACATTCACACACATAAAATAAAAATAAATACTTTTTTAAAAGATCAAACCCATAAAAACAAAATGGAAAGAGAAAATAAAAACAGGGATAGGAGGAACATATAAACGGTTTATAATTATGTGAAGGTCCAGACAACAAAGAAATGACATTTCCAGGGACAAGTGAAAAGGTTCTTTTCCACAAGTATGTCACAGGTGCCCAGTGTAACTTCCTAGAAATAAGCAATGTTTATAGTACTTCTGTTTTCTAGAAGTGTCTTAGAGCTAATTATATACATTGTATAGATTCCTTAATCTTTTATCCTGGATGCAGAGGATTTATGCACCACAATTTCATGACTTTCTTTTCTATTAATGGACAGTCTTTTACCACAAAATAATATTGCATTGTTATTGTTCATGTTATTTTCTGTGCATGCAGATATTTGTGGATAAATTTGCTACGCATAATATTGCAATCAATTGTCAAAATCTTCTCCCTTAAGGTTGAAAAAAAATAGTGCCTGACTTTTTTTATTCTAATACTTTATCGTATTAAATGCTTTAAAATTTCATTTAAATGTTTCCTACATATACATGCTGAAGCATGCAGCTCTGGTTGGTGTCTTTTTCTTTATTATAGAGTGGCATTCAATTGTGTGAAGGTACTACAGTTTATCCATGTATCTTTTGATGGACAGTTAAGGTTATTCTCCACAACATGTTTCAAGAGCTCATCATGACTTGTTGTAAGAGGTGAATAAGACAGACTCCAGAGTCCCGGTATGCTATGAGAGGCACAGCATGCACCATAGCTGTAATTAGTTATACAAAAACACCTGTTAGAGTGTCTGATCTATGACAGGTATTTGTTGCTGAGTGAACTAACCATGAATCAGTAAGACTCTGAATGCAGAGAACGCTGAGTGTTGGTGTGGACACTTGGTAGACTGTGGTTGATATCCTTAGGAACTGCAGTGCTTAAAGGGACTCACTGACACAGCTGGTCTCCAGAAAGCTCAGCTGTCTGTGGCTATTGTTTTAAGACAGAGGTGCTCAGGTTGAGAGGGAATAGCCTTTTTCTTTGTTTGCTATGGTAGTTTGAAGCTAGGGCCTCATATTTGTTAGGCAAGTGCTATACCACTGAGCCATATTCCCAAACCCCATATAACCATTTATTGCTTTTAGACTCTGGTTACTCTTTCAATTTATTAATTTAAGAAAATATGTCACTAATTAGTCAAAGAAACTACATCAAGACTGGTTTTTCTACTCTAATGTAAATAGTGCCTTGTGAGTCATCTTTTGAATAGAAGAATTAGTCCCAGCTCCCTAATGGTCACCACACCCAGCTATATTTAGAGTTAATTCATAAGGCTAGGTTGCTCTGTGAAAGTGACACACCAGTTCTTTAAAGCTCAAGTTCAAGTCTATATATCATGACAAAGAAGCAGCTTCATTTAAGAACTTTTTAACTATATATTAGTATTTAATATTTGTGTCATGATGTGTTTTGTGGCTAGGGCAAAAGAACATATCATGTGTTAGAAATCCTGAGGCAAAGTGGTCCATACCTCATCACCACCACAGTCAATACATTCCAAGACTTCCATAGCTGTATATTTAAAGAACATTCAGTTTTGCAAGGCAAAGCTTTTGTTTGTTTCTAGTTTGGCTTGGTATATGACTCAGGAGCAAGCATAGCTACCACTATGAGCTCTTGAAACATTAAATCATGAGGGCTGATGGTGTAGCTCAGAACACACCACTTCTCTTTTGTGTGGGAGACACTGTATTTCACCCCCACCACAGCCCTGTCATCATTAATTGGAGACTTACAGTTCAAATGTATGGTTAAAAATGGATCGTTTACAAATTTTAGCCCACTGCCAGAATACACACCAAGGAAGTAGAGCAGGTCATGATAAACACAATCCATTAATTACATGTTTTAGAAGTTAGCAGTTTACCCTTGTGGTCTCAGTCTCTCATTTTTACCTTTCTTATCTTAAATTCACAAGTATGTATCTACCTCTCAATTATTCTTTTTCATTTTAAAATGCTCTTTTTGTATTCTCTTTCGCTGAACTACTGGGTGTGCCCAGTAAGGACCGTTTTTTAGTACTTTCCTCCTCTATAGAAGAACATTATTGTTAATTGTTAATGTTCATTATTATTATTATTATTATTATTATTATTTTAAAAACAGGGTTTTACTGTGTAACCTAGGCCGAATTAACACTTTTTTCCTGCCTTCCAGGTATCTTAGGGTTTCTACTGCTGTAACAAAACACCATGACCAAAACTCAAATTGGGGTGGAAAGGATTTATTTGGTTTACACTTCCAAATCATAGTGCATCATTGGAGGAAGGCAGAATAGGAATTCAAGCAGGGCTGGAACGTGGAGGCAGGAGCTTCTTGCTGGCTTGCTTCCCCTGGCTTGCTTACAGAATCTAGGAACACCAGCCTCGGGATGGCACCACACACAAAAGGCTGACCCCTCCCACAATGATCACTAATTGAGAAAATGTCTTATAGCTGGATCTCATGGAGGCATTTTCTCAACTGAAGTCCTTCCTCTCTGATGACTCTAGCTTGTGCCAAGTTGATACAAAACCAGCCAGTACAGTAGGCTTTCCCACCACATCAAACAGATATTGCTATTCTTTTACTTCAGGGAATGGAACATGAGTGCTAGCAAAGATTATGCCCTCAACCATTGAACTATATCCCCAGTCCAAGAAAATTATTATATTTTGAGACAGGATTTTTAGCTGCAACTGGTCTTGAACTCTCTATGTAGCTAAAGATGACCTTGAACTTCTGAGCACCATGCTTCCACCACCTAAGTGCTGGAATTACAGGCATGTGCCACAATAGCCAGTGTAAGACAATTATTTTTCATATTTATGAAACAAAAATGTAAAATAAAGTGAATCAATACTATTTTATTGGTTTTCATTTATATTATTATACAATTCAAACTTTTCCCAATAAGTTTAAATACGGTGCAAAATAGGGGAAAAAATACAATAGATCAGTAGTTTTCTACAATGTGAATGGATATTTTGAAGCTAGGCTGAGGTGGTCACAAGATGTTTAGAAAAATGCTGTAGTTCTGAGGGGCATGTACACAGAATAATAGGGTTGAACTTGCTTAGTTTGTGGCTTGGCCATTTTACAGTCATGGTGCTACTATTATTTTGAATACGCTGTTAAACTCTAGGATTTATATACTCACAAGTTGGAGACATGAACTGTGCTCAACCCAATTTACAATGTTGTGAGTGTACTCTATATACAACCACACAATGAAAGCTGAGTCCTTGTATGTGGGAACAATTATGTAAGACTTCAGATAAACTCATCAAAAGAGTGAATGAGGCTGGGCATAGTGGAAGATGCCTTTAATTCCACAGGCAGTTGGATCTCTGAGTTCAAGGCCAGCCTGGTCTACATAATAAGTTCCTAGGACAGCCAGGGCCACATAAATCCTGTCTCAAAAAACAAATAACAACAACAAAATAGAAAATAAAAAGGCTGCGGTGGTACACACTTTATTTAATGCCAGCACTTGGGAGGCAGAGGCAGGCAGATCTCTGTGAGTTCGAGGATGGCCTGGTCTTCAGAGTGAGTTCCAGGACAACAAAGGCTACAGAGCAATACGAAAGACAGAGACAGAGAGAGAGAGAGAGAGAGAGAGAGAGAGAGAGAGAGAGAGAGAGAGAGAGAGAGAGAGAGAGAAGCAGATAGACAGAGAATTGACTGAAATGATTTGATTTTTGGTAATGCACCCTTAGATAATTACACCTGAAAACCATGAGAAACTGATGGAATAAGTTAAAACCAACAAAATTATCAAGGTACAGGGAGTGGAAGAATTGATTTCATCAAATTAATGACCATATTACCCAACACAATGCAATGCAGTGCCTTTAGAAATCCCAACAATCTCTACAGGCATAGGAAAAAATCTGAAACTTCACTAAGAAGCACTAAAGATCCTAGATTCTCAATGCAAATTTATGAAAAATAACATAGCTGTAGACATCATATTTTCTGATTTCAAACTGTATCACAAGGCTATAGTAATCAACCATACAAGGTTCTGGGCAAAAAAGTAGACAATAGATCAACAAAATAGGCAGCAGCACATGATTTTAGTCCCAGCACTCGGGAAGCAGAGGAAGGCTGATCTCTGTGAGACCAAGGCCAGCCTTATCTACAAAGTGAGTTGCAGGTAAACCAGGGCTACACAGAGAAACCTTGTCTCATAAAACCAAAACCAACCAACCAAAGAGATAATAATAAAAATAGATAAAAATGTGTAAAATATTTAATAGGAGATGATAAAGTTGGCAATACAGCTCATTATCAAAACCAAGGATAAAAATGTGATAGATCAAAGCTTAGCCACTTACTAGTATTCAACAGAAAACTAGGCCATTGGTTTAAAAATTAGGCCAGAGGTTTTCAATCTTGTCAGTCTTGAATCTGAAGGGACATCTGAGAATATCTGGAGACTCTAATGGCTGTTAGCAGAAGGAAGGGGTAAAGTTAAGTGGTGAGGGGCAGAAAGCGTACTTGATAGCACTGTCCAGTAAAGGATTACTTGGCCTAAGCAGAGAAATGGAATGAAATCTTGTCTTCAACTCCCTGAGTACTTGCTACCATGTTGGGATGGGTGCCACACACTCACCTTAAAAGCAGGTAGATTCATCTTTACTGTATTTGAGAAAAGATTTTATTCACTACCTATCTCAGTCTGGCCTGTAACTGAGGATCCTACTGGCTTAGCTGCTAAATGCTGGGGTTTACCAGCATGGGCCACTACACCTGATTCTTCACGACAGTTCAATGATAGCTTTGGACAGTGTGCCCCTTGTTGGCCACATTAGGGGTAACCATTCCCATACAACTCCAGAGCTCCCACTTACCACTCCATTTTGTTTTCCTTAATGTAGTAGATGCAAGGAGAGTAAAATCAGTTGTCTTAAACATCACTCAATGGTGGTTAAATAACACAGAGCTTACTTAGCAAAGTGGTGACTGATAGCCAATGAATTTCTTGCTTCTCTTTTTTTCAAAGCAGTTGACCACATTTACCATCATCAGTTGATGTTTTGATTGCTTCTACTCTAAAATACTCTCTCAATATGTTTTTCTATGCATTTGTGTTGATATATTTGGTTTTGTTAAAACTTTTAGTTTATGTGCATGATCTGATGGTGCCACAGTATGTATAGAAATCAAAGGACAGGGTTCAGGGGTCAGTTCTCTCCTTCTGTTATGTGGGTTCTTGAGGTCACACTCAGGTCATCATGCTGAGTGGCTGAACCATCCTATCAGTCCTTTATTTTTTTTTAATTAAAAAATTTACATGTATAGCCAGGCAGTAGTGGCACACACCTTTAATCCCAGCACTCAGATAGCAGAAGCAGGCAGATCTTGAGTTTGAGGCCAGCCTATTCTACCAAGTGAGTTCCAGGACAGCCAAAGTTACACAAGTGTAGCAGGAATCTTAGAACGTCTTATTAATAAAATCAAACCTGAGGCCAGTTATTGGGGTGAATGCTGAAAGATCAGAGAAGCAGAACAAGCCACAGCTACTTCACCTCGCCAGTTCCTCAGCTGATCCTGTTTCCTCAGACTGGAAGCCTCTGAGTCCTCATCCAGAATGAGTCTCAACTGAACTGCTTCTTGAAAGCCTGAAGCTTAACCAGCCAAATGCCTCTAGTTTCTGGTCTTCACGCCTTATATATCTTTCTGTTTCTGCCATCACTCCCTGGGATTAAAGGCTCGCTTCTTGGGATTAAAGGTGTGTGTCACCATGCCTGGCTGTTTCCAGCGTGGCCTTGAACTCACAGAGATCCAGAGGGATTTCTACCTCTGGAATGCTAGGATTAAAGGTGTGAGTGCCACCATTTTCTAGCCTTTGTATCTAGTGGCTGTTCTGTCTCTGACCCCAGATAAGTTTATTAGGGTGCAATTTTGGGGAACATAATACCACCACATTTCCCTTTATTTTGTCTAAAATTAAAAAAAGCTTATAACTAATACAAGAAAAACTATCCAATAAGTATATACAATACATACAGTCAAAAATTACATTAACAATGTCTAGTCCATTAACATTTGACAGATTCAGACAAAAAAACTCCATTAATATATAACAATGTCCAGTCCAGTAACATTTGATAAACTCAGACAAAAAAATGTCATTACTTATCTTATTTAAAACAAGTAGTTCCTTTTTAAAAGTAGATTCAAAAATTGACCTTTTTATCTTATCATATTCATATTCTCTTTTTTCTTTTCATATCAAGTCAAAGATTTTTTTTCCACATAAGTTTTTAATTTTTCCATTCGGTTTATTTGGTAAAAATATCCATTCCAATATAATTCTTCCCTTTGCATTAATATTCTTGTAGGAGAATGCCTAGAAGGTAAAATAACCAAAATGCAATCCAGCTTTGGATCGATACGATCCACGTGTCCTTCATGTACTTTCTTTTCTACCAAGGCCAATTCTTTCTCAGCTTCAGGTGATAATTCCCTTGGACTATTTAAGTCCTTGTCACCTTCTAAGGTTTTGAACAAATTATTCAGTTCATAATTTTTTACCCCAACAATAGTTCGTAGTTGAGAAATGTCTCCAAATAATCTTTGAAAGTCATTAAGTGTCTGTAGTCGATCTCTCCTAATTTGCATCTTTTGGGGTCTAATTTTTTGTAGTTCTATTTTATATCCTAAATAATTAATAAAATCTCCTCTCTGTATCTTTTCAGGAGCAATTTGTAATCCCCAGCAAGGCAAAATTTTCTGTACTTCTTCAGACATTCTTTCTAAAGTATCTGCATTTGAGTCAGCTAGTAAAATATCATCCATATAATGATAAATTATAGATTTAGGAAATTTTTTATGTATCACTTCGAATGGCTATTGTACAAAATATTCGCACAGGATTGGACTATTCAACATTCCCTGTGGGAGGACCCTCCATTGAAATCTTTTAACCAGTTGAGAATTATTGTAAGTAGCCACTGTGAAAGCAAATCTTTCTCTGTCTTTTTCTTGTAAAGGTATTGAAAAGAAACAGTCTTTTAAATCAATAACTATGAGAGGCCATCCTTTATGTAACAGAATAGGCAAAGGAATTCCAGATTGTAGAAAATCTGTCTCCAAAAAAAGTTTTTTTTTAAATTACATTTATCTTATTTGTTTCAGGTGCATGTGTGGAGGTCAGAGTTAGTTCTTTCCATCATGTGGTCTCAGGGATCAAACTTGGGTCCTGCATTTCATCTGCACCATTGTTGGTATTTTACCAATGTAACTGCTCTGTGTATCATTAAATATTAGGTTATCCTGAAGAAACATTTCATGTAAGAAATTAAGAGCTTAATTTATTTTTTCTTCTCTTCTCTTTTCTTCTCTCTCTCCCTCTCTCCCCCTCTCCCTCTCTCTCATTTTTTCAAGATAGAATTTCTCTGTGTCACAGTCCCGGCTGGCCTTGAACTCAGAAATCTGCCTGCCTCTGCCTCCCAAGTGGTGGGATTAAAGGTGTGCACCACCACCACCTGGTGAGCCTTTCTTTTTATTCAGTTTTTATAATAGATTCTGAAACTATTTCACTGTTTATTTTTTCATTGCATTCATTTATGTTGTGTGTGTGTTGTGTGCTTGTAAATTACAAGACCTGTGGCAGTCACATCTCCCCCACCATGTGGCTCCTGGGGATCAAACTCAGGCCACTAGGCTTGGTGGCAGGAGCCTTGACCTGCTGAGCCATCTTGCTAACCATATTTTTTTTTAAAAAGATTTATTTTATTTATTATTATTTTTCCTTTTTTGATGGTTCATTTGTTTTTGTTATATGAGGCAGGGTTTCTCCGTGTAGCCCTGACTGTCCTGGAACTCACGCTGTAGAACAGGCTGGCCTCAATCTCAGAGATCTGCCTGCCTCTGCTTCCTGAGTACTATAAGATTAAAGGCATGTGCCAACATTGCCTGATGTGTTTTGTTTTTTGATATAGTATATCACTACACAGCCCAGTCTGTCCTGGAAATTGAAATCCTAAATGCTAGATCACAGGCTTATATCACCATGTACACCAGAAGATTTTAAGTTTCTTGGGCATGCCCAGTAATGGAACTGCCTTTTGTTTTTGAAACAGGGTTGCATATATTCCAGGCTAGCTTCTAACTATGTAGGTAAGAATGAGCTTGAACTTCTGATCCTCCTGCCTTCACCTCTTAAGTATTGGGATTATAGGTGTTGGACTATATGTGTGGGTTATGTAGTGCTGGGGTTTGACCACAGGACTTTGGGCATGCCACAAAATTAGCTTGTTACATGTTTTAAATTGGGTATATGGCTATTGTTGGTTATCAACTTGACTGTATCTGGAATTAACTAAAACCAAAGTTCCTGGGAATACCTGTGAGGGATTTTTCTTGATTGGGTCATTTGAGATAGGAAAACCCACCATAAATCTGGGCCACACTTTCCGGTGGCAGCTTATATAGGATATGGAAGAAGCTTGCTCTTTGCCTGCTTGCCTTCATTCTTGCTGGCAAATTCATTTCTTCACTGGCATAGAGTCTACTTGCAGTAGGCATTTTCTTTAGGCCACCAACCATCTTCCCAAATAAAGACATAGAGGCTTACTATTAATTATGAATGCTTGGCCTTAGTTTAGGCTTGTCCCACTAGCTCTTATAATTTAATTTAACCTGTTTCTATTAATCTACATTTTGCCTCAGGGCTTTTTATTTTTCTTTCATTCTGTAAATGGCTGCTTCCTCCATGTCTGTTTGTCCGGCCTCTCGCATCTCCTTTTCTTTCTTCCTTGAGCCTATCTTCCTCCTACTTACTCTCCCTGCCTGGAAGTTTCACCTATACATCCTCCCTCACTATTGACTGTTCAGCTTTTTATTGGACCAATCAGGTGCCTTGGGCAGGGAAGGTAAAACAATAATATACCTTTGCACAATTAGGCAAATGCAACACACCTTTATATAGTTAAATGAATATTCCATAACATAAACAAACTCAACACATCTTTGCATAGTTAAAAAATATTCTGCAACATTTTCCCCTTTTTGTCTGAATAAAAAGGTTTTAGCTTTAACATAGTAAGACTATATACAATAAGAACAATTATCCAGCAAGAATTACATTTGCAATACATTTACAACACAAAACCAGTGCATTTGCATTTGGCAAATTCAAAGAAAATACTCCACTATCTATCTTATCTTGGTGAGTTCAAAGTTCTGTGCCTAATTTACTTTCTATCCTAACTTGTATTAGGATAGAAACTATCTTTTTTACCTCAAAGCATTTTCTTAGATAAACAATTTAAGCTTTTATGTTTCTCAGTCTTATAAACTTTACATCTCTTATGTAAGTTTCTTTTCTGAATTTGTTAACAAGGAAAACCATAGCTATCTCATCTTTAACTCCATCATAGACCCAAGGATAGAATATTATCTGAGTAAATGAAAAACGCAGAGCAAGCAACTTCCAAAGTTATAGAAATGACAGAAGCAGCTGGCTGCCTGGGCAGTTACCCAAGGTTCCTCTGCAACATTGGGGCATCCATCTTTGGCCTAGAGGCCTAGAATATCTGAAAGATTTTCTTGAAGCAGGAATTTTGAAAGACTGTGCCACCTTGGGTTGGCAAAGTTCAGAAGTCTTTTTTCTTTGTGTTCTGCTTGTCCAGTTTGTATAGTATACTGTAAGCAGTCAAGACAAAGGCAGTTTCTTGCCCAAATGGCTAATTTTGCCACAATGAGCAAACTCCATATGGAGATTCTTCAACATGCATCATCCTTTTATGAAGCAGATTGGTGCTGCCAGGAGCAGATGTATCTCACTGTTATGAAAAGCCTTAAGTTATTGAGTATTGTAAATGCTAGCTTATGTAGGTCTCTGCAGCATTTGAAGATCACCTATCAAAAATGTATCTGTTTAATCTTGAAAACATACCTAACATGACTACAAGTTTAACTGTTATAGATAACTACTAACCTGCATTTTTTAAATTATTCTAAAAAGTCTGTAATAATATCTTTCAAGGACTAGAACTTTGCATTACATTTTTAAATGAGCTATATAGGTACAATACCTTAAACGAGTAAAAACACATATACTGTATAATAAAAGCAAACTTAAATTTTGTATCAATATATGAAAATTCATACCAATGTAAAATATTTGAGATGAATAGTTGTCTTTTTATCCTATATTCCTATATCCCTACAAAATGATGACCAACATTGATAACCCAACATATGACCAAAAACTACCCACTCCACTGCTTGGGAATGTGGGCATTGTGTTCTCTAGACTGCTTCCTGTTGGCCGGGGGCTATGGCAATCCCAAGGGGACCCTGAGAAAATTAAGATAATGGTTAAGTCCCAAGAAAACTGGTTATAACATTTATTGTCCAGTCTCTGTGTAATGGAGAAGTGCAAGGATTATCTGAAGTCCTAGCTAGAATAGTCTGTGAGGCTGGACCATCTTAGCTAGCAGACTTGAAGTTGTTCTCAATGCAGAACTTTGAGGAAACTGAAACAGAAGCACTCTGAAAGGCTGGAATACCTGGGCTGACCATTTTCATGGGTTTCTGGTACCCTTGCTCTGAAAACACACTAACTTTCAAAGGTAACAAACATATCTGCATTTTATGGACTGTGCATTGTACACAAAACAGTCAAAGTTATTTTTTGCTTTATGTTTGAGCAGGCAAAAGACATCTGTCAACTTTATAAGTTTGTTTGGACTGTGTAACCAAACCTCTATCTATGCTACATAAAAGGATGACATGTAAAAATAACAAGTCATTAGGACTTTGTAACCAACAAAATCTATCATGTCTCGTCCAGCCTCAGAGCTGTTCTCATGTCAAGGGATCAGCACATATGCCTCCCATCTTATAGCTTTCTTGACTTATCTCTTTATGTCTGTAGCCAAGATTTCTACAGGGTCTCCCCCAATAAAATCTGATCTCTTAATTTTGAAGGAATCCACAGCCTTCATTTCCTGTAGAAACAAAAGCATAACCTCTCCCCCAACGCAATACATTTTCTGAATTCTGTTTTAAAATTAAGACATCCCTAAAGTATCTAGACTGGTTTAGTTCGGCAATTCCTTTTACAGTCCCATGTCTCTTGGCAGCTGTCACTTGCTTACCAGCATTCAAAAAATTTAAAGTCAACAAAGCACCATACAGGATCCAGACTCCTTGTGTATTTCCTATCTTTACGTGGCTTTTTAAAAAACATTGTTTTACTCTCTCTTTAAAGATTTTACTTTTATTTTTAAACTATTTAATTTTTTTTCTGGACCTGTTTTACTGTGCACCTGTAGCGTTCTCTGACCATGTGAGCCAAACCTTAAACTACCAAGCAGCAGCTAGTGGCTCTAGTGGTTGGCTCCATCCCCTCCTTGGGTCCATGAGAGCCCAGCATTAAGCCTGTGTGCCTGGCCTAGAGCTGCATTTAACTGCCCCAGCTCTAGGAAGTTGGTGCCTACACGGTGGCAGGCATTTTTACTTAGCTTGATGTTTCTACTTAGCATGCTGCCTGCTCAAGTGCTTCGCTGCATCACAGTGCCTCTTAAAGGATTTGTATCTGGGTTTTTTCAGCTTTCTCAGGTCTCATGTGGAAATCTGGGTCCCACTTTTGGTGCCATTTGTAGTTGGCATTTTCTTTGGACTGCCAACCAGTTTCCCAAAGACACAGAGATTCATTACTTATTATGAATGCTTGGCCATAGATTAGGCTTGTCCCACTAGCTCTTTTAACTTAATTTAACTTGTTTTTATTCATCTAAAGTTTGCCTCAGGGCTTATTAACCTTTCTTTCATTCTGTATGTCCTACTTTCCTGCTTCGTCTGTGTCTGGCTGGCTGGCCTCTGGCATTTCCCTGGTGTTTCCTTTTCTTTCTTCCTCGAGCCTAAATTAGTCCTCTTACTTACTCTTCCTGCCTGGAAGTTCCACCTACACTCCCTTGCTATTGGCCATTCAGCCTTTAATTAGACCAATCAGGTGCTTTAGGTTAAGTAAGAATACACCTTTACATAGTTAAAGCAACACATCTTTACATAGTTCAACGAATATTCCACAACACCTACTACTTCACGATTCCAATATATACTGAAGACAGAAGAAACTTCCAGCTTTGTGGATCAAACTACTGGATTCTTGGACTTTCTGTTGTAAGACAACCATTGCTGGACCAAAGCGCCTGTAAGCCATAAAATACAATATAAATCCCATATATGAACACATACACACACACACACGCACACGCACGTGCACACACACATATCAATTCTGTTTCTCTAGAGAATCCTTACTAATACAGTAAGTCTATGTGTGGGTATATGTACATGTGTATATAGGTAACTGTGGAGTCCAGAAGAGGGCATCAGATTCCTCAGAACTGCAGTTACAGGTGCTTGTGAGCAGTCTGATGAAGGTGCTGGGAACTGAACTTGGGTCCTCTGCTTCTAACAATATGTGTCCTTAAAGTGAGTCATCACTGCAATCCCTTGCTTAAATTCTATCACATACAGTCTATTGTTTGAACATGTAATTACATTTGGTCACTCATTCATTAGCTTAAGTCTACTTGGACCCTCCACCTTTCAGTTATTGTGAATTGTGTTTTATGAGTGACTTAAGAGTTTTTTTTTTATTGCTGTGAGGAGACACAATGACAATGGCAACTCATAAAGAAAACATTTAATTGTGGTATCTCACTGACAGTTTTGGAGGTTCAGTCAATTATCATCATAGCAGGGAGGATGGTGGTGTGCAGGCAGATATGGTGCTAGAGCTGAATCTTTACATCTTGACTCAGAGGTAACAGGAAGTTGACTGTCACACTGAGTAAAGCTTGAGAAAAAGACCTCAAAGCCTGCCCCTACAGTGACAAATTTCCAAGAGAAGGTGTGGCCCAGATTAAAGGTGTGCCCTCCAGCCTCAAGGTTTGGATTAAAGGTATGTGTCATCCAGCCTCTTCCAACAAGACCACATTTCCTATGACAAGTCCACACCTCCTAATAGTGCCACTCCCTATGAGCATATGTGGACCAAAGACATTCAAAGAACCACAATGAACATTTGCATTTATTATTATTATTGTTATTATTACTACTATTACTGGTGTTTCTGAGACAGGGCTTCTCTATACAGCCCTGGTAATCCTAGAACTTACCATATAGTCCAGACTGGCCTCAATTTATAGAGATCTGCCTACCTTTGCCTCCCAAGTGCTGAGATTAAAGCCACGTGGCACCACACCTGGAATTTGCATACTTTTGTTAATGATATGTTTTCATTTATCTGGGTGTGGAACTGCTAGGTCATGAAACAACTATGTTGAGTCTTAGGATCAATCACTGAAGCCTTTTCCCCAAGTGGTCACACCATGTTACAGTTCCTTCAGCAATGTAAGGGTTCCAGTTTCTCTCCTTGCAGACATTTGCTTTTGTCATTCTAAATTTTGGCTAGCTTAATACACGAGGTGGCAATTTATTTTCGATCTGAAAATAATCTTCCCTTTTGGCTAGTGGGATTGAGGATATTCTCATGTACTTCTTAGCTATTTTGTACAATTTTGCAGAAATGCCTTCCACATTTTTATTCCTTTGAAAATGGTGGCACACACCTTTAATCTCAGCACTTGGGAGGCAGAGGCAGGCAGATCTCGGTGAGTTCAAGGCCAGCCTGATCTACAGAGCAAGTTCTAGGACAGCCAGAGTTACACAGAGAAACCCTATCTTGAAACAACAAAACAAAACAAAATTTACTTATAGATTCTGGATACTTGTTCTTTATGACTTACAAATACTTTCTCAAATTCTGTGTTTTCTTCTCAGTGTCTCATGAGAATGCAATTTTTATTTTTGTTAATTTTGATAACATACAATTTGTATATTTGTTTGCTGACTATTCTTGGTGTCATATTACACCACTGCCCAGTCGTTACAAATATGTATTTATTAACCTGTATGCTTTCTCCTAAAAATTGTATAGCTTTAGTGGTTAATTGATTCAACTTGAGTTTGACACCTACATATGCTGTAGGGTAAGAGATCTACTTGTTATTTTTGCTTGGCTATCCAATTGTCCTCACACTGCTGGGGGCATGCTCTGTGGGATCCAATGGACATCACATCTAATAGTTCACTTCTGGGTTTTGAGTTCTAGTCTAATCTTACTTAGGTCTGGTGTTATAGTGTGGTTTTGTAGCAAGTTTTAAAATGAGAGAAGATGAATGTTTTTACTTATATTCTTTTTCAAGACCATTCTTGTAACACAAATTTCTAAATGGTCTTATTAATAAAAATCCTAGAGCCAGGTACTTGAGTGATAGCTGAGAGATCAGAGAGACAGAACAAGCCACAGCCAACATCACCTTGCCAATTCCTCAGCTGGTCCTGTTTCCTTAGACTGTAAGCCTCTGTCCTCATCCGAATGGATCTCAACTGAACTGCTGCTAAAAGCCTAAATACTTAAAAGCCTCTAGTTCTGGTCCTCATGCACTATATACCTTTCTGCTTCCTGCCATCACTTCCTGGGATTAAAGATGTGTGTCACCATGCCTGGATGTTTCCAGTGTGGCCTTGAACTCACAGAGATCCAGATGGATCTCTGCTTCACAAGTTATAGGATTAAAGGTGTGTGTACCACCATTTTCTGGCCTCTATGTCTATCTAGTGGCTGTTCTGTTCTCTGACCCCAGGTAAGTTTATTAGGGTACACAATATATTGAGGGACACAATATCACCACACATTATAGCTATTGTTGGCCTCATGGACTCCCACATAAATTTCAGAATAAGCTTCAGCTTAGTAGAGAGGCAGA
Organism: Peromyscus eremicus; assembly: GCF_949786415.1. NCBI lineage: Eukaryota > Metazoa > Chordata > Mammalia > Rodentia > Cricetidae > Peromyscus > Peromyscus eremicus. Next base: position 3,727,365 of record NC_081417.1, on the reverse strand, counting down.
GTGGGGGGACAACTGGAATTTTGATAGGACTTTTGTGTAATTTGTAGAATAACAGAAACCATCACCACTCTAATAAATCTTCCAATTTAATAAAACTTAGATCATAAATTTCTTTCAATGTTTCATAGATCTCAGACAATGCAAAACAGTCTTCTGTACACTGTACAAAATAGCATTGAACACAGAGTTTTGATACTTAAATGAAGTTTCTGTTTGTTTTAGAGGCCTGCTATTGATCCTTCTCCAAGACCCTCCATTACATTATTTATTTGTGTGTGCATGCACATTCTATGAAACAAATGTGGAGGATAGAGGACAACTTGCATGAGTTGGTTCTTTCCTTCTACTCTGTGGGTTCTAGGGATTGAACTCAGGTTGCCTGGCTTGGTGGCAAGTGCTTTTACCCACTGAGTTATCTCATTGGTGGGGAATTTTTCTCAATTTTCCATTGTTCATGGATAGCAATGCAGAAATACATTCTTAAAACCTTAACACTTTTGAAACAGATACATGAAATATGAAAATGATAACACTGCTTCTTTTGAATCTGTATTTAAAATTTTTTATTTATTTAAAAAAAAATTGAAACAGACTCTTGCTATGTCTAGAACTCATAATCCTCCTGCCTCAGCCTCAGAGTGCTGAGATTACAGACATGAGTTACAACAACTAGCTATATAACTTTTTGTCTCTAGCAACTCTATTCTAATTTTTATTAGCATTTAATAACCATATATAATAATGAGTTTCATCATACCGTTTTTTATACATGACTACAATGTGATTACAATGTATTGTGATTACTTTCACCCCCATGTTTTCTTGTCGACTGCCTTCTCTCTTTGATCACTTCTTTTTCCAGCTATAACCTTGTATTTTTATGCTGCCCACCCCACTGGTGATTCAGTGAGTTTCATAGGACTGGATCTTACAGGAGCATGTGTTAAAGGTTATTTACAAGAGTAGAGGCACCTTACCAGTGGCTACTCCACTGAAGAAAACATCTCTCCCTTCATGAATTATTACTAATTGCCTGTAAATACACAAGGAAGGGAGGGTCCTCCTAAGTTCCTAATATTCCTTCATGACAGGATATTATTGATGGGCCCCATTTTGTGCAGGTCTTGTGCATGCAATCACAGGAGCAGAGAGCTTAAGAATGCCACGTCCATGTCATGCCTAGGTGATAGCAGTTCACAACACCCTCCATCCCCCAATCCTCTGGCTCTTTCTATCTTCTATTCTGAAATGGTCCTTAACCTTGTGACACAGATGTCCCACTTATGGCTGAGTATCCAGCAGTCATTTATTATTGGCATTTTGGTCCTTATGAGTAGTCACCACTGACCACTGCAAAAAGAAGCTTCTCTGCTCAAAGCTGACAACAGCATTAATCTATGGGGTAAAAACACAATTATTTAGAAGGCAATTTGTCAGGTACATCATCTTCATTTAGCAAAACAAATGTAGTTTCCATGTGAAGGTATACGACCTCCTCAGCTACAGGCTTTGACCAGGTTTACAATACCAAATGTGAATTTCCTCCTGTGTAATACACCTGAAAACTAATCAGAAAGTCATTGGTCACACTCACAACAGATCTGCCACTACTATACAAGTGGGCATATGTTGCCTGACTGTTCAGTAATGTACCCTAGGACCCACAGTTGAGTAAGACTACTGATGACTTTTCTTCCTCAGCAGCCTGCATAGCACTTTCCAGCACTATGAGGACTAACCACGAGTGGGGAAGTGTCCATGTCAGTTCCAACTTGATTTTTCTATGTCTCACTATTACAGTATGGTATATATAAAAGCTTAAAACAAACATAAACCTGTAACTTAACAAAAGCTGGCTGAGATTATTTCTTGGGGATGCTTACTGTTTTAAAATCTTAAAATGGGAATGGGAACATTGTTATTGGGAACATCATTTATGGAAATTAAAGAAGCATTACATAATACTTGTCTTTGGTCAGCTCCCAGACTCTAGGATAAAAAGGATTCAGAGATGACAGGTGACAAAAGGCTCCAACACATGAATGTAAATGGACAGAAAAATGTTAAAAATTTCTCGAAATTTTTTTAAAATATTGTTTTAAGTCAAAGTTTGGTGTTTAAACTCAAATACATACATCATAGATTTCAAAAACTGCTGGAGTTAATTTTTATTTTCCAAGGAGTACTGGGTGTATTCTAGGGTGTATTGGGGAATGTATACTTAGGTTTCTAGAAAAGAAGACACACATTAAAGGTTCTACACTGCTCACTAATTGATTACAACTTCTGTGACTATGGTGTAGCTAGAGTTTTCCTGCCTGACCCACAGTCAGGACAAATCTCTCTCACCTGCCAGTCCCACAGCTGCTCAGACCCAACCAAGTAAACACAGAGACTTATATTGGTTACAAACTGTATGGCCGTGGCAGGCTTCTTGTTAACTGTTCTTACAGCTTAAATTAATCCATTTCTATAAATCTATACCACGTGGCTCGTGGCTTACCAGCATCTTCACATGCTGCTTGTCATCGTGGCAGCTGGCAGTGTCTCTCTGACTCAGCCTTCCACTTCCCAGCTTTATTCTCCTCCTTGTCCCACCTATACTTCCTCCTGCCTGACTACTGGCCAATCAGTGTTTTATTTACCAACCAATCAGAGCAACACATTTGCCATACAGAACATCCCACAGCACTATGGGGAGTTGAAATGTTGCTGGTCCAGAGCCAAATAATCTAAGGCAATCTTTAGTTCACTTAATAGACATTCATTGCCCCCTGGCTTCCACTAGCCCAAAAGCTAAAAATGTCACCAGGGGACATTTGAGACCTACAGTAGAGATTTCTCCACTTGACTGTAACCCATCTAACCTGATGTTGCTACCAGTGTATTTGGGAAAAAAAAAAAAAGCCTTGATTTAGTACTTTCTTTTGTTCTAGAATTAAAAATACTTCTTTCAATCATTTCCATAAAGCAACTTGACTCCATGCTCTTGGGTCAGGGCTATCTGACTTTTTTGAGGTGAGTACTGTATAATCTTACATGTAATATACAGAATCAAGTGACACAAATTTAGGTGTTCCCAGTATGATTTTAAGGAAAACTTGCTGGATAAGGTGGTGCAAACCTATAATCTTAGCAATCAAGAAACTGAGGTAGAAAATCATGAGTTTGAGGTCAGCCTATATAGCTACTCTAAAAGAAAACCACCAGTAACAGTAAGATGGTTCCATAAATAAATTGCTTGCTACCAAGCCTGAGGACCTGAATTTGATCCTCAGAACCCACAGGATGGAAGGACAGAACCAATCCCATAAATTGTTCTCAAATGCACACACATGACATATAAATACTTTAAATTTTGTTTTGTTTTTATTTTGCCTCTAATTCACAGATCACCTGCTTCTGCCTTCCAAATGCTGGGATTAAAGGTGTTCACCACCTCACCTGTCATTAAAAAAATTTTAATACAAGAAAACAACTAAACAAACAACAAAAAAGGGAAATTGATCACCATCCAAATGTAAACTGACCTTATATTTTCCAGCTCCTATATGTCACCTAATTTATAAACTATGTATGTGTAAGTTACATATCTATTTTTTTTAAAAAAAGACTAAGGCAGATTTGAGAATGATAAATTCAAATTAATCAGACCAACCCTATAAAAAACTCAGAAAGCTTTGGGAGTAGATCTGGATTTACTTGAGGTATGCATTTCAAAATGGTATTCCATGGCTGGAGGTTGGGAGGTTCCCAGAACTACTTGCATTAATTGTAGGGAAAAGGGGCTGGTAAAGAAACCCACGCTGACCCTGGAGCCCAGAATTAGGGAAGGATGGCTCAGATGAGGCCAGGGAGAGAAACACAGTTTAGCTCAGATCAGAGCCATCTCTGCCCTTGTCCAACTGACTTGTGAAACCAACCAATCACAGAGCAGGACAGCAGAATCCTGGCCCTAGGGCCCAGGACCAGGGAAAGAAACACAGTCTGTGTTTGGGACCTGAGCCAGAGAAATGAACACTTTATTACCAAACCCAGAACCCGGGAAATATGCCCTGACTCTGAAACTAGTGCCAAAATAACACTCTTGGCCCCTAGAATCAGAGTCAGTGAAAGAAATGTGCCCTGGCCTTAGAGGTAGTGTCAAAAAGCCAAGAAAGGCCAGTGAAAGAAACAGTTTGGCCCTGAAGTCAGGGCCATCTCTGCCCCTTGCACACAAAACTGGCCAATCCCTGGGCAGAAAAAAAAAACTAACCAATCACAGTTGATTCCGCCCCCTAGACATCCTATGTAAACCGCCCTGCCCGGTCAGTTGTGAGCTGTTCTTTCCACCCTGGTAGAGGTAGCTACTCTCCTGGACTCCTCCTTCCGAAATAAAACTCTCTTTCTCAAAAGAGTTTTGGGTGAAGACCTTCATTCACTGGTGCACAGAAGAACCTTGCTGGGACGTCCCATAGATTGAGCAAGGGGGAGCTGAACAGAAGAACCTTGCTGGGACGTCCCATAGTGGACTGAGCAAGGGGGAGCTGAACAGAAGAACCTTGCTAAGATGTCCCATAGTGGACTGAGCAAGAGAGAGCTGGTAACACTGAGCTGGAGATTGTGGCTCTCCAGGAAAGGAGCAGGACTGCTGAGTCCTGTCGGGAGAATATCCCCCATCACACCAGGTATATCCTGACTTTCCCGAAGAGTCAGGATACCTTTCCTTGCTGAAGCAGTTCCAGGCCTGACTCTCCCAAGAAGTCAGAAAAATTTCCTTTCCTAGGTTGGGATGTTTCTTTGCGGTCTCAGCCGTCAGAGCTGTGCTAAACAGCTCCAGGTGTCAAGGACATCTTCAGGGCAGAGCTCTTGTTCTGAGTAGCTCAAAGTGTCCGGGATACCTCGCCCTCAAGGGCTGAACTGTCTCCATTTCAGCCATCAGAGCTGTGCTAAACAGCTCCAGGTATCCAGAACACCTTCAGGGCAGAGCTCTTGTTCTGAGTAGCTCAAGGTGTCCAGGATACCTTGCCCTCCAGGGCTGAACTGTCTCCTTGCAGTTTCAGCCATCAATTTACTAACATTTTGGTGCTGAAACGTGGGACACCAAACCCAGAGTTTTTGCAATTTACTAACATTAATACTTTCCCTCGGGGGATCTGAGGGTGTAGCTATCTGGGTTTCATTCCTAGCACTGTGCAAAAGACACACAAAAGTACAGGTCTCCCTAGACTTCCTGTCTTGTTAGTGGTGTAATAAGTACGAAACTCAGAATGGATACATTTTAACACTTTTGTTCTAGTAACAACCATTACTACAAATAACAGCCATAGTAAAGATTGAATTTTTAAGAATTGAAACTTCATAACAGGCAGTCAATATTTAAAGAAAATTTAAAACAAAAGCATTAAACTATTCAATATTTTTTGTTGCTGTTGAGACAGTTTTTCACTATGTAGCCCTATTGGCTAGGGTGGCCTCAAACTCAAGAGGGCTAGGATTAGAAAGAAGTATAACTACACCCTTACTATTTTTTTAGGATGTTTGATACAGGGTTTAGGTAGTTTTGAATGTCCTGGAATTCCCTGTGTTGACCAGATTGGACTTGAATTCACAGATTCATCTGCTTCTGCCTCCTATCATATACCATCATAGCCAGTGGTAGTTTTTATTAATAATTTTTAAGATCTATTTTTATTTTATGTTTGCACTATGCATGTGCCTAGTGTAGTCAGAAGTTTTCCTGTGTTCCACCTGGTTTCGCAGTTGCTTAGACCCAAGTAAACATATCACTTACAAACTGTATGGCATTAATGGCTCAGGCTTCTCGATAGTTACCTCTTATAACTTAACTCAGCTCATTTCTATTAATCTATGCATTGCCATATGGCGTGGCTTACCAGTACTTTCACATCTTGTTTCTCCTGGTGGCAGCTCACAGCATCTCCCCATTCTCCTTTGTTCTGCTCTTTCTCCAATTCAAATGTACCGCCTAACCTTATTCTGCTTCACCACTGGCCAAAAAGCTTTATTTATCAACCATTCAGAGCAACACATATTCTCGGTGTACAGAAAGACATCTCACAGCAGCCTAGTGCCCACAGAAGCTATAAGAAGACATCAGATCCTCAAGAACTGATATAGGTGCTATGAATGAACCCAAGTCCTCTGTAAGAGCAGCAAGTGCCTCTAACTGCTAAGCCATTTCTCTAGCCTCTATCTGTTTTTATATCTCTCTAAAAGTCATAACTAACCATATCACTTGTTATTTTCAGCATTTAATAATTTCCTTTTATAAAACTGGAGATTGAATCCAATGCCTTATGCTCTATCACTGAGCTACATCCCCAGCATCAACTACTAATTTTAACAAACATCTGCAAAGGATACAATAATGTATTAATTCATACTTTAAAAATAAAAACAATTGTGGGTAGCCAAATACGAATAATCATACCCACTAATCATTCAGTTTACCCTAAATAACATGTTCTAACATAGTAAGTTTTATGAAGTTTTTGTAGTTTAAGAAAGTCAGAAACCAGGTGTGGTAGCAAATGCCTTAATCCCAGCACCCTGTAGGTGGAGGCAGGAGGATCTCTGAATTTGAAGCCAGTCCGGTCAACATATGGAGTTCCAGGAGAGCTGGGACTACATAGAGACACTGTCTTTAAAAAAACAAAAGTCAGAGACCAGCCCCCAGCTCCCATCCAGCCTGGACCTCCCATCCGGACCAGAGACCCCCCCCCAGTGGACCCTACAATCTCTACACCCTGACCCCACACCCATCCGCCTGAGAACCCCCCCCCCCCACTTCCTGAGAATTGGAGACCAGCCCCCAGCTCCCATCCGGCCCAGAGGTGAGTGTCTGGGGTCATATCCAGGGAGGCCTGCCCCTAAGTCCCATCCCTGGGCACCAGCCTTTCCCGGGGAAGACTTGCCCAACTTGGCCCCAGTTTCTGGCCATCCGGTGGGGGCCCCCAAGGGAAGGTTCCCCTTCTCCAAGACCCCCCCCCCCATACCCTGCAATCTACATGCCCTGTCCCCACACCCATCCGCCGGAGACCCCCGCCACTTCCTTAGACTTAGTGACCGGCCCCCAGCTCCCATCTGGCCCAGAGAGCTCCCATTTGGCCCTGAGAGCTGCCACCCAGCCCAGAAAAAGAGAGAGCTCTCATTGGACAAAGAGTAAACTCAGGAGACAGGGAATCTGCCAGCCCTGATTAGACCAAGAGTGGCTTTTTGAGAAGCAGAATCCGCCACCTCTCATTGGACCAAGAGAGGCTTCCTGAAACGCAGAATCTGTCAGTTCTGACTGGACCAAGAGCGCTGATAAGACCATGAACGAATCCATGAGGAGATGGGCAGACATCAAGGCAGAAGTACATACAACAAAATAAAGAGCAATACAGCATCACCAGAACCTAGCCCTCCTCCAACAGCAAGACCTGAACATCACAAAATGGAAGAAGCAGAAGAAAGCAACCTTAAGAATAACATCATGAAGATGCTAGAGGCTTTTAAAGAAGAAATCAAAAACGAAATTGAGGAAAAGACAAACGAAAAAGTGGAGGAAATCAATAAAGAACATGAAAAGTCAAATGAAAAATGGGAAGAACTCTATAAAAAAACTAGAGGAAAAGACAAATAAAGCAGAAGAAAACAATAAATCCCTGAAAGAAAACCATGAAAAAGCAATGAAACAGATGAGAGAAACAGTCCAAGACCTGAAAAGGGAAATAGAAAAAATGAAGAAGACACACAGGGAACGCTGGAAATGGAAAATCTGAGTAAACAAACAGGAAACACAGATGCAAGCATAACCAACAGAATACAAGAGATGGAAGAGAGGATCTCTGGTGTAGAGGATACAATAGAGAAAATGGATTCGTCAGTCAAAGAAAATACCAATGCCTAAAAAATTATAACACAAAATGTCCAAGAAACCTGGGACACCATGAAAAGACCAAACCTATGATTAATAGGGAGAATACCAACTCAAAGGCACAGAAAATATATTCAACAAGATCATAGAAGAAAACTTTCCCAACTTAAAGAAGGAAATGCCTATGAAGATACAAGAAGCCTATAGAACACCAAACAGACTAGACCTCCCAAAAAAGTCCCCTCGCCACATAATAATTAAACAACTAAACGTGCAGAAGAAAGAAAGAATATTAAGAGCAGCAAAGGAAAAAGGCCAAGTGACTTATAAAGGCAAACCCATCAGAATGACACCCGATTTCTCAATGGAGACTTTGAAAGCCAAAAGGACCTGGACAGATGTAATGTAGACACTAAGAGATCGTGGATGCCAGCCTAGATTAATATACCCAGAAAAACTTTCAATCATCAGAGACGGAGTGAACAAGACATTCTAAGACAAAGCCAGATTTAAATAATACTTATCCACAAACCCAGCCCTACAGAAAGCACTAGAAGGAAAATCCAACTTAAGGCAGTCAGATACACCCTTAAAAACACAGGCAATAGATAACACGACAGCAGTAAACCCCAACGAAGAGAAGTACACACACACTACCAGCAAAAACAACAGGAATGAACAATCACTGGTCATTAGTATCCCTTAATATCAATGGACTTAATTCACCTATAAAAAGACACGGGCTAACAGAATGGATACGAAAGCAGGACCCATCTTTCTGCTGCATACAAGAAACACACCTCAAATTCAAAGATAGACACTACCTAAGAATAAAAGGCTGGGAAAAGACTTTCCAATCAAATGGTCTTAACAAGCAAGCAGGTGTAGCCATCCTAATATCCAGCAAAATAGACTTCAAACTAAAATCAATCAAAAGAGATCAAGAAGGGCATTACATACTCATCATAGGAAAGATCTACCAAGATGAAGTTTCAATTCTGAACATTTATGCCCCAAACACAAGGGCACCCACATATGTAAAAGAAATATTACTAAAGCTTAAATCACATATAAAACCCCACACATTAATAGTGGGAGACCTCAACACCCCACTTTCACCACTGGACAGATCTGGCAAATTGAAACTTAACAGAGAAATAAAGGACTTAACTGATGTTATGACTCATATGGTCTTAATTGATAGCTACAGAACATTCCATCCTAACAAAAAAGAATATATCTTCTTCTCAGCACCCCATGGAACCTTCTCTAAAATCAACCACATACTTGGCCACAAAGCAAATCTCAACAGATACAAAACAATTGGAATAACCTCCTGTGTTCTATCAGACCACCATGGTTTAAAGTTAGATTTCAACAACAACAAAAACTACAGAAAACCTACAATCTCATGGAAACTGAATAATGCTCAACTGAATCACCAATGGGTTAAGGAAGAAATAAAGAAAGAAATTAAAGAGATTCCTAGAAATCAATGAAAATGAATATACCACATACCCAAACTTATGGGACACTATGAAAGCAGTGCTAAGAGGGAAATTCAGAGCACTAAATGCCCACATAAAGAAGTTGGAGAAATCTCACACTAGTGACTTAACAGCACAACTGAAAGCACCAGAAGAAGAAGAAGCAAAGTCACCTAGGAAGAATAGATGCCAGGAAATAATCAAATTGAGAGCTGAAATCAATAAAACAGAAACAAAGAGAACAATACAAAAAAATTAATGAAACAAAGAGTTGGTTCTTTGAGAAAATCAACAAGAGAGACAAGTCCTTATCCAAACTAACCAAAAGGCAGAGAGAGAGAGAGAGAGAGAGAGAGAGAGAGAGAGAGAGAGAGAGAGAATCCAAATTAACAAAATCAGAAATGAAAAGGGAAACATAACAACTGACAATGAAGAAATCCAGAAAATCATCTGGTCATACTTCAAAAACCTCTACTCCACAGAACTGGAAAATCTAAAAGAAATGGATAATTTTCTGGATAGGTACCACATACCTAAGTTAAATCAAGACCAGATAAAGTATTTAAATAGTCCAATAACCCCTAAGGAAATAGAATCAGTCATTAAAAGTCTCCCAACCAAAAAAAGCCCAGGACCAGATGGTTTCAGCACAGAATTTTACCAAATCTTCAAAGAAGAGATAAAACCAATACTCTTCAAATTGTTCCACACAATAGAAACAGAAGGAATGTTACCAAACTCCTTCTATGAGGTTACAATTACCCTGATTCCTAAGCCAAACAAAGATGCAACAAAGAAAAAGAACTACAGACCGATCTCTCTCATGAACATTGAAGCAAAAATAATAAAATACTGGCAAACAGACTCCAAGAACACATCAAAACAATTATCCACCATGATCAAGTAGGCTTCATCCCAGGGATGCAAGGGTGGTTCAACATACGAAAGTCCGTCAATGTAATACACCATATAAACAAACTCAAAGAAAAAAAAAAAAACACATGATCATCTCACTAAATGCAGAAAAGGCCTTTGACAAAATCCAACACCCCTTCATGATAAAGATCTTAGAGAGACCAGGAATACAAGGAATATACCTAAACATAATAAAGGCAATTTACAGCAAGCCAACAGCCAACGTCAAATTAAATGGAGAGAAACTCAAAGTGATTCCACTAAAATCAGAAACAAGGCAAGGCTGTCCACTCACTCCATACTTACTCAATATAGTACTTGAAGTTCTAGCCAGAGCAATAAGACAACATAAGGAGATTAGGGGATACAAATTGGAAAGGAAGAAGTCAAGCTTTCCCTATTTGCACATGACATGATAGTATACATGAGTGACCCCAAAAATTCAACCAAGGAACTCATACAGCTTATAAACACCTTCAGTATCATAGCAGGATACAAGATTAACTCAAAGAAATCAGTAGCCCTCCTATACACAATTGGCAAACAGGCTGAGAAGGAAATCAGAGATACATCACCCTGTACAATAGCCACAAATGATATAAAACATCTTGGGGTAACTCTAACTAAGCAAGTGAAGGACCTATATGACAAGAACTTTAAGTCCCTGAAAAAAAATTGAAGAAGGTGTCAGAAAATGAAATGATCTCCCATGCTCATGGATAGATAGGATTAACATAGTAAAACTGGCAATCTTACCAAAAGCAATCTACAGATTCAATGCAATCACCCATCAAAATACCAACACAATTCTTCACAGACCTGGAAATAATACTCAACTTCAAATGGAAAAACAAAAAACCCAGGATAGCCAAAAGAATTCTGAACAATAAAACAACCTCTGGAGGCATCACGATCCCTGACCTCAAGCTCTACTATAGAGCTACAGTAATAAAAACAGCTTGGAGCCGGGCGGTGGTGGCGCAGGCCTTTAATCCCAGCACTCGGGAGGCAGAGCCAGGCGGATCTCTGTGAGTTTGAGGCCAGCCTGGGCTACCAAGTGAGTTCCAGGAAAAGGCGCAAAGCTACACAGAGAAACCCTGTCTCGAAAAAAAAACCAAAAAAAAAAAAAAAAAAGAAAACCAAAAAAACAGCTTGGTAATGGCATAAAAATCGACATGTGGACCAATGGAATCAAAATGAAGACCTTGACATTAATCCACACACCTATGAACATATAATTTTTGACAAGCCAAAACTGTACAACGGAAAAATGAAAGCATCTTCAACAAATGGTGCTGGCATAACTGGATGTCAATGTGTAGAAGGCTGCAAATAGATCCACATCTGTCACCATGCACAAAACTTAAGCCCAAGTGGTTCAAAGACCTCAACATAAATCCAGTTACTCTGAACCTGATAGAAGAGAAAGTAGGAAGTAGTCTTGAATATATTGGCATAGGAGATCACTTCCTAAATAGAACACCAGTAGCACAGACACTGAGAGAAACAATCAATCAATGGGACCTCTTGAAACTGAGAAGTTTTTGTAGAGCAAAGGACACGGTCAACAAGACAAAGCGACAGCCTACAGAATGGGAAAAGGTCTTCACCAACCCCACATCGGACAGAGGGCTGATATCCAGAATACATAAAGAACTCAAGAAATTAGACATCAAAATGCCCAACAGTCCAATTAAGAAATGGGCTATAGAACTAAACAGAGAATTCTCAACAGAGGAAGCTCAAATGGCTGAAAGACATTTAAGGAATTGCTCATCATCCCTAATCATCAGGTGTAGCTCAAGTTTTCCTGCCTGGCCCACAGTCAAGGCAAATCTCTCTCACCTGCCAGTCCCACAGCCACTCAGACCCGACCAAGTAAACACAGAGACTTATATTGGTTACAAACTGTATGGCCGTGGCAGGCTTCTTGCTAACTGTTCTTACAGCTTAAATTAATCCATTTCCATTAATCTATACTTTGCCACATGGCTTGTGGCTTACCAGCATCTTCACATGCTGTTTGTCATCATGGCGGCTGGCAGTGTCTCTCTGACTCAGCCTTCCACTTCCCAGCTTTATTCTCCTCCTTGCCCCGCCTACACTTTCTGCCTAGCCAACGGCCAATCAGTGTTTTATTGATTAATCAGCAACACATTTGCCATACATCCCACAGCACTCCCCCCCCCCCTTTTTTTCCCAAAAAGGAAGGTTTTAACCTTAACAAAGTAAAATTACATATAATTTGGGAATTTGGGCGTAGCTTCTCTTACTACTTCCTGCTGGAAGGGGGCGCTGTATCTTATGGGGAAACAAAGAAAACTTTAGAATTATGGAATAGTCCATGAGGCTAACATCTGAGCCAGTTGCCTTCAAACCATTCTGGATGTTGGATCATCTGGGCCATGGTGTCATCGGAGATCTTTCAGGGGGTCTTGGCTGGTCAAACCTGATGTATCTTAATCTTGAACAAATCCATAGCCTCTGGCTTTCTGTGGGAACAAAAGCAGAGTCTCCTTTCCAAAGTAACATATCCTTATATCCAAATTTTGAAGTAAAGGTATCTTTAAAATATACATTTTGGCATAACTGAACAGCTTTTACAATCAAATGTTTTTCTGCAGTTAAAAATCCCAAAGACAACACAATCCAGATTCTCTGTGTAATATCCATTTTTACATGGCTTATTTTTTATACTACCTTTACTGTCTCTTTAAAGACTTTATTTTTTAAAACTATGTATTTGTTTCTATAACTCTATATATCACCTTTTTTGACTCTTTCAAGCCTACGTATCTTTTACACACATTGTAAACTATTACATCTGAATCTGTCTTATTGTGAATCTATTGCCTTAAACTGCAGCAGCTGTGGCTGCTGGCTCTGCCCACCTCAGCTTCCCAACATGGCTACGTTTACCACCAGCTCTGGGAGCTATCGTGGGTCTATGCTTTTATCCAAGCAGCGTGTAGCCCAGAAACCTCTTTTTTTTCCTTTGTACTAGCAAAGTCTAAATCCACCATGCAGCTTAATGTGCCACTTGCAGAGGCCTCATTCCCGCCATATGCAGGTCGAGCGCACACGCCAGGAACCCATAAGTAGCTCAAACCAGCAGCTGCCGCTCATTTGAGAGAGACAATTAGGAACTGTTTTTAGCTCCGTTTTAGAATCTTTTTTCTCAGTTTTTAGGTGGAAACTCTTGCCACCACGTTGGACGCCATTTGTAGCTCAAGTTTTCCTGCCTGGCCCACAGTCAAGGCAAATCTCTCTCACCTGCCAGTCCCACAGCCACTCAGACCTGACCAAGTAAACACAGAGACTTATATTGGTTACAAACTGTATGGCCGTGGCAGGCTTCTTGCTAACTGTTCTTACAGCTTAAATTAATCCATTTCCATTAATCTATACTTTGCCACATGGCTCGTGGCTTACCAGCATCTTCACATGCTGTTTGTCATCGTGGCGGCTGGCAGTGTCTCTCTGACTCAGCCTTCCACTTCCCAGCTTTATTCTCCTCCTTGCCCCGCCTACACTTCCTGCCTAGCCAACGGCCAATCAGTGTTTTATTGATTAATCAGCAACACATTTGCCATACATCCCACAGCAATCAGGGAAATGCAAATCAAAACAACTCTGAGATACCATCTTACACCTGTCAGAATGGCTAAGATCAAAAACACTAACGACAGTCAATGTTGGAGAGGATGTGGAGCAAGGAGAACTCTCCTCCACTGTTGGTGGGAATGCAAGTTTGTACAGCCACTTTGGAAATCAATATGGCGCTTTCTTAGAAAATTGAGAATCAATCTCCTCCAAGATCCAGCTATACCACTCGGGCATATTCCCAAGGAATGCTCAATCATACCACAAGGGCACATGTTCAGCTATGTTTATAGCAGCATTATTTGTAATAGCCAGAATCTGGAAACAATCTAGATGCCCTTCAACTGAAGAATGGATAAATAAAATGTGGTATATATATACAATGGAGTACTACTCAGTAGAGAAAAACAATGATATCATGAGGTTTGCAGGCAAATGGATGGATCTAGAAAAAATCATCCTGAGTGAGGTAACCCAGGCTCAGAAAGACAAACATGGTATGTACTCACTCATAGGTGGATACTAGATGTAAAACAAAGGATGACTAGACTGCTACTTACAACTCCAGGGAGGCTCCCTAGAAAAGAGAACCCTAAGAAAGATACAGGGATCACCCAGCGACAGAGAAATGGATGAGATCTACATGAGCAAACTGGACCGTGAGGGGGGTTAATGAAGGACAAGGAGCGAGGGAAAGAAAGCTTAGGAGAGCGGGAGATCCCAGCTGGATCAAGAACAGAGAGGGAGAACAAGGAAAAAGAGACCATGATAAATGAAGACCACATGGGAATAGGAAGAAGCAAAGTGCCAGAGAGGTCCCCAGAAATCCACAAAGATACCCCCACAACAGACTACTGGCAATGGTGGAGAGAAAGTCTCAACTGACCTACTCTGGTGATAGGATGGCCAAACACCCTAACTGTTGTGCTAGAACTCTCATCCAATGACTGATGGAAGCAGATGCAGAGATCCACGGCCAGGCCCCAGGTGGAGCTACGGGAGTCCAATCGGCCAGAAAGAAGAGGAATTGCATGAGCGAGAATTGTTAAGACCATGATTGGAAAAAGCATAGGGACAAACAGCCAAACTAGTGGAAACACATGAACTATGAACCAATAGCTGAGGGGCCCCCAACTGGATCAGGCCCTCTGGAAAAGTGAGACAGTTGATTAGCTTGATCTGTTTGGAAGGCCCCCAGGCAGTGGGACTGGGACCTGTCCTTAGTGCATGAGCTGGCTGTTTGGAACCTGGGGCCTATGCAGGGACACTTTGCTCAGCCTGGGTGACTGGAGGAGGGGACTGGACCTGCCTGGACTGAATCTACCAGGCTGAGCTGAATCCCCAAGGGAGTCCTTGCCCTGGTGCAGATGGGAATGAGGGGTGGGCTGGGGGGAGGGTGGGGGGAGGACAGTGGAAATTTACATATCCGTCGCTGATATGTAAAATTAAATTAAATTATAAAATAAAATAAAAAAAGCCAACAAAACAAAAATCAAAAGTCACAAATCGAGATACTTTTCTTTTTTTTTCTGGAGGTGAGGACCGAATGCAGGGCCTTGTGCTTGCTAGGCAAGTGCTCTACCACTGAGCTAAATCCCAAACCCCGGGAGGTACTTTTCAAATGGGTGGAAACACTGGCATTACAGCACAGTGGGAGCAACCTCTGCTATAGGTCTGAGATGTTTTTTATCTGATGACATTTTTTGCTACTGGGTTAGAGGAAGTGAGCCATTAATACACTCCTAAACATGTCACATAAGCCACAAGACTGATAAGTCAAACCACCACAGTAGGCAATGAATAGCTACTAAGAGGGTTGTTAGCCAAAAAAATTTAGCTCTGAAGCTGCACTATTCTAGTTCTCCACAATCAATATATTCTAATCAATCCCTCACATCTTTAACAAAGATATGGCTTTTCTCTGGTAAATTCAATTCATGGCACTTAATCAAATGGTTTTCCAGAAAGACAGAATGAGATGTAAAATGGGTTGGATTTAAAGCTGACTACCAGAAATACAAGGTAGAGAATTATGGCTGGCATGACAATAGATTCAACTAGGATTGAAGATTTCATGGCAGAAAAGTGAGGAAGATCTCTTATGAATTAAGAGAGATTATTAACCAATGAGAGAATTGGGAAGATGTAGGGGCTAGGGATTTGAGGATAGTACGGTTTGGAGAGTAGAGAGAAAGTGTAAAATTATGAATCCAGGTTTGCAAATATTCAGTTTACTGTTCCTTTCATAGGAAGTCACATTAAAAATGAATGAGAGGCTTGTGAGATGGCTCAGAGAGTAAATATACTTGCTGCCAAGCCTGATGGCCTGAGCTCAATTTCTAGAACCTGTAGTTGGAAGGATAGAACTGACTCCTGCAAGGTGTCTTCTTACCTCCACATGTGTGCTATTGCACATACACATACACAAAATAAAGATTAAAAATGAGTGACTCCTGAAGGTGTTCTGTATGTACGGACAGCAAACTGACTAAAACTGAAGGATCATTTGAGGGCATAAACATGAAAACAAATGTTACTAAAATAAATGGATTTCTGAAAACTGGAAAGAAACTTTTATTTTAGTTTACCAAAAGGCATATAGTTTAGATGTATAAAAGGTACAAACAAGAAAAAAAAATCACTTTGTATTTTACTTAAACAGTTTTGATTGCAGGGTGGTGCAATCTTTTAACCCAGCAATCAGGAGGTGGAGGCAGGCAGATCTGAGTTTGGGGCTAGCCTGGTCTACAGAGCAAGTTCCAAGCCAGCCAGGGCTACTACACACAGAAACCTTGTCCTGAAAAATGGTGAAAAAAAGTTTTGATAAATTCCATTACTTTTTTTATTTTTTAAAACATACCACTACCTCATGTTTACATCTTCACCTTAGATTTCTTTTAGAAATAGTTTTTTCCTTTTAGAAATAAAATTTTTATAATTTTATTTTCTAAGTTTTGAAGTTTTACATGTATAGAGAACGAATGGCAAGATTTTAGGATCCTCATCAACAGTTAAATGTATTTAGATTTCCAGAGATTAATATGAAAAATTGTGAATTACAGTAGTCTAAATCCATTATCTTCTAATGTTTTTCTGATATACAATTTTAGTAGCTGTACCATGTCTCACTGTATAAATATGCCACTTACTAATGCTATGAATCAGGAGAGGGGTTGGTTCTTCTGTCCTTCTAGGGACTACTGAAGTATCTTCAGAGGCATTTTTAAGTTGCTATGACTAGGAGGTATATCAGGTGATACAGGCCAGAGATGTCAAAAATCCTAAAATGTGGGGCTGGAGGAAGGCTCAGAAGTCTAGAGCACCAGCTGCTCTTCCAGAGGACACACTTAGTTCCCAGCACCCATAGCCATCAGTAATTCTAATTCAGAAGATCCAATACCCTCTTTTGGTCTCCAGGCACAAGGCATGCACATGGTGCCTAGTCATACATGCAGATTGAATACCCAAACACATAGAATAAGTTTAAAAAAAAAAAATCCTAGCCAGGTGGTGGTGGCACATGCCTTTAATCTCCCTCCGCACTCGGTAGCAGAGCGAGGCAGATCTCTGTGAGTTCAAGGTCAGCCTGGTCTACGGAGAGAGATCCAGGACAGGAACCAAAAAAACTACACAGAGAAACCCTGTCTCGAAAAACAAAAACAAAAACGAAAACAAAAACAACAACAACAACAAAAATTAATAAAAAAATCCTAACATTCATAGGCTGGCCCCTTACAACAAAGAGTTAACTAATCCAACTCCTCCCATATGCCTCTAAAACAATTCTATCCTTGAGAAACTTAGCTGACTGTTAAACTTTCAAGTTCATACCTTTTTCTACCTTGGAATTGATAACAAAGTAAGTGGCAACACTGTGTATTGTGGTTATGGCCTGTAGAACTAGTTACCTGGTTTTAAACTCTGGTCCTGACAAGTTACTAAGAAACACTAATTAGAAGGAAGTGTACTGATTCAGTAACTTAGTCTCCATGAATCAATTCCTTATCTGTAAAACTGGGGGCAAATAATAAAATCTAGATTAGTTAAGACAGATAAATAAAACTGTAATGTAAAATCTAAGAGACACAAATATAAAAACATTTCAGTAGTTTCTATAAGAATACTGTATTTTAAAAATAAGTATAATCACAAGCTTACTACTGAAGTATGCAATCAAAATAGCATGGATCTCAAGATCCCATTCCTGTCACTGAACCTAATATCCTTCAAACCCTTAGATACAATGATAAAATCAATGGTAGGTCAATACTAGAATTTGGGACAAAAAACAAAATATTACAGTGCCCCCAAAGCAATAGGTATTTTCCTTAGGATTTATGTTTCTTTGATATACAGGTTTGTATGTACTTGGTCATGGTGTTATTTAGAGAGAGTGGCCTCAAAATCTTCCTGCCTCACTACCTCAGACTTGTGTGTGCTAAGATTATAAGTATGCACAACTATATCCAGCTGGAGCTACAGCTTCCATCCTCCATTTTTTCTTAAAATGTATATTATAATGTATGTAAGTTAGAAGCCCAACACCCACTTGACATTGGAATCAGTTCTTTCCATCTACATAATTGGCTAATTTGTACTTGAAAATATTCCACAAAGTATTGGCGCTACTTCTGGACGTTTTGGTAAATTTTGAAATAATGAATAGAAGGACTAATGTTTTATAATCATAGAGATAATATGCCCTTCATAACTGAAACAAAGCTTTGTCTTACTTTATTGATTTAAATCCTTTAGAGAATTAAGCATGGTATAAGTACTTTTTTTGCAAGTGTTTTGGGGCATCCAACAGTGTTGGTTACTAGCTTTTCAGGTTCATTACTAGCCTAGAAGACATTCAAGATACTATCATCATTATCATTAATAACATCTATGAATATGAACAAATCAACAGCATAGGTCAGCTTTAAGGCCTGTAAACAATACTGAAAACAGAGAAGAACCTCTTCATAATCAGTGCCCAAAGCACTTTCAAAAGTGTCTGACAACAGATTATTGAGTTATAATCTTTTTAAACAAATATTGATCTTATTTTGTTTATGAGTGTTTTGCCTATACTACACGCATGTTTGGTGCCCAAGAAGGTCAGAAGTGGGTGTCAGATCCCCTAGAACTGGAGTTATGGATGTTTGTGAGCCACCAAATGGGTGATGGGATCCAAACAGTCCTCTGCAAGAGCAGCAAGTGCTCTTAGCCATTGAGCAAGCTCTCTTACAAACAAAATTTCAAACAGTTATTTTAACTTGCTCAAAACAGACATAATTTTGATATGCACTGAATAAAGCCAAATAAATAAACATAACTGATCAATCTATACTTTAAGTGATTGCTATTGAACATACCTTAAATTAGGGTAATAATACTAAGTTGTTTAAGAAATATCAAATAAATGTTAAGAGTGGAATTTCAAATCAGGCTCAGCTGACAAAATAAAGATATGTGCCACAATTTTCCCAACATCCTTAAGGGATTTTTGTAAAAGATCAATGACATATAAACTCGTCATCGAAGCGCAGTTTGTATTACAGAGGCTCATATCACAGGCTGGTCTCTGGATCACCCCAAAGGTAAGGATGTCCTTGAACTCCTGATCCTCTTGCCTCTACCTCCCAAGTGCTCAACTATCCCTGCAGTTTTGTTTGAAAGGCCCCTATATTATTACTGGTGGCCTTTGAGACACGTGAGAGTAAGAATTTTAAATAAAAACTTACTTGGCCTTTAACGTATTTACAGAATTTATTTCGTTGTATAAATACTTTATAATGATTTGAGTCCAGAATCCTATGAATTTATAAACTCATCCCATTTAAAGATTCATTGGAAGGGGAGAAAATTTAATCTGGTATAATGTGAACTGAGCTGGTACCTAGTCCCAATCCCAGTAAGATTGTTGTGCTATGTTAAAAATGTTCAAATTGTGTCCATACAGAAAACAAAACCACTAAAAATTCTTAGGAAGGTGAGAAACATAATTAGAGTTTTGGATAGAAAAACAATGGAAGCTAGTACAGGGCCAGACACGAAGAGAGGGCCTGAACAAGCTGTGAGGTGCTGCCAACAAATGTTAGTCCCACTGTGCAAGGGAAAGAGTTAATATTTAAAGAGGAGTTTACAATCAGTATGCTAGATACTTAAAAGATCCAAAGTTACAGATGTGTCAGGTAAAAGCTGAGAAAAATGGGATTTAGCAATTTGAATAATTTGAAGTACTCAGGTATTTATCAGTAGACTCTGCATAATCCCCCCCACACACACACTCCTAAAAAAAAAAATCACTTTAAAAGCTACATTTATGCTAGTTGGTGATGGCATACACCTTTAATCCTAGCACTTGGGAGGCAGAGGCAGAGAGATCTCTTTGAGTTTGAGGTCAGCCTGGTCTACAGTGCAAGTTCCAGGACTGGCTCCAAAGCTACACAGAGAAAACTTGTTTCGGAAAACCAAAGAGGGGAAAAAAGAAAAAAATCAGATCTCTTCTTCCATCCTGTGAGTCCTGGACCAAACTCCGGTTGTCAGGCTGTCACGCTGTCACTAGACTTGGTTTAAAAAAAGCACCTTTACTTACTCTCCTTTACTGAAAATGCACTGAAACATTGACAGGTATTAAATTTTAAAAAATTAGTAGATGACAAGAGTGTCCTTTATCTCACACAGCACCTAATCTGTACATTATCCATAGTGTATTATTCTAATTACTTGAGAGCTGGGGAAAGAATAAAGTAAATGGACTGGGTTTAGAAGCAGCAGGAAGGAGACAACACAAGAATGCCCAATGCACTAGTAAGTTTAAATAAAGTTTCAGCATTGTCCATACAACATAATTTAAAAGTCCTTGTAAATCTGTTTGCAGTTTCATTGAGAAAAGCCAGGAAGGCAAAACTGAGACTGGATTAAGATGCTTCAAATGGTGTTATAGGAGGACTTTGTTCCTGTTTATTATGGAGAGTAGAGTGTTCAAGAGAATGAGGGAAAATGACTTGTGGACAGAAGACTTATGGGTATGCATGATTAGCAACACTTATCTCCTGGGTACTCAAAAGTATATTTAACAGAATTCATGTAACATGTTTTCACTTAAGTCTTAGCAAAGAATTTGAGATCCATATAAACTCTTAACATTTACACTATAGTATAAAGTAACAATCAGACATCTGTAGTGATAGTTTCTCAAAGAAGTCAGGGACAAGAACATCACTGTTTTTTAGTAGATAACCATGAGGATATGTTGTGTTTTAACATTTGAAATTGGACATCATCTGTACTGATGAACGACACTGATTAACTACAAGGGAACACCAGGATAAAGCCCTGGTGTGCTCTTTATAGTGTGTGTGAACTTCAAGGAGCTGGTTCTCTCCTCCCATCATGTGGGTCCTAGGACAGAAAGGAGGTTGTTAGACCTAGTGGCAGGTGACCTTACACTCTGGGGCATCTCACCAGCTCTGTTTTTCATAGTCAGCTTCTAGCTAGACTTTTCGTTATCACATAGCTTATATATGTGGTGATATATTGTTTGTAATCTAGGAAATAACGCTTGCCTGAAGATCAGAGGACAGAGCTAGCTACAGAGTCAGACATAGAGGTCAGGCAGCGGTGGCACACACCTTTAATCATAAAACTTGGGAGGCAGAGGATCTCTGTCTGGATTTTTGTGAGTTCAAGGCCACACTAGGCTACATGAGATTAATCCAGTCTAAAAGAGAAACCGGGACAGGCAGTGGTGGCACACATCTTTAATTCCCCACTGGGGATCACACACCTTTAATCTCAGCATTAGGAAGGTTGAGGCAGGAAGTGATATGGCAGGGCAGAGAAAGGAATATAAGGCAGGAGACAGGAACTCACTTCTTTCAGGCTGAGGAGTTGGTGAGGTAAGAGGTAGTGGCTATGGCTTGCTCTGCTTCTCTGATCTTTCAGCTTTCATCCTGATATCTGGCTCCGAGTTTTTATTAAGACCATATGATTCATGGAACATATGTTAATTTGATGTGCTAGTAAAATTTTTTTTCTTTAGTCTTCCCAATTCACTCCTTTCCCTGGTGCATAATTTTGTGCTTATTTTCTTCACTTTTGCTTTACTTTGCTTGAGCAATATGCTAAAATTCTAGTTTAAAAACAAGTGATATAAACAACAAGCTCCTCTTCAAAACAACTTTGAAATGCAGCTAATGCTTACCAGTCAATGTTTTCCAGTCTCTACCACAATAAATGAAGGGCTGCAGATCTGGCTTAGTTTTATACCCCTTGTGTCTCATTTTTGTCGTGAATCACTCTTTGTTGACTTAGAGATGGTAGTCCTAAACTTTTACTTCTACCAGAAATTCCTGGAAATAGCAATTTAAGAGGTGTTTGTGTCACATAATTAGTCTGCATGTAACATCTGCTCATCAGATTTTAAATTTGTAGCTTCAAGTCCTTGCCTGAGCCCAATTACCTTTACAAATGGCAATTTTCTCCCAAACTGACATTCTCATCTCTACTCCTGATGTTACTGACTCATTAGAGACATCTCGGTATTGTACGGTCGTGCCGCTTACAGTCCAGTCCACTTGGCTTCGGTTCTCCTCTGCTGGACGTGCTCTTAGCTTACCTGGTCTGACTATGTGCCGCCCTACCCTTGCAAAGATGCCAGGCATACTTTCCGAGTTGCCTGCAGTCCAGGTGGCCAAGGTATGAGTGTCCCAGGTGACCATCCGCTGACCCCGTCACCGACCTCAGTCCCGGCACTCGGGCGGCCGACGAGGGCCCCGGAGCTGTGCAGACGCTAACTCTTCCGCCTCCGGTTCCCCGACTGGGGCTGCTCCAGGTTTGGCGGGGTCGGCCCGCCGCGGCCAGAAGGTCAAGCTCACCTTGGGGCCGTCCACGGAAGGACCGCAATACCTTCCCGGGTCAGGGCAGGACAGAGACGACGCCAGCCGCGCTCTAAGCCTGCGGGCGGAGCCGCGCCGTCCCGGCAGGTCAGCGACTTCCGGATTTGCGCAGACGCCCGGAGCGCCCCTCCCCCGGCTGGCTGTTTCCCGGCGTGCTCTGCGGCGGAAGGGCCGAGTTGACAATAACAAACCCCGCGGCGGCCGCGACCCGGCCCTGCCAGCTCGGGCTGCCTCAGGTCCCAGTGCCTCGGCCCGCGGACCCGGGTCTCCGCGGGGAGCCAAGGGGCCCGAGCAGCGGCTGCGCCCGACCCCACTCCCGCCGAACCTCCGGGCCGCGCCGGGCGCTCGGTGGCCGGCGCCGACGGTCGTGTTGGTTGGCGGCGCCGCTGGGGCGGTTGGTAGCCGCCGCCGAGGCCAGGGCGGCGGCAGAAGATGGTGCCGGGGGCCGCCGGCTGTGCTGCTGCCGCGGGCGGAGGAGGCGCTGTCGGGTGAGTGCCGCCCCTGCCCCCATCTGGCGGCGGGCTAGGCGCGGGCCGGTTGGCACCTGACGGGATTGTGGGAGCGGTCGTCGGCCCCGGCGCGCAGGGTCGCCGCGCCGGTCCTACGGGACGGTAAGGCGCCGGCCGCTGACAGGGTCGTGGGAGCGGCGGAGCGCCCGTGCCCACCGGAGGGAGGCCTGGAGCGCGGCCTCCGCCGCCTGCGCTCGGCGCAGCCGTGTGTCGGGCTCTGGAAACCCGAGAGGATTTGGACCGCGTCCGAACGGAGTGCACAGAAGGGAGGAACCTAGAGGTGATGCCTTTGTCCCGACCCCGGAGTGCGAGCATCGGTGTAAAGTTACTCCTCGGAATGACTCAGCCTCCACCCGCCCCACTGATGAATTTGGGGTAGGGGTGTATGCGGGTTCCAAAACTTGGTAAAAATGACAGCTTCCGAACCTAGTAGCGTTTGTAGTTTCTCTACAGACTGGTGGATGTGCTATGGTGACTGTTTTTGATTTCGTAATTCTGTCCTTTCCGTCATGAGTCTTTAAAGTGTGATCATTCCATGAACTGGTATAGGCCTGGTGCCACGGAACACTCGTGCACTCACTCACTCACTCATTGATAAAGTCTCTGTAAGACGTTCAGTTGGGTGGGAATGTTGTCAAGTGTGTTATAAGCGTTAAAATTTACCCATTTTGCTAACCATTTTCTGTAAAAGAACATTAGGCTAATGAGACTTATTTATCTGAGGGCTTGCAAAGCTAGCAGTTTAGAGGCAGCCTAAATAGACCGGGATATGTGCTTAATCAAATGTCGTTACTGTGTTTCAGTGGGTGATTTTCTTTTTAAATTATTGTCTATAAATGGGCTGTTATTATTGTGTGTGAGAATATTTTTTATTTAGTGTTATTACAAAATATGTCATGGATCGACGTTTTCCAGGTAAATTTTTGTCATGTATTTTTTTAGCGTTTACAGCTGTGTTTAAAACTTTAGCTAGAACCTAGGGTTAGAATCTAGCTGCTGAATTCATTTCAGCATTCCTGGAGGCTGAGACAGGAGGATAGCTTTAGGCTATTTGGGTTACATAGTGTGTTTCAGTGGTTTTGGGAAACATAGTGAGACCAAGTCTTGAAAAAGAAAAAAAACAAACATGGTATCTAGGTTGTTATGCCATGGGGCACATAATGTCTTATTTGCATTGATTAATCTATTGGTGTAATTGGTTAGTGGACGTAAGCCACATTTTAAAAATAATTTTGTGGGGTTAGGGATTCAGCTCAGTGGTAGAGGGCCCTGGGTTCGGTCCTCAGCTCCGAAAAACAAACAAAACCTTTGTTTTGAATTAAATTGTGAGTTATTAGGTATTATGGGTCTGATTCTCTGTGTTGTTACTGGCAATCAGGGAAGACAATGAAGCAGTCCTCTTTGCCCAGAGAAAGGAGGTTTTTTTGGTACTCTGACAAACATCAGGGTTAGAATGCTCAGCAGATTGGCTTTACACATAAATCCATAAAAGCCAAAGGGCAAAAGATAGAAGAAATGATCTCCCAGCCCCCTTTTTTGTTTTTTTGTTTGTTTGTTTGTTTGTTTCTGCTTTTGTTTTTGTTTCTTGCCTTGTTAATTCGTACTGCTAGGAATAAAACCCAGAGCCTCCAACATGCTCTGCAAAGTGCTACATCTCTCAACCACAACCCCTGTTCCCAGATGTATATCATAAATTTTCTTTTTAAAAGACAAGTAGATTCAGTTCTGTGTCAATAAATTAAAGGGCAAGTAGAAAGCTGGGTGTGGTGGTGCACGCCTTTAATCCTAGCACACAGGAGGAAGAGGCAGGCAGATCTCTGTGAGTTCAAGGCCAGCATGGTCTACATAGTGAATTCCAGGCCAGGCAGGACTCCATAGTTAGACCCTGTCTCAAATAAAAATCAAAGGCTTTTTCAGTTAATCTCTAGCCCTATCTACATTTTTTTTTTTCTGAGACACCAGAGTTTCACAATGTAGCCTAGGCTGACTTGCAGCTTATTATGTAGCCTACACTATCTCTGACCTCAGAGCAGCAGTCCTGTGTCAGCCTCCTAGTACTGGGATTATAGGCTCAAGCCACTACACCCTGCTGCACTTTCCTTTGTTGTAATGACCTTTCCAAGTCCATTATAGTTTATATTGTATACTTGCTCCATTGAGACCATTGAACTAAGGAATAAAAGGAATGTAAGAATATCATTTGAGGCAGGTTCTCAGTAGCCCAGGCTGCCATGGACTCACTGTGTAACTGAGACTGGTTTTGAACTCTAGTCTTTCTGCCTCTACCTCCTAAGTGCTAGGTTACAGGTGTATGCTATCATGTCCTGCTAAGAAATAGAAGAAATTTTTGGAAAGAATTGGATGTTCATAAAAATGATTGTCATTATTGGAAATTGACTTTTAATCAAGTTTAGTTTAAGAATTCAGAATTAGCATGGGAGGAGAGAAGTGATGTAGATAAGTCCCTTTGTCTTTAAGAAAACCCTAGACATCTCAGTTTTATAAGGTTTTGTTTGTTTGTTTTGGTGGGTTTTGTTTTGAGAAAGGATCTTACTCTAACCCATGCTGGCCTTGGATTCATTGTGTAGCTCAGATTGGCCTCCAGGTCTTGGTCCCCTTTACTAGGATTGTCATACCTGAGACACCTTGAAGTTGTGATAAGTTTTCAGAAGGAAAATAAGAACACAATGGAAGGTTATGTAGTGTGCGTGTGTCTATGTGTATTGGTTGGTAGGCTTGAAACTTTAGATAAGCTGTCTTTTACTGACCTGGGTAAAGACCCAAAAGAAGTTAAGAAGCAATGGCTACTTGACATGGAATGCCAGGAGTGAGGGCCAGTAGTAGAAAGGGTTACTCCATAGATATTTAAGTTTTATAAATCATAGTTTAAAAATAAAAGAAAATGGAGCATGTGGACCCTGCATGTGTAAAGGCAGAGAGTTGAGTGCCAATAGATCAGCAAGTTTGGGGAACAGTTGGGCTCCAGTATATCCCTCAGATCAAACCGATGAAGTACACTTGTATCCAATGAACTAGAGTAACACATTTCATAAGTGTGTATTTATCGGACCATTGGGGATTTTAAAGAAGGCAAAAATGACAATATCAGTTGCTGAAAAAAGAGGTTAGAGAAGCAGACTTTGGAATGTTAGGTTGAACAATGACTTTCTTAGATAAAAAATATAAAATTATTTAGCACATTTCTCTAGTCTTTCTGTTTTATGAACCCAGGAAACAATTTGCTTATAAAATTGGTCATTGTCCAGGGTCCTAAGAGCATTACTTGTCCTTTCACTCTTCTGTACAGTTAAGATCCTGGTGAGTTTGTGCAAGTGTAGTAGAACTTGAATGCTCACAAACAGCCTTTAAGAGTAGTTTCAGCTTTCTCAGGTGTTTACTGAATGCCCTGAAGATTGTAGGATTAACAGTTTTATCCCTTATGATTTTGTTCTTTTGAATTCTCTTATATTATTGGTTTTGTAATTATGAAAATAACAGTGATCTATTTTCATATTGTTATTATTTTGAAACTGTCTATATCAGTTTTCCCTTCACTATCCATACACAAATATTGATCAGTAACTTTCCAGAATATATGTCAAGATAATAGTTCAGTACTATACTGTTATTTCCATGGCCTTTGTTGACTTTGATTGCAAATGTCATTTGAGCATGCTTTTTTGATTCTGCCCTATGTTTATAGTCTTGGTAATGGAGTAAAGCTAATTCAGTATTATATAGGTAGTTTGGGTTTTATTTCATATTTAGTATACACTGTAAAGTAAAATAATGCAACTAGAAAATATTCTCTGAAGTCATGGATTTTATATAGTTTTGATGAATTAGATAAGACACTAGAATGAGTAGTAAGTTAATGTCCTGATGTGGAATGATTTCTGTATTAATGCAGTCCAGGCAAGGTACGCACTAATATTGTATGGCATGATGGTAGAAAGAAAGATCATTAGTTGATCTATGATCTTCACATGTACTGTGGCACATGCATTCACAAAATACAAAAACGTAGTCTTTAAGAATTTGGGGGTTGGAAATGTATCAGCACTTAAGAGTACTTGCTCCTCTAGAAGACCTCAATTCAGTCCCAGCACCCAGATTGCCTGTAGCTCACAACCACCTGTAACTTCCAGCTTTAGGGTAGTTATATATAAGGTATAAGGATATACTCCTGAATTCCATTTCTGGTTTAAAAGTATTTCTGTTCTGGTTTTGGTCAAGAGCTTTTCAGATGTTAACTCCTTTGACATTTATCTGAGCATGCTTGTGTCAGAGAAGGCACACACTTAGCACTATGAACCTTTATGAAAAAGGTTTTCTTTTGTAGAATGTGAAGAAGATGCCTGTCCTGCTCTTTTCCTCTTGGCAGCTTTAGGGTAATTACAGCACTATCTTTTGATCTCTTTAAGTACCTGAATTTATGTTCACATACATAATGTGTGTGTGTGTGTGTGTGTAGAGAGAGAGAAGGAAGGAGATAGGCATTTTTAACTATGTAGTCCTGGCTGGCCCAGAACTCCTCATTTTTATAAAACCAAATTAATTTGTATATACATGTGCCTTCTGTATGCTCAAGAAGTAAATCTGAAGGAATGTGTGTGTGTGTGTGTGTGTGTGTGTGTGTGTGTGTGTGTGTATGTTTGTGTGTAGAGAGAGAAGGAAGGAGATAGGCATTTTTAACTATGTAGTCCTGGCTGGCCCAGAACTCCTCATTTTCATAAAACCAAATTAATTTGTATATACATGTGCCTTCTGTATGCTCAAGAAGTAAATCTGAAGGATATACTCCTGAATTCCATTTCTGGTTTAAAAGTATTTCTGTTCTGATTTTGGTCAAGAGATTTTCAGATGTTAACTCCTTTGACATTTATCTGAGCATGCTTGTGTCAGAGAAGGCACACACTTAGTACTATGAACCTTTATGAGAAAGGTTTTCTTTTGTAGACTGTGAAGAAGATGCCTGTCCTGCTCTTTTCCTCTTGGCAGATAGAGTGTTATATGGGGATGCATCCAGTTTGCAGGGAGAGGCTAACTAACTAACACTCAGTTCTTGGTCTGGGTCACCTATATGTTCGTTGTGGTGGATGTTATTTTCATTGATGCAGCAACCAGTGAACACTGAATGTGGTAGAATTGCTAAGAATTGCAGTTTGCAGAATTAGAAACGAGACAGAATTATTTCAAATTGCTTTTCTTCATGAGGCCTTTAGTTTGCTTTCTTTGGTAACATCCAGATCTCGTGCTCTGTTAAATTTGACAGCAACTTGAAAGTATTTATATTCCTAACATTTAGTACCAGACCTGGCTTGTTTAGATCACACACACCCCACACCCCAGTATTGGGAATCTAATGAGTGTGTTTAGTTTTGGAGATCAAAGTTTCTTCTTTGGGGTTTCTCACTTTCATTCCCCCAAAAAGAAAGCTAATTTTGAGGTTTTTCACATTTTAGAAAGTTGGTGGTAAGGCTAGACTGGTGGACCTTGTCATCACAGTGATAATTTTTCAAGAGGAAATTTTGAATTACCCCAGTTGAAAGGTTGACTAGACATTTAATAAGTTAATTTTGAGACAGGTTCTCACTATGTATCTCTGGCTGGCGTGGAACTTGTTACAAGTAGACTAGGCTGGCCTTCAACTCAGAGATTTGAAGGAGCTGTCTGTCCTCAGTGATGGAATTACACCACCAGGCCTGACAAGGCAAGACAGTTTTTTTCTGAGTTGATTTTTGGTTACTTTATATATAGACGTGGAAGTCAAGCAATACTCATATATTCTGTATAAATATAATGGGATCATTTTTATTTTTTTTAATTTTTATTATTTTAGATTATTTTATGTGGCATTGGATACCCTGGAAATGGAGTTGTGGAGAGTTACGAGTTGCCATATAGATGGTGGGAATTGAACCTGGGCCCTCAGAAAGAACAAATTCTCTTAACCGCTAAGCCATCTGTCCAGCTCTTTCCTCCATCATTTATAGTCAACTACAGATTCAAAGAATCTAAGGAGAAGCAAATTGTCCTCTTGTGGGTTTTTTTTCCTCCCACTTTAGTTCATCAATATTACTTTATATAACTAGAGTTCTGTATCCTGAGAAGAGAAAATAATTCTGTGGGTCACCTGGAGCTGGGGACAGTTTCCCAGAAACGATAATAGGACCATCATTAGGCTTTAAAGTTCAGATAATCAGAGATTGGTGTAGGAAGGATTTTTAACTGGCCTAAAAATGTGTAAAATGTTGTTATAATTTTCTTCAGGTATGGGATCCTTTGATACTTCTGAAAGAAGGAAATGGGGTTAATTTTGAAGCTATTAATATTGAAGCTTAATACCCACCACTTTTAGTGATTTTTAATACACTCCTGGGCACTGTGAAGGATTCTAATGTACATTATTACCAACTCCCCTCTCTATCAACTCCGTAAAAGATTATCATTTCAGTTTGTAGATTATAAACTCAAGTGTTGAAGTTATTGAGTCCCAGTGGAGTAGGTAGACTCTAAATGGAGATAAATCTTGTTCCAAACACTATCTTTCTGGGTTAATTATGTGTCATAGTTGTCAAGTTCACATATGTAGTAGGGTTGCCAACTAAATAAAGGAAGTAAGTGGAATCATGTAGGTGTTTAGCGAGATGTGCTTAGCTAGCATACGAATGATATCTTCAGAGAAGGTTGGGGAAAATTGAGAAGCAGAATTTGATGCTAGCTGGTGGGAATATATATCAAAGGGGGATTGGAGTGGACTAGAAAGCTAAAAGAGAATTTGCAGACTCTAAAGGTTATGCCAGGGAAGATTAAGGGTTAGATTCTAAAGGAACACCAGGGAAATGATAGCTTTGTATACAATAAAGTGAGGGGAAAGATTTAAAGGAAAAACATCAAATTAAAATTTGGACTTGTTGGCAAAATATTGGTATGTAGCTCAGCAGTTTATGTTTTAGTTTGTTGTTTGTTTGCTTGTTTGTTTATTTTAGTCAGGGTCTCATGTAGCCCAGCTTAGCCTTAAACTCACTGTGTAGATGAGGATAGCCTTGAAGTTATGATCATCTTGCCCTCACCTTCCCAAGTGTTGTGATTACTAGGGTACTCATTACCACATCTGGCTTATAGCAGTGTTGGGAAGTGAACCCAGAGCTTCCTCTGTGGGCATACTGAGCAAGCTCTTTATACCACCAATCCCCTTTTGAGCCAGTCACACTGAGGCCCCAGCTTACTCCTGTGCCTTATCCCTGAGTCCCAGTGCTAGGATTCCTGACATTTCTGACCATCCCTATTGGGTTGAATCCCCAAAACCAGGAAAGAAAAAAGAAAAAGAAATTTAGACATGTTTAACAGTAGGATTTGTAGTTGGGAATATTGTGCATTAACCAGTACTATTTCTGAGTTGGGGATAGGTCTGAATTTGTTACTAACATTAATTGATTGATGTTGTTTTCATATGTATGTGGAAGAGTTGGCATAATTCTCCCACATCTATGAAGATTATTTTTTAGCTCCTCAGAACTGCCTTGGGAAATAGATGTTCATGTTCTCTCTCTCTCTCTCTCTCTCTCTCTCTCTCTCTCTCTCTCTCTCGCTCGCTCGAATGAAAAAAAAATTGGTAGATGAAGCCAGTCAAGGTCACAGTGTAGGACAGGGCTTGAATATAGGATTTCTGACTCATCTGTGGTTATTCTTCTGTCTCCCTATAGATAACAATTAAAGGAATAATTATGAGTGACCATTTAGGGAAGCCAAGGTAGAACATTGCTATATATAGTCTACATAGTGAGTTCCAGGACAGCTAGGGCTACATAGAGACCCTGTCTCAAAAAACAAAACCCAGGAGTGATGGCATACACTTAATACCAATCCTTGGTAGAGTCAGGAGGATCAGAATTGAGATTGAGGTTATCCTG
Source organism: Peromyscus eremicus (assembly GCF_949786415.1). Lineage (NCBI taxonomy): Eukaryota > Metazoa > Chordata > Mammalia > Rodentia > Cricetidae > Peromyscus > Peromyscus eremicus. Next base: position 3,696,186 of record NC_081417.1, on the reverse strand, counting down.
AGTTACAAGAGACTCTGTCTAAAAACAAACAGATGAACTTTTTTGTTTTGTTTTTGTTTTTGAGACAATATTTCTCTGTGTAGCCCTGGCTGTCCTGGAATTTGCTCTGTAGACCAGGCTGGCCTTGAACTCAAAGATTCGCCTGCCTCTGCCTCCCAAATGCTAGGATCAGAGGTGTGCACCACCATCACCCGGCCCAGACAAACAATTCCTGGTTTGTATAATCTTAGTACACGCTGCAGATTGTCTTCTTAAGAGTTCCACCAACTTGTATTCCTGTCAGAAATGTGCCATTAGAAGCAGGTATGGTGAGTGGTACACACCACAGAGACAGGAGGATCTTTCAAGTCAGCCTCTGCTACCTAGGAAGTTTCAGGCTCCCTGGGCTACATGAAACTCTTTTTTTTTTTGTCTCAGGACAGAAAGGGAAGAGAAGGGGAGGGGAAAAAGATTAGAAAGGAAAAAGGAAGAGGAAAAGAGCCATTGGGTGAACTGTTTGTTACCTTTTTAACATTTAATAAGTTATTCCCATCATTAGTGGCATTCTGAATGCTAAAAATGGTGTCTTGTAGTTGTCTTAGTTCTCATTTCTTAGTTTAGTATGCACATCCAGAGTCTATTTTCCTTATGCCATTTTTCTTACTATTTTTGTTTTGAGATATGGTTTGACCATACAGTTCAGGACATCGCCATACTCCAGGGTATTTAGGCTCCTGAGTGCTAGGGTCATACGGGTGCTACATTATCATAATGTTAATAGATTTTTTCTTTGGTCCAGCAGTTCACAAATAATGACAGAGACTTATTAATTATGAAAGCTCAGCCTTAGCTTAGGCTTGTCCCACCAGCTCTTATAACTTAAATTAACCCATTTATTTTAATCTATGTTCTGTTACATGGATTGGTTACCTCTGATCTGTCATATGTCTGACTTTTTAGAGTCCCCTTGGTCTCTCTCGAGAGCACTAGATTCATCTGTTTCCTCTCTTCCTAGAAGTCTCACCTATACCTCCTTCCTAGCTATTGGGCATTCAGCTTTTTTTTTTTCTGTCTTAAAAGTACTTTTTTGTTTTGTTTTAATAGTTTTTAAATTTTTTTAAATTACCTTACAAAGTTGCCAGTTTTCTTGTGGCATTAAAAAAAATACTACCAAGTGAGTTCCAGGAAAGGCGCAAAGCTACACAGAGAAACCCTGTCTCGAAAAACAAAAAAAAAAAAAAAAAAAAAAAATATATATATATTTAGCTTTAGTTGACCCCCACCCCCTACTACCAGCCCCCTTCCTCTCCCATCTCCCTGGGGGACTCCCCCATTAAACCCTTCCACCCCTGGTATTCCCATTTCCACTTTCACATCCCATATGGTATATCACACCCCAAAGCCTTTATTGCCCTCCCTTGGGCTCCCTTCTGGTTTCCTGGCCCCATACACAATCTCCTCGCCATAAATAAATATAAGTAACATTTAGAAGCTGTGGTCTGCCTCTGAGAGAGATCATTCAGCCTTTGTCTTTCGGAGCCTGGGTCACCTCAATATAATCCTTTCCACTTCTATCCATTTCCCTGTAAATTTCACAATGTCTTTTTTGTTGTTTTATTTTTTTGAGACAGGGTCTGTATGTAGCTCTGGCTGTCCTGGAACTTTTAAGTAAGCACAGCTAGAAACCACTGAACATAGTCAACCTCTGTGGAAGGAAGGAAGAGGTTTTAATGCAAATGAAAGGTGGTTCGGATTAGTAGAGGGCAGTGCTGGCTGCAAAAGCTTTTGGGTTTTGTAGGGTTATTTGAGTGGGCAGCTCAGACACTGAAATGGACTCTGTTTGGGCATTCAGCTTTTTGTTTTTTGTTTTTGTTTTTGAATACTCTTTTGCTGTGGGATGTATGGCAAATGTGTTGCTAATTAATCAATAAAACACTGATTGGCAATTGGCTAGGCAGGAAGTATAGGCGGGGCAAGGAGGAGAATAAAACTGGGAAGTGGAAGGCTGAGTCAGAGAGACACTGCCAGCCACCACGATGAGAAACAGCTTGTGAAGATGCCGGTAAGCCACGAGCCATGTGGCAAGGCATAGATTAATGGAAATGGATTAATTTAAGCTGTAAGAACAGTTAGCAAGAAGCCTGCCACGGCCATACAGTTTGTAAGCAATATAAGTCTCTGTGTTTGCTTGGTTGGGTCTGAGTGGCTGTGGGACTGGCGGGTGACAGAGATTTGTCCTGACTGTGGGCCAGGCAGGAAAACTCAAGCTACACTCTTTTTTTAAAATAAAGATTTATTTATTATGTACAGTGTTCTGTCTGCACAACAGAAGAAGGCACCAGATTTTATTATGGATGGGTGTGAGCCACCATGTGGTTGCTGGGAATTGAACTCAGGACCTCTGGAAGAGCAGCCAGTGCTCTTAACCTCTGAGCCATCTCTCCAGCCTAATTGTGAATAATCTTTATGAAATTTAAATTAGATCCTATTACCTGTTCTCTCTTTTGTAAAATGGCACTTGACAGGTTTTTTTTCATTTTTATTTATTTGTTTATTTTTTTATTATCAGCTTGATACAGTATAAATTCTTATATTTTTGGTTGTGAGCCTAGCCTTTAACGGCTGAGCCATCTCTCCAGCCCACAGTATAAATTCTTATCCTAATAGTGAAATGTTTCACTGAGGCTTGCCCAGTGATTGAGTAAAACCAAAACTTATTATAAGCCACAGTCATCCTAGGGTGTCCCCCCTGCCATGTAGCCTCCCTGGTTCTGTGGGTTGCAGTCTGATTGTTCTTTGCTTTATATCTAGTATCTACTTATGAGTGAGTACATACCATGTTTGTCCTTCTGGGTTTGGGTTACCTCACTCAGGATGATATTTTCTAGTTCCATCCATTTGCCTGCAAATTTCATGCTGTCATTGTTTTTCTCTGCTGAGTAGTACTCCATTGTGTATATGTACCACATTTTCTTAATCCATTCTTCAATTGACAGGCATCTAGGTTGTTTCTAGGTTCTGGCTATTACAAATAGTGCTGCTATGAGCATAGTTGAGCATGTATCTTTGTGGTATGATTGAGCATTCCTTGGGTATAGGGCATTCAGCTTTTTAATACACCAATCGTGGCAATACATTTTCACACAGTATACAAATATCACACAACATCATAATACTGCCATTTGAAAAAAACTCATCATTTCTCTCCTCCAATTGAAATTCTGTTATTGTGTATCTTTTATACTAGTAAGCATGACTGACGTGTTTCGATATTTCTCTACAGTGTTGTCAAATAAAATATGTACTGTTTTGTCTTATTGAACAGAAACTAATAACAATACTTAGTCAGGTGGTCAAAAAATAATAGGAGTGGGTATTTGAGGCAATGAAGAGATGGCTCGGCAGTAAGAACACTTGTTAGATATCCAGAGGACCCAGGTTTGATTCTTAGCATCCACAAGGAGGTTCGTAGCCATCTGTGATTCCATTTCCAGGGGATCCAACAGAGCTGCCTTATGCAGGCACTAGGCATGCATGTGATGCATTTACATACATGCGAGCAAAACACCTATACACATAAAATAAAAATAAATATAAATAAAAAATTATGAGTAGGTATGGTGGTGCATACTTGAACTCCCAGAGCTCAGGCCAAGGCAAGAGTACTGAGAGTCTAGAGCCTCAGATAGAAAGTAGTAGGCAAGTAATTGTGTAATTCCTGTACATGTATAAAAATTTCCAGATATAATTTTCTCAGGAATTCCTTCTAACAAGTATTTATAGACACTTAGACACTGTAGTAGATTAAAACACATAGGAGCCTATGTGTTAGGTGAACACTACTTCATTTAGATAAGGTCTTGCCACTGCAGATTTGAGTGTATAGATTTGTATATCCATGGAATCAGTTCTTCAAGAAGAAAGAAGAAAGATGACTGTAATACTAAAATACTGTGTTGTGTATAAAGCCACAGTTAGTTTTTATGCTAATACTGAAAATTAAATGCAACAAACAAGTTTAGATCATATAAGCAAATCATGGAGTTCAAAATATTTTACACAAGGGGAAATGTATATAATGACCAATCCCAAAGTTATGTTGCTAAGAACACTGACTCTTAGTTCTTTTGTTTGTTTTATTGATTTGTGATTTGTGTGTGTTGGGCTGTTGTGTGGATGTCAGAGGAAAGAGACAGTACTTTCTCTCTTACCGTGTGGGTCGGTGCTGAGCTCTTGATAGGTGTGGCTACAGATGTCTTTCTGAGCCATTTTACTAGCCTAGAATTGTTTAAGCAATTAGTTATGTAAGCTTAAGTTTTAGTAGTGTGCTCAGTGAGGGTCAACTTAATTTCTAGTTGGAACTTGAGTTTTATATATACAGGGTTTTGTTGTTTATAGAAGAAAAAGTTTACTGTGGGCTCACAGTCTGAGAAGGTGAGTCTGACCATTGTGACAGGAAGCATGGCATCTGGCAGGTAAACATGGCATTGGAGTTTACATTCTGGTCCATAAGCAGGAGGCAGACAATTGCCATTTTTAATTTTTTTTTAATTTTTAAAAAATTAAAAAAAAATTTAATTTTTTCTATGGATTCTTGTCTGTTCCTTTTTAGGGTAGCATTTTCATATCTCCCTTCTTGATATGATGAGATTTTAAAAGATAATTTGTTGAATGACTACATAAGGACTGGGTTTTATGCATAGTCTGACTACATAGTAGTTTTTAGAACATTGGATGAGTGATCTCATATACTTCTTGACTTTTGCAAAAAGCCATAGATTTGGAAAAACTGGGTAGCTTACTAAGCCAGGACTGTAATTATATATGTGCTGGGTTACTTGGTTCGTGTGTGTGTGTGTGTGTGTGTGTGTGTGTGTGTGTGTGTGTGTATGTGTATGTATGTGTATGTGTGTGTTTTAATGTGTAAGGGTATTTTGCCTGCTTGTACGTCTGTGCACCAGCCACTTAAGTGTCTGGTTCCCTTGGAGGCCAGAAGAATCCCCTGGAACTGGGATTAAAGACAGTTAAGAGCCTCATTGTGGATGCTGGCAATCAAACACAGGTCTTCAACAAGAGCAGCCAGTGCTCTAAACTGCTGAACCATCTCTCCAGTGATACTTTAAAAAAAAAAAAAAAAAGGAATGTTTTTGTCTTATTTTGAAATTAGTGTCAGGCTTGCTTGGAATTGTGTGGTTCTGGCTGGCCTGGAACAGACTTCTAGCTGTCCTCCTGCACCTGCTTCTTGAGTACTGAGATTAGAGACATATGCCACCATGTCCACTTTAAACAGACTCACAAGAAAAAGACAATTTAACTTTGGATCGTCTTATTTTGACAAATAATATTCTGTGAATGCTCTTTGAGCCATTTGGGTTTTTTATTTCATAGTTGGGATACTTAGTCCTCACATCATTTATGCCTCAAAAATCATTGACTGTCCATTGTGTGTGTTGGATATTACTGTAGTATTTAAAGAACAGTATTAACCAAGTATGGTAGCTATCATCTGTTATCCTACCACTTGCAAGGTAGAGGCAAGGAGGATTATGAGTTAGAGACTGGCCTGTGTTACAAGGTAAGACCTTATTTCAAACAAACAAACAGTTTACCAAACAAATTTTCTGCTGTCATTTGCTATACAATTTGGGCAATGTAAGGTACTTGGCAGCGGTAAAAAAATGGTATAGCAGACCATTTATGCTGGGATACAGATGTGACTGTTAGAATCTGAGGTTTGGACTGTAAGTGGTTATAAAACAGACTATTGACTGCAAAGTTTGCCAGGATGTTGGTCAGTTCTTGACTATAAAACAGAAGCATAGACTGACATGAGTAAAGGCTCGAGGAACCAGGGCTTATTCCTCTTCCATCAGTTTAAATGCCATGTAGGGAGCCATGCGGGTACTGGTGGAATGTCCATCTAAAGATACATGTTTGAGTAGATTTAATGATGCTGGTTTTGGTTTGGAGTAGTATGGCATTAAAACAGGACTCAAGCATGTTCTGTTGGTGGTTTCCTGCTATTAGTATTGTCAGGTTCAGGTATACAATAATAAATGAAGACTAGATGAGAATAGAATGGAACTCAGCAGGTGCTTTGGGCTGAGTATTTTAGACCACTCATTTTTTTTCCTCTAGAAAACATTTTTGGTAGTTACTGTGAAGTTGGTTTTGTACAAAAAATATTTTACTGAAACTTTACTTCTTTTCTGTAATATCTATATGAAGTGGCCATTATTAGCATCCATATATATATATATTACATGTAGTGTTCTGTCAGCACACCAGAAGAGGGCACCAGATCTTCTTATAGATGGTTGTGAGCCACCATGTGGTTGCTGGGAATTGAACTCAGGACCTCTGGAAGAGCAGCTAGTGCTCTTAACCTCTGAGCCATCTCTCCAGCCCCCCATTTATATATTGAGAGTTAGAAATTTAATTTTTTTTAAAAAATAGAAATTTAACAGATATGTATTGTCAGCGTAAATTTCTATCCCGTGAGCCGCTCCCAAATAAACAGCACAGAGACTTTATGAATTATAAATGCTCGACCAATAGCTCAAGCTTGTTTCTAGCTAACTCTTACATTTTACATTAATTCATATTTCTTATCTGTGTTTTGCCATGTGGTTTGGTACCTTTTCTCAGTACAGCATGTCCATCTTGCTTCTCTCAGTGTCTGTTCAAGACTCCTGACTCCGCCCTTTTTCTTCCCATCATTCTCAGTTTTACTCTCCTGCTTAACTTTATCCTGTTCAGCTATTGGCCAATCAACTTCTTTATTAAACCAATGACAGTGATATATATTCACACAGCATATAGGAATGTCCACACATTTCCCCTTTTTTCTGTTTTTTTTTGGGGGGGGTGGGTTTCTTTGGGGGGCGGGGTTTGAGACAGAATTTCTCTGTGTAGTTTTGGTGCCTGTCCTGGATCTTGCTCTGTAGACCAGGCTGGCCTCAACTCACAGAGATCTGCCTGGCTCTGCCTCCTGAGTGCTGGGATTAAAGGCATGCGCCACCACCGCCTGGCCGCATTTCCCCCTTTTTCAAATCTTCATAGTGAACTAAAGGACTATTCCACAACAGTGTATTGATAAGGACGTTTTCTTTTCACTTCCCAGACCCTCTTAATAAAGCTATTTACTTCAGGGACCTGCTGGAAAAGAAACATTTCAGTGATTTTTATAACTTTGAGTTAGATTGTACAACATTGATCTTTGTAAAATTTTAATAAGACAGTATTAAGCACAACAAGTAAATTTTTTGTTTTCATGGTGGTGTTAAGGATTGAAGCAAAGGCCTTGTGCATGCTGGACAAGTATTCTAATAAGCTTCATTTTCCACCTACTAAATGGATGTTAGTTAAAGACAACAAACTTCTGTCTTGCTTACACAGAATATTGTATTTCTGTGTAAGCATACTGTGGCTTGTCTAAACTGTGGGGCAGGGGTATCGAAGTAAAACCTTTCCATTACCAGACACAACTGTGGTTTTCTGAAGCTATATCATGGCCACCTAAAGCATAGCATCCAGGGTTAAAATAACAGGTGAGATAGAGACAGCTTGTCTGTGTTGGTGCTGGAGTGTGAACTCAAGGCCTTGAACATGTTAGGTAAACTACCCACCATTGCACTATACATCCAGCCCAGAAATAGTTTTTTTTTGGTTTTTCGAGACAGGGTTTCTCTGTGTAGCTTTGCGCCTTTCCTGGAACTCACTTGGTAGTCCAGGCTGGCCTCGAACTCACAGAGATCCGCCTGGCTCTGCCTCCCGAGTGCTGGGATTAAAGGCGTGCGCCACCACCGCCCGGCTCAGAAATAGTTTTTAAAAGACTTGGTGGTGTGAGCACCAAGGCAGAGAGAAGGGGTCTGTGGATATGGCAGCTTTAGGAAGAGATTGTATGATAGAAGAGAATGTCTGTGACAGAAGCTGAGTAATCCTGATATGACTGTGACAGAAGACTTATACACCTAGTCCCCTCAGAGTGTTACTGCCTGGCCACCACATTTTTTTCTAAACCAAAGATGGTACACCACTTCAATCAGATAGTCTGAGTTTTGTCTGCTTCTCTACGGCTGGCTTGAGGACACACATACTTTCCCTTATAAACTCTTGAGTAGGTAGGTACCAACCAGTTAAAGTAATATTCTCTCTCTCTCTCTCTCTCTCTCTCTCTCTCTCTCTCTCTCTCTCTCTCTCTCTCTCTCTCTCTGTGTGTGTGTGTGTGTGTGTGTGTGTGTGTGTGTGTGTGTGTGTGTGTGTGTTTAAACTAGAAGACTAGGTATTATCTGAGAATAAGAGCATCACGTTGGTTGGGTGTTGATGCACAGTGGAAATTTGATTTGTATGTTTCTGTACATATATGCTTATAGGAGGCTGGTATTTTTATTTCAATTACTACTGTTTGTTTATAAGAGTGTATTTATTTTTCAAACATTGCATTGGATACAGGGCGGTGACAGCCCTTTTCTATTAGACATTACTAGGTATTTGTATTTCTGCTTATGTTCATGGATTGGCTACAAACGGTTTGCTAAGAACTAATACATGATTTAAGAACATGTTGATTCTCCTTGAGATCTTCCAGGAAGAAAACTTGTAAGTTCAATCTTAAAGAATTGAAAGATGTTTATTTTGAGACAGGGTCTTCCTGTGTAGCCCTAGCTAGCCTGGAACTCACTGTCTTACTATGTAGACCAAGCTGTCCTCAAATTCATCAAAATCTACCTGCCTCTGCTGTGACTAAAGGCGTGTATCACCATGCCTGGCTTTCAGAGTGTTCTGTACATTAGCCTGAGTAAAGATGGCCAGTAAGTGTGGGGAAGAATTAGGTTTTTTTCCTATTACGAATAACAGGGGGTATTATGTAGCACATATTTAATATATACACCTAAAGAACAGACACTGTGCTGGTTCATGTAGACCTAGTTCATTCCAGTGGGCTTTTAGGAGATGCGTTTGCTTTTGAGAAATCATTCCTTTGGTTATATCAAAAAACAAGTAAACAGGCCAATTTATTGATGAAAACTTCTACTGATATCATTTTTGTCCTGTAGGTAAGGGTAGGAACCTGGAATTTTTTGTAAGCTTTGCTTTTATGTCACAATTATTATTATTATTGCTTTTTAAAAATTTTTTTTAACACAAATGGGAAACAAAAACCTGGCTGTAGACTGTGTCTCAGTAGCTTCTTTCAGTTTCCACCTTGTTTTAGCTAGACTTTTGCCTTCCCTTTTTATTCTTATTTGGCACACAAGGAATATATTATCTGATTTTGAGAAGAGGGCTGGAAGTCAAAATACTTTCCTCATTATCCAGCCTGGAAATGGTAGAAGAGGGATTTGAACCGAATATGTTAACCTTGTTCCTTACCAGTCAGTTGTTTTTATGTCTTTTGGGGGACAAATTATAACCAGGGAGGTAGCAGGCATAGTGGTATATTTCTGTAATTCCAGCTTTCCTCGGGCTGAGGCAGGGAGAGATCACAAGTTCAAGATCATAGCCTGTCTCAAAATAAACAAAAAAATGTAAACATAACCAGGAAGAAATATTTCTGTAGAAGTGGACTGTTTTATAAGACTGTTGTTAATCCAGTACGTAGAGGTACACGTCATATTTGCATTATTTTCTCTCTGAACACTCCCTCAACATTTCTCTGCACATCTGTGATTATGTTATTTATTGGGGGATGGCAGGAGACCAAGTTTGTGTCTTAGGCTGGCTTGGAGCTTACAACAGTTCTCTTGCTTCAGTCTACCCAATGCTGAGATTGTAGGCACCTGTCTGTGTTTATGTTATGTTTATTGTTCTTTTACAGCATTATTAGGCTTACTAAAAACTATCCCGTGTTTTTCTACAATATTTACACTGGAAGAATGAGTAACTGCTCATTTATTATTAATGATAATGGTAAAGTATCTTTTATATACTTTAAACACATTGGAAAATTGTTTCCTTTTGCAGGGAGGGATTGAGATAGGGTCTTTGTGTATCCCTACATGCCCTAGAACTGACTATGTAGGCCAGATTGGCCTTGAACTTGAAGAGAATTTGCTGAGATTAAAGGCAAGCACCCCCATGCCTGGCCATAATTTCCTTAGCATGGGTCCGCATGGGTAGCAGCGCTCATTCTGGTGCGTTCAAAGGACAGTATAATAGAAATTATCTGGCATTGTAGGTTTTCTTGGGTTTGTGCTTGTTAATCCTGGTATTTCTATTGATGCAGTCTAAAAAATAATACTAGAAATAGTATTATTACTGGGTTAAAGAAGATCTGAAATTATAAGATCTTTGCTTACCCTCACAAATACTAATTGCTTTCTAAAATTTATAATTACTTATAATACATTGATCCCTTCATTGTAATGTTGAATATAATTAAAATGATTTTCTCCTTTTATGTTTTATTGTGGAAATTTGAAAATTCACAAAGTTAGTATATTTAGTGAACCTTCTGTATCCTTTTTACTTGTTGGGGAGTACCATTCAACATTTCAACAGAATTCATTTCTGCTAACCTTTCTTGTTTCTTTTTTTTTTTTTTTTTTTTTTTTGGTTTTTCGAGACAGGGTTTCTCTGTGTAGCTTTGCGCCTTTCCTGGAACTCACTTGGTAGTCCAGGCTGGCCTCGAACTCACAGAGATCCGCCTGGCTCTGCCTCCCGAGTGCTGGGATTAAAGGCGTGCGCCACCACCGCCCGGCTTGTTTCTTTTTTTCATCATTTGTTTTCATTAGGCAATAGTTTAAGTCAAGTATCATCTTACATATTAGTTTTTCAGAGCTTATTTTATCCTAACTACTGTGCCTGCCATTATCAACCAAACAAAAGCGAGTTTATAAATACTATTTTAATTAAATGTATTGGGTGTGCATGCTGATGCTTATGAAGGACAGAGGCAGTTGTTCCCTCAAGAGCTTGAGTTAGGGGCCACCACTCAATGTGGTGCTGGGAACTGAGCTCAGGTCTCCTGGAAGAGCAGCAGTAGGAGCTCTTAACCCCTGAGCAACCTCTCTAGCCTTCAGTCTAACAAAATTTTTAACATTTTTTTGGATGATGAAGGTTTGCTGCCCTGGGATTGATTGATTGATTGATTGATTGATTGATTGATTGATTGATTTTTTTACTTTTCAAAACAAGGAAGGTAAGCGGAGATTAGAATCAGGAAAGGATTAAGACTGAGAGTCACTGGCTCTTGTCTCCATCCTGTAGTACCTTCTCGTGTCACAAAGTTGTAGCTGGAAGATTTCCTATGTCCCACCCAGCCCGCAGTCAGGACAAATCTCTCTCACCTGCAGTCCTGCAGCCGTTTCTAAAATAATCATTCAGAGGCTTAATATTGTTTGCAAACTGTATGGTATACAGCAGGCTTCTTGCTAGCTAGCTCTTATAGCCTAACTCAACCCATAACTATTAATCTATGTATCACCATGTGTTCTGTGGCTTTACCTGCATCCCATTACCTTACAAACTTGGATGACAATTTGGCGTCTCCCTCACAAAAACTTTCTCTCTCTTGGATTACCTACCTGGCTATAACCTGACTCACCATAGGCCAGAGCAGCTTCTTTATTTACCAATCATAGCAACCCATATTCACACCATACAGAAGGACATCCAACAGCACAAAGTCTTCAGTTCCTTTCGAAATATTGGTTACTTGAAGCCTATTCAGTGTGAAATTGCAGGAGCCTGAAGATGATTTGATAGATGTCGAGATCAGAGATCAGACCTTTTCAGATAAGATTGCTTCTTCACAGCAGCGGGTACTGTGGGTGCGTAAGGCTGTTTTTGCTGCCTTGCTTTTGTTGACACTGTGAAAAATACATCTTGGAAAGGATTATATGCCCTGTTGATACTATCATTTTCAGAGTAATCTTCCCCCATCACTCTGTGGTTGAACCAGGACCTTGGGCAAGTACCCTACTACTGAGCTACATTTCTAGCCCTGCCCTTTTACTTCCTTATATATTATGTGTCATTCCCCCCCCCCCCCAAAAAAAAAACGTTGTTTGTTTTGGAGCTTTTCTTGTTATTGTTTTTGGGTTTTTTTTTTTTTTTAAATAGCATTAGATATTGATCATGGGACCTTACAGTGCTGGAAATGCAAGTGCATGAGTGCCAATTTTCCCAGTCCTGGCTGATTTTTTGATTGAAATTATGTAGCAAACTCACTTCAGTTCAGTCCCTAGGATTTTTATTTGCTGCATTTCTAACTAAGCAGCCAGGTAACTTCTGAATCTTTTTTCATTTGCAAATAGAAACAACAATAATACTGTTCTACATGTGATGAATGAGGCAGTGTATATAAAGCTATTTAGCATAGAAACAGTATATATAAAGCTATTTAGCATAGTGATTGTAACAATCTTGGTGAGAGCAATGATTGCTAACTTTATATACCACATTCTTGGATGTGTGGATAATTAAAAGCATTTGTGGCCAAAAACATGCACTGACAGTTTTTAGACTACAGTTTTTAGAGCCTTATTATGTGACTCGGTTTCTCTCTGTTGATCTTGGGCAGGACTTTGTCAGCTGCAGTTTATGGGCATGTAGAGAATGATGAGGGTGCAAATTCAATAGGGAGCTTCTGAGTAAAGCTGCTGGTCTTGGAATTCACAGCAGTCATCTCTAATCCACCTCCTCAAAGCACTAGTCTTAGAGCAGTAAAACAGTGCATGAAAACATAGGCTTTCATGTCTGAGTGGATCACGGGTTGCTTCTCAATCTTTTTTTTTAAACATTTTTTTTTTTTTAGAGATTTTATTTATTATGTTGTATACAGTGTTCTGTCTGCATGTGTGCCTGCAGGCCAGAAGAGGGCACCAGATCTCATTACAGATGGTTGTGAGCCACCATGTGGTTGCTGGGAATTGAACTCAGGACCTCTGGAAGAGCAGCCAGCACTCTTAATCTCTGAGCCATCTCTCCAGCCCCACTTCTCAACATATCTTGAGAAGCTGTTACACTTGAGCTAAATAATAAATGCCTGTCACCTATGTGTATAAAGTATGAGGTAAAGGTGTGTGTAGCCTTGCCTAAAGATGGAATTTTACAAGTACAGTGGAATTTATCTGTTTTGTTCTGGTGATTGAAATTCATAGTAGCTTATCTTGGTCATTGCAATGTTATACTCTAATATAGCACCTGATGTGTTTAGTAGAGAAACTGTTAATGAGTAACGACTTTATTGGCAGTCAAAGATGGCATGTAAATATAAAGTAGTGAATAAATATCCTTATAAACAGGATATATTGCCTGATGGGTAAAAGCAGCAAGTTCGTAGCATACTATAGTAGCTACAAACTACTTGAATGTTTCAAGTCAGGAATTGTGGTTTGTTCCTGTAATCCCAGCACTTGAAGCTTGAGCCACACTTAGGGCCAGTTTAGACTGCATAGTGAGACCATTTCTGAACATCCAACAAACCAACAAAAATTGAGTGTTTTGGTATAGCAGTTTTACTTCTGAAAAAAAAATCTGTCTTTTAGAAATAATCCTAAATACAAGAAGTGAGTATATTTTGTAAAATTAAACCCTGAGGGTTAATAAGTAAATACAATGTAGTCTTGAGGGAGAATGCTTTGTTAGGCATTAGTATTGCTGACTGTGCAGCATTTGTGATAATATGAAGGGAAGTGGTTCTAAGATCCATGATGGACTTCATAATGCTACAGAATCTTTTAAATGCTAACAATTACATATTTTCTCTCTTCACAATGTGATAGCCTATAGGAGATCTTGTTCGTCGTTAACTTACAGACCCACATGTTATTTGCTGACAGCTACTTGCCATTCCTACTTTCTTTTCTTCATTCATCAAAAGACTTGTTATTATAAGTACATTTTAGTCAGTGTTAATGTGTTAACTTTTCTGTTCCTGTGATGAAATAACATGCCCCAAAACAACTTATAGATGAAAGTGTTTATTTTGGTCTATATTTCCAGAGGGCTAAGAGTCTATCATGATGGTGAGGCATGGACAAACAGAAGCTGAGATCATATCTTCAAGAGTAACCTGGAAGTGGGGCAAGCTTATACATTCTCAAAGTTATCCATTGATGGACTTCCTCTAGCAAGGCTACACCTCCTAAAAGTTCTATAACCTCCCCCAAACAGTACCACCAATCAGGGACCAAGCGTTCAAATATGTGAGCCTATGGGACATTTCTCATTTAGACTCCACCACATTCCATTCCCCAGCCCCATATGCTCATGGCTGTATCATAAAGCAAAATGCCTTTAGTCCAACTCCAAATGTCCCCATAGTCTTTCTCAGTCTCAACAATTTACAAGCCCAAAGTCTTGTAAGACTTAGGTGGCTCAGCCCGTCCAGCTGACCAGTTAGGAAGGCAAGTTACATGTTTATGTTGGGCCAAGCCAATTTCAAGTCTTTGCTTTGAAAAGCTCCCATTTTTAATAAAGGTGAAAAATATATGAGAAATATTTAATGTATATAGTGTATATAGTATGGAGTTTGCTGTCTTTAATATCTACCATAATTATTGAGGGCAAAAAAATGGAAGCCTTGGATTATGTAACTTTGAGTCAGCACCCATTAACTTATGATACTAACTCCTTAGTTTTCTTACTATAAAATAGCAATATGATCTTTATAGTGAATTTTTTTCCTAAAGATCAAATGAAAGTATTTACAGAAACACATAGAAAACTGGACATGGTAAAGACTGCCTATAATCCCAACATTGGAAATTCAAGACAGGAGAATAAATAAAGAGTTTGAGGGCAGTCTGGGCTATATCCTGATAGCCTGTTTCAGAAAAAAACAAACAAACAAAAAAAAACAAAAAAAAAATCATGAAAGCGTATAGACTAGCTTCCTAGGATGTGGTAATACTTAAAGAATGGTAGCTGCTGCTATCAACTGATTGTAATAAGGTTTACGTAGCAGGAGAGTGGATTCACTTAGAGTTTACAGCAAGGATCCTTTCTCTTTTGTCTTTGGTCCTGTGTGCCCCAGGCTGCCCTGTAATTTGCAGTTCTCCTGCTCTGTGTACTGAATGTTTGTTGATTGAAGTCTGCACTATTACAGCCTTGTGGCCTTGTAAACCCGTATCTTTGAAGGCAGATGGTAGAAGATGGTGTATTAGAGAGGAAGAAATCAGAGACAGATTGAGACTCTGTTGTAAACAAGGAGAATCTGATTTACTACAGTAAATAGGAGTAGGTAATCTATAAATATTTAAGTGTTAGAATTAAAGGATAGCATGTGATATACTAGGTAAATGTAGATTCAATAAGCAAAGAGAAGTGAATAACTAAAAGAAAAGCGAATTAAGAGTTGAGTTTTACAAAACCAGATTGAAGATATAGTATGAAATAAATTGGATATGTTGAGTTTCAGAAGGATTTTATAGACAATTCAAACTTGGGCTAGGTTTAAGAGTTGGTAGTCAGCAATATTAGTATCTACAGCCATAGGAGTAGGCCATATTCTGTTCTACACTGGAAGGAAGCCTGATATTTAAACATATGCATTGGAGACCAACTTTTTTTTTTTTTTTTTTTTTTTTTTTTGGTTTTTCGAGACAGGGTTTCTGTGTGTAGCTTTGTGCCTCTCCTGGAACTCACTTGGTAGCCCAGGCCGGCCTGGAACTCACAGAGATCCGCCTGGCTCTGCCTCCCGAGTGCTGGGATTAAAGGCGTGCGCCACCACCGCCTGGCGGAGACCAACATTATTATCTGCCTTATGCTGTGCTCTTACATTAGTTTTTTCTTTTCTCTTCTCATAACATCCATCTGATGCGGTTGTACTGTATTAATCTCTTGCTGAGTAAAAAATTACTATAAACAAGTTTATTTGAAGCAACATAAATATTTTATCTAGAACCTGTATCTTGTAGGATGATCAGCTGGGAAAAGGTCTGTTTAAAGTCATGTAGTGTCATTGAAAATTGTCAGACTGAGGTTCCTGGCTTCCTGCTGTCCATTGGCCAGGGGCCGTGTGTGTGTGTGTGTGTGTGTGTGTGTGTGTGTGTGTGTGTGTAGAACTGTCTGTATGGCCATTTACTTAGCAAAGTTGATAAAGGAAGTAAACTGTAAGATGGAAGGTTTAATTTTAATAACCATAGACTGTCCTGTTACCTTTTGCTATATTTTATTGATTAGAACCATAGGCTTGAGGCAGTGGAGGGGTAGGTGTTGATTAATGAAAATCAGGATGTGGGGATGCCAGAGATAACTGATGCTTATTTCATGGAGGTTGTCTGCTATTAGGTATTCTTTAAAATTTTTACTCTTGTTTTGTGTGTGTGTATGGATGGATATGAGTATGTGCAAGCCACAGTTCATGTGTGGAAGGTCAAAGAATAATTTGAAGCAGGTGGCCTTATGTAACTCTGGAGCCATCTAGCCCACTCTAGATACTGAAATGGTTAAATAATATGTCTAAGTATCTTAAAGTAAGGAGGGTACATAAAGAGATGGGTCTTCCATAAGGAGTGAGTATTACTCCTGCAGAGTTGTTTCCCAGCACCCGTTTTGAGTGGCTCACTGCTGCCATGCCTGCAATTACAGCTCCAGTGGGATTCAGTGCCTTTGGCATGTTAACCAAGTGCACAAACCCACCTAAAATAATTAAAATCTTTTAAAAAAAATTATGGGGTATTCCCAACTCTAACCTGCCTGTCTCTACAGCCTGGGCTCTTCCTTGTCATGGTTATTTTGATTCTTCTTTAGTATATCTCAGCATGATCTTGAAAAATTCCTGAGCCTCCTGTTACCATGCCTGTCTGATCATTATATTTAACATGTGAAACATGGCTGCAGGAATAGCAGTTGTGGATGTTCATTTGGTGACTTTTGTCTTTAGTGGAGCATTATGGGTTTACATCATAGTTGTGGATTCAGTGAATATGCAGGTGAGAAAAGATACCAAGGTACCAGACCAGGTAGAGAAATATTATTGTAGATGGCAGTTTTAAAGGAAAAAAGAACACTTAACCATATGTTGTTTTGACATTGAATTATTTCTCTATAATGACTCTGAAATTTATCTTTTCCAGTTCTTTGAGATTCACCAGTAGTGCCACTCAGTTGCCAATATCAAGCAAACACATATAAGCCACTTGTAATCTTTTAAGAAAAGCAGTAATACTCTTCACAATACCTGGCGGTAAGTCATGTGCACACCTTCAGAACTGCAGTTTTGATCCACTGACACCAGAGGTTTAAAACCTTGATTTGGGCGGTGGTGGCACACGCCTTTAATCCCAGCACTTGGGAGGCAGAGCCAGGCGGATCTCAGTGAGTTCGAGGCCAGCCTGGGCTACCAAGCGAGTTCCAGGAAAGGCGCAAAGCTGCACAGAGAAACCCTGTCTCAGAGAAAAAAAAAACAAAACAAAACAAAAAAAACCTTGATTTGCCTTTTCTTACCTGAAAATTTTATTTTATGACTCATAAGGGAAGAACATAAACATACCCAGGCTGAGAAGTTAATTTCATCACTTTCATTTGTCTATAGGATTTCTACTTCCTACTTGTTAAAAAAAATAAAAAAACCAAAAGTATTAAAGTCCAGTCTTGGTATTTTATTGATTATGAAACCTTCATAAATGAGGGTGTTTTTTTTTTTTTTTTTTTTTTTTAGTTTTTAAATTGAACAAGTTAATGGCAGAATAGTTTTAAATATTCTCATTTCAAGATCCATCTAGTTTATAGTTAGTGGTAGAGGGTGATCTTTTGTTTTCAAGGATGTGTTTATTTTTATTTTTATATTCTGTGTTATGAGTGTTTGTTTGCATGTATGTCTGTGCCTGATGCCTTAAAGAGTAAGAAGAGAGCATTGGATCTTCTGGAACTAGAATTACATACAGTTGTGAACTAACATGTGAGTACTAGGAATTGAACCCAAGTCCTGCAAGAGCAACAAATGCTCCCTTAAGCCATCTATCTATCTGTCCAACCAACCCCTGGCTGCTGGCTTTTGGGAGTAGAAAGGGGGTTGAGCAGTGGTTCTTGTGGAGTAGTCTGGCTCATAATGGAGATAGAATACAGGGGAAGCAGCAACTAAGTGGAAGGAATTAGGAGAGGGGTGATTTCTTTTAACCTGAAAGTAATGGCTGCTATCTGTCTGTCTCTGGGTGTGTGTGTAGACAGTGTATGGTGTATATGTATGGTCCTGTATCCAGGCGTGGAGGCCAGAGGAGGATCTCAGTTGTCCTGCTCTATTACTCTTCTACCTTATTCCCTTGAGACAAGATCTGTCCCTAAACCTAGAGCTAGGTTGGTGGCCTACAAGCCCCAGTGAGCTTCCTGTCTCTTTCACAGTGCTTGGATTATCAGCTTGCTCATGGCCTTTCCTGCTCTTACAAAGTGCTTGGGATTTGAACTTAGATCCTTTTGCTTAAGCAGCATGTGTTTTTACCTGCTGAGCCATCTTCCTAGCCTAGTAATGGCTACTTGTTGTTTCATTTATACCCTGAAATAGGAAGAAGGAGGAGCAGTGCCTTTGAGGGTTAAGTTTTTATTTGTTTTGAGATCAGAATCAATGCTTCCTAGGCTGGCCTGGAACTTAATTAATGTGTAGCCCAGGCTGGCTTTGAACTCAAAGCCATCTTCCTGCCTTAGCCTCCTGATTGCTGGAATTACAAGTATATAAACCTTCATACATACACACACACACACACTTTTTATGTTTTAATCTTCAAGGATTAAACCTAGAACCTTTCGTATACAAATCAATTATTCTGTTCAACTACACCTCCAGGTTCCTAATTTTTTTATTCTGAATATAGAAAGCAAGAAAAATTATACACATTGTTTTTCTAGTGATGGGCTTTTTTCTTCCTATAAATAAGTCAACTGTCCGATGTAGAACTGTTACGTTTCTCATTAGTCTCATTTAAAAAAAAAGAGTTGACTTCATTGTTCAATTTATTTATCTTAAAATCAACCTACATTTTATTTTTTTTGTTGTATAGTAGGACTGTTTCATCTTGGTGATAAAGATATTAAAAATTATTCTTGAATTACTCCCTTTGTTTTTCCATTTAGGAACTGCATTGGAGTGTGAGGTACAGCTCACAGATTCCAGAAAGATCATCATGAAGTTATATGTGTTTCTGGTTAACACTGGGACCACTTTGACATTTGACACTGAGCTAACTGTGCAAACGTGAGTTGTATTTCACTTATCCTCTGGTTTTCCATCTTGAATTTATATAAAAAGTTATCTTATTTTAAGAAAACACCCTACTGTGATGGAGGATGGCACAGTCAATAAGAACACCTGCCTTGCAAGCACAATCTGAGTTTAATGTTCAGAGCCCACATAGGAATGACAGTTGTCACAGTGTGTGGTTGTAATCACAGTTTGGGAAGATTCCTGGGACTCACTGGCTAGACAGTCTAGCCTTAATTTGGTGAAATTCAAGACAATGAGAGATGCTGTCTCCAAGGAGGTAAAATCATCTTCCTGAGGATAACATAAAGTTGCAACTTCCTGTGCATGTCATATGTACCCACACACATGTGCCTACACAGACAAACATTTAAAAAAAAAATATTTCTAAAACAACTTGGAGCTAGAGAGTTGGCTTAGTGACTAAGAGCTATTGTGGCTCTTGAAGAGAACATAGTTTCAGTCTCAGCTGAACTGAACTGAAACATGGCAGCTAACAGCTATCTATATCTCCAGTTCTAGGGGTTTCAGTAACCTCTTCTGACCTCTTCAGCACTTGTGTAATGCACAATACACATAAAAATAATCTGTAATGAAAAAAATAACCATCTGAGCATGGTGAACACACTTTTTGTCTCAGCAGTCACTGTGGAGGTTGGTGGATATCTGAGTTCCATGTCAGCCAGGGATACACAATGAGACCTTGTCTTTAATGAGACCATGTCTTTAAAAACAAACAAACAAAAAAACAGTGGCCCTATAACAAACTCAAGTTTCTTTTCCCTACTTATCATACATAATTATTATCATTCTGAAATGCAACACTAAAATTCCTTAAATTGTGCTTTGTGACTTTTGCATGACTCTATTTGTCACAATAAACAAAAAGGGTACTTCCAAACTAAAAGTTCATTAGAGCAATGTGCATCACTTTGCAATTTTCAGTAAATTCTTTGTTTTAAAACTTGAGCTGCATTTTATTTGGGTGTGTGTATTTATGTGTACCAAAGGTGCATGTGTGGAAACCAGAGGACAATTTGTGCAAATTGGTTCTCTTTACCATCTAGGTTCTGGGGATTGAATTCAGGTCATCAGGCTTGAGAGCAAACACCTTTACCCACTGAGCCATCTTCTCCATTTGCTGCTTTTATTCTGTGTGAATAAAGTCAGTGGATTTGTTTGGCTTATTAATGAGATTATAAAATAAATGGAACATCCAGATTAGTGCAGCTCATTTCTAATCATTTTCTGCTTTGACC
Source organism: Peromyscus eremicus (assembly GCF_949786415.1). NCBI lineage: Eukaryota > Metazoa > Chordata > Mammalia > Rodentia > Cricetidae > Peromyscus > Peromyscus eremicus. Next base: position 3,675,804 of record NC_081417.1, on the reverse strand, counting down.
AAGATGTCAAATATTTGGCTGAATATTCTCCTAAGCTTATAAAATGCAAATGATAGTTCTCAGGGCAAGGGAAAATTAATTTGAGGTCTCATAGGAAGAAGAAACAAGTAGTACAGACCATTTTCAAGGCTACTTACTTTATAGTAATGATAGCATTACAGAATGATGTCATACTGAATTTATTACCAATAGCTTGAATAATATTTATTTTGAAAACAACAGGGACAGGACTGGAGAGATGGCTCAGCACTTAAGAGCACTGTTGCTCTTGCAGAGGAGCTAGGTTCTGTTCAAAGAACTGACATGGTCACTCACAACCACCTGTAACTCTAGTTCCAGGGTATCTGGTGCCTCTTCTGGCCTCTGTGGGCACAAGACACACACGTGATACACAGACATATATGTGGGAAAAGCACATATACACAAACTAAAAAGGTTTTTGGTTATTGTTTGTTTGTTTGTTTTAATGGCACTAAGGTTGCAGGAGGGCCTCACATAGTTCTACCTCTCCCTAAAGGTCCATAGTCAGTTAGGGGTATTGGAGGCAGGACGATATTTTCTTTAGTAGTGGGTCCACTGGTAAGCTGCTTATACTCCTGTGCATAACCCTTTACCCACGCTCTCAAAGTAAACCTAATTAAACTTTAAATAAAAAGTCAGCATGACAGTAGAAGAAAGATGGTAAGTAGCTGGAAAGATAAAGGAGACTAATGAGAGTGGAAGGGAGATAATAAGAGGGAGAAAGTGAATATGAAAATGTATAGAAGTGTCATAATGAAACAAATTATGTATAATTCATACGTGCTAATACAAAGCTTTTGGAGAGCTAGCTTAGTGGGTGAAGGAAGTTTCTGCTGTGCAAGCATGGGGACCTGAGCTTGGATTCCCAGTGTCCATGTAAAAAACCTGATGTTTCAGTGTATGCTTGTAACCCAGCCCTATGGGGGGAAAGGGGCAGCATACAGAGATAAATGAATCCCTAGGGCATGCTGTTCACTCAGTCTAGCCAAAACAGTGAACTTTAGGTTCAGTGGGAGATCCCATCTTCAAATATATGGTGGAAAGCAATGGAGGATAACACCCAGCATCAACCTCTCATGTCCACATACAGGCACACGTGAATATACCAGAACATACACCAAATACACATACACAGGTGCCACTAAGCGGTTATTTTGATTTTTATTTCGTTTCATACATGGTGTATGCTTGTATACATGTTCATTTGTATACATGTGTATGTGCACATATGTATGGAAGGTAAAATCAAATATAGATGTTTGATATCTTGCTCTGTCACCCTCTACCCCTTTTCCTTGAAACGGGGGCTTTCATTGAACCTGGAGCTTTCTGATTTGACTAGACTGGCTAGCCAGTGCATCCCAGGGATCTGCCTGTCTCCTCCCTAGTGTTGAGGTTACAGACATGGACTACCACTTACTTCCTGCTTTTATGTATGAGTCCTGGGAATTCAAACTTAGTTCCTTTTGCTTTACGGTGGGCACGGCACTTTACCCACAGAGCTATCTCCTTTGCCCTAATTTATGTTTTAAATACATTCGTTTTCATTGATTCAGTTTTGCTTCTAAAAGGGTGACTTTTCTCACTATATAAGGCTGGTCTTGAACTTGCTCTTCCTTCTGGGAGTGCAGATTACAACATGTCACTATGGATTATTATGAATTTTTAAAGGAAGGATTTTTCACATGGTTTAGACTTAATATACTTTCTATAATGTGAAAATCTTAACACAAATTCTGGGTTCTGAGGCACTCTACCAAACTAGACACCATATGTATGTCTGTTTATACCTTTCACCATTATGCAAAAAACCCTGAAAAGTAATTGTATGTATTGCCTGTATTTTTAGATGTCACACTTTTAGATGTGACAGAAAAGGCATTTAATTCACTGACAGCCAGTTGACTGTGGTATCTAATTTTAAAAATAGGAAACTATTACTACTGGATTTTGTTTGTTTGTTTGTTTGTTTGTTTTTTGGAGAAAAATGTTAGAATGAAATTCAGTAACATTATGATGTGTGTGTGTGTTATTTTATGAAGTGCTGCTTTTATAAAAGCACTAGGCATATGTAAATAACTGGATTTTGTTTTTCTAAGTGTGGCTGACCTTAAGCATGCCATTCAAAGCAAATACAAGATTGCTATTCAGCACCAGGTGCTAGTGGTCAATGGAGGAGAATGCATGGCTGCAGATCGAAGAGTGTGTACCTACAGCGCTGGAACGGTAGGTGTCAAGGAGTTCTAAACTGCATATTCTGCCTTCTCATCAGATGGGGAGCAGGGACTCTGTTCTTGTATTGAGCAGTGTGCAAGTTCATCATTTATAACATTTTTATTTTTATTATTTCTGCATTTTTTTGTTACAGGACACAAATCCAATTTTTCTTTTTAATAAAGAAATGATCTTATGTGACCGTGCACCTGCTATTCCTAAAACTACCTTTTCAACAGAAAATGACATGGAAATAAAAGTTGAGGAGTCTCTTATGATGCCTGCAGTTTTTCATACTGTTGCTTCAAGGACACAACTTGCAGTGGTAAGATCTAAACACTCTTTTAACTAATTGCTTCTGAAAGCATTCAAGTCTAGCTAGCAGAGAAGTCAAAATTACTTAGTTACTATGAAAAACACCCACCTTTTTTCTCCTCTTAATTTTTTTTATGTTCTATGTTAGTGTATGTGTGCACGCACGTGTGTGTGCTCATGCATGTGAATGAAGATTATGAGAACATAGAGATCAGAGAATATCTGGTGGCAGTAGGATGTTTTTCCACAATATAGCGCCTAGGATTGACTCAGCTGCTTGGCAGTGAGTGTCTTTCTGATAGTTGTTTCACAGGCCTCTTCTACTAAAGTGCAGGGTTGAAGGTTGGGGCTAAAGTTAGGTGGAACAATGTTTAAGAGCATGCATTGCTCTTCCAGACAACTTGACTTTGGATCTCAGAACTCATGTCAGGTGGTGCACAACGGCCTGAAGCTCCAGCTCTAGGGTATCTGATGCCTCTAACTTCCATAGGAACCTCCACTTATCTGGCATGCACACACATTCACAATTGAAATTAATAGAAACAAATCTTTAAAAATTATTTATTCATATTTTATGGTTAATCTACCTAGTTGTAAAATTTTAGTCCTCTGTGTTCCTAGATAGTGTGAGAAGGACGTCTTAAATATGACTTGGCCAGCATCTCCCCAAAATGAGGATAGTCAGGTAATTAGTTGATTAGGTACCCATGTTAGAACAGACACTAGAGCTCAGGTAACTTTAGTAAAACAGATCCATTTCCTTATTCATTTCTACTTCTTGGAAAAGGAACTGTAATCCTTTCCCATCCATATGACTTACCGATCCATACTTTCAATCCCCATATATTGTTGCTAATTATTTGATTTTCCTGTTTTGTTATAGTATTTCTTTTTGTTTTTAGATAGAGTCTCTCTGATCTCTCTGTAACTCTTGCTATCCTCAAACTGTCAGTCCTCCTGTCTTAACTTTCTCAGTCCAAGAATTACAAGCATGCACTATGCCTTGTTTTCTCTTACAGTTTACTTTTACTTAACTGTAGTGCCATTGACTCTAAGTGGTCAAGAAGCTGCTGTGTTTTACTTTTAGATACAAAAAAATGTATCTTAGAACATGTGAAACAACACAGTTTTTATTGTATTTTTAGAAGGTAAACATTTAGTAAAGTTTCAGTGTTGGTTAGTAAAACTTAGGACTGGACAGAGGTTCTTGTGGCAGGGAAACAGATGAGAAGAATTCACACATTACAGCCAAAGTGGCAAACTGGAAGCAGAAGGGAGTGAATGCGGATGAAGCTGCTGTTCAGCCTAATAGTGAGCAGCAGGCTTTCATTTGATTTTTCTTGGAGTGGGCTAACCTTTTGATATTTGTCTATTCATTAGTCATGGACTTTAAAAGATGTTTTTCTTCTTGTGCACAACAAGCATTGTGGTTTGGGATTGGCTGGTAGTAGGAGGTGACTTCACCCAGGATTATTGAGTCCCTTCTGTTGCTGTTGTCATCATCATGATAAAAGACTTGGTAAGGCTTGAATCAGGCTGAGAGCAGGCCCACTTGATGGTGGCATCATCTTCTTGCATAACCTCTTGGTCTCCTCTAAGAAAATGTAATATTAAATACTTAATATATTTTTAACTGATTAGAGGGAAAGGTGATAAAATATAAATCAGCAAAAGCATGGAAAAGGTATTATATAAGGAAAAGATATGGCAGGATTATACTCGGGCATTAAGAATAATGCTGTGTATGAAGAGAGATGATTTCTCTATTGTAGATGAAAAATATTAAAAATTTTAGCAGTTGAAATGAGAGTGAGGAACATTGTTATTGAGATTAAAGTGAATCAAAATGCCAGTCATTTCTATTCTTGTTTTATAGGCTGTTTGAAAATTACTTGGTTCTTTAGGGCCTTGTATGCTTTTAAGTAAAGGAGGAAATTTTCAATTGCTTTTAAAGTTTCTTGAAAGATAATTTTAGACCCCTTAGCTGCGTAAATAACTTACCTTTGTTAAAGGAAATTGGTCAGCTATTTTTTTACTTATAAAACTGAGATAAATTTCTCTACCCTGTGCCTGTAGTTATTTTCTGAATATTCTTATTTTGTGCTTATGTATTTCCTTGTTTCTAATTTTCATTTTATATATATATATATGTTGTATATATATGTATACATGCATACATATACATGTATATATATATGTATACACACATACATATATATATGTATAGATGTATACAAATGCACATACACACACACACAGAGCTAAGGGTGAACAAATGTCATAGGTGATACCTGAGCCTGTTGGTCCACTGACACTTTTTGCATTTTGCACAATAATACTAGGTTCATATCAAGGTCCTGTGAGCTTCCAATCATGGATTATTGGCCAAATTTATAATACCAGGCATGCATGTGGAACAGAACTCAGAAAGTGGTTGATTATCCCAATAACATTTTGCACCTATGGGCATATCTTCAACATTCTTATTCAGTCATCATTGCAGTTCAAGGAGTTTGCAGCTGGATAAGAATGTTGATGACCTACTCCCCATCCCCACACACGAGTTTCTTAAATAGCAGCTTCCAGTACTATGAGAGCTAGCCAACAGGGAAGAAGGTTCCTGATCAGTACCAGCTTCTCTTCCTTTCCTGTGATGAATGTGTGTGTTGCCTTCAGTAGTAGGATCCTAGGGTCCTACCACAAATTCTAATGGACAACTAAGAGCAGTGGTAACCTGTGTTGTTTTTCTTGGGGGGAGGGGATCCTCTGGCACACTCCTCCTGACATGTTAATGTACATATTCTATATGCAGTGCTGTGTTTGTTTATAGTATTAACTGTTTGCTTGCTCCCTTTCTGTCACCTCCCCCTGACACGCATGGTGTGTATCTGTCTAATTATCTATGTTTTCTTCATACTTCTGCCACCTAATTGTATTACAGGTATGTACCACCATGCTGGCCCAAAGTAAAAACTGATTTATTTATTTATTTATTTTTAAGATTTATTTATTTATTATGTATATAGCATGTATGACTACAGGCCAGAAGAGGGCACCAGATCCCGTTACAGATGGTTGTGAGCCACCATGTGGGGGCTGGAAATTGAACTCAGGACCTCTGGAAGAGCAGTCAGTGCTCTTAACCTCTGAGCCATCTCTCCAGCCCCCTGATTTCTTTTTTGTTAGCATTTTGTGAGTCTTTAGACTTGTGGCCCTCTCTTCTCTTTTCTCTAGACTGTTGCTAGGAAGTTATATTTTACATTTTCTATTCTTCTCCACTTTATTCTTTTCCAACCTTTGGAATTTTTCATTCCTTCCTAGTTTATGTCAGTATTTTCTTTGTACCTTCATAAGTAACCTGAGCTTCTGAAAGTCTTCACTTGTTTCCTTTTTCTTTTTAAGTGGCTAAGACAGAGTGATGTTATATTTTCTACAGGTCCAGAATCTTCTGTGGGAGGGAACTTCTCTTATTTAGAAATCTCCTGCAGCTTTTTATCACTTTGCACTTGATACTTCATTCTTTGTAACTGAATTCCAGTCATCTGTTCTTAAAAATCTTTTGACTTTTAGGGCTACAGACGATTTAATTGGTAAGAACGCTTGTTGGGCAGGCATGAAGACTTGAGTCCCCAACACCTATTTAAAAAGCTGGCAACAGTAATTGAGGGTCAGTAGACAGAAATGTCATTGAGCTTGCTAGCTACCATCCCAGATCCAGGCTCAGACTTGAACAGAATGGAAGTGATACCCAATCTCCTCTTTAGGCTTCCATGCTCATATTCTTGCACATGTGCCACATATATTTATACCACAGTATGGATATGCACATACAAACACATGCACACACACATACAAAAGTAATAATAATAATTTTATATTTTTGAGGACTCCTACCTTAGAATTTCAAGATGTGTTTATATTATATAGTCTAGAATTTGATAATACTTTTTCAATCTTTTATGTTTGGTACAAATATTTGTGAAAATGTATGTGTGTGTGTACATACATATATATATGTGTGTGTGTGTGTGTGTGTGTGTGTACACACAAACCATTGCTTTCTTTTATTCTTTTCCATTTTCAAACAGGAAATGTATGAAGTTGCCAAGAAGCTTTGCTCTTTCTGTGAAGGTCTTGTCCATGATGAACATCTTCAGCACCAAGGCTGGGCTGCAATCATGGCCAATCTGGAGGACTGTTCAAATTCATACCAAAAGCTTCTTTTCAAGTTTGAAAGTATTTATTCAGATTATCTGCAATCCATAGAAGACATCAAGTTAAAACTTACTCAGTATGTTTATCATTAAGTGGATTTTTAAAATGCCTTTGAAGTTTATCAGTTTTTTAGTCACTGGATGTTTGTTCCTTGGAGGCCATATGTTTATTTAAATATGATTAATTTTAGAGTCTTTTGAAACATCATTGTTTTTATTATATAAGTAAAGGCATGTGTGTTCCATGGTGCTTATGTAGAAGTCAGAGGACAACTTTAGATTTGAGTCTGTCTTTCCAGTGTGGGATTCAGGCCTTTCTTGTTACCCACTCAGCCATCTCACTGGCCAATTTTTAGAGTCATGCTTTAGTTAAGTTATGGTTTTTGGTTTGGTGCTTTTTTTTTATTTGTTTGTTTGTTTGTTTTTTGATACAGGGTCTCTATGTACCCCTGTCTCTTCTTGAATTCACTATGTAGACCAGGCTGACTTTGAGCTCACAGAGATCCATTTGCTTCTGTCTCTCAGGTGCTGGGATTAAAGGCATGCGCCACCATGCCCAGCTCTAAATTGTGGTTTTTAATGTATTTTTTTTTTTTAAAAAATACATATTTTGACTCCCACATGCTTTGTTTTTTCTTGAGTGGTTTTATTATATAAAAGGCTTGGAGTAATTTATAAAACTAAAAAAATCTTTTCTTGTGTTTTCACCAATAGAGAAAATGTAAAATGGAGGAAAAAAAAAAAAGACCAGATCCCTCATCTCATATAAATAAAAAGACCATCAGACATTGAAAATTTTAAGTTATTTTTAAAATATTGCCATTCTAGTATAAGTTCTTTATATATTAGGCATGTACTATTGGGTTTTGGAAGGAAAGAACTGCAAATCTATAATTAATATGCTAATGAGCATTAATTTAACCTTAAAATAACTACTGCATGCTCATATATGTACTTTTCAGATTTTGTATTCTGGTTTTTAATTTTCTTCTTCTTTTTTTTTTTTTTACTTTGACTTTGCAGTAGAGGTGATAGCATGTTCTTTTATTTTCCTTGATAGCATGTTCTCTTATTTTCCTTCCCTTCCTTAATCTTTGCGTTTTTTAAAGTGATACTAGGGACTCAATCCAAGTTCCATCTTGTATTAGAGAGACATTTTTACTCTAAGTTGCATCCCAGCCACATGACTCCTCCTTTCCCTGAGTTTTCTCAGTTTATGGACAAGTTTTGGCCTTTGTAGACATTGAAAGAAATGTTGATAGAAAAGAGAATGACTAGTCAGTATTAAAAGGATCATTCTTAATTGTTTATTGCAATAACCTTTTTTGGGTACCTATTTTGGAGAGAGTCCCACTAACCACATCAGTTTATTTTAGGGACCTGAATCTTTTTATATACAATACAGTTTAATGAGATCTTAAAGATTTCATATTTTCCCCATATCCTTTCGCAGCTTATCACTCTTAGTCTATTTTTCTGATATGGTGAGTATAAGAGTTACCCTAAGGCTAAATTATGAATTTTTACTGTGCTTTTTTTTTTGGGGGGGGGGTTGTTTTGAGACAGGGTTTCTCTGTGTAGCTTTGCGCCTTTCGCCTTTCCTGGAACTCACTTTGGAGACCAGGCTGGCCTTGAACTCACAGAGATCCGCCTTCCTCTGCCTCCCAAGTGCTGGGATTAAAGGCATGAGCCACCACCGCCTAGCCTTATCTTGTGCTTTCAAGACATTAAATATGTTTGATTGTGTTAAAGGTTTACAGTCTGAGGGACTGCTCTGGTCATCTGGTCAACCTTCATTTTATTTTATTTTATTTTATTTTATTTTATTTTATTTTATTTTATTTTTTAATAAAAAGGTTTTATTTGAAAAGGGTTTGATTAAAAAGTCAGTGTCTACTTGTTTAGTAATCTAGCTAGCTTTGCTGTAAATAGAAATTGTAATGGTAATGGTCACCTCTCTACTAAACTACATTTAGCTGTATAATAAAAGAGCTTATATGTGTATAATACGTGGAACAGTGGTAAGGCTGGTTCTTTGAAGTACACTGTGATTTCATTGGATGATACTAGAGCACACTTGCTTTACTGACTCATGTTTTGTATATTAAGTTTAGGAACTGCGGTCTCAGTAATGGCCAAGATCCCACTGTTGGAGTGCCTGACCAGACATAGCTACAGGGAATGTTTGGGAAGACTGGATTCTTTAAGTGGACATGAAGGCTCAGAGAAAGCTGAGATGAAAAGATCCTCTGAACTGGTGCTCTCTCCTGATATGCCTAGAACAACTAACACATCTTTGTTAACCTCATTTCACAAGTCAGTGGAGCATGTAGCTCCAGATCCCACCAATGCTGAATGTGGCAAAGAACTTAGGGAATCTTGTCAAAGTACTGTCCAGCAAGAAGAAGCTTCAGTAGATGATAAAGACAGTGATCTGCCTTTTTTTAATGTTTCCTTGTTAGACTGGATAAATGTTCAAGATAGACCCAATGATGTGGAATCTTTGGTCAGGAAGTGCTTTGATTCTATGAGCAGGGTAAGTAATGTGTGTGTGTGTCGGGTGGACTGTTTAGTTATAGTTGAAACAGAATACCTTGGATTGGAACTTGGAGATTGGATCAAATTACTTGTAACTATGCTTTTGAATTGGTTATAAATTATTTCAAAATATAAATTTTTAGTGCAATGAGAAGGGTTACATAGCTTTGAGTGATTCAAAGATAAATCACTACCAACTAAAGTATAGTGTTGAGCATTTCCATCATCTAGAAAGTTGTCTTTTCCCAGTAAGCAACTTCCTACATGAGAAATTATAACTATTCCATCTCCTTAAAAATTCATCAGTAAGACATTGTGCTTTCAGTTACAATTCTAGAAGTAAAACTGGGATAAATGTCTCTTTATATCTGCTCTGTGAGTTGATGCAAAACATTTCCATCAGAAAGGAAATTACTGTTTTATTGACACAAAATACTACAGTTTTGAAGATTTCAGTTATCCAAATACAAATGCTGGAATAGTTGGGCTTTGCTTAAAGGGGCACTTGGTTGAAAAATAGATTGGGTCCTTGATTAATCAATTCTATAAAAAAAAAAACAAATCTGGTCTATGATGCCTGGAGCAGCACTGCCTACCTTAAGTTATAAGTAAAGTGAATACCTCTAAAATCTTGGTTTTCTAATATGTTCAGTATCTGTGTCCTTGATAATGTCCAGTAGGTAGGTATTTCATTCAGTTAAGCATTTGCCCCAGCAAAAATTATTGTCAAAAACGAATGAAAGCTAGACTAATGTTTCTGCTTAAATTTTAAACTAGTATTTAGTAGCTTAAATTTCCATTTGACTGGATGATCAGCTATATAACAGTGGTCACAATAACCAATGTCATTTTTCATAATTAGAACTTGTTGTGGAATAATCTTTTTTTGTACATCGTGAAGATGTGTTTTTGCCAAGGCGTCTTCTGGTTGGTCTGATAAAAAACTGAGTGTCCAATACCTAGGCAGGAAGAAGTATAGATAGGACTTCCCGGGAGAGAGAGAGGTGAGAAGATGAATCTAGGTGCAGATGCCAGAAGAGACGGAGAAGCAGCAGGACATGCAGGAGGAGAGATAGAAGCTACGAGCCATGTGGCAACACTTAGATGAATAGAAATGGGTTAATTTAAGTTATAAGAGCTAGTTAGAAACAAACCTAAGCTAAGGCCAAACTTTCATAATTATTATTATAAGTCTCTATGTCATGATCCAGTGGCTGCTACAAGAATTATATTAGAAGTCACAATAGTTTTACATAAAACCTGATGCTTGCTAGGGAAGCACTCTACCACAGTGTTTTATCCCGTGTATTGTTTTGAGACAGAGTCTCACTAACTTTCCGAGGCTGACTTAGAACTCACTGTGTAGTCCAATTTAGACTTTTTACAATCCTCCTGCATCAACCTTTTCAGTAGCTGGGAATACAGGCCTTGCTACCAGATTCACCATGAGACATTTCAGTCTTTGTCTCATTTAGTGAGTACTATTTATCTCATAGCAGTAGTTTTGTTTTCCAGCAATATAATAAATAAAAGGTGCCCAGAGGAGTTGCTTTTGTGTTTCTGTTTAAAGTCCTTAGTTTCATAATTAATCCCATATCTATTGTTATCCGTAATGTGTATTTCCAACTGTGAAATTCAGATACATACCTCTGGAAATGAGTTGGGACATAAGTTTTTTAGAATTTAATGTTTGAAATCACTCAAATTCCAGCCCTGACACTTGTGAATTTAAGTATCAGTGTCTCATATTTTTCTTTCTTTTTTTGTTTTTTGAGACAGGGCTTTTCTGTGTAACAGTCCTGGCTGTCCTGGAACTTGCTTTGTAGACCAGGATGGCTTTGAACTCAGAGATCCACCTGCCTCTGCCTCCCAAGTGCTGGAATTAAAGGCATGCACCACCATTGCCCGACAATGTTTATAAGTTTCTTAGCAATTTGAATCCCTAGTTTTACATTTGTATGGACTGATAGATGATAGTTTGGGTAGTTATTTTGTTTGCAACCCAACTTTAATTTATGCATAATATTCTATAATTGTTGATTCATTTTTTGTAGACTTCTATTTTATAAATGAAGAGGATTTATGTTTCTGATTAATAAATGAGTTAACATGTATACTTAGCTCAGTTTAAACTTCCCAGAGTTTATCGACCCTTAGTGTTTCTAACATTTCTTTCAAGCAACTTACTTTACTTTATTATTTATCTATTTTTTCTATTTATTTATTTATTTATTTATTTATTTATTTATTTATTTATTTATTTATTTATTTAGGCAGGGTCTCATTATGTAGTCCTGACTGGCCTTGAAATTCTTCTACCTATCTAGTGCTGATAGTAAAGGTGTTCATTGATACATCCAGCTGTTTATTGAATATTTTGCTTGTTTTGTAGAGGGTAGTTTGTTTAAAGGTTGTATAGCTAGAAATAGAAATTAGAAATTTGGTTTTACAACTTCTCTAAGGCAACTGTTGTATGTTGGCCATGTATATGTCAAAGAGAGTTCATGAGTAAAAATTAATATAGCACTAGATGGAAACCTGAACAAATAATTATTAATATGATTAATATTAATGAAAACTATCTAGAAATTAGGGCTTTTATCATCTGGGAAGATGGAATAAAATATTCCACAAATTATTAAATAAGTAAAATTTTATTACAGTAAAGTTTTTTGAAATTATGTTAAAATAACTCAAGCTATCCATTATTTTACTCTTTCTGACCATTGTTTACATTACTTGAAATGTCTTCCTGTTTTACCTTCTGTCTAGCCCTATTAAAAGGGCCTAGTCAAATACCTCCTTTACAGATCAGTGGGACAGTCTCAAAGACCTTGGTCAATGAGATGGCCTAGTGGGTAAAGGATAACTTGAGTATGGTATCTGCCTCCCAGATGATGTAGGGAGGGAATTGGTTGTCCTTCCACATGTATGTCATGGCTTTTGAGAGCTCACACTCATGCCCACACATGTACATTTGCTTGCATGTACACACACACACACACATACACACACACACACATACACACACACACAGAGTTGAAAAAAATAACTTGGTTGATATCTTCATGTTAATATTAGGAGGCATTGAGAATCACCGTCTGAGGCTTGAAAAACTGTGCTACTTTTCCTCCTTTAAAAGTTGAACTTAGGATCTGGCAATATGACTCAGGGTAAAAGCCTGAAAACCTCATTTCAGTCCCCGGGACTCACATGGTGAAAAGAGAGAACTAATTCTTAAGAAATCGTCTTCTGACCCCGTGTGCAGGCTATGGCATGTCTTTTTGTTTATATGTAGAACGCTTGCTTACCAAGGCCCCAGGTTCAGTCTCCAGTACTGCAATACAGTAATGATGAAGTAATAAAATATTCTTTCAAGGTATTGGCAGTGGCTCTCATAAAAATGGATGGATGGATAGATGGATGGATGGATGGATGGATGGATGGATGGATGGAAGGAAGGAAGGAAGGAATTGTAGTAATTAGAGTCTGAGAAGAAGTCTGTCAAGGAACCAGCAGAGTCTGAAGAGATTGGCAAAGATGGTCTGCTATGCCAAAGAGCCAAGAGCCTTTAATGAAGCAAGGTTATTTGATATTTGTGACTAGACAGTGTTTACTAAAAAATAGTAACACTTGTGGAATTAAAGCCAGATAACAGGCAAGATTAAAGATTAAGAAAGCATATTGATCTAGCCATTTCCTTGCAGTAGAGATTAAGTTTAAGTTTTCTTTTCCACTTGGGAAGAAAAATCTTGCCTTTTTAAAGATAGGGTCTTGCAGAGTTGCTTGTGTGAGCCTGAACTTTTAGTCTTCTGCTTTGCTTGCTAAGCTCTGAATTAAGCATGTACAACATGCCTGTCTGTGGAAGATGATTGGAGAGAAGTTGAATTGATAATCTACTTTATATAACTTTGACTTTGAAAAATGACATTTTCTTAGGGATATTGAGAATTAATTAAATTATAGCATTGATTGAGATTTGTGTTTCCTGGAATTATGCACTTGATTTACTATTGTAGTTTGTTTAGCACCAGTTGTTTAGAATGAGATGAGTCCTATTAACCTTCCTTTGGAAGTATAAGTTGATTTCCTATGCATTGTTTTTCTGTGTCATTTTCTATCACTTTTGTATCTGACCCTAATTCCAATTAGTGTGGAATACAGTTGAAACTATTTCTAGAAGATTGTATTCATAAATGTTTCCTTCTCATTTAGCTTGACCCAAAGATTATTCAACCATTTATCTTAGAATGCCATCAAACTATTGCCAAACTTGATAATCAGAATATGAAAGCCATTAAAGGGCTTGAAGATAGGCTGTATGCCTTGGACCAGATGATTGCTAGCTGTGGCAGGCTGGTAAATGAACAGAAAGAGCTTGCTCAGGTATTGTATTTGGCTATTTTTTTATATTTTAAGTGCAGTGTCTATTTATTGTACACATTTATTCACTTTTCCCTTCACTGTTGGTAATGCATTATTATTTATATATGTATTAGTGAAGTTTGCCTGTCACTATGACTCTATAACTAACAAAAAAGTTAAGGGAAAAGAGGTTTATTTGGTTTGATTTCAGAAGGGTACAGTCTGCAATCTGCAGGGCACCAGGAGCAGATTCAGGAGGAGCAGCTTCAGTAGTAGCAGAGATACAACTTACCTCTTGTCAGGTTAAGAAGAAAATAGTATCCAGAAACAAAAAATGGAACAGATTGGCCTGGGTTAGAGATCTAAAGGTCCATACCCCAGTGATCCGTTTTTCAGCCAAGTCTTGTATCCCAGCGGTTCTATATCTTCTCAGAGCAACACCAAAGGAGGGCTATCACTGGAAAAGTGAGCTTGTGAGGGCAGTTCAGATTTATAACAATATACCACATAATAGAGGAGGGAAAAAGTTAAGTTCTATGTTGTTATTTCCATTTGAGACAGGGTCTCACTGTTACTCAGCCTAACATGCCTCTGCCTCCTTTTCAGTGTTGTGATTACAGGTGACTACCATGACACAAAACCAAGGCATGATCTTAATGGTTGAGTTTGATAAAAATAAAGTGAGTTCAGGTATTATGGATGAAAACTGAAATACAAACCATGAATATATTTTCACAGCTGGAGTGAAAAGATTATTTTCAATATCTTAGTACAACTTAGTCTCGTATTCTCTCTCAAAAACAAATAGGACAAGAAATAGAAGAAAAATACGAAATCTTGGAAAATTGACTAATCCTTTACAGTTATGACCAGTTGTTTTCCCCGCCTCTCCCCCTAGAGCCAAAGAGCTGAATTTCATCTGGTACTCCTCCCTTTGTTCCTTCCTTCCTGTCCCTCCTCCCCTCTGTTTCATGGACTGGCGTTTTCCTGTGCAGCCCAGGTTGTCATCCTTCTGCTTTTGGAGAGCTGTGGCTGCTATTGGTGGTTGTATTTTTATTCCTTGTGATGCTGATGTTTCATGTGCTTGTTTTTAGTAAGAAAAATCAAAGAAATATAAAAGTCTGAGGTAGCTTAAATTTTGTTTCCCTGACATTTTAAAGAATTTGTTTGCTTTGGGCTTGTGTTTGAATCAGTTATTTTAATACAGCTTTCAAGATAACAGATTATTGTAAGTTGGTTTTTGGTCCCTGAAGTGGCCATTTACTTTTGTTTCCCCTTTAGTGTGGGATATAGATTTTAAGGCTCAAAATGGAAAGTGGTCCATTGTCTGTTTTTCTCTTGAGTGTTTATGTCATTTATCTAACAAAATTAAATATTCTTAAAACTTTTTCTCAAAGGGATTTTTAGCTAATCAAATGAGAGCTGAAAACTTGAAGGATGCATCTGTGTTACCTGATCTGTGCCTGAGTCATGCAAATCAGCTAATGATTATGTTGCAAAACCACAGAAAATTGTTGGATATTAAACAGAAGTGTACCACTGCCAAACAAGAGCTAGCAAACAATCTACATGTCAGACTGAAGTAAGAGATACTATCATATTTAATTTAGGCTCTTGAGAGTTCATGCTTTTATCTCCCAGTAATGAATAATTTCCCCTTATGATTCCATTGAAATGCACATTGATTACCCTGGGATTAGACTTTAGAGTCTTGATCCTCACAGCTTACCTACAAGATGATTTTTAGCAAATGTTGGGACTATTGAAAACAATGAATCTTGCTTCTTCTGTAGGTGGTGTTGCTTTGTGATGCTTCATGCTGATCAAGATGGAGAAAAACTGCAAGCACTGCTCCGCCTTGTGATAGAGCTGTTAGAAAGAGTCAGAATTGTCGAGGCTCTTAGCACAGTTCCGCAGATGTATTGCCTAGCTGTTGTTGAGGTTGTAAGGAGGAAAATGTTCATTAAACACTACAGAGAGGTAAGCAATTCCAATTGTTTAATTATATGTGAACATTAATAACTGGGATATGTTATTAACATAAACTTTCCTCTTCTAAGTGGGCTGGTGCTCTAGTCAAAGATGGGAAACAATTGTATGAAGCTGAAAAGTCAAAAAGGGAATCCTTTGGGAAATTATTTAGTAAGTGTTAATTTATTTACCCTTTTCCTTTTTAATTTTTTTGGCTCTTAAATAATTTCTAAAATAACTGTTCCTTCTTAATTCTTCATACAGGGAAATCCTTTTTAAGAAACCGTCTGTTTAAGGGACTGGACTCTTGGCCCCCCTCATTTTGTGTATGTATTTATTTTCTAATCGTGACTAAATTTGTTTATTATAAAACCTCTTTTTTCAGGGATAGAAGCATTTATCAGAAACAGAATAAGTTGTGATAGGATTAAATCGGCCTAAAACGGTTTTGGCTTTAAGGGTTACCTGGTATAAGCTTTAATATATGTTAATAATTTGTTGTTAAGTTTTGAGAATGTATTTTAATTACAGTATTTATTCCTCCTCTTCCCTCCCTCCAAAACTTCCTATATACCCCTCCCACTCTCCTTCAAATTCATGACTTTTTTTCATCAATTGTTATTGTATGCATGCATATGTGTGTGTGTGTGTATACATATATGTTCCTAAATATAACTTGATGAGTCCATATAATGCTACTTGTACATGTAGTTGACGATTTGGCACTGGACAATTGGTTAGTGTGCTCATCCTTGGGGAAGGTCACCTCTCCTGCTCCCAGCTTTCCTCAGTTGCCTGCAGTTCTTTGTGTAGGGTTGAGGCCTCCTGGGCTTTTCCCTATGTAGGTTGATGTGTTTGTTGCTGTCCTCCTTGTTCATCTCACGTTTGGGTATGCTGGTGAGACTTTGTGGATATAGCTTCTAGTGTTACTAGAAGGCAAATTCCCTAATCCTCTGTCTCTTACAATCTTTCTGCTCCCCTCTTTAAAATTTTTCTTGAGCCTTTGGTGCTTGAGTGTTTGTGGATGTACCCTTTGCTACTGTTCTCCACAACTCTTCAATTGATTGGTTGTGGTTTTTCTGTAGTGGTCTCTGTTGCAAAAGAGAAGTTCTTTAATGAAGGGTGAAAATGTATACTTTTCTGTGGGTATAAGGACAAATATCTGTAGATAGTTGTTAAGGATATTCTGGTTTAGCAAATTAATGGTTGTAGATTCTCCAACCGTGATGATTTCACTAGCACTGAGTAGTTATCTAGGTTTCCAGTACCAGACATGATCTCTTTCTTGTTGAGTGGTTCTTAAGTTCAATTAGAGAGTTGTTGGTTACTGCCAAGGTATGTATGCCATTACTTCATGACCAGAGAGCATACATTAGGTTGTCAAGATCAATGGGAATGCAATTTTTTAGCTGTTTTGTTTTTCCTTTTTTTTTTGTACTCATTTCTGTTGTCTTTTCATCCCTTTGTCTCCACACCACTTCATTGTTTGATGAGTCAAAGTAATTTGAATCTTCAATAAATGTTTATTAAAATTAAACATGAAAATATCATTTGATATATTTTAAGGCCAGTTAGCTAGATCTATTCATTTTTAAAGTGAAAAGAAACATTTTTCATGATCAAAGAAATTTGGGAAATGCTATGTGCCCTTCCCCTATATTAGGATCTCAGTTTTAAATATGTTTCTACAGGGCAATCTTTCTTAAGAATGTACACAAGTAATGTAATTGGAATTCACATGCATACTTACTTATCTATGAACCTGTTTTATGTAGATTATCCTGACATATTTAAATCTTTTTGACCAGTGATTAAGATAACTGGAGTTATTTTTAAAAGATACCACCCTTGCCAGTATTATAAAAAACAACTAGTAGGACTTTAGAATTAATACTTTTTTTTAAAGTTGACCCATAGTATTTTTTTAAAAGAGAAGAACAAAGACAGAAATCTTCCTAAGGTATAGCAATAGAATTTACTATAGAGAGACCTTTTGTGATCATTCTGTGAGTCAGGGGAAATTAGGGTATAGCACATGCACAGTGCAACACATGGCACCGTTTTGTATTGATGGGATACTAGAACTTCTCTAAAATGGTGCAAGGACAAAAGGGGAAGAACAAGCATATTAGCTGTCATCAAACAGCTCATTGTCCAGACTGTTAAAGCTTCACAGAGCTAGTGTGTCCTGACATCTGTGCATGACCCTTTGCTTCATTCTGTTGCTTTTCTCTCTTAATTGTGATGACAACATTTGACACATTTTTGTCAGTCTCTTATGTTATATTTAATTATAGCAAGAAATCATAGCTAAATCCATCCTTTATATTGGTAAAGTTTTTTTTTTCCTTTTGTAGACTCAGAAGCCTCGAAAATTTGACTGTGAACTTCCAGATATATCATTAAAAGATTTACAGTTTCTTCAATCATTTTGTCCTTCAGAAGTGCAGCCGTTCCTCAGGTAAAGGCCATAGTATATTTAACTTAGTTGATCTTAAAGTGCTGAAAGGTATTTGTTTTCTTCTGGCTTTCCTGACTTGGCATATTGGGTTATTTAGGACATAAGCTTCTTCCAGCTTGCCCATCCTTGCTTAAAAAGGACTGGTCATGCTGTTGTATTTTTTTTTTTTTGAAAGATTAATTGGTTCACAGTTCTTGTAAGAAACTGAAAATTCAGTTTGTTTGCATTCTTTTTCAGGGTTCCCTTACTTTGTGACTTTGAACCTCTACACCAGCATGTACTTGCCCTACATAATTTGGTAAAAGCAGCACAAAGTTTGGATGAAATGTCACAGACTATTACGGATCTGCTGAATGAACAAAAGGCAAATAAGTTGTTTTAAATATTTTTATTAGTATAAGATGTTTGCATGGTTAAAGATCTTTAAAAGTCTCACTCTGTATTCCAGGTGTCCACAAGTCAGGCATCCCCACAGTCAGCTGCTTCTCCAAGGATAGAAAGTACAACTACTACCTCACCAAAAACTCCTCCTCCACTAACTGTTCAGGATCCCTTATGCCCAGCAGTGTGTCCCTTGGAAGAATTATCTCCAGATAGCATTGATGCTCATACATTTGATTTTGAAACCATCTCCCATCCAAATGCAGAACAAACTATTCACCAAGCTTCATTAGACTTGGACTCATTAGCAGAAAGTCCTGAGTCTGATTTTATGTCTGCTGTGAATGAGTTTGTGATTGAAGAAAATTTATCGTCTCCAAACCCTATAAGTGATCCACAAAGTCCAGAAATGATGGTGGAGTCACTTTATTCGTCAGTCATCAATGCAATAGATAGTAGGCGCATGCAGGACACAAGTGCACGTGGAAAAGAGGGGTTTGGAGATCGTGCTGCTCTGCATGTCCAGCTGGAGAAGTGCAGAGTTGCTGCCCAAGACTCTCACGTCAGTATACAAACCATCAAGGAAGATCTGTGCCATCTCAGAACATTTGTACAAAAAGAGCAGTGTGACTTATCAAATTCTTTAAAATGTACAGCAGTAGAAATAAGAAACATTATTGAAAAAGTAAAATGCTCCCTAGAAATAACACTAAAGGAAAAACATCAGAAAGAACTCCAATCTTTAAAAAGTGAGTATGAATGTAAACTTGATGCTCTAGTAAAAGACAGTGAAGAAAATGTAAATAAAATTAAAAAATTGAAAGGAGATTTAGTATCCCTTGAAGAGGTTTTACAGAATAAAGACAATGAATTTGCTTTGATTAAACGTGAAAAGGATGCTGTCGTCTTCATGCAACATGAAAAGGATCAGAAGTTGTTAGAGATGGAAAATATTATGCATACTCAAAATTGTGAAATTAAAGAACTAAAGCAGTCACGAGAGATGGTGTTAGAAGACATGAAAAAGCTACATGTTGAAAATGATAAGAAAATAGAATCACTGAGATCCGAATTTCAGTGCTTAGAGCAAAGCCACCTAAAGGAACTAGAGGACACAATGCATGTCAGGCACACACATGAGTTTGAGAAAGTTATGACAGACCACAAAGTGTCTTTGGAGAAATTAAAAAGGGAAAATCAACAAAGAATTGACCAGATACTGGAATCTCATGCCTCGACTATCCAGGAAAAAGAACAACAGTTGCAGGAATTGAAACTCAAGGTTTCTGATTTGTCAGACATGAGGTGTAAATTAGAGGTTGAGCTTGCCTTAAAAGAAGCAGAAACTGATGAGATAAAGCTCTTGTTGGAAGAGAGTAGAACACAGCAGAAAGAGACTTTGAAGTCTCTCCTTGAACAAGAGACAGAAAATTTGAGAACAGAAATAAGTAAACTAAACCAGAAGATTCATGATAATAATGAGAATTATCAAGTGGGCTTATCAGAGTTAAGAGCTTTAATGACAATTGAAAAAGATCAGTGCATTTCAGAGTTAATTAGTAGACATGAAGAAGAATCTAATATACTTAAGGCTGAATTAGACAATGTAACATCTTTGCATCACCAAGCATTTGAAATAGAAAAAAACCTGAAAGAACAAATAGTTGAACTGCAGAGTAAATTGAACTCAGAACTGAATGCGCTTGAAAGACAAAAAGATGAAAAAATAACCCAACAAGAAGAGAAGTATGAGACTCTTATCCAGAACCTTGAGAAAGACAAGGAGAAATTGGTCATGAGCCACGAACAAGACAAAGAACAGCTAATTCAGAAACTTACTTGTGAAAAAGATGAAGCTGTTCAAACTGCACTAGATGAATTTAAATTGGAGAGAGAACTTGTTGAGAAAGAGTTATTAGAAAAAATTAAACATCTTGAGAATCAAATAGCCAAAAGGTAAGTATTAAGCTTAGTATGTGATTGTTACTGATGACTCAAATGTATGTGTTAATCATAGTACCTTGATTTATTCGTTTGTTGTAGTTAACAGAGAAACTGGAATGTTTTCACAAAGTAAAGAAATTTTTACTTTTAGAGTATTGTTTATTATAAATGTGAAAACAACATTACATAACTTTACTATTGCTAGATCTGAGTATGGTAGCTTGTGCCTGTAATCCAAGTATTTTGGGAGGCTACGTAGGAGAATTGCTATGGGCCCAAGCCTGTACTGCAGAGTGAACTTGATCTAGACCACACCTTGTCTTGAAAAGTAAACAAGCCACAAAATACATGAGTATTTTGAAAACTGTGTATAAGAACTTTTTTCTTTTTTAAATCAAAATTTCTTTGTGATTTGTAGCTTTTACTAAATTCTTCAGTTGAAATTAACTTTGTTCTCTTCCTATGTTTGTATTAGAGTTTAAGTTTCCTCTGCCTATGATTTAGCTAAGGCTAAATCAGATGAGAATGTGCAGAATGTTTCTCACTATTGTTTTCTTGATACTACAGTTTCATTTGTTTTTTTTTTTTTCTGGTTGGAAAGATAATATTTTTAATTTCCAGACTTGTGGATTTCTTTTCATTATTTTTTTTTGTTTGCTGTCTGTTAATATTTTTTAATTACCACAGATGGGTTTAGAAACATTGCGATCGAATTTTGCCCAATAAACAGCTTGTAGAGTATGATTAGTGTATCATTCTGTCCTATCATTAGTTCTCAGAGTGAATATTTTAAGGGTGTGTGTATGCTTGTGTGTGTATGCTTGTGTGTTTAATTCCTGCCTCTTTGCGTCACCACTTTTAAACACTCTTAATTGGCTGCCTGCAATATAATGCTGATTTTGAAATAGCTTTTTGTATTCTTAAGAGATGAGTGGGTTTAATAGAGAAATAAGCATTGTGGGAATGGTTATAGAACTATGGGAGACAAAAATTAAAACAGTGTAATTTACTATGGAAAAGCTCAGAACCAGAACTGGATGGTAAACTGGAAGTAACAGATTATAATATTAAGGAATTAATTGCAGTGGGGGAAAAAAACTGTCATTGTAGAACTGAGTTGAGTTCTAAGTACAGCATGGACTAGTTCAAGTTTATTCTAGGTAATAGGGTCAGGATCAGTAAATGGAGCCCTATAAAGAGAAAGCAATCAAATGAAAGGAAATTTTAGCCAAACTGACTTACCAAGATTCTTGCTGATAGCAAACTAGAGTGTTAAGAAACCAAGGGTAGGAGATGAAGAATTTGATCCAATATTGAGAGAGATCAAATTACAGGAGTGAGAGTTTTTCTCCAAACTGACTTACCAAACTTCTGGACAAGAACAGTTGTCAAGGTTGGAGTCTAAAGGGCCTAGTGAGTCTTTGTCAAGCTCTAAGTGAGATTTCAAGAAGACATACTCTGAAACCCTCATCAAAAGTGGTTCTCCATGGTTCACTGGGAAGCTGCCACGGTACTTAAGAAACTTTTAAAAGCATCAAATGTTGGCTTAATCTGCAACATAAAAATGAGTAGTTCTCATTTACTTGTCAGGAAGTTACTGTGAGACAACTGGCTACAACCACTTCTGGAGAATAGGACTGTGTCTTTCTTCTGTTTTCCAAACCTTGCAGGTGTTCTTTTATTGGCATACTTGAAGCTCTTCAAGGGATTTTGGGAAATGCAGAGTCTCTGACTTGAAGTATGTATGAGATTACAAAAGAGGTGGTAGCAGTGTTGTGGAGAGAGCAGTCTAGCGTTGTACCCTGTTTTAAACTTAGTAGTCAGATGTACATATTTCTTTACTCTACCCGAATTGAACATCCAATTAAAGACACTTTAATATCATATTTGTTTTACATGATGCAACTTCTGCCCCACATATGCCTGAGATTTCCTTGTCCTCTCTCTTTTCAAAGGTAAAACTAAAATTGATGTTATTCTATCCTTCCTTGATTGAACATTTGTTTTCTCTCTGTCGCAGTCACTGAAATTCTGTAGGATAAAAGCTGAAAAAATTGCAGAGTCTACAATTATCATATCTTACATCATAAACTGGGAGAGTAGAAGGTATTAAAAAACAAATGCCTTAGTGTGGATAGATTTAATTACTAGCCTTTATTTCTATAATTACCCTTGCAACTCTGATAAATATTTGCAGCTTCCTTCCATTATCCACTCCATTCATTACCTTAGCCAGTGCCTTATCTGATTGTAGTTCTTCACCTGACAGGCATAACTCAAATCTTTGCAAAGAGACTGACATTTATTTGTATAATACAGTTGCTGTAAGGTTTTTAATTTAATTAAACTTTTTAAATGTGTGTATGTATGCACACGCGCATGCGTACTCCCAGAGCCTTGTACTTGCTAGGCAAGCACTGTACCACTGAGCTATACCTCCATTCCTAGCTGGTATAGTTTTTCTCTAGTTTTCTTTTTTATTTCCTCCATTACTATACATGGTAATGCCTAGAGACAACACAGGAAATCTATGTTATATTAATTGTCTTTTCTGCCCTTATTCTATTGGACAATATGAAATTAAATCAACTATATAGTATACTACATTTTTACTCATTGGTTCAGTATAATGGGGTACCTTTAGTGGCCAAGTGATAATTCAAGAAATGCTTGGGAGGGGTCACATGTGTTTCATGGCATGTGTGTGGAGATCCGAGGACAGCCTTGACTTCACCTTGCTTGAAACAGAGCCTCTTGTTGATATTATTCACTGCTATATACTTCAGACTAGCTGTCCTGCAAGCCTCCAAGAATTCTTCGGTGTACACCTCCCGTGTTGCCAGTGGTATGACTGGGTTACAGAGGTGTGCTACCACACTTGGCTCTATGTTGTCTCTGGGATTACAGCTTAGGTCAGCACATTTGTGTAGTAAGCACTTTACCCACTGAGCTGTCTCCTCAACCCCAAGAACTGCTTTCTGTAGACGTCAATCACACCTCTAAATATACATAGGCCGAAACCTGCTGCTTTTCATTGGAGTAATAGTATATATACCAGTTTTAAGTTCTGTTTCTGTGACGTATCGTAACTGGGAAAATTGTCACAAAGTGGTCTCTGACTCAGAGTATTATTACATTTGGACTTTACTTCATCCCTGCAAAACGGCACTCTTATGAGTCTTAAGTAGATTGGATCACAGTTGTATCAAGCTAACTGCTTTAGTAATTGATATATGAGGCAAGACCAGCGCTTATATAGGCATGAGGCTGTGGTTACAAGTCTTTATCTTTATCGGGGAAATAATGTCCTTAGTTGAATACAGCTGCCTTTTTTTTTTTTTTTTTTTTTTTTTTTTTTTTTTTGAGACAGGGTTTCTCTATGTAGCCCTGGCTCTCCTGGAACTAGCTCTGTAGACCAGGCTGGCCTCAAGCTCACAGAGATCCATCCGCCTGCCTCTGCTTCCAGAGTGCTGAGATATAAGGTGTGCACCACCACTGCCTGGCAAATACAGCATTTTTTTAAGGTTGAGGAATAATAGTTTGGGCAGAAATAGGGTTTGGTATAAAAAATTCAGTCCATGTGGAGAAAAACTGACCTTGTGGAGACAGATTAGTGTTCTTTTCGTGACGATTAATGTCTAGTGTGCTCAGCTTGTCATCTAATGACTAGGTAGGTATCTACTGAATGACTGAAATGTAATTCCTAGGAGATTTCTTGCTGTGGAATATTTCTTCAGAGCACTTTAAGGACATTCACATTCCATTTCCATCTTCAGAGATACATCTATAGTGGTTTTCTATGAAATCCTCCTACTCTTCAGTCCCTTCAATATGGAGAATTGAACTAAAACTCTCCATGGCACACAGTCTCAATACCTAATGTCTCCCTGGTGAGCCACAGTGGATTCAGGATGACCAGCTGTACGTATCCTCCCAGATGGCTAAAAAAGGGAGTGTAGTTGATTGCTGGCCCAGGTCTTATAATTCAGTGGAAAATATGATTCTTTGGAGCTAATTAGATTCCCAAATACCCAATTCAAATTTTATTGTTTTGTTTTTACAATTTTAGCCTTTATTCAACCCATTGTGTGGACTGATGCCAGCTGACATTTTAGGACAAGCCTTCTGATTTCTGCTTTGGATCTGCTACCTGAAGTGGAGCCACATTGTGTCTCCATGATTTGCCTTTAATTGGCCTCTGCCACTGCAGAATCCAGTTATTCCCATGAAATGCATTTACTTTCAGCTCTTGTCTACCTCTGCAAGCTGTGACCTACAGAAAAACATTAGTCTTTTAGTCCTAAGTTCTTTGAATAATTGGGGAAATAAATTCCTTTGAACATTCTCAGGGTGTATATAAGAAATGCTTTCTAATATACACGCCTTCCTTCACATGCTTTCCTGTAGAACCAGGATTTTCTTATTTAACGTTTTCTGCTCGGTCCTTTTTTGCCTGAGAAATCTTTACTTGACCCTGAATTATAGGTATATAGTTATACAAGTGAAAAAATATAGTAAGTCATAAAGAAATCCCATTTTGCCTGAGAAATTTTTGCTTGACCCTGAATTATAGGTTTACGGTTATACAAATGAAAAATATACTAATAAGTCATAAAGAAATATATTTAAAAACCTTTCTTGGTATACATAGGATTTTACTACACCTCACTTTTGGCAGTACATTTTGACTGAAATATGTTAAAATATAGCATTATATTAATACATACTTAGAGAATAAATTTGAGTAGTCTACCCATAATTGTGCATATTCTTTGTTAGGAAATTAAAATGCAATAAATATTGATTCTTCATTGGTTTCATTGTGCAACATGAAACTGCCAGTGACCTTTACATAATCTTCACATCCATTAATCTGTCTTGTATATTGAAAAGGTATTTTACTCACCATGTGTGATTTTGTGAGCATCATAAATTAGTCATTTGGAAAACACTGGTTCACTAAGTTATATAGATTTTCCAAATGTTGACATGTTGTAAAATACACCTAGATCAATACATACCCAAAATATTTGTATAAGTACTTTAAATAAGATACATATTTTATTATACTTTGATTCCTGGCCAAAGGACTTTATAAATATTTCCCATTTCATGGCACAGAATTTTATTTTTATTTTTTAGATTTTATTTTATGTGCATTGGTGTTTTGTCTGCATTCATGTCTGTGTGAGGGTATCGGATCCACTGGAGCTGTAGTTACAGACAGTTATGAACTGCCATATGGGTGCTGGGAATTGAACCCAGGTCCTCTGGAAGAGCAGCCAGTGCTTTTAACCACTGAGCCATCTTTCCAGCCCCAGTGTAGAATTTTAAATGATATAATGTAAATACTCAAGGAAGAATGAATTCTTACTATATCAACAAGAAAAGAATACCTTCCCTTTTCCCCCATTATCATGAAGAGTAAATTCTGTGTTACTGTTTTTAAGCTCTTATGATGTCTGGACCTCCATCAGTGCAAGTATCAGATGAAAAAGACAAATGTTATGTTAAGAAAGTAACCTTTAAGCCCACCCTCTGCAGGTGGAATTCTGAAACTTTCAGGGCTAGAGTGGTTTTGTACCCTTTTGCAAGGGGCCAGAATATAAAAACTTTGGGGGTTTGTAAACTAGATAGTCTGTATTCAAATTACTCAGTTGTAACATTGTAGCAAGAGAGCACTTACCAAAACGGGTGGTAGGCTGACTTTGCCAACTTTTAAAGGATCTTGATATGGTGATCTTACTTGAATTTAATGTTGGTTAGTTGATCTAAGTTTAAGGCAGTCAGTTTGGGAGCTTGATAATATCCAGCAGGGAATGTGGGATCTGATTATTGTGGCTATTTATAATTTTGTCCTGATTCAGTCCTGGGACTGTGCCTCCTGATCTTATATCTGCTTCCCCTCCCCACATTGGGTGCATTCCCCACCCTATCTTCCCATATTTCTGCCAAAACAAATTTAAGTATCGTATGAATGCAAACCTTCCTTGGTTAGATGTTTAACTTAACTTGGATACCTGGTTTGAAAATCATCATGAGTCTGGAAGCAACTAAATAATGTAAGAGGTTCTTGTAAAGGATCTGAGTTTTAAGAATGTAACTGCCTCAGAGTGACACCGACTGCTCTGAAAAAGGAGATGCTTTTCCTGTATGGAAGGGAAGCTGTGTAGGATTTGAAAGGGCCGCTGGGATGTGGTCCAAAAGCCCTACCTTCATTGGTCCCTTCATCTTAAAAAAAAAAAAAAAAAGTGCCTTGGAATGCCCTGATCTGGTGTTTCATTTTGCCGTTTCAGTTGGGTCATAACTGCTATCAAATCTAAGCTCAGTATGGTTGAGCTTAAACAGAACCACTTAAAGATCTTAGCTGAAAACAAATGTGTGTATTTGTGTTTGCATTTGATTTCAGTGCCTCCTTTTTATTACCAGTACCACCCCTTTCCCAGAATGCATCTCCTTGCTTCCCCAAAGCGAGGCAGTGGTGGTCTAGAAAACAAAAATGAACAAAAGGTTGTATCAACAGTTACTGTTTCATTACTGTGTTAGTTAATTCTTTCATCTCAGGCCTTAGGGTAATATAAAATAAGACAAAATCATGTACTTGATGACCATGTGGAATAGTTTCCAGCAAAAACTCGATATAGGATATCTTTGGCATGGGATGTGCTTTTGTCCTGAGGCTGGCTAGGGATGGTGTCTCTTTGGTAGAATGCTTGTCTAGCTTACATAAAGCCCTGGGTGCAATCCCCACTACTCAGGAGGTGGAGACAGAAAGAAGGCCAAAGTCATCCTCAACAACATATGTGAAGTAGAGGCCAGCCAGTTTAAAACATCCATTTGCATCCCAGGATAATTATTTGTTGTTCTCTGCATCTTCAGCTTTTTTTATTTTTTATTTTTCACAAGCCTCTGGGTCATTGTGCAGTAACCTGTGCTAATCACCACAGGCTCTTTTCAGAGGGAATAAGTGTGGTAACTGTATGTGCTTGCTTGCCTGGACCCATCTCTTCTACCTGTGTCATTTATCCTAAAACACAGTGCACCTGGCAGTATAAAGATGAAAAACACTTAGAATGATAGGTATTTGCCCTTGTGTGTACATGCCCCCAATTGCACAATTTGAACTATACTGTTTCATTCTTAATACAAACCTCTCTTTCAGACTTATTATCATGACATCATTCAGAAAGCATTTTGTTACAGTAAAATTTGAATGTATGACTCTTAGTGGCCAGTTGTAACCCCACTTTTTCAGCCCGTTCCATACAATTCTGTGTTTGATTGTCTAATGTGGCCATGACTGTCTATATTCTAAACTATTACCATTTACCCTCTAGATATAGGGATAATTCTTCAGAGACTGTATTAGCTGACTAGGATTATTTCTCAGTCCTTCCTATGCCTGGTTATCCATTGTTACAGTCCTGAGTCTGTTCTCTCATTAACATTTTCTTTGTGCAGCCCTGCTAACTACATACTATCAGTGATAAAGCTTTAACTTGCACAGCTCCATTTCTTTCAACCCAAAGGAGAAACAGAAATAAATCATTCACCTTTTAATTGGTTGTTATTGGTTGTAGTATTAAGGCAACTCCTCGTAGTTAAAAGAGAGGTTTATTTTGTGGGGTAACTTACAAGTAAAGGGATAGGTTACAGGGTCTGGGAAAGGTGTAGCACAGTCTAGCCGTGTTCTCTGGAAAACTCTGCTCGGTCTACCTCCAGCATCCAAGATCCAGGAACCAAGAGAGGTAGCACATCCGGATCTCAGGTCTTAAGGGCTCCTGTCTTGGCCCCACCTTGTAGGCATGATAGTTACCGAAGCCTCAATGGGGGTAGTATTTCCAGGGCAAAGCTGGAACAGCTACCCACTACAGGTTGTGTTACATGAAATAGAATATTCTAGCCTTTCTGCACTAAGCCATAAATCAGACATTGTCTCCAAGTGTGTGTAGAGGAAAATTTGCCTGAGTGTTCAGATTTGAGTTAGCTTTATCTGTAAATTTGGATGTATGGATAAAAGATTCCTACTGATTTTCTGCATTATTTCAGTTGCTATAATATTAGTTGTACATTACTACCATAAGTATAATAAAAAATTATTTAGGAGTGAGCAAACTTTTAACTAAAAACTCTGGTTATAAATGCACCTCTATACCAAAAACATTCTAGTGTCTTTTAAAATCAAGCAAATGCACACTGGAATGAATTCTCTAATAATAACACAATAGCCTCTATTTTGTTTTAGCATGTTTTAACACTTAAATAGACAGGGTTCGAGACAAAGTCTGGCCATGTAGACCAGGCTAAATTGATACTATGCAAAGCCGAGGCTGGCTTGGGTAAGCTTGTAGAAAACTTGATTGCTGGGTTTATAGACATGAACCACCATGCCTGGATTGTTTCAACAGTTTTGAAGTTGGTATTTTAGGAATCTTTTGAAGGTTGAAAGCAAATTAAGATTTAAGATTAATAACCAGTGTGTAATCATTCACTTAGGCTTGCTTTTGCTTTACTTGGCCAGTCTCATCTCTGCTGCCTTGTCAGCAACCTTTAAAAGATTAGCAAGTTTTGACTGAAATGAGTCGGTTCAGGAATACATACATTTTCTTTGTCTGGAGAATTCATTTTAGCTTCATTTTTATTCATTGGGTATCAAAATGAGCCAAAATCTATTTTATGAAAAGTAAAACTTTCCATCTAAGAAGTCACCAGGTGTGTGCTTCCTCTTCAGTTTAGAGGGATGAATCTTGAAGTGCCTGAGAAGTACATTGGTTTCCTAGGTGTTGGTGGAAGCCCTGATTATGCCACATTCTTTTGCTGTCATTCACCATGTTACTTAAAACATCATATAGTTCACAGTTTTCAGTCAGACAGGATTCACACAGAAATATATTTCTCATTATCATGGGTTTCTGGGAGGTAAATAACCTAAGTATGTTATTTGATATATTGTGATTATGTCTATAATTGTCTTTTAAAAATCTTTTCAATTTTTAAGTCCTGCCTTTGAATCATCCAGAGAAGATTCTTCAAGCTTAGTTGCTGAACTTCAAGAGAAGCTTCAGGAAGAAAAAGCTAAGTTTCTAGAACAGCTTGAAGAACAAGAAAAAAGAAAGAATGAAGAAATGCAAAATGTTCGAACATCTTTAATTGCTGAACAACAGGTCAGTTTGGATCTGAGGAAGCTAGATAGAAGCCAGCCAAGCTAGTTTCTCTCTGCAGCTAAGGAGGGTTCTTATATGTTGTTTGTGTTTCCATTACTTGGCCTTCTTAATATTTGTTTGACCTTCATAATAAAAGCATTTATTTAAAAAGAAAATTTAACAATAATATGTCACATGAATGTAGCTAGCAGTCTGTAAGAATTATCAATTCAGGCTGACATGGAATTCCTTCTGTTGAGAATATGAACTTACAGCTTCTTTGGCACAACTCATTCTACATGTTACTAGGCTCTTTTCTCTGCAGATTCTTACTGTGTTCTTTCATAAGAACATACTAAAAGGAAAAACTTGATTTCAGATTTGCATAATGAATTAACTGATTTGACTGATTAAACCAAAAAGTGTGAAACTAACAAGTATCTTAGTTATCTTAAGTTAAAAGTGTTGTTTTAAAGTAAAATACTAGAGAGATGACTTCTAAGCTATCTTACAGTTTCAATTAAAGGCCAACTGGTTCTTATCTCACTACTTTTTTTTTTTTTTTATAAATTTGCTTATTATAAATGGTGATAATCATTTTAATCCATTTCATATTACATAAATAACAAAGTTCATGAAAATAAACAATGGTTAATATGCTTTGACATGTCCTAATTTCCTACATGTAAACAGAACTAAGCTGCAATTTTTTTTTTTTTTTTTTTCAAGAGAGGATTTCTCTGCATAGTCCTGGCTGTCCTGGAACTCACGCTGTAGACCAGGCTGGCCTCAAACTCACAAAGATCAGCCTGCCTCTGCCCCCCAAGTTCTGGGATTACAGATGTGTGCTGCCACCACCACCTGGCCTCTAAGCTGCATTATTAACATTCCCTTTTGAGGGGTCTTCCAGTGTGCTTCCTAGCCTGAACTCATGTTTAGTTTGTTCTTTACTCTTAGATTTTTATCTAAAACTATCAAACAGTTTTCCTGTTAAAGCTGTCTGTTACCGTTAATGGATTCCTAAAAGTGTGGGGCAAGGAGGGATGCTAAGCTGATAAAAGAGTCAGAGTAGGTCATTTTCTCATGTATGGATTTGTTCTATTTTAGGAAGATTTTAATGAATTCTTATAAATGAATTGTTTAACAAATTTAACCTCCTTTGTAAATGAAACTGCAATTAAAATGGCCAGTTATCTTATAAAATCCCTCTAGGGAATTGGATATAAAACATCTTGTAATGAGAATGGGTGAAACCTGGGGAATAATAAGTTTAGTCATTGTACAGGTACAGAGGCCATTGCAAATGTCCAAATAAAACAGAGAGAAAGAGAAATACATGCTAGTATGGTAAGCAAGAGTTAGCCAAAGATCAAAGATTTCAGTGGAAGGAAAATTACCCAAAGAAAAAGCCATGTATGCAACAGCACTCTGTAAATTGTTCATTTTACTTCTTTCCCTAAAATGTCAAGCATTTGCTAATGCCTTTCTTCTGACAGTACAAGCAAAAATGAGAAAATAAATTTTGTTTTCAAGGTAATGAGTTCGAACCAAGAAAATATAACCTTTACTGGAATATGTAGAACTTTTGCTTCGTGTGACTCCATAAATATACCTCAGATAAAAGTACCTATAACTTTATTTTCATAGCATTGGCTGCTAAGTATATGCAGATAATTGACTATTACTGTTGTTTCAGACCAATTTTAACACTGTTTTAACAAGAGAGAAAATGAGGAAAGAAAACATTATAAATGATCTTAGTGATAAGTTAAAAAGTACAATGCAACAACAAGAGCGTGATAAAGGTTAGTGTTGTCTTATAATATGATTTTAAAAAGTATTTGTGAAATGTTTTCAGTTGAATAATGATTATTTGAATTTGGGGTCTTAGATTTGATAGAGTCACTTTCTGAAGATCGAGCTCGTTTGCTTGAAGAAAAGAAAAAGCTTGAAGAAGAAGTGAGTAAACTGCGTACTAGCAGTTTTATTCCCTCGGCACCTCTGGTTGCAGCCCCAGAGCTTTATGGAGCTTGTGCACCTGAGCTCCCAGGTGAGACAGAGAGATCAGCCGTGGAGACAGCAGATGAAGGAAGAGTGGACTCGGCAATGGAGACAAGCATGATGTCTGTCCAGTAAGTAGGCGTACCTACCACTGAGTTCAAGTCAACAGTGCCACACTGGCCCTGAGCCTGGTGTCACAGGCCTGTAATCCCAGCTTTGAACGATGCCAGGGATCACATGTGAAAGCTCTGTTTGTGCTACAGAGTGAGTTCAAGGCCAGCTGAAACAATTTAGTTGAGGCTCTATCTCAAAATTACAAAAAATAAAAAATAAAAGGCTGTAGTGCTATTCCATTAAGTTAGAAAATTCTGGAGAAAGGAAATATTTTTTCGTTTGTTTGTTTTTGTTTTTTCAAGATGGAGTTTCTCTGTAACAATATTGGCTCTCCTAGAACTTGCTTTGCAGACAAGGCTGACCTCTAACTCACAGAGATCCACCTACCTCTACTTTACTAATTGTTCTCAGCCTATATAAAAGTGTGATTTTAAAGGACAAAGTATAAACATGCTAAATTAGAAGTCATAAGTGATAGAAATTAATCCAGAGTGGAAACATGACCTGCAGGGGGAAGTAAACCCAACTATATTTTATATGCAGGACAGGCAGTTAAATCAAACCAATGTAGAAAGCTCAGTGTAAGGCCAGGCACATGAGAGTATTTGTCTAATATCCCCAGTGTGATGGTGGTAGGGTGGGGGACAGAGGCTGGCAGATCATCAGAGCTCATTGGTCAGCCGTTCTATCAGAATTAATGAGTTCCAGGGTCAGTGAGAAAACTCAAAAATGGTAGTAAGCAGTCTCAGGAAGGCTCCAGTGTTGACCTCTGGTCTTCACATATATGCACACACATCCACATAAACACATGCATAGACCACATACGCACACCAAAAATCAACCAATCAATCAATCAATCAATAAAGTTTAACGATCAGTTTTTCCAGCTTTTATTATTAACAAAAAGATGAATCTACATTTGGAAATTTTAACACGCCTTTATTTAGATGTGTAGTTATTGATGCCCCTAAGTAGATAGTTGTATAAATATTAATATACAAGTAGAAATTGGAATGTTGTGGAGTAAACGAAAAGGATCTAAAGCCAAGTACAATCAATGTAATATCTGGAGAGAGCTATATAACATCATATACATTTCTTTGAAAATAAATTCATATAGGGAAAAAGTGTTTAATATCTGGGAAAGTATGAATTTTGAAGAAATTATCTCTAGATTAAAAACATGCAAAGTTTTGTTTCTAATTTCAGGAAGTGTCTGAGTTTGTATACAGAATAATAGCTATTCTGATCTATATGGGCTACTTTTGAAAATTTAGTACAAGTTTTTATTCTCTACTAAAGGTATCTGAATTAGTAGTAATAGTTAAGCTTCTAAAATCTTTTTTTTTTTTTTTGTCTTCTTTGTTTTGAGACTGGGTCTCTCGAGGCTGTCCTGGAACTCACTGTGTAGACTAGGCTAGCCTTGAACACACAGAGATCTACCTGCCTCTGCCTTCCAAGCGCTGAGAATAAAGGTGTGCACCACCATGCCTGGCTAAGCTTCTAAAATCTTGTTGATGAATGTACAATTCCAAGTTTTAAACTTTAATAACAACCATTCTCTCACTTTTAGAGAAAACATGCTATCTGAAGAGAAACAGAGGATCATGCTTCTAGAACGGGTGAGCAGACTTTCTGTGAAGTGCTTGTCTAATATGATAACTACAAAAAAATTCAATGTTTTCCATTCTAAAACCACTACCTTTTGGTGTGCTTTATATATTGTCTTTTATGATGTGTCTGAGAAGTCCTGTCATTGGTTCTCCATTAACAGCTAGCAGTGAGGTCAAATCTCACTGGGTAACTTCCCAGTGAATGGCATCTATAGAAAGCAAAAAAGAGCATACATCCTATAACAGCTCAGAAATTAACAGTGTAAGATGAATAAGAATTTCAGCACATTTAATTCAAAAACAAAAGTAGATTTTCTTTTTTGAGATGAGCAAGAATATAAGAAAAATTAATGAAGATTGAAGTAATGAAATTTTTAATAAATATTAATTGAAGTGAACAAAACAAGTTGGCAATAAGGAGCTTCCTTGCAGTTGCATACAAAATAGTATACACACACCCACAGAAACATACACATACACACCAAAAATAAAGAGATTAAAAATTTGAAAATTCAAAAGTACTTTGAAAAGAGAATGAACTCTCAATGACTAGTTTCATTCTTTGGATCATGAAGTTGTTTTTTGTTTTTTTTTTTTTTGAGATCCACCTGGCCCTGCCTCTCAAGTGATGGGATTAAAGCCACCGCCGCCCAGCTTTTTTTTTTTTTGGTTTTTTTTTAAGATTTATTTATTATATACACAATGTTCTGCCTGCATGTGTCCCTGCAGGCCAGAATAGGGCACCAGCTCTCATTACAGGTGGTTTTAAGCCACCATGTGGTTGCAGAGAATTGAAGTCAGGACCTCTGGAAGAACAGTCAGTGCTCTTCATGGCTAAGCCATCTCTCTAGCCCTGGATCATAAAGATTTTTACCAATGTCTTCATTCTCTACAAGTTTAGATGTGTGACAATCCAAAGTCAAATGTCTCATTTTATTTATATGTGTCAGCCATCCTTTTCTTGTTTCATGATTAAGCACCTTAGAATCACACAAGATGTAGCAATGCATTTAAATGCATGTCCCACCTCTTAACTTAACTTAAATCTTTGAGGATAAATGAAGATATTTATTGTGTGTTTAAAATTCTACAGCTAATGATGAAATTTGAAAACTTGAGGAAGTAAGTCCTAGGACAGTGTAGCTGGTGTTCTCATTCTCATTAAAGTAGTTAGTGGTCAGAACAGTTAGAATAGACTCTGGACACACACACAGTGAGAAGATGAGAACCTTGCTAATCGGTGAAGGATAAACCATGGCTCTTTTTCTACCTGTAGACATTGCAGTTGAAGGAAGAAGAAAACAAGCGGTTAAATCAAAGACTGGTAAGAGTTTTCTGGTTGTGTCTCTTTTTAGTTTGTATTTTGTTATAGTCATCTTCCACCTGAAGGACAAATGCTTTTCTAATTCTTTTAAAAATACTTATTTAAATGGAGAAGGAGGCATGTGGGCCACCATGATGTGAGTATGGAAGTCAGAGGAGAACTTTCAAAATAAGTTCTTGCCACCACATGGGCCTGGGGATTGAACTCAGGTCATCAAGAGTGTGGTGATTCCAGCAAGGCATGTACCACCTCTGCTGTTTTCTTTTGCCGTTACACAAACAACAAAGATTAGATGTTCTGTACTAATAGACTTCTAATTAAAAAGGCTTTAAAGATGTTACCCAATACATTTTTTATGTAGTGTCCCCAAGGGAATATAAGCCCCATTGGGCTGAGATTTTCAGTAATATTTTGCTCTTTTGTTTTCGTAGGGCAGTAGAGTTCAAGAAACATTTTTAAAGTGCTTTTTTCTAGCACCTAGAATAGTAGTAACCAGAGAAGCAGAGAAACTCTGATGTGATCAAGAGTTAGCACATGCATCCAGACCTGGTATCTGGAGAAGTGTACTTTCCCACTCATTTACTGTCTTCACACTGAAGTATTTACATGTTGTTCTCCAAACTTAGACCCTTATTTAGAGTGAACTTTTAAGAAATCTGTGTAAGATTGAACGTGTGTTAAAAATGGATGATGAGTCTTAACTTTACTGGTAGACTATATATCATTTTTCTGGTTAATTTTATCAAATTTCTGAAAGCTGATAGGCCTTCCTAGTCAGACAGTAAATTCCATTGTTGCCTAAGCCCTGTTCTGTATGAATGTTTGGAAGGGAATAGATGAAATTTAGTGCACCAAACCTAGATTTTATTGTTGAATTTACTGAACGTAAATATTATATAAGTGTGGACTTTTCAGCTTGAACACTGAAGTGTGTCACCAGACCTTTCTGAGTATGGTACTTTAGATGTGTGCAGCTCATGAATGATTCCTTCTTTTGTACCAGATGTCTCAGAGCATGTCCTCAGTATCTTCACGGCATTCTGAAAAAATAGCCATTCGAGAGTAAGTATATCACTTTTATTTTGTGGGCTTTAAATCAGATTGTTAATTACTGAGAACGGTATCATCACAATGATCATTTAGACCATGCTCATTGAGCCAAATGTCTTGTGCATAGTTGTGGTGTAAAAGCTCATTGGAAAGCAAGGTTTTTCACAGTTGTCATGGAGTCCCAGGGACTATATTCTGAGTCATTCCATTACAGTTCTACCATTCACACAAAAACCCTTGAGGCTTTTCTTTCGCTGGCTAACATTTCAGCTACTGTCCATTCTGAAAACAGCTTTATCTTCCTAGTCCCTATTTCAAATTGGAAGATCTTCATGTCAGGTTACTGTGCTTCCTCCGTTTTATGTTTAATTATGTGCTATAAATTCAGAGTATACTTTGAGATTTTCATCATTTGAACAGTTTAATATTATAGCTTTCCTGGTACAGATTAACCCATAGAAGTAATTGTTTCTCCTGTGGGTTTTCTGGCAGGAGCTTTGGAGTATAAAGAAAAGCATGATATCAGCTCATGAACCCTGGGCTGTGGTTCAAGAATTACTGAACTTTAAACACTTGCTTATTTGGTTTTCTTGAGACAAGAGAGTCTTACCTTGTAGCCCAGGCTGGCCTGGCACACAGCATCTTCTTGACTTGCTGCCTCAAATGTTAGCATTAAAGGG
The DNA here is from genome assembly GCF_949786415.1 of Peromyscus eremicus. Lineage (NCBI taxonomy): Eukaryota > Metazoa > Chordata > Mammalia > Rodentia > Cricetidae > Peromyscus > Peromyscus eremicus. The sequence goes on along the minus strand of NC_081417.1, from coordinate 3,639,455 downwards.
GTAAACTATAGTACCCAGCTTCTCAATTAAATATTTGTGAAGACCCTTATTTTATTTGGAATAGATTTTTGTTGTTAATTGGTTTGAGGTTTGTTTGCTTGTTTGCTTGTTTATTTTGTTTACTGTTTTTTATAGTTCTTAGATATCTGTTCTGGCCCTAGCATCTCAGATCTCAGTTGTATCTTCTTTCGTTGATAAAATGGCAAGATGGCTCTCTGCTTAACCACCTGTGCATCAAATCATTGGTCTTTGGAAGATTAGAGATAAGCTTAACACATCTACCTCATAGGACCCTTTACCTCCTGTTACTATATTAGCTTTTGGTGTTTAGTCAAAACAGTGCTTACCCCCTCATTGCAGCAGTGTTTAAAACTTTTCCTACACCATGCTTATGGCATTGGCCTGTAGTCCTGATGCTGAGAAAGTGAAGACAAGAGACAAAGGCCAGCCAGGAGCACATAGCAAGACCTTGTCTCAAAAAAAGGGAAGGGAGAGCTGGAGAGATGGCTCAGCTGTGAAAAGGCCAGGCTCACAACAAAAAAAGGGGGAAGGGAAAAAAACTTGATAGCTGTCCTTATCATCTGGAAAACCTAAGCACATAATATTACCCAGGTAACTAAAATCTGAGGCTGATTTTCAGAACCTGTTAATATTTTGAGTACATTTTGAGATGTAGACACTAGTAAGTGCATGTAGGCAGTTGTAGCTGTGTGTTCATCTGTTCCTTAAGGTCTGTACTGAGGCTTTCTGAAGCCTGACTTAATACATGGACTTAGTTCAGAGTGTTACACTTAAGAATTGAAGTGCCAGGGATGTTTCTTGGTATAAAATGAAACATTACACGGGAAGAATTATCCTGTTACTAGATATTTCTCCTACCTGGTACAAAGTAGTTTTTTTTCTGTCTCTTTTCTTTAATTAGATAATGAAAATTTTATTAAGAAAATTTTTAGTCTTTGAAAATTGCCGGCAGTTGCTTTAAACATCTATACAATTAAATGAAAGGGACTTGGGGGAACCATCAAGCCATCTCTGGGTGTATATCACAGAAAGCATAGATTTCCCCTACCATTGGATTCCAGGGATTGAACTCAGGACTACAGGTCTGTCAACAGGTTCTTCTGTTCACTGTGACAGCTTCTCACCCCCTCAAGTCCCTTTCATTTAATTGTGCAGTATTTGTATATGACCTGTATGCACATCCTATCTACTTCAAATCATCTCTAGATTACTTACAATATGTAATTCAAATGCATTACAAATAGTGTTAATTTGTATCACATAGCATATTGACAAAGTAAACTTGGGTGAGCATCTCAGTGCAGAGACAGGCCTCCTTTTCCACAGCAGTTATGCCTGAACCATAGGTTGAATTCGGTAGATATAGAACCCACAGACTCAGAACCAGTTGGATACTCTCAAGTTGGTATCACATGTGATGAACTCTCTCTAGGACAGTAACCTTCCTCTCCTTAGTTTTCAGGTGGGAGATTTGGTTCTCATCATCCTAGATGAGCGGCATGACAATTATGTGTTGTTTACTGTTAGTCCTACTTTGTATTTTCTGCATTCAGAGTCTCTTCCTGCCCTGGACCTCAAACCAGGTGAGGGAGGTAAGTGTCACATACAGTTCTGAAGTATTAATCTTGAGTGGAGGACATATATTCTCCTGTTGTGTATTATATACACAAACTAAGTCATTAGGAGGAAAATCTGCTCTTTTTTTTTTTTTTTTTTTTTTTTTACAAAATTCTACATTAGTTACATAATTTTTATGGACTTAATTAATAAATCTAAACTTGACTGTAGTGTTCTACAGTGGATCAACTGATCAGACTGTGTAAGTATTCAATATAACCTAATTGCAGTATTACTGTCAAAAGTCTCAGTTCATTCTGTTGACAGTTAGCATATGGTTACTTGCTACTGGAGATACTACCCGTGTTGGTCAGATAAGGAGTTTAAGTAGTGTCTTTCCTACACTACTTATAATTTTGTTTTCCTGCCTTATTCACTGTGCTCATTGAGCCGTCATCATCATTGTTGTTTTGTGAAATTTTGTTTTGTAGAGACAGTGAGCTTTGTTAAACATGCTGAGTAACAATGCCCATTATTTGTTGGATCATTAAAGAATTCAAAAAGAAGAGAACAGCAATCCTGGAATTATTAGACTGAAACTGCTTAGAAAATGTTTACCAAGCCAGATGTGGTGGACCATGCCTTTAATCCCAACACCCTGTCCTGGTAGATATAGGCAGATCTCATGAGTTCTAGGTCAGAGTGAGTTCCAGGACAGCCAGGGGTACACAGAGAAACCCTGTTGGAAAATAAAGAAAAGAAAAAAGTCAGTTTACCCATATGAACTGATGTTCTTGTTTGGAATGGCCTCTAAACAAAAACCCCACTTTGGGGCTAGGGCAGTGTCGTTTGACTACTCCATCATGCTCTTTGATGGATGAGCTATGTAGAATATCTGTGGGATGGACATGAAAAGTGAGAAGATAAACATACAACTTATTTTCACCTTGAAATTTGTAGCATTTTTCTTATTGTTTATTTATTTTTGGCTTTTTGACAAAAAGTCTCACGTGTCCCAGGCTGGCCCCAAACTGTTCTGCACCTGAGGTTGATCTTAAACTCCTCTCTCTGTACCTCCCCAGTGCTGGATTTGCAGTCATGGAGCTCTGAGCCTGGCTTCATCTTTCTTTCTTCTGGCCTTGTTCTTGGTTCACTTGTTTAAACTTTTATTTACTTGGTGGACTTTTGTTTTTCACAGTCTGGGGATCAAATCTAGTGACTTGTCTCTAGGTTGTATCCCAGCTCTTTACATTTTTAGGTGAAATGCTATAAAGATTAATAAGACAAGAAAAACCCACGTATTGACACAGATAAGCCTGTTAAAATTTGCCTTATTTGTATTATTTCCTATGTGTATTTCTAAAAATGTAAATCTGGAAATGTGCACAACTATTATAATTAACTCTCAAAGACAGGGCTTGCCTTCTCGTTAGTGTTCTTGTACTCTCCACCATTCTCGGTCTCTCTGTACAGGAAGTCCACTTCAGGACTTAATTTGGTTTTTTTTATTATTAGTTTCTTACTGAATCCCAATTGTCTTGACATTGCTGTGCTAGGGACACTGTGGTTGCAGGTTTCAACCCACACTGAAGGGCTGCCACTCAGAAGGCTGTTTCACTTAGACCCTTTGAGAAGTGGAGGTCACCATCATAGTTCCTTCAGTAGGTGGCAGTGTTGAGTTAATTATTTGTTCATGATGCCAGCTTAGTTTACTGGTGTTCCTTGAAGGAGTATTTTTTAAAGCACATGTATAGTTACATGTTAGAAAGTATAACAGATTTTTTTCCTTCAGTAAACGAAAAAATTAGTTTCAGTGATTTCAGTGGTTTTAAAACTCTTACATGTGGTTCTGAGAACACCATTACTATTTTGATTCTGCAGTTCTTTTTTTTCCATGAACTTTGAAAAATAAATTAACAATTTATTCATTAGCTTCAGGTGCATCTAGAAGACCGTGGGTCCTTGGAAAAGTAATGGAAAAGGAATATTGTCAAGCCAAAAAGGTAAGAACTATACCCTATAATAGTAAACCTAGGAATTTTATTGTATGGAAATGGTTACTAGTATTTTGAGATTTTTGCTCAGTTTAATTAGAGCTTGAGTTTTATTTAATTGAGTCTGGCCAGAAATCTTATAAGTATTGCTATTATATTTAGATAGAAGAGGTAGATTACCAACAGCTAGTGTAACTCAGGTTAAAAGCACACAACATAACTGCTAGCAACAGTGAACTCTGTGTAGAGTTGATCTTTACTCATTTCCATATGCTACCCCATTGATGAAAGATACTCTCAAGTCTTTATTTGGAGGCTAAACTGAAATTTACAAGCCAGGATTGGTAGTATACTGTAATCAAAGCAATCGAGAAGCCAAGGCAGCAGCAGAAGGATGGGTAGTTCCAAGCCATCCTGGGCTATGAATACGTTCATATACCTGTAATCACAGTCTTTAGGAATCAGGGCCAGAAGGGATGCTAGAAATGTGAAGCCAGTCTAGTCTGCATAGTGAGTGCCAGGGCATGAGGGGTATATAGTAAGACTGTGTTAGAGACAGAGGGGCTAGCTATAGTACCCCCTACGCCAATGTTAGTTACCCAGTATATTATCACTTGGTCAAGAGCCTCTCCCCAATATTCTAGCAGTAAGCAGTATGATTGAAGGGGACTTGTATAATTTGATTCAGTCATTCAGTGATTCCATTTTTTTCTTTCCCTCTTAGGCACAAAACAGATTTAAAGTTCCTTTGGGGACAAAGTTTTACAGAGTGAAAGCTGTGTCATGGAATAAGAAAGTATAGCCACAGAAGAAATCTACATCTGATACCATTTTCTGATTTGTCCTCTAGTGCTAATAAATCACTCCAAAACAACCGGCCATCCTTTTTTACAAAAGTCAACATGACAGTATGCTTCATTGGTGGACTGCACTTACCTTTTAAGTGGATACATCTTAGGAACAATAAATTCATCAAAATTCTTGGCTGAATCAAGATGGTTTTGTTTTGTTTCCACCCAAATAACTAGAAATGCGGACCAAACTAGTTAATGTTCTCCAAGGGCAAAGCCTGCACTGTGGCTTGTGACTAGCCTCATTAATTGCCTGTTAATAAACATTAGCTGAATAGATACCAGTGTTGTTGTTACCAGCATTTGTTCTGTTGTAAACTCAAGAGTCCTTGCACTCTTTAACACGTTCTTTATAAAATGTGTAAATCCTTCCAAGCTATTTAAAGACGAGTGTTATTGCATGCAGATAATCGTAATTTTGAGTTTGCCTCAGAAGACTGCTAACAAATTCTTTAATTTTTTTAAAATACCCTTTGATGTTTCAAAAAATTAACAATGTAATTTGACTGACTTTAAGATCGGCCATAAATAATGAGCAATCTTCAAAAGCACTTTTTCCACACAGATCATCTGGTCTCCCAGGGAAGAAAAGTCTGCACCACTGATATTTTCAAGTGCAGGACTCAGACTTCTCAGCTCTTAGGACTGTTTCAAATAATCATATTGATGAACTCTTAATTCATGATTGAGCTTCAAAAAAGATATTCATTGTACATTAACATTTAGAGGTCATTTAAATAACAAAATAGTGTATTGTAAAGGACCTGTACAATTTTAAGACAATAAAGAATTAAAAATGTAAATACGTGTGCCTTTTGAAGGTTACATTTTTAATCTATTTGCGTGATTGCTGGGAAGGGTGAAAAAATTGTTCTGTATCAAAGAGAAAGATGTTTATTGCAAAAATGTTGTTTGTATCCTGTGTAACAGTGAAGTGGTGTTCTGTGGAAGAGAACCATGTAAACTCAGACTTTAGAAGTTGGCACTGAGCAAATGTGCTGAAGTAGCTAGTTAATTGGAAAGAGTGTTTTCAGGGTTGTTGCTAGAGAGGAGTAATAAAATGATTCTTTTTCAGAAATATTTAATTTCTTCATAAAAATAAGTTGGATATTTTTATAAATATGTACTCTAATAGAACGAAAATGGAATAAACATAGTGTATAGAATACTGAATTTGACAACATTAATGAATAAATGAACAAATGATTTCATATGTTTCTATTCTATCCTTTGATGACATCTTTTTGCAGATACTACAAGTATAACAAATGACTGTATTTTTTTAAGTTGTGTTTGTGTCTGACTCTGCTAAGGCAGGCCATTTTACTTAATTAATGCTCTTCAGATTTAATATATGGTTATTATTCTATGGAATTATTGGAATTATTGCTGTTACACACTAAATCTCTTTCCTTAATACTGATCTTTATTGTTAGTTGTGGTTGTTGATTATTTTTGTTACATGGTGCGTTCATATTCATCTTGTCACTGTTCACACATATGTTTCAAAAGCAAATGAAAACTAAAATGATTTTGTTAGAAGAGAAACAGAACATTTCTAGGAACCTAAATTCTTTGAGTTCTTAGTTTTTGCATAATTAGAAGCAGTATGAGCTTTGTAGCTAGAATGCCTGACTTTCAGTCTCAGATATGACTTTTAGATAGACTTACATAAACTGACTCCTCATTTGTCCCATGTTTAAAACAGGGTAATGGAACCTACATAATATAGTTTGCACTTTTAATGCAAATTATAAACATTAGTGATTTAAGTAATTTTAGGAATGTGTTCAGTACTCAGCAAACATTAGCTATTATGAAGATTTCTTTCTCTGGACAGTATAGTCCTATGGTGGGAAAAAAAATGTAGCTTCGGGGGGCCAGATGCAATCCCAGCATCTCAGGAGGCTTAGGGAGGAGTTCTTGAGCAACAGGGAGAGCCCATCTGAAGAGCAGGTAGGAGAAAGCTTTTACTGTAAACATTTTTTCTTTTTCAGTTTTTTGAGACAGGGTTTCTCTAGTGCAGCCCTGGCTCTCTTGGAACTCACTCTGTAGACCAGGATTCTGGGCAGTGGTGACACATACCTTTAATAACAGCACTCAGAAGGCAGAGGCATGCAGATCTCTTAGTTCAGGGCCAGCCTGGTCTACAGAGCAAGTTTCAGGACAACCAGGGCTGCATGGAGAAACCCTGTCTCAAAAAAACAAAAATAAACAACAACAAAAAAAAAAAGAAAAAAAAATGCATGTGTTATATATGTGACAGTAATTTGATATAGTAAAAGCATTATATTTGCCTGGCTCATGCCTATAAATCCAACATCTCAAACATCTGAAGCAAGAGGACACAAAGTTTAAGCCAACCTGGACTATAAGACTCTCAGAAAAATAAGTAAAAGCAATGTGCAAAACTCAGTATAGTATTAATTTATGTTTTGAAAAGTGAATAAGGTATCATCAGAGAGGCTTCATCCAACAACTGAAGGAAACAGATGCAGACCCACAGCCAAACATTGGGTGGAGTTCAGGGAATCCTGCAGAAGAGGGGGAAAAAGATTGTAGGAGCCAGAGGGTTCAAGGACACCTCAAGAAAACCCAAAGAATCCACTAACTTGGTTAGCTCACAGGGGCTCATACAGACTGAACCACCTCCCAGAGAGCCTGCACAGACTGACCTAGACCCTTGGCATATATGTCGCAGTTGAGAAGCTTGGTCTTGTGAGACTCTTAACAGTGGGAGCAGAGGCTGTCTCTGAATCTTTTGCTGGGTTTAGGGACCCTATTCCTCATTCTGTATCACCTTGCCCAGCCTTAATACATGGGAAGGTGCTTAGTTTTACAGCAATTTTATATGCCATATTTTGTTGATACCCATGGGAGACCTGCCCTTTCCTGAACAGAAATGGAGGAGGAGTGGATTGGGGTGTGGGGACAAGGGGGAGAAGACTGGGAGGAGAGGAGGGAGGGAAAATTGCAGCCAGGATGTAAAATAAATAATTTACAAAAAAAAAAGTGAATAAAATATAAAAGTTTTTTTAAAAGTATACTGTTGCCCTAAATGTATGTTTGTTTTTGCTTTTGAGACAGGGTCTCTCTTTGTATCCCTGCCTGTCCTGGAACTCACTGTGTACACCAGGCTGACATCAAACTCACAGAGATCCACCTGCCCCTGCCTCCCAAGTGCTGGGATTAAAGGCATGTGCCACCATCCCTAGATAATGTGAATTTCTATGTCCCCTCCATTCTGTTTCCATGCCTCTTTAACATACAATTTCATGTTGCAAGTGTTCCTCAAGAGTCTGTTCCTTCAAATTTAAGAGTAAGATATTAAAATCTGATTGTGAACTATATTTACCTTTCTGTCAGCAGTGATAAAACTGTAAAGAATGTCCATGATAACAGAGCGGAGGTTGCTGATGGGAGATTGCTGGCCGGAGCAGCAGCTAAGAGTTCACATCTGAACTATGTTACACATTACCAAGTTCAACTGCATGCGGCTAGCATTGGCACCTCTGGATCACAGCTTCTATATGTTGATCCCGAGGAAACACTTTCTAGAGGAGTTGCCTCCTTAATCACAACTTATTCTTCCCCTATTGTCCAGTATCGATTGTTGCAGCAAAGCAAAGATTTCATTTTAGTGCCTCTGATCACTTGTTAGTCACAGCCACAGCTGACCAAACTTCACAGATCCTGATCAAGAATTTAAGCAACTCTTAAACTTCCCTCTTCATCTGTATTGCTCTCATCTTTCTTCCAAGCCCTCACTACAACCCATTCAGCTCTGAACACTACTCTGGCGTTTCCAGCCCACAGTTCCAAGGTCCTTCCACAACACTACCAAAAACATGGACAGGTCTGTCACAATATCCCACAAACCTGGCAACAATTTCTATCTTAGTTTTCTATTACTGGATCAAACACCATGATCAAAGGTAATGTGGGAAGCAAAGGGTTTCACCTTTAAACTCGGGTCACACTCCATAACAGAAGGAAGTCAGGGCAGGAACTGAAGCAGAGGCCATAGAGGAGTGCTGCTTACTAGCTTGCTTCCCACAACTTGCTCAGCCTATTTTCTGATAGAACTCAGGATTACCTACCCAGGGGTAGGTAGTCTGGACCCTCCCACTTCAATCATTAATCAAGAAAATGCCCTAACAGGCTTTCCTAAAGACTACTAATAGAGACTTTTCTCAATTGAAGTTTTTCCCAGATAATTCTAGCTTGTGTCAAACTAATAAAAGATTTTAACATTTTATTACATTTATTTGGGGTAAGAGGGGGAGATTAGGATTTTGATACAGAACACATTGACTATGTCACCAGGGGAATATTACCTTTTCAGTAGTATTAAGCCATAAAGGAGGTTGTTTTTCCATCTTGTCAGTTCTCAGTGTTTTACCATTTTAGTATGCAAATCCTTTCTTGGACACATTTATTCCTAGATGTTTCAATGTTGTCTAATGCCACTGTTTTGTCACACTTCACTAATTTTCATTTGTTGCTTTTATATTCTGAAACTTTACTATTTGCTTTACTCAGAGAGTGGGTGGGCTGTTATGGCTTTTGTGTCACCTGCCAGTATAGTTCCACTTCTTCCTTGGTTGCCCTTCTAGAACATCAATACTTTGTCATGTAGATGCCAAAGTAGGCATCTGTGTCTTGTTTATGGTGATAAAGCATTGCCTATCACCATTAACATGTTCACTAAATCATAATTCAGGCCTCTCAGAGTGCTAGTGTGTTATGAGGAGGCAACTGTAGGGTCACTTTGTCTAGCTCAGCATACTGACTTAACCGTGACTTTTGTGTTGATCATGACCACACAACATCCGTACTCAAAATCTTCAGCTTGCTGAGCTCAACTCGAAGTAGTCCTTTATTTTAGCTAAGTTACTTTCACAGACTGAACATTTAGGATTTGTTTCCTCTGTCTTGTCTTGCCTCACTGAAACAGCTAAAAATAAGCCAACGGACATACACTGAACATATCCTGGAAACCTCAGCAAGCATGGCAGTTTTGCTAGTGTGGCAAATTGCTTTAGCTGTTTTTCGACATAAGCCTCCACATTTGCAGTCTCCAACAGCATTTTCTCTACCTTTTTAACCTCTACTATTAGTCTGTTCTCTATTACAACAGTGTGTTTGGGTTTTTTTGTTTCATCTGGATCTTTCTGTTGGAACTTCTATGTATTGTGTGACTGATCATTTTAACAGTTTGGGGTCTAAGAACAAAGTTTATTTGCACATTTGACAGCAGAATTGTGTTGATAGGTAGGGCAGAATAGTCTATATGGTGGTGTCTTCACAGATTAGATTTAGGAATGCCTTAATGTAGCCCTTTCGAGAACTGATGCTTACAAAGAGGCAACAGCATTCTGGTAAGAGTGACAACAAAGGCAGAGGTTTCTACCACATTCTTTGGGTCAAACTTGGACTCAACATAGAGTCAACATGCTTGGGGGAGGGGAGAGTTGTAAAATTACATTCATTTAAAAAAATTTGGCCTGAAATAGCTGTTGTCCTTTTAAGAGTTAGACAGATATCCTTGGACTTTTAAAAAGATGCAGGCTGGGGATACATCTTAGTTAGACTGCTTAGTTGGGTTGGTCTTCAGCACCACAAAAGCAAAAATCATATGAATGAATGTTGACTAATGCCAACCAAAGTTGGTAATGCTTAATCTTCATAAATTTACTTGTCTTGATTATTCAAAACTAGGATGCACAACTTATTAATGCCTACTTATCGGTAGCTCTTATATTCATCATACTCTCACTACATTGTCTTTAGCCAAACTTTTTAAGTAGTATAATTTATAATCTTTATGGATGAGAAGGGGATTATTTCAAGCAGTTCTTAACATAGTGGTAAAGAGATGAAACAGCTGCAAGCTATGTAGTTTACATACTTCTTGGGTGTCTCAGACTTGGCAGCTGCTTAGAGTAAGCAATACCTGTTTCATTCCTCCCTTAAAGCTTGCTAGCAATGGTGTTTCCAATGTTAAGAAAAGGTGGCCACCCTCCAGGTAAATGCAGGTTTCACCTTACATTTAACCTCAAATCTAAGCAGTAACAGGCATATGTCCCATTAGAGTGCAGCCCAGGGCTGCCTTGATAGGGAGAGATTATGCCCCATGGAAACACTGCTGAATTTTTTCTCGCACATCACCACTTAAGTCAGTGCACTGTTATTCCTTGAAGTTGCACTCAACTTCATTTTGACCATTTTAGGAGTGCTTCCCGTAGCTCTTAACAGTTTTTCGTTTTGTTTTGTTTTACAAATGTTAAGATATATTTCAGAACTCTGGTTTTGTGGTACCTAAAAAAAGAAGATGCTTCTGACAATCTGATCTCAATATGATGTTGTAATCCTCCTTCTTAACTGCTTTAGAAATTTCATCATCCAATTCCAGTAGAGCTGGAGAGTTCGTGTTGTTGGTGTACTTGTAATCTCTCTGGAATTCTGCTTTTCCAGTGAATGTGACCTTAACTAGCCCAGGAGATGAACATGAATGCTTATGTTCTTCTTAACTACAAGTCCTCCGAAAATGTATAGCCTGTCTCACAAGCATAAACTGTCTACATTCCCATCATATTCTGTCATCATGGATTACATGCTTTTCTCCATATGCAACATCTTTCAGTATAGCTTCTGAAGGCATCTTACTGCCTTTAAAGCAGGTTTGAGTTTCCTAATAGAAATCTATACTTTTCCCTTCTGCCATCATCTACTTAATAGCTATTTCACAGAAGTACCACATTTTCATGAGTGTTCCCATTTAGCCTCAGTCAAAGGGGGTGAGAGCAGCTCCCTGTGGATCTTGATGGTGGTCATTTTATCTGAAAACTTCCAGAAGAGGGCTTGCCTTACAGTCATGAAAGAAATGGACGTATTTGAAAATACAGTGAGATTTGATATACCATGGCTGGCTAATATTCATGAGAGGCCTACCTGTATCTGAAGAGAAACAATGGAGGAGGAATGGATGGGGGGTGGGAGTGGGGTACTGGGAAGAGCAGAGGGAGGGGAAACTTTGATTGAGATGTAAAAACAAACAAAAAATAATAATAAGCAGAAAATACAGTGAGATGTACTAGAAGTAACAATGTCCTTCTAAATAAGAACATACAGAAATGCACTGTGGGTTTGAGCATCACTCCAGTCCTGATAAGGCCACTGGGCTGGGAGTAGCAGGTTGTCTCTCAGTTCTAGATCCTAGTTTGCCAACAGATCTCCACACTAACCTGTGCTGACATACATACACATGCAAAACATACATACACAATGACAAAAGTCAGTCTAGCTGAGACTATTAAAATCTCACATCATAAGCTAGCAACAGTTCTTAGGCCAGAACATCCAAAGCTAGGTAGGGTTTATTAACCTTTGCACTGCTGTAACAGAATGCCTGACCAAAGCAAGTTAAGAACTCTTGACTCCTGACTTTGTGGCAGCAGAAACTCATATCATGAAGGCAAAAGTGTGTGGTGGAGGTTGCTCACATTAGGCTGACCAAGAAGCAGTGAGACATGAAACGGGCAGGGGGGCGGAGGGGGGGGGACAGCATATCCCTGAAAACTTCCTCCAATGACCTACCGCCTTCATCTGGTTTCCACCTCGCAAAGTCTTCAGAACCTCCCCAGATAGCTGGAACCAAGGGTTCAAAACTTCGTACTGAGGACATTTCAGGTTAAACGTGTAATGAGACTGTGTATATAACATGTTGAAAGGAAATGGTTCTATTCTCAGAACAAACATGAGAAGTCATCTCAACCTGAAATAGTCATCACTTTAATGGAAAGTACTATTGCAGCCTACAAATATGGCCAGTTTCCTGAACACTTTCATGAATCAATATTAATTTTGTCATATTTTTTCATAAATACACACCAAGCCAAAAAGATATTTACTTGTTGTAATAAAGTTACCAAGAGAAAAATATTAATGAATTCTTTATCTCTGCTGGAAGTCAGAATTATGAAAAAGTTGTCAAATTGTTCTTGGTTACTCTCCAACACTTCTGTTGCTGAAGATGCCACATGTTGAGTCATAGAACATGGAGAAATTAGGCTAGGACTGACTTAGAGCTTCCTTCTTACCTGCTAGCTTTCATGGTGCTGAGAAGTGTATTGCACAGTACTAGAAGAGAAAAAGTATTTATTAATCCTACCCCATGTTGACTATGAGCTACAAAAATGAGTGTCCTGTCAAGATATTTCCACTGATGGCATGGAGGATTTAAGAGTAACCAAATATTTTTTTATTGGACTTAACACCCACTTCATGAGATGGAACCAACAACTTCTGATGGCATCACTATGCCCATAAATTAGGACAACCCTCAGCCTTCTTCAGAGAACCTTTATCTTACAGTAAATGACAATTAACTCAGAAACAACTACTTATTTTGCAAAGAATAAGAGACTTCAGAGTCCTCAGCCCTAAGAGACATCTATATCACACTTCTCCCCAACAAGGCCAAGGGATCATTGAAGAAGAGATGGCAGAAAGATTGTAGGAGTCAGGGGTGATAGATGACTACAAGCAAATGGTGTTTCATGGACACAACATGACAATTGGCACATGTGAATTCACACAAAGTTCCAGAATGGATTAGGAAGGTGGGCATGAAATCCCCACTAGCTGAAGAGTTATTGGCAATTAGTAGCTCCTTAGAGAAAAAATCAGTTTTCTCAAAGGGTATGACCCCTGGGAATCTGAACACCTTTCAGGACAGGCCCCACACTCAGGGCAGCAGAAATTGTATTCCACAAGTTTTTGTTTACTTGTTTGTTTGTGATTGGATCTCTATACGTAGCCCTGGCTGTTCCAGAACTCACTAGGTAGATCTGCCTGCCTCTGCCTCCTGAGTGCTGGAATTAAAGATGTGTATTACCATGCCTAGATGACTCCATAAATTTTTTAAAATGTAAATGACAGGAAGTTGAATTGGTAGGAAAGTGGGAGTAGATCTTGATGTTGAAGGGAATATGATCAAACTGCATTTTTATGCAATTCTCAAGGAAATAATGAAAATGTTACTTTAAAGGAGAGGGGGTTGCCTGGAAAGCAAGAAAAAAAAAAAGCAAAGGATAGATGGTTGTGATAGCCAGTTGGAAAAGCCATCTGACCTGGGGCATGCTTTCTTGGGACTATTCAGGCAGGCACATCCTAACTTTCCCTCTGTTCTCTTTTCTAGAGCTCTTCTTTGGCCCCTTTCTTGATTGTTGCCCATCTCAATTGCTTAGGATTGTAGATGATGAATAGCTGTACTGTGTCTCTGACAGACATTGGCTGGGCTGCTTATTCCTTTAGAAGCCACATCCCCTTGGACTGTTTCTCCAGTTTACAAGTTATTTTCCCAAAAACTTTTCTTATTTTTTTCAAGCTGGAGGGAGGTGTCTGATTTCCTGTGTATATTCTTCATAGTTTTTTTTTAATATAATGGAACCCACCTGAAATTGGGACTAGCCCAGGTTATTTACACATATCTTGACAATTTGAACACGTTTGACATGCCTACCCAAGAGCTCATGTTGTTTCTATTTTCTAAGTATAGAAGCTGAATGTAAAAGTATATTAGAATGATGTTCAGAAAGTTCCCATTAAATAATGCCTGACATTAAAGTAACTTTAATGTGTTCATGTGAGGAACATTTATTTGACTAGGAGGACTGAGTTCCAAACATGGCTACAAGATGGAAGATCACATATTCAAGATTACTATAAACCAGGCATGGAACTGTCTACCTATGATCCCTACACTCTGGAGGCTGAAGCAGGTAGATGGCCATGTTTTAAAACTATCACACAGATAAAACCACAAAGAAAGGGGCTGGGGAGATGGTTGGTACAGTGTCTGCCACATATGAGACTTGAGTTCCAATTCCCAAACACCAGTGTAAAAAGCTAGGCAGTGCTGGAGACAGAGTGTAGGATCCTAAAGCTTATTTACCAGTCTGGCTAGCTGAATCAGTGTGCCCAGCTTCAGTGAGAGACCTGTTTGAAAATAAAGTGGAAAGCAGCTGAGGAAGACACATGATGGATCTCTGGCCTCCACATGCATATTCACATGCATGCAGGCACAACTATGCACACATGTACACATGAACACATACAAGAAAAAAAAACTACAAAGTTCACTGTAGTACCAAGCCAAGGTGGGTGTTACTGGAATCAACACTGATTCTCATGATTAAGAGAGCAGCTATACTTTGGAAAGGACATGGCTCATCAGATGTGGAGAATGACAATGTCTTCTTTATGGGCCTCTCTGGACAGTCTGAGCTTCTTAGATAAAGTCCATGCTTTCAAAGCCAATATTTCAGACCAGTTTTGTCTTGGTTCTAAGTCAAGCCTTTGTATTTGAAAGAAATATACCTTTTGCTTTAAGAAACATTCTGGACAAGAGCAAATGAATTGAACTATTTACACATTACCAGCAGAACACAGATGCTGATATCTAAAACTTGGGACACACACCACAGGCCATACAGAAGCTGTGTGTGACCAGGACCAATAGCCATCCTCTTCCTGTTCATGTTGGGGTTCCAGTACTCCACCTTGCCCAAGTTACCGTCTCACAGCATCAATGCTCATCATCAAACTTTATCATCAACATGTTCCAAATACTTCCTGGAGAAACCTCAAGCTTTGTTCGTCTAGAAAATCCCAGTGCGTTTTGCAGAACCTGCTGCCTAGAATAATACAATACTGTGATAGCATTCTAGTAAAGAGCAGGGTATCTAATTTATAGAATTGCTTTAAAAAATGGACTCTGAAGGAAAGGACTGCTTAATATACACGTTTTTTTAATTCTCAGTTTCCCTCAGCCTTGAGTGCACTGTAGCCACAAAACATATATGAAAGACATAAAATGTATATGAGATGTGTTGTTGAATTGAATGTGAGAAGTAAAATAAAAAACATTTAGAATAAAGTAAAAAAAACCCACCATCCTTTCTGTGGGAAAAAAACAAAACTTGCACAGAACAAAAAAAAAATCTATTTATAGGAAAGAATGATACATTGGATTTCATGAAAATAATTTACACATTTTAACTCACAATTCTGACAAATGCACTTTAAATTTTATTGTCAGGTGTATTTATGCTAGTAATTGTTTTATCTTTTTCACATATTTACCGTTTAATTTTGTTTGATGTGATGCTTTTACCTTCATTTTTTTCCTGTAGTTCAGTTGGTAGAGTACTTGCCTAACGTGTACAAAACCCTGGGGTTTAATTCCAAGCAGTGCATAAAACCAGTGTGTGCCTGAAATCCACACACTCAGAGGTGGAAACAAGAGGATCAGAAGTTCAAGGTCATCCTCAACTATGTATAGCTAGTTCAAGGTCAACCTCGGCAGTATGAGACCCTGTTTCAAAAGAACCTATTTATTGATTCATCTATCTGCACATACATATTTAAATCCTACCCTTATTTTCTTCCTGTTCATAGCATCTAGCATAGTTTTTCCCACTCCTCCATTTGTAATCTACTTTGCTTTTAATTGTCTCTTGTAGAAAATACACTGAATGTACTTTAAGCATGTATTTTATTTTATTTTATTTTTTTACTTTATGTTCCCACGAGAACATCAGTTCTCAGGATTAGTATTCTTCTTTCCTTTTGTAAAATGGAAAAACTACATACTTTGAATGTGTTCCTGGTGATCATTTCTATTTTATTGAGACCAGTTCAGATGGTTCATATTCCCATAAGTTTCTATGATTTTGTTTCTAGTCATCCCCCATCTTTCTCAAAAAAATATAGTGTTAACAAGTTATGGGTTTCTCTTGATATTATTCCTATTAGTAATTTTAAGCGTTTTAATTCCAAATTATTTTGACTATCCATCGCTTTTCTAACATGTCAAGGACCCCACCAACCTGTGAGCCAGGATTGCCATGTTTTTCAACCTGAAATAAGATCTTTCTGTGTGTTTTCCCATATAAGTTTGCTGAAGCTCAAAGTGGTTAATCTAAGCTGTTTTGATTAGCTTTACATTATTGTAACCAAATGCCAAAACTAAACAGCTCAAAGGGTGAATTATTTGTTCTAGTGCCTGACTTCAGAGAGTTCAGTCCAGATTCCTTGGCTTTTGTTTCTGGATCTGCAGTCCAGCAGAAAGCCATGGTAATGAGGGCACAAGGCAGGAGCTGCTCATGACAGCAGACAGGAAACAGAGAGGGATAGGCATCTGGAAAAAAAGTGCAGTGCTCAAGGACTGTTCCCAGGGACCTATCCTCCATCTAGGTGGGACTTTGTAAAGTTCCAGAAACTTGACCAAGTGTTCAGTGTGGGTCTTTGGGGAAGAACACTTCATCCCCCCAAAAGACTTATTGCTTAAAGAAATCATTAGTTCTTTTTAAAACTCAAATTAAAATAATGCAGCTTGTAGCATAGATAATGCCTAGGCCAGAGTCATTATACAGTGGTATGTTTTTATTTGTTTATTTACTTAAATTCCACATATGCCACTTTGACTAGCTTATTTTGAATTTTTCAAAATTTTACTTTATTATTA